>NC_080698.1:36195634-37445634 GCF_030445035.2 Dasypus novemcinctus
AGCTTAATAACCTTAAGCATGTATCAAAGGGGGGAAGTAATATGGTCTGTGCATAAATTCAAACTTATTCTATATCCAAGTATGTCTAGTTCCCTGGAAAGCCAATTGAGAGGTATAAACTCTATAGGCTTTGGATATTCAGGGAGTATGCAAACTAAATGTGTTAATTAAGCTTACCTGGAATGTAGGGGGTATATGTTAATTCAAGCTTACCTTGAGGATATAATCTATCTGATACTCAGATAAAACACTTGAAGAAACTAACAAAAAATCCTTTTGCATGTAAGTACTGTTGAACCACCCATTCCTATATCCTCTGTATAACAGGGACCCAAAAATCATATTTGGGGCTTGGTTTTTATTAGTACAGGAGTCCGCCGAGTCCGGCCAGTAGTAATAAATCTTCTTTCTCAGCTTCTCGCATCCTGGCCTTCAATACTGCATACACCCAACTTCTCTCTGCTACAACATCAGAAACTGCTCCAGGAGCTACTCTTGTGACTGGAATTTGAAACTCCATTTCCCAAAAACAGGGGAGGAGGAGACAGTTGGCCACTGATTTCAGCCACTGATTGGTGGATTCGCTGACTAGAGTATAACCCTAAGAACAGCTAATGTTTGAAATTGTCCAGGTCTGAAAGAGGCTGTTAGCTGCCATTTTGATTCTGCCCTCAGCCTGAGGGGAAGCCAGGTTGACCAAAAGTCACAATGATGGTAGGAACCAGTTTTTTTTTTTTACCCAGATCAGCCTGCAGCTCCAGTCTAGGCATCAGCCCCATCTTTGGCAGAGAGGAGGCTGGTAGGCCCTGTACCAGCCTATCCAGGAAATGCAGGTACATTTGGCTGGCACAGCCTGAATAATTGGAAGTCTAGAGGGGCAATGGCAGTCATCTTGGACCCACACTGCATAGATTGCTGTCCTCACCTGCAGCTCCATCCCCACCCCAGGCAGGGGAAAAGGGGACATGAATCTTCATTAGTCTCTCTGGGCAACTACAGTCTAGGTCTACATGACTTGGATTATTCCTCAGTTGTGACTCTGTCCCTACCCCTGGCAAAGGAGAAAGTTGGGAGAAGCTTCATCAGTCCCTGGGGTAATGAAAGCAGGTTGAGCCTCCACAGCTCATAGCACCAAATACATCCATGGTTCCTACTGCACAACCAGTAAAGGAGAAATGGCAGTAAGTCCTAAACTAAAGAGAAAAACTGCACCCAGAATAAATACTCTAGTAAATCAGGTGACAAGACACCAACAAAAAATTACAATCCACACCAAGAAACAGGAGGATATGGCCTGGTCAAAGGAACAAGATAAGCCTCCAGATGACATAAAGGAGTTGAGACAACTAATCATAGATGTTCAAACACATCTTCTTAATATATTCAATGAGATAGCTAAAGAGATTAAGGATATTCAAAAGATATTGGATGAGCGCAAAGAAGAATTTGAAAGCATTCATAGGAAAATACCAGATCTTATGGGAATGAAAGGCACAATAAATGAAATTTAAAAAAACATTGGAATCATATAATAACAGATTTGAAGAGGCAGAAGAAAGGATTTCTGAGCTTGAATAAATGGCCTTTGAAAGTGAACATAAAAAAGAACAGATGAAGAAAAGAATGGAAAAAATTGAACAAGGTTTCAGGGAACTAAATGACAGCAAAAGATGTGCAAACATATGTGTCATGGGTAACCCAGAAGGAGAAGAGAAGGGAAAAGGGGCTGAAGGAATATTTGAAGAAATAATGGTGGAAAATTTCCCAGCCCTATAGAAGGACATAGATATCCCTGTCCAAGAAGCACAATGTATTCCCATCCAAAAATTTCCAAATAGGCAAACTCCAAGACATATATTTATCAGAATGTCGAATGTCAAAGTCAAAGAGAGAATTCTGAGAGCAGCAAAAGAAAAGCAGTGCATAACATATAACGGATATCCAATAAGATTAAGTGCTGATTTCTCACCAGAAACCATGAATGCAAGAAGACAGTGGTGTGATATATTTAAGATACTATGAGAGAAGAACTTCCAGTCAAGAATCTTATATTTAGCAAGATTGTCTTTCAAAAATTATGGTGAGTTTAGAATATTCACAGATAAACAGAAGCTGAAAGAATTTCTAAGCAAGAGAGCAGAATTTCTGGAAATACTAAAGGGTATGTTAGAGCCTGAAAAAAATACAGGAAAGAGAGGCCTAGAAGAGAGTCTACAAATGAGGATTATATCAGTAAAAGTAACTAAAAGTGTCAAGAGTGGTGAAAATAAAATAAGACAGATAAAACTCAAATCATCAGGAATAAACTTAACTCAATGTTAAAAGAAATCAAAAAAGGCCTAAATAACTGCAAGAACATTCCATGCTCATGGACTGGAAGACTAAATATCATTAAGATATGAATTCACCTCAAATTTATATACAGATTCAATGCAATCCCAATAAAAAGTCCAGCAGTATTGTCTTTAATTGAAAACATGATTACCAAATATATTTGGAAGAGTAAGTGGTCCTGAATAGTCAGAAACATCTTAAAAAAGAAAAACAAATTCTCCTCTCTAGACTTTAAATTATATTACCTAGTTATAGTGGTAAAAACAGCATGGTACTGGCATAAAGACAGACACATAGACCAGTGGAACCAAACTGATGGTTCAGAAACAGACCCTCACATGTATGGTCAAGTGATTTTTGACTAGCCTTGTCAAACCCACACAGCTAGGGCAGAACAGTCTATTCAACAAATGGTGCTGGAAGAATTGGATATGTATAGCCAAAAGAAGGAAAAAGGACCGCTATCTCACACCTTATCCAAATATTAACTCAAAATGGATCAAAAGCCTAAAAATAAAGCAAGAACCATAAAGCGTCTAGAAGAAATTATAGGAAAATATCTTCGAGCCCTGGTGGTAGGTGGTTGATTCTTAAAGGAGATAAGAGGAGGACTGAGATAGACTACTGATGTTCAATGTATGTAGCAGTTTTAATTAGCTTTGCTATTAAATGTGGAAATGTATAGAGTGTATGGTAACACATAGTAACAGCTACTTTATAAATGGGGATGTGGCTGAAAATGGTAGTTTAGGGATGTAAATGCCACTTAACAGAATGCTAGAGAATATCCTAGCACAGTAAACTAAGAGGTAGATAAGAACTGTGGTTGTTGGTACAGATGAAAGAGTGTCCTTTGTTAGCAAGAGCAAATGTACATCACTATTGCCGGGTGGTGGGAATGTGGAAAAGCATGGGAAAGACATAACTGGAGTGATCTATGGACTGTGGTTAGCAGTAATAATATTCTTGCATCTATGCCAAAGATGGACTGTGTTGGTAATGGGGCGGTATGGAAAATGTGTGCTAAATATACATGATGGACATGGTAACAATCAAATGATATTATATTATTTGTAACAAATGTGTCCACCATAGTGTGGTGTGTTGATGGAAGGGTGTTGTTTGGGAATTATGCAGATGTGTATGATTGTTTTATAAGTTTACAACTTCTGTCATAAAAAATATATTTTAAAAATAATAAAAGGTTGGTTTGGGGGAAAAATACTCTAAATATAAGATAAGGGCAATAATTAGTAAGACGATTTTGACAACATTCTTTTGTAATTTGTAACCAACAACTCACGACAGTGCAAGGTGTTGGTGGAGGGTTGATGTATGGGACCCCTGTATGATGTTATGCATGTTTGCTTTGTAAGTTCACAACTTTTACTATACACTTATTGTTTATGTATGTTCATATATAATGATATAAAGATAATAATAATAATAAGTGGGGTCAGGGGAAAAATCTTTGGTTTATTTTGGTAATATTTTGAAAATGCTCTTTAATCATTAGTTAAAAAGGTTTAACAACAATGCAAGATATCAGTGGTAGGGTGAGGTGCAAGAGTCCTGTATGATGTTATATATGTTTGTTTGTATGTTCACAACTATTACTGTACACGTATTGATTTATGTATGTTTATGTATGAGTAATATACTTCTATAAATTTTTTAAAAATCTAATTCAATCACAGCCTGACCTGGTGTTGGAATTTCCACTGCGACATCCCCATACACCAAAGTGGTTCATGTTCAATGTTTTAAAACAACATTTAAAAAGAAAATTTAAGACTACATCCTGTTACCAAAGATATTATAGTAAATAGGAACCTGTTCAACTTGATAATGAAACCACAAACACTTCCTTGACCTTTGGTAGTATTCTGACCTCCTTATTCTTATTGGCTATTAAAGTGATTAACATAGGATAATTGAGCTAATTCTCCTTTTTTCTCTCCTGTCTTTAGCTTTGATGGCAGTCCCTGCTCTGCCTGCTCAGGGCTTCCTTCACCAGCAAATTCCATCTCCATAGCAGAGCAAGTAATAAATATTTCACATGCCACCTCCTCCTGAATGCTGTCCCTCTTTCAAGCTCACTGCACTTTCATCCATTTGGATTGAATGGAACACAACATTCTCTGCCTTTTCTTATTTAGACCCATATCTAACTCTCTTACAAGTTAGAACATACTTCTTATTTATCTTTTTTATAGAACTCTCTCTTTCAGTACAGTACCTTGAATACAGTAAGCACCAAATAAATATAAACAAAATAAACAACTAGATAAACTTCTAAATTTATCTTTATAAGAAGCCCATTGCTTCTTTTAAATTTCCTTTCTTAATTGAATTTGGATGAAAGTGAACTCACAGATATTTGTTAATGCAATAACTAATTATTAAGTCCTTCCAATGTGCCAGGGATATCATGGACACTGGATAAACAAACAAACAAAAAATGAAAGTAACTATTAGGTCTTCAAAATACCCACTACTCTGGCTTATCTCATCAGGACACCTGAGACATGATGTAAAGAAGCCTGTTTCTCTTTAAATACAATCCCACTTCTCTCAAAGAAAAACTCAGCTAAGTGAAACACATTTCCAAAGAGGAAAAAATCTGTTTCCTCTTAAGAAAAGCTTAAAAGAGTTTTCCTTCTAGCCCTCAACATGTTCTTCTGATAACCCAGGAGGCAGCATGCTTCCTGGAGGGAAGGATTAGGGTTATGAGGAAACCTGAGTTTCAGTAGGGCTCTGTCACCATGTCCCGTGATTTCACTCAAATCATTTAACCTGCAGAAGTCTCAGTTTCCTCATCTGTAAAAGAAAGAAATTAGACAATGTTTTTCTGCTGTGTATTTCACACCCAGCATGCCTCAGCAAAATATTGACATGGCTATAAAACAATGCAGTTTGCTCTACATATAATGATGATTTTGTTTATTTTTTTTAGAGTAGGAGAAAAGAAGTGAAAAAGATGGATTATACAAGAATGGTTCATATTCTAACTACAGAAATTATATTCCCAATCTGCTTTACTTGAAGAAAAACTCAAAGAAAATTCTTTTGTGATAACCCAAACTACGGAATGAATTTTATACTCAACGGCACTCACTGTAGCATTTTATCAGCAAAAGTTGAACTATTTAAATGTCCAAAAATAAGAATATGAGAGAGGCTATCTCATTAAAGATCACAGATATCAAAAATGATGAAATCATTATTGTTAGTGATAAAAGAGCAACGAAATTTTATGATCTCAGAGATAACTAAAAATTGTTGGGGGCGCGCCCACCATTTTGCGGACCGCCTCACACCAGTAGAAAAAATGGAGGGCGGCATGATTCAGCACTGTTTTCCCCTGCTTCCTGCCCTCTCCCCGCCCCTTTTTCCCCCAGAGCCTTTCCAAGCCATATAAGGTCTTGTTCCAGCCCTGACAAATCCCCTTGCAACACGAATGCTTAAGACGCTATATAAGCTTGCTCTGTACAAAAAGAATAAACGGAAGAAGACGACACACCATGGTGCGTCTCTGAGTGGTTCTTCCCCGCCATCTGCCCACTCCCTCTCTCGGGTACCCTGTTGTCCTCGTGGTCTCCGTACACCCGCTGGTGGGGCAGGGGAGCACAGGTGGCGCCCAGCGTGGGGCCCGAGCACGAGGGGTTCAGTGAGGCAGCCCCCGAAAGCTGAGAGTTGCGGAGCAGCAGCCGAGGTAACGCCATCAGCGGTGCCAGGTAAGTAGAGTTGCGGAGCAGCGAGAGTACAGGCAGCAATATGGGGCAGGCACTAAGTGAGCGCGACCTTTTTATCCAAGGGTTGAAAGATGCCTTGGTGGTGAGGGGGGTGAAAGTCAAAGATCGGGAGTTGCGATCGTTCTTCTCGTTTCTCAAAGAGGTCTGTCCCTGGTTCCCTAATGAGGGTACCATAAATGAACGAGTGTGGCGTAGGGTCGGGGATGCCCTACAGGATTTTTACAAGACCCTTGGTCCTGGTCAAGTCCCGGTCAGCCCCTTTTTTCACTGGAATGCCATTCAAGACCTCCTGGCAGTCTGTCACTGTAGCAAGGCCGCTGCCCCGCGTTATTGTGCGGGGAGAAGAGGACCTTCAGGCTGGCTCTCGCCCACCCTCGGTGGCCTTGGCTCCCCCCGTGGAGGGTGAGCCCATGTCCCCCACGGCGGACAGTGAACCTGAGACGGCAAAGACTAAAACAAAGAGGTTGGAGGCTTTTGACCACTCCTCAGAGTATAGCAAAAGAGGAGAGTCTTCTTTGGAGTCTAACTCCGGGGAGTCTGATTCTGAGGGCATATCCGCCCCTCGGCCAACCAACCATTTGTTTCCCCCCCACCCCATGCCCCCTCCGCACCCCCAGAGGATCCCAACTGCGTGGCTCTGCATTCTCAGTGCCGCCATCTTTCTTCCCGTCTCGTCTCCCCTCCCCCAACAGGGGCCAGTCGGAACCAGTCCCGGCTCCGCACTGCTTTGACCAAGCGGCTCTCCTCTAAACCTGCCCCCGCTTCCGCCTTCCCAGTAATAGAGGTCACCTCTTCGGAGGATGAGGGCAGCCAAGCTTCAGAGGGCGGCGGCGCCTCCCGTAAATGGGGGCCATTTCATTCCCGCCGCCATCTTGCCTTTAAACTAAAAGATCTGAAGGAGCTGAAAACTGCAGCGAGCACCTACGGTCCCACTGCCCCCTGTACTCTCTCGGTCTTAGATAGTCTCACCAACAATTGGCTTACTCCCAATGACTGGACTACGCTCACTCGTGCAGCCCTGTCGCCCGGTGACGCCCTCTTGTGGAGGGCGGAGTACGAGGTTTTTTGCAAAGACACGGCCACTCGTAACCGAGAAACAGGCCAGAATGACACCCATGATATGCTCTTGGGGACAGGCGACTATGAGTCTACGTTGGAACAGGCGGAGTATCCGGCCTCCCTATATGACCAAATCCGCATGGCCACTCTTAAAGCCTGGCGCAGGCTGCCTACCAAAGGCCAGCCCCTCACTTCTATCACTTCGGTGCGCCAAAACCCCGAGGAGCCCTCTTCAGACTATGTCGGTCACCTGAGAGTAGCGGCCGAGCACCTGTTTGGCAAGGCCACAGATTCTGATTTTCTCAAGCAGCTGGCCTTTGAAAATGCTATCCCGGCCTGTCAAGATGCCTTGCGCCCACACAAAACTTCCAAGTCTCTCTCCAGATATATCGGGCTGTGCGCAGACGTCACGCCCGCAAAGCAGCAGGCGCAGGTTTTTGCCACTGCTCTACGAAACCCGGGGGCGATGCTTGCGGCTGCTCTTCACTCTGTCTTCGCCGCCAACTTACCCGCTCAAAACCGCCCCCCACGGAGCTGTTTTGGTTGCGGAGCACCTGATCACTTGGTGCGTAGTTGCCTGCGTCGCCCCTCCGCCCCCTCCATTGGTGCCCCTACCCCTATGGCAAGAGGGTCCCTCCCTACCGGCCCGCCTAATAATTGCCCTAGATGCCGCAGGGGTAGGCACTGGGCCAACGAGTGCCGGTCAAAAACGGATGTTGACGGTCACCCACTCCCTCCCCTACAGGGAAACAGGAGGAGGGGCCAGCCCCAGGCCCCATAAACAACCGGGGCAATCCAGGCCCCAAACCTCCATCCTTCCTCCACCTCCAGCGGGCTACCCCTGGGAGCGCAGGATTGGACCTCTGTACCACCTCCCACATGGTACTAACACCCCCTATGGGAGTTCAGCCTCTAGCTACGGGTGTCTTCGGTCCTCTGCCATCCCGCTGTGTTGGCCTTATCCTCGGTCAAGGATCCTCTGCCCTCTCGGGCCTCCACATTACACCCAGGGTTGTGGACGCTGATTTTACTGGCGAGATCAAGATTCTGGCCTCTGCTCCGAAGAGTGTCCTTTCCTTCCCCGCCGGCACGCGCATAGCTCAACTTTTTCTGCTCCCCCTAGTGCCTTCTCCCAACTCCTCTGCTGGTTCACATAGAGGCGATCAGGCTTTAGGCGCCTCTGACGTTTTTGGGCTCAGACAATCACCCGTTCTAAGCCCATGCTAACCATACGCCTTAATGGCCGTGCATTCGAGGGCCTTATTGATACGGGGGCGGATGTTACCATTCTTCAAAAGGCGCAATGGCCCCCTGCGTGGCCACTCACCCCCTCAGCCACTCACTTACAAGGCATTGGACAGTCCTCAGCCCCGGAACAGAGTTCCCAACTCGTTTCCTGGGAAGACGGCGAGGGACACCGAGGACACATAAAACCTTACGTCCTCCCTCACGTCCCCTTCAACCTTTGGGGCAGAGACCTCCTCGCTCAACTGGGAACTGTGATCGGGAGCCCTAGTCCGATAGTCACCACTCAAATGCTAAACCAGGGCTTCAAGCCCGGGAGGGGCCTCCGAAGAACCGAATCAGGTGCCCTTGAACTCATCTTTGCTACCCCACGCTCTAATCGCGCAGGTTTGGGGTATTTTTCCTAGGGGCTGCCGGTCCTGTGCGCCACGCGGATAGGATTTCCTGGATTTCCTCAAACCCCATGTGGGTCAGCCAGTGGCCCCTATCTACTGACAAATTGGCTGCTGCCCAACTGTTAGTACAGGAACAGCTGGCGGCTGGACACCTTGTGGAGAGTAGCTCCCCTGGAACACCCTATATTCGTTATCAAAAAGAAATCCGGAAAATGGCGCCTTTTACAAGATCTTAGAGCGGTTAATAAGACCATGGTCCCTATGGGTGCCCTGCAGCCAGGCCTCCCTAGCCCTGTAGCTATTCCTCTTGGTTTCTACAAAATCATTATAGATCTAAAGGACTGCTTTTTCACAATCCCCTTGCACCCCGATGACCAGGTGCGTTTTGCATTTAGTGTCCCCTCTACCAATTTCAAGGAACCCAATAGGCGATACCAATGGACTGTTCTGCCCCAGGGAATGGCAAACAGTCCTACCCTGTGCCAAAAATTTGTGGCCTCTGCTATCGCAGAGACTAGAGACCGCTGGCAGGCCCTTTATATCCTCCATTACATGGACAATATCTTAATTGCGGGCGCTGATCACAAGGCTGTCCTTGACTGCTATGGGGACCTGCAGCAAGCCTTGCACAATCACGGCCTTCAAATCGCCCCTGACAAAATACAGCTGCAGGACCCCTATACCTATCTTGGCTTCCACATCACGGGTGATAGAATCACTGTGCGACAGGCCTGCATTAGGCTAGATTCCCTAAAAACTCTTAACGATTTTCAGAAACTTTTGGGTGACATAAACTGGCTCCGACCCTATCTTAAGTTAACCACTGGACAATTAAAGCCCCTATTCAACATTCTGCAGGGCGACCTGGACCCAAATTCTGCCAGAACCCTTACTCCGGAGGGCCGTCAGGCACTTCGCATGGTAGAGGAAGCCATCCACTCCCATTTTGTCACGAGCATAGACTATAGCAAGCCCTTACTGCTTGTCATCTGTAAAACCGCACCTACGCCCACAGCGGTCTTCTGGCAAACAGCGCCCATCATGTGGCTCCATCTGCCTGCTTCACCCGCCAGAGTGATTTATCCATATCACCAGGCCACCGCCGACCTCATACGGTTAGGTCGAGAGTACAGCAGACGCTATTTCGGAAAGGATCCCGATACCATTTTCCAACCCTACGCTAGAGAGCAAGTTGACTGGCTGCTCCAAACAACCTTGTGCTGGCCCGTCGCCTGTGCGGCCTATGCTGGCCAAATAGATAATCATTATCCTAATAACAAGCTCTTACAATTCGTCAACTTGCACAGCTTTGTTTTCCCCACCGTCACCTCTCACCAGCCCCTTTCCGGGGCCCCGTCTGTCTTTACTGACGGGTCATCCACGGGTACTGCGGCATATACTTGCAACGGTCAAACTGTCCAACTTCCGACGCATTCTAAGTCTGCGCAAATTGCTGAGCTCTGTGCCGTGTTGGCTGTATTTGCCGCCTTCCATGATACCTCCTTCAATCTTTTTACGGACAGCTCATATATAGCCCAGTCTGTTCCTTTGCTTGAAACGGCCGCGCAAATAAAACCAGTCTCTGAGGCAGCTGAGCTGTTCACCCAGCTGCAATCCGCCATTCGCGTTAGGTCTCTCCCCTTCTTCATTGGACATCTCAGGGCGCATACCAATCTTCCGGGCCCTCTTGCCCATGGGAACCAAGTGGCCGATCAGGCCACAAGGATCCTATGCCCCGCTGTACAAGACCCGCACAATGTGCCGCATGCTCTTAACCGGGCTATGTAGGCTCACCAGCTGCATCATGTCAATGCCCATACCTTGCGCCTCATGTTCCATATCACTCGCGAGCAAGCGCGCCAAATTGTTAGGGACTGCCCCTCCTGTGTCACGCTCTTACCCACCCCACACTATGGGGTCAATCCCCATGGGCTTCTCCCCAACACTCTTTGGCAAATGGATGTAACCCACATCCAAGACTTCGAGAATCTTAAGTACGTACATGTTACCATTGATACGTTCAGCGGTTTCCTTTTCGCGACTCTCCAGACGGGTGAGGCTGGTAAGCACGTAGTTGTGCATGTACTAGCTGCCATGTCCCTCTTGGGCTCCCCGCGCCAAGTTAAGACAGATAATGGCCCCGGTTACACCGGTTGTGTCTTTACTACCTTCTGCAGATGTCTTAACATTACCCACATCACTGGCATCCCATACAACCCCCAGGGCCAAGGCATTGTTGAAAGAGCACACTTATCTCTAAAGCACACTATTCATAAAGTAAAGAATGGGGAGTGGTACCCCGTCAGGGGATCCCCTCAGAACTTACTAAACTATGCTCTCTTTATTCTAAATTTTCTAACCTTAGACCAGAGTGGCCACTCAGCCGCTGACCGCTTCTGGCATTCTGGTACCATGACACAACACGCCACAGTCCGGTGGAGGGACCCTCTATATAATTCCTGGCACGGTCCTGACCCTGTCCTTATCTGGGGCAGAGGATCAGTGTGCCTCTACTCCCAAGAACTAGAAGCCGTGCGGTGGCTACCCGAGAGACTGGTCAAACAAGTTAACCAACCCAGGGAATGGAGTCACCCGCCCTGAGGTCTCCCCTTCTGCTTTCTTGCAGGGAAAGGAAGATTATGTTTACGGCGGCCACCCACGTCCTGGGGGTCCTGCTCGTGCAGGCCATCTCCTCCTTAGCAAAGCGACCGGTAATTCAAGATTTCTATACCACCACCTTCACCGTTCATGCCTCCGCCACCAATCCTGCAGCGCACGACGGGAAGATTATTGCCACTCATCATTGCGGAAAGAATGTGGCAGCTCTCCGCTCAAGTCATGTTCCTCACCGCTGCCCGACAATATCAGCTCATTTCCACCCCTGGGTCTGACTACCAAGACGTCGCCGCCCCCGTCGCAGAATCGGCTGTCTAGCGGACCGCTCTCTCCCTTCCCTTTGCCCCTACTCCCCCAACCTTAATAAAAGCAGTGCCTATAGTGTAAGGAAAGCTGCCAGCCCGACGTCTCCTTAGCAATATGGCCCCCTCCCAGGCTCATGGACACCAGAATTGTCCTCAGGGTCACTGGGCAAAATGCGTCTCCAGCTGGCAGCCAGAGACGGGTAAGATCTCCTGGGAGACAACCTAAGACAGGCGCAGCTGTATGGCCTAGGTAAAGGTCAGTTAGCAGCCAAAAACAGGTGATAAGGCCCAGAAGGCTGCCAAAAAGGAGAGGTGTAATCCATACAGCTCTCAGGGTGCTGAGGGCAGCCTAGATCAGGCTCTACTGTAAGGCCACAGAGAATTCTGCATTTGTCCATGCACACCCCCCGCAGTCATGGTCATTGAGGTGCTAGGCCGGCTAGCCAATGACAGGCAACTGGGCTGACCCATCAGTCAACCTAAGACAGGGACATGGCCTTTTGCTGCCATGGCTCCCCGATGATGGGTAAGACTGATCGCATACCGGGTAAGGCAAATCCCTTACCGGGTGCAGCCTCGACCTAAGACAGGCACGGTCTCCCTCCTTTCTGTTATCACACAAGCCTGCTTCTAATAAAACTAAAAAGGGGGACCTGTTGGGGGCGCGCCCGCCATTTTGCGGACCGCCCCACACCAGTAGAAAAAATGGAGGGCGGCATGATTCAGCACTGTTTCCCCCTGCTTCCTGCCCTCTCCCCGCCCCTTTTTCCCCCGGAGCCCTTTCCAAGCCATATAAGGTCTTGTTCCAGCCCTGACCAATCCCCTTGCAACACGAATGCTTAAGACGCTATATAAGCTTGCTCTGTACAAAAAGAATAAAAGGAAGAAGACGACACACCATGGTGTGGCTCTGAGTGGTTCTTCCCCGCCATCTGCCCACTCCCTCTCTCGGGTACCCTGTTGTCCTCGTGGTCTCCGTACACCCGCTGGCGGGGCAGGAGAGCACAAAAAATGACTCTTCTTACCATATTTTCTGAAAGCCTAGGAGTATCACTTGTGAATCCACTGGATCTAAAAAAGTGTCTAGTAAATTTTCAAGTAAATAGGAAAACTAGATGACTGTTTACTTCTTGTAAACTAGCCATGATGATTAAAAAAGTTATCTGAAAAGGACTTCACAGACAATAACTTTTTTAAATTAGGAAAAGCATTTTAAAAAGATATTTGTAGATTAATAATGCAGAAAGAAACAGCAATTAACTGAAAAGCATTATAATTTTAATACTGAAGATATATACCATATTCATGAATGTGAAATCTTCAATATTATAAAGATATCAACTTTCCTAAACTAATATATAAATACCAGATAATTCTAATTAAAATCTAATTTTTTCAATATGATGATTGTGATGTGCATTTACAAGAATGATTTTTGGCAAAATAAATTGGATATCAGGGAACTTGCCCTAAAAATGGCTAAAACATTTTGGTAATGTAAAAGAGGGTATAAAATTTTAATACATTACAGTGATGCTGAGGAATAACAATGAAAAAAGAGTATAAAAATTGATCTAAATTCACGTGTGTCTAAATATTAACAGTATATGATTGCTGTGGCATTTCAAAGAGGTGGGCAAGAGTGGATTATCTACTGAAAAGAGATGGGATAACTAGTTATTTCTCGGCAAAAATGATGCTGAGATTCTATCTCACACATTTCACATAACAAATTCCATATGGACTGAAAGGGAAATCAAATAAAACCATTTAAGTTATAAAAACATACATATATAGATGAATATATAGCATGGCAGAGAAGACGACTTTAACAAAAATGACACCAAAGGCAGAAACCACATATCATTCCAAGAGATTGACTACATAAAATTTTAAAGTTCAACAAGGCAAAATAAACAATAAAACAAACAATATAATCTATTGAGTATAATGTCAAAGTTGATAAAATTAGAAAAAAAAAGTGCCGTATACGACAAAGAAAATGTCTTAAAAATAAGGAATGCTTTAAAAGTATTACTTTTTTTTTAAAGGTATTTGTAGTTAAAATTATATTTCTTTCTATAAAAATGATTTTTTCTAAATAGTTTATACAAACATTGAGAAAAGTTTAGGCTATAATATTAATAGGAAAAACCTACACAATTTGTCTGTATAGTACTTCTAAATTAGAAATAAAATATGCAAGAAAAAAATAAGACTGAAAGTAAATATATAAAATGTGCATGTATTTGGGTGTGTGTAAAAAGAAAATAAATCGCTAAAATATAACAGATACATTATTTCTCATTGTGAGCAATTAATTATTTTCTGTCAGAGAAGAAAGCAATACTGAAAAAGATTTATAGGAAAATTTCAGCAGTGAACATGTACTTATTAATATTTTCAGGGCTAAAATGACAAGTCTACTGTGATTGTCAAACTCTGTCTTGAAACCTATACAGAGGAATTAAAAGAAAAATAAAAGTTCTCATGCTAAGAATATTCTCAGACCTGTGGATTTGAAGAATGATGTGGCACAATCAAAGGGCTCTTTCATTCTTCCTTGCAATTGAACGCTGAATCCTAGTCTAAGTTTTTGGATTAAAACTGTAATTTGTTATATATTTCTAAGTAACGCTCAAGATAAAGCAATGTAGAACTACAAAAAAAAAGTAAACAATGAACTGAAGAATATGTTTTCCCTGAGACTAGCAGGAAATCATAACTGAGAAAATACGAGGGGTGGGTAAAACATAGGCTTACATGCAGTAGACCCAGAATATTTTCCTCACAGAAGCTTCTTGAATAGCCTGTTTGGAAAATACTGGTACATTAGTTTTCTATTGCTGCCATAACAAAATGGATGGCTTAAAACAACAGAAACCGATTATTTTACAGTCCTGGAAGCTAGAAGGCTGAAAACAAGGTTTCTGTCTCTCTCAAGATTCTAAGGGAGGGATACTCCCTATCTCTTCCCGCTTCTGGTGACCTTGGAATTCCTAGGTTTGGGAGCATAACTCCATCTCTGCCTCCCTCTTCATAGGGCTGCCTGCTTCCTGTGTCTCTCCATCTACACAAGGCATTCTTCTTTCTGGGTCAGTTCTCCCATCCTTACAAGGACACTAATCATAATGAATTAAGGGCCCACCCTATTCCAACATGCCTTCATATTAACTACTTGCATCTGCAATGACCCAATTTCTAAATGAGTTATCTTTCACAACTCCTGGGACTTAGGTTTCATCATATATTTTTGGGTAATCAATTCAAAGCATAAAAACTGGTAAATAGATACTTGATGGTAAAATGTAAAACTCTATTGCATCCATTCAAAGGTATCTTTCATTTTGATAAAGGTTAATAACTTGTTGACTTGTAAAAAGATCAACACTCTCCTGACTATTTGAACAGGGTACACATTACAGGGGTCATATACACAATGGGTTCTCCAGAGGCTGTTGGTGGATGTGAGTAACATGATGTGTCCCCACTTAATCTTTCTCTGACCTGATATTTTCCAATAGCTCAAATGTCCCAGGCAATCATTGGCTTCCTGCTGCCAGCTTATAACTCAGGGTAGCAAGCAAACTTACAGCTAATGTGCTTCAAAGGAAATTAATTTTCCACTGTTTTTGTAACTTTGTGTCATATAAATCCCTGGCTTTAAGACCAGGAATACTTCTAATATATTTTTGAAAACATGATCTAACTAACATGTAAGGAAAGGAAAACAAAATTTTCCAGAACATAATGCCATAGGCCTTTAATAGAAGGTTTGTACTGAGTAAATCTTATACCTGGATTATCTCCTAGATGAAGTAACAGTGGTTGATTTTTAAGTTACCCCAGAAACAAGAAAAGCATGAATGAGCCATGCTCATGGGACAGTGCATATATTAATTCTTTCAAATGTACTTAAATTTGAAAGTTGTCCCTATTCTTTAAAGGGACAAGACTGAGACCTGAAACTGGTTTACTATTTGGACCTCGATACTTTTCTACACTAGCCAAGATTGCTGCCCTCATTTCAAATATATGCACTCACACCCCTATACCTTCAATTCTCTACAGAGATTGCCCTGAACCTTTGTAAATAGACAGGATTCTCCAGAAAATGCCCTACAGTTTCCACGTGGAATCTTGCATACAACTTTTTCAGGGCCTTCTTTGCCTTCTTCAGGGTAATTGTTTTCTAAACGAGAATTCTGCATCCTTTGATTTCATATGAATTTTCATATCATTCATGTCTCCTTTTGTCTTCTAAGGTAGCCCCACCATTTTAACAGAAAGACTAAAGAATGATTTCACTAATTCATACTAGTATTCCTCTGGGGCTAAGAGACAATATAATTGTCTATACAATTTTCAACCCTGTAACCATGGCTTCTCTTTTTTTCCATCCCAAGTGTAAAGGTTCTCAAGTCCATTTGCCAAACACTACACACAGGTCAGAATAAGCAGCCTACCACAACACAAGCTGTTCAACGCTTGCAAATATATAAGAGCTGTATTTTATATCCCTCATCAGGCTGTCTTAACACAGTCCTAATGGTCCAAATGCTAGTTGTGCCAAGTCCTATTACAATTTATTCTAGGAGTCTAATCATGTGCCTAAGACTGGAAGTACATAAATGTAACAAAAATACATACAGATACCATTCCTTAGGCAAATCACTCACTTTTTTTTTTTGGTTCTACACTTCCCCTACATAAAACTTCAAGTGAAATTTTCAAATTGTCTGTTCAACGCCTGCTCTTTTGGCAGTTCCCTGAACTGTTGAGAGAATTATGAAAGTCTTCCAACATGGAGATAACTAGATACTCACTGAATTTTGGACTTCATCAACGCCTTTTCTACTAGGATAATTCCTTTAGTTATTACAATATTCTGGCTACAATAACTATGTTTTAGCAAACCAGAATTTCTTTCAATTTATTTGAAGATTTTGGTCCATGCCTTGTAACTTGGAATCTGTAATTCCAATATATTTCACCAAGAACTGGAAAGAAATTGTAGATTCTTTATCTGTTATGACATGTAGTATGAACCAAATCCTCTTAGGGATATAGAATATTGCTTCTCTATAAGAACCACTCATTGAAAGATTCCAAGTGCCTCAATTTCGACCTGTGGACATTACAATTCTTCTTCAGTATCTGTACCTTGTTCTAATAGCCCTTAAGTTCCCCTATATTCTCTAATCTGGTACCACAGAGAGCAAAGTTCTCTTACTGTGTGGCTCAGGACCATTCAACCTCTGCCTCCTGCCTAACCAACAGCAGTGAATCTCAGAACCACAGCTGGAGAAAAACAAGAGAACACTTGCTACTTACTCGTGTTATATTAAGGAGAGTTATACCGATTTTGTGTCATAACCACAGGAAAAACAAAATATACCACCTGAGTATCTGTAAGTGGTTGGCAATATTAAATGTGTACCAAGAATTAACAGTTCATATTTATACCAGATGTCAGGTATACTGCTTCTCTCTCTGAGCTGTCAAAAAGCATAATACAGAGAGAGAAGGTCGAAGAATCCTGAGGGATGTTAGTGGTACTTAAAGGTTGTAATGATTGAAAAAGATTGCTTTAAGTCTACATAAATCACCACTTCAGATGTCATTTCATATCTCAAGTGAAAACAGAACAGGCCTTCGTAAGAGATTTGTGGAATACAATGTTTTGGCAGTAGAGTTGAAAACATACTATGGTTACTGTGAGCCAGCCAGGATGGGTCCCCTTATCTGAAGATCAATGATCACGGATGATTGATGGACTAGCTTCCCCACCAGAAAACACCAGCCTGGTGTTATTACTATAACAGATGTGATGTAATCCACACATAATTAATTGAGTTTATAAAATGCCAGAAGTATATTAACTAGTCAAAACATTCCTTAATTTTCTCTCCCAGATTTCATGACATAGTGAAGAAATCACCCACTAAGGATTCCAGTCAAGCTTTATCTGAGCAAATTCAGGCAATACATTCTATTCACATGTTCGTTGATAAAATAAGATCCCTTCCCTCTCTTCTGCCCTCCCTCCCTCCCTCCCTCACTCTCTTCTTCCCTCCCTCTCTCACTTCCTTTGACTTTCTTTTTAATATTCCAATACAGAACACTTCTTTTAAAGAATATTTTTTATAGAAGTATAGCCCTTTTTAAAAAATCTCTTTCTCCTCCTTCCCTCCCTTTCACCTTCCTTTCTTTCTTTCCTTCCCTCTTTTTCTTTCTTTTAATTGGTACAGAATGCTGCTGTAAAGAATAATTTTATAGAAGTACAATACATAAACAGAAAAAAGTAGAGTTGTTCCATTTGAAGAGGAAGTTGGGGAAATTAGAGGTCTGCACACTCTGCTGCCCTCTTAGGTACTTTCAGAACCCTTAGAGAACACTGCAGAGGATATTTTGAAAACTTCTGGGGTTCCTGATCTTTAAGATGGGTCAGCATTTCCTGAAGTGTGTTCCTCAGAAAATGTGGCCCTGCAAGATGCTCCCTGGAAAAGGTTCCCTTCTCAAGTAAGTTTAGGGAATTCTGCATTCTTGAGTTCTCTTGAATGTTTAAACTTAATATTGGCCTATAAAAAGCTCTGAGAGGGAAGCAGACTTGGCCCAATGGATAGGGTATCTGCCTACCACATGGGAGGTCTGCAGTTCAAACCCTGGGCCCCCTTCACCCATGTGGGGCTGACCCATGCGCGGTGCTGATGCACACAGGGAGTGCTGTGCCACGCAGGGGTGTCCCCTGTGTAGGGGAGCCCCATGTGCAAAGGAGCACGCTCGGTAAGGAGAGCCGCCCAGTGCGAAAGAAAGTGCAGTCTGCCCAGGAATGGTGCCACACACACGGAGAGCTGACACAACAAGATGAGGCAACAAAAAGAAACACAGATTCCTGGTGCCACTGATAAGAATATAAGCGGTCACAGAAGAACACAGAGTGAATGGACACAGAGAGCAGACAACTGGGGGGGAAGGGGAGAGAAATAAATAAATAAATCTTTAAAAAAAATCTCTGAGAAATAAAAGAAAGATGTTAATTTTTACTTTTCCCAGAATTTCTCAAAAGGCTTTAACAAAAAATTACCCATACTTTTTGCATGATACCTATCACTATTCTACACAAGCACTGTGAAAAATGTGGCTTCATGTCATACAAATGGTTGCTTAGGAAAATTTATGTCCATAAAAATAAAAATTAAAACAAAACAAAATCAAGAGAAAATAATAATCCATGGTAAGAACATAGAATTTACCCTTATCAGCTCTCTTTAACATATCAACCTGTTAACCTGGTAGTGCTGTCAGCAAGGTAGTGCATAGTAAAGTCCCTCATCTGTGGAACGTAGCCAATAAATGGCAGATCTTTTCATGTGCTACTACTAGTACATGGAGGACATGGCAGGTTTTATACAATTTCAATGAGAATTTAAAAGGTAACAGGAATGGGTTACAAAATTTATATCTCTATCAAAATGTTACTGAAAACACTAAGAGTATGTTAGATAAAAGAGAAAGAGACCTCTATTTTCTAGATTTACATGAAAAATTTACATAGGGCGAAGCGGATTTGGCCCAATGGATAGGGCGTCTGCCTACCACATGGGAGGTCCAAGGTTCAAATCCAGGGCCTCCTGACTAAGGTGATGAGCTGGCCCACACGCAGTGCTGATGCGCGCAAAGAGTGTTGTGCTACGCAGGGGTGTCCACCACGGAGGGGAGCCCCACACACAAGGAGTGCGCCATGTAAGGAGAGTCACCCAGCACAAAGAAAGTGCAGCTTGTCCAGGAATAGCACCTCACACACGGAGAGCTGACGCAGCAAGATGATGCAACAAAACAAGACACAGATTCCGGGTGCCGCTGACAAGAATACAAGCAGATACGGAAAACTGCACAGCGAATGGACACAGAGAGCAGACAACTGGTGGGGGGGTGGGGGCGAGAAAGGGAGAGAAATAAAAAAAAATAAATCTTTAAAACAAAATTTTACATAGGAACAACAAATAATTTCCAGCTGCAGTGGAATTAGCTAAGTTTCCACTTAACGTTTGGTGTCTTTTTGGGAAGGTGGTGTTTCTTCATTGGAATGGCTTGGGCTGACAGCTATCATTGGGCTTCCAAATTCATTTCTTTCCAGAAAAAAATCGACCTTAAACAATATATAGAATATACTCTTCTACAGAAAAACTTCACTCATTAGATTCCCACTACTTTGGTGTGCTTAGCTGAATGATTTATACTCATTTGGGGGGCATAAAACATTTGTTAAGAAAAGTAACATTGTAAACTTGACTAGAAGGGAGAAACAATTACTTCAGAAAAAGTATGTAAAACATATTTGGAAAATTAATTCCAGAAGGATTGAGACGATACTTACAAATACCACAAGCCTCCAAGAGCCAGTAATTAGTTGCTATAATTAGTCTGGTTTGGAATTATTTTATGTACTCTTGAATCTCATAAAAGTACATTTTTAAAGTCTATAAACAGTCTCTCAGACTTGTATGCCCTCAGATTGTTGAATGAATGAAGATTACCCATTTTTAAATTAGCATATATTGAATGTTCTTGGGGAAGAGATTTCCAACTGTGGCCCAATGGCTAGAGGGTCCCTCAAAACATGAACTGTTTGACCCACACTGTCTAAAAAGAAAAAAAAAAGGAAATTCTTGCCAATGTAGAAATAGTTTCTAGCTTTTCTTGAAAAATTTTAAAAAGCTACTTTCTTCATGGCAACAATGGGGTGGAGCTTAGGACCATCTGAACCCTTTGGATGGAGAATGTTATCTTCAGTTTATGATAGTCCCTCTCCCTGAGGCTTATGACATTTTTCATCCTGATACATAATTGTTCTTATGTTTTCTCCTCGGTAGAGTTGGACTAATGTAAACTAGTTATTGTTTCTAGCTTTTTATCAAATGTGGAAGAAATGAATGAGAGAATTCAAAGGACACATATCTTAAGGAAAAATGAGAGAGAGAGCATGGAGTCGATTATATTATTAAAAACGATGCATTGCTTCTTCCTGTGAAAGGACAGCTTCTGGCCCCTTTAGTTAATGTTGGCTAATAGAATATGGAAAGAAATAATGTAGGGAAACGGACTTTGGCCCAGTGGTTAGGGCGTCCGTCTACCATATGGGAGGTCCGTGGTTCAAACCCCAGGCCTCCTTGACCCGTGTGGAGCTGGCCATGCGCAGTGCTGATGCGCGCAAGGAGTGCCCTGCCACGCAAAGGTGTCCCCCGCGTGGGGGAGCCCCACGCGCAAGGAGTGCGCCCATGAGGAAAGCCTCCCAGCGTGAAAAGAAAGAGCAGCCTGCTCAGGAATGGCGCCGCCCACACTTCCCGTGCCGCTGACGACAACAGAAGCGGACAAAGAAACAAGACGCAGCAAATAGACACCAAGAACAGACAACCAAGGGGGGGGGGGGGGGGGAATTAAATAAATAAATAAATCTTTAAAAAAAAGAAAAAAGAAAGAAATAATGTATATAATATTTGTGGGCTGATTGCATAGTTCAGTCATTTTTCATTTCCCTCTGCCATAATAATGGCATGTCCCATATTAGGAATGCTCTTTCCCAAAATAAAAATAGCACGTGGAATATAGCTGCAGCCAACCCATGGCCTACAGCCTACATAAACAGGAAAAAAGCCTGAGACTTTAGACTTGTTACTGCAGTATAACCTACAAATGCTGACTGATACAGGGCAAATTTCATAAAGATAGTGAAAAGTTAAATGTGCAAAGTGTGTCTGTAAAGTGTTTCTGTGTGTAATGCATTTAACTTAAAAGGCACAACACTAATGAAAGAAATTGTTAACGTGGGGAAAAGTGGGAGGTGGGGGGAGTGGGGCATATGGGAATCCCTTATCTATTTTTATGTAACATACCATGTAAACTAAGTATCTTTAAAAAAAATAATAAAACATTTATTAGAAATAAAAATAAGGACATTAGGAAAAAAGTCATGGTAAGAATTGTGACCAGCAAATGGAAAACATGCATCACAAAAACTTAAATGATGGTTTTAAGAAATTAAGCTATGTTCCTGGGAAAAAAAAAACTGACTCGTCTCAAGCCGTGCCTGCCCCTGTTCATTTACATCACTCAGCTGGCCCTTACAGATATTTGAGGCTATGGAAAGGTGATCACATGGCATTTCAGTCACTATGCTCAGAATCAGATTTCTGTGAAACTTACTGAAAAATTCTCATATGGTTCATATCACAATTTCTTACCTTTATATTCTGGAAACAGGTCAATGTTCGATTTGCTAATAGACAATGTCTGATTTGTTAATAGAGAAAAATACTGTTAAATTAGAGCCAGGGCTAAAAGGGAAGGTGGTCGATTTTGAAACTTCCTCCTCACAAGCCCAGTCTGGGTTTACTCTAGGCAGACAGACCCCCTTAAGATGCAAAACACAAACACACATACAACAACAATGGAACAAATCACAGCTACTCAGGGGTGAGATAAGAAGCACGGGCTGTGAAGATCCGAAGCTGCACCCCTGGGAGCACCCACAGACACAGCTGAACAGTGGGTGCCTCCAGCTGTTGCACACCTGGGGAAGTGGAAAAACGCCAGGGCACCTTCAGTTACACGCCTAGGCACACTTAGCAGCCACACTCGGTAAGGTGGCTGAGGAAGCTGAAGGAAAAATTCCAGCTGAGCAATAGGAACTGGCTCACGTATAAATAAGGGAGCACTGGGTTCTATATAAGCCAAGAACTCTGCTGCCCTTTTAGAGTTTAAAATGTCCTACTTAACCATGATTCAGCCACTAAGATATTTCAACTCTTACACTTGCTCCACCATAAACAATATTTCTTATCATTTGAAAACAACTGAAACTATATGATCGGAAGACACTATGTCTCAGTGTGTGGCCCAAGAACCACCTGAATGAAAAATCCCATGTCATTTATTAAGAGTGCAGATTCCCAAGGATGGCTCATACTATGAAGTCAGAATCTAGGATAGAGCCATGGAATTGACCTTTTAAATGAGCACCCCAAATGAGCTTGGTTATACAGCCACTAGGGTTTAAGAAACCCTGCCCTTCCGACACAAGGCAGTGTCTTACATGGCTATGGCCAAATAGTGCTTATTTTCAGTTGACCCAGCCATCCTCCCAATTTGTTTCCACTTTTTCCTTGGCAGGGTGGACTACATTTCCTCACCCCTTTACTCTCAAGTGTGACCACATGACAACAGAATGTGCATAAGTGGTGTGTGAAACACCCAGCACTAGTCCTTAGAAACAACCTAGGCTCCACTTCTCTCATCCTTTCCCTTTCGCCAGACGTAGAGACAGAAAGAGGGACCTTGGAAGTTACATGCTGAGATGGAGGTGAGCTAAAGGGAGCCTTCAGCTCAAGAACACTGGTTTTGGACTTTCAGAGAGTATCTTAGTTTGCCAAGACTGCTCAGACAAATACTACACAGTGTGTTGATTTAAACAACAGAAATTTCTTGTCTCATGATAATGGAAGCCAAAAGTCCAGTCTCCAGGTTTTGGCAGGGGTTGCTTTCTTCTAGAGCCTGTAGCATTCTGGTATTGTCTTGCCACTATCCTTGAGGGTTGCTGGTGTGCATTTCTGCCTCTGTCACACGGCGATCTCTCCTCGTGTCTGTTCCTTCCAATGACTTCTGGCTTCGTCAGAGTTCCAACTGATTGCTTTTGAGTTTCTTCCGCCTTATAAGGACTCTAATCATGGATTAAGGCCCTCTCTGATTCAATTTGGCCTCTAAATAAAATCTTCGAAGATCCTATTCACAAACGAGTCCACACCATAACTAATAATATCTTCCAAGTTCCTATTTCCAAATTGGTTCATACCACAGGAATGTGGATTAAGTCATGAACTTGTTTTTATGTCAGACATGATTCAATCCTCAACACACAAGCAAGGAATATACTTTGGTTTGAGCTAATAAATTTTCAGGTTTGCTTATGACTACAGCTCATGTAGTCATAATTAAAACGCTAGGTCATATAAGCACATTTTTATGGCAAAATGATAGAAGTTTAGCGCTCCCTCATACTAGCATGCAGGTTCATTCTTAGGCCTAATCTAGTGACAACAAAGGTGTTGTTTTTTTTTTTTCCTGAAAAAAAACACCAACTAATGATCATCCTGGATTTCTGTTTGGGATCTTGGGAAAGAGCCTTAACCTATCTGAACTTGTGCTAAATTAGCAACCTATAATAACTTAATTTTCACCATCAGCAGAAAACATCAGTCTGAGTCCTCCATTTTTTTAGGACCAGGGATAGACCTGGGGGCCTTGTACCTGGGAAGCAGGCGTTCAACCACTGAGTTACATCGCTCCCTGAGCCTGCATTTTATAAATTAATTCTTGTTAAAGCATCATCTCTGTAGCAGTGGACTTTAACTCCCAGGTTCCTGCCCATTACGCTTTTGATGGACTTAAGGTCTTCTGACTTCAATCTGTGCATACAAGAAATCAGAGCAAGGAGAACTCAGGCAGTCTTCAGAGTGGAAGAGGGTGATTTTCTCTTTTTTCTCTTTTTAAATTTTTTTTTTACTTTTGCAGCCCATTATACAGGATCAGAAAAAAGAATGGGAGAGAAGAGCATGAAGCCACAGTGTTGTAATAAAACACATAAGGAATGGCTACTGGCTTCTCTGAATTTTGGAGAAACTCACTCATAGACTGATAATGCAAGTAGCAATGAATCTTTAGTTTCTTCAAATTGTCTTACATAACTCTGCCTGGTTCCAGGGTTCAATGCTGACGTTTAATCATAAAAGGGTGCTGGAACAGCCTTAGTATACTTGTTGAAACATGTACCTGTTGTTTTCTCATTTTTATATTAAATTTCCTATTTTCCCTCTACCAGTTCTACTACTATATTCCTATTCTGGTGTAGTCCTAAAAACAATGCCTGTTATATTAGTTATGAGTGTTTGATACAATAAACAGAGACCTAAGAGAGTCACTTTAAGAATGAGGATTGCAATAGAGATACACAACAGGGCAAGTAAGCAGCAGCCTAGGAGGAGGGCTGGATTGCCTGCAGGCCAGGCAGTTCTTACCCTTTTCTCTGCTCCCTAGAGACCAGCTTTTTTGGGCTGCATACTCTACATGATAGAAAGGTCTGACCCCAGCTCAGGAATTCATTACTGCAGCCTTTCAGTCCAAATACCAAATTCCCAGGAGAGAGCATATGATTTGCCCAGCCAAGGCCAACTGGAACATATTCCCTGTGGGTCCAGCATGTGGAGGTCAGAGGGAATTCCCCGGGGGAGAGGAAGTCAGGGATGCTTGGACCAGCATCTCAAAAAGCATCCCCATTCCTTCATCTCTAAGTATAATTATTTTGCTAACCAAAAATCCATTGGCCCTTCATGCTCAAGCACAGAGAAACCCCAACATCTTCTAGAATTATGCTTCCCAAAGTAGAGTACAAATAATTAAGGCAAGATAATCCACCGGGATACCAGAAGAAAATACAATAAACCCTCATTCTAGTTTTACCTTTATTTAAATATTTTAAACTTTTATATTTTTCCTTATAGTAAACATATTAGAACTGTGGTATAGTTTTATCTATATAAATAAATCAGACATTTCAAGCCACTTCACATGTAAATAACCTCCTGAATCCTCACAATGATCCTATAAGAATAGATTATGCAATTATCCCCATTTTACAGATAAAAAATAGAAATGCAAATTAGGTAACTTGCCCAAGGTTTTGGCTCTGAATGGCAGAGTTAGAATGAGTACTCAAGCTGTCTAGCTCCAGGGAACGGGCTTGTCTGTGTCTCCTGCATAGATCAGAGTGAGTGCATGTGTGTGTGGGGGGGGGATGCTTAAATATTTTTAACTGTAGCAGTGTATCTGTTAGAAGAGTTTGAAGAACACTGTCCTAGAATGTGGAAAATGTGCAACTAAAAAGCTGACATGGAAAAGAAGCCTGTAATTTTTGTGAGCATAGGAGCATAGGAAAGTTTTCAATCAAAAAGCAACCAACCTGTGTCTGAATCCCAAATCTGCTGCTGCATGGCTTTGAACAAGTCATCTAACTTTCCTGAGCCTCAGTTTGTCAATATAGAATGAGAATGACACAACTCTTCCTTGAATACCTGTTATGAGCAATAAACCCAGTGTCTGGCTGAATAATTGTGCCTATCACAACAGTACTGACCAGTCACCAGCAACCCATCTTTCTTACTCCCTGTGGGACATGTCTGTGAGGACAAGGGAATTCTCATTTACATTTCTATTTCCTGCAGTACTAAGCTCATTTGGGGAGTGGTTTGGTGTGGGGTTCAATAAGTATTTGAATACATTTCTATCAAGTTTATCAGCAATGTTCTCAATTTTTATGCCAATTTATGCTTGAGTGAAGGACCATATTTATTATAGTAAAATATTATTGTAAGACATATAGTTTCTTCCACATATCAACATATATTTGATGTATGCATGAGTAAAACAATGAATGAATTAGATGGATGGAGGGCTGAATAGATGGATGAATAGAAGGAAGGAAAGAAGGGAGGGAGAGAGGGGGAGGGGGATAGAAAGGGAGGGAGGGAGGGAAAGAGGAAACTGCTTTAATTAAAAGGAAAGGAGGAAGTAGGAAATGAATTCAGCCACATTCAAGTAATTTGGAGAAGCGCAGGATTTTTGTTTCCATTTCCAACTATAAAATGGATGTGCAGTCTGTTACTCATTCACAGTCTACAGATGGATTCTCTAACTCTTTGCCATTAACATGTTAACCTACCCCCAAGTTAGAAGCAATAAATTAGGAACAATATTCTATGATGCAGATGGTAATTCCTTGAGAACTCTCTAATCATCTGCTTCTTAATCTAGGCATCACAATTTGCAATGATATAAATGCCTGCTGTGATGCAAATTTCAGGCATGCTGTTTAGGGAAGATGGAAACCACTAGGTACTTGGAGAATCATTTTACACAGTGACCAGGGATGCAAATAAGATGGGAGTCAGAAAGAATATTCTACCATGGACAGATATTTTTCATATTCTTTACTTTAAAATTAAGTAACTTAGAGATGTAAGTTTGCTGAAATTACAAACATAAGGGAGAAGTGTAGTTCAAGAAAGTATAATTGACTAGGACAAGATGATGTTAAGATTATAGATTAAGTTATTTGGGGACATTATTGTTTTGAGTCACAAATGCATCCCAAACTACTAGGCAATGTGTCTCATTGCCTAAATGAAGGCTCTGGCAACTGGACAAGTCTTGGCAGAGATAAAAAATTTCTGCTTGGCACCATTTCTTCAGGTTCCCCCAGCCCCCTCCTTCCCCTCACCATTGAAGATACCTGAGATGACTTTTGTTTTCAGTCTATCTATCTTGGGGAAAGAAAAAAATAATAAAGATGTTGATACAGTGGATGTAAATCCCATGCCATCTGGTTATGTTGCTAACAGTTCTCACCTCTGTCACACCAGGATTTACAAAGCAATTTTTAGCATAAAGTGGCTCCAGCCTCCAATACCTGCTGTTTGGCATCTCACATTCCCATTTTCACACCCCAAAGACTATGTTGATATAATTGGATGCCAGTGTATAGGTCTGCCATTTCAGAAAGAATGTGCCTAGAGCAGAAATGGCAAGCTGGATTGGAGATCAAAGTCACTGGCTGATTAAGCACTGGGAAAACTCAAGTCACGTCTCTACTCAGAATAAATTTCAGCAGGCGTCAGTGGACAAAAGTCAACTTTTTATGAGCATATGTGTATGGTATAACTTGATTAACCTTTGAATTCCTGTCTAATTAGTACACATCAGGAGGTGTCTTGTGACCTTATTTATAATAGGGTAATTATCTTTGTGCATTTGCGTTTAATGATTGTGTAGTGATACCAGCAACTGCAATGGTAATTGCACTAATTCTGGGTTCTTCACAATATGAGTAACTACATTAATAACTACACTACAGGTAGTCTGGGCCAGTCCTTTTTTTCTTGATTTGCAATTCCTAGATTTCCAACTAGTTTGGGATCTTAATTCCTCTTACCTCCAGTTGTTCTCTAGAGAAGTTAATGAACAGGAAGGAACAGAAAATGTCATAGAGTGAGAGGGAGAAGAGTCCTTTGTCAAATGACAGCTACCCATATTGCTTAGGGATTACAGAAACTCCTGGAATAATTCCTAATTGTCACCCACCATGAAACAGTATTTCCTTCTGATGGCATCAGTTGAATGGCCAATGCTTGTAAGCAAAGGATCCATGGGTTGCTAACACATCCTTGTAAATTATTTGCATAGATGAATTAATAGAATGTGATTAATATGTATGGTTTCCATACTTCACAGGATTCTTATTCAGGCTCTTTTCATGTATATCTTCCTAATCTACTTAGGGAGAATGTTTCTGGTTTTGATCTCAAATAAACAAAAGAAAGTTATAAATTTGTTTCCCCAATAGAAGAGATTTTAATACAATTTCACTATACGGACCCATAATAGAGTGAGAACTAGAACCTTAGGAAATACCAAAAAGACAAAAACAAAAACAAAAGCAAAAACAGCAGTTGTTACTCCTTAATAAATAGCTTTGCAATAGTCCTTACAGATTATGTTGCTGAATGCAGGAAGAAGGAAAAGCAAAAACAAAACAAAAATCCTTTGTTGTTTGTTCCAGTGCCTCAACCCCAAATCCCACCTGAGCAACATGTTCTAGTGAAGGACCCTTGGTACTGTGAAGTCTCCCCTACAAGGAGAGGGCAGAAGGCAGTGTGGGTAAGATAAAGCAGTTTGGGGACACATTACATTTGTCTGTGAATGAAGGGGGCTTGGCATACTCTACTTGATGTGTCTTCATGTCTTGATATTTTCATCTCATTGAGATTAAAATTAAAAAGCATGATCTAATGGAGAGATTTGAGCCTCTTCAAGATGTGCAAAAACTAAAACTGCAAGCTGTTGGTGGTTTCCATCAATGCCTATTACAGTGCTCTTCGAGTCATATCATTTCATTTCAAAATCTGAAAGGAGCCTGCATTAGGTGAGATTTTCTGTGTGTTCTTAGACCTAAACTAACTCCACATTAGAGGCTACAGTTCCCTTTGACATCACAGCTGGGATCTGAAATGGAATGAGCTGAAGCCATCATCCTTTTGACACTTGGAACTCTGGGACCTACATTAAATGGGTTCTGGTGTCCCCTCAGTCCCTAGGCTTAGGAGGAAACAAGAAAAAAAAATAGAATTTTATGGAACATTAAAAATAATATCTAAATATTTTGAAGGTCTGGGAAGCCATCAAAGGGAATAAATCAGTGTTAAGAAAAGCATTTGTGAAAGATGGTTAAGTCTTGAATGTGGGGGAAAAAATGATATCTTTGGTGAGGAGGTAATATTTTGATCTTGCAGTGCCAAACACATACCAGTGTCTAGGCTGAGCAACAAGACAGGGAAGAAGGAAGGAGTGAAGGTAGCAGTCAGATGAGGTAACAGGAAAATCATTAGGGACCCAGTTTAACAGAACAGAAGAAAGGGTCTTGCTACTCAGGGCGTGGTCCATAAGCCAGCAGCACTAGCTTCACCTGGGAGCTTATTAGAAAGCAGACTAGGGAACCAGAATGAGCGTTTTACCAAGCCCCCAGCTGATTCATTTACGCATTAGAATCTCAGGAGCACTGGATTAGAGTGTTCATGAGTTAGGAAGTTTGGGTAAAATAAGGAGAGATCTCTGCTAATGTGACTTTGGGCCCAGACTATATACTGCATCTATAAACAGTGAGTTTGAATATTAAAATAAAACCATTAATTCTGCTGTTTTGAGTCTGAAATTTCAAAAGCCCTTTGCTTAGGGTGGAGTCTGCATTACTGGGGAAACTGTGTACCTTTGTGACCTGGACAACCAGAATTGCAAAAAGTTGCTAGTTTAGTGAGTGCCATAATAGTAGGTTCTAGTCCTACTTCTTCACAGCTATTAGGCCACTAACTCAGCTGAGCTGCCAAATTCAGCCCTAAATGAAATATTGATGGGTTCCAGGCAGAGGCTTAGTTTCTGCTCTCCTGCCTCATATGTCAATTCTCAGCAAGAAGCTTGGCCTCAAGGCACACGGCTTTCCCAGGGCTGAGCTTCCATACTCTGCCTTAGATTGTCATTCACCCTGCTCCTCTCCGTATTTTTAATCAAAGAATCTCACCAGCAGATAATTTTCACAAAGCCTAGCACACTGCTTAGCATCTAAGTAGCACTCAATACATAGAGGCAATATTATTATTATTATTATTATTATCATTACTGCTTTTGTGTGCTTACTCTGTTGGCGTTACATTTAACAAACATGACAGATGAATAAAATACTATGATGTAATGAGAAAACTAACAACATAATTAAACAATTCCAATTACTAGAAGGAACCAAATAGAAATGAAGAAACATGAAGTGAATAAAGGTAATAAAATGTGGTGAAGACAGAGAAGGGCATCTGCAGGCCCTGCAGGGCTGTGGGACTTTGAGGGAAGAGGACCAAATGGACCGAGCCTGGGTCGTGAGCACCACATGTCACATGTGCTGATAAACCCTCAAGCCACCGCTTCAGTGCTCTCTGACCTGGCTTATGCCCTCTACTCAAAGTCCCTCAGTCCCCATGGAAGACCAAGCACAGCTGATTCCAGCTGCTTATGGGCAGAGTTCACTAAGATGTGTCAGTGCCTGCACCTGTCTTACTGATACCCAGGGCATATTAGTTGTTTAATGCTTATACTGCTGAAAAAAAGTTTCCAGTGAATTCTCAAAAAGCATCCATAGCAGGCAAAACCTAAAAAATGATGCCTGTGTTCATTGTGATCAACATTCATCCAATATTTACTGACTGCCTATCGTAAACCAGCCTGTGCTAGGTATTTGGGGTGTGGAATGAATGCTGAAAAAGGTACTGTTCTCAAGGAGACTACAAACCAATGAGTTAGGACTGTGGATGTGAGTTGTGAGTATCCAGCTTTAGGGAAATCAATGAGAATTATATTTTCGGCATCTAAATCTGACACCTCTGGCTCTGACCATTTTCCTGCACAATCTCACACTGAGGGAGGCAATGCTGTTGTTTATTGTTATTTGCTCTTCCCTGCATGTTCCAGGTTCCTAAAGGCTGATACATCTTATCTGGGAGAGTTTCTTCCTTCCTCACCTACTGTCTTAATTGACTTCCAGTCACCCCATCTCACATACTTTCAAAGTGAAAGAAGATAAATGAGGTCACCAAAGGTATTTCTTAGGACACCTGATCAGCCAACAGTTCTCTAATTTTATGACATTAAAAAAATTCATCTTTTGGAACATGCTTTATTCAACAGCTTATTGAGACATTTTCACTGTGTGCAAGCCTTGTTAACCACAAGTTTCCTCCTTTGTTATCAGTGAGTATATTGAAAGATAAAAACAAGACAGAGTATTCGGTCAGAATCTTAAGTTAGGTCAATATTTTTGAAATCATTACAGATAAGACTATCCATTTAGCATGGTATATTAAGTTAATCCCATATAAATTTAAGTCATTTTAACACTTCCTTACTTGGTATAGCTCGTGCTATTTTTTATTTCTAATACATCTTACCCATTACATCTCATAATAGGATGCTTCTTTTCTTTTACAATCTACTTCTTCCTCATTCCAGAGCTTGTCAGAGGTAGAGATGACTCTGGCCTTTAGCTGCAGGATAATCCCATAAACAAGGTTGGTCCAACTAGAATCACCCTGCTATTTTGCTGGAGCTGAAAGAGGCTCCCTGGCTTATAAGGATCTTTAGCAATAAGCACCAAAAGAGCTGGGAGTGGCCAGGGGCAACCTTTACCAACACAAGGAGTCTAGAGGAGAATAGAGTCAACAAGGGGAGAAGCAGAGCCAAGCACAATGAGGACAGACTGGTCATGACAGTGGTTAAACCCCCTGGATCCAGGGACTGGATTCTCAGGGATCAGACACTGAGAGAGAGTTTGGGGTAAAAGATTTTTATCAGTGATCAAAACTCTTGAAAGCAAGGAAGAGGAAGCAGGACTGGGCAGAGAGGTGGACCTGTGCTGTGGCCTGCAAAGCCCTGGTCATCTTGGCAGGAAGCTCTGAAGTGAATACTGCCCATCAGAGTTGCCCAGAAATGGGCAGAAAGGGCTGAGCCTTTTACACCCCTGCCTTCATCAGCCACTGGAGGTGGGCAGCCCCAGGAAGGGTGTGACCGCAGGCAAGATGGCTCTCCAAACCTGAGGCAGACCTGGCAGCCCCTGACAGCTAGAAGCCATCCCCTGACCCCACTCCCCACAGCCAGGCAGCTCTGGGTCCATCACAGTGCTATACCAGGAGAACTTCTGTAGGCCAGGGAACTTCTTTTGCCTTCAAGCCAGTCTGAGCTCTGTTTATTTTTAAAATTTGCAATCCTATGGAACTAAAAGGTTCCAGCAAAATGTACAATATTAAAAGAAAATTTGGGAATTTAATTTAAACACTGCCAGGTGACATCATGCCAATCATCCCTGTCAATCAAGACTCAAGTCTGCAGTCATGAGGGGGCCCACATCTTTCAGGTGGCCAGATCCTAAAGATGGGAAATGTTTGTTTCGTTGGCCCCAGGGTTTGTGATTTAAATTGACAAGTCATTGGTGAAAGGGACTTTGGTTTGTATGTCTCAGTACAAATAAAGCCCAGCATATTTTCATTTGAATAACCTCTACCGTGATGGGAAGTAGACTACTCAGTTTCGCCTGCGGTCAGAAAGATCCTCTCTCTAACCTGTTTATTTCTCAATAATTCTCATCCTCTCAATAAGAGAATGTGTTTCTTTCTGAGAACAGTGATTTATACATTAATAATGTCCTCTTCCTTCCCACAAGTGACCAAGTTTGCAATATGAGCATGAAACTAAAATCAAAACAGCACTCTAGGCTCAAACTGGGCAGTAGTACTTACTGAATTATTTTATATATGCTTAAGTTCATGTTCACTATGGGTAGCTATTTTGTTAAGCTTCTAAATTTCTAGCAATGGTTCAGGTTACTTCAATGTAGCATAAAATCTGCAATTTTAACGCCCTAATGAAAATGATGTAAACTATGTATTTATAAACACACACACATATACATCATTTATACATAGATATATAGAGATAAGCATTTACTAATGAGCTTTATAAAGTATGTATGTGTATATGTGCTTGGTGGGGGGACAGGAAAAGAGGGAGAAAGAGTGAGGTAGGGAGAGAAAGAGAAAAGCTGCAAAGATTCCAATTTCCAATGTGTGTCATGGTCCAAAGCTAAACAACAAATGATAATGGTGTAAGGTTAAAGCATCGCTCAGCACAGGTAATCAAAATGAATTTGATCTCTCTTGCTTTTAAAACCCTTCTTGTTACAATGAGTAAACTGTGTGTCTAAGCTTCTCTGATGGGCCATCTTTTGCAGGATTTCTCATACTCCAACTCAACTGAAAGAATCCAATGCTGCTTGGGGTATCAAGTATCTCAGAGTAATTTGTGGAAGCAATAACAGCGTGCATGCTGTGGACCTTGCCCAGAAACTTACACAATAAATATATAAAACAGAAACTGACCACTTCTTACCTCCAGAGTGAGGTGGGGGACCGCAGAGCAGAACAACTCCCTGGCCTTCACGTACTGATACTGTGCTTCTCATTTTGGTTTGAAAATTTTCAAGATCTGATTTGAAACAAAACAAAACTGAATTTCAGAAAGGATAATAAAATGAAACTTTTCCTCAGCATTCCTTTCTTTTGGAGGAAAATTTAAAAATCTCTTTTCAAGAACCTCAGGAGGAGAATATTTGCTTTGAGAAGAAAGCACAGGATTTTTATTTCTTTCTTACGACTTCCAGAATTCAGCAGTACAGTATAAATATATGTCCACCGATCCCATGTTTTTGTGTCAAATGGTATGGACTATCCAAAAACGCAAAGCATACAGGAGAAGTAGTTAAGCAGACAACATGATTCAAAAAAGGAAATGAAAACATTTTGTACCAATATACACAAAAATACAATTTCCATATCTGCCACATTGAATTTGCCCAATTACTGACAGAATTTTAGCTACAACCTGATAAGGACAGCAAACTATTCAGAAATTTTTTTACTAAATTTTTTTTTCACAAATAATCTAAAATCAGTTTTATCATCTCTATAATCATCGCTGTTATTTAAAAATTGAGTTAAGAATAGTCAGCTTCTGGGTATGTGTTCTATTTGTCCCATATTTTGAGATGTTCTGTGGAAGATATGTTCTGTGGAAATTATTGAATAAAATTCAAAGGAGAACAGTAAATGAAATCCACATAATCTCCTTTACTTAGAGTTGTGAAAAAAACTATTTTTGTAATAATACAAAGAAGTTTTTAAGTGTTTAACAAAGTTTAAGAAATAGCAATCAAGGACAAATACTATTTTGATCACCTGTTATTTTTTGAAACCATTTAATTTCTTCCAGTAACATACCACAATAGCAAACACTCATTGATTCACACTTTCTAGTTTAAGTTACAGCATAGAAAAGATTTTATTGCTTACACTTTTTTAAAAGCTTACGTCAATGGGACAAAGAAGAAAGATCTACTGTTTCTCTAAACTCTGATTAAAATAAGATGCTTGGGAATTGCACAGTTAATATACTCAGTGGTGTCACTTTCTGTATCAGAACAATTTCACTGTCAATTTGTGAAAGAACATACTCACTTCATAGCTCATAAGGGTTGATATAAATGGCCTATATGGTAACTGTATAAAGTGAAGTAGTGGATATATTTTAGAATACAATTTGGAACATTTCAACTTTGCCCTGAGAAACATAAAAAGCAAAATAATTAGCTTCAAAATTATAAAACCACAAACTGTAGACACTTATGAATATTCAAAGCACCATGAATCAGCTCATTGGAGGGAAATAAGAAGGCCTGTGGGCTTCATTTTATTGTTACTGCAAAACAATATTAATTGCTCAGTTATAAGCATGGAGTAAAGCAATTCAGCAAAACTCACTTGTGTGTCCACAAAGGAGAAAAAATAATGTTTATGGACATATTTTAACCAGAGGTTTTCCTACAGAAATATGTGATAAAATAGCATTATATCATTTTAAATCTGTAACTAAAAGCAACATTATCAAAGCATTATGTTTCCTGAAGTGTAACTGAGTTGGAGCTGAAAAACCAGGCCATCCAAATGTCTCCCAACAGTTGAATGGGGAAGTACATTGTATCAGAATATTGTCTACACATGGAAAAAAAGTTTCAAAAGATTTTTCTGGCAACCAAAAATATATCATCATTGCTGCTTCCCTGCCCAATTTCTTATTTCCTTTGGCCACATAATTTCATTCTGTGGAAGATATTTATCACTGAGTTTAGCTAGACTGTACAAAAAAGGATTTTACAAAAAAGTTCTACAGAAACTAGCAATGTCTCTTCCAAAGGTAATATCTGCCTAAGCATTAATACTGCCTTGCTCAGATTTGCCCATTGTCCTGGACACTTTCTCTGATGTTCTATCTACAGTTGGCAGACATTGTTTGGATACCTGATGTGGCCAGTTCATGGAGCATATGTATCAAAAATCACAAATCGGGGAAGTGGATGTGGTTCAACTGACAGAGCAACTGCTTACTGTATAGGAGGTCCAGGGTTCGGTACCCAGGGCCTCCTGGCCCATGTGGTGAGCTGGCCCATGCGCAGTGCTGCCGTGCACAAGGAGTACCATGCCATACGGGGGTCCCCCTGCACACAGATGCCCCACGTGCAAAGAGTGCACCCCGCAAGGAGAGCCACCCTGCATGAAAACAGCACAGCCCGCCCAGGAGTGGCGTTGCACACATCGAGAGCTAATGTAGCAAGATGACACAACAAAAAGAGACACAGATTCCCAGTGCTGCCTGACAAGAATGTGAGTGGACAGAGAAGAACACACAGCAAATGGACACAGAGAGCAGAAAACAGGGGGCGGGGAAAGGGGAGTGAAAAAAAAAATCTTAAAAAATGACAAATGAAAAGAAATTAAGGATAGGGGCTTCCATGTGCTTCCCAGGACTTTGGTAACAACACAGCACTGTGCTGACAATAGACGTCCTTCCATAAAACAATATCTTATGAAGTGGGGACTACCTGTGTCATTATCACCTGGAATTCTTATTAAAAATGAAGATTTCTGGGAATCATTTAAAACTAGTTGGGAAGCAGACTTGACCCAATGGATAGGGCATCCACCTACCAGATGGGAGGACCGCGGTTCAAACCCTGGGCCTCCTTGACCCATGTGGAGCTGGCCCATGTGCAGTGCTGATTAGCTCAAGGAGGGCTGCCCACAGGGTGTCCCCCGCATAGGGGAGCCCCACATGCAAGGAGTGAGCCCCATAGGGAGAGCCACCCAGCGCCAAAGAAAGTGCAGCCGGCCCAAGAATGGTATTGCACACATGGAGAGCTGACACAACAATATGACGCAACAAAAGTATCACAGATTCCCAGTGCTGCTGATAAGGACAGAAGCAGTCACAGAGGAACACACAGGGAATGGACATAGAGAGCAGACAACTGGGGTGGGGGGGAAGGGGAGAGAAATAAAAAATAAATCTTAAAAAATTAAAATTAAAAAAAATAAAACTAGTGAACTAGCATATCTAGGGACCTAGAGATATGCATTTTTGTTTTAACAAACTCACAGGCTGTATCTTGTGCACAGTATTGAAAGCCTACAAAACTTCAGCCTACCACAGACAAAGTTCTAAAGGTATGAATTGCTGAGGGCCTTTTTTCAAAGAGAGCCCTGGCTGGTTAGGAGACAGACTTGAGACAGACAGGCCCATTTAAAATGTCATTTGCTATAAGGGAAGTGAGTTCATAGATAAAGGAATGCTTGATCCATGGATGTGGAAGATGTTTCAAAGAACAAAAACTGCCAGGTGCTTAGCATAGAACGACTATAGAGAGAAAAGTAGTGTAAATGTCTAAAACGTATATTCAAATGCATGTCAAGGCTGCATGCTTATGGTCCAAACTTAGTAAGAATCTTAGAAAAAGCCCTGTTCTGTGTAAAAGTAAGGAAAAAGTAATACTAGTCTTTATTGGGTAGAAACTTAAGGGATTTTAATTTTTTTCTCCTCTTCAATTCTTGAAAAATCTGCCATTCTCCTGAAGCCTCTAATTCATCAAACTTCAAAAAACAAACCAACATAATAAAAAGCATCTATAGAAAAACTACAGCTAGATTCATATTTAATGGTAAAAAACTTAATGCTTTCTCTTAAGATAAGGAATATAACAAGACTGTTGATTTTTCACCACTCTTATACAATAGTACCAGAAGTTCTAGTCAATACAATAAAGCAAGAAAAGAAATAAAAGGCAAAGAGTTTAGAAATGAAGAAATAAGTGCATGCTTCGGCAGCACATATATTAAAATTGGAATGATACAGAGAAGATTAGCATGGCCCCTGTGCAAGGATGACATGCAAATTGGTGAAGTGTTTCATATTTTTTGCATCCATGGAAAGAGAAGTTCAATTCAATCAACACCTTTTATACTGTGGCCTCAGGCAGACATGTCTTAGTTTTGTACGAAAGTGATATTAAAAATTTACCTGTGGTGTAACTTAAATTTACAAACTTTGAAAAAATAATTGAATATTTAAATGATATAACTCCATTTAGTACAAGGTATGGGTAAATTTTATCATTGTCTACTAAGATTTTAATTATCTAATAATCGTGTAACCTAAAGCATTTTGAAGCAAAGGAAAGAGGAAACTGTTCTAGTCATGTAGCTAGAAATACTGTGTTTGTAGATCTATGTTATTTGTAGTTCCACCATTTGTACAATTTTTATTTAAATGATGCATATTAAATTTTCCAATAAAAAAAGAAATGATGAAATAAAAATGTCTCTATTTATAGGTGGCCCAATATATATATAGAAATAAGAAGGAATCTACAAACAACAAAAACTCCTTGTACAGATGAGTTAAGCAGGTTGCAGTATATAATTTCTAAATACTAATGATGAACATATGGAAACAAAAATTAAAAACACAAAACCATTTACATAGCTCCTAATAAAATGAAATTAATTTTGTATACACATAATAAAAGATGCAAAGGTTATGCATACTGAAAATTATAAAATGTTGATGAAAAATCAAAGAAGAACTGAATAAGTGGAGGGGCATACCATGTACATGGACTGGAACACTTAACACAGTGACGATGACAATTCTTCCAAAACTGGTCTATAGGATTAATACAATTTCTATCAAAAATTGCAAAACAAGTTTTTTGTTTTGTTTTCTTTTTTATTTTTTCAAGTGCTTACAAACTTTTTCTAAAATTTATATGGAACTGCACAGGCCCTATAATAGTTATCATGATCTTGGCTAACAGGAATAAAGTGGCAAGAATTATTCTGTCTGATATCATGGTTTACCATATTACCAGTGATCAAGAAAATGTGGTACCAGCAGCAGGACAGACACAAAGGTCAAACGAGGAAAATAGAGAACCCTGAAATAGATACACACAAATATACTAAGTGGATTTTGGTAAGGGTGCCAAAATAATTCAGTGGAAGAAAGGTAGCATTTCCAACAAATGATGCTATAGCAACTGCATATCCGGTGGAGTCAAAATAGTGGCTATGGGCCTCTGTCAAACTTTAGCTGTTCTTAGGGTTATATTTTAGCAAGCTGAGTTTACTAATCAGTAGCTGAAGTTGGTGGCCAACCATCTCTTCCTCCCCTGTTTTTGGGAAACGGAGTTTTCAACTCCAGCCACAGAATAGCTCTTGAGGCCCCTTGTGCCACCAGAGTAGGATGACCTCTGCTGCATGACCTGTATTTTCCGGGAGAGGCTGGTGCAGATCCCCACAGCTTCCTCCTTGCCAGAGGTGGGGCTAGGGCTTATGCTAGAGTAGCACTCTGATCTGGATGGAAAGAAGCCTGTCCCTACCAGCACTATGATTTTCAATCCACCCTGCTTTCCCTCATGCCAGGCATGGAGTTAAAATGGCAGCTAGCTGCCTCTTTCTAACTTGGACAGGTTCAAACTTTAGCTGTTTTTAGGATTATACTTTAGTCTGCTGAATTTACTAATCAGTAGTTGAAAGGTGGTGCCCAACCGTCTTTTCCTCTCCCATTTCTGGGAAGTGGAGCTTCCGATTCCAGCCACTGAATAGCTTCTGAGGAAACTCATGCTTTCAAAGATGGATGGACACTGGCCTCTGTAGCATGGAGCTGGAACTCTCTCTACTTATGAATCTTCTCTGCAGATGGGCAGTCTCCTCCTTCCATTTTTTTCAAGAATGTTGCAGGATGCTCTTCTGGTCTCCTGGAGCCCCCAAACAGGTACTCTAGATAGCTCTGGGTGATTACTAACTGCACTGTAGCAGGAGATAATTCTAGGAGCTCCCTATTCTGCCGTCTTCTTGCTGGTCTCCAGGGAATTATACTGAGCAAAGCCAATCCCAAAAGATTACATACTGTGTGATCCCATTTATTTAATATTTTTCAAGTGATAAAATTTAAATAATGGAGGACAGATCAGTGGTTGCCAGTGGTTAGGGGAGGTAGAAAGGTAAAAGGGTACCATGACAGATTCTTGTGGGGATGGAACTGTTCTGAACACATATGATAAAATTGTATAAAACTAAATATACAAACACACAAATGAGTACATGTAAAACTGGGGAAATTTGATTTTTTTTTTTAAAGGAAAGAGAAAAACTAACTCTCCACATTTCCTTTTCCTTTCTCTCCTCTTCCTTTATTGTACTTGTGGCTGAAAATGGTTACCTCTGATTTCTCTTCTGGCCATGAGTGGCGCTGCATTTCTTAGATGGCCCAAGGCCCCAGGTACACCATGGGACCAGGATCTCTCTTGCTGTCTTAAGAGCTAGGCATCTAGATCCCTGAGAGAAGCACATTCTGCATTCTGACTGCTTTCCTTGTGTGTGAAAACTCATGAGGACCATTTTTGCTGTATAAAAGTCTCCACACCTTGCTATAGAGCTGTTAATTCCTCACACTGGTTTTCTATAGGCTGCTCAAGCACTTCAATTTCAGGCTGATCTTCCCCACCTGTAGAGAGGGAGACCTCAGGACAGCATCAGTGCTCACAGAGGAGACAGATGACTGACTTTCATTTTCAATGTGTTTAGTTTGATATCTGACTCCACTTTACATACATTTGTGTTGATGGTTTCTCCATGTGAACTCAACTAGGTAGTCAACTATTAAGCAGAGTCTGTGAAATGCCATCAGTAACTGTAGGGCAATAGTACACAAGGATACTTTTTTCTGGCTTACCATCAGTCAAAAAATGGCTATCATTTCCCAATGGGCAAGCCTAGGAAACCCAGTGTTAAGCCAAGTTAAATGAGAGCTTAATGTAAAAATGTGCACTGATAATGTCTATTAAGTTGGGATGGATTTTAGTGAGTGCCCTAAACACACCTGACCAAAGAATTCTGGGTAGAGCTTATAAAGACCTTATGTGCAACTAGAAACATAAAAGTGTATTAAAAAAAAAAAAAAGATGACAAGAGACTGCAAAGTAAACCAAACTTTTCCCCCTAAGAGGATTAAAATGGAAGATAAAAGTGGCATATGTCTGAAACTGAGGCCAGCTGAATAAATGGCTCTAAACTAAAACAATTTAAAGCTCTGCCTCAAAATAACCTGTAATCACTTGCAATAAGAACATGCGGGGTTAATAAAATCATCACTGAAAACTGCATGTGTGTTTTACTCCTGTACTATAATCTTATTTGATGCTGACTATGAGGTGAAGTTTTACCTTTTCAATTAAAATGCAAAGTAATATCCCATAGTGATAGTTACATGAATTGTAGCAGTGAACACAGATACAGGAAATGTAATAGTCTTCCATGCATAATACCTTAAGTGCCTTTAATGTTTAATGTTGAAATGCTTAGTGGTGAGTATTATCAAATTAAGTCATCATCCAAACAGTGTGAATGGTTTAAGACTTCCTTTTGAAAGAATAAGGTAGCTGCCAACAAAGGAAAATTTTGTACTACCATACAAAAGTTAAGGGAAAAAAATCAATTAAAACACACAAAAAGATAATAAAAATCAAGACTGCAGTTCTGTAAGGCTTTCATCTTCGTCTCCATGGTATCAGATGCTATAAATAAAGAACAGAATGCAATGCTCAGTTTCCATGTCCAAGCAGGAAAATTTCAATTAGTATAGAAATCTCATTAAGGCATGTCCCCAATAAAAAGAAAAACCTAAAAATCAGTGGACAACCATGACCTTTCTTCCTGATATGTGCAGAAGCATCTGGAATATCTCCCAAATCTATCTGAATAAAAGAGCCAAATGATTCAATCATCTTCATTATAAGCATGTCCAAACTCTGCTAGTACTCCCTGCTCTATATCCCAACACCCAAATTCAATGCTTCTCTTTTTTGTTCCCTTTGTTACCTAACATATCAACTGAATTCTCAAGACACTTAACCAACTGCAAAATCAATAAAGAACTTTTAGGGCCACAGATGTGTCATAAGAAAATAAAAACTTTCCCTTATGCAAAAACAATGGCTTGAACAATAAAGTTTAACTATCTTAGTTTGGTTTCCCCAAAAGCAAAGCCTAACCAATGTCTCAAGTGAGGTTGTTTACCTGGGAGGTAATCTCAAAAGGCTTAAAGGTGGGAGTGGGGAGAGTAACAAATGGATGGAGAAAAAGCCAACACCCTGAATGCATTACTGAATTTGCTACTGTTGGAAGTGGGGACTTGATTCTGCATGAACCTTTGACAAGCACAGAGTATGCCTTCTGAAATCATCTGTTTGAAAGATGAGAATCTGTGGCATTTATGTAGTGGCTCCCAACCCCATTGGTAGAGGGTTTCTCTTAGGGGCAATAACTCCTTCATACTTGTCAACATTCCCAGTGTGAACTTGAATGAAACTGACTACCCCTGTGTCAAATGAATCAGAGATGGACAGTGGGGATGTGATACAGGGCACCAAAAATGTCTACTGTAAGTGAACTTTTTACTTAAAGCCAGCCTTTTGACAGGTCTAAAACAGGTGTGTACTGTAAGTCTTCAAGCAGAGACTTAAGTATTCAGTAGTTTCCTAAGTTTAATTGAAACAGGGATGCACCTAATAATATCTTAACATCTTCAGGAACTTTTTTTTTAAACAGTTTGGTGAGCACGAAGCTCCTAAACCAGCTCTACAAGACCCATCCAGACAGGTATTCTACAGTCCAACTTCATCTCTATTTCCCATCAGCCCATCACTTCAACATCCCCAATTGCCAACTACATTAAATGAAGTAATAACAAATGACCTGGATTTCCCCAAGCACAAAAAGTGTGACCTTATCTCATGCACTTGGTTCCTATACCTTTGTTTACACAGCAAACTTTCATTCATCTTCAAAACCCAACTTCAGCAGTATCACTTCCTGGACTTGAAATCACCTTCAACATTTTTGCATTTTGCATACTTTTATATTTCACCCATTTTGCTTCCTTTTATTCTGGGGGCTCTGCCAAGATTAAAGTGATATGATTTTCATGCTCATAATTCTAGAGTATAATGTAATTTATGGGCATTGTGTAAGTCATCAATGCCTGTTTGAATTAAATTGCCTTTGCATCCTTCGTCTAACTTTTCCTTTTAATTACTATGGTAGGTCTATCCACAACTCCTCAGTGTCTGTGTTGAAGATTTCATAACTTTATAATCTTATGAGATTTAGAAAAAGAACATGGGAATAGGAACACCAGGGGCCTCATCTTTTCTCCACCATAATCCAGACCTACATGACTGGAGGCACTGTCACTTGATTGCTCTGTGCCTCTCTGCCTTCCATTTTTAAAGTGGGGATGATACTTACCTTCTGAACCTCACAGGGTGTTTGAGAATGGAACCTTAGCATCACAGACCTACAAGCCCTTTGAAAAATGAAAACAAGAGCAAGGTCTCATTATTCCTTTGAATTTTTGGTTTCACAACTTTCACTATTTCAGTCCTTCTTATCTCTCCTTTATGGTTTCAAACATGCAGAGATTATCCATCTTAAAATTAAAAACAAAAGACATCGTTCAATGATTCTCATGTTCCACTTTTTAAAAACACTCCCCTTTCCACAAACATCTCACTGTTTCCTTCCACTTCTAAGTTGTGTAGAACTCAATATGTGTCCTATGGAGTCACACAATAACAGACAGATGTTCTCTGTTTTTGAGGATAATAATAGCAATCACTTCTGATCTTTTAGTGAGGAAGAAATAAGATAAAGCATGTAAATTACATTAAAAGTGCCTAATTTATCAGTGCTCAATGAATATTAGCTTTTATGATTTTTCTTTACATTCTTCCAGAAACCTCACAATGTCTCAAGCTTCTACCACTACCTCTATATTAATGAGGCATCCATAAAAATTTTGATACAAACCATGTATTCTCTGCATGACTTTCAGATATTTTTGGCTTTCAATTACCATATCATATTGACTTATTTTCCTATGTTCATAGTGGCCCCTACAAAATCAGTTCCTCTTCCAAATTCCATCTTTCTGTTATTATTCTCTAAAAAACTCTAAAGTTCAATTTGTCTCTTCTCTTAATTATATTTGTTCAAACCATTAAATTTGATGATGTCAATTGTTCTAAAAAGTCCAGTCACTGTCTTTTATTTGTAATTTCTCACTACCACCATATTCACTTTCCTGAAAATATGTTATGATGCAGATTCAGTGGGCATCTATTAAGCATATGGCCTAAGGATGCTTACCCGTTTATTATACCTCAGCATCCCCCAAATAATCAGAATATTCTTCATCAACATTCACTGAAAGGAATAAATGAAGGAAATAATGGGTAGATGAATTGACTAGGCACTGTGACAGAAATTTTATGAAATTTTTATCATTGTTTTCACAAAACTCTAATTAAAAGGTGTAGGAAAAAAAGAGGTTCAAAGCTATTACGCAGTTTGACAAAGGTGATACTCACAAGCAGTTCCTCTGATTTCAAGTCCAATTCCTTTTAACCTAAAACTACTTGCAATCACTTCCTTTCCATCCAATCCTTTCCTATACTCAGAGAATTGAATTTAGTCCTCTTTTCTCATAAAATGCACCCCTAATTCCAATACCTGCTGAAAAGCCTTCCTGCAATTCCCAATACCTAGATGATAAAGCCTCAATTCCTTGTCTTAAGTAAAGTTCATTCATTTATTCAGCAAATGTGTGTGTGTGTGTGTGTATTTGTATGCCTATGTCACAAGGGAGCAAGACCTGCCAACTTATGTTTGGTCTATACATCCTCAAGGTCTAGGGAAAAATATTCTTCCTATGTGAAGAAAGCTTTCTCTGTATACTCTGAGCTCAGAGGATTAAATGTTTTAGGTTGTCTGTTCAATACAGCTAAAGCTGAAGGCTGGGACCTCATGCATCCTCTCACTTCCTTCTACAGCCCTCATGTAGCACCTAGCCTAGTACAAATGGTCTCAACTTAATCATATTATGTATTCCCTCTATAGGTACTACTGCCAGTTAACCAGGGCAAACAGAACACTTATGCCTAGTAGCTACTCTCTAGCATAACCTTCTGTTTCCATTAGCTGAGGTGTAGACTCACCAAGAACCACTTGTACTTGTTAACAAACCTCCCTATGCTCATATATTAGTCAATGTTCTCAAGGGAAACAGAACCAAGAGGAGATACCTGTAAATAGTACAATATTTTATAAAATTGTCTCTTGCGACCATGGGGTTGACAAGTCCAAATTCCATAGGGCAGGCTGCAAGCCAGGGACTCCGATGAAGGTTCTTGATGAGTTTCCCAAGAGATGCTGATTAGATATCACTCACTGCTGACAGAAATCTTCTCAGTTGATTGTAGCGGTAATCAGTTGTATATGTAATCAACTCACTGATGACTAAAGTCCATGAAATGCCCTTGTATGACAATTAGCACCGTGCTTGTTTGATCAAACACGTACACGCCATTACCTGATCAGGTGACAGGTTAGAATAACCATCACAGCTGGTTATATTTTTTCACTGAAATTTAGTTACTAGAGAAAAAACATGAAGATTGAGGAGATATGAATTGCTTCTGCTATTGACAGTGGTATTAGTCTCCCAACTGCTAAAACAAATACCATATAACAGATTGACTTAAATAGTGGAAATTTATTAACTCACAGTTTTGAGGCTAGGAGAGGACCAAACTCAAGGCGTCAGCAAGGTGATGCTTTACCCTGAACACTAGTATTCTGGGGCACTATTGGCAATCCTTTTTCCTTGAGTTTTCTGTAACATGGCAATGCACAGGGTTGTACCTTTTCTTTTCTCTTCAGGGTTCTGTTGGCTTCCAGATTCTTCCTGCTCCCCATGGCTTCTCTTTCTGTGTCCCATTTCCTTTGCTTATAAGGGCTTCAGCCATATTGGATTAAGGCCCACCCTCATTCAGTTTGGGCACCTTAACTAATAACATCTCCAAAGGCCCTATTTTAAACGAGTTCACATCCCATAGGCCCAGGATTATGCTCTGAACATGTTCTTTTTTGGGGACATGGCTCAATTCCCTAGAAGAGCGATGAACCCATTTTTGCTCTTTCAGCATACACCATTTAGAGGAAATAAAACTAAACACTCTTTTCTTTTGATTATGGAAGTTAATTTTACCTATAATACTGTTTGAAACATGGATAGTCAATGTAAACTGAAGAGCAAAATAAACTCTTACTTTCTAAATGTTTATGCTCTTACAGTTAATGTATTATTTTTTTTTAAAAACCCGTTTTGTCACCAAAATACATATCTTTTTTTTCATTTTTGTGAAAATATCAGCAATAATTTTGCTTTTCTTTAAAACAATAATTTTTAGGTATACATGAGATTTGAGCTAATTCAGAAAATCGATGTGAAAACACGTTTTAAATGTCAATTTTATTTTAATAGCACAACAGAAAAAGCCAGTGTTCTTATATAATACATTATCAAATAAAGAAAGCTATATTTTCAAGACTTTCAAAGAATGCCATATTTCAAAAACTAGCCATTCTACTTTATGTGCCACAGAGCGGTTTCAACTATTACTTATAAAAAAATATACTTGTTCCTTTCACTTAGTAACTTCTACTTATCAATTTGGAAATAAAGAGATCACATAAAATGACAAAACGCTGAATATGGGAACAAATCATGCCACTTCAAAGCAGTTATCCTAATTCTGTTCTCAAATATTTTTAAAACCTTTGTAATAGTTTAGATTAAAATGTCTCAGTGGCTTCTTCAGAAAAAAGAATTTGAAGTGAAACTCCAGTTAGAAAATATACTAAAACGAGCTCTGTGATTTTGTACAAATTGCTTAGACTCTGAAGCTTAGGCTCTTAGACAGAAAAATGCAGATAATATAAACTGTGCTACAAGCTTACTGAGAGGGTTACACAAGAAAATAAATGGAAAATGCTTGGAATATATTAGGTGCTCAATAAGCATTAGCAGGCAGCTTTTCCTCTCAAAGCAAGGGAAACTTCTTCAAGTCTTCCTAGTCTCATCTGTCCAGACCTATTTGTCATTCGAGGACCAGCTGAACTTTTTCTTCTCATTTGAAGCCTTCAACACCTTACTCCAGTTTATCAAATTTTGCTCTTGCTTTTTATACATGCCACTTTCCCCAGGAACACCATAATTTCTCTTCTTTGCCCCTGCCATTAGTAGAATCGTTGCCAAGTAATATTTACTGAATTCAACTCGTAAACTTATTTTAAAGTCCTGATATTTTCCATCTCTGGCTGGCTAAATACACCAGTTATTGAGAAATTTTAAGAATTTCATGGAACTGTTGCCTTTAAGACATACTTCTTTTTAGCAATGAATATATGATACAACACTATAAGTTTATTGTCTTACATAATAGGAATAATGAAAAGTAAAAGATAAGCTAGCAGAACGCAATAATTCTCCTAACTCTAAAGGAAAAAAAAATCAGATATATAATCCTTACCCTTATTTACGAATACACTCTTTACTTGTTAATAATTCACTCAGTAGCAATTTTCCACACTAAGAGCATGTTCTCAGGTTCATAGAACTCCTGTGTGGTCTGGTATTAAAAGAGCACCTGTGTGTTATGTAGAAATAAGCTAAATAGGTTGAATTTTTCTTTAATTATATGACCACTACCATATTGAAAGTTTTCATTGCAATAGGAAAAGGACATAAAAGATTACTTTTGAACCAGCTGAAAAGTTATTTACCTAATTTAAGAAATGGAGATTATTTTTTAATCCCTTTTTAAAGGATCAAAAATAAATGTATATGATCCTCTAGAGTTTCAGGTATTTTTTATCTCATATTATTCTCAAAGAATCTCTATTATATACAATATAGGGATGCTTATTCCCGATTTTGAAGATTTGTTGATTCTTTAAAATGCTCATTCAGTTATTTAACAAATCACATTAAATTCCACAAGACTCAGTGACTGAAGCATGTATTTTGCCTTTGTGAACCTGCCAACCAGCTCCTTGAGGGTGCAGAGCTCTTTCTCAGCAACTAGAGATACAACCTGCCCAGGAATCCCGCAGGGTTAATAATATAAAGATCAAAGTCAGTAATCAATAAGATAGAGCTTTAAAAATGTAAATCACACAATTCTTAGGTGTAACTCACTCCTACTAGTTGTCACTCTCTAAAACCCTATGTAGCTTTGTTTTTCTTCAACAAAATAGTTATTTACTATTATAGGGTATGTTTATTTTTTATTTATTTAGTTTCCAACTACCCCACTAGAATGTGAGCTTCAGAAGGCCATAGACTTTTTTCCTAGGTCACTCTTATATTCTGAATACAAAGAACAGTGCTTTGCATATAGTATATATTTAATTCACGAATTGATGTGTTATCATATGATTTCAATAAGAGATCTCATTCTGTAATGCACCGTCCATTAGCCTACACAAAACAGTTTATGTTCCTTGGTGGAAGACTGAGCATATCTGAGATCCCTACATTGCACAGTAGATTTCTGTTCTTTTTCTGTAGATCTCAAGAATTATAAACTTAAAGCTTACAAAAGCAAGTAGCTAAGAAAAGAAAAACTCCCATAAAATGTAATTTTGCATGTAAAGAATTGCGTGCATTTTCCTCTAACTTTAACACTGGTTAACACTTACTGCTTCATATATACTAATCTCAGAATTTTTACAAACAAATAAATGTCAGTGATTTATAACTTATGGGGAATACTAAATAATTATATTTGTAGTAATGCCTTCTTGTTAACTTTCATGAGGCAAGTCTTTTAAAACATCACACCCAGCAAAAAAAAAAACCTTTGTTAAAGTTATTTAAGAAAATAAAGGTTGGTATTATTTTGTCATTTTACCATCATATCCTAAAATAAACTCAAGAATAATAAACTGATATAAATATTATGATACCCTGCTTGTTGTCTTGGAAGCATTGCTCTCATTATCCCTCTGAATATGCTATTGCCTATGCATTTCAGGCTAAGCAAACAAGCACAAATTCATACTACCTGTTTATCTGTATAAGTTACATCAGGGATCTAGACTAAGAATAAGCATGCAATTTTGTGCTAGAGAAATGCATTACACACCATACTAGGTGACACATGGATCCATTAGTCTAGTAGACCCCCACCCTTCTGGCATTTAAAGAGCCTTTGAAAAAGGTTTTCCAGTTTAAATTTTTAAAGCATAAAAATGTATGCCAATTAGAAAGCAATTAGGGCAAATGTGCTGATATACATGGAGCATAAAATGAAATGGGACAAACGTAAGCATATTTTATTTGGAATAAATGTGCTGGTGTATTAAATTGGGTTATATTATCCTTTGGACCTATCTGTTTATCAAAAAGTGCCAAATATCATGATGATGTTAGGAGAAATGCACTCACTCCATCATTATGATGTTTCTCTCCATAGAATAAATTCTCTTTTGCATTTAGCCAACATTACAAATTACCATTCTCAGAGAAAATATTTCCCTGCAAGTATATCTTTTGTAAGCTCGACTTCCTAAACAACAAGGTCTCTATATTCCAGTATTACTCAATTTCATTTTCTACATAATGACTAAATAACCAGGTTAGGGTGCTTTTAAAGCAAAAGAGATTAGATGGGAAAAGAGACTGACTTAAGGATATAGAAATAGGATCAAGAGGAAGAGAGGGATTTTAGAAATACCTCTAATGGATAAAATCAGGTGATTGTTTTTATGTGTGGTAAGGAAGATATGAAAAATGCTAGGGTATAGAAAGAGGCGCACTAATTTTTTTCTGGTGGGGCAATAGAATTGGCTATTGTCAGGTGTGAAGGGCAAAGAAGGGTATTCCCAGCAGTACAGGCCTGTTGATGCTTAGTGAATGGCCCTGAGCATAGAAAAAGAGAAGAAAATGGAGTGTATTTAGCCAAACATAAGGCATATGTGACAGCTGCCTTCATACAACCACCAGGTGGGCCTTAGAGACACTTTTGATGGTAGTCGTGGGCGAACTGACTATGAATATCTCAACTCTTAGCATCAAGGATATAAGATGTGCTTGGGTACGTGTGTGTGTGTGTGTACATGCACCCTTTTGTGAATTCACAAGGACACCTTGTCATATAAAGATTAAACATGAAGTTTCAGAAGGCACACTAAGGCTAAGTGGAGGAAATCTGTATTCATTACAGTTTCATGCTTTGGGATTGCTAGTCACCTAATCACTGGAAGGATGATGCAAAGGTTGAATGAGTTTAAAAACAGCTAACATTTAATCAGTTCTTACTAAGTGTCAGGTACTCCTCTAAGTTCTTTATAAGAATTAAAGCATAGCCTGACTCTCATAGATATGCTAGGAAGAGGTACTTTCATTTTTCCCTGTATTAGAGTTGAGGAAACTGAGGCACAATGACATTAGGTAACTTGTCCAAGGTTACGCTGCTAGTGTGATGCTGCTGGGACTAAGCCTATCCAACCAATCTCCACTGTCTGCACACAAAATACTATGCTTCTAATCATTCAAGAGCTGCCTCCAATAGGGATGTTTCCAAAAAGATCCCTATCTTTGCCTTGAGGGTTGACCAGAAAGACAAATGAGAAGGCCTTGGAATGGCTGTAAGAAAAAGAACCCTAACCTCAGGGAGGACACTAGCACCTTTACTGTGGAAGTTCTGGTTGAGAGCAGAAAACAAAGGACAAGTAGCAGTTAGTACTCTAGAGCTAGAGCAGTGACTGTGGCTTGGGGGGAATAGCCCATCTCCAGGCCATCTGACTCCTCCTTCCTTCTGGGCCCTGGGATCCTTTCAGTCTTGTCATCCACTTCCTATTTCACCAGCCCTCCCAGTGTCAAACACTCGAGTACGAGCACCCAGTCTATGCCCTTATATAAACCAGTCCTTCTGACCAGTCTTGCCTCCTCCAATTCATTCTATCATCTGTAGCCAGATTAGGCTTCCTGATAAGCATGCCTTATTCTGCCACTCCCCTCTTTCAATAAATGGCTCCCACTGCCCTAAAGATGAATGCAATCTCTTTAGCATGGCTTCTTTGGTCCAGGTGTCTGAACCCAATCTGTCTTGTAGATCTCTCCATTGCCCATGGCATAGCTACACTTCAGGCTGAATTCCTTTCTATAACTTGCATAGGTCACACTTATTTTGCATTTTTCAGGCCCTCCTTCTTACACTCCCTCCACTTAATTATCACTGATTCTTCACCTGCTCTCTGCTTACTTGTTATCTCCCCTAGGAGGTCTTTGTGAATACTTTCCTTATCATAGCACAAAGGTTGTAAGTACTCTGTGAGCTTCCTGAGGGCAAGGACCTCTTGGTCAAGACTTAGTACATAATAGGTAGTGAACAATATGAATAAAGTCTAGGGCTGAAAGCACATACAGGAACTGAGACTTGAGCAACCCTTCCTCTATCTATATATGTTTCAGAGGGTCTGAGCAGCAGATACCCTACTGAATGCTAGGTTTTCAATTCTCTATTTCCCGGAACTTTTCACTGCTTAGATATTGAACCATGTTAATCACAAAATTCAAGACGATGAATTCTCTGGACTTATGTACAACAGAACATAACTTCCTAGATTTCAGAAAATATTCTTTTCCTTGGTGTCCCCTACCACTACTGCCACTGGTACTTTAAATATGACATAGTGTCACTTCTAATAGCCAGTTTAACTAAGTTTTGAAATACTCCTAGGAAAACCATTTACGTGAGGGCACTTTCAGCAAGAAACTCAAATTTCCTCATTTATAAGCCTGTCGGGTACTAGCTGAATATGGCCTGTTCCTTTATAGATCAATTAAGGGGCTTTATCAATTATAAAATTAATCTTAATTAAAATCCACAAGTGGATAAAATTAGGAAATATTAACTATAAATGATTTTGAGTATTTTACCAAGGACCATGGTATCTTATCCATGATGCCACATATACTAATATTAAAAGATAATAAAAAATTGGAGGATAAAAGGAATTAAAAACATCTACCTTTCCTGAAGTCAGCCAACAGAATAGCTTAAAGAAAGTATGTTTTGTCTAGATGGCTGTTGCATCATTACTGCTTGATGAACACTGCCTTTCAGTATGCTTGATGCCACTAAAGGCATTCATAATATTTAATGCATTAGTGATATATTTTGGTTTCCAGATTAAATGATGTTTGCAATGAAACGTCTTTCTAAAATGCCATAGTTTTTGGAAAATAACTATATATAACAGTAAATATGACTTTTTTTTAATGGTTTCTACTCAAATTAATGAAATTATATAGAAATTCCTTAATAAGATATGTACTTACCTATGGCAGTAAACAAAGGTAGCACTGCTAAAACATGATGTTCAAAAGCAATACACTTTACACTAACTTCAATGTGTATTGCCAAAGAAAGAGTAACAACAATGAAGAATGCATGCTAGCAGAGAAATAATGTGCTCCATCACTAAGAATCTCTGCAATGGCATGGACGAACATTCTTCATTTTTGTTTTAAAAAATCAGATGGGAAAGTTTAGTAATGTGCTTAAACTCACCAACTATTGACACAAATGAACCTGAAATCAATGTTGCCACCTACAGTTGCACAGGCTGTGTACTGCACAACTCAAGGGATACCTTTCACAGACTGCTGTTTGAACAGCACCCCAGGAGCAGTGCAGTACTCAATTGGCACAATCACACAGAGGCGTTCCACTTAAAGTCAAGTCCTCTCAGTCCTGATCTTTACCCCACACCAGATAAACTCCTTCACAATGATGTTGCCTAAGGGAAAGGTAAGTTAATATCAGATAGGAATTTCTCTCCTTTCCCTACTGTTATCCCCCCTAGGTCTAACCCACCACCCTCTAATTGGACTTGTAATATTGAATAGTGAATTGGTTTTAGAGGCAGAAGAACTGGGACTAACTCATGATCTGTTGCTTAATATCTCTTAACTATGAGCTAGCTACTTAATCTAACTGTAACCTCGTTTCCCCATCTGTAAGATGGGAGGATTATTTACCCGGACTGCCTCAAACATTTTAAGAAGAGGAAAGAAAAAAGGAGGAGGGAGAGGTGGAAGATGAAGAGGAGGAGGAAGAGAAGGAAAGAGGGGAGGGAGGAGGAGAAGGAAGAGAAAAACAACAGTTATGAATGTTTAAAAGTTTATTATGCATCAGGCTCTTTTCTAAATGGTTTGCAGGTATTAATTCTAGTGGTAAAGAGATTTACTCAGATTTTCAGATAGGGAGGTCTTTACAATTTATTTAGATTGACAGAAGAATAGCTTACAGTAAGAGGACTGTAAGAGTTGCTTCAGGTATGTATATACATACATATACATATGTGTGTTTACGTCTGGTTTGAGATGTGTTGTAACTGTAACTAAACAAGGGATTTCAAAGACATAGTATGAAAAAAAGAATTTCAAATACTCCATTGATATTTTATATTGATTATATATTAAAATAATATTTTGGATATACCAGCTTAAATTAAAAATATTTTAAAATTAATTTCACAAGTTTCAGCCCTGATGGCAGAGAAACTTCAGGGATCCATTTCCCCTCAGAAGCTTTGAACAACCAGCAAGAACTGGCAGACACAGCTTTCTCAAAGCTGCAAAAAATGTTAAAGGACTACAGTGCAAGCAACAAATCAAGAAAAAGGCAACTTAAAAGTGGTAGGGGGAAGCAGACGTGGCTCTAGCAGTTGGGCTCCCATCTACCATATGGGAGGTCCAGGGTTCGATGTCCAGGGCCTCCTGGTAAAGGCAAGCTGGCCTGTGTGGTGAACTGGCCGAGGCGGAGTGCTGGCCCACATGGGAGTGCCACCCTACGCGGAAGTGCTGGCCAACGCAGAGAGCTGATGCAGCAAGATGATGCAACAAAATGAGACACAGAGTTGAGGCAATGAGAGATGTAGCAGAACAGGGAGCTGAGGTGGCGCAAGAGAATGATTGCCTCTCTCCCACTCTGGAAGGCCCCAGGATTGGTTCCCAGAGCTGCCTAAAGAGAATACAAGAAGACACACAGAAGAACACATAATGAATGGACACAGAGGAGACAATGGGGGTGGGGGTGGGGGTGGGGGTGCAGAAATAAATAAATAAATCTAAAAAGGAAAAAAAGTGGTAGGATCTTATGGCATCCTGGCTGGCACCTCACTTACCCCTACTATCTTGGCCTGGAGTCAGCCAGTTCTCCAAGTGTGGGTCCCTGATTCCAGTTCTGAAGAGAACAGAGCAACCTTCATGCACATACTGGGAACATACATGCCTGGCCCAGCCCATTTGGTAGTGGCCTGAGGGACTGAACTATGGCATTCCTTGCAGGTTTGCTATCGTATGCCCTGCATATACAAGGCAGCTCACAGAGCTCTCTTATATACTGTGGGAGAGCAGGTAAGTTGTGGCTACCTGGGGCAAGGGACTGCTGTCTGTAGGACATGCTGGGCAGTGCCAGGGACTATTAAGAACCTGTTTCCTAAGAAGAGGGGGCATTTGTATCCTTATAAACAGGAGGATTCCTAGGGCAAGTACATTCCCAAGACAAGACACATATGAAGAAAAGCTCAGAAAGGCGCCTACATGTTGGCCTCTAGCTAGTCTCTAAAGTAGTATGGATAAACCTTGAAGGACAGTTCTCCCAGGGTTCAATCTGCAAAGACAGGAAAAGGTGCATTCTTTTGGTAGCTTCTGGCATTCAAGGAGAGCTCTGTCTTAACACTAACTGTGTACATGCTTAAGGAACGGACACCTCAGAATCTAAATTCTAGCTAAATTCCACAAATAACACATTAAAACATCAAAATGGAAACAAGTTTGATAGCTATGTTTCAAAATTTGTACATCAGCTGCAGCAAATATAACATGAACATGTAAAGATATCATTGCTGGGGAAAGGGGAGAAGGGTTTGATGTTAGATATCTGGGAGTCCCCTATATTGTGTATGTGAATTATGATAATCTAAAACTTCTTTGAAGACAAAATTAAAAATTAGGGAAAAAAAAGAAAAGATGTAGACACTGAGGAAGAAATGAAAGTGCTTTGCCACTGTACATACAGGGCAACACCTATTACAGTGATGAAAGGCAAAAAGTTAGAAACAATGTTTTATAATATTTTTCATTTTATTAATACACCAGTTTATTTTTACTTTATTTTAGTATCTCTAAATTACTATGTATTCTATTTCTAACTTTAAACCCATCATGTATTTCAATTTCCTATTAAATGAATTTGGCAATATATTAGGATTCATTGTTGAAGAAGTTTTGGACCACAGAGAGGTTCAACTACGGCAGGGGAGGAACTCTGGTGAGGGGTGTTATTGATGGGGGGGCACATGGGTGGGAGGGTTCTCCAGCACATGTATATAGAGAACATAAATATGTTAAGATGTATTTTGGGTATTTTTATAGTAGTAACAGTTACAGACATCAACTGAGGGAGTGCTGAATTCCCACCCAGGGGAGCTCTGTCACATTCCCCAATGGAACAACAATAATCCCCCAAGTGCAATGGCAAAGATCAACAAGGAAGGATCATCCAATAATGAGCCCTTGATACTGATGACTATGCTTATGAGGCTGTGTGCCTGAAATATGAACTAGACCTAGAGCTGTAGGGTGCCTAAGAGTTACCTCTCAAGAGCCTCCATGTTGCTCAAATGTGGCCACTCTCTAAGCCAAGCGCAGTATGTAAATGCATTACCTTCTCCCCAATGTGGGACATGACTCCTGGGGATAAGCCCCCCTGGTGCTGAGGGATTACAACCAATCACTAACTGGAGAAGCAACTAGAAAGAGACTTCGAATAAAAAGATCAACTCAGACTGCAGAATATCTCAGTCTACATGTTGGACCAAGTGTTAAAAACTGCTTTTTGACCTTGAATAAAAGGGAGGAATGGCAAAGACAAATGAGTTGATATGCCTAGGAGTCTTCCAAAAAGAGTCAGGAGGTTATCAATGGGGTCGCATTTACACACACCTCAACAGGACCCCAGAAAAAGCCAAAATAGATACAACCCCAGGTACTGGTTCTCCTGAAGGGTACAGAGATCCACAGGGTATATAGTCATGGCAGATGAATTTGGAGCTCTGTGCCATGTCAGAGGGCCCTGCTATGCAATTTGTGCTCCTGAGTGTGACGGAGCTGGACTCAGATGTGACTTTTCTACACATGCCTCTTCTGTCACTTTTACTGAAATTGTGGTTGGCACTAGGGATGGTCCATACTCAGGAGACTTGAATCTCTGACCTGCCCATGTGCCAGCTGGTTCCTGAGCCTCAGCAGAGTGGCAACTCCTACTTTCTGGTTCATTGGTCTTACCCCGGTCAGCTAACAGGGAGGTGAAAATGGTCAACCACCACACCAGGGAATCAAGAGTGCCTACAACGGTAAGCAGAGGAACTGAATCCATCATCCATGTGGAATCTAAGCCCCCTCTTGATCTAGAGGTGGAGAGGACATCATCATTCCAGGGTCCACAGAATGGAGGAATAAAATATGGACTAGAGTGGACTTATTGATATTCGACTATAAAACGATTGTGACGAGTAATAGAAGAAATTTTACCATTGAGGTGGAGAAAGTGGCCACAGTAGTTGTTGAGGGCAGGGAGAGGGTAGAAGAGATGTGATGTCGGGACATTTTTGGGATTTTTAGTTGTCCTTAATCATATTGCTGGGTCAGATGCAGGACTTTATATATCCTGCCATAACCCACTGAATGTATTGGCGGAGAGTGTGAACTACAGGATAAACTATTATCAGTGTAGTGCAGTGTGCATCAAAATGTGTTCACCCAATTGCCGGATGTTGTATGTCCTCCCATGGCCCACTGGATGGAACGTGGGAAAGTGTGGGCTATGGTGTGGAACACGGGACATGGGGTGCAGCGATGCCTGGAGATGTACTCACCAGACGCAATGGATGTGACATGATGATGGGGGAGAGTGTTACTGTGGGGGGAGTGGTGGGGTGGGGGTGGTGGGGGCAAATGGGGACTTCCTATTTTTTTTTAATGTAACATCTTTTTAAAAAATTAATAAATTGAGTAGAATTTGGAAAAAAAAAAGAAAAGATTACATAATGTCAATTGAATAAAACAAAGACAATATTATTAAAAAGGAAAAAAAAAATGTGTTCACCGAGTGCAATGAGTGTGCCACAATGATGAGGGAGTTTATTGGTGTGGGAAGAATGGGGTGGGGGAGGGGGGGGTATACAGAAACCTCTTATATTTTTTAATGTAACATTTTTGTGTGTGATGTATATATCTTCAAATAAATACAATTTTACAAAAATGATGTGGTGGGGGGTGGGGAGTGGGTTATATGGGAACCTCTTATGTTTTTTGTTTTCTTATGTTTTTTAATGTAACATTCCTTGTGATCTATTGACTTTAATTAAAAAAAGAAGTCTAGATTTTAACAAAAGATTATAAAAACAAACAAAAACAGAAGTGACAGCCCATGCAAAGGAGACTGAAGCACATTAGACTGATAAAGAGTAAAGAGGTTCAATTTAAGCCCCATTGTAACTACAAAGAAAATTCTGGCAAATAAGTAAACTAAGAGATTGAAAGGGAAGTAAAGTTTCCCAGGGGTAAGGGGCAGGAAAAATGGGGAGTTAAGGCTTAATGGGTATAAGGTTTATGTTTGGGGAGATGGGAAAGCTCTAGTAATGGAAGGTGATGAGGGAACAAATTGTGAATGTCATTAATCCCAATGAATCGTATGTTAAGGAGTGATTGTGGTGGGAAAGTTTATGCTGTATATATGTTCTCACAACTACAAAAACAGAGCAACTGAAGAGACAATGACAAATAAATGCAATATGTAATACTGCATGAGATCTATTAAGTTAGGAGAAAAAGCTCATAAAGATATTATTGGGACATAAAAATTAGAATATTGATGGTAAGCCTCCTATCAAAGTTAAATTTCTTGAATTTGTTAAGTGCATTTAAAGTAGTTACCTAAGTGAATATCCTTGATTTTTAGAAATTAGATGGCAGTATAAGTATTCAAGGATCATGATGTATAAAAACTACACTAAAGTGTTGAGAAAATGGATTGATAAATATATTCATAGCGAGATAGGCAGACAGATGGATAGATAGATAATGGATTAATAGATGGATAAATAGAATGATACAGCAAATGTAGCAAAGCGTTAATATTGGTAGATAGGTATCTGTGAAGATAGGGGTATGTTGGAGTTTTCTGTATGGGGTTTGCAATATTTTTGCAACTGTACTATAAGTTTGAAAGTATTTCAAAAGTAAAAGTTTAAACAAACAAAAAAAGAAAGAAAATTAAATTTCTTGATTCTTTTTGCTTTTTCAAACGTGGCTACTAGAAAATTTTCAATTAGTTATGTGGCCTGCATTATATTTCTATTTGACAGTGCTGCCTTAGAGTATTTTGCTTCTAGAAGACAAAATACTCTTATATACATTCCCAGAAAACAGGGTTGGATGGAATGTTTTTGACTTTTAGACAAACAGACTTTCATTCCAGGACTTGTCATTAAATTTCACCTTAATATTTTCTTCACAAATATTCTTCTCATTCCAAGTCTGAAAATTTGTGAACGTATTACAAAGACATTTTTCCTTCATTTGTTTCATTTACAACTATTTCACAAATATATATATAATATATACTTTTTATATATTTTATATATATATATATACATATACATATATATCTAGGCTCCTAGCACTGTGCAGATGGAGTGATTTAAGGACAGTCTGATAAAGAGCAGGGTTTAAAGAAATCACTAAGGGAAGAAGTAATGTTCTAGAACTAGTGACAGTGGGGGAACAGCCTGAGTTTGCCAGAGCTGCTGCAAAAAAGCACTACGTTCTTGTTGGCTTAAACAACAGAAATGCACTGTCTCTCAGTTCTTGCAGCTAGAAGACCAAAATCAAGGTGTCAGCAGGGCCATGCTCCTCAGAGGGTAGCATCCACTCCACGCTTCTTCTGTGGTATCTAATGGGGGACCGGCAATCCACTGCACTCCTTTGCTGTGCCTCTGTCACATGGCCATCTCTCTCTGTCCCAATTTTGTCTCATTTTAAGGACTCCAGTAAATAGGCAGGGCCCACTCTAGCCCATTTTGAACTCAATAACATCCTCAAAGATCCTAGTTCCAATAAGATCACAACTATGGGACTAGGGATTAGGATTTATACTTTTTTTTTATGGCACACAATCCAATGCCTAACAGGAACCATCACTGTCTTAGGCCTGAGGGATGATCGCAAGAGAACCCAGAGAGGGTAGCTGCACAAAGCAGAGAATTGCCAGGAGCTGTGGCCTCCAACAGGAGGATTCTTAGACAGGGAGGGAGCCAGAGGAATAAAAAACCATGACATTCCCCACTCTTCGCACTCTAATTTCCTGCCATGGCTTCCTATTGGCCCAGACCACCCAGAAACCAGAAGGTAAGGTATCCTCTGATAAAGTCCAGAGGGTAGCAGGGTAGAGAGTGGAGCTGGAGGGACAGATGGCAAACCTCCAGCACAACACCTATTTTTCATTGTTCTGAGAGATGGCTCTTGTCAATTAGTAAATGAAGGGACCAGCAATTGCATGTAAAATAAGGCATATTAAGATGCTCCCCAGGACATGTTGAATTGAATTTACTTATGGGTTCTGGCATTTTCTTTTTCTGTTCAGTGACATCATGATAATGCCTTGCATATATGTCCTATTTTCAAGTTCAAGATTTAAGATCAACACTCTCCCTCTTAGGATGAATGATTTAGTTTGCAGATGTGGCTATCCCTGAAGTGGAGAGTTCCTGGAGAGTTACACTGCTAATTAATACCAGTAGATGCAGGAACTTCTGGACCTCAAATTAAACTGCTCTATCTGAAAAACATCAACCGTTATTTTAATGAAGACAGGAAAACAATCTCAATGGCCAATTTTTTTCAGCTTCTAGGAGAATAACTCATTCTGGCAGACCTATCAGGATGGAGGCCAACTTAAAATTGGATGATCCATGCAATCCATTGCCTGGTGTCATTTTATGGATGAAGCACACATATGGGAACATCTGCTTTAAGATTTTTCAAGTTAAAGTTTTATCATCATTGTTAAATGGAACAGAACTCTAGGGTTTTTAACCAATTACTTATACACTTACTCAATATGACTCATGGATCTTCTCTGCACAGAATTTATGATTCATTCTTCCTCCAGCTGCTTCTGTGATATACTTCCTGACGTGGGTAATCCCCTGTATCCAGGTAAGAATCAAGGACAACTTTCTCTTTCTTCCTTGATATTTATATACACATATTTGAACACATATGTGCAATATGTCTAATAGGAGAAAAATATATGTAGATGTATGTAGGCTTTTTTTAACCAATATCACAGATTCTCCAGATGTAAAGGGGGGGGGACAATATTACCCACATTACTAGGGTTGCTGTATTAAATGAGATTATCCATATGGGGGCGGGACAAACACTATTAGCTATTAATATAAGGTGCCAAGGCAAACACAAATGCCGTCCCTTGCAATATTTATTGAAATTCCCATAGACTCTACAACAATAGCCGATTTCACATTTTTCTATATCTTTTGCAAAAATAGTCCTTGAAGACACTTTTCGGTCTCTTACACAAACTTTGTCATCATATACCCTACATTCATCCCTTGATTAGTTCTACAAAGCATTTGCCTCTGTTGATAATTGTATGTACTTTCTATAGACAGGAAGAAAAATTTATAGACCAACATGTTTCCATTTTGGTTTTAGTGATCAGGGCACTTCCCAGCTGTTAGAATTAATGTCTCCCAGGTGCTTCTAATCCTTATAAATGGTTTCCTATTTTTATCTGTGCTTGTCCTATTTTATCTTAATTTCTCTCTCAAAGCCAACTCAAGACCTTTCAGAAGTCATTGAGGTATAAATTATAAAGAAATATCTATGCATTATATAATAAAAATGAATGCAGATTTTTGTGGCTTTTTAGTATGCCTGTTCTGGGGCCATTTCATTGCCAACTGACATCCTACCACAAGAAAGATGAAGAGGAAAGGACTGAAAATTAAATGAATCATTTCTAGATGAGGTTCTTAGTCGTAAATAAATCATACCATTGCTGTAAAGAGTTAAAAATGAATTATTTATACTCTTCGTAGACCACTACTCTCTTTAGTGATCACAATTGAAAAACAACAACAACAACAACAACAATGGTTTTTGAAAGAAGAATGAAATCCATCTTAGTTTATAATAATTAGCAGGGAGGCATGTTTAAAGAGTCCACTGGTCACGCCCCCAAAAATTCTGATTCAACAGGTAGAGGTGGGACTTTCAATCTGTGTATTAAATAGATAACACAATAGATAACTCAGGCTGGTGTTCTGATAGCCACAGGATTTGTCATTCTTGTGTAAAGGGATATCCTACACAAGAGGCTGGCAAACCCTCTGAGATAGCCTGGCCTTCATTAAAATTTAAGCCAGGGTTGATTAAAGTCATCTAGATACTGACATCTGCCCCAAACCATTTGGCATTAATTGGTCCACCAAATACTCATAATGAATAGCTGAATAGTCCATTACTCAGTGAGCCAAAAATATTTGTCTAAGACCGTAGCATTCAGAAGAATATTCTTGGAATATTGTTATTAAAAGCAAGAGACCTGTTTGGATGTCATGGACACATAAGGTAATTTAATTGCATAATTCTCCAGAAAAGCATGTCAAAATATATCTCATATTTTATAATAATTTGTTAGGACCATATGTACTTTCATAATTTTACAGCAAGATACTGAATCACTTTTTGCCTATTCCCTCCCTTATCTAAAGAAACAAGAATAATCCTTTGCTTACAGGTTTATGAAACTTAAAGTGACATGCTTGTAAAACATAGTAGGCTTTCAATAAATGATAGCTGCAAGCATCTATTACTTTGGTAGGGAAGCTTTCATATTCTGCTTTGTAAATACATAAGTCACGGTTTTAAAATACACATTTTTAAAGTAAAAAAAGAACAAAAAAGGCCTTGAATCTTCTAGCTATAAAAATATACAAGAAAAAGTCAAGAAAGATTGTCTTAGAAGTATTAAGAAAATCCCCATTATTTATCACAGGTGAAGTCGATGTTTTTGGTTGGGGAACCATACTTTGGAAACCTCCCATCTATACGACACTGAGAAAGAAAAATCAGCACCATATCCCAATATGTAATTAATCAATAAATTATTGAATGCAAGTTGCAAGATGCTGGGCAGTGTGTTCAGTATTACTACTTTAAAGAATCTATATCTATGTGTGCTTGTATAGGCATATATGAGGTTGCTGCCTGGCAACCAAGAGTATAAGGGTGGGAAGGAGACATCCTCTTTACTGGATATTGCTAATGTTTCAATATTTTTACTTATGCATGCATTATTTTTAAATGAAGCTATATTTACTAAAATATAAGGAAAAAAGCAATCCCAGAATATTTACGTTTAATTCATATTCAACTGATTTAAAAAACCCTATCATTTTCCTAAGCCAAGAACATTTTAATCCAAAGTTAATGCAGATGCATAAAAGCTGACATCTGGAGAATCCCAAAGTCAGCTCCACTTACATTTTCTTGGCATCCTGTTAGGATGATGTTATATTAATGGGCTCAGAATGATGGGGATAGATAAGAAAAAATGTGTGTCTTTTAAAGCAGTAAAGTACAATGTTAAAATAGTAACTTAATGTCAACGTGTGGGAACGGATGAAAACAGAAAGAGATAATCTGCTCATTTTCCTTTTAGTAGTATGTGTTGGTGAAAGCACCTGATATTCATACTGGTTTCTGAGGGAAAAAGAATTGTCTAAAACAATTAGATTGTTGAACATTTCTTTAAAAAGGAAGCCAGTGACTGGTAACCAGTTTCATTGTAGCCAATTCACATTTTCAATTTAAAAATCTTTCTGAATTTTCCTTTTTATGACTTGGCTTAAAACTTTTTTGACAGATGAAAATGTGGTGTTCATGTCATCTAGCTGAGATTTGCAAATGTTCCTTTCATTTTGAAGCAGTAAATTACTAAGAATACACTCAAAGGAAAAATAAAATCTATTTACCAAGAAGTTTTTAATATATACTCCACATACAATAAAAATAAAGTATATAAAGTAATTCTAAAGACCAATAAACACGATGCTTACAAAAGGTCTTTCACAAATATGCCACAATCTGTTAACAGTAGATTTTATTATAATCTTACTCAAATATTATATTTTGTAAGGGTCTATGATGAAATTAATGTCAGTTAACAGTACATTTTATTTTAATATTATTAAAATCTGACATATAGAATCCTATGACAAACGAGATTATAATTTATTTTGGTGGAATAGAAGAAAGCATTATGTAGTGAAAAAGCGAGAGCAATTAAATAGTGGTTTGATTGTTGAGAAAACTTTGTTCCAAATGGGTAACCATTTTCAGAAAATAAATTTCATTAAGACAATACTGTAGATACCTTACATGCATAGGGATTAACTGCCTTTGACTTACAGATATGTGAGTAAGGTTTGAATTTATATTTTATTCACTGTGTGTCTAAGGCAAATTACTTGGACTTTCTGAGATCCGAAATTCCCATCAGTAAAATATTCTCTTCAGTAAAATAGGAATATTAGAATAAAATCATCTATCACAACTCAGTTATACAAGATAGCTCCTCCAGCCCTGCTCTTCAAATTCAAAATGTTATTTCTAGTATGGGGAGGTGTTAAACAGCATTCATACTATGTTTTAAAATAATTAAGCCAAAGGGAAAATTGTTTACTATGATTCATGATGTATGTCACATGTACATATGCTATGAAAAAAAAATTTATAAAGAAAATCTGATAGGGGTTAAATTTTTAATGCCTTGCATTGCTTTTAAGAAGGAGTTTTGCATGGTTCAGAAAGATATATAAACTAGTACATGACAACAAATTAGTAGGATCCAATAAATTCTGAAAAGTAAAGCCACAGATATAAAATATATAACGGAGTTAGGAACTGTTTAAAACATCCTATATACTGGGAAGCGGCTGTGGCTCAATCAGGTGGGCTCCCGTCTACCATATGGGAGGCCCTGAGTTCACGTCCCAGGACCTCCTGGTAAAGGCAGGCTCACCCACGTGCTGCGGAGAGCCGCCTGGCCCACAAGCACCGCTGGAGAGCTGATTCAGCAAGGTGATGCAACAAAAAAGGGAGACAAGCAAAAACACAGAAGAGCACCCAGCGAATGGACACAGAGAGCAGACAACAAGCAAGCCGCAGGAAGGTGGGGAATAAAAACCTAAGTACAGACACACAGAAGAATGCACAGCAAATGGACACAGAAGCAGACAGTATGCAAAAAGCTACGAGGAGGGGGGATAAAGAAAAAGCCCTATATACTTACATTCACTCACAGATTTCATTCTGAGTTTTCTAATCATCAAGAAAAGTCACATTTGGTTAGTTACATATTTCACAATGTCCAGAAGGTTGTCTTGTTTTTGTTTCTAATGTCACAGGTGAAACACAACCATGCCTGATGTCAAGACCAGAAAAAAGTCCTGTGGGTCCTGGAGGAGTCTGAGGGATAAACAGCACCAGCCTCAACCACATCGGCCAGAGGCTGTTCCTCATAGCAACTTTTATATGGGTTGAGGAGCTTATCCTGGATTGACCTAATTTATCATTCATGCCAGGGCATTTTTGAATGTGATGATAAGCATTAACTAAGCAAGCAGTAGAGAAACAGGTATAAACTGTAAGTGTTTTAGGCAAATCCAGACAAACTGTCACCCTTGGGGAATCCGTTAGTTAAAGTAACCCTATCGCGTCTGAGGGAGGGAGTGGCCAGTAATTTGGTGAGGCACAGATAGCTACCTGAGTAACATTTACCTGCTCAATTTTTAATGAGGAGTTGAGATTCAGAAAAATTATATAGGCAAAAACAATAAAAGTGGCTTACATGTTATCAGACTTACGTGCCAGGAACTAATGGTTTCAAGGTTTGACAAAGTATGGTCTAGGGGCCAAAGCCAGCCCTCTGCCTGTTTCTGTCAGCCTGTAAACTGAGGATATTGTTTATTTATTTACTTTATTTATTGCGGCTAAATATATGTATTTATATTTACAAACCATTTTAATGGTATAATTCAGTGGCACTAGTTATATTTAATGTTGTCCTATCACCACCAGCATCCATTGGCAAATCATTTTCATCACCCAAAACAGAAACTCTTTAGCACTTAAGCAATAATTCCCCACATCCCTTCGCCTCCAACCAAAGGTAATCCCTAGTCTACTTTCTGTCTCTGTGAATTTGCTTATTCTAGATACTTCAGTAGAATCATACAATATGTGACCTTTTATATCTGGGATTATTTCAGTTAGTATAATCTTTACATGGTTCATTCATGTTGTAGCATGTATCAGATTTCCATTTCTTTTTATACCTGAATAATATTCCAATGTATGTATATAGCACATTTTGTTTAGCCATCTCTCTGTGAACAGATACTTGAGTGGTTTCCACCTTTTGGCTATTGTGAATAATGCTGCTGTGAACAATGGTGTACAAGGATCTATTTGAGTCTCTAATTTCAGTTTTGGGGGTATATATATAGGACTGGAATTGCTGGAACTACCAAACTGTTTTCCACAGCAGCTGCACCATTTTACATGCTTAAGAACAATGCATGAGGCACACTTTCTTCACACTGTTGCCCTCCAAGTGGATGAGAAATAGTATCTTGTGGTTTTGCTTTGCATTTCCTCGATGACCAATGATCTTGAATATGTTTTCATGTAATTATTGGACATCTGTAATTATTGTTTGGAGAAATTTCTATTCAAGTCCTTTGCCCATTTTTAAATTAGGTTTTCTTTTTGTTGCTGAGTTGTAGGGTTTATAAATTCTGGATATTAAATTCTTAACAGATATTTCATTTGCAGCTCTTTTTTCCAATTCTGTAGGTTGTCTTTTCCCTTGTTGATAATGCCCTTTGATACACTAAATTTTTTTTTGATGAAGTTCAATATATCTATTTTTCCTTTTGTTACTTGTGTTCTGGATGTCATATCAAAGAATCCACTTCAAAAGTTATGAACATTTACCCCTAGGTTTTCTTCTAAGAATTTTTATAGTTTTAGCTGTTATACTTAAGTAGTTGATTCATTTTGAATTAATTTTTGTATATGGTGTGGGAAGAATTATTTTTACAGTTTTTAATTGTTGGAAAAGATCAAAAGAAGATTAATGTTGCAAGATGTGTAAAGTATATGAAATTAATATTTCAGCAGCCAAAAGTGCTAGAACACAGTCACATCCATTCATATATATATTGACTAAGGCCGCTTTTATGCTACAAAAGCAGAGCTAAGTAGTTGTGAACTAGAACTTATGACCCTCAAAAAGCCAGTCAAAAGATATATATGATTCCATTTATATAGCACTCTGGGAAAGGCAAAATACAGAGATGGAGAACAGATTAGTCGTTGCTAGAGTCAAGAGATGAGAGAGGATTTGATTACAAAGGGACAGCTGGAGAGAACTTTGGGAAGAGAACTGTTCTGTATCTTGATTGTGTCACTACTTCATTGTCAACCCACTGAGATCTATACAACAAATAATATATATTTCACTGTATAAAATTAAGGGAACAAAAACAAACTAAGCTGGTCAGTTTGATTTCAAATCCCACAGCCATAAAGACTCCATTGAACATAGGTTTCTTTCTCTTCAGTTTGGTTCTCTTCCAGCTTGAAGCCATGTATAACTATAAATCCCTAGTCTATTTTCAAGGTATATTTAAATAAGAGCACTCTATTTTAGTCAATGAAAGCCTGCTAAACGTATCTGTCTCATAAGAAGATCAGCCAAAGCCTTCATGGATTTACTGACTGAGCCAGGCTCCTTGAATCCTTCTCTCTCTGTGTCAGTCTCCTCCATAGAGCTTGCCCTCTTTTCTCCACTTTGCCCCCTTCCCACCATCTATGGTCTTCACAACCCAGAGGGACCTCACTATCATTCTTCACTCATTCTTCCTCCTCATGTTCAATTTTTCTCCAAGTGCTACTACTTCTACCTCCTCTTCATCTCCAAAGCTAAGTTCCTTATCCAGGCTGCCATCACAACCCATTCTAGCACAGTCATGCCAGTCTTCTAAGTGCAAATCTCATTCTCACCTTCCTGCTTAAACTACAGATGTGACTCTTTGACAAACTTGGAAAGCTCTCTGTCTTGCCTATCTCCTCAGAATTGCCTATACAAAATCTAAGGTCCAAACATCATCCTTCCTTCAGGCCTCTGAATGTCCTACACTTGCCGCTACCATCACTAGGTCTTCATATATGCTATTCCCTCTGCTGAAACTCTCCCCCTCTGGGGTTTTACAATCCCCTTCCACTCCTTATCCATTAGTTCTCACTTAAAACGTGTCTTTAACCTTAAGGCAACATGCCTTAATGTCCCAAACAAGGTTTTCCTCTCTATTGTAACCTCCAATTCACACCTTTAATCAGGTTTTCTAAATATTGGCTTTTATATTATTCCTGGACTCTAACTGCATCAACAAAGTCTTTTAATACTAGGTCTCTTCAAATTAAGATCCAAAGAGAGTTTGACTTTGCATTTGATTAATGTGCCTTTTACATTTTTAATAGAACTTCTCATTGTGAAAATTGTAGATTCACAAGTTATTATAAGAAATAATATAGAGAGATCCAATGTACCCTTTAAGCAATTTTCTCCATGGAACTATTTTTCACAACTATACTGTTAACTCACAACCAGGATATTAATATTGATGCAAACCAACAATTTTATTCAGATTCTAGAGTTACTTTTACTAATTTGTTGAGTGTTTTGTTCTATACAGTTTTATCATTTATGTAGATTGATGTGTCTACCACCACAGTCAAGCTACAGATTTCAATCACTAGAAGGATCCCTCATGAAGTCTTTTATAACCATCCCCCATTTCTGGAACTGACTTCTTTCACCCAGCATAATTTTCTGTAGATTTATCTAAGTTGTTGTCCTTTTATTGTTGACTAGTATTCCATGTTACGGCTTTATCTAGAATTTATTTAACTATTCACCCTGCACTGAAGGATCTCCTTGCTTTATCCAGTGTTTGGCCATTACAAATAAAGCTACTATAATGTTTGTATATAGTTTTTTGTGTGAACATAAGTTTTCATTTCTCTGGAATAAATACCCAAATGATGCAATTAATGGGTGTAAGGTAGTTGCATGTTTAGGTGTCTAAAAAACTGCCAAACTATTTACCAGAATGGCTATACTATTTCTATTCCCACCAGCAATGTATAAGTTACTGTTTCTATAAATCCTCTTTAGCATTTGGTACTGTTATTATTTTTCTATTTTTACCACTCTGATAGATGTGTAGTGATATCTCATTGTTGTTTTAATTTGCATTACTATGATGGATAGTGGTGAACATCTTTATATGTGCCTATTTGCCAGCCAGATATCTTCTTCAGTGAAATGTCTGTTCAAGTCTTTGTCTCATTTTCTAAATGAATCTTTTTTTAAATTTTGTTTTTGTTGTTGCTTTTGTTTTGTTTTTTGTTTTTGTTGTTTATTTTGTACTGAGTTGTAGCAGTTTGATATTTATGAATTCAAAAAATGATAAAGATCATGTTTGTAAATTAGTCTATTCCTCTGAGCATGATAACCCTTTGTGTCCAATTCAAAGGTCACATTTACTTGATTAAATTATGTTAAGATTACAGCTTTGATTCAACTATGTCATTAGAGTGCCACTCAGCCCCCTTGGTGGGCTGATTAAACAGACTCTCACACAGAAATAAACACAATGAGAAGAAGAACACAGAAGAAGAAACAACTCATGAGACACGGCAGAAGCCCGGGAAGAGATATGAGCCTGCTTGTCTACAGCTGACCTTGTGAAGAGAACAGAGAAGCTGAGCCCAGAAAGAAATGTGCTCCAGGAGAGAGACTAGCTGTATGCCAGCCTACAGCTGAGAATGGAAGAAACTGGGACCACAAAGCCTTAAGAGGAAGAAGGAAGGCTGAACCCTTGCAGACATTGCCTGCCATCTTGCTTCAACACATGGCAAAAGAGTTTGGTGAGGAAGCAACTTTGAGTTGGACTCTTTAGGGCCTTGTAACTTTAAGCTTCTACCCCAAATAAATATCTTTTATAAAAGCGTAGATTTTTGGTACTTTGCATTAGTACCCCTTTGGCTGACTAAAATATGAGTTTTAAGAAATCTTTATATTCTGTTCTGGATACTAGTCGTTTGCTGGATAAGTGGTATGAAAATATTTTCTTCCATTCTAAAGGTTGCCTTTTCATCCTCCTCACATGATCTTTTCTGAAGGAAAAAGTTTATAATTTTGATGAGATACAATTTCTCAATATTTCCTTTTATAGATTATGTTAAATTTCTTTGCCTAGCCATAGATCCTAAAAATTTATCCCTACTTGGTTTTAGAAAATTTTTATAGTTTAACATTTTACCTTTACGTTTATCATAAATTCTGACTGAATATTTGCTAAGGAAATTGTAAGGTTTAGGTCAAGGCTCGTTTTTAATTTTTATTTTATCTTATTTTATATTTGCTTAGAGATATCCAATTATGTATCATCATTTGTTGAAAAGGCTATATATATTTCCTTTATTTAATTGCCTCTGCATCTTTGTCAAAAATAAGTTAAGTATATATCTGTGGGTCTACTTCTAAGTTCTCTACTTTTTTCCACTGACCTATTTGTCTACCTCCTTCCCCTACCAATGACTACTGAAGCTATATAATAATCCGCAGAGTGAATCTTCACACATTATTCTTCTTTGTCAAGACTGCTTTAGACAAAATGGGAGAAGTCAGTCTTGCATTATCAATAGAAACTTGAATGTAAATGGCTTAAATTCTATGGTTAAAAGGCAGAATATGACAAAGTGAGTATAAAGCATAACTAACTACATGCTGTTTAAAAGTGACTCACCTTAAGTTCAAAGACAGAAATAGAATGAAAGTGAAAGCATGGAAAAATAGTCCATGCAAACAGTAACATTATTCATAAAAGCCAAAAGATCTATGTAGTCCAATGAAAGGAAAAACAAAATGTGGCATATACATTCAATGGCATATTATTCAGCTGTAAAAAGGAATGAAGTTCTGATACATGCTACAACATAGGTGAACTTCAAGACATCATGTTGAATGAAAAAAGTGAGAAACAATGGGGGCAGATAGTGTATGATGACACTTTATACGAAATAGCTACATTATGCAAAGTCACAGAGACAGTAAGTACAGTTTACCAGAGGCAGGGAAGGGGAGAATGGAGAGTTAATGAATAATGGGTGTGTGGTGGTTTGAAGAAGTATGTAACACAGAAAAGCACGGTCTTAAATCTAATTCATTCCTGTGAATGTGAACCCACTGGGTGAAGGTCCTTATGATGAGGTTATTTCAGTAAAGGTACATGTGGCCCTAGCCAATCAAGATGGTCTTCATCTATTACTGGAGTCCTTTATAAATGTTATTAATACAGACATGAGAGAGAGAAAAGTCACAGTAAGCAAGAAGCTGAAATGGAAGCCAGAAGAGAAAAAAGAAAACAGGAGTTGCCACTATGAGCCTTGCCATGTGATAAACTAAGGATCAAAGATTGCTGGCAGCCAACCCCAGAATGCCAGTCTTCAGGAAGAAGGCATACCCTGATGATGCCTTGATTTGGACTTTCCCTTAGCCTGAAAATCATAAGCAAATAAATTCCCATTGTTTAACCTGATCCATTTCATGGTATTTGCATAAGGAAGCTAAGAAACTGAACCCAGATTTTGGTACCAGTAAAGTGGGGTGCTGCTATTGCAAATATCAAAAATGTGTTAAATTGCAAATATCAAAAATATATTGCAAATATCAAAAATGTGTTAACAGTTCTGGAATTGGGTAATAGGTAGAGGCAGGGAGAATTGTGAGGTACTTGATAGAAAAACCCTAGACTGCTTTGAATACACTGTTGGTAGAAATATGGATACTAACGGTACTTCCAATGAGGCCTAAGAAAATAATGATGAATGTATAATGGGTGCAATGTTTCTGTATTGGGTGATGGGAAAGTTCTGGTAATGGATGATGGTGAGGGCATCACAACCTTGTGATTAGTCTTACTGAACTGTATGCTGAGAGAGGTCAAGAGGGAAAAAATTGTTGTATACATGTTTCCATATTCAAGAAATGAGAGAAAGACTGAAGAGACAATATAATTAAATGTAATATATGATCCTGCACTGACTCTAACAATGGAGGACAGGAAGTTCAAAAGAGCATGATTGGTATATATGACAAAAGTAGATGACAGACTGTAAGCTTTACATCAAAGTTAAATTTCTTGAACTTGATCACTGTATTTAAGGAGGTTACCTAAGTGAATATCCTTTTTCCTTAGGAAATGACCATAGAAGTATAAAGTCTCCAAGGAGAATATGCATGCAACCTATATATAGATATTTAGAAAACAGATATATGGATGGATGGTTGGATAAATGGATGGATAGAGAGAGAGAGAGAGAGAGAGAGAATGGTACAGCAAATGTGGCAAAATGTTAAAATTCGGTTGATCTGGGTGGGGTGTGTTAGAGTTCTTTATATGGGTTTTATATTGTTTTCCAACTGTCCTGTAAGATTGAAATTATTTCAAAATAAAAAGTAAAAAAGTAGATTTCTTTAGGTATTTAAAGGTCCATGCCTTTCCATATAAGCTTTAGAACAGGCTCTTCTATGTCTAGAAAACATAATAATCCTACAAACAAACAAACAAACCCTGATGAGATTTGATAGGAATTGCATTAAAACTATAGACTATTTGAATAGAATTAACATTTCTACTATGTTGAGTCTTCCAATCCATGAACACAATATGTCTCTTCATTTATTGAGGTCTTTACTTTCTTTCATTTGCATCACGCAATTTTCAACCTACAGATTGTGCATGTGTTCTGTTAAGTATATATATGAGTATTTCATTTTCCCTGGGGCAATTGTATTAGGTATTGTGTTTTAAATTTTGGTTTCCAACCATTTCATTGTTGGTATATAAAAATGCAATTTATTTTAATGTGTTGATCTTATAGCATGTGATCTTGCTGAACTCATTTACCAGTTGTAAGACATTCTTGTAGATTCTTTGGGGTGTTATAGATGTCATCTGTAAAGTGAGACAGTTTGATTTCTTCCTTTCCAATATGTATGCCTTTTATATCCTTCCATTCCTTATTGCAGTTGCTAGAAGTTGAAGTACTATGATGAATATAAGTTGTAAACATGAACACCCTTACCTGATTTTAGTGGTAAGCCATACAGTCTTTCACTATTATATTAATATATGACATTAACTATAGGCATTTTGGAGATGCTGTGCATTAAGTTGAGGTAATTTTTCTGTATTCTTAACTGGCTGTGAGTTTTTAAAATCATAAATGTATGTTGCATATATTTATAAGATGTATTGTACTGACTACTTGTCAAATGTTAGACCAACCTTGCATTCCTGGAAGAAACCCAACTTGATGGTATATATAATTCTTTTATAAAATGTAGGATTTAGTTTTGTTGAGGAATTTTGCAGCTAAGTTTATGAGATACCGGTGTATAGTTTTCTCAATAATTTATATTTGTTGATTTTTTTTTATAACACCTATTTCTTTGCTGAGATTTTTCTGTTTTTTTTTTTTTCATTTATTTCAAAGTAATTTGTTACTGGTTACTGAAAAAAATTTTGTGATGATTCCTTTAAAATCCTTATGAGAAATTTCCAACTTTTGCTTCATTAGTATATTGGTATAAGTTGATAAGTCATTTCTCATTCAAGTTGTAATTCTTGGTATGACAGGTGATTTTCTAATATATCCTGGATACTTTGTCTATCATGTCAGGAAACTCTGGGCCCTATTTCCATCTTTTATTTCATCAGGCAGTCACCTGTTTAAGTTTAGCACGTAGGTACTGACTTACATTTGTGGTGTTTTCCAACAATCCACTTTCAGAGAGTTTGCTTTGTTATTTTGGTCTCCTTGGTTTAGTTTCTGCTTCTGGTATTCTCAATTGCCACTATCAGTAATGACTGCAGGGGTGGAAGGGCGTTCCCCATGTTTGGTGACAGGGTATCTCTTGGTGGGAGCAGGGGTGAGTCTTAGGAATGGACTTCCTGAGTTTGGTACTTTGGCCACTTGTTGTGTCAGTATCTCTTCTGCCTTTCAGGAATAGAGGGTGCTTCCTAACTCCATCACTTTTTGGAGTGGAATCTCCCTAGTGGTGCCACTAGCTCCTCCCATGCCTCTGGGAAGGGGAAGGGGGAGTATCAGACCCATAAAATGAGAGACTTCCCAGACCTGGCAGCTTATTGTGGCTGGGTCTCTCTAGTAACATACAAGTGACTGCCTCATTATCTTTCAGAAGTGTGTGTGTGGGGGCATGTCTCAAAACCAGTGGTAAAGGAAAGCACTTTCCCTGGCTGCTCATTATTGACACAGCTCCTGATAGATCCTGTTTTCCAGTATTAGTGGGATGGCCTAATACTGATAGAAGATGGGGTCTCCTTAAATTTAGGGGACACTATGATTTGAGCAAAGTTGCTAGGTTAAGAAATGCCAAGTCTGAGTATTTGTAAGACACCCTACTGGTACATTTTTCTTTCAATCCTGGGTTTGCCCACATCTTACTACTTTTCCAAGGTCCCATTTGCTTGCCCCTTGCAATATTTCCAGAGTTTGTGGTTATGTGACTAGCGGGGGAAAAAGCATCTACTCCATCTTGTCTAGACAGAAAGCTCTCTTACTTTTTAAAATATCTAACAATTCTATTTACTCACTTTCATTACTGTTTGTTGTTGTTGTTCTTGCCATTTATTTGTTTAAGAAAGAGTCATTTGTGTTATTGAATTGACTATGATTTGGATTAGGCCTACTGAATCCCATGTGGTGTACTTTTTTAACTTTTTATTTTAAGTTACAGGGCAGTTTCAAAAATAATGCAAACACCATACAGAGAACTTCAACATACCCCTCATCTCTAGATTTCTAGATCAACCAATTTTAACATTCTGCCACATTTGCCATATCATCCTATCTATCATCCATTCATCCATCCATCAAGCCATCAAGCCATCTATCCATCTGATTGCTATCTAGCCATCAATCCAGTTTCATTTTCTGAATACTTGAGTGTTCATGGTCCATGAAGATTTAATACAACCATGTATTTTCCCTAAGAATAAGGACATTTACTTATATAACCATCTTAAGTGCAGTTAGCAAGTTCAAGAATTCTAACATTAATCTAAATAAAAATTTTATAGTCTATATTCCAATTTTTCCTATGTCCTATTAAGGTCCCTTTGAGCCCTTTCTCCACCCTTGCTGGATTCCATCCAGGATCATATATTGCATTTAATCATCATTGTCTCTTTAGTTCCTCTTTCTTTTTTTGTTAACGTGGGAACATTTATACAGCATAAACTTTCCCAACTCAACCATTCCCAAGCATACTATTCAGTGGGACAAATCACCTTCAATATTGAGGCACCCCCACCAACTTCCATTATTAAAATTTCTCCATCTCTCTAAAGAGAAACCCTATGCACATTATGCATTAATTCCCATTCTCCCTGCCCCCGTACTCTAATGTCTATATTTATGAACATGCACTTTCTCCGATATTTTCTTTGTAGTTACCATGGAGTTAAAGTTTAACATCCTAAATCTAAAACAATCTCATTTGCTTCAATACCAACTTCAGTAGTAAGCATAAACTATGTTCCTATAACCCTACCTGCCCCCTTTAAGGTCGTTCTCATCATTCTTGTCACAAATGACAGGTTTATATATTATGAGAATGAAAACCACTGCTATCTACTTCCTATGGCATCAAATAAGGAGTAACCTAATCCTCAAGGCTCTTCTTTAAGTGATATTCAAATTGATCAGTAGGTTCAGGTATTATGAGTTTCCCACCAACCTAGGTCCATTCATCTCTGTTAATCTGTAATATGTGGTAACATAAGTAATTTCACTTTCAGTCTATTTGCATCCAATTTGTATCATATTTACAATATTAGACAATCACTGAGATGTTCTGACAAAAAAAATAAGGTATGGGCATGACAGACTCTAATGGTAAGCACAGAGGCATATTTCAATGTGGAACACTTTTATAAATGGACAGTTCATTAAGGAATTGACTTCTCAATTCTGCTTTGTCACTGCAAGAAATCAGAGACTGACCACTTATGTAGTAAGACAGCATCCTATGGCTCAAATGGCCTATGTTTCATTCCTTCTCCTGTGATTTATCGTTCTAAATTATAATACAAGGGGAGATTCAACAATGACAATGTGGTTCCCTTTATCACACTTAAAGTTTTAAATCTTCCCCCAAGTGGATATGGCAATTAAAATATCAGCTGTTGAATAATAAAAATATAAAACAATAAAATTTTTCTCACCCAATCTTCTCCAGCTATCACAGCACACTTCAATTTTTCCTTTACCTAAATCCAAAAGTTAAGAATCATCCTCAGAGTCACCTTGCTTCTTTCTTTTTACCAAAGTCCAATCAGTCCACCTTTGACATGCTTATCACATATATCAACTTGCCCCTTTTCTACTACCTCCATCTGCTCAGCCTAATTAGCATTCCATTTTCTAACCTCTTCATTCACTTCCAAACTATTTAGGGTCCTGGTAGATAAAATTTCATAAAGCACAAATCTAATCATCTTGTCAGCCCTGACATTAACTCTCTATTATTCAGAAATTAAAGTTCGACTTCCATACAATGGTATGCAAGACTTTATGCTGTCTTAACTTATTTCTTACCAATCCACTACATGTACAATTTACTCAAATAAAACTACTCCCTTGTATCCACAAGACGATTTGGGTCCACACAGCTAAAGTGATGGTACTATTTCAAGTATTTCATTACTGGGTAGCATGTGAACTGACAAATAAGACTGCATGCCATTAGTAAATGTCATTGGTGGGTGCCAGATGAAAGAGCAGCCCTGTTCTAAAGTCTCAGTATTCTTCAGGAGAGTCCTTATCAGGCTACTTCCTCTACAATACCTTTGTTAATTTCCCCAGACTCCCACAGTCCTAGACAGATCTATCAGGAAAGATCACATCACTTCCTTTATAATAGTTACAGCATACATCATTTCTCCTGCTAGTCTGTAAATTCACTGAATTTAAAAGCTATCTGATTTATCTTTGATCCCCTCATAGGCCTTATGATAAAGTCTGTCTACTTTATTTACTTAACAAAGACCTAGATGTTTTTGAGGTTTAAGAACAGCTGGCATCCCCAAAGTGAAATCTTCCATATCCTCTGTCTACCTTGACCTAGTTAATCTCTTCCTACTCTGTGCTTCCATCTTTTCTTCAAATTGTTACTGACAGATCAGTCTTTCCTATTAAACCATAGGTAAATTAAGGGCACACAGCTTGTCTTTATCTTTCCCTTATTTAGCATAGTGTGTGGCTGTTAGAACATATTCAACAAAGGATTATAATCTAAATAACCTCAAAAAAGTGTCAAAAGAACTCTGTAATCATTGGTTCAACAAAGATATGTAACAACAAGGATTTTATTTCTACAATGTCTAGTTTTGGTTAATCTGCCTTTTGTATACATCTGCTAATGGCTGATAGATAATATCAGTACAAATATATACATGAAATTCAGTTAGTAAGTAAAAGGGAAGACTGAAAGCTCGCTATGTAGGTAATAGGAGAGAGCATACAGGGAGGATGGAGTGAGGCACAGGCCCAGCTTCCTGCTGTTAGAATCTAAGGTTCTTGCTCTCATTATGAAGCCGATTCCCTTTGTGAATGCCACTATGAGGAACTAATTGGTTTTCTGGATTCCCAGATTTCCTATACAAGATGTCAAATGAGTTTGTACCTCATGCAGACATATCTCACAGCAGGGACAAGACTATCTTAGAAATGCCCCATGTTTCAAATTTAACACTGTTCTGGCTGGTTTCCTGGTCAGTCATTTAAGGAAACCTGGAAATCACGCCTTTTGTTGCTTTTTCCCCAGGTCACCATCTCCTGGACAGCCAGCATGTCTTACTCACACCCTTCACTTTCTCTCTAATGAAATGATGCTGTTGTCTAAATAACCTTCTGTACTGTCTACCAGCATCTTTAAATCAATCCGTATTACACAATTGCTGGATTAGAAAACAGAAAATCCACAGGGAAAGGAAATGGTAGTTTCTTAGCCAAGAGGATATGTACCTGGTTTTATAGTTTCTATTATATTCGATCCAGCTGAAATTTATAAATAACCATTCCCTAAGAATCCTTTGATAATGTCAGCATCCAAACAAACTTATCTGGGCCTTAAATACTTTTTTATAGTTCCTTTTCCCTAGAGTTGAAATCTATTTATCGATGAAAACATGGTCTTTAGAGTGAAATTCCAGGCTTTACAATATGGTTCTTCACTTGTCAGGTGTGTAATCTAGGAAGTTACTTGATTTCTCAAAACCCCAGGGACCTCATATGCAAAATCAAGATATTTAATGTTACTTATCTCATAGAATCACTCTGAGAATTAAAAGAGATGATTACAAGATGTTTTTTTAGCACTGTGGCTGGTCCACAAAATGTTCTATTTGTTTCAATAAATATTACAATATTTACTATATCTCAAATATACATATGTAAAAAAAAACATAGAATGTATTCCTTTGTTAAACAGCATTTATTCACCCCCAAATAAACTTGGTTATGGGACCCCATTTCCAATCTCTTGTTCGGATTTCCTCTTCAATGAAATATTTGATGGTACATACAGACGTAAGAGCAAGAATGCAGAAATCCAGTATTATGCACAACTGAGCAGAGTCTAAGAGACAGATAAAGTAGATACAACCCCAGGTAATGGTTCTTTTGAGGGATAAAGAGACCCACGGGTTCTATGGTCATGGCAGATGGGGTTCACTGCCATGGCAGATGGCCCTTCTTTGGAGCTGGTGTTTCTGCGTGATGGAGCTGGACTCGGAGGGGATCTCTTTTCACAAGACTTGCATGCTACTTTACTGGAATTGTAGTTGGTGCTGGGGTTTAAGATATATTTAGGGGATTTGAATCTCTGGACTGACAATATGATACCCAGGCCCAGAGCCTCAACAGACTTCAGCTCCTACACTCTGATTTATTGGACTTACCCCACTCAGCTAACATGGAGTTGAAGAAGGTCAACCACCACACCATGGAGCCTAGACTGTCTACAACTGAAAGCAGGAGGAGTGCATCCAGTATCCATGTGGAATCTAAGCCCCTCGACATAGATGTGCAATGGACACAACCAATCCAATGTCCACAGAGAAAATGTGGCATTGGTGTGGGAAGGGTGGCCATGGTGGCTGCTGGGTACGGAGAATGGGAGGAAGAGATGAGATGGGGAGGCATTTTCGGGACGTGGAGTTGTCCTGGGTGGTGCTTCACGGTCAATTACGGGACATTGTAGATCCCCCCCAGGGCCCACTGGATGGAGCATGGGAGAGTGTGGGCTATGATGTGGACCATCGACTATGAGGTGCAGTGATGCTCAGAGATATACTTACCAGGTGCAGTGGATGTGTCGTGATGATGGGAGAGAGTGTTGCTGTGGGGGGAGTGGGGGGTGGGGGCGGTGGGGTTGAATGGGACCTCATATTTTTTTAATGTAATATTTAAAAAAAAAAAAAAGAATGACAGTAGAAGAACATGCTGACAGCTTAAAGTACACCTACCAAAGTCCACAGTATTTATACCCTATCCAGAGGAGGTCAACCCAAAACATTTACTGAAGAGGGGACGGACCCAGAGAAGAGTATTTCAAAAGCACCTACTCAGGAAAAAGAAGAAAAGAAGTGTTTACACAGTACTTAGGAGAGTGGCAGGCATGCAGTAGGCCCTCAGTACCTATTAGCTGTCTTTCAACACTATCACCCTCTTCCCAGCATTGTGTCAGAAGAATTTGGAAACAGAAGAATTTGGAAACAGAAGAATAGAAAATGGCCTCATACAGAATATTAAGTATTGTATGGATGGGGGGGAGGAATCAAAATATAAACGCATGTCCTGGTCTTTGTGCTATTACACTCACAAGTCAGTTACAGAGAGTGGGGATTGGCACATGGCTTTTTAAAAATATTCCTACACAAATATTAAAACCAAAAAATATGGAGACAATTGGACAACAGCCTCAATCAACCAACCACCTCTCAAATAGATATTCCCTGTTGGTGCTCAAAAAGGCAAAATCTAGAAATCACCTGAAAGTGATGATTGTTTCCAAGGGTATAAAATTCCTTCTAATCCCTATCCAGGAGCCATTTCCCCCTTTCCCCCCAACAACAAAAACCAAAAAATATATTTCTCTAAGAAAAGTATTATAGTAGGATACTCGGTTTTGCCTGTGCAACATTTATGCCTCTTTCTAGTAAATGCACATTTAATTTCCTTCAGGAAACATTTCCTGATTCAGGAGACTGAATTAAGCTCATCTAATTGGTGTGTTCCACCCAACAGCAAGAGGGTGGTCCAGGGATGTGCACATGTCCTAAAGCTTACACGTGAGATTCCTGTCTGAACATGAGGAAACAGTTTGTCCTGAGACTGCTAAACTGAGGGATGTTGGCAGGAGATGGAAGCTGTCTGGAGTGATACAAACAGAAAGTAAGGGAGAGATGGGTATACCAAGGCCTGAGGTCACTTAAACCCCTGCCTCCAGCTGTGTCTAATTTGCCCAGGACTTCTCAGCTGTGGGAGGTAATAACTCTTTGGAGCTTAAGCCAGTTCTCATTAGTTTGTATAACTGGTCAGCAAAAGAATACAAACTAAAATGAAAAGACACAGAGAGATGCTACCAGAATGGTAGAAATGTGGATAAAGCAAGTGAGCTTGGTAAGAGGGCGGGGACTCCCAGCAAAAGCAAGAGCAGAGAAAGGTAAGAGGAAGTAACAGACTAAAGGAGAAGATAAACATGAGTAGTATAATATTACATTAACTGGACATTGAATTACTTGCAGAGGAAGTCAGGGTTGAGTAGAGACAAAAGGATTTTGAGTTTCTGACTTCAGCAAAATATGGCATTAAAAAAAGTATGAATATAGTATCAATGAAAAAAAAAGAAAAAAAAGGAAAAAGGAAAATACCAATGACAAAGACGTTCATAGTCAAGAAAGGAAGAAAAATATGGCTGTGAAATTTAGATCAAGTCCCAAAATATTATGCTGAAACTACTATTATGCAAGGGAGACATAACTATTTTGTAGGCTGGAGAAACTGGGATACGCATAATTATATGCACTCTCATTCACATCTATTTTAATGGAACTTGGAGCCTAAGCAATTTGTAATGGAAGGAAATTAATCCAAAGATCAAGGGTTGAATGAGAAATTTTATTAATAAGTCATCTAGTGGACAACCTGGAGCAAAATATAGATTTTTAGGAAATATTTTCAGTGTACATAAAAAACAAATTTAATAATTTGAGAGGGCAGTTATAAAAATCTGAACTTGATAATCAAAAAGTCATAATCAAGACATTAGGAATAAAAGGTAAACATGAAAAAAATGAAAAAATCTAATGACTTTAAATCATATATCAGTATTCTTGACTACGAAGGAATAAACATTTAGTGGGAAAGTGACAGAAAGCACTGTTAATCATAGTATGACCATATAATATAAGGAGAAAATTTGTTTAGTGTGCACTGTAGGAAATTTTTATCAATAAAATGTACCTAATCAAATAACCGTAGTGGTGAAATAATCCATTTTCTGAACTACTATTCATTGAGATTTTGAGATTAAAGCTTCTGAAGTATAATTTATTTCAAACTCAACTTTTAAATAAGAAGATATACTCTCTTTTGAACTGCATATTCTTTGCTTCAACACAGAAGGACTAAGGCAGACAATTCACAAAAGAAAATTTAAAAAGTGGTATCAGAGTATCTTCTACAAAACAAATCATATGAAAACTGACCAGCATACAAGGAATACTTTAACAAATGAAGAATTATGAAAAGATATAGAGTGAGATACTATATTCTTATCAAGGCTAGTTTGATTTTTAAAGCCGTAAGTCCAAATTCAACAAAAATAAGAGAGAAAAAAAAAGAGAAAAAATCTTCCAAAAGAGATTATTACGCTAAAAATTACAGGGTTCCAGGTATGATTTTATAGGCATTTCCACCATTTACAAAGTAGAATCACAGCAGTTTAATGGATGAGCATTAAATCAGAACTCAAATAGATCCTCACATAGAAGAAATTACAGAATATTTTTAGCATGCTACTGCAGGGGAACACAACAGTCTAAAAATTATGGTACACGACATACTATAAAACATCACACACATATAATAGTGCTTTATCTGAAATTAAAGGGTTGAGCTCAATTCTAGCCTTTTCACAAGCCATTTGGTTTTAACTTTAAATAGACCACCCCAGCAGCTGCCACCTTCATCGGGCACCCCTGTCTTTCACAGGCAAGCCATAATAGTTCTGCTATAGACAAGAAATTGCTTTTGCAGTTCTTAAGAAGAAGTGACAAAAAAAAAGGAAAAGAAATCCCAACAGAAGAGCTATAAAGAAACACTCCTACAGTGACCAAGGGGAGAAGTAAAACAAAACAACAGGCAGATGATTTCTAAGCAAGAACCTTTCTGAGGTTCAATGAAATAAAACTGATCTATTCTGAGAAGCATTCAATCTACTATAATGTAATGGCATTATATTGGAACAGAAGAAAACCCATATGGAAGAATGCCAGTTAATGAAGGGCCAAATGGGCTGATGGATGTTGCCAGCCTCAGGAAATTTCCAAGCCTCTTGGATACTGCACTCAAAACAGGATTTCAAGGGACTTTTTAAAATTTGCATTCATTTTGAAAGGAAATGGAATCAGCTTTGTTGAAATTCATGGAAATGTAATCAGATTCTTCCCTTGATCTATGCTACAATGCAATGTTCTGTAGTCACAAACAATACTGATAGGAAATTAAAATAAAATATTGTTGATATCTTAAGCAGAATCGTGAGACTAGAAGTTTCCCATGACTGATAATGGACAAAAAAGAGGAGGAAGCTGAAATCTAGCCAAGGTTTCAAATCAAAGAAGATATAAATATTTTTGATGAAATGGAATAAAAAATAACAATGTACCAGTAATTAAGGGATCAGAAGTCCTTGATATACTCAGACCTAAGGCATATTATCATCAGTACCAAGGAGTCTAACTTACCTAATTTCATATAACATCCAGCAATTGGCCCATATTGATGGGATAGTCTCCATCCCAATGCCAATCCCTCTGGGATAAATGACTTACGTGAATAACTAGAATTAATCAAATTTTCATCTATAGCATTAGCTAAAACAGATTGAATAAGACAATACTTTCAGAACAAAAAGCAAAAATTCCACACTAATCTAATGGATTTCCATGAATGCTATTGCACTTCAACATAGTAATAGGAAAGTTTCTAGACTCTCAAGAGTAACAACCCTGTGGTTACAGCAAACAAGTGCCACTTCCAATGATCAACATCCATGGATGTATGACAGAAAAGTCTCCTTCAATGGCAGATTTTGGAGGAGTTTAAACATTACTCTCCAAACTGTGAATTATATCATCTTGCAGAAACAGTTTCCAAGCCTGTCATTTAGTTGTTATTTTCAACAAATACTGCCTGGAAGAGAAAAGGCAAGAGAATTCTAAAGGCCATCGTTGCAGTATGATATTCTGGTAGATTCTGAAGGGAAAAAAAAAATATTTCATCTAAAGTTCTCAGTTGCTTTACAACCTAGAAGATAGTATCTTTGCCAAGAAGGAAAATGTGTTTCATACTGTTTGACCTAACTTTTAAATAAGAATCACGGAAGATTAGAAGAAAAGAATATTTTAGATAATAAGTCAATTCTTCCTTACAAAGAAACTAAGGCACTAATAGGTTAAATTACTCTCGTTTTGTGACTGAGTACTAGAACAAAGTCTTCAACTTCTAATCATGAATTTGTTCCATTCCTGCACATTGATTTGATTAAAATTGTATTTCATTTTAACCCTGCTGGATGACTCTTAGACTGAAGATGCTCTTTGTCAGCCTAATAATCACAGCAGATTCCTACAACTGATTTAAAGAGGTGACTCAAAAACTTACAATTTAACTCAGAATGGTAAGAACTATTTGCACATCTAAAGAATCCTTACAACTTAATTTAAAAAATGATAAATAGCCCAATTTTAAAAATGGGCAAAGGATCTGAATAAATATTTCCACAAAGAAGATATACAAATGGTCAACAAGCACATGGAAAGATGCTCACCATCAGCAAATCAAAAAATTAGCAAATCAAATCCACAGTGAAATACCACTTCACAACTACTAGGATGGCTATAAACCAAAAAGAAAAATAATAGCAAATGTTTGCAGGGATGTGGAGAAACTGGAAACCTTCATATGCTGGTGGAAATGTAAAGTTGTAGAGCAGCTTTCGAAAAACTCTGGCAGTTCCTGAAAAAGGTAAACATGTAGCCGTTGAAAGGAATGAAGTTCTGAGACACGCTACCACATGCAAAACATCATGCTGAGAAAAGGAGGACTCAAAAGACTATAAATTATATGATTCCATTTATATGAAATGTCTATAATAGGCAAATCCATAGATACAGAAAGTAACCTAGTAAGTGCCTAAGAATGGGGGAGAGGCAGGGCAAATGGAGGGAAATGGGAATGACTGCTAACAGGTAGATTTCTTTTTTAGGATGGTGAGTGTTTTCTAAAATTGACTGTAGTGATGTTTGCACAACTCTGTGAATACACTGAAGACCAATGAATTGTACACTTGAAGTGAGTGAATTACATGGCATGTGAATTATCTCTTCATAAAGCTGTTAGAATGTCCAGATCTGAAAATCTGAAAATGTCCAGATCGACCACTTGCCCAGCTTTTAGCACCTTTTGTTAGCACACACCAAGCCTTTACAGGAATTATAAAAAGGCTGCCTTCTCTAGTCAGGGAATTTGGAAAGTCACCCCTTCCTCTATGTTGACAAGCCAGGCTTGGGCCAGGCTACATCACTGGAGAATGAAGCCTTGTGTGGATTTCAACCAGCAGCTGAAATGTATTTATTTAATTTAATTAATTTCACAAGTGTTAAATTAAAGCCTCTTGCAAAGAGGTTGGTACATAGAAAATACTCTATAAATGCTCACTAAATAAAGGGATGAACTCTGTCAAGCCTTGGTATTTCTGTGACCTCTTTTGGTGGCTACCTCTTAACATTAAAACTGCACAGTTGAAATGCTTTCTTTAAGTCTAGGATATGTGCTAGAGTAAGTTGGCCACTTATTTGAATCATGAACCATGCTTTGCTTATGTAACAAAGACCCCAGTGATGAAGACTCCAAGTCTATCTCAATGCCAGTGGACCAGTTAATGCTTTACTATCAAGTATTTTAATAGAACAGAGTGTCCTGGGATGAGAACACAACTATGCTTTTAGAAGAAACTGGATTGGGAAACATTCTGATTAATTCAGACATTTTGGCCATATGTGCACCAGTCATTCCTATCCATTTATTCATATATATGTACCTTTGAAGATATAAAAATTGGTGGGTAAACACAGCAAACTCAATGACAATTTAGATTAAGAAATTTGTCAAACTAAATTTGTCAATGAAATGTCGACAATTTTTCCCCAAACACATTTTGCCCAAAATGTAGACTCTGAAATAACATTGTAATACCATGAAAATCCTAAAATATCTGCCATCATTTTACAAACTAAAACACTTGCATGATTCAAAAGACACAACAAATATATTCCATTTGTATGGAAAAGCAAAAAACATCGAAGGTAGAAGTTACAGCAAAATGCTGACTTTCATAGAATCTTAAGAACCACAACATTCCTCTGTAACTAGGTTAAAAAGCATGTTTGATAAAACAGTTTTGTTTTTAAATGCAAACAGCATGCATGGCATATTTGTTTTAAATTTAACTTGTTTTTAGACCATCAGAGCAAAGCAGCTTTTAATTTCTTCAACAGCACTAATATTCAAAGATGTAATTTATATTTTTAGCTACACTTTTGAGTTATGAGAGATAGTACTGCCTACAACTCATAGAAACAAGGTACCTACTAATTATAACACAAGATTTTTAGCTAATTAATCTTTAGTAATTTTTCTTTTCAGATACAGTCAGCCACTCTGGGACTCATCCCTAAATTTTTTTGCATTTGTTTAATTTTTCTGAAAACTTCTTTTTCTGAGTCTCAGTGTGTTTTCAAAGATTAAAATATAAGTAAAGTGAGTAAATATGATTCCTGCCCTGCTGTTAGGGGAAGGAGTTACCCTTCGCAGGGGCAAGGTGGTCAATTTCTGTTTTGTACAAAAGAGCAGCCAATTTTTTAAAATCTGAAAAAACAACTAAGGGCTATCTTACAGATTCTTGCTGGGAGAGGAATCCAATGTAATGGTCATAATCCAATGTAATGGTCTAATTTCGTAGTGTATTTGTTCCCATTATGTAGGTCAGAGGTCACAAATTGGTGACTTGTGGTTTATACCTAACCTTCAAATTTGTTTTATTTGATGAAGACTCATGTATTTTTCTTTTTTTAAATAAAATTTTAATTTTTCTTTTAACAATTAAAAAGTCAAGACATTTTACATAAAGAATAACTTTCCAGTTTATCTTGAAAAGTGTTTTGCCCTGGTAACATTGTTCTTGTATTTTCTCATTCATGATTTCATTTCTTGAACAAATACTGAATGAGCAGCTACTAAATTCCAGGCATGCTGCCAAGTTCTAGGAATACAAGAGCAAACAACACAGTGGTTTTCAATCTAAAGGGGGGAAATAAACAAATAAACAAGAAGATATAAAACATCACATAAGGATCAAGGTGAAAATGCAGAGGACACGAAGCGGTTTAAGGACTTATTTGTCTTTCTAGGAAGTGACATTTCAGCAGTGACCTGGATGGAGTGCGTGAGCCATCCAGATCTGGGGGAAAACGGAGGCGAGGACACCCACAGTACATTAAGAAAAGGCAAGGTCAGTGTGGCGGGTGAGGGTCAAGGGAGGGGCCACAGTAGGAGATCACTGTGTGAAGCAGGACAGGGCATTGGGGCAAATAATGAGTGAGATTTATTCTTATTCTCATGGCAAACCACTGGAGGTTTGGGACAGGAGAGGGAATGATTGGATACGTGTGAAATTAAAGGAATCACTCTGGCTGTATAAAGAACAGTCAATTGGGAGGGGGTAACAGAAAGGTAGAGACTAACCAGAAGACGACTGCAGTAGTTGAGATGAGGGGTGAGATTACCTTGGACTAGGGTAGAACCCTAATCCTAGCGAGAAATGGTCAGATTCCAGGTATATTTTGAAGGTAGAACCAGGAGGATTTATTGATGAATGGAAGTGCAGTGTGAGAGAAAGAGAGCTCAAGGATGACTCTGAGAATTTTGGCCTCAACAACACAACAAAAAAGTAACATTTAGTAAGATGGAGAATACCCATGAGGAAAGGTTTATGGAGAAAATCAAGATTATGGTTTGGAAATACAGACTTGAAATGTTACTGACGTCTGGAGGAGAATGAAGAATTGGCAGATAGTTATTTGAGTCTGGAGTTCCGGCAAGAGGTCAAGGTTGGAAGTATGACAGATATTGGGGAGCTAGTATTAACTGCCCCTTGTAGAAAGAGCACGACTTCTCTAGGGCACTCCTGGTACTCCTTATTGCTTAAGCAGAGCCTATTTCACTCATTAACATTATTCCTCTTAATTAAGAGAAGTGAATAAAAATACAAAGAAGCTCAAGAAATGTTAGGAGACTTTAGTTCCACAAATTGCCTAGCAATGTTAGTTATAATACAACAAAAAATAAGTTAAATGCACAGCTATGCAAAAATAAAGCTACCAAACAGAGCAATAAATTCTAGAGCTTATGCTCACTCTGGTGCTTGGGGCAGAGGAATTAGGGTGTTGAAGGTAAGAGTATCCGTTTTTGGTATCCTGGTAGTTTAGGTTTAGCTGCCCAGTGTGAAAACAAGAGATGAGATCTTAGACCTACAAAGAGACTATTTGGAAATAAGCCTGCACTTACGGCTAAATCTACCCATGGTCCCAGGGAGAGAACAAGAAAGTTAGTTTGTCCAACTCTTAATTGTTGGAGGACATTTGTGGTGGGGGTAGGAAGACTAGGAGGGTGGGTAGATATTTCAACTAAGAATTCACTAAGTTGTGCCTATAATTCACATGGTTTGGGGGTTTCATATTTATTGAGCATACATGGTTGGCTACATCACGCCCATACACTAATATAAAACATTTCGCAGGTTGTTTATATTTCTGAGGTTCCTGGAAGAATCAGTAGAAAGAGAACTGAAGAATTTTCTTGTTTGTTTGGTTTTTGTTTATTATTAGCATTATTACTGCAATAATGAAAATATTCTACTAATGACTGAAGTAATGAATGCACAATTTTGTGATTACACCAAATACCATTGATTGTACACTTTGGATGGACTGTATGCTTTATAAATATGTATCAATAAAATTAATTTGTTAAAAAAAATTAAACCTCCCTCCCCCCCCAAACAAAAAGCTGTTAGGTACAGCCTTAAATCAAGGTTAACGAGATTTTGTTTGGTGCAGAAGTAGATATAAACTCTGCTAAATTCACATAAAAAATAACAAAAATTACGGAGTACAAGAGTCAGTTGGCCAACAAATCACAGCTTAACATGAACAATATCTTGAACTAACAGAAAAACACTATGAAAAAATACCTAAGTTCTTATGACTTGAATAATTAAAGTAATAAACTAAAAAAGGTGGGCAGACCCTAAGAATAAAGGGGATTAAAAGCATCATTCATATATTCATATAAGTATGAAAAGATATTAAAACTATTAAACTAGAATTACATATAAAAAGAAATTTAGAGTATAAAAATTACTATAAATCATAAAAAAAAATGAAAGCAGCTATTAAAAACTAAATAAAAGTTTGAAGTCATCTACCAAGAAGTAGAGATAAAAGTCAAAGAGAAGGAAATCAGGACAGACTCAGGGCAAGAGGGACAATCTAATCCAAATGATCCAAAACGCAAATATTGCTAGATATGAAATAGAAAGCAGAGAAAGCTAAGGAGAGGAAACCATAGAATCTCCTAGAACTAAAGAACTCATATTCTTAAGTGACACTTCAAAGAACCAAAAAGCATAACCAGGATATTAGTTAAAATTTGACCTATACTAAATTAGATTATTGCAAAATTATAGAACACTAGAGACAAACCAAAGACCCTACAAGCTTCCTCTAAAGAAAAACGGGTCCTTCTCTAAAAGATGCCATGCATTACAATGGCATCAGACTTCTCAACAGCAAAGTGTAAGCTAGATGGCAAGGAAAATATCTTCAAAATTCTGAAATAAAAGTATTGCCAACATAGTTTTCAGACAAGGCCAAGACTTTCAATCAAGTATATCAGTATAATAATAACTCAAATAATGTGACTATCATTAGTTATCTCTTAGGACATCAAGAATGTGTTGCTCTAAAACAACAGACACCACAAAAGAAGAAGACATGTAATACAGGTAACTGGAAGTAGAAATATCAGAGATAAGAAGGGGTTCCTCAGAGTGTGCTGGCAGGGCAATCCAGGAAGTCAGAGTATGCAATATGTCTCAGAATCTGAAAGGATACTCAGAAAATTGACCTAAACTTTGGTTGAATTAGCCATATGATCAGAAAACATGAAAAAAGTTTAAAAATACAATAAAATTACTAATTTGGGGGAAAAGAAAAAGTTATGTACAAAAGGAAAAATAATCAAATTTTAAGCAACTGGAATTTGGCTCCAGTCTTCATCCCAGTCCACATTACAAACAAAGGCAGGCTAAAATATTTATTCTTCACAAAGGTTTAGATGGGGAGCTGGGTAGAGAAATTGGCTTGTGATCATTTGGGATTCTATCTAGTAAGTACACATTTAGTGGAATATGGTAAAAAAAATTTCACATTTCATGTTGTGCTTTCGTAAAAGTTATTATTGGGAAGCAAATGTGACTCAAGTGATTGGGCTCTAGTCTACCATATGGGACGTCCCCGGTTCATTTCCCGGTGCCTCTTGGTGAAAGTGTGCTGGCCTGCACAGAGAGCTGGTGCAACATAGGAAACACAGAGGAGGGACAATGGGAGACGCAGAGAACCAGGGAGCTGAGGTGGCTCAAGCAACTGAGTGCCTCTCTCCCAAGTCAGAAGGTCCTGGGATCAGTTTCCAGTGCCTCCTAAAGAGAAGGTAAGAGAAGATAAGCATACACAGAGAGCTCACAGCGAATGGACACAGAAAGCAGACAGCGAGTGCAAAAACACATTGAGGTGGGGCATAAATAAATTTAAAATTTTTTTTAAAGGTTATTACTAAAACCTGTTGTTTTTTATAAACCTTGAAATTATGCAAACTCACATTGCTCTCATGGCAAGGTGCATGGTGGTAAGAGAAAGCTATGGCATAAGCTACCAGCAGTGAGGGTCAACAGTAATGCCTTAAATAGACAAAATCAAAACATAGGAGTAAAAGAAGAAAAATGGAAGTACATATCAAAAGAACCAGTTAAAAAAGGTGAAAGTAATTAACTCTAAGAAAGGAGAAAGAATGGGTGTGGGCAGGAGGATACCATTACCTTAACACTATGAAGGGCGGCGGACTTGGCCCAGTGGTTAGGGCATCCATCTACTATATGGGAGGTCTGCGGTTCAAACCCCGGGCCTCCTTGACCTGTGTGGAGCTGGCCCACGTGCAGTGCTGATGCGCCCAAGGAGTACCGTGCCACGCACGGGTGTCCCCACGTAGGGGAGCCCCACATGCAAGGAGTGCACCCCGTAAGGAGAGCCGCCCGGCGCGAAAGCAAGTGCAGCCTGCCCAGGAATGGTGCCGCACACACGGAGAGCGTGACACAGCAAGATGACGCAACAAAAAGAAACACAGATTCCCATGCCGCTGACAACAACAGAAGCAGACAAACAAGACGCAGCATATAGACACAGAGAACAGACAACCAGGGGTGGGGAGGGGAAATTAAATAAATAAATAAATAAATAAATAAAATCTTAAAAAAAAAACACTATGAAGATGTGTGTACACATTCACATAACTCCTAATTTCAAAGAAAAACTGAAAACCAATATCTAATTCTTGAGGTTATAAAAAGTAAACATAAAACTGAAAAACTACAGTATAGGACTTGGGAGGGGGCAATACAGTTTAAAATATAAAGTCCTCTATTAGAGATACTGATTAATTTTAAATTTTGCTAAATGTGCATGCTAAAATTTCTATGGTGATTGCTACAAGAAAATAAACAGTCCAAATGAAGAGAAGAGGGAAAAAAAGAAACAGCAGAATATATTTATATGTCAAGATTAATATGCCAAAATCTAAACTATAAGGCAAAATGCTTTATTAGAGATTGAAACAAAAAATACACCCAGTTTGAATTTTATGCATTCATAATTTACTAATACATAAAGCAAAAATAGGTAAATTACCAGGATAATTTGACAACCCCACCATCATTATGAGAGAAACTGATAAATTACATCTGATACCAATAATGATATAGATCATTTAAAGAACACAATTAACAAGTTAAATCCAATTATTATATGTAGAACACTATACCCAGAATTTGGAGAATGCACATTATTTTCAAGCACATTTGAATAATTTATAAAAAACTAATCTCATATCGGGCTGCAGAACAATCGTCAACAATTTCTAAGAATTAAGATTTTTAAGGTTAGTACTCTTGTCATTGTGCCACTAGGTTAGAAATCAATAACAAAGGATGACTATGAAAATTTCATACGTTTGGAAATTTCAAAACACAATTTTGACAACCCATGTATAGCCAAGAGAAAATTGTAAAAATTATAAAATTTCTAGAACTTAACCCTAATGGATATGCTACAAGTTTAACTTTTGGTGTATAGCTAAAACTGTGCATCCAAAGAAATCTAGAGCCATATACATGCAGATATATAAGAATACATGTATTAATATACACATTATAATATAGATATTAGAACAGAAAAAGATTGGAATATAATGAGTTAATCGAACAACTTAATTAGAAAAAAATAATAATTCAAGAACTTGAAACAAAAAAAAATCCAAAAACCTGGATTTAATGATAATATTAAAATGAATCAGATATAATATAAAGATTGCGAAGTGAGAAATGATAAAGTCAACTTTAACAAATTTGACTAGAAAGAGAACCAAAGTAATATTCTCCCAACACAAATGTCCAAAGCAGCCAGGAACAGTGATCATTCACTGCAATTCAGCTGGTAAAGTTGGGACTTTTAAATCAAGAGTACTGGTGAAGATGGTTTTCCATACAGGAGTAAAATAAATGTGGATACCTACTTCATGACAATTTCAGAAGATTAAAAAGACTGAAATGTGAAAAGCAGAATATTAAAATTGTTATGAGTCTACTTACACAGAGAATAAGTAAAGAATATCTTTATCATTTCAGGGAAGAAATAAAAAATATTTTTAAAAAATCAGAAGAAAAGATAAGCCATAAAGAAAAATGTTGATTCTTTCCTCAATGTTAAAAATATCTGTTCATTATTTGACAGTATTAAGGGGGACAAATCCTAAAAATTAGTTAGTGGCCAGAATAATATATTTGCAGCATATAGAACTGACAAAGGATTGATCCACAGTATAAAATTGACTTCTATAATTCATTTCATAAATGGTCAATAAGTCTATGAAAAGCAGCTTAGCTTTATTGTAATCATGGAACAGCAACTTAAAACTGTAATGAAAATCAATCTTGTGTTCACCAGATTCACTCAGATTAAAAAACAAATGAACAATACCAATTATTGGTAAGAATGCAGATGAATAGAAATTCTCAAATATAATGTTCATGGAGAAAAAGGTATATGTATGCATACTGTACGGTGCCTTTAAGTAATTTTTTAAAATATAAAAGGTAAAAAATGTTGCATGTTATTTAGAAGTACAAACATATGTAGTCAAAACATTAAAAATGCTTTAAATTCTTGGGAGTGAATGTGGCTCAAGCAGTTGAGTACTTGCTTTCCAGATGGGAAGTCCTGGATTCAATGCCTAGGACTTTGTTTTTTCCTAAAAAACAAAAGCAAACAACAAGCAAAACAAATGAAAAAAAAACAACTCAGGGGAGTCTATGTGCACAGTGGTTGAGTGCCACCTTCCCACATACAAGGTCCAGGGTTCAGCCACTGGAACGTCAAAAACAAACAAACAAGACATTTAATTCAAATTAGGAATAACTATGGGGAGGGTAAGGATGAGAAAGAAATGTGATCAGAGTGAGTCACTGGGTGGGCTTACTTCAAATGCTTTAAATCTTAAGCTAATGTGATCTTAATCATCCATATGACCACATGGATGTCCCTTACACTTTCACCAATTTGTATATCTGATACAACATAATTTAAAACATAGGGGGAAGCAGATGTGACTCAAGTGATAGGGCTTTCCCCTACCATATGGGAGGACCCAGTTTCGATCCCTGGGGCCTCCTGGCGAAAAAGGGGAAGAGAAAGTGTGTCTGCGCGGCGAGCCCAGTGCAACATAAGTGCCAGCATGGCAAGCAGAATGCCTGTACGGCGAGCCTAGTGCCTGCACAAGTGCCCACATAGTAAGCCAGTGCCCAAATGGCAAGCCAAATTCACAGGTGTGAGCTGAGTGCCTGCATGGCGAGCTGAGTGCCCACTCAGCAAGTCAAGTGCCTGCATGGTAAGCCAGTGCCCGTGCAAATGAGTCATGCAGCAAGATGATGATGCAACAAAAGAGAGACAAAGGGGAGAGTCAAAGTGAAGCAAAGCAGAGACTCAGAACTGAGGTGGCACAATTGACAGGGAGCCTCTTATATCAGAGGTCCCCAGGATCAAATCCCCGTGAATCCTAGAGGAGAAAAAATGGAAGACAAAAAGAGGAATAGATACAGAAGATCACACTGCCAATGGACACAGACAGCAAAAACAAACAACAACAACAAAAATCAGTAGGGCAGGGGAGAGAAAAATTATTGGTACCTCAGAAACATTTCAAATAAAAACATTTCATATCAAGAATTAGAACAAATTTAGGAATTCTTCATAAATTCAAGAATAAAACTAATTATTAACAAAGTAAGGGTATTTGACATTCTGGAGGTACATCCTTAATCTGTAGTTAGATTAAGAAGCTGAAAAAACAACTCGAAATATATTTCAAAAGTACCCCAAAGTACACATACTACAATGACAGAAATTAATGGAGAAAATGTCTACAGCTCAAAATTTCACATGTTTTGCCTCCATGGGTTCTTGTCTGTTTCATAAAGATTAAATTAATAGGGATAATGTTTACAGAGAGCAGGCTTCTTAAACTATGAATGGCCTTTTCACTTACATTTTATTACAAACATTATTTCCAGGGAATTTGAAGATTAAGATGAAATTTCTTTGCATTTTCACCAGTACTGAAAATAGCGCATTGACCATATTTTCATGTGCTCACATCTCCATGAAACATTTATTAAGTATTTTTTCTATGGCTAATAGACACAAAGAAGTAGAACTAAGTTGCAGACATACAATATAGTCAGAAGAGGAGATAAAGCTATGCTGAACAATTAGAACATATTTCAATGACAATACTTTCCCATCCATTTGGCTGCAGCTAAGGCAGTCGCTATTCAAATAGGATCATTAGTATCCTACTAATATAGGATACTAATATTAGTCCCTCCTTTCAGATAATATATTACATCCTTTCAAGGTTACCAAGGTTAAAGTAACATTCTCTGATAATTTGAAATCTCTTGTGCATTAAATATTTTTCACTTCTTTTTCTACCTTCTTTGGTTTCCCTCTCAGAAATCTATATCCCAACCACATGAATTCAAAAAATAATTTTCTACCTTTCCAGTCCAAAAGGGCCCCATGCTAAGAAAACTCATTGCTGCTTCTTATAACTTCCAAATAAAATACCTAGGAGAACACCAAAAATACACAAAAACACACACATACATACAAAACTCTTATACTTTTACTGTATTCCCAAATAGCTTAACAATCTAATGCCAAACATAGAAGTAATGAAAACATATAATGTAAATGAGGATAGACTGAGCAGAAACTCATGAAACTAAATGGCACATCCTGGGAATGCTTTAATAAAGAGAGAATTCACAATAAAGGTAGGATGATATTTTATACCTCACTCACCGCATGGATCCTAATATGGCACACTCCTACTCAGAACCCCAAAGACAGTTCCAGACAAAGACAATGAGCAACTTTTACTGGGGGGAGAGACAATCCACTGTATGATGTGAGCTTCCTTGTAGGTTTATGCTGCATATGCCAAGTACGAAAGGTCTGCCTGTTCTTTACCAGGCCCATTTCCCAGGGTAGCGTTAATAGGGAACAACCTTGAACGATAAGCAGGCTTTCCTATTGCTTATATAAAAGAGGTGGAACGCCAAGCTCAGTGTTACTCAGCTGTGACACAAATCCAGTGTTTAAGTTTCTTGCAATGGGTTGGTTTAAATGATGGGAATTTATTAGCTCACAGTTTTGAGGTTAACAGAATGTCCAAATCAAGGCGTCATCAGGGCTATGCTTTCTCCCCAAAGACAGGCATTCTGGGACTGGCTGCTGGTGATTCTTGGTCCTTGGCTCCTCTGTCACATGGCACTGCACATGGCCTCTCCTGGCCTCTCCATTCTATTCCAGGTTCCAATGAATTTGAGCTGTGTCTGAGTTTCTTTCTGCTGATAAAAGGACTCCAGTACTAGGATTAAGACCCATCCTGGGCCATACCTTAACTGAAGTAGCTTCATCAAAAGGTCCTACTAATAATGGGTTCATACTCAGAAGAATGGATTAAGTTTAAGAACATGTTTTTATGGAATACATTGCTCCAAATCCCCACACCCACTGTGTGTAGAACATCCATCCTGCCATCTCACATCACCCCCATGGACCTGGAGCCAAGGGGAACTGAGCAAACATGCTGATATTCATGCTGCTTGCTGGGCTGAGATTAATGAATTCATTTGTCTTTGACCCAGAGGTCTCTAGTCTTCTACTGGTATATCTGCAACAGGAACAGGCCAGTTTATTAGCTTAAAAGTGGGGTAAAATCAAATCCCAGAGTCAACAACTTTAACTCACTCTGCTTGTAATGTACTGGATAGGAACTAGGGGCAGATTGGAAAAGGTACAATATAATCTTAGAGGAATTTTTCACATAAGATGTACTCTCCAGGCAGGGCTGACTGAAGAATAAACTCTAACTTAAATATATTTGTTCAGCTATTTATTTTAGGGTATCAAGAATCAGTAATGGGAAGTGGATTTGGCTCAATGGATAGAGCATCCACCTACCATATGGGAGGTCCAGGGTTCAAACCCAGGGACTGTAACCCATGTGATAAGCTGGCCCATGCACAGTGCTGATGCGTGCAATTAGTGCCATGCCACGCAGGCGTGTCCCCCATGTAGGAGAGCCCCATGGGCAAGGAGTGTGCCCTGTAAGGAAAGCTGCCCAGCGAAGCCTGCCCAGGAGTGGCGCTGCACACGTGGAGCGCTCACGCAGCAAGATGACACAACAAAAAGAGACAGATTCCCAGTGCTGCTGACAAGAATACAAGCGGACACAGAAGAACACACAGGGAATGGACACAGAGAGCAGACAACTCGGGGGGGGAGGGGAGGGAAGGGGAGAGAAATAAAAAATAAATCTTTAAAAAAAAAAAAAGAACCAGTGATAACAACAAGAACAACAAAGAATCAGTAATAGAAAAATATCACTACTTTGGAATAATGTATTTGGTGAGAGACCCCTGGAAACAGGGACTTAGACTGGAAGTTGCATATCTGATAGATCAGAGAAGGGTATTTGATCTCAGAACATTCCAGAGAAAGTAGGAAGGACCATCAGAGTCCACCGACACCGTCTTTGTGTATGTGTGTGTGTGTGCTGTCAACAGCTAACTCACTTTAAAAAAAAAAAAAGTTTTTTTTTTAATTTTTAAAGAAGCTTTAGATTACATAAATCTTACATTAAAAAAATAGAGGGCACTCCCTTATGCTCCGCCCTCTATCCCTCCCACACTTTCCCACATTAACAACATCCTTCATTAGTGTGGTACATTTGGTACAATTGATAAACACATGTTGAAGCATTGCTACTAACCATGGAATAGAGTTTATATTATAGTTTACACTCTGCCCCACACAATTTTATAGGTTTTGACAAAATGCATAATGGCCTGTATCTAACATTGCAGTGTCATGCAGGACAATTCCAATGTCCTGAAAATGCCCCGTGTTGCACCAATTCTTCCCTCTCCATCCCCTCAGAATCTCTGGTGACCACTGACTTTATATCAGTGATAAAAGTTCTTCCATTGCCAGAATAACAACAAGTCTATAATAGAATAATAGTAAGTCCACTTTAGTCCATTGCTCATTTCCCAATCGAGGATTTTGGGAAGGTGACACTATCTTTAGACAAAGGCAGAGTTTGGGTACAATTTTTTTAGAATATATTGAAAATACAACAGAAAAAGAAAGAAACTTCAAGTAGAAACTATGGAGGGAAGACAACCTGTCATGTCCAAAATGGCCTGTCTTTCCCCTCAGTGAGAAACAGAGAGGGCATCACCATCCCAAAATACTGTCCATAAAAATACAGAAAAATATAGGAAAAAAGGGAAAGCGCGAGTAAGTATGAAAAACAGAATGTATATAACATAAAGGCAGGTGTAATGTCAACAACTGTGATTATCAAAAGAGAAAGCAATATAATAAACCATGCGTTAAAACTGAATTTGATAATGGTTTATTTGGCCAGGGGTGGTGGGAGAATTATAAGAGAACATACATTCCAATTCCATGCCTATTGAGGTGTTAAGAACTAAGAGAAATATCTTTAAACTTAAGTAATTGTGATATGTATTATATAAAGAAACACAACACTAAAACAAAAGTGACTAATAAAAAAGGGAAAACAGGCAAGCATAGAATAGACCTTAAAATTCTAGCTACCAGAGAAATATACACAAAATACTTTAGGAAACTTGAAGGTAATTATTCATATAATATAAACATGACATATAGCTTTCAAAATACCCAGAAAAGGGAAGCAGACTTGGCCCAATGGATAGGGCGTCCGTCTACCACATGGAAGGTCCGTGGTTCAAACCCCGGGCCTCCTTGACCTGTTTGGAGCTGGCCCATGAGCAGTGCTGATGCGCGCAAGGAGTGCCATGCCACACAGGGGTGTCCCCTGCTTAAGGGAGCCCCACGTGCAAGGAGTGCAACCTGTAAGGAGAGCCACCTAGCGGGAAAGAAAGTGTGGCCTGCCCAAGATTGGCACCGCACACACGGAAAGCTGACACAACAAGATGACTAAACAAAAAGAAACACAGATTCCCGGTGCCGCTGATAAGGATGGAAGCGGTCACAGAAGAGCACACAGCGAATGGACACAGAGAGCAGACAACTTGGGGGTGGGGGAAGGGGAAAGAAAAAAAAAAAAACTAGGAAATACATAACTTAAAAAAACACTGTCCACACATACATATATAAATATAGCAAAATATAGAAAACAAAGCACAATAAGTATGAAAAGTAGAATGCTTATTTTTAAAATTTAATTGGGTGTCTGGTTTCAATTCCAAATTGGAGAAAGAATGTGATTTTCTCTAAGGCATGTGTGTCCACCCAGATCCAACTGACATGATAAAACATGAGTCCTAGAAGCCCAGTCCTTGGTGGGGGTAGACAACAATGATCATCATTTGCTGGGCAGAACCCCAAGGGATGTCAATAATTTGCCACATTATTTCCTTTCTTTTCAATATTTTTGGTCCTTATTTTCTTTTTCTCACCTTTGTCAGACAAATTCTCTACTTTAAATATTCCTCAATTAGAAGGACCATGCCTGACAACTGTTTCAGATTTTTTTTAGTTCTAGCACAGTTCAAAGCACAAAGTAGCTGCTCAGTAAACATGCAATGAACTTTATTCTTTTTCTCTCCTAAAAGAATCCTTACAAAATAGTAAAACAAACCACACATATACACACAAACACACACCATATTATAGTGATTAAAACATTCTGATTTATAATGTATACAGAGATTTAAAAAACACTAAACGTTTTTTCAATCTACTTATTGAATTAATAAAAGTCAGTGTTTCTAAGTTTCTAAAACCAGAAACCAGGCAAATGAAGTTATATAACTTCTGTATTGGTCTTGCTAGATGTGTGATAATAAACTTACAGGCAAACTGGAGTTTAGCTTCTCTGCTGACAATTGTCCCAAGTGAATTTGTTGCAAAACATTGGTAAACTCCTGTGTCCCAATTTCTGTTGGGGTCAATGACTACAAGATTTCCTCCATTCAACTTATAATGATATTCCATACTCAGATCAATATCACTTCCATTCAGCTGCCATCTGTAAAACAAATGCCCAGGATTGTTCCCTTCTTAGTACATTTGAATAATAATAATACAAAGACTCAGCATAACAGAATCCACTTTAAACTTTGTCCCTTCTATAAATGAAGGGCAATGCATACGTTTTAGACTGATATACAAATAAGCCCAAGTATATATTAGAAACAAAAGTACAGTAGAAAGGTCAACAGAATAGAATATATTTCCTGAAAGAATATTTCCTGAAGAGGTGATAACTTAGTTTGTTCGCTAGGGGAAAATTAGGCTAAGTCTGTACAGGCAAAAATGAAGTAGAAGTTGAGACAACTATCTCAGCTACTTCAGGCCACTTTCTTGCTGAGGATGAAGGGGATAAAGAACACATTTCTTTGATTTATCCAGATTGGATAAACACATTTAATAAATTAATTAACTAGTAAGTATGGAAATATCCACTTCAATTTGTCTGGATAAATACCTGTCCCTGAGGCACTCTCCTAAGCCATCATGTTGCTATTTACTAAATGGTCCACTGAGGTAAAATACCCTAAACACCACCTAGGGGGTCGGAAAAAGTAACGGCAATAATCCCAGAGCTACATTTATCAATGTGCTACCAAAAGGGAAAAGAAAAAACTGGTTTTTAAACAAGAGATTTTACCAGAAGGTTTTAAATGGTAAGTATACTTGATACATCAAAACAGATTTCACCTTAAAAAATCTATTCATATCCCATAATCTCAAGAATACAGCCATTGTATAAATTAAAGTATACGACTCCTACAAGGAGCAATTCTTAGAATAAAATTATGTTGCCATCAGTTCTATAAATTTTAGCACATTATCGTAGTGATCATCTCTACCCTTTACAATAACCTTGAGAAACAGGCACAGTAAGTAATACCATGTTCTTTTTATAGATGAGGATTCTAACAAAGCAAAAGTTGAATGAGGTATCACTCAGTTGAATGAATCAGGAGTAGCACCCATTTGAATTCTACACAGAGTTCTTTATTATGTCACAGGTCTAGAGGTTTCTCTAATAATATATAAAATATTTCACCTGGAAACATTATATATTGGGAAACAAATAAAGATATAAAATGTGAAAACCTACCTCAAACTTGAAAATGTTTAAGGTTAAATATAATATTGTATAGCTATGAAAATGGATGAACTTTTTACGAACATGGAAAACTCTCATAAACAATGGTGAATACAAAGCAAAATTAGAAACAGTTAATACCATTTATATAGCGCTTTAAAGCACACAAAATAATACTAACAACGTAGTGGAAGTATATTTAAAATGTATGAAAACAATGGACATCAACTTTAAGATATTTTAAAGTTTTCAAGGGGAGAGAGTAGGATGTGTTTAGGGGATACTCTGGGAAATTTAGGACTTTTGGTTTTATTTCTTAAACTGAGTAGTGATTAAATGGCTATGTATCATCATATTTTATTGTATGTCTATAATATTCTAAAGCTGGAATAATGCATAATAAACTTTTAATGATTGCGAGATACAAGAAATGTCATGTGTCCAAGTTTTGTTCCTACTGCTCAAAGTTGTATTTTAGCATTTACTTAATTTTACAGTCAAGATTTTTGTGACTTTTCTTTATTCACATACAAGTCTCCAAGATCGAAAGCAAAATTTCTATTGAGAGGCAAAAATGAAATAAAGAGGAAAAAATTACCAAAGTGGAGGCCCCAACTCTTTTCTTTTGACTTTAAAAGAACAGAAATAGAAAGCAATAGAAAGAGTTGTAGCTTCTATTTGTGGCAGATCTCTGCTGTGGGTTTTTGTTCTGCTTTGTTTGTAGAGTAACTCTCCTAGGATAATTCTCAAGGCATGTCCATATTGGCATGAACATTTTTGGTCATTCTTTCTTTTATTGTTGACTTCAATTCTACCCTCAGAGTTTAGAAGTTGAACCACAAGTACTTCTTAACACTCCCTCATCTTCTCCCCAAACTCTAGCCCTACAGAAACTCAGGAAAGGAAAGGAAATAGTGTTCAATATGCATATTTAAATTTGAGAAGAACTGGTCTCTACCACCCCCTCACCCCCATTCCAAGCAACCATGAATTTCCTATGCTAGGACATAATCAGATAAGAATGTCATCCCTCTTGATAGAACCTATTCCATATTCAACAACTGATTAGAAAGCTTTTCTGGGTTTGAACTAAAGCCTATCTCCCTCCCTCCATCCTTCCTCTCTCCTTTCCTTCCTTTCTTTTCTTCCTTCCTTTCTGTCAGTCAGAAAAACATAAAATGTGTGAGAAGCACACAAAATTGCTTGTCGATTTTGCCAGGCAATTTTCTAGGTTCCAAGGATGGGGTAAATAAAATCCCTGCCTTCATGGATCATACATTTTTGTGGGAAATTTTTCCTAGTTAGTTTCCTATTTTCTATACTTTCTTGTTTCATCCCCAGGCCCTTCTATTCCTTTCATGAAACAGAAAAGAAATTGGATTCAAACCAACCAAGGGCTCATTAGTTTATGGGTACAGCCAGCCCTCATCAGCTGGGTGACCAGGGGCAAATTACTAAGCTCCCCTGAACCTAAATTTTTAATAGATAAAATGAAAAAGATACATTTTCCCATTGGGTTGTTCTATAGATTTATTTAAACAATGAATGTAAAGCACTCAGCTCAGCGCTTGGCAAAAGGTAAGGCCTTGACAAATGGATGGGCACCATTGCTTTTGTGGGCAGAGGCTCCATGAAAGTGCAGAGGTTGCAAACCATTCTTTCCATTGTTTTTTCTTTTTTTCCATTCCCATCAAGTCCACGATGGTTACATGTAACCTATTAGGTTCAATGTTTTCTGTCATTTCCTCTCCTGTGAAACAGACAGAATTTTCCACATATGGTTTGGTTGCATTTGTACCTGCCCTGAGAAGTAGGCAAAAGTGGGCCAAGGCTCATAGTGGTCTCAAATTTCAAAGAATAAATCTGACAGTAAATCACAAACGGATGGCTTTAATTTTTAAACCACAAATAGTTTGTCAGTTACTAACTGACTAAATGCTTGCGGGGGGGGGGGGGGGGGTGGAACAGTCTCTAAACGCAAACCAGGAAAGATGTAGCTAACATCACACATTTTTTAGTGGAAGGGTCTCATGACAAAGGGTGCTTATGTTTTCGTTACCTACAAAGTATATTTCGTATGGGGAAAAATTATTTCAGCTTTGGAGTTAGAATGTTTATGGCCTGCCTAAGCATGTCTGATGGCTTCATTTGAAAATTGTGCTTTTGTGTTTAGGCTGGTGAATAATGAAAGTACAGTGGCTGTGTGGAAAATTGGAAAGATAAATAAAAATATGGAGAAGCACTTCTTCCTGTCTATTTAATAGCTGAAAAGATTTAAGAGACCATAAAATATGTGGGAAAATACTTTATTTCAGTAAGAGTCTAAGATCTAAAAGCTATCATACCAAAGATTTTACTAAAGAGACAAAATGGAAAAGATTTGTTCCATTATATATAAATGTTTCTCACTTCTTTTAGCTTGCTGGGGCTTCATCGTACAGAAACAATCCCTAAATTATTTCACTATGTGAAAAGGCAAAAACAATTCCCTTTTAAATATTCCTGCTATACCAAAGACATGAGTATATTATTTTAGCAAACAGTTCAGGGTTAAGATTTACCTGAGATACACTGAAGAATGCAACTTTGACCCAACCAATGTAATTATTTGTCTCCTTCCCAACACTATTTATCATTAAATGGAACTCATCCCCAGGTGATATAAAATTTCTCAATATCTCATTAAACATTGATTGTTTTTCCTCTTGTTGAAAATTGTGTTGAATTCAAAAGGGCTGTCTTTGTTTAAACTCCTAATAGTGTAAATAATCTCTAGGCCTGGGTTTCCAAAGGTTATTTTATCCTGAGATACAAAAGAGTATTTAAACTGCTGATACAAAATAGTCATATTTGGGTCATATTGCTAAACATGATAAACTTCATCTGTATAAGATATAACCATAAAAACTGAAGGGTCTTCACAGCTTCTTTTTTCCCCAAATACGTGCCCAATAAATCTACAAACCAGACTCATTTTCTTTTAGGGAAATTGTAATTCCACTGTCCTTGGTTCATGATTACAATACTTGTAGTAAAATTTGACAGGTAAATGACACACTGAAGTCATAAATTTGCAAAGCTTTAGAAGCAGATTTTGCCTTTTAGCTTTACACATTCTGAATCCTTGGTAAAAGTTACTGAGTTCTACTTTTATCAAAAATTTCTCAGTTCACTAAGAGCTCTAAGTAACATATCAGAGTGAAATTAACTTGAAATATGGAAATTATTAAAAACTTCATAAAATTATATCTGCCTTACTGAATTCCATCGCAAAAGGCTTAATGCAGTGATCTAGAGCAAAAGAAGACAGCTCCATGGCTCTTGGGGTTACACACACCAGCATTTCAATCATCTAACATTTACACTGCACTCTAGAAATAACTAACCTCATAGCTTTCGTTTGGTGGTAAATGTTACAAGATGAAGCACCTTTGTGTAGTCATCATGCAGTAACACTCGTGAAAGATTAGTGCTCAAATAAATGCTCATTCTACACAAATCACAATTTGCTTTCAGACTCCAAGAATGAGAAATGATTTATTATTCTTATTTCACAAATCTACCGGCTCCTACTCAGTGAGCTCTCATTCCCTTTAACTGTTTGTGGGAAGAGGTTATATGTGCATCTGTTTCTTAGCCAATAGTCAGAGGTTAATATATGGGGCACAGGATTCAGAAGTCCCGTTCTGCTTACTCAGCAGGCCCACCTGCAGTGGCAGGCACTTCCTCAATCTACTTCTTTTATACATTAGGGAATGTTGCATCCTCTACAAATTAGGGATAATGAAAGTATCTGTCTCGTGGGCAAAGAGTTGGCAGGTACAACGAGTGAGAAAATTGGACCAAGCATATTACAACAGACAGTGATGGGAACAATGGCAAATATCCCCCTAAAATATTCAAATGCTATTTCTTTATAATGGCACGAATGCCCCTGGGTCATTGGCTTTTGAATCTTGAACATAAAGCATAAGGTGCCTGACATAGGAGATATTTAAAACTGGCAGTTATTACTTTTAAATGATTAAAAGTATCACTGTTACTTTGAGAGAACAAGTTAAAACATCATTGGCTAAGAGTATATGGACTCTAGCCTTCTAATTCAAAGAACACACTGTGTATAAGTATATGGTGTACACTTATCCACAGTGTAAATTTCCATAATAATGAGTTAACTCACTAGAAAAGCTGAAATTCTCAGGGTTCAAAGGGGCTTTTCAAAGCATATAAGCATCACTGGATCATGACTATTTTAATCCCTGCTGAATTCCTACCATCTGGCATCACACTTGGCATATGATAGGTATTCAGCAGTTTCCTGAACAGAGTAATCTAATTCTACCCTCTACTCCAGTCATAATTAATATAGTCTTCCTGTGTTCATTCATTTTGTCAATAAACATCTCAGAGATGGGGAATTAATATGTCATAATTGTCATTTACCTTACTATTTATCTATTTACCATAGTAGGTATTCATCAGATATAGCAAACTCTTACACAAAACTGGGCTAGTATGAAATAGCAATAATGAATATAAACACAGATATATCTTGTTGTCAGTATAATTTGTAAGCCTCAAGTCCTAAATTGAGTGTTACCTGTGAATTTGATAACATCATCCCCTTGAAATTTAAACTAACAAAACTGAAAATAAGTTGGATGACTTCAGGTGGTTTCAAATATAATCCCAGGATAGAATGCACCTCGCTGTTGACTGTATAACGTTACTGTCCTTCAGCGTATCTATACTCTTGCATAAAATCTGGTCAGGAAAATGCAAGTATAAACAATATTTTGGAGAACACATCAAATTTTAGACCTCAACATAAAGCAAAAAGGACAAAATAATTTACTTAAATCTTTTGGGGGCTGGTGTAGGATTTGGGAAATATGCCCACACTAAACACTTATTAAATCAATAGGCAATACTTTATTTGGGTTTGACAGGAAAATTAGGAATTCAATCAGTGAAGCAATTTGTGGTTTTAGATGTGCTTTCAAGTTAATAAGCAAATGTGTTTGTGTTCAAATGCAATGTTTGTTAATATGTTTACTGAAGTGATGAGAATAATTGCAGTCCTCGAAAGAATGAATGCCTGAATTTGCATATTCAATACTTCATCCAAAAATAACTAGTTAAGCTTCAGCAATAATTGCTGAAGAAAGAAATGAGTTAAATTGTGATGCTGTGATTTTTAAAATTGAATTTTTAACATGTTTCATTATATAGCCCCCATTTTTCACTCATTATAAATTATAAACATATATAAAAATTTAACAAAACAGAAATTAGAGCTCCACTGAGATTAAAAACAACTGTTCAGTTTTCATAGTTATATACTATCTTTAAATTGATAAATGCTAGTATGAAAATTATTCAGAGAAAAGTTATAGAAGATGTTTATTATTTCTGTCTTCCCTGCATCCATTTTAGCTTTTTCTGGTAACAGCTCCCTTATTTTTCTTTGAAGCAATCACTTCTCATGTGAAGGAGGTCTGGCCAATCAGAACATCTCATTTCTCAGGACTCAGTGATTGGTTAAGAATGTGAAAATGGCCCAACTGATTTAATTTGTGTTTGGCCAGTATATGTATATGTATACCCCACCTCCTCACCCCACTGCAAAAAAATAAAAAAATAAAAAATAAAGGTGTGTTATGAAGCCACCTTTCCAGAAATTTTAATGTCTAACCTTTACATTTCTCCTAGGTATTGACTGCTGATAGTATTAGCTACATTTTATTTCACATTTTTCTGACATCTTTCCAGGGCTTTAGATGGCACTAATGGGAAAGATGTCCTTTTTTTTCTACCTGACATTATAGGGAAAATGGGATATAAGTTGACCTAAATTTGCAGGCAGCCGTCTTTGTCAACTAAAGGGCAGTCTGTCTTAGAATGGTGCCTAAAGAGAAAAATCAATCCAAACTTGAGAATATCATACAGAATTTAAAAAAATATATATCAACAACTTCTGCCTCTGTGTTCCTTCATGTTCTTAACTCCTAAAAAAATGATGTAACTTCAAATTCCCATTGTTTGTTTTCCATCTTTTTAATTCCATTCCTTCTTTTTTTTTATTGCCATCAATCGAGCATTCATTATTTGCTAAGCATTTTGAATGGAAGGCTGAAGAAAATGACATCTTAAACTTACAGGGAGTTAGATTCTACCAGGGTAACCACATTTCACTTTGCTAGGCTTTAAAATTATAGGTAAGGATTCAATGGACAGATATTGTTAGAGCATGGGGCCCAGAAGAGGCCTGGGAGCGGTGGTAGTGCAGTCAGGTTTAAAAGGCCCAGTAAGAACTATCATCTACTTTTGCTTGCCTCAAGCACTGTACACATCTTTATGTTTCTGTTTTGCCTTCATTCCAAACTTGTGAATACTTCATTACTCTTAGTGGCTGACTTCGAGTGCAGGGACCACAGCTCACCAGCTGGAGAAGGCAGGGTGCTGAAAGCTGAGAATCTTGAGGATAAACAAAGGGAAATGGGCCTAGAAAGTCTAGCAAAAAGGATTATGCTTCCTTCAAAGCCAAGTTGATTTAGAGGTTCATATTTGCCTTGGAGCATAAAAGTGAAATAAGAGTGACATTGTTTTATATATAGAAGAAACAAGAAATATATAAGGTACAAGTGATAGACAATAAAAATTACAACTAAAACTATGTATCATATACTATCCTATACAACTATATAGAATATAAAAGTACATTATATACCATATTATAACTGTATATTATATTATTTATAGTCTATACATAGGACATACATGGCACATACATAAAATTTATAGCACATATGTCTATATATTTCTATATAGAGATTATATATCCCTATATACAATACTAGGTATAATACTATGTGTATACAAATCCTATGTATTCAGAAACCAACCAGACAATAAAGAAACTCAGGGTTCCCTTTCCTCCATTCCCTCCTTAAATAAATGGTGTGCAAAACTCAACTATTATTTTATTTTCCTTTGCTTTCTTACACTGAATGTATTTAGTCGAATTTCAGTAAATTAGATAGGTGTAGGATGTGACTCCATTACAGGGAACCATACTTAAGAGGGGGCAATATGGCCAGGAAAAAGCTGCACTTTGGGATAATATTTGGCCTTTATAACTTGAAAACTGTATACAGATTCCTCATGCTGTACTGAGCTTGGAAAGAATGATCTTCTTGTTGCTTGATAGAAAAGAGAAAAAATGTATAACATTGGCAGGAGGAGGTGTGGATCCAAGGGTCTATAGCAGCACTGTCTAATCAAGCTTTCTGCAAGGATGGAAAATGTTTATCTGCACAGACTAATACAGTGGCCACTAGAAACAAGTGGCTACCAAGCACAAGAAATGTGGCTAATGCAGCTGAAATTTTATTTAATTTTATTGAATTATTTAAATTTAAATGACCATCTGTGGTGACTGGCTCCCCTATGGGGAAGTGCAGCTCTAGAGCCTTGAGCTAGTCTAAGTTGAAAACAAAGCCTTCATGGGGCACCTTGAGACTTACTTCTTTGCTCTGCACTGTATGTAGGAAGAAAAACAGAGTCAACACATCAAAGTAGAGAGATTCAAAAAAAAAAAAAAACCTGCATTTTAAACTTCTCTTGAAAAGCTTTTACAATATCATACCAGGATTCCTGGGTGGTAGCAACTAGCCAATGCTGAGAAGCGGTTGTGTCCTTTCAATGACCATGTAGTTGAATATCTGACGGTCAAACATTACCCAAGGTGTCTCTAAGTTCTTAAATCATGTCCACGACATTCAATTATGCTACTTGCATAGGTGGCTGGTCCCTGTTGCCATTTGCACATTTTACCCCAATCTAGTCCAACTACGCCGTCCCTTTAATGATAGAGAGCATTGAAGTAGAAGTGACCAGGGGTCCTCCTACTGGGAGCTTTTCATCTCAGCCAATGTTGGGCATTTCTAACCCACTGAAAAGTAAGAGAAAGTCCTTCCCATTAAAAAAAATATTAATACTTCCTCAGGGTAACCTCTTTCAGCACCTTTAGCAATTAAGATGAGGCTGAATACTAATTAACCTTTAAATATAGGCTTTAGGGCTCAGGCAGGAAAATGTGAAAGAAAAAATAAAATTCTCAATTAAACCGTAAGACAAGTAATTTCTCTTGAGACTTTCTGGTCTTTTGGATTTCTAATATGGCCAATTAGACTTCTTTTTACCTAGTGGGATAATAACAAAGACAAAAATCTCTTGACAGACAAGCTTGTTTCAGTCTACCAGTCTCTGGTTCCCAAAAGACTTTCCTTTATAAGGCTTTTAAACTTTATTCTCAATCTATGAAAAGAAACATGTTTGGGTTGCCTTTAACTTGTGGTTTCATATGACCAACTTATTTTTCTCTTTGATTATCCAGATGGATATATATGCTTAGATTTATAAACACATAAAAGCATATCATTTGACTATGTGTAAAAAAATCCCATATTTTTCTTTTTCATGTCCTCAATGTTATTACGTATTTATACTATCTGTAATTTTTTAAGGATAGGAAAAAATAAGAATCCATAAATATGTTTTCTTTGGGCCCATTTAAAGAATAATGTGGAATATTACCTACTAGACTAGAATAAAAATCAGGCCAAAACAAAGGTGTCTATATAGATAAAGACACATTTAAAATCCCCATTTTTCTAGATATTATTTATTCCATGAGCATAATATATTTCTTACACAGATAACATGAGTAACAGGTAATTGTTGCTTTTTAGAGGAAAGTCCAATATTTTTCACAATGAAAAATGGTTTCCCTGTGCTTTCTCAAGGTCTCAATTCTTGGTGAATATAAATCTTTAGTTTAGGTGAAATTTTATATTTGTTAGATGTCGTAACTTTAGGTCTTCAGAGCTGGAATGAAAGTGTCTCCTCTATTTGGCTACAAATCAAGCATCTTAAAATATAATAAACAAAATCTAGCAAGCTAAAGTTCTTCATTTACCCGACTTAGCAAAGCTAAATTAATTTAAGTCACACAACTCATGATCTGAGTTAAAGAATTTGTTTAAATTGCAACATAGAAATGCTAGGATGGCATCCCAGGACATCTAATAAAAATAATAAGCACTGTGAAAATGGCAAAAATTCTTCAACACTTTATACACATTTATCAATATGTTTAAATACATACTCCATGACATAACAATAAATATTTGGTATAAAAAGAAAATGTTTCAATAAACAGCTATTTTTGGATTTTCAAGCTCAAGATTTTTGGCTATTTGATAAAACTTTATAAACATAATTAATCTATTCTTAGAAAAAGGCATTCCTAAAAGGCTCTAAATTTTGGATCTTGACAATTTTTCAGCTGAACACATTTACCACCAATTATTTATTAAGATAAATGTCAGGAAATGCAACTTTACTGACAACAGAAAAACAGCCCACACGTGAGTCATTCACATGGATCCTTTATCATATTTACAGCCATGTCTATAAGGGTGATCTTTCATTTCTGGGAAAAACAAACAGAAGTACTTGGCAAGTGTTAAAAAAAAAGTCCTACAAAAATATTGGAAAAAAATACGTCCAGAATAATATCCTGTTAAGTTGATTGGTTTGTCTTTTCCCCCAAAAGAGAAGACATTCCCAGATGTTACAATTGCTTATAACTCATTAATTGAACTGGTTCCTAAAATACAGTTGCTTGTTATTTAATCATCTATTCTTTCATTATTTTTATAAGGAGAGGAAGAGATAGAGAGAAAACTTTCATCACCTTTGGCAATTATGACCAGTCATCTGGAAAAATGATGTTAATTTTTATGAAAGCATACAGTAAATACTCCATAAATTTGTTCTTAAATATTGTTTAAAAAGACTGACCTTGATTACTTCCTGATGCAAAAATGCAGAGGTCTACATTCTAACCCAATCATGACCCAATTTAACAATGACTGCTGATTTCCATTATTCATATGGATTAAGAAAACAATAGAAGGTCAATAAGTCTAAATTAAAGTCTCTAAAAATTTAGAATTATATTAATATAGGCTGAAGTTTGCTTGTTCGGCAAGTTTTATAAATGGTTTTGCTGAGCAATTTCACAGTGTAAACAAAGTTTTCGAGGTGGATTCTTAAAGTATTTGCAAGAACATATTGTTTTCAAGGTGCCTTGAGCACTTTATCAGAGCCACTTTCATGAAGGCAGTATATGCTGTTTATAAATAATCCATCTCTTTATTACAGTAGGTCTCCTAAATTCTCCTAAGAGTAAAAACTGTATTATTTAATAAATAACCATCTCATTCAAATAATCCATCATCATGCCCAAAATGTTAATTCTTTTATCTCCAGTTCATGGGCATTCAGATTTTTTTTCCCCTTTTTCCTTACACCTATCTGCAATGTTTGAATATTTTCAGTGAAAAAGTATTATTTATATAATCTGAAAATTAGAGATTTTATCATAATAAAAATCTAATAAATTAAGTATATATTCCCCTCAAGAATAATTAAAGTAACTTTACAGATTACATTTTATTTTTTGACACTTAATGAACCTCCAAACAAATACTCAGTAAAATGGTAGCAGAAAAAGAAAGGAAGTTGAAGCATTATTTGTTTTAAAGCCATGGTCTCTAAATTTCCTTAGAACATATTTAATTCTCACCCTCACAATGGATGTGTTCCTAATGACTACATGTCAAATCAAACTTTATGCAGTAAATCACAATATGAATCAATGAAAAATGTTGCTTAAGAGATTCTACCATGATTTTCTTTAGTCAAGAAATGTTATTTTAAAGTGGATATCAATCAAATACATACGGTATGGATCCAAATGTTTACCTATCAGATCTGGTTGACACAGCACACTCACAACTACAGGTCATGCATTATTTAGTACTAATGGCATAGATAGATGGAACCAAAAAATGTTCAAACTTTCCACTGTACCTGTAATGAGGAGAAGGGGTGCCACTTGCTTCACAATTTAAAGTTATTTTTTTATCCTTGGAATCAACAGGGAAAATGCTGTTGCTGGGCTCTTTGATAAACACTGGGCCTTGTAAAAGAAGCTCACCTATATGGGTGGGAGACATCCAAAAATAATAATAAGTAAAAGATACTTTAAAATTTTCATTCCATAACTGAAGAAGAAAAACAAACAACCAGTGTTTGTTATTAAAAAAATAAAACCCCAAAAATTCTGACATAGTTTCACTTGCCCACAAAATGATAAGCCCTGTAAGCACTGCTTTATTATGAGCATCAATTAAACCAATCTTAATTCTTAGTAATGCTCCTAAGAGAACGAAAGTTGGTATAAAAAAACATTGCACCATTGATAAAATTTCTTAAATCTTTAAGGTTGTAATAATCACTTTTCTTAATAATAAGTCATATCTTAATTTTTACTGGTGAATACATTTTTATTTTCTGTCACAAGTCTCAATGTAAAATTAATGCTGAATTTAAAACATCTGAATACCTGAGTAAGATCTTACTCATAAAATCTGCCAGACACACAAATGTGAAGGCTGATACTGTCATTTTAAAATTTTGAATTGAAAATCCTCAATATTTGTTGGAATATTCACTTTATTACTATCAAATGGAAGAGAAGGATGCAGCAGTGAGCAAATATCTTTCAAATGGGTATCTATTTCAGTTAAAAGAACTTGTACATCCTCTGAGGACAGTTTCCACGTATACAAAAATCTCTGTTTGATCTATGAGTTTAAAAAGGAGGGAGATGTTTGATCCCTCCTTTGCTTTTTCTTTTTATTATTATTATTATTGAAATAATGAAAATGCTCTAATAACGATTGAGTGATGAACATATAGCTATGTGATTACACCAAATACCATTGATTGTACACTTTGAATGAATTATATGCTTTATTAATATGCATCAATAAAATTGATTTGTTTAAAAATTTTAAAATTAAAAATAAAAAAATAAAAAAGGAGGGAGATTATGTCATGAAAAATGTTTGTGCTAATGCAGCTGTATAACTATTTCGATGGCATTTCTGAAAACAAACAAACTTACAGAAAATAAAGCTCTTCACTTTCCTATCTTGGAATGCTTAGCAAATTTGCAGTAGAGTGCCTGTTGAAAAGTGAGCATGAATAAACAGACTGAGAGACAGGGAGAGAGTCTATGAATGGTTAGGATAAATTAAAAGACATCAAAAAGCAGCAAAAGGAAAGGGCTGAGAAACAATTTACATTTTGACCACTTCAAGTATTAATGACAATAAAACTATTTACCATGACAATACTAATAAAATTATAACACAATAATGAAAAGACACTTAGTCTTTTAATCTTCACTACATTCTGGAGGTAAGTATTGTAATTATTCCCTAGGTCCAAAAGAGGAACAAGGAACCTAACAACAGTTTGGTGACACAAGCAAGGTAATGCAGCATTTTAAAATCTACAACCTGCACTCTAGAATATCTGACTGCAGAGTTCAAACACAGGCTTTAGGACAGCAACTTGCATGGGAAATTGTGGAAATGTGGTGGAGGAGCAAGCTCCAGGAACCAGTCCCTCCACCAGAATAGCTATTAAATAGGCAGGAACTACTTCAATCAGCAACTTCCAAACTGCAGAGTTTAGTAGAACACTAAAGAGTAACCAGTGAAGAGTAAGGAAAAAAGAGGCTGGTAAATTATAGTAAACACCAGTAAACTGCTCTCTCTGCATGGTGATTACCATAGCCCAGGCTCAACCTGCCACTGGAGAACGCCATAAAAATCCACTTCCCCACGATTCTGAAAGGTGCAGACCAATCACTGATGACTAATTTTGATTAGCTACTTTGGATAGCTGGGGACCTGGCTCTGGGCTCTGAGGGTGGCCACTGTTTCAACTCACCCAGGAAAAAGACAGTGGAGGAGACAGAAAGACAATATGCTACCTTGGAGCTGCAGAGAACAGCTGAAGGAGTGTATTTGCTGGGCGAGAGCCAAGGCAAGAAAATATACTTTCTTTCTAAGACTCACTTGGAAAACTCCTCTCAGGTATGGCCCACCTCCCAGAACTTGCCCTCCACGCAAAGACGCTTGAGACAAGGAAAGCAGTATAAGAAACAACTGAGATTCTTTTGTGGTTCATAAGCATGATGAATGGGTGTTCACCTGCTTGGCTTGTGTGAGGTGTGCCTCCCTTTAAACTTATTACCATGTCGGCACATTACATGCCATCAGACTTGAGGAAAAAAAGAAAAGAAACAATTGAAGCAGTTGGCCTAAGGCAAAGGCTTCCCTGCTTTAAGTTCTGCTGTGGAATATGGAGGAGAGGGAGAAGGGCTGTTGCCTGGAAAGTAGAGAGGGCATTCAAACTCTGTCATACAAGAGAACTCATAAGGCCACTAGCAAGCACAAGCCCAGAAAAGACAGGACATTTGTTTTGCTTTGGGTCTCCTTCCTCTTAGAAGATGTGATCTTATGAAGGAGAGCACCAGCCAACACAGAAGCTTCCCAAGAAAGTTTCAACAGCTAACTGGAGCTGGCAGAAGAAAGAATCAGAAAACTTGAAGACAAGATATTGAAATTTGTCTGACTGAAAACCAAAAAGAAAAATGAATTATAAAAAGAAAAAAAAAATAGACTAAAGGACTTGGGGGACACCATTAAACAAGCCAACATGCATATTATGCGAGTCAGAGGAGGAGAAGAAATGGAGAAAAGGGCAAAAGGAATATTCAAAGAAATCATGACAGAAAACTTCTCAAATGTAGTAAAAGATGTAAACATGCACATAAAAGAATCCTGGAGAATACCAAACATAATAGACTTGAAGGAAAACACACCCTGTCCATACCAATCCAGACTTATATAGGAGAGAACCAGCAAGATGGTGGCGGAGTAAGGAGCTCCTAGAGTCAGCTCCTGCTACGGGGCAGTTAGCAAACACCCAGAGCTCTCTGCAGCTAGCTTAAGCACCTGTTTGGGGGCTCCAGGAGGCTAAAAGAGCATCCTGTAACGTCCTTGGGGGAGTGAAAGGAGGAGACTGCTCATCTGCAGAGAAGACTGGTAAGTAGAGTGCTCCACGCGCTGGAGGCCAGGGCCCATATTCCCCTGGAGGCAAAAGCTGCCTCAGGAGCTGTTCCACGGCTGGAATTGAAAGTTCCACTTCCCCGAAACAGGGGAGGAAAAGACACTTGGGCACCAATTTCAGTTATGATGAGGAAATTCAGTGGACTACAGTATGATTTTGAGAGCAGCTAAGGTTTGAGCCTGTCCAGGTCAGAAAGAGGCAGGGAGCCGCCATCTTAACTCCACGCCTGGCATTGGGGGAAGCAGGATAGACTGAGGATCCCAGTGCTGGTGGGAACCGACTTCTTTCCATCCAGATCAGATTGCAGGTCTAGCCTAGGCCCCAATGCCACTTCCAGCAGGGAGGCAGCTGCCGGGACCTGCACCAGCCTCTCTGGAAAATTACCGGCCGAGCCACAGACTGGTGATTGTCCTACTCTGGCAGCACAAGTCGCCCCGGGAGCTGCTCTGTGATGGGAATTGGAAGCTCCATTTCCCAGAAACGGGAGGAAGAGATGGTTGGCTGCTGATTACAGCTACTGATTGTGAGACTTGGCTGGCTAAGAGATAACCTGGGAACAGCTGGGGTGAGAACAAGCCCAAGTCAGAAAGAAGCAAGTAGCCACCATTCTGACTCTGCCCCCGGCCTGAGGGGACGCTGGCTGCCTGAAACTCTCAGTGTCTGCAGGAACCAGTTTCTTTCAGGCAGATCAGGCTGGAGCCTGCCTAGGCTTCAACCCCACCTCTGGTGGGGAGGAGGCTGAGGAGCCCTGCACCAGCCTATACAGGAAGCTGCAGGGAACTTTGGCTGGCATAGACTGAAAATCAGAAGTCTACCAGGGCGACTGTGGTCATCTTAGGACTCACACTGCATAGATTGTTGCCCACACCTGCAGCTCAATCCCTACCCCAGGTAGGTGGGAAAGGGATGTGAAGTTTCAGCAGTCTCTCTGCACAACTACAATCTAGGCCTGCACATGGATTATTCCACATAGCTGTGACTCTGTCCCTATCCCTGACAAAGGAAAAAGTGGGAAGAAGCTTCATTGGTCCCTGGTGCAATGAGAGCAGCTTGAGCCTCCAGAACTTACAGCACCAACATGCGTGGCTCCTACTGCACAACCAGCAAGGGAGAAATGATAGGAAGCCCTATACTAGAGAGAAAAACTGCACCCAGAAAAAACACTCTAGTAAGCCAGATGCAAAGACACCAACAAAAAATTACAGTCTGCACCAAGAAACAGGAAGCTATGGCCCAGTTAAAGGAAAAAGATAAGTCTCCAGATGACATAAAGAAGTTGCGACAATTAATCATAGATGTTCAAACAAATCTCCTTAATAAATTCAATGAGATGGCTAAGGAGATTAAGGATATTAAGAAGATATTGGATGAGCACAAAGAAGAATTTGAAAGCATACATAGAAAAATAGCAGGTCTTATGGGAATGAAAGGTACAATCAATGAAATTTAAAAAACATTGGAATCATATAATGGCAGATTTGAGGACGCAGAAGAAAGGATTGGTGAGCTTCTTGAAGAAATGGCCTCTGAAAGTGAACATACAAAAGAAGAAATGAAGAAAATAATGGAAAAAAATTGAACAAGGTTTCAGGGAACTAAATGACAGCAAAAGGTGTGTAAACATATATGTCATCGGTGTCCCAGAAGGAGAAGAGAAGGGAAAAGGGGCAGAAGGAATATTTAAAGAGATAATGGTAGAAAATTTCCCAACCCTATTGAAGGATATAAATATCCCTGTTCAAGAAGCACAACATACTCCCATCTGAAAAAATCCAAAGAGATCAACTCCCAGACACATACTCATCAGAATGTCAAAGGCCAAAGACAAAGAGAGAATTCTGAGAGCAGCAAAAGAAAAGCAGTGCATAACATATAAGGGATATCCAATAAGATTAAGCGCTGATTTCTCACCAGAAACCATGGAGGCAAGAAGACAGTGGTCTGATATATTTAAGATACTTCAGGAGAAAAACTTCCAGCTAAGAATCTTATATCCAGGAAGACTGTCTTTCAGAAATGAGGGCAAAATTAGAATATTCACAGATAAACAGAAACTGAGAGAATTTCTAAGCAAGAGAGCAGAATTTCAGGAAATACTGGAGGGTGTGCTAGAGCCTGGAAAGAAAAGACAGGAGAGTGGGGCCTGGAAGACAGTCTAGAAATGAAGATTTTATCAATAAAAGTAACTAAAAGTGTCAAAAGAGTGGTGAAAATAAGACAGATAAAACTCAAATAGTCAGGAATAAACTTAACCAATGATGTAAGGCACTTGTAATCAGAAAACTGCAACTCAATGTTAAACAAATAAAAAAACCCTAAATAACTGGAAGAACATTCCATGCTCATGGATTGGAAGACTAAGTATCATTAAGGTGTCAATCCTACTCAAATTGACATACAGATTTAATGCAATCCCCCCAAAAATTACACCAGCACTAAAGAAAAAGTTGAAAACACGATCATTAAATGTATTTGGAAGGGTAAGGAGTCCTTAATAGTCAGAAACATCCTAAAAAGGAAAAGTGAGCCCTCATCACCAGACTTTAAATCATAATATCTACCGATAGTGGTTAAAACAACATGGTACGGGTCTAAAGACAGACACAACAGACCAATGGAACCAAATTTATGGTTCAGAAACAGACCCTCACAGGTATGGTCAAGTGATTTTTGACTAGCCTGTCAAACTCATACCGCTCAGGCAGAACAATCCATTCAACAAATAGTGCTGAAAGAATTGGACATTCATAGCTGAAGGAAGGAAAGAGGACCCCTATATCACACCTATCCAAAAAGTAACTAAAAATGGATCAAAAAACTAAAAATAAAGGCAAAAACTATAAAAGTTCTAGAAGAAATTATTGGAAAGTGTCTTTAGGACCTGATGGTAGGTGGTGGATTCTTAAAGGAATAAGAGAAGCACTGAGTGAGTTACTGATGCTTAATGTATGTAGAAGTTTTAATTAGCTTTACTGTAAAATTGTGGAAATGATAGAGAGGATGGTAACACACAGTGAGTGTCAACTAGTTTATAAATGGGGATGTGACTAAAAATGGTAGTCTAGTTATATAAATGCCAATTGACAGAATGCTTGAGAATAATCTAGGAACTGGACAGCACAGTAAACCAAGAGCTGGGTGAGAATTGTGGTTGATGGTCCACAGATGAAAGAGTGTCTTTTGTTAGCTAGAGCAAACGTGTATCACTACTGCTGGGTGCTGGGAATGTGGAGAAGCATGGGAAAAATATAGCTGGAGTGACCTATGGACTGTGGTTAGTAGTAATAACATAATATTCTTGCATCTATGCAAAGGTGTACTGTGTTGATACTGAGGCAGTATGTAAGATGTGAGCCAAATGTACACTATGAACATGGCAATAATCAGATGATATTATTTTATCTGTAGCAACACAATATAGTGTGTTGATGGAGGCATGTTGTTTGGGAATTCTGCACATGTGCATGATTGTTTTATAAGTTTACAACTTCTGTCAAAAAAATATATTTAAAAAATAATAATAGGGTGGGTCGGGGGAAAAACACACCAAATGTAAGATAAGAACTATGATTAGTAGCAAGATTTTGACAGTGTTCTTCCATAGTTTGCAACAAACGTCTGATGACAATGCAAGGTGTTGGTGGAGGGTTGATGTATGGGACCCCTGTATGATATTATGCATGTTTGCTTTGTAAGTTCACAACTTTTACTATATGCTTAATTGTTTATGTATGTTTATATATAAATGATACAAAGATAATAATAAGGTTGGTGGGGGAAAAATAATTTGTTTAGTAGTAATTTTTTGACAATTCTCTTTAATAATTAGTTTAAAAAGTTTAAAAACAATGCAAGTTATTGGTGGTAGGGTGAGATGTTACATATGTTTGATGTTATATATGTTTAATAATTTCACAACTATTATTCATATATTGTTTATGTATGCTTATGTATGAATGACATATTTCAATAAATTAAAAGAAAAAAAAATATAGGAATAAATCTAACCAAGGATGTAAAGGACTTGTATACAGAAAAATATAAAACATTACTAAAGGAAATCAGAGAAGACCTAAATAAATGGAAGGATATTCCATATTCATCAATTAGATATTAAATATTGTTAAGATGTTAATTAGATCCAAATTGATTTACAGATTCAATACAATCCTATTCAAATTCCAAGAGCCTTTTTTGCAGAAATGGGAAAGCCCAGCATCAAATTTATATGGAAGGATAAGATTGTTTGAGCAGGTAAAGTCACTTTGAAAAAGAAGAGAGAAGTTGGAGGACTAAGACGTCCTGATTTTAAAACTTTTTATGAAAAGTCACAGTAATCAAAGCAGTATGGTACTGGCACAAGAACAGACATGTGGACCAATGACATCGAACTGAGAGCTCAGGAATCAACCCTTACATTTATGGCCAAGTGATTTTTGAAAAGGGAGCAGAGACCATTCAAGTGGGAAAGAATGCTCTTCCACAAATGTTGCTGAGATAAATGGATCTCTATTTGCAAAAGAATGAAGGTGAATTCCTATCGCATACCATCTAAAAAAATCAACTTGAAATTGATTAAAGACCTAAATTAAGGAGCCAAAACTATAAAACTCTGAGACAAAAATTTAGAAGAGCCTCTTCAGGACATTTTGTTAGGCAATGGTTGTAATATTTCATATTCAAAGCACAAGAAACAAAGGAAAAAACTTTTGTGCAGGGGACTGCTGGGAAGATTGCATTGGAGTAGGTAGGCAGGGCTCAACTCTCTTACAAACAACGGAGGAAGGGCGAAAAGCTGTCAAAGGGAGCTACTTTGCAGACCAGGAGAGTCCTACACATCTTCCAGGAGAGTGAGGGACAGAGAGACAAGCAAAAACAATAACTGCAACTGGGAATAGCACCCATCCCCTACCCTCAAGACAAACAATCTGGATAAAACCTATGGCTCACTGCAGTCAAATGAAAGGGGAACAGAATTCTTCCTCTATGGAAAGAGGGAGGGTGAGGTATAGGGAAGAGAGTGGTTTCTCTTAAGTGAATTTGACCAGCAGAGCCCACTTTGAATCTCAGCTCTGGCCAAACCAGAATCATCAACAGGTGGAGGTTGAAAGGGATACTTCTGTGAAAAGATTTGCTGACCAGTGCCATCTTCGGGACAACTGGGAAACTGCAAGGAGAAAACCTACTTCTAGGAGTTTCTAGTCCCAGTCTCCTCGGACCAGATTGCACATCATTAGTGAGTCTCTGGCCCTGTTTTGATAACTTAACCTGGGAAATTTCATTTATTTTTTATTTTTTGGTAATTTTTTTATTCATTTTTTAAAAATATTACATTCAAAAAATATGAGGTCTCCTTCAACCCCCCACCCCACCACTCCCCCCACAGCAACACTCTCTCCCATCATCATGACATATCCATTGCATTTGGTAAGTACATCTCTGGGCATCGCTGCACCTCATGGTCAATGGTCCACATCATAGCCCATATTCTCCCATGTTCCATCCAGTGGGCCCTGGGAGGATCTACAATGTCCAGTAATTGTCCCTGAAACACCACCCAGGACAACTCCAAGTCCCAAAAATGCCTCCACATCTCATCTCTTCCTCCCATTCCCTGCACCCAGCAGCCACCTGGCCACTTTTCCCACACCAATGCCACATTTTCTCTGTGGACTTTGGATTGGTTGTGTCCATTGCACATCTATGTCAAGAGGAGGCTTAGATTCCTCATGGATACTGGATGCAATCCTCCTGCTTTCAGTTGTAGGCACTCTAGGCTCCATGGTGTGGTGGTTGACATTCTTCAACTCCATGTTAGCTAAGTGGGGTAAGCCCAATAAATCAGAGTGTAGGAGTTGAAGTCTGTTGAGGCTCAGGGCCTGGCTATCATATTGTCAGTCCAAAGAGTCAAGTCCCCTAGATATATCTTAAACCCCAGCACCAACTACAATTCCAGTAAAGAAGCATGAAAGTCTTGTGAAAAGAGATCCCATCTGTGTCCAGCTCCATCACGCAGAAACACCAGCTCCAAAGAAGGGCCAACTGACATGGCAGTGAACCGCATCTGCCATGACCATAGAACCTATGGGTCTCTTTAGCCCTCAAAAGAACCAATACCTGGGGTTGTATCTACTTTCTCTGTCTCTGAGACCCTGCTCAGGTGTGCATAAGGGCAATCCCTCTGACATCCTCCAGACTCTTTTTTAGAAACTCATACCCATATAAACTCATTTCTCCTTTCCATTTCCCCCTTACATTAGGTCAAACAGCATTTTAAACTCCTGTTATTATATGTAGACAGGGATATTCTGCTGGTCCACGTTGAACCTTTAATTCAAGGTCATTTTGTTTCCTTTTTTTTTTTTAAATTGATTTTGTAAAAATGTTACATTAAAAAATATATATATATACATATATATATATGAGGTCCCATTCAGCCCCACCACCCCCACCCCACCACTCCCCCCCAGCAACACTCACTCCCCTCATCATGACACATCCATTGCACCTGGCAAGTATATCTCTGGGCATCTCTGCACCTCATGGTCAATGGTCCACATCATGGCCCATACTCTCCCACATTCCATCCAGTGGGCCCTGGGAGGATTTACAATGTCCGGAGATTGCCCCTGAAGCACCATCCAGGGCAACTCCATTTTCTAGTTGCATCATCAGCTGGTACTTGGTAGTGATCCCTCGGTGCCAGGGAGGCTCATCCCCGGGTGTCATGTCCCACACTGGGGGGAATGCATTGCATTTACATGCTGAGTTTGGCTTCGAGACTGGCCACATTTGAGTAAGATGAAGGCTGTCAGGAGGAAACTCCTAGGCACAGTGCTGCTCTAGGCCTTGTTCTTATTTCGGGCATATAGGCTCACAAGCATAGTCATTAGTATCAGGGGCTCACTGTTGACCCTCATTCCTTCCTGGTCCTTACCATTGCACCTGGGGGACTGCTGCTGCTCCCCTAGGGACCATGACAGAGCACCCCTGGCCAGGAACCCAGTACCACCCAGCTGTTGTTTTTAATTGTTGCCACTATGAGTATATACAAACATTAGCATGCACCCTGGACATATGCCCTGTATAACTCCCTGTCAACCATATATCGCCTGTCCATAACATCCCATACCAGTATTCCTCCACTGCCATTGTTGAACCACTCTGTGATCCAAAACATCCTGAAAAGTGAAGCCCACTATAATGTCAGGATCCCTTACTAGTAAAATGGAATATAGCAATGGGTTTAAAGGTTAGATATAGAATACGTATTGATATGGAAAAATTCTACATCCTATCTTTTCTTTTCTTTTTTCCCTAATTATTGAGCTTCTCTTCGCAAGAGCCCTAGATCACAGTAATTCATATATACAATATACAGTACTCCCACACATCCACCATAAAACCTTTTCCCTTCCACAGTGATATTCTTATAACTTATTCATATCATATTTACTTAAACTGATGTACAGACTTTGAGACAATAGTTTTCAAACAAGGTGACATCTGTGCTTACATTGTGGTCCATACTTTAGGATATACAGTTTTCTACATTTTTAGTTATCCTATGTTTTACATTATGGTTTACATTATTAGTCTGTCATCCCCTATATGTTTATGGTGTAATATTACATGTTTTATATCCATCCTTGTGTACTCTCGCGAAACTCCTCTCTTACCCCCACATTTACCTTGGTTCCATCCATTTAACATCCATTTTCCTCTCCCATTGGGGCCCACAGCGACAGCCAATCTCCATTTCCCAAGGAGCCACGTCCAGAGATACTTGCAACAGTGTTCAGGGCCTGACTTGCTCAACTGCCCTAATGCCCTGGGAGCCATCCTTTCTCTCGAGAGATACAGTTCCCTCTTTTTTGATGGCATTAGTCCTCCTCATGATGTGGGTCCACCCCTACTCTCGCTACTTGGGTCTCTATCCAGTGGTACAACCCACACTGGCAAAATGAGCATTCAGACATTCCCCCAGAGTCTGTCCCATGTCAGACCATCCCCTCTGAGCATCCTAAACAGGTAACTCTCTTAATTATATTTTGATACTGTTTTCTCAGCATTTTACTCTCAACCAACACCTGACACTATCCTATGTTCGTATGTTGCCCCTCCTTCCCCCCCATTTTTTGGGCACTATTACCCATCCGCCCATCCCCAGCCCCCCTCAAACCCGCAAAGCCCCACCCAAAGGCAACCGCTTGCCCCCATTTTATCTCTTCTTTGAGCTCATACTTACCGCCAGCTCATTATAGATTCCACCCCTGCAGACATCAGCTCACATCCTTCCTCCACCCCCCGATTTCCTGTAAGCCTATCTTCCAGTCTCTAGCTCTCTGAGGCAGCTTGCTTATTTCATATCATTGAGGTCATGTAGTATTCATCCTTCAATGCCTGGGTTGCATCACTCAGCATAAGATTCATCCATGTTATCACGTGTGTTTGTAGTGTATTTGTTCTTAGAGTGGAGCAGTATTCCATTGTATGTATATACCACATTTTATTGATCCACTCATCTGTTGATGGGCATTTGGGTTGATTCCAACTTTTGGCGATAGTGAACAATGCTGCTATGAACATTGGTGTGCATATATTGGTTTGTGTCCTTGTTTTCAGTTCTGCTGGGTATATAACCGGCAGTGGTATTGCTGGGTCATATGGCAAATCTATGGTTAGTTTTTTGAGAAACCGCCAAACTGTCCTCCAGAATGGTTGGATCCTTCTGCATTCCCACCAGCAGTGGATGAGCGTTCCCATTTCTTCACATCCTCTCCAGCATTTGTATTCTTCTGTTTTTTTCATAGCTGCCAATCTCATGGGAGTAAGATGGTATCTCATTGTAGTTTTGATTTGCATTTCCCTGATAGCTAAAGATTTGGAGCATTTTTTCATGTGCTTTTTAGCCATTTGTATTTCTTCTTTGGAGAAGTGTCTGTTTAAATCTTTTCCCCATTTTTTAAATGGGTTGTTTATCTTTTTATTTTCAAGATATATGAGTTCTTTATATATGCAAGTTATAAGTCTCTTATCAGATATATGGTTGCCAAATATTTTCTCCCATTGTGTGGGTTCCCTTTTTACTTTCTTGACAAACTCCTTTGAGGTGCAGAAGGCTTTAATTTTGAGGAAGTCCCATTTATCTATTAGTTCTTTTGCTGCTTGTGCTTTTGGTGTGATATTCATGAAGACATTTCCTATTACAAGGTCCTGTAGATGTTTCCCTATACTGCTTTCCAAGGTCTTTATGGTCTTGGCTCTTATATTTAGGTCTTTGATCCATCTTGAGTAGATCTTTGTATAAGGTGTGAGATGGTAATCCTCTTTCATTCTTCTACTTATGGATATCCAGTTCTCCAGGCACCATTTGTTGAATAGGCCATTCTCTCCCAGTTGAGAGGGTTTGGTGGCTTTATCGAATATTATATGGCTATATATATGAGGTTCTATATCAGAACTTTCAAATCGATTCTATTGGTCTGTGTGTCTCTCCTTATGCCAATACCATGCTGTTTTCACTACTGTAGCTTTGCAGTATGTTTTGAAGTCAGGTAGTGTGATTCCTCCAATTTCATTTTTCTTTTTCAATATGTCTTTGGCTATTCGAGGCCTCTTTCCTTTCCAAATAAATTTCATAGTTAGTTTTTCTAGTTCCTTAAAGAAGGCTGTGTTGATTTTTATTGGGATTGCATTGAATGTGTAGATCAGTTTTGGTAGGATAGACATCTTAATAATATTTAGTCTTTCTATCCATGAACAAGGAATATGCTTCCATTTATTTAGGTCTTCTTTAATTTCCTTGAACAGTCTTGTATAATTCTCAGTGTATAAGTTTTTTACATCTTTAGTTAAATTTATTCCTAAGTATTTGATTTTTTTATTTACTATTGTAAATGGTATTTGTTTCTTGATTTCCTCCTGATCTTGCTCATTATTGCTGTACAAAAATGCTACTGATTTTTGCGCATTGATCTTATAACCTGCAACTTTACTGAACTCATTTATGAGTTCTAGAATCTTTGTTGTAGATCTCTCAGGGTTTTCTATGTATAGGATCATGTCATCTGCAAATAATGAAATTTTGACTTCTTCCTTTCCATTTTGAACGCCTTTTATATCTGGTACTTGCCTCAGTGCTCGAGCAAGTACTTCTAAGACAATGTTAAATAGAAGGGGAGACAATGGGCATCCTTGTCTTGTTCCTGACTTTAGAGGGAAGGATTTTAGGATTTCTCCATTGTAGACAATGTTGGCTGTAGGTTTTTGATATATACTTTTTATCATGTTCAAAAAATTTCCTTGTATTCCGATCTTTTGGAGTGTTTTTATCAAAAAAGGGTGCTGTATTTTGTCAAATGCTTTTTCTGCATCTATAGATATAATCATGTGATTTTTTTCCTTCAATCTGTTTATATGGTGTATTACATTGATTGATTTTCTTATGTTGAACCATCCTTGCATACCTGGAATGAATCCCACTTGGTCGTGGTGTATAATTCATTTAATGTGTTGTTGAATACAATTAGCAAGTATTTTGTTAAGTATTTTTGCATCTAGGTTCATTAGAGAAATTGGTCTGTAATTTTCCTTTCTTGTGGTGTCTTTGTTTGCCTTTGGTACTAGGGTAATGTTGGCATCATAGAAGGAGTTAGGCAATGTTCCTTCTGTTTCGATTTTTTGGAATAGTTTCAGCAGGATTGGTGTTAGTTCTTCCCGGAATGTTTTGTAGAATTCACCTGTGAAGCCATCTGGCCCTGGGTTCTTCTTATTTGGGAGGTTTTTAATGATGGATTCTATCTCTTGTGATTGGTTTGTTGAGATCATCGATTTCTTCTTTCGTTAATATGGACTGCTTATGTGTTTCTAGGAATTTGTCCATTTCCTCTGAATTCTCATTTTTGTTGGAATATAGTTTTTCAAAGTATCCTCTTATGATAGTCTTTATTTCTGTGGGGTCAGTGGTGATATCTCCTTTCTCATTTCTTATTTTGTGTATTTGCATCTTCTCTCTTTTTTTCTTTGTTGGCCTCACTATAAAGGTTTGTCAATTTTGTTGATCTTCTCAAAAAACCAGCTCTTGGTCTTGTTTATCTTTTCAAGTGCTTTCTTATTTTCTATTTCATTTAGTTCTGCTCTTATCTTTGTTATTTCCTTCCTTCTTTTTCCTGTTGGATTACTTTGTTGTTGTTTTTTCTAATTCCTCTAAATGTGCAGTTAGTTCTTCAATTTTTGCTCTTTCTTCTTTTTTGATATATGAATTTATGGCTATAAATTTCCCTCTCAGTACTGTTTTTGCTGCATCCCATAAAATTTTGGTATGTTGTGTTATCATTATCATTTGTTTCAAGGTAGCCATTGATTTCTTTTGAGATTTCCTCTTTGACCCACTGTTTTTCTAAGAGTGTGCTGTTTAATTTCCAAATCATGGTGTGAAATCTGGGCCTCTGACACTTGCAAATTTCCAGCTTCACTCCACTGTGGTCATAGATATTGTTTTGTATGATTTCGATCTTTCTGAATTCATTAAGCCTTTCTTTGTGGCATAGCATATGATCTATCTTGGAGAATGATCATGTGCGCGTGAGAAAAATGTATATCCTGCTGTGTTTGTGTGTAATGATCTATATATGTCTATTAGATCCAGCTCCTCTAATATACTGTTCAAATGTTTTGTTTCTTTAGTGATTCTCTTTTGAGATGTTCTGTCCAGAGCTGATAGTGGTGTATTAAAATCTCCCACTATAATTGTAGATGCATCTATTCTTTCACTTAGTTTTTCCAGCGTTTGCCTCACATATTTAGAGGCGCCCTTGTTAGGAGCATAAATATTTATGATTGTTTGATCTTCTTGACAGATTGTCCTTTTCACTAAAATGTAGTATCCTTCTTTGTCTCTCACAATTGTTTCGCATTTAAAGTCTATTTTGTCTGATATTAATATAGCTATTCCTGCCTTTTTTTTATTATCGTTTGCTTGGATGATTGTTTTCCAGCCATTCACTTTCAACCTCCATGAGTCTCTGGGTCTAAGATGTGTCTCTTGTAGACAGCATATAGATGGGTTATATTTCCTTATCCAATGTCCCAGTCTGAATCTTTTGATAGGTGAGTTTAATCCGTTGACATTCAGTGTTATTACTTTCAAGGAATTATTTGTGTTAGCCATATTTTGATTGGAGTTGTGTTTGTTATATTTTGTTTGTTTTTTTTCCCCCTTCTCTTTTTGTCTTTTTTGTTGCTCTTACACTCTCTTCCAGCTCTGCCTGTCCTGTTTTTTCCTTTCTTCCTGCAGAACTCCCTTTAGAATTTCTTGAAGGGGAGGTTTCTTGTTGGCATATTCTTTCAGTTTCTGTTTATCTGTGAATATTTTGAACTCTCCATCATTTTTGAATGCTAGTTTAGCTGGATAGAATATTCTTGGTTGGAATTTTTTTTCCTTTAGTACCTTGACTATATCATACCACTGCCTTCTTGCCTCCATGGTTTCAGATGAGAAATCAGCACTTAATCTTATGGAGCTTCCCTTGTATGTGATGGTTTTCTTTTCTCTTGCTGCTTTTAGAATTTTCTCTTTGTCTTGAGCGTTGGATATTTTGACAAGTATATGTCTTGGGGTGGGTCTGTTGTGGTTTATGACAATTGGAGTGCGCTGTGCTTCTTGGATATGTATATCTGTCTCTTTCAGTAGATTTGGGAAGTTTTCAGCCATTATTTCCTGCAACACTGCTTCTGACCCCTTTCCCTTCTCTTCTCCTTCTGGGATGCCTATAATAAGTATGTCTGAGCGTTTTGCATTATCATTCAGGTCCCTAAGTCCTAGCTGGATTTTTTCTATCTTTTTATCGACTGATTCTACTATCTGTTTGATTTCCGATGTACTGTCTTCCACATCACTAATTCTCTGCTTTGCCTCTTCTAATCTGCTGCTATTTGCTGCGAGTGTATTTTTGATTTCTTGAACTGTGGTGTTCATTCCCATCATATCTGTTATCTTTTTGCGTATGTCTGCAATTTCCACTCCAAGTGTTGTCTTCATGTTGTTAACCTCTTCCTTTACTTCATTAAATTTGTCGGTGATAAATGTTCTGAGATCTTTCATTTCTTGTGCAAAGTTCTGCTCCCCTTCCTGATTTTTAGTTTGTTCATTGGATTCAGCCATGTTTTCCTGATTACTGGTTTGGTTTGTAGATTTTTGTTTCTGTCTGGTCATCATTTTATCTTTATGGGTTTAATCAGTTCCTTAGCTTCTTTGTCTAGTCTTGGGGATTAATTAGCTGCTCTTTTTGCATAAGTGTTATATCTTCTCTTTGTCACTTTGTTCTTCTTATTCTAATTTCTTATTGCTGGTTGAGTTCACTTTAAAGGAAAGTATTAGGGCCAGGGAAAGGCAATTGTGTAAGCAAGGAAAAAGTGTAAAGTAGTATTGGTGATAAATGCTAACAGCAACAATATGAGATCTGGGAGGATGCATATTAGATTCATGTAAGTTGTGTAGAATTATAGCAGTAGGTATAGTACCTATAATGAGGTAGTCGACTGAATATGGGAGAAATATTGTATGAATTAAAAAGCTAGTATTTTCGTGAGAGAGGTAAAGAGAAAAGAAAGGTAGTAGTTTCAAGAGTGGATAACAGACAGAAAACAAAACAAAGGTATTAGAAATTAAGAGTTGGACACTCTGTGGATCAAAGAAAGGGAGGTGGAATATAGGAGAGACAGTAGATGATGGAGGATATCAAGATGTAGGGGAAGGGGGATAGTGTAGGTAGCCAAAATCAATTCACACAGAAATGAGGCAGTGGAGGATGAGAAAACCCAGCAAATGTGAGGTGTTCCCTGCAGCACCTATTGTATAATTAAGATAAAATAAAATAAGACAAAAATGAGGGACAAGAGAGAGAGAAAAAACAGAAAAAAATGAAAAAAAAAGAAGAAAGGAAGAAAGAAAAAGGAGGTGGGTAAAGGGCAGGAAACAGGTAGGGGAAAGAAAAAAAAGATATACACCAACCACAACAGCAACAACAACAACAACAACAAAAACCCTAAATAACTGAAGGAAAAAAAAAAGACTTTGGGGGATACGCTGGGAGAAAAGACTAGGGGATAATGCAATGTTAGCAATCAGGACATTAAAAAAAAAAGATAAAATGAAAATAAAAACAGAACAAAATGAAACAAAAAAGAAAAAACGCAAACTTTGAGGGCTAGGGCATTCAAGGACCTCAGATGTACCTCAGGGCATGATGGATCAGGGATGGAAAGTCTGAGATATTGAAGACTCAAGAGGTGTGAGTCTCTGGGGTGTGGGTCAACAGGGTTTAGGGGACTCAGACCTGGCAACCTCAAATCTGGTCAACAGGGAGCCTGGGAGCACCGCAGTGTAACACAGACTTCAGGGATCCCCGCAGCTGGATGCCAGCCCTATGGGGGAAGTCAGATCCGCAAACACTATCTTATGTCTGAACCCCTCAATTCACTCACTCACTGGGGTTTATTCTGTGGATGTATCATCAATTCAGCTTCAGGACAGCTCCCACCCTGTAAGCCCCCAGAACAGGCACCTGAGGGTGCCACTACACTGCAGCCAATTTAATGACGCAGATCAGAAGCCAGGCCCGGGGGTGGGGCTCCAGCCGGAAACGCCGACAACAGAGTCCAACACCGGAATTCCCAAGCTTCGCAAAATATTCCCCCAATCGGCTTCCAGACATGTCCCCCCCCACCACACCCTGTAACAGCCTCCCCATTATGTCCCTTTATTGTCAGCAATCTAAGTCTGCTGCAGATCAGCAGCCAGGCTTGTGGGGGTGGGGCTCTAGGCGGAAGCGCTATTACTTGTGTCTACAATCAAAAATTCCCTGCTTCGCAACAAAACCCCAATTTGTCTCCCCAAATCAGTCAACAAAGGCGTCCCGTCCTGTCAACTCCCTAACAGCCTGCCCAGGGCTCACAAATTCCCCAGTACCACAGAGCCTCCAAAAAGCGCGACTGCAGTGCCGGTTCTGCCGCTCCACCCCTGCCAGGAGGGAGCGTCCCACGCGCAGCTCTCACCTCCATGCAATAGAGTTTCAATTATATCTTATAGACTAATCCTCTCCATTACCTTCCCACCAAATCAATGTCCAGACACTTCCTGCCCTGCAAAAATCCTAAAAAACAGCCTGGTCCCAGAGAACCTCCAACGCTGCCCAGCTGCTTCTTTGCAGGAGAGACCGTCAGGTAAGCTCACTCAGCCACCATCCTGCCCTCCGCTTCTGCCCAGGAATGATTTTGAAAAGGAAAAATGATTTATTGACGGCCGGCCGGACTCGGGAGCTTTTGTTTGAATCCTGAGCCAGGAAATTTTAAAGACAGAATAAGTTGAACCAAAAACAAAAGACAAGCCATGAAACAAAATCACTAGGTGAGAGACAGATTGACCATCAGAGTAAATTCACCAACTTATTCAAATGCCTAGACAACAGAAAAAAATTACAGATGTCCCAGTCAAAGGAACAAACCAAAAATCCTGACAAGAAACAAGATATAAGACAACCGATCAATGATAATCATACAAATCTCCTAAATCAACTCAAGGAGTTAAAGGAAAATATAACTAAAGAGATAAAGGATATTAAGAAGACACCGGGTTGGCATAAAATACAATTTGAAAGTCTTGAAAGAAAAGTAAAAGAGCTTTGGGAATGAAAGGCACAATGGATGAGATTAAAAATACATTAGAGGTATATAATAGAAGGTTTGAATTGATGGAAGATAGAATTAGTGACTCAGAAGAACAAGATCTGAACTTGGACAGAAAAGAGAAAAGAAATAGAAAACAATGGAAAAAAATGGAACAGGGTCTCAGGGAATTGAATGGCAATGTGAAACACACAGACATACATGTTATCAGTGCCCCAAAAGGATAAGAGAATAAAAAAGGGACAGAAAGAATATTTGGGGAAATAATGACTAGGAACTTCCCAAACTAATGAAAGACATAAATATCAGTATTCAGTGCTCTCCAAACAGAATAAATCCAAATAGACTTACTCTGAGAAACAGACTAATCAGAATGACAAATACCAGAGATAAAGAGAGGATTCTGAAAGTAGCAAGAGAAAAGCAAAGTATCACATATAAGGGAACCTCCATAAGACTAAGTGTCAGTCTCTCATCAGAAACCATGGGGTTGAGGAGAAAGTGGTATGATTAATTTATGGTACTGACAGAGAAAAAATGCCAGTTAAGAATTCTTTATCTGGAAAAACTATTCTTCAAAAATGAGGGTGAGTTTAAATTCCTCACAGACAAACAAAAGCTGAGAGAGTATGTTACCAGAAGACCATATTTACAAGAGATAGTAAAGAGGGTGCTGCAGCCTGAAAGGAAAAGACAAGGGCAAGAGACTTGGAAAAGAGTGTAGAAATGAAGATTATTAGTAAGGGTAACTTAAATATAAAAAGACTATAGGATGATATGACAAATAAGAGCCAAAGGATAAAATAGATGAAGTAAGTTAAAAAATTTTATTATATACTTATTGTGTATGTATATTCATGTATGAATGTTATACAATTTTAATAAAATTTTATTAAAAAACCTTTTTTGGGAGCAGATGTGGCTCGAGCAGTTGAGCACCTGCCTCCCACACGGGAGGTCCCAGGTTCAGTTCCTGGTGTTTCCTAAAGAGAAAATAAACAATGAGCAGACAACAAGCAAAAAAAAAAACAAAAATGAGCAGACAAGGAGCAAAAACAATGAGCAGACAATGAGCGCAAACAAAGACCAAACAGATGAGAGAGTTATGGGTGGGAGGGACTATTTTGCATCAGTGAATTTTATCATGAAAGTAAAATGACAACCTACATAAAAGGAGAAAATATTTGGAAACCACATATCCAAAAGGGGCTTAATATACAGAATATATAAAGAAATCCTCAACTCAACAAAAATCTAAGTCACCAAATTAAAAATGGGCAAAATTCTGCATAAACATTTCCCCACAGAAGATATACAAATGGCCAAAAAGCAAATGAAAGGTCGTTCAACATCATTATCCATTAGGAAAATGCAAATCTAAACCACAATGAAATACCATTTTACATCCACTAGAATGCTTATTATTTAATAAATGGAAAATTAAAAGGGTTGGAGGGGATGTGGAGAAATAGGAACCTTCCTTTATTGCTGGTGGGAATGTAAAATGCTACAGCTGCTATGGAAGATGGTTTGGCAGTTCCTATTAAAATTAAGGATAGAATTACCATATGACCTGGCAATCCCCTGTCTAGATATATACCCAAAAGATTGAAAACAGGGACTTGAACAGACATTTATGCACCTATGATCAGAGCAGCATTATTCACAATTGCCTACAGATAGAACCAAAGCTAATGTCCATCAACCAATGAATGGATAAACAAAATGTGATATATACATGCAGTGGAATATTATTCAGTCATAAGAAGTAATGAACTTCTGATACATATGAAAACATGGATGGACCCTGAAGACATCATGTTGAGTAAAGTAAGCCAGATACAAAAGGATATGTATTGTATGATCTCACTGATGTGAAATAATTAGAATAAGCAAACTCACACAGTCAGAATCTAAAATATAGGTTATTAGGGAATAGGAAGGGAGTAAAGAATAAGGAGTTAAGGCTTAAAATGCACAGAGTTTCCACTTGGGATAATGGAAATTTTTGGTAATGAATGGTGTTGATGGTAGCACTACAATGGTGTTGAAAGTAGTTAACCGAACTGAATTATATATTTGAATGCAGTCAAACAGGAAAATGTTAGGCTGTATATCTGTTACTAGAATAAAGAATAAGATAAATAAATAAATACAAGAAACTGCTCAACCCAAACAGGGAACCCTTAATTAAACCATTAATTGTAAATATATGTGCTTTCATCAATTGTAACAGATGTACCACATAAAGCAACATGTTAATAATAGGTTGGTATATGGAACTCTGTATTTTTTGCATGATTTTTCTGAAAACACACAACTTCTCTAATTTAAAAAAATAAAATAAGAAAAAAGATATAGCTTGCTTATATTCCCCGTTCCCATCTGCACTTTATTTATATGCCACAAGAAAAAAAGGCCTCAATTTTCTTTGTGGGAAAAGTAAACTTCTCTAAGAAATGGATTTTCAAATCATTTTAATACCTGTAATTGAAAAAAACAATGGTATTATTTACTCAACTTTCCCCACAAAATCAGTTTACTGCATACAAATAAACAAATTTTAAAAATGACCAAGTCTATTTCATTTATTAATTTTATCACTTTAGAAAGCTGAAAATACTTTTTTTACTTTTTAAAAAAATTTATTGAACTATATCACTCATACATAAAAATACATAAAAAATAAATGTATAATAGTTGTGAACTTACAATTAATATACACATACAACATATATAACATCTCACCCTACCATCAACAACCTGCATTGTTTTTAAGCCTTTTTAACTAATTATTAAAGAGCATTGTCAAAAAATTACTACTAAACAATTTTTCCCCAACCAACCTTATTATTATCTTTGTATCATTTATATATGAACATACATAAAAAATTAAGCTTATAGTAAAAGTTGTGAACTTACAAAGCAAACATGCATAATATCATACAGGGGTCCCATACATCAACCCTCCACCAACACCTTGCATTGTCATCAGATGTTTGTTGCAAACTATGGAAGAACACTGTCAAAATCTTGCTACTAATCATAGTTCTTATCTTACATTTGGTGTGTTTTTCCCCGACCCACCCTATTATTATTTTTTAAATATATTTTTTTATGACAGAAGTTGTAAACTTATAAAACAATCATGCACATGTGCAGAATTCCCAAACAACATGCCTCCATCAACACACTATATTGTGTTGCTACAGATAAAATAATATCATCTGATTATTGCCATGTTCATAGTATACATTTGGCTCACATTTTACATACTGCCTCAGTATCAACACAGTACACCTTTGCATAGATGCAAGAATATTATATTATTACTACTAACCACAGTCCATAGGTCACTCCAGCTGTATTTTTCCCATGCTTCTCCACATTCCCAGCACCCTGCAGTAGTGATACACGTTTGCTCTAGCTAACAAAAGACACTCTTGCATCTGTACCATCAACCACAATTCTCACCCAGCTCTTGGTTTACTGTGCTGTCCAGTTCCTAGATTATTCTCAAGCATTCTGTCAATTGGCATTTATATAACTAGACTACCATTTTTAGTCACATCCCCATTTATAAACTAGTTGATACTCACTGTGTGTTACCATCCTCTCTATCATTTCCACAATTTTACAGTAAAGCTAATTAAAACTTCTACATACATTAAGCATCAGTAGCTCACTCAGTGCTTCTCTTATCTCCTTTAAGAATCCACCACCTACCATCAGGTCCTAAAGACACTTTCCAATAATTTCTTCTAGAACTTTTATAGTTTTTGCCTTTATTTTTAGTTTTTTGATCCATTTTTATTTACTTTTTGGATAAGGTGTGAGATAGGGGTCCTCTTTCCTTCTTTCAGTTATGAATGTCCAATTCTTTCAGCACTATTTGTTGAATGGATTGTTCTGCCTGAGCGGTATGAGTTTGACAGGCTAGTCAAAAATCACTTGACCATACCTGTGAGGGTCTGTTTCTGAACCATAAATTTGGTTCCATTGGTCTATTGTGTCTGTCTTTAGACCCGTACCATGTTGTTTTAACCACTATCGGTAGATATTATGATTTAAAGTCTGGTGATGAGGGCTCACTTTTCCTTTTTAGGATGTTTCTGACTATTAAGGACTCCTTACCCTTCCAAATACATTTAATGATCGTGTTTTCAACTTTTTCTTTAGTGCTGGTGTAATTTTTGGGGGGATTGCATTAAATCTGTATGTCAATTTGAGTAGGATTGACACCTTAATGATACTTAGTCTTCCAATCCATGATTATGGAATGTTATTCCAGTTACTTAGGGTTTTTTTGATTTGTTTAACATTGAGTTGCAGTTTTCTGATTATAAGCTGCCCTCATTGCACCAGGGACCAATGAAGCTTCTTCCAACTTTCTCCTTTGCCAGGGGTAGGGACAGAGTCTGAAAATACTTTTGATGTGTATTGTAAATATTTGCAAAAACAGTGAGGTTTTCATGTCATTGTTTTCTAGTTTAAATAGGTTCTGAGTCACTTCACTTCATTATATATTTTATTCATTAATTGGATAGTATATCATCTTTTTAAAAAACTCTGACATATGTAAATATTGAAAGAAAAAATTAACACCATATTATAATATTGGAAATAACAGATATGTTAGAGAGGGAAACCAAAGGAAGGAAAATTAGGTATACATAAGAAGGCGTAATTTAAATGAAAAGGCAAAGAAAGGTGTTCTGCAGAATCTTCCCTACAAGTTACCACAGTAAAATCTCAAATTTCCATCCCATTATCATTTAGTAACAGACCACAACACTATATTTCTTCTCCAGAGACCACTATTAATACTTGATGAGAGAGTTAAACGTCTAGAAGCATTTTTCTCTCAGACTCCTCTGAAAGAATAATAATAACAATTTTCTACCATTTATTGAATGCTTACCATGGACCAGGTGTTTTACTAGCCTATTACAGTCCTTGGCTCCCTTCTTTTTATGGTGCCTCTGACCCATCTTCTCAAGTTCTTTGCTCACTGAGGTCCAATAACGTTGTCCTTTCTGCCTTTCAGACATGCTGAGCTTGCTGTCACTTTGGGGCTCATGCAATACCTATTACGGTAATCTGGTTGCTTTTTATCATTCAGAATTTAGCATAAATATCATCTTCTCAGGTTAATGTGATCAATACCCCCATTCTGAAGTCATTACTCACCCCTCACTTCCACAGGGTGCAGTGATACCAAAGGATGTCTTACTACCTCACTTTTTGTTGCTGTATAAAAATTGTTTTTTATTTCCATCTAATTCACTGTTGTATCCCCAGCTCCTAATAATAGAATATGGTAGGTATTCAATATTTGCCTGGTGAATGAATGATAAAGATGAATGAAGGATTTTCACAAAAACTCTACGTAGAGCAGATATGATTCCAAAGCTGGTGGTTGACCCGGCTAAGATACTAATACCAGAGGTTACATTCTTCCATGTGCAAATTTTTTGGCCTCCCCAGGATAAGTGACCCACCAATGGGTTAAATAACCCAACCACAGTAACGCAGTTTCTTGGTGAGAGAATTGACACCAGACCCCGGGTCTAATATTCTTTCATTTGATTCCCTTTCTATCCAACCATACTGTACTAAAATATGGTCAACAGTGAAAATTAGTATCAGCCTCCTTTTTCAAACCCAGTATTACCTAATGACACTGGAGTTAATAGCCTGTGAGACTCAACAACGGCATCTCTAAAATTTAAGTCTCCTAAAGGATTTGCAGATCAGCAACAGCCATTCCAGTACCTCCAACAACTCTTAAAATGTAAGTACAAACTAATAATCAAACATGATAGATCCACCCATGTGTATCAGTAAGAAAAGAGACAAAGGTCATTCATTCTTGCTCCACTAGAAAAAAACAGGTGATGAGAGATTTTGGGGTATAAGGTTCTATTCACACTTGCTAGCAATATAAACTTAAAAGGAATAGATTATGAAAAGAAATTATCCAACATTTTCTCAAAAGCAATTTTCATCTTCAGAATGACTGATTCTTGATTATTCACACAGATATCCATAACCAGGAAAGGCAGTTTGGCTTAAAACATAAGGGAGCCTCTTGCCTAACTAAATGGATCCAATATAACATTTAGATTGATGCTAAACTTTACTTTTTGTGACAGGAACATTTTTTTTGATATGTTAGCCCGGCTCCAGAGCTCCGTTTTAAGTTTATAACCTAAAATAAAGGGTATATAACATTTCTGAACAGGACTAATAAGTCCAAATATCCAAGCCTAGGTGTTGTTATTCTTCTTTTTTTAAACACCCACGGGCTACTAAGAATAAGTGCCTTTGAATGTAAATACAAGCTTTATGAATTCCTTAGCTAATGCCACGTAAAAGATCAAAATTGCAGCCAATCAATTCTAATGGTCATACTCCATACAACTTGTATGAAGGCTGACAAAGAGAAATAGACAAGGGATTCCAGGTGATTGCGTTACTTTTATTTTGTATTTTCAGTAAGTACCAGGGATTGACCTGAGACCTTGTACATGGGAAATAGGTGATCAACCACTAAACTACACCCATTCCCCAAATTTTGCCTAAAGAAATGAAATTCCTAAAAGGCAGTGATATTATCTCTAAAATTCCTCAGGAAAAGAAAAAATATCCTATTGCCCCTTGCTGATTTACATTACATCTAAGTGAAACAAAACATCAAAGTATTTTGATGGAAAGAGGTGGTAAGTATAAGAGTGAACTAGGATGGGCAGTGCTATTAAAGACAAAATTTTAAAGTAGATGAATCTAGAAAAGAATATTCAGGGTACTTACTATGTATCTGATCCAAAAGGAATGAACTCTTAGCTCTATACTGAGTCAGAGAAAGTAAAATAATATGATGTCAATGAGTTGAAATCTGTCTTCTAGGTCCTACTATTTGACAGGGAAAACAAATTGCAACTTTTTTTTAGCAGTAGGAAATTACCCATTTTGGCATTCTTGGCTTCCAGCTAGAAAGTGCCAAAGAAACAAGGAAAGACCAAAATAAAATTCCAATTCCTTTCTTCGAAATTTAGTAGAAGATAAATAATTCAATATTAACTTACTTCATTTCTTTAGCAAATATTTAAATGCTACACCTGTGCAGCACATGAAAATTCATCTGCTGCAGGCACTACTGGTTGTCACTCAACAGCTACAGCCTCCTCTTTCCCTTGCTCTCAGAACCTGCCTTTCAACCATGCAGACTAAAATTGCCAGGTGTATTAACTTCCCAGAATTTTCAGCAATTCCTGATTGGGAAGAAGGATAGACAAGGAAGACTAGGGCAAGAAACCAGAAATGGATAAAAAAGGGTATTGGGAAACCTGCTGGCTGCTTCTAGAAAGCTTGTTTTTAAAAGAAACATTGACCATATTTCCCTTCCTTTCTGAGATGGAAACTCTCAGGTAAGGAAGGAATGTTGGAGCTACTGTCATCACATGGACACATGAGGGGAAGTTTAATGTGTGTGTGTGTATAGGTGTGTGAATATATATCTAAACTATAGCTGTGTGTGTATATTTTTTTTTCACAGAAAAGTCAACTCAATCCTTACATCTTTGAGTTCATGAACCAACATGAACTACATAACGCCAAATGTCATTGTGTTAGAAAAATAAATCTCTAATAGATTTTTGTCAGTTGCTTCTAGAAAGCAATGTAACCAATGCACTAGAAAACAGCAAAGGCAATATAGTGTACTTAAAATGAGAAAGAAAAATGAAATACTTACCTGAAATAATCTGTCTGTTTTCCACATCTGGAGATGTTATCAAGCAATTAAGTTAAATTTTTTAAAAATGTGCAGGATTATGGCATGCACCTGGAGTATGATAATTAGCACAAAGATACCAATATAAGTGATAAAATTCTTTAAATTGCTAAATTAATAGTTTTTCACATAATTTTCCTCACTCTACTTCCTGTTTTATCCATAAACAGAAATAAAGAAACTGCAGGGGAAGTAGCATTCAATAATTAGAAAATTAGAATTGAATGAGGCCACTTTAGTTTTATAGGGGCTAGAAATAAATGTGGTAAGTACAAAAATGTTCTTTCTTCAAGTGGCAGAACGCTTTCAAAGCATGAAGAAGCGCATTTATGCCTTAATTGAAACCTACTTAAGGAAACACAAAATGCTCCCCCCCCACATACACATGCATACTGGTATAAAATGGTTCATATTCAAGGTTAAATACCTGAAATTTGGAATTTTGCTTTAAGAAAACTAACCACAGACTTTAATAAATTTTATGATCATTTCACTGGACTTATTAATATTCTGTACTCACTGAAGAGTACATCTAAAGATGCCCAACCTTTATCTTGATACTGTCTAAATCTGTAGGCTGCATCTCTGATTGTTGAAATGTTCTTTACAATTGGATAAAATATTAGTCAATTTAGAGTAATATTGCAGGAAATAAATAATGCAGTTTGGAGAGAAACAGGTTTAGAGGAGATGGGTTAAAGTCTTTGTAGATTAAAATATTTTCATAGTACTTCATGGCTTTCTTTCAATTCATGTTGTCTTTTAAAATGTGAATGCTAGTGCTTTTTAACCTCCCTGACATAATTCCATAATTTCCAGCCCATAGTTATTCATTACTTGCTTAGATGGTTTAACAGCAGCTTCATATGATCAAAGAATTTAGAATGTTATTGTGAGAAGTGGTATACAATGTGAATAATACACCCAGGAGGACATAATCTATGGTCCATTTGTTTGGGGGGAAAAAACAGTTATATTCCCACTTTCTATTATGCCAGCTTCCATTGAGCATCTTCAAAAGGTAAAAATTCACAAGGTTCTCACCAATCAGCATAAAAGGAATTTCATTGATCAATTCTTTCTAAAACATCCCTTTTACCTACCTCTCTCAATAAGGATTATTATATTTGTACTTCCTATTCTTTACCAAAGTGATTGGGCCAAGACTTCTTGGGCCCAGGCATGATTCTTTTCATGTAATTTAGAAAGAAGGTTTTATATAAAACCCTAGTTCAAAGCCATTGCTTTTTTTTAATAAAAAATCATTATAAAATAAAGAACCCATATTATAAAACCAGTTGTAATGAAAAAACTATTAAGAAGTAATACTAGCTGCTGGTTAGATATTTTAGTATTTTTGTTCCTATAATCTGATAAAGATACATTTTTTCCTTCCCACCCCCAGCAGGTGAAGCCAGCATTTCATTTCTAAATTTCTGAATATATAAAATACCATCTATTTCTCTCTTTTCGCTTCTTTTAACAAGCAATGATCCTGCTTTTTTACTTCTAGCTCACCGTGAGGATTAAGCTGGTTGGTGGGTAGGTACATGGACCAAGAGCTCAAAGAAGTCGAAGGAGAGGAAGCACCTTTCCCAAAATTGTGTCTAGAACTATGGGGTGGGGGTTCTCGCAAATGCCTAGATTTACATTTCTATTTAGTCTTGTATTTTCCGACACACAATTAAAAATCTATTTTCATCAAGAGTCACTGCAGATTCAGTGTGTATGCTTACACACAGACACATGCACACAAACACAAATGATTAAAAGGAAGTTTCTTGAAATAACACTAATCCTTATCATATGCTGGACCATGATGTTTTTTTCTTTCCCTTCCCCTCCCTTTCTCTTCCCTCCTTTTTCCTCCCCTTTCTTCTACTTTCCAATCTGCTTTATTCTCTCCTGTTTTTTTAAAAAAGCTAGACATAAACTACTATATTACTATCATCACCCATCAATCAGTTCCTATCCATAATTTGATAATCCCTGGTCTAGAAAGGTGCTTCTTATGTAACTAGTGTCCCATCTCATTATTTATGAGAGGAGGGGATGGTGACTGGAAGGAATTTCTTTCATTTCCTTCAATCAACAATGAAACCAACCTAGTGAACGAAGAGAATCAACTACCTTCAAACTGAAAAGAGTATTTGTGGTCCCAGGATGTACAGAAGATAAGAGGTCCTTGGGGAAGACAGCAAATACTATTGTACATTTCTTGTCACCTTTGACAAATATGGATGCTTATTTTACTTTATTTAGAAAAACAGTGTTTCTTAATACCCTCTACTGTGACACAAAAGCCCTCTTCACTATACATACCTAATTTATAAACAAATGCACATTTTCAAATTTCCATCTAGGAAGGGAAATAGACATTGTCTACTAGGCCCAGCACTAGACATTTCACATCTACTAAGTCACCTCCCTAACTAATATTAAATGCTGAATAAAAATCAGCACAGTTTATAAATAAGCACTCCTCAGAGCTTGTGCAGGTAAGTTAAATTGGATGCTTTGTATACATTTGTGGTACCACCATTCTGGAGAACCATTTAGAAGCATGTATTAGAAGCTTCTATACATTGATGCTTTAACATCTATAGGTATCCCCAGGTGGCCACGCCCACCTATATATCTGTTACTCCTAGATAATTTGACCCCAAACACAGGGCACCGCATTCAAATGTACCACATCAGTCCCACCCTAGCTTACCCCTTCCTCATCTTTGCATGCTTTCTACAGAAATCACAATAAAATCACTTTCTCTGTCCCACTTGCTCTCTACCTGGGGACTGATCTTGCTGTTTCCCCATGTGGCCCTGAGTGGCATGCTGCTTTCAAACTTTCCTGGTCTTGCTCTGTCCTGTTACCTGCATCTGATCTTAACATACCTCACATAAGGTGATATAAACAAAACACCACAAAAATATTTGGGAAGTCAAAAGAAACTAGGCTATCAACTCTTTCATTAATCCTTCCTTGGTGTCACATCTTTGTAATGATCTTTCCTCATTCTAAATTCTTCAATTTTTGCAGATTCTACTCATTATAATATTCCTATGCTACCATACATTATGTTTGCTTGGTTTTCTCTCTTATATTCCCCACCCCAGGTCTTTAAACTTTCAGAGGACAACGTGGCAGTTTGAGATTATATATTAACCCTCACACAGATCATCCACCATCTTGCTTCAACACTGGCAAAAAACTTTGGCGAGAGAGTACCTTGAATTTGACTCTTGCGGGTCTTATTATTGTAAGCTTTTGCCTCAAAAAAATACCCTTTACAAAAACCAAGAGATTTCGCATACTTTGCATCAGCACCCCCTTGGCAGCCTAATGCAGACAATGACAATATTTAACACACATTTCTATCCCCTAAGCATACCTAACATATTGTGTTTATTAGAGAACTACTTGGTAAATTAATGTTAGAATTGAAATCTCGCTCTGTGTTTGTGTGTGTGTGTGTGTGTGTGTGTGTGTGTGAAGTATGTGTTTATGCTTCAGTGAAAAGGATTTTAATTTACAAAATGCTATATCTGATCAAAGAAAGACTCTGGCCATTCCCAGGACAATTGTCAGCAAATGCCCTATCTCCACAAGGAATACATGCATCCAAATACAAAATAACTCATATCAAAGTATGAATTTATAGGAAACTAATTCAATGACTATATTTATGACCCTCTACAAATCCTCCCATTGCATTCTTACAGAGACATCTACTATCATCAAGTGGCTATTTCTGATTGGCAGTTTGCAAGTTCTTGGATCACTTACATTCCATTTCACTCCTGGCAAATACTGTAGATACAGGGGCTGCATAGGAGTAGCATAACTAAAACACACACATTTATAAATACCACTTTTAGCAGCAACAACAATATGAGTGCTGAATCAGAGCCCCATTTCTGGGATTTAATGACTTGCTTGAATATGACGCATGCCCTAGACAACAGGGGGAGGAAAAATAGTTGAGCTTTTGCTAGGCTGCTCCTCCTTCAGATTTCTAAGGAAGTTTATGATGGTTAAAGTTACTTTCAAGAGGGCCCAATAATACTTTTTTGAGAAGGGCCAACACTTGCACAAGTCTTACGGTTCCCATGTAATTAATCACTGTGCAAAATACACCACAAATCCATGACAAGTTATCTAGGTTAAATAGATCTTTAGTTAGAAAGATTAGGCAAAATTTTCTAAGGTTAAGATTAACCATTAAGATTCAAGTTCCTCAACCTGCTAACTGCCAGGACAAGGTTCTGCATGTCTGTTTATTCGCAGCACAATGTGAGCTTGCCTTCCGAAGCCATGCTTGCGTTTCGGCTGGGGACTGAGCTAAACTGTCTGTTTCAACCTTTGGAAGTTGGAGCGTCTGTAATTACATGACATGGTGTTCCAGTCTGATATGTAAAGAGTCTAGAAGTTATCACTCCCATTCTCAGAAGAAAAAAGTAGAACAAAGTGAAAATCAATAACTCTTCTTAGATCCATCAAAGAAGTGAAGTCACAGGGTATGCCACTATCCAGAGAAAAAGAAAATGATACAGGTCAGAAACACCAATCAGTGTAAAGAAAGGAAGAGCATTTGAGAAGGAAATAATAAAAGCAAAATAAAATGTTTTATGTTTCTTACTCTTAACTGATCTAATAGATAACACTTAGTTCAAAATAATAAAAAAAAAACAATATAATGGATGATTAAAGCTTATGGGATAAACAAAACTTATAACAACAATGTTATAAAAAAAGGGAGGGAGGGAAGAACTGGGAATAGTCTGTATTAGGTGCTTGCACTACCCATGCCTAGAGTGTTACTTAAAGGTGTACTTAAATTAGTTGTAAACACACATTGCGAATTCTACAGCGACAACAACTTTTTTTTTTAAAGTACAATTGACATCCTAAGAGAAGAGAGAAAATGGAGAAATCATATAAAATGCTCAGTTAAAATCAGAGAAGGGAGAAAAAGACTTAAAGACAGAAAACAAAAACAAAAAACAAAGAACAAAGGCAATAGGAAAGTTATACATATAGTATATAAAAACCCAACTATTTCAATAATCACCTTAAATGTGAATGATATAAATACATCAACTAAAAGTGAATTTAAAAAGTGACAACTGCATGTAATCTATAAGAAACCCACTCTAAATACAAAGACACAGATAGATTAAAAGTGCAGGGATGGAAAATGTTATGCTGGACTAACACTAATAAAAAGTGTCAGGGAAGCGGATGTGGCTCAAGCAACTGGGCTCCCATCTACCATACAGGAGGTCCAGGCTTCGATGCCTAGGACCTCCTTGTGAAGGCAAGCTGGCCATGTGGTGAGCTGGCCCACGTGAAGTGCTGGCCTGCACAGAGTGCTACCTCGCGCAGGTCCCAGAATTCGTTCCTGGAGCTGCCTAATGAAAAGCAGACACAGAAGAACACACAGCAAATGGGACACAGAGAGCAGACAATGGAGGGAGGGGAAATTAATTAATTAACTGATTACATAAAAATATAAAAGTGTCAGAGTCACTATTTTAATTTCAGAGAGAGATTTGGGACAAGGAAGATTATAAGAGTTAAAAAGCAGCACTGCATAATGACCAAGGGGTCAATTCTCTTAGAAAACATAACAATTGTGAATGTGTTTGTGCTTAACAAGAGAGTCAAAATACATGAGGCCACAAGTGATAGAACTGGAAGGAGAAAGAGAGAAATCTACTACTAAAATTGAAGACTTCAACATCTCTCTCTATAACTGGTAGATACAAGCAGACATAAAATCAGTAAGGATATATTTGAAATGAAGAGTACCATAAATCAAGTGTATCTAATTGACATTTACAGAATGTTTCATCCAACAATAGAAGAACACACTTTTTTCTCAAGCTCACAGGGAACATTTACCAAGAGAGACCACATTCTGGGCCATAAAACTTATCTTAAAATTAAAAAAGAAGGGAGCTGTAGAAGTAGCTCAGTGGTGGAGTGCCTGCTTCCCATGTATGAGGTCCTGGGTTCAATCCCTGGAACTTTCAAAAAATTAAAATAAATAAATGACAGCAAGAAAATTCCAAAATATTGGAAATTAAACAACATACCTCTAAATAACAAATGAGTCAAAGATGAAGTCTCAAGAAAAAGATAAAAATACTTTGAACTAAATTAAAATGCAATTTACCAGATTTGTGGATTTAGCAAAAGCAGTGTGCCTAGAGGGAAATTTATAGCAGTGCATGCATATATTTAAAAATATGAAAGATCTCAAATCAGTAATCTAAGCTTCCACCTAAAGAAACTAGAAAAAAGAAGAGCAAAGTAAATCAAAATAAGCAGAAAAAAGAAATAATAAAAAATAGAGAAGAAATTAATTAAACTGAAATCAGGAAATTGTTGCAGAAAATTAACAAAACCAAAAACTGGTTTTCTGATGATATCAATAAACTTGATAAGCCTCTGGCCAAGCTAACCAAGATAAAAAAAGAAATTTGGGATTTATTCCAGGTATTCAAGGTTGGTTCAACATTCAAAAGTCAATTAACGTAATCCTTCACATCAAGAGACTCAAAAAGAAAAATCATATGAAATACACACGATGTGACCCATCATATATACTTGGAAATTTTGATTTGCAGAGTCAGGCATGGGTGGCTACTGAACTACATCTATCCTGCAGGCTTTTTAGATGTGGTTCATAGAATGTCAGATAAAAACGCATACTTTAAATTAAATGGTTTCATTTAAAAATCCAAAGATACAGCACAAAAATTTTCAATTTCTTTAAACAAATATCTAGTGATTCTGAGCCCACTTTCTCCTGTGGCAATACTCAATGCAACAGTGACTTATAGATGGAGCATAGTTTCAGTTTTCACAGATGGCAAATCTACACGCAATAAGAAATCTACGGCTGCCAGTAATAAATTCACCTATAATTACATGCAAAATATTTTTTTTCCAAATAAGTTATCTTAAGACTGATTTATGCCTTTCCTAGATTGCTTTCTCCCTCTATCCTCAAGGTACAGACCCTCTTTTGATAGTCAAGTCAGAAATAATCCCATCTGATCAAAAATTCAATATTACATTGGATTTTACCTTTCCCACATTGCCTCCTTCTTCCTTGATTCTATGCTTTTTCTCCCCATCACTGCACATTGCAAAATATGTTGCACAGGATGACATGTTAAGTGCTTGATAAAAGAAAAATGACCTTAAAAACCATATTTATGCATTAGGACAGGGATCAGCAAAGTAAGGACCAAGGGCCAAATCTGGCCTGCCATCTATTTCTGTATGGCCCCTGAATCAAAAGACTATTTCATGACATGTGAAAATTATATGAAATTCAGATTGTAGTGTTCATAAATAAGGTTTTACTGGAACACAGCCATGCTCCTTGTTTATGTATTGTTTATGGCTTCTTTCATGTTACACTGGCAGAGTTAATTGGTTATGACAGAAACCACATAGCCTGCAAATCCAAAAATATTTACTATCTGGTGCTTTATAAATATGTTTACTGAACACTTTTTTAGGAAAATCAAGTCAGGACAGAAAGAATTCTTTTTTTCCTGATACTACCATCTACCTCTGGTGGATTATATAAGCCCTGTGAGCCACTGAATTCTGTATTGTTATATGTCAATGAAATCAGTATTATAGGGTTTTTGAGTAAGAGTAATTTTTTTTTTTAATTTAGTACAACAGCAGTATAACAAATAGTATTTAATATTCTTATTGCATAATTTTGCTTAGCACTTATGTCAAACTTTTAATTACATCTGACTGAGGAATAATAATTTATTAGAAGGTTGTCTAATAAATGACTTCATTCATTAGAGTGCTATATCTGCATGGCATGAAAAATAGGATAGGATTGTCCTTATCATCACGGTGGTTGTGAACATTGGCACCTGTGTGCAGTTATCTGGTTTTAGCAAATAATGGCAACTATTATGTCTAAGAAAAAAGGGCCTTATTAATCTTTGGGGGGTGTTAACTTCAAAATTAAAAACAAAACAAAGAACAATCTTTATAGTGCCCACTGCATCCATTCTCATTCAAAGACAATGCTCCAACAAGTATTTTTTCTCCATCCTGTCTTTAAATAATTATTCACCAAAATAGTAACAATGGGAAACTCAACAAAATAAGCAACAAAGAGCTTTCAAAAACCCCATGAGGTGGAAAAAAGCATTAGAGCCTTTTATACTGTTGTTAGCTGAATGTTTATTTTCTCTCTTCTCCCATAATAGGAATAATGGCAAAAACATTGAGTATTCTCAATTTGTTTTGCTATATAATCAAAGGGAAAAATATAAAGTCATTTGTTGTCTTCCATATGCTGTAGTATATATTATCCCTTAACTAAAAGATAGATGTTCACTCAGAAATCTATGCAGTACATTGTTCAATAGTCAATGCTCCATAATTACCCCGTTTTTTATGCTCTGCTTATTATCTCTTTTCTAGGGTTTTTGTACATATGTTCCAACTTAAATATTCACATACATTCACATACTCATGGCATCAGAATGAAAAATTCTGTCAAATAATCAAACAAGATATTTGTAAACACTATAAAAGTACACTTAGTAATGAAAGTTTATTTGGAGAGTAAAAGTCAAAGAGTCTTGCCTTAAAAACTTAACACTGGGAAGCGGACTTGGCCCAATGGATAGGGCATCCAGCTACCACATGGGAGGTCCCTGGTTCAAACCCCGGGCCTCCTTGATCCGTGTGGAGCTGGCCCATGAGCAGTGCTGATGCATGCAAAGAGTGCCCTGCCACACAGGGGTGTCCCCCATGTAGGGAAGACCTATGCACGAGAAGTGCGCCCCATAAGGAAAGCCACCCAGTGAGAAAGAAAAGTACAGCCTGCCCAAGAATGGCACCACACACACAGAGAGCTGACACAACAAGATGACACAACAAAAAGAAACACAGATTCCCAGTACCACTGATAAGGATAGAAGTGGTTACAGAAGAACACACAGTGAATGGACACAGAGAGCAGACATTGGGGTGGGGGTGGGGGGACAGGCGGCAGGGGAGAGAAATAAAAAACAAAAAAACTTAACACTAACATAAAGTGCCCACAAATGTTACCACCTGCCTTTAAAGCTGCCTGGGCAGCACATCCAGACTGTCCTTTATGTTATAAAGATTCTCAGATCAAGAGAGAGTACACAACATGGCCCTGAAAGACAAAGCATAGAGAAACACTATTCCCGGTGTTCAGGTGTTCTTGGAATGATGTTTTAATCTAAACTCACCAGGGCCCCATGTCCACAGCAACCCCAATCAATGTCACTATGGCAGCAACTGATCCCAAAATTCCCTGGATGCTGTAAGTCCAGCCAATAGCGCTTTTCACCATTCCTTTCTTGCTTGGAGGATTGGAGGAGCAAATGTTCACATTCCTGACATGAACAATGAATTAAAAGCCAGAGCCATTTAAAATGGCAGCCTACAAATTCTTCTCCCTCAGATCAGCTGACTCTACAGAGATGTCCCGGTAATGAAAAGAGATGGAGTCACAAAGTTCAGAGAATATGGGTTCACGTGTCACCACAGCATCACACACTAATACACATGCCCACAAGCAGCCGCGTGAGTTCTCTTTCCTGGCTACCATCCACCAACTGGATGTTGGACTTTCGATGACTACACAGCAATTGCAAGAAAAAAGCAGCTTCTTCTGTGAAACTGTCTGACAAGGTCACCCACGACAAGCTGGGCAGCTCAGCTCTGCCTGAGTAGATATACTCCCCCATTCACTTTTTCAAATGTTCTTTTAGTTCAAAGGAATAAATTCTCTCCTGTTTAAATGACAGGTAGGAATATTACTTTTGTCTCCAGCAGATCCATAAATTAAAAAAGTAAACCTAAGTGATATAAAAAAAAATTAATGAGTCAAATACCAAGATAAGAGCTTAAATCCTTAGCTGCTGGGCAGAAGTGAGAAGAGGAAGTAAATTGATGTCATTGTCAGGTTGGGGCACAGAGGTTGGTTGGTTGGTTGGTTGGTTGGTTGGTTGGTTGGTTGGTTTTGCTCATTTGTTCTTGTTTTTGCCAACATGCAGTTTGTTGTTTTCCTCCTTTTTAAGTAATAAATATTAAATGTAGTATGGCCAAAAAAGAACAGTGTTTTACACCCAATAAATACTTTTCAAAACTAAGTGCATGCTGAGCAAAGACTGTGTGCCTGAAATATGAACTAGGCCTAGAGCTGCAGGGTGCCTAAGAGTTACCTCCTGAGAGCCTCCATGTTGCTCAAATGTGGCCACTCTCTAAGCCAAACTCAGCATATAAATGCATTACCTTCCCCCCAGCATAGGACATAGTTCCCGGGGATGAGCCTCCTTGGCACTGAGGGATTACTACCAAGCACCAGTTGATGATGTAACTAGAAAAAGACCTTGAATAAAAGGGTCAACTCAGACCAGCAGAATATCTCAGCCTAGCCTACATGTAATATCAGGTGCTAAAAACTGCATTTTGACTTTGGATAAAAGGGGGAAATGGAAAGGACAAATGAGTTTATATGACTGTGAGTCTCCAAAAAAAAGTCAGGAGATCATCAGAGGGGTAATGCATATGCATGCCTCAGCAGGGTGCTAGAGATAGCCAAAGTAGATAGAAACCCAGGTACTGGTTCTCCTGAGGGCTACAGAGACCCACAGGTTCTATGTTCATGGCAAATGGCTCTGGAGTTCAGGGCTATGTCAGTTGGCCCTACTTTGGAATCTGTGTTCCTGAGTGTGATGGAGTTGGACTCAGATATGACCTTTCTACACATGCCTCTTCTGTTACTTTTATCAGACTTGTGGTTGGCATTTGGGTTGGTGTATACTCAGGAGACCTGAATCTCTGTACTGTCCACGTGGCAGCCAGGCCCTGAGCCTCAGCAGACTTGCAACTCCGACCCTCTGGTTTATTGGACTTACCCTGGCCAGCTAACAGGGAGGTGAAAAAGGTCAATCACCACACCAGGGAGCCAAGAGTGCCTACAACTGCAAGCAGGAGAATTGCATCCATTATCCATGCGGAATCACTGATATTTTAATACTAAATATCTAATGTGGAATATTACATGAATAGTGAATCTCCAATGCAATGACAGTTATAATGGGCTTGAATTATTCTGTCAACATTGAAAGATCAGGGTGGCAGACTTGGCCCAGTGGAAAGGCGTCTGCCTACCACATGGGAGGTCCATGGTTCAAACCCCGGGACTCCTTGACCCATGTGGAGCTGGCCCATGCGCAGTGCTGATGCGCGCAAGGAGTGCTGTGCCACGCTGGGGTGACCCCCGCGTCGGGGAGGCCCACGAGCAAGGAGTGCACCCCGTAAGGAGAGCTGCCCAGCGCGAAAGACAGTGCAGCTTGCCTAAGAATGGCGCCACACACATGGAGAGCTGACACAACAAGATGATGCAACAAAAAGAAACACAGATTCCTGTGCTGCTGACAACAACAGAAGCAGACAAAGAAGACGCAGCAAATAGACACAGAGAACAGACAACCGGGGTGGGGGAGATGGGGAGAGACATAAATAAATAAATAAATCTTTTTTTAAAAAATTGAAAGATCAAAAATTAATAAGATGATGTTGAATAATCTTCATTTATATATTTAATTACTGATGGATAACTGAATTATAACTATTTGTGCATTTCTAGAATTCATTTGCCTTCTTATTTTCACTATACATTCGTCAACAAAATTAATAGCATTCCTTGTAGGCAATATTAACTGACCCTATGCAAATCAAAAAACCTGTCAATTACAGGACATTTAGCAGTCATTGGAAAATATCTGGGTTCAAGTTCTCTTTGCCACGGTTGGCAAATGAAAACTCATAAAGCTATTCAACAATGTGATCCTGCTTTATAGTTGTGGAGTAATATCACAAAAGGTAAAATGACTTGTCTTCTCTGATAATTTCTTCCAATTACACACACAGATACTTATATATGTAAAGATTAATACACAATTTGATTGTTTCTTGCATATTTTTCTTATAAAATAATTTTGAGTTTAAAATATCTCTATCTAAAATCATATCCCAGAAATGAATATCTAATCAGAGAGTTCTGTCACTTGACATTGTCTCAAATTCGAAGTGTCCACTGATATTCAAAGGAAGCAAAATGCAGAGAGGTGAACATAAATTGTATCTATATATCTCAAAGAGGTAAAAATTAAAAAGCCATATGGCTCATCAAGGCATTGGCTCACTAATAGAACAAGAGCAAGGGCCCCTGCCATTTCTCAAATTAAGATGCATGGCAGTTTCTGAGTTAGAGTTTTGCTTTGAAAGTAATATGGATGCAGAAAGATCCCTATGAATGGGTATTTTCTTAAGTCCCAGCTTCAAACTTATGGATGTGGGGGTAGCATTTGGGATATAAGTGATGTGTGAAAAGGAGGAAGGGCTAAAGGTAGGGCACCCCAGGAGTAGGGGAAGGGACCCCCAAGGAACACCCTTGCAGGCTTTTTACTGCCAGAGGGAATGGATGATAGAGTAGGAAAAAAAAGAAGTAAATTCTCTGAGGAAAGAGAAGACAAGAAGTATGTGGGAGTGACACTGCATAGGTGATGTGAGAATTACAGAAAAATGTATGTAAAACACTCTGCACAGCACCTGCCACTGAGGATGGTTCATCTGTGGTAAGCATTTTATAATTCCATGCAAGCTTAGAGATACTAACTGGCGAATGATAGTAGGGAGGAAATGCTTATTTCATGCCATCAAAGTCATAATGATTATCAAGATGGCACAGACAGAGCATGAAGGAAACTCAAACCACTTTTAAGGACCCAGTCTCCCAAACACTCACCAATGGCAAGAGTTATTTGGAAGCAATACAGCACTACTGTATGTTCACTTTCCACTCCAGGACAGCACTGTACAGTCTTTGGCAGGTAAAGACAAGGTAGCTAAACACAGAGGCTAGAGCAAGCACTTAAACAAAATAGCAACACCACTGTATTATGAAAAGAATTCTAATCCACTCTGCCCCTTAGAACTCTAAGGAAATTCCTAGCCAGTAGATACCAACTAAGCCTCAAAGTTTTTTACTGTGGAGTAGGTCTATTCCAAAGGAACCACTTTCCATTCAGCAGCCCAACCTACTTGAGACACTCTCAAGTTTTGTCCATTCACTTAAGACTATTCTCTTCTAGAGCAGTTAAAAGTAGTTAAAACATACAGAAATGATCTCAATCAACAACCTCCCTCAACTCCTTCTGGAGCACATCTATGCACATAACACAGCACATAGACACCTGCCCCCAAGCAAGGCAACCCTTCAACACTCTCCCTCAGCACCATCAAGGACAAACTATTTGGTTCTTTTCTATAAACAAGGATCTACAATATACCATACTCATACAAGGTTTAGTGCAGTGGAAAGACCCCTAAGTCAAAATTCAGAAACACTGGGAAGCAGATGTGGCTCAAGCAATTGAGTTCCTGCCTTCTACATGGAAGTCCCTGGTTTGGTTCCCAGTGTCTCCTAAAGAAAAGAGAAAGCTGGCATGGCAAGCTGACAAAACAAGATGGCATAAAAAGATGGTACAACAAGAGACAAAAGAAGAAAAACATAATAAGAGACACAACAAAGCAGGGAACGGAGGTGGCTTAAGTGATTAGATACTTCTCTCCTACACTGGAGGTTCCACACTTGGTTGCTGATGCCTCCTAAAGAAACAAGGGAGGCAAACAGACACAGCAAGTGCAAACAATGAGGGGGTGGAAAGAAGTAAATAAATAAAATTAAATTTAAAATATTTTTAAAAATTCAGACACACTAAAGTCCCTACTGTGCTCATAACTAGTTGTGTGATGCTACCGTGTGCCTTGCCTCACAGCAGAGGAATAAAGGATCACCAGCAGCAGCGAGTTCTTCTGAAAGAAAGCACCACTTAGATGATGGCTTGATTTGGACATTTTTCTCTGCCTCAATGCTGTAAACTAATAACTTCTCATTATTAAGCCAATCCATTTTATGGTAACTGCTTTCAGCAGCTTAGAAACTAAAACACCTGCTGCCTTCTAGATCCCTTAGTTCTTTTTTTTTTTTTTATTGACTTTGTAATAATATTACATTAAAAAAAAATATATATATACATATGAGGTCCCATTCAACCCCACCACCCCCACCCCACCTCTCCCCCCGCCAGCAACACTTATTCCCATCATCATGACACATCCATTGCATTTGGTAAGTACATCTTTGGGCACCTCTGCACCTCATGGTCAATGGTCCACATCATGGCCCATACTCTCTCCCATTCCATCCAGTGGGCCCTGTGAGGATTTACAATGTCCGGTGATTGCCCCTGAAGCACCATCCAGGGCAGCTCCATGTCCCAAAGACGCCTCCACCTCTCATCTCTTCCTGCCTTTCCCCATACCCATCAGCCACCATGTCCACTTTTCCCAATCCAATGCCACCTTTTCTATGTGGACATTGGATTGGTTGTGTCCATTGCACCTCTATGTCAAGAGGAGGCTCAGATTCCACATGGATGCTGGATGCAATCCTCCCACTTTCAGTTGTAATCACTCTAGGCTCCATGGTGTGGTGGTTGTCCTTCTTCAACTCCCTCTTAGCTGAGTGTGGTGAGTCCAATGAATCAGATTGTAGGTGTTGGAGTCTGTTGAGGCTCAGGACCTGGCTATCACATTGTCAGTCCAGAGATTCAAATCCCCTAAATATATCTTAAACCCCAACATTAACTGCACCTCCAGCACATTAGCATGAAAGTCTTATGAAGAGAGATCCCATCTGAGTCCAGATTCATCACACATAAACACCATTTCCAAAGAGGGGCCATCTGACCTGGTAGTTAACCCCATCGGCCATGACCATAACTCCCATGGGTCTCTTTAGCCCTCAAAGGAACCACTACCTGGGGGTTGTATCTGCTTTATCTGTCTCTCAGACTCTGCTCAGTTGTGCATAAGGGCAATCCTTCTGACAGCCTCCAGACTCTTTTTTAGAGACTCGTAGCCATATAAACTCATTTCTCCTTTCCATTTCCCCCTTACTTTAGGTCAAAAGCATTTTAAAGTCATGTTATTTTATATAGACAGGGATATTCTGCTGATCCGCATTGAACCTTCCGTATAAGGTCATTTTCCAGTTGCATCATCAGTTGGTAGTTGATAGTGGTCCCTCGGTGCCAGGGAGGCTCATCCCCGGGTGTCATGTCCCACGCTGGGGGGAAGGCATTGCATTTACATGCTGAGTTTGGCTTCGAGACTGGCCACATTTGAGTAACATGAAGGCTGACAGGAGGAAATTCCCAGGCACAATGCTTCTCTAGGCCTTGTTCTTATTTTAGACTTATCAGCTCACAAGCATAGTCATTAGCATCAGGGGCTCACTGTTGAACCCTCACTCCCTCCAGGTCCCCGCCGCTGCACCTGGGAGACTATCGCTGCTCCCCTAGGGACCACGACAGAGCACCACTGGCCAGGAACCCAGTACCCCCCCTGCTGTGGTTTTTAATTGTTGCCACTATGAGTATATCCAAACATTACCATGCACCCTGGACATATGTTCTTTGTTTACCTCTCACACCCACCACTGGGTTCAGTGCTGCTTCCTTTCATTTAATTCTCCATATTTCAGCTCTTTTGATAATTCATGCTGCAAATGCATCCCCATTTTGATCTTCTGTCCTAATACCTCCCACTCTCCAGTTCTGTGGTATCAATAGCCTCCCAGCTCCTATCACCCAGACACTCTTCAAGCACTGCAAAACTCAGTATACCTCTCAAACACATCCACACCCCTGCCACCTCCTTCTGAGTTCCCTATTTCTGTTAATTACCTCATTATCTGCCAATGCAATTTCAAAACTTCAACAATCCCTCCTCCCTCACCAGGCTCAACCAACCAATTATTTGCCAGATCCTTTCAGCTCTGAAATTTTCCTCAAGTTTTATCTTCTGATCCCAACGACTATAGTTTGGCATAGCTTATTCCTCACTTAATGTTCTACAGGAACCCCCAAGCAGACCTTCTTTCTTTTAGCTTTTCTTCCTTCTACTCTATCCTACATATATCCTATTGGAGCAATGTTCTTGTACCAAAGCTAAGAAACTACCAGTTCTTACTTAAGAGCCTTTTAACCCATACTTTCTAGTCTTTTCTCCATCATTTCTCTTCAGGTATGCTAAGGGCACAGTCTAAAGCTATTCTTTCCAATAGAAATATGATGCAAGATACACATATAAGTTTACATTTTCTCATAGTGAAAAAATGAAAATGAAGTGAAATTAATTTTAATTATATATTGTATAAAACACAATATAGCAAATTATCATTTCAATACATTATCAATAGAAAATTATTAATGAGCTATCTTCAATTTCCAGTGGGTATTTATACTTACAGCAAATGTCCATTTGAGCAGCCACTTTTCAAGTAGCCACATTTCTTTGTTTTAAAGATTTATTTATTTCTCACCCCTCCCCCCCACCCCAGTTGTCTGTTCTCTGTGTCTATTTGCTGCGTCTTCTTTGTCCACTTCTGTTGTTGTCAGCAACACCAGAATCTGTGTTTCTTTTTGCTGCGTCATCTTGTTGTGTCAGCTCTCCCCGTGTGCGGGCACCATTCTTGGGCAGGCTGCACTTTGTTTTGCGCTGGGCGGCTCTCCTTACGGGGCGCACTCCTTGCGCATGGGGCTCCCCTATGCGGGGGCACCCCTGCGTGGCAGGGCACTCCTTGCGCACATCAGCACTGCTCATGGGCCAGCTCCACACGGATCAAGGAGGCCTGGGGTTTGAACGGCGGACCTCCCATGTGGTACACGGACGCCCTAACCACTGGGCCAAGTCCACCGCCAAGTAGCCACATTTCAATGCTCATTAGCCACATGTAGCTGGTGGCTCCCAGACTGGACAGCCCATCTCTGGAGAAATACAGTCTGAGTTTGAATTCTGACTGTGTGTGACCTTAGACAAGGTAATACCTTCTCTGTAGCTCTGTTTCCTAAATATACCTCATAGGGGTATTGTGAGAATTAAGTAAATTATTACAAATAAATTGCTTAAGCTGGGTTGACATACATAAATATAGTTTCAATATATATTAGTTATTGCCATTATTATCAAAGCCATTCGATTCTTCCTCTATGTGGCTAGGAACAATCCCTATCTTACATCTTTCCTTAAACATAAATGATCTTCCCTGACCATTCTCTTAAATTACATCCAATGTTAACATAATGGTTTTGTCTATGGGCTATGGAGTGAGGTTACCTTTGTTTTTTGAAATGCAGCTCAAAGCCTTATTAGCTATGTGAAATTTAGAAAGTTTCTTAACCTTTTAGGGCATCATTCTCCTCACGTGCAAAATAGAAATAACAATACCAGACATCTCAGAGAGTTGCCAAGGGAATTAAAGGACATAATTCAGGCAAGGCCTTAGCTCAGTGCTTAATAAAAAGGAAGCACCCAATATCTGTTTGCCATAATTATTACTATTTTAAGCCCTAGCTCCAATGTTGGCTTCTCCATCAGTATTTCTCTGTTTTCATTTCTATAAGTGAGTTCTCTCTTCTTAGCACTTCCATACCACTTTATGTGTGCTTTTCTTAAAACACTTAGCATTTTTTTCTCCTCTCATTTTTTACGCATACCTTCTTTCCTTCCTAGATTGAGAGCAGCCGGATTCATCTCAGAATCCTCCATACTATTTATCACAGTGCCTTATGAAAACCAGATACTCAGTAAACGACTGGTGAATGGCTGTTCAGAAAGATAACCCTGGTGGTGACGTGTGGGATGCACTGGAGAAAGGAAGGAAAAGAAGGCAGACAGATAAGGAGTAAAGCTGGGGCAATACTCCAGGTGAGAAAGAATAAAGCTCTGAACACTCTTCTGAAAGGGGGGCTGGAAACAAGAATAAAGATAGAGGTCAGAGGAGAGGAGAATGACAAGGAAGTTCAATGTGTGGAACTCTCTAATGCAGCATGAAGTAATCCCTTCTCTTTGCTTAAAGGCACATTTGTAACATGAAATATTGACCAGAATCAGGATTCCTTTTCTCATGGCTTGTGTAAATGAATGTTTGTATATTTATCTGATACTCAAAGCTCACCATTATTCATGAGCTAATACTTAAGACTGCAGGTACTTTTACATGTCAGGCCCCATCCATTTAGCACTGCTAATGCAACACATGGAAATGCATAATATTCACATTGGTATTTAAGAATGCTTTTATACAATGAATACTTTAAGATGGTTTAACATTTAGGCAGTAATCAATTAAATTAGCTTGAATAAGTGCTTTATTTACAGGAGTCACTGTACTAATCATGTTATCTTTGAGATATTAGCTATTTTAAGACCTAAATAAAACTGTGGGTTTTACTTAATAAGTTTTGTTATCTCTAAAATATTTCTAAGATACTGCCATTGTTTTTTAAGTCCCTCAAATGACTTGTTTGTCACCACTGAGCCAATACATGGAATTATCAATGATCAATGTTTTAAGAATAAAATACACCATGAATGCTTTGAGTATTTTACTCTGATTCTCACATGCACACTGATAAATGGTCAAGATTTAAATAGGATAAGTGAAAAGAAACTCAAGATTTAGGATGTTGCAATAGAGGGGATGATTCAAAATAAGTTTATCTGTAAAAACTTAGAGGGTGTCAGGATTTATAAGCAAAGATCAGAGACACCACCATTTTACCAGTATCAAAGCAAACAAATCATATATTATTACACACAAATACTGGAGAGGAAATGACTATTTGCATTTATGGAAAAGTTTACTTAAAGTGCCATATCCAACACCACAGAGAGATCCAAATCTGTTTTGAGATTATTTCAGCAGAAATTCCTTAATCATTTTCTCAATTATTACAAGGATGGTATTATTAAACAAATTGAAAACTATTCCTCAATCATTTCAGGGGCAACTTGAAAAAAGTATTTTGCTTTCAAGGCTTTCCTTAACCACTACTAGGGTAAAACACCCGTTCAGAAAGTTATTCACAGTAAAATGACATGGAATAGGATGGAAGGGTATGACTTAGAGCTCTCAAAGACTTGCCTCGGTAGGTTTGGTTTATGTTTGCATATATTGCCACTACAGGCATGAAAACAAGCAGAGTTTCTGATTTTCAAATCCATCCACAAAATGTGAATTTTGCTTGCACATGTTGTTCCTTACTAAATCTACTATGTTAAGAAAGCCAAAGGGAAGCAGACGTGGCTCAACTGATAGAGTGTCTACCTACCATATGGAGGGTCCAGGGTTCAATACCCAGGGCCTCCTGACCCATGTGGTGAGCCAGCCCATCACAGTGCTGCACGCACAAGGAGTGCTGTGCCATGTAGACGCACCCCCATGTAGGGATGTCCATGGACAAGGAGTGCGTCCCGCAAAGAGAGTCACCCTGCGTGAAAAAAGTGCAGCCCACTCAGAAGTGGTGCCACACACACACAGAGATGACGCAGCAAGATGACACAACAAAAAAGAGATGCAGTTTCCTAGTGTTGCCTGACAATGCAAGCAGATGCAGAATAACAGGGGGGAAGGGGAGAGAAATAAATAAAACAAATCTTTTTTCTTTTTAAAAAAAGAAAGCCAGCATTCACGTTTGGTGACCATAGCTTTTTCCTCAATTACAAAAGCAACAATTTTTAAAAATTATTTAGTTGATGCTTTCTAAATCATATCATAAAACATGATCTAAGGTCTACAGTTATAATAGATTTGGGGATACATATGAGTGGATGTAGGTCTCCACTGCCTCCCTAGCCCTTGAAGGAGCAAACATGAAGTTCAGGGGTCACTGTAGCCCTCCAAGAGTAAGGATCACACCAGGTCCAGAGTGGGTTTACTGATTTTTATGCTGTTTAAGCCAGGAGTGGGGCCATGTCAGCATGATGTTATCAAGGAGCTGGTTTCTTTTAATATCTCTGAGCTGCATTCAGAGTCAGCATTTCCATCAGGTTGACTTCCCTGATTGGCCACCTGCAGTGACCTGTCTTCAAGATTTCTCATTCAGATCCATCAAGAGAGAGGGCATTTCCACAAGAAAACCTTTGAATAAAAGTCAATTCTAAGACCATGAAAAAGGCATGTGCTGAATGGCTTAAGCCAATCACTGGGGCAAAGAGGACAGGTTCATTTTTGGAGTATTGATTGGGTCATCCATTCCTCATACCTCAAAGATTGCAGAATGAAGCAAATGTTGGAGAATCTACTACAATATCCACTGAAAGAAGGTAAAGGACAACTGAAATTTATCCTTGCTTAAACAGTTCTTTCTAGGATTAATGACTACTTTGGCAAATAATTCTTAGGTATTACCAAAATATTAGCAGGCTCCAATATATTGATTGTTTGCTACAATTTTAAGAGAAGAACTTGGTGAAATAACACTTTGGAACTTTTACAGAAATATGACATTTTCCATGATGGTATTTTTAACTAATTTTAGTTATCTAAGAGTTTTCACTTCCTTAGGCACTGTCAATGATTGTAGTTATCTTAGGAATTTCACTGTGAGCACATAGCTAGTCCAATGGGAAGACTGAAACTAAAAACAAAACAGAGGGAAACGGATGTGGCTCAACCAATTGGGATCCTATCATATAGGAGGTCCAGGGTTCAATGCCCAGGGCCTCCTGGTGAGGGCAAGCAGGCCCATGCAGTGAGCTGGCCCAAGCAGAGTGCCGGCCCATGTGGGAATGCGGTCCGATGCAGGAGAGCCACCCCACATGGGAATGCCGCCTCTCGCGGGAAAAGCTGCCCTGAGCAGGAGTGCCAGCCGACGCAGAGAGCTGGCACAGCAAGATGACGCAACAAGAGATGCAGAGGAGTGAAAATAAGAAGATGTAGCAGAACAGGGGAGCTGAGATGGCGCAAGAGAGTAATCGCCTCTCTCCCACTCCAGAATGTCCTAGGATTAGTTCTTGGAGCCACCTAATGAGAATACAAACAGACACAGAAAAACACATAGTGAATGGATACAGAGAGCAGACAACAGGGGGAAAGTGGAGAAGGGATGGAGGATTAAAAAAAATAAATCTTTAAAAAAAGAAAAACAGAACAGACAATGAATGACAACTACACATCCACTGATTAAGGACACCTGAAACCTGAATTCACCTTGCAAATGATTCAGTAATTGCAGGTAATATGCACTGAGCAAGTATTTACACCTTTTCGTGTAAAATTTTTTAAAAGTCCCAATTATCTTAATTAATTTGACTTTCTTTTGGTCTAGTAGAATATATTAGAGGACATGTGCAAAATGAGCAGCTTCCTATTTTATTAAATGTCTAGAGCACCACTGTACAATGGTATACTGTACAATGTACAATGGTACTAAAATACCAACATGCAAATTTAAAATTTTCTAGTAGATACATTTAGAAAAATAAAAAGAAACAGGAGAAATTAATTTTAATAACATGCTTTTACTTAACCAAAAATATCTAGAATATTATGATTTCATGATCTAATTAATTAAAAATCATTGAGCTGTTTTATTTTTTTACCACATCTTCAATATCTTGTATGTATTTTCCTATTACAGTACATCTTAATTTTGAATGGCCACATTTCTAATGCTCAAAAGCCATATGTTGCTAGTAGCTCCCACATTGGACAGTGTTCATCTAGAGTATCTCAAACAGTTGAACAATTAATTAGTAGGTAATTAAGTAGTTAGATAATTAAGTTGTAGTTGTTGATGATTTTTAGCCCTATGGTCTATGCATCATCCATTTTATTCCTGAAAAAAAATTAGTAAACTAGTGATTAGGGGATTAGACTTTGATTTCAGAGTTAAATAGAAATCTTGAGAGAACCACACAGATTGAGACTGTTCCTTAAATTGTTAGATACTATTTCCTTCTCTAAAATAAGAACAATAATCTCTACATCATTGAGTTTTTATAAATTAGATGAATTAAGAAAAGCATTTTTTACCATGCCTTTATACAGAAAATGAGCTTCCATTCAATAATACTATTATGATTATTAACTTTGTTGCCCACTTGGTGTGCCTCCTTTTTCTGATTTCTTCTTGGAATACTGAATGGTTCTCTCCTTTATCTCCGCTTTCTACCTAGATGTCTGGTTTATAAGCTCTTTGACAACAGCACAGGGAGAAATGCATGTTACAACATGACTGTGGTACTTTGAAGCTTTTATGGACCCCAGAAAATCATGTCCTTAGGGCTAATCCATTCCTGTGCATGTGAATCCTATTGTAGGTGGGACCTCCTTTTGATTAGATTACTTCAGTAGGGTATGACCAGGGTGGTTCTTAATCCTCTTACTAGAGACCTTTATAAAGGGGATGAACACAGAGAAAGAGGTGGAGAGGAACCCACAGAAACAGAGAAAAAAAAACTACAAGAGCAGAGAGAGAAAGCCATGAAACCAAGGAGCTGGAATCAATAGAACCTGTGAGAAAGGAAGCCAGAATCTGAAGGAACAAAACCTAGAAGAAAAGGGCCAGCAGATGCCATCATGTGCCAGTCTTCAGGGAGAAAGCTTCACCTGATAATGCCTTGATTGGACATATTCATGGCCTCCAAACTGTGAGCTTGCAACCTAATAAATCCCCATTGTAAAAGCCAACTCATTTCTGGTGTATTGCTTTTGGCATCTTTTTGCATCGAAAACAATAATACACGTATTATATCATCAGCTCCACAATGACTGGGATATTGTTCATTTTGTTCACTGCTACATGTCAAATGCCGAGAAGCACTAAGCAGTCAATACTTCATCAAGTGAGTGAGGCACTCTGATATTTTCTACTCAATTTAAAATATTCTAGTTTTTTAAAATTCTATTAAGAAATACTGGTGATCATCCACTAAAATGAGTTTTCTAACTACTATTTGGTGGTGACCTTTAGATTGAAAGCTCTTACTTCTGTGTTGCTCTATATCCTAATTTTACACACCAGGTACACCTTTTGTCATGAAAAGTGGTAATTTTCTCTAGACATATAGTAACATAGAAACTTGATGTCATCTTTGACTCATCACTTTCCTTCCTATCTCATGCCTCTTCTATGAGAAAACTCTGGTTTATCTTCAATATATTAAAAATTTACCAACAACTCTAATACAACCCTGGGGTCAGCCACAATCATCCCTTGCCTGATTACTGCTTCTGCTTGCTTCCCACCTCTTCACACTCAATCCTCAAGACAGCATCCAGCGAGATCCTTAAATTAAAAGCATATGTCAGATCACATCACTCCTCCATTCACACCACACTTTGGCTCCTGAGGACATTCTGAGCAAAAGAATCAAAATTGTATTTCACTCGTTTACAAGGTCCTGCATTTTCAGCAGCTTTCACCGTATATTACCTCCTTACCCTCATTTTCTACACTTCTAACCCACCTCATCCTGACACAACCATGCTGTTACTGGAACATATGACATGTTCACATGGTAGCTTTACATATGTTGTTGATTCTGCCTGCATCTCTCCTCCTCAAGATATCCACAAGGTCAATTCATCCACCTCTAAATGTCACCTTCTCAGTGAGGACAAGTCTTATGACCATATTTAAAACTGCAACCCATCCAACTATCCCCACATTTTTATGCTATTGTGTTTCCTTCCCCTCCACCACAACCAAAGCACAATCACCTAACTCAATGTCACTGTCTACCGCAACCTAATAGAATGTTCCCCCATCAAGATAAATATCTATGTCCATTTCATCACTGAAAAGAGTGCCTAGAACATGGGAAATGCTCAATAAATATTCCTTTAAGAATGAAATGAAGCCTAGCATTTTTGACAGAAAAAAACAGGAGTTCATCGTAGGACAGACTCCTGGAAATAAATTACTTTTTGTCTCTTTGAAGAAGGGCGAAAAAAAGGGAAAAACTGCACAAAGTAATGAATACCAAAAGCTCAACTTTGAAAAAATAAACACAAATCATCATTTTCTGCATTTAATAATTTTATATCTTTCACTTAACACTAAGTGAATTTGTGCAAAATAGTTCTCCTTGCCATTTCACAATATCTAGATTTATGGCACCTCCCCAATATTATTAACAGATTTTAATTTTAATACCTATAAAGTGCCCCTATATTTGTGACTATATCATATTCACAAGCCAGGCTTTTAATCTAAATTTTATAGAGAACCAAAAGGAACAATAGTATTCTGTATACAGACAAAAGTATAAAACCGGGTCCCTTTGAAAAATTGGTGAGAGCCAAATTTTTCCCCATAAGATAATTAGGCAGATTGCCAATTTCCTAAGTAAAACCCTATATATAATTTATCTTTGTCCTTATCAATTAATCTAAGTTTTCCTTCCAAATCCTTAAAGGTTTCTTACACCATATCCCGAGTTTCAAGTTGGCCTTTACATTCTTTCATAAAGTCTTAAAATTTTAGTAAATGGACATTGTATTTTCTGTAAAATTATTCAAAATTATGTAAAGCATTTCTCAAAATAATGCTAAAATGCAATCAATACAATTTGTACATGTTACAGAATTGCAGTGTAAATTTTTAAACATTTGAGAAACTGATATACTTTCTGACTGAGGAAACTTTATTCTTTTTTTGATTAAATGGGAAATTTTAAGATTGCCAACTGTAAAAGTTGATATCCTGAACAAGAAGTTTGTTGCAGTATATTCCATATCATTTTTGCTCCTTCTGCTACAACATAATTCTAATTTTGAATCTTTGTGAGGAAAAGAATTCAAGGGAAAGAAACCCACAAAATTTTAGTTTTAATACATGTATTGCTTTTTTTCTAAGTCCCATTTGAAAAGGAAGAAATTTGAAAATGATTACCCCCTTATCAATCTCAGTGCTACATTAGCAGCAATTTAAAAAAAAATGTAAGGGAAAACTTGTTTAAAGCTTTATTTTAAAAGTTGGAAGTTTTTATCATACTCTATTATCAATTACTGATTTTTGCCATATTTTTATCACTTCAAGTTTTGAAGAATATTTTATATTTGGAATAAAACCTCAGGAAACTACTCCAAAAAATATACATCCTTTCAAATAACATGTGTTTTATCTATTAATTACATTTGGTCTCATTCCACACAGATTTTTTTCAGGTCAAAAAAGAAAAATGACAAGACATTTTGGTTAATTTTCTTCGGAGTAATAAATAAATTGTATTTAGGCAGAAAATTGTTCAATTTCTTAAGATGTGGGTGCTGAAATTTTTAGGGGTAGGTGGCAAGTATTTTTGCAACATACTTTCAAAACACTTAGTAAAGAACAAAAAGAAAAACACATACGTACAAACATACACAGAGATAGAAAAAAAAAAAGTGGTACAACAGCTAAATCTAAATTGTGAATAGATCAGTATTTATTGTGCTAGTCTTTCAACGTCTTAGGTGCTTCAGAATTTTTTAAATAAAAGTAAGGGAAACAAAATAAATAAAAACTAGCAGTATAAATATTACCTTATCAAAAATCTTTCTCTTATTCATTCACTCTTCCATAAAATAAAACAAAACACACAAACAAAGAGGAAATACACCAAATGATTTATAACAGCTTCTTTTATATGGTAGAAACATGAAAAATTTCTTTTTTCTCTTACTTTGATCTAAATATCAAGTTTTTCAAAATTAAAATAGAAAATAGCCTATCTTGATTTTTGGTTTCTTAAGTAAGGTGTTTGCTAAAAATTTAAAAGTAGGATTGTTTATGATTGTATATGGAAATACCAGCATTATTTAAATTTTTAGTCTGCCTTGTGTAACAGAGATTACACATTTTATCTCCTTTGGAAAAAAGAATTAAATTCTTTGAATTTTTATTTATATATATTTATATAGCATTCAAAATCCTCAGCATAATACTGCAGTAGATCTTTATTAGGTGTCATTATACTTGCTCTGAAAATAAAACACCTTGAAGAAATTAGAGGGAAAATGAGAAATTATCAAAAGAGAGAATTGCAATATTCTATCTGGTAAAAAAAATATTTGCTCTCCTTTGTTACTGTTAGAGTTTTATTTCAACATTTAAAATTGTTTAAGCCTATGACTTGAGCATAGTTCTTATCTTAATTTTGAAAATACAGCTTATATTTACCTCCTATGCAGCCAATGAATGAAAGCAGGATCAACTGTTTCCATGACAACATCATCTTTAATTGCTAAAAACAAGAGTAACTCTTGTCCAGCCTCTGATGAATAGAATGCTTTGTCTTCAGGTAAATCCTTTAATCTGTAAAATATATATAAAAAGAAGTTAGACTTGAGGAAAAAGTGTTTTAAAAAACAGATTTTTATGTCTTTTTTATAAAATTATAACATTTATAGACTATCAAAATCTTTAAACTTAATAAATCTTTTTGATACAAAATAAGAGGATTTGTTTGAAATGCAATGCTGTAAAATACTTTATGCAATTGGCATGCAGAAGGAAATGGCGCTACATAATTAGAAATTTCCAACAATATTAAAAAATTAAAAATTAATATATTAAATATTAAACCTTTTGCTAGATAATAACTACAACAAATTAATTATTACCCTGGAACTCTAACTTTTTTCATTTTCTCTAATGATAACATTTTTGTGAAACTAATAAAAAACAAATACCCAGATATCTTTAAGCACTGCTTCTTAGAGTCTTTGAATCCCTAGGAAGGCATACAAATTATAAACAGCATCATCAATGGCCATCTTAAGTCTATTTTTTTCAGAAGCACTTGCAGAAAGCCCCCTATTATATTTACTTTGTAAATCAGATCAAAGTGCTAATGGCATAAACTATTCAGTCTGAGAACTTTGCAAATGAACACAGTTTCTTCTTTCACTTTCTTAAATTTTCAAACATTTCTATATGCTTGTTGAGAGGAAATAATTATGTGAAAATCTTGTGTAACTTTCCATAGCCACTTGAAACTAGTTAATGCTTAATGATAAAGAAGGACAGATACAAACACCCAAAATTGGAAAAGCATCTCCCCAAATGCAGAATCTCAGCTGCTCCACGCATGGGGACTATTTTAAAGTCTGCCACTTGAGCAGAGTAGCTGTACAGCACTCGGATTCAGCAGCTGCTACTGACTGGGTTGTTTTAGCTGCTGCTGAGCAAGAAAGGAGAAATCTCAGCCTTCATAACCATGTTCTCAACCATGGGTTACTGACAAGTGGTGTATCCAAATCTGATACTAAGTATATTCCAAATAATAATTTCAAGGGTGGAATTATGACAATTTGCAAATTATGCACTTAAAATAATATACCAGGGAAGCGGACTTGGCCCAGTGGTTAGGGCATCCGCTTACCACGTGGGAGGTCTGCGGTTCAAACCCCAGGCCTCCTTGACCTGTATGGAGCTGGCCCATGCACAGTGCTGATGCGCGCAAGGAGTGCCGTGCCATGCAGGGGTGTCTCTGCGTAGGGGAGCCCCACGCGCAAGAATTGTGCCCCGAAAGGAGAGCCCCAGCATGAAAGAAAGTGCAGCCTGCCCAGGAATGGTGCCGCACACACGGAGAGCTGACACAACAAGACGATGCAGCAAAAAGAAACACAGATTCCCGTGCCGCTGACACCAGAAGCAGACAAAGAAGACACAGCAAATGGACACAGAGAACAGACAATGGGGGGGGGGGAGAAAATAAATAAATAAATCTTTAAAAAATAAAAAATAAAATAAAATAAAATAATATATCAGATCAGTCAATGTTGTTTCTGGTGACATACAAGTCAATATCCACTCCTGAATGGGAAATAAGAAGTGGTATTGCAGCTAGAATGTCAGGAATGATGTATAAATCTGAGTAGGTCAATGGGAGTTGTACAAATGGAAGTATAATTGAGACTGCTGTTCCAAGAACTGCAAATTAGAAACTTACACCCTCATGGGGTCTTTGACCTCATCTCACTAAATCATAACTACAAACTGCACATGTCTTAGTTTGGGTTCCCCCTAAGGCAAACACAGTCAAAAGAATTCAAATGCAAGTGGTTGACTTGTGAGGTGAGAGACAAAATCCGTAGAGAGTGGATCGAAGGCAGCCAATAAAAGGTGAGCTAGAAAGTCATCTACCACTGTGGGTGGCAGAAGCTTATTCCCACTGGGGAAATGCTGGCAATCCAGTCTGTGTAGAGCCTTTGTGTCAGAGTTATCCAACCAAGGGACAAGGGAGCTGGGGTTATTTACTAACCAACTCATTGACTCATTAGTCATTGGCCATTGTTTGGGTGCTGCTCCCAAGAAACTGTTAATTACACAGCACTTCTAGTCTCCCACTGGGCCAGCAAAATGGCTCCAGAACACCCTTCCCCTCAAAAGAAAAAAAAAAACAGGGCTTCTGATAATGAAAGGCAGGTGCTGGCAATTGGAAGTGTGCACTGAGTGATAAAGGCAAGACAATATGAATGGGGGACACATAGTATCTGCCACAATGTGCATAAGAAGCTGAAATTTAAAACTAATTTCAATAGCATCGGGTCCCAGGTGCCTAAAAGTCAGAATTATTGAAAAAGTTAAGTATATGGAAGAGGCCCACATTCTACTCAAATCAATCAAGCCTTTGCAGGGGTTGAGTTTTTCTTCTTTGGACCACAGACTTTCAGATACCTAGCCTACCATCTCTCACTTGTGGTGAATCAGCAACACATCTTGTGTCCATGTTAATGTTGCTTAGATTCCTATGCCATTTTATTTGCATAGTTTTTATATTCAATTACTAATTTAAATAATAACTGAAATCATTCTATATTAGATTAAATTTATAAGAGATAGCCATAACAACCACAACTTCCTTCTATTCATGCATGTAAGGAAAATGTAATACAAAAATAAGGATGATAACTTTATACCCATTAGACTGGCAACTATTTAAAAAGCACACAGACTACAGGTGTTGGAGAAGAAGTAGAGGAATGGGAACTCTTATCCATTGCTGGTGGGAATGTAGAATGGTGCAGCCATTGTGGAGGACAGTTTGTCGGTTTCTCAGGAAGCTAACTATAGAACTGCCATATGATCCAGCAATCCCATTGCTGGGTATATACCCAAAAGAATTGAAAGCAGGGACACGAAAAGAGACATACAGACAAATTTTCAGAGGCATTAATCACTATTGCCAAAATTTGGAGACAACCCTAATGTCCATTAATAGATTAGTGGATAAATAAATTGTGGTATATACATTAAATGGAATATTACTCAGCTATAGGAAGGAATGCAGTATTAACACATGGGATAACATGGATGAATCTTGAAGACCTTATGTTGAGTGAAGCAAGCCAGGCACTGAAGGGCAAATATTACATGACCTCACTGATAGGATTAGGCAAGTTGAGCAGACTTACAGAGCTAGAGTCTGGAAGACAGGTATATAGGAGACAGAAAGGGAGAAGGTTGTAAGTCAATGCCCACATGGGCAAAATCTATGATAAGGTAGAAGGATGTAGTTGTGCAGTGGATGGGCATGACAGTGGTGCAGTGATGCTATTGGGTTGGGCAGTGCTGGTTTACAAGGGTGGGTGAAGGGTGGGAAGGGTTGGTTGGACTGTCCATTGAACTAGTGGGAGGATTAGGGGAAGGAGCAGGTGAACTCTGGGGATTTGTGGGTATGTGGTTGAAACTACAACATTGGGAACGTTTTTTTTTTTTTTGGCAGATATGGCAGGGGAGGGTTATTGGTTTAGGGTGTTGGATATGGGGGGCAAGAGGGATAGGGCACACCAGGGGCAGGCTTCTAGGGAGTGTGTGAGAGTATTCGTCTTGTCATAGTGGGTTGTATCAGTAGGTGGAGACCCACATAATAAGCAGGAAGCTGTTGGACTCCCACCCTGGAGAATCCTGCTATGTTCTCAAATAGAGGGGCAGGAACCTCTTGAGAGCATAGGCAGTGCCTAACAGGGGAGGAGAGGCCAGTATGTCAAGTCCTCACTATTGTTGCAAGTAACTATGAATCTTGTTCTTCAAGGAATGAAGGTTGGTGGTTGCCATGGGTCCTGAGGGGATGGGGAGTGAGGAATAGAAGAGATGGAACCTGGAGCATTTTGTGGGTGATAGAATTATTCTATGATTGTGCAATGATGGATACAGACTATGTCAGATTTCATCAAAATTTATAAAAGTGTATGGTACATAATGTATATCATAATGTAAATCATTGATCACAGTTAGTAGCAATGTTTCAATATTTGTACATCAATTGTAAGAAATGTACCATGCATATGCAAAATGTTATAAATAGGGGAAGGGGGAAAAGAGGGAGGTTGTTTGGTATTTGGGAATCCCCTATATTCCGTACATGACTTTTCTGTAACCTACAACTTCTTTGAAGACAAAATGAAAAAATAAGACACTGGGGAAATAAAAAGAATGCACTATAAAAATATTACAGTGATGAAAGACAATGTCAAAATTTTTTTTTATTATTTCAAATTCATTTTTAAATTTTTTGTATTTTATTTGTTATTTTTTAAACTATCATTATTTCATTTCCTTATTAATTGTATTTGGTTATTTTATTGGCTTCATTTTTTAAGAAGTTTTGGATCCCAGAAGGGTTACAACTGTGGCAGGGGAGGATCATCCATGCAGGGTGTCAGTGATGGGGGATGCATGAGAATAGGTTCACCTGCAGCATACCTACCAGGCATATGAATGTGTTCAAGTGTTCATGGGGCTTGTCATGTTAGGTGGAGATTCACACAGTAACTGAAAGAATATCGAATTCCCATCCTGGGGAGCTCGGCCACATTCTCTAATGGGACAGCAAGAATCCCCCAAGTACAGGAGCAGGAGTAGTGAAGGAGAATGGACCGATGATGGGCCCTTGATATTGATAACTGTACTTATGAACTGTTATTTTTAAAATAGAAACTTGGTCTAGTATTATAAGGTACCTAAGGTACCTCCTGAGAACCTCCTTTTTGCTCAAATGTGGCCTCTTTCTAAACCAAAATCAGCATATAAACTTACTACCTTCCCTCCAGTATGGGACATGAGACTCCCAGGGATAAGCTTCCCTGGCACCAAGGGATTGCTACCAAGCACCAACTAGCAATGCAACTAGAAAAAGACCTTGACCAAAAGGGGGAAAGCGTAAAGACAAATGAGTTTATATGCCTAAGAGACTTCAAAGTAAGTCTGGTAGTGATTCCAGGAATTATGCTTATGGGTGTCTCAGCAGGATCTCATTGACTGCCAAAGTAAATATTGCCTCAAATAGCAGGGCTCCTGAGGGCTCTGGAGACATCCAGAACTATAGGCTGGAGTTTGGCACCCTGCCTGTGGGACCTACTTTGGAATTTGTACTCCCTAGGGTGACAGAGGTGAACTCAGTTGTGGTTTCCCTACACATGGCTCTTCTGACCCTTCTATTGGACCCTATAGTTAGTACAAGAGTTGATAAGTATATGTTCAAAAGGCTTAAATCTTTGGGCTTTTCCATGTGCCAGTTGGGCCCTGAATCTCAACAGCACTGCAACACTTACTCTCCAGTTCATTGGACTCAGCCAGGACAACTAACAAGAGATGAGGATGGACAACGACCATCCCAAGGAAGAGAAAGTCTGCAACTGCAAGCAAGATAGTCCCATCCATCTGTCCCATAGGATCTAAGTCCCCTCTCAATTAGAGGTGGAGTGGGCATCACCATTCCAGAATCCTCAGGTTTGGGGGATGAATGATGGACAAGAGTAGACTCACAGTTATTCTACTGTAGACTTATTGTGATTCTAGCAATGGAAGAACTTTTATCATTGATGTGGAGGCAGTGGCCACTGGAGGTTCTGAGGGGAAGAAGAGGGAAAATCAGGTGTAATGATAGATACAGGCTATTATATATTTTGTCATAACTTATAAAATTGTGTGGGAAAGAGTGTAACAAACTACGATGTAAACTATAATCCATGCTTAGTGGCAGTGTTCCAAAATGTATTCATTAATTATAACAAATATACCACACTAATGAAAGATATTGCTAATGTAGGAAAATGTGGGAGGGTTAGGGAGCAGGGTATAAAGGATACCCCATATTTTTTATGTAATATTTATATATTCTGTCTTTTAAAAAATAAAAAGTAAATATAAAAATATAAAGATGATATATATACATACACATATACATATACACACATATATACACACATATTTATGCACAAACACACACATATATATAAATAGAAAATCAATAATTTTATAAACTATCAAAATATGTTGGCAATTAGTCATAAAAGGCATGGGAAAAATGAAGTGAATTAAGGACACATGACATTTCAAAGAGTCATTAGAAGTTAGGGAGTTAATATAAGGTCCATCAAAGTTGGACCTGGAAAAACTTGGTTATATCAAAACAATAAAACTAAAAGGAATAGGTAGTTGGGATTTTCAGGGATAAAAAAGAAAAAACTCTGGCAAAGGACCATCATCATCATCATTATTATCATCATCCATCGTCTTCTTCATGATAGTTTTTCAAAATCACCCAAATAAATATGTGAAGCTGTACACTATGTCATACAGAGGACAAAAAATATTGTCTATGCTCTAATACCTTAATGGAAAATAGCGTGTTATAAATTCTTATAAGCAGGGTAAGAAAGCAATCACTAGACTGATAAATCTCTGAAGACAGGACCATGGCTTATCCATCACTAGTTGCTCCAATGTTCCAAACACTCTCATACATCGTAGGCTTTCAAGCAATGTTTCTTGCTGTGCTTCCAGAACAATTAATAAATTAACACGGGAGATTAAATTTTGCACTGGATATAAAGTGGCTGTAAACTATTTCTATGGAAATGAAAGCATAAATCACAAGATGGGATTCCAGTCACCATTTGAAAATTATTTTATGGAAGTGTGTAAGAAAGCATATGGAAAATAAGAGCGTGAAAATTTTTATCTTCTAATACTGCATCCCCCCAAGGTAACACACATATCGGTTACATTTAATAAGTATAAGCTTATTGAAAGAAGTGCTAACCTTTGGAAATTCATTCAATTAACAAATGCTTCCTGAGCACCTATTAGATGCTGGGCTTACAACTCTAGAGGATGTTTAGTGGGGAAGGAGTCTGGGGGAAGAGATGACCCATTCTCATGGAACATACCAATAGTGATTCAAAGAATCGTGTAGTATTTGTAAATTGTCCACTGTGAAAGATGTAATGGGAAGGTAGCAGGTGCTATGAAAACCTAAATGAGAACATCCTTTACCAGGAAGATCAGGGAAGGCTCCCTGAGGAAGTGGCATATACCCTGCTGAAAGAGAAGAGATGACATAAACATGACACAAACCAGGTATGTGTGTATGTTTGGTGGGGGAAAGAAGGGATGGCAAGGAAGAATATTTCCAGGAATAAACAATATAATTTTGAACAGAATTTGTTTTCATATCTATTTGCATAAATTAGGTTTATTTCCATTTTCAAAACACATCCATTAATTTCTATATGAGAAAATAATATATATACATATGCATATATAAAAGCTTTGGTCTTATTAGTTGGTTAATAGGCTGATGAATAGGCTTATTAGTTGGTTAATAGGCTGATCAACCACCACCTTATCTCCCAAGCTGCCCTAGGAGCCTATCACACCTCACTCAGTTGGCAAGAGGCTTAGCAGGGAGCTTCCAAAATTGTGCACAATCCCATGTCAGTTCTGATTGGTCAGTGCCCATGTCTTAATGCTGGGTAACTCTTCTGGCACTCAAGGCATAGGGACTAGAATATGCAAAGGCCCTGTAACATAAATGTCCATGGCTTGTTACAAAACCAGAAAGACCACTAATGAGATAGAATGCAGATGACCAGGTTGAGTGTAGTATGAAATGAGAATGCAGATTTATAGTAGAGGTCAACCTTGGAGGACTGGCTAAGAATTTTAGTCTCAGGATAAAGCCCTTTGAAAAGCCCCTGCTATTGTAGCCCGGAAGTTGAAAGGATCAAATTTTCAAGGAACAGTCAATTCAGATATATTTTCTTCTGTATCAGGCTTAAAAGGATGAAAGGAAAACACATTCTTTAACACCCAAATTTCATTTTCAACTACAAATTCATATAAATCACAGGCTAGATAATATTAGGCAAACTATCCAATTTAAGACAAGAGATGTCTTAATATACACATATTCTAATATTATTACACATACATATATACATACAGACACAAACACACTGTATAAAGTTTGAAGGTAAAATGAAATCTCATTCAAGAAGATTGACTTCATAAAAACGAAGTTAATTAATACAATAACAACTCGACTTAGCACTGCCAACTATTCTCACAAAGAGAAGGGACATTATAAAGTTCATTCCACTTCTGAAATCACAAAGCTAAAATAAATACAAAGGAAGCCATTGGAGCAAGACAAATAGACATCAAAATGCCATCTGCTACAGTAAGAATAGCCTACTATTCACATAAATGTTTTAAATCAAGGGGGGGAAAAGGTAACTTTTAGACATTTGCATTTTAGACTAAAGTTTAATGTATTCATAACACATTTAGGCTGGTGGTCTTTAGTCCCCAAATTTAATACAAATTGACAACTGTACTATTTGTTCTTAATGTTAGCTGAGTTAAAAAATGGAATCAAAACCAAAAATGCTCTAAACAGTCATTCTAAAAGGACAGACCACTGTGCCTTTCAGCATAAACTTTACAAAATTACTACTAAGACTATGGATAATGAAGTATCAATATATAACTTATAATTTGAAATATATATATAGACAACTTTGAATATTGTCTTGGCAAAATCTGTAAATTAAGTTTTCTTTTAATTATTTTATTGAATTGTATCACCCATACATAATATAAACAATAAGAGTATAATAGTAGTTGTGAACTTACAAAACAAATATATATAACATCATACAAGCCTCTCATAACTGACCCTACCACCAATAACTTGCATTGTTGTTAAAACTTTTTAACTAATAATTAAAGAGCATTGTCAAAATATTACTACTAACCAAAGTATTTTCCACAACCAACTCTATTATTATCTTCATATCATTTATAGGTGAACATACATAAACATACATAAACAATAACTGTATAGTAAAAGTTGTGAACTTACAAAGCAAACATGCATAACATCATACAGGGGTCCCACACATCAACCTTGCATTGTCATGAGATGTCCAAATTAAGTTTTTTGATGTAATAGAACCTTAAGGTGTGAGTATGATTTAGCTTCACTAGCATCATAGTAAGAATATTTTGTTTTTCAAACAGGCAAACGCTACAGCAATTTTTTCTAGAAGGATTGTTTATCATACCACCATCCCTCACATCCACAAAAATTTACTTCCATTTTCCACATTTGAGAAATGAATTTTATTCAATACTATACACTATCCCCACTCTATGCCCTTTCACACACACAGAGAAAAGAAATAAACAAGCAGCAAAAGCAAAACTTAAGTGGGCTAAAGAATTTTAATACAGTAAAATGTTCAATAACTAACAGAAGTTTGATACCTACATTTTTTGTACTCAGACTTGTAGAACTTATATTAACTCTATAGGATTTGTAGCCATAAAATATTAGTCAACTAATGAATGAGTCTATTTGCCATATTAGACTGAACACTCTGCCAGGTAAGAAATCAGGTATGGTATGCCTAGTCTGTTTTCATTCATAATTATTCATTCAGTCAAAATCTGTACATCTTCCAACAATGTAGTTCATCCACTCTGCCTACTAAGCCTGCCTCCTTCCAAATGGAACTGGCCTGGCAGAGGATAGAATTTACATGAAGTCTGGGCTTTCAGTCCAAGATTCTTGACCTCACACATATCTTCCCTTCAGTTTACAAGTGTTTAGCAGCTAAAGAAAGGGGAGAATATAATGTGTTCAGTTTGAAGTTATCTTCCACACCAGTGGCTCCCTCTCTGTTTATAGTAGCACAATCAGCAAATATCGCGAATGCCAGCTGGAAGTCATCTCAGGTTCCTGTGGATACTCACAGCACTCTATCTTCCTTCCTTAGGCCCTCAAGACTTTCAACACCTTTTATTATAGTTATTTACACTATGGCTTGTCCCTTTAAGACTACAGTCTGCAAAAATCAGTGACATTTAACTGTTTTAGGTCAAAGGTCCCTTTTGAGAATCAGCCAAATCTATGGCCCCACCTGCACTTCTGGTACAAATACAGGCTAACTTTTATGTACACAAGTTATTTTATTATATTGAAAAATGGTTTCTTTTTCATAGACATCACATTTATATATATGCATACATATATTCTTTCCTTAAATGTAGAAATTACTGATATTTTATGAAAATGGAAAAAAATCAAAATTATGCAAATAGAAATGAAAAAAAAATCTGTTCCAAAAAAATAAATGTTCCTGAGAAGGCCAATGTTAAAAGGTTTGACAAAGAGGTTCAAATTATGAAATTGTTTGATATATGGGCTGTATGTTATTTCTACCACCCAGTGAGTTTTGCTTTTGATCATTTTGCAATTAGTTTACATATGTAGTAACAAACAGAATCAGAATTCTTGTTCCTAATGCATTGTAATAGGTGGGTCAGATAAATAAGAATCTTGCCCAAAGACTCTGAGATGCTTTATGTTGATGTCAGAGCCTCCTTTACTTTATCCATAACTCAAAGAGACCTTTTGTGCCATTTTGAGCCCTGAATCTCAGCAGATTTGCAACACCTAACCTCCAGTTCATTGGAATGACCCAGGACAACTAATATGGAGATTTTGATGGACAATACTCATCCCATGGAACAGAAAGTGTCTGCAACTACAAGCAAAATAGTTCCATCCACCTTCCCCATGGGATCTAAGCCCCTTCTCAATCAGAAGCAGAGTGGGCATCACCATCCCTAAGTCCTCAAGATTGGGAAATGAACAACTGACTAAAGTAGACTTACTATTATTCTATTATAGACTTATTATTATCCTATCAATGGAAGAACTTTTATCATTGATATAAAGGCAGGGCCACCAGAGTTTCTAAGGGGAGGGAAGGGTATAACATGGGAATGTTTTTGGGACACTGGAATTGTCCTGCATGACATTGGAATGATGAATACAAGCCATTATACATTTTGTCATAACCCATAAAATTGTGTGGGGCAGAGTGTAAACTATAATGCAAACTAGAGTCCATGGTGAGTAGCACTGCTTCAATATATGTTCATCAAAGGTAACTAATATACCACATTAATCAAAGATGTTAATGTGGGAAAGTGTGGGAGGGAAAGGAGGTGGGCATATGGGAATCCCCTATATCTTTTATGTAACATTTATGTAATCTAAAGCTTCTTTTAAAAAAAGGGGAGAGAGACCTTCTATCTGGCAAGATCTACTCACATCACTGATTGTATGTCAGGAAAAATTATAAATCCCCTTGTCAATTGGTTCCACTAGCTTCATTCCAGTGCAAACTGAAAGGAAAAGACATGGCTACCAAATCATGCCAACCTATGACTTGCTTCAAAATATTAGATGAAATGTCAAGACTTCCTAAGTATTTTTGGCAGAGGGTTTATTTCAATTTTCTGGCATTGCTTTAAGCCTCAAACTAACCTGGCCAATTCCAGGGTCCACTGCTTTACAAGCACGGCTCCAGTTGTGGGTGGTTTCTTTTACTTGGCATGCAATAATCATCCCTGCAAAATGTATCCAAGATTTTGTTAAGAAGCAAGTCCAAGTTTGAATAAAGTTACAATATTTTCAAATTGAATCTTCACCCCTGAAAAAAATCTGAACTGTCTAATGTATTTTCAGGGTAGAAAGACATAAGGTATTTGTCTAGCATGTGTTTCTTTTTACAACTTCATGTTTTCATTGAAAGGAACTTTGCCACCAATAAGGGACTGTGACTTTTGTGTCCTACCATATTAATGATGAAAAGAACACTAAAAGATAAAACTTCATAATATATCCTTACCATTGACGTTTTCCAAATTAAAAAGGAATAAAACAAAAAAGACAAATTCCCACAATTATTAAGGCAGTATGAATTGTCTATCCTTCTTATCAAATGGGAGAGTATGCCAGACTTCATTACATGCTGAAGAAGGGAAATGTACCAGTCCCGTCTGCATAACAACACTCCTCGCCAGACTATATTTATTTAGAATTTAAACTAACTTGGTAACAATATAATGTAAAGGCTTCACATGAAGACAATTTTCAAAATACCAGAAAGAAAAGTGAATAGTGATATAATTCATGAACTCTCATGGAGTGCGGGTTACCTGGTAGGCACTCCTCTAAGCAGTTCCCATTTATTAACCTTTTTAATCCTCACAATAATCCCATGAGGTGCCCTCAGCAATCACTCCCATTTTCCAGCTGAACAAAGAGAGGTAGAAACTGGGTATGAAACTTGTCCAGAAGAAACAAAGATACAAGCTGCGCAATTTAAACATTTTTTCACACAATAAGTATTGAATGGAATACTTAAGCAGTCAGATCATTTGGCAATCAAAAAGTATAACCTGATATTTTATATATATTTAAAGATCTGCATTAATATAACTGGCAGTGGAAACCAATCACCTAAGTGATAATGAATCACATTTCAGTTATCACTTCTGTAAAGGGAAAGGACTACACTATTATATAAACAACTTTTCCAATTGATTTCAAGCATATGAGTTTTGATAATCCTTGTACTGTGCATGAATTAAGAAGCATGCAGTAACTCTATTTGGAATTAAATAAAAGTATTTTCAAGACATACTAAATCACAAACGTAAGGTACAAACAATATGTACAAAATATGCACCTTTTTTGTGAGGACAGAATAGTATAGATACACATACATTCATAAAGGCATAGAGTATCTGTGGAAGGATATGTAAGAATGGGTCTCTCTGAAAGGAACTGTGTGTTGAACAACATGGATTAGAAAAATAAAATTCTTTTCACTGTGCACTGTTTTATGTATTTGAAATTTTATAAAATGCACATATATTCAAAAAATTAACAAATATAGTTAATAGAAAAGAAACATATTTCATTCCTAATATGGTAATGGAAGTGGCTAGGTGGGGGAGAGTATATCACTCACCTTAAGAGATCTGGGGAAAAATGTACCCAGTGTTTGGGGATCTCAAAGCCACAAAAGAATCACTATGACAAAATAGCAGTTCTAAACTTCTGGCAAATCCAGAGTACCTACATCCTAAATCACTATAATAAGATCTGTCAAGTAAGAACTTACTCATCCTTTTTCTTCTCTTTCCTTGCAAAACACTAAACAGAACCTGCAATTAGCATGTTAGGGGGAAGAAGTCTGGAAGTGTTTGGTAAGAAGAGAAACCAAAACAGCTTTTCATGGATGGCAGGCTTCCTTTCTGCAGTAGCTTAGCACTGTGGAGGGAGATAGTGTTAACTTTAAAATATCAAGAAGTTGGGGGGAGCCAAGGTGGCAGCAGAGTAAGGAGCTCTTGGAGTCAGCTCCTCTTCCAGGGCAGCTAGTAATCACTCATAGCCATCAAAAACACCTGTTTAGGGGCCCCAGGGGACCAGAAGAGCATCCTGCAACATCCTTGAAAGTATGGAAGGAGGAAACTGCCCATCTGCAGAGAGGATTAGTGAGTAGAGCACTCCACACCATGGAGATCAGTGCCCATGGTGCAAGCTGCCTCGGAAGCTATTCCGTGGCTGGAGTTGGAAGCTCCATTTCCCAAAAACCGGGGACACAGCGTGGCACTGACTTCAGCCACTGATTAGTAAATTCATCAGGCTAAAGTATAATCCTAGGAACAGCTAGGATTTGAGCCTGTCCAAGTTGGAAAGAGTCCAGTAGCCGCCATTTTGACTCTGTCCCCAGCATGAAGGGAAGCCTCACTAACTGAAAACCCAGTGAAGTTATAGACTGGCTTCTTTCCACCAAGATCGGACTGCAGCCCTACCCTAGGCTCCAGCCCCACCTCCTCCAGCAGACAGGAAGCTGGCAGGACCTGTACCAGGCTCTCTAAGCAATTGTTGGTGTGCTCCAGGGACACAGACAGAATAATCAGGCACCTGGGGCTGCATCCCCACACCCCACTAGGATAAGAGAGCAGCTGGGAATACTAGACCTTTCTAGGCAATGGCAGGTGTTTACAGCCCACATGAACTGGTTTATTGAGTGCCTTTGAGTCCATCTCCACCTCTGACTCCTCATAGGATAGGAGGGAGCTGGTGTTCCCTCAGCCTCTCAGGACAACTGCAGGTGCTTTTGGCCTATACAAATCCAACCATTAGGCACCTGTGGCTCCACCCCCACCCCCAATAGGAAAAGAGATAGACTGTGTTTGCCATGCCTCTCTGGGTAACTGCAGGTGCTTTTGGTCTACACAGCCTGGACTGGGGGGTACTTGTGGAACCACCCTCACCCTCCAAAAAAACACTGCCAAAACTGAAAGGAGAAACAGACACCGCTACAATAATAGTTGGAGACTTCAATACACTACACTCAGCTTTGGATAGAACATCTGGGCAGATGAATAAAGAAACACAGAGCTTGAATAATATGATAAATGAACTCAACCTAGTAGACATATACAGAACACTGCACCCCAAAACAGGAGGAGATACATTCTTTTCAAGTGTTCAAAGAGCTTTCTCCAGGATAGACCATATGTTGCCTCACAAAACAGATGTCAATAAGTTCAACAAAATAGAAATTATACAAAGCACTTTCTCTGATCATAACAGAATAAAGTTGGAAATCAATAAGCTGCAGAAAAAGGGAAAAATCACATACACATGGAGAATAAACAACACATTCCTAAATAATCAATGGGTCAAAGAAGAAATTTCAAGAGAAATCAAATATCTCAAGACAAATGACAATGAGAACACAACATATCAGGACCTATGGGATGCAGCAAAGGCACTGCTGAGAGGAAAATTTATAGTCCTCAATGCTTACATTAAAAAAGAAGAAAGAGCTAAAATCAATGACCTAACTACACAGCTGGAGGAACTAGAAAAGGAACAGCAAATTAATCCCAAAGCAAGTAGAAAGAATGAAATAACAAAGATCAGAGCAGAAATAAATGAAATTAAGAACAAAAAAAAACAGAATTAAAAAAACCAAAAGTTGGTTTTCAAGAAGATTAACAAAATCAACAAAACCTTAGCTAGACTGACAAAAAAAGAGAGAAGATACAAATAAATGAAAGAAAAAAATGAAAACCAGAACATAACTACTGATCCCACAGAAATAAGAGAGATCATAAGAGGATACCTTGAACAACTTTATGCCAAAAAACTACACAATGTGGATGAAAAGGAAAAATTCTTAGAAATGTACAAATCACCTACACCGACCCTAGAAGAAATAGAAGACCTCAAGAAACCAATCACAAGAGATTGAAACAGTCATCAAAGAGCTCCCTAAAATGAAAAGTCCAAGAACAGACAGTTTCACAGGTGAGTTCTACTAAGCGTTCAAAGAAGATTTAAAACCAATCTTACTCAAGCTCTTTCAAAAAAACTGAACAGGAAGGAACACTACCAAACTCATTCTATTGCGGCCACCCCTCGGGCTGAAGTGTGGTTTGCTGGCCTGGAGGGGGGCGGCGGCCGCGGTAGGCCTATTCCAAACCGCTGCCCCCATAATAGGGTGGTTGGTCGGGCCCACCGCCACCCCTGAAGGAAGCTCGGCATGGGCGCAGAGTGCCCTCGGGTCTCCCCTTCTCGGCAGCCATGCTTCCGCGGCCACCCCTCCTCCCGGATGGCGCCACACGATGCCTTGTGGGGCAGCACCCTTCTTCTTCTTTCTCCCTGCGCAGGCGCAGGGCGGAAAAATCCAGTCTGCCCTTTTCCCTCCCCCTGACAGCAGCAACAGCCAGGTGTGGGCGGGAAACTCAAGTCTGCCCTCCACCCCAGCAACAGCAGCCACCAATCCCTAAACCCTGCCCCTTCCCCCAGCAACAGCGACAGCCAATCCCTAATCACCACCCCTCCCCCGTCTAGTACCTCCCACTGACCTTTTGCCGGCAACCAATCAGAACAGGGCGTGGCTTCGACCAATCAGCCTGCCCCAGCCCCTATAAAACTGTTGCCTCTCCCTCAATAAAGTGGACTTGCGTGTTTACCGTGTCTCCGCGGTGGTTTTTCTGCCGTGCGCCCTCCAGTCCTGAGAGCCCCCGACAAGGGCCTGGCCTCCCTTGTCCCCAGTTCGTCGCCTGCTTCTCCGGGCGACCCCTTCGTCGCCGGCTTTGCCGGGCGACCCCGTCAGCCGAACCGCGCAACCCCTGTGAGACCGACCCCTCGTCTGCTGCCGGACCGACCCCTCGTCCAAAGCTGGACTGACCCCTCGTCCGCAGCCAGACCCCACCTCTACCAACCGAGCAAGCCGCCGCATTCTATGAAGCCAATATCACCCTAATACCAAAGCCAGATAAAGATATTATGAAAAAAGAAAATTACAGACCCATTTCTATAATGAACACAGATGTAAAATTTCTCAATGAAATACTTGCTAATCAAATCCAGCAACACATTAAAAGAATTATTCATTATGACCAAGTGGGTTTTACACCAGGTATGCAAGGGTGGTTCAGTAGAAGAAAATCAATCAGCATAATACACCACATTTATAAATCAAAGAAGAAAATCATATGATTTTATTAAGAAAAGGCATTTGACAAAATACAGCATCCTTTCTTGATAAAAATACTACAAGAGATAGGAATTGAAGGAAACTCTATCAACATGATAAAGGCCATATACAAAACAACTGTAGCTAACATTGTACTCAATGGTGAAAGACTAAGATCAGGGACAAGACAAGGGTGTCCATTGTCACCACTGTTGTTCAATATAGTGCTAGAGGTTCTAGCTAGAGCAATCAGGCAAGAAAAAGAAATAAAATGCATTCAAATTGGAAAGGAAGAATTAAAACTTTGACTGTTAGCAGATGATAAGATCGTATATTTAGAAAGTCCCAAAAAATCTACAACAAAGCTGCTACAGCTAATAAATGATTTCAGTAGAGTGTCCGGATACAAGATCAATATGCAAAAATCAGTGGTATTTCTATACACTAATAATGAGCAATCTGAGGAGGAAGCAAGGAAAAAAATTCCATTTACAATAGCAACTAAAATAATCAAATATTAAGGAATAAACTTAACCAACGACGTGAAGCACTTGTATTCAGAAAACTATAATGTATTGCTAAAAAAAATTGTTTTAAAGACCTAAATAATTGGTAGAACATTCTATGCTCATGGATTGGAAGATTAAATATCATTTAGATGTCAATTCTACCTAAACTGAAACACAGATTCAAGCAATCTCAATAAAAATTCCACCAGCATTTTTTAAACAAATGGAAAACACAATTATCAAATTTATCTGAAAGAGTAAGAGGCCCCAAATAGCCAGAAATATCTTAAAATGGAAGTGTGAAATTGGAGGACTCTCACTTCCAGACTTTAAATCATATTACCTAGCTACAGTGGTTTAAAAAAAAAAACAAAACAACATGCTATACTGGCATAAAGACACATAGACCAATGTAACCAAATTGTTGGTTCGGAAACAGACCCTCACATCCATGGCCAAGTGACTTTTGACAAGCCTGTCAAACCCACCCAACTGGGAAACAACAGCCTATTCAACAAACAGTGCTGAGAGAACTGGATATCCATAGCCAAAAGAAGGAAAGAAGACCCCTATTTCATACCTATACAAAACTTAATTCAAAATGGATCAAAGACCTAAATACAAAAGCAAGTACCATGAAACTCCTAGAAGAAAATGTAAGGAAACATCTTCAAGACCTAGTGGGAGGGAGTGGATTCTTAAACTTTATACCAGAAGCATGAGCAATGAAAGAAAACATGGATAAATGGGACCTCCTCAAACTTAAACACTTCTGTGATTCAAAGGACTTCATCAAGAAGGTAAAAAGGCAGCCCACTCGATGGGAGAAAATATTTAGAAACCACATATCCAATAAGGGTTTGATTTCCTTTTTATATAAAGAGATCATACAACTCAACAATAAAAGACCAAGAAATCCAATTGAAAAATGGACAAAAGATTTAAACAGACATTTCTCCAAAGAGGAAATACAAATGGCCAAAAAGCACATGGAAAAATGTTCTATATCACTAGCTATTAGGGAAATGCAAATCAAAACAACAATTAGATATCATCTAACACTGTAGAGAATGACCATTATTTAAAAAACAGACAACAGTAAGTGCTGGAGAGGATGTGGAGAAATAAGAACACTCCTTCACTGTTGGTAGGATTATAAAATGGAGCAGCCTCTTTGGAAAACAGTTTGATGGCTCCTCAGGAAGTTAAATATAGAACTGCCATGGAAATATATCCAGAATAAAAACTTGACACAAACAGACATCTGCACACTGATGTTCATAGCGGTGTTATTCACAATTGCCAAAAGATGGAAACAACCCAACTGTCCATCAATCAATGAATGGGTAAATAAAATGTGATATATACATATGATGGAATATTATGCTACAGTAAGAAGTGAAATTGGAACACATATGATAACAAGGATGAGTCTTGAAAACATTATACTAAGCGAAGTAAGCCAGACACAAAAGGTCAAATATTGTATGGTCTCATTAATATAACTAAATGCAAAGAATAAACAAATGGAATTATAACCTAGAGTATAGATTATTAAGAGATAAGAGGAGGGTTGGGAAGAATTACTGATGCTTAATGTATGTAGAAGTTTTAATTAGCTTGACTGTAAAATTGTAGAATTGGGTAGAGTTGATGGTAACACGTTATAGTGAGTAGCAGCTGGTGTATAAATGGGACTGTGGCTGAAAAGGGTAGTCTGGGGAAGTAAATATCAATTGAAAGAAAGCTAAATAATAATCTAGGGCCTGAATAACACAGTGAACCCAGTGGTGGATGAGAATTGTAGTTTAGGGTACAAATGCAAGAGTGTCCTTCTGTGAACTAGAACAGATATTACATCACTATTGCAGGGTGGTGGGAATGTGGAGAGGCATGGGAAAACTACAATTGATGTGACCTATAGACTGTGGTTAACAACAATACTATAATATTTTTGCATCAATGCCAAAGATGTACTGTGTTGATAATAGAGGTATATGGAAAAAGTGTTCCAAATGTACGCTATGGACCATGGTTGTGGTAATAGCATGACGATATTATCTCATAATCGGTAATAAATGTTCCACATTTTTGATGATGCTCTTGCATAGTTTATAACAAATGTTTCACAATAATGCAAGGTGTTGGTGGAAGGGTGATGTATGAGACCCCTGTATGATGTATTGTATGTTTATTTGGTAAGTTCACAATCTTTACAATATACTTATTGTTTATGCACATTCATGTATGAATGATATATGTCAATAAAATATTTTAAAAACAGAAAAGATCAAGAAGTACTACATGGGATATGACATTTTCATTTTATGATTGAAACTGTATTTGTTACTAAAATATTATCAAAAGTGGGAGGGGGAGTCTACTTGGGGTTTCATGGAGGGCTGGAGAGGAATGTGGAGAGGAACTCCATGGAAAGACTATTAGGGAACGAGGGAGACGGCAAGCAGAAGCTGCTTGAGGATTATATCTCATCAGTTGTGCCTCTTCAATGTACAGTTACAGATTTGAAATATATCCAGTGGCTAGGAAATGGGAGACACTACAGAGGCATCTTAGAATAGGTGCTATCTGTGTTAATTCTTAAAGGACTATGGGTAAAGAGGAGACAAGGAAGAAGGCATGAAACAATATCAGCAAATTCCAGCACCTTAGGTGGTTATAGTTAAACCATGGGAGTGAATGAGGTGATTTCAGCAAAGTCCAGAAAGCACAGGGTTGCTTGCAAAGGAAGATGAGATACCAGAGAGAAGAAAAGAAGCATTCTGAGAGTTCAGTGCAATTCATGTGTGGATTGTGTTTCTTTAGTTTAGCAAGGGAGTGATACAGAGCATCAAAAGAAATAGCTGCCTCGGGGGTGGGAGTGACTGCAAATGCAATTGAGGGTTTTTTTAGGATGATGGAAATGTTCTAAAATTAGATTGTGGTGATAGTTACACAACTATGTATACTTACTAAAATTCACTGAATTGTACACTAAAATGAGTGAAATTTATGGTATGTAAATTTTACCTAAAGTTGTTAAACATAAGAAAGCAAAGGGTAAAAAGAAGAGAAAGGGAAGGAGGAAACGAGGGAGGGAGAACTGAGAAGAAGCAAATGCTAGATAAAAACAAGAGCAAGAAAGATAGGATGAGAGGAAGGAAGAGAGGGAGGGAGGGAGGCTGGGGAGGGAAAGGGAGAAAAATGGACTCTAAATTGAGGATCTCAAAATGCCTCTGGTGATATTACCAAGCCCTAGTGTCAGTGGTGTGGCTGGGGCAGCATCAGTGACACTGTGAAAGGAGATGAGTAGAAGGCAAGAAGGAAGTAAGGACAGCCAGAATCAGCTATTCTTCCAGTAAGATAGAATGAGAGAGATGAGATGGTGGCTTAGAGATGGGTGGAGGGTCAACAGAGGGGCAAGGAAGGCTACTTTAGGGTTGGAATATTCCTGAGTATATTTATAAACTGACGGGAAGAATTCAAAATATAGGAAGGGAAGGATCTGTTCTCCTAGAGAGGAGAGTCACCCTGGAGGTAACTTGCACGACAATGATTCTGCCTTGGCCAAATCCAATGAGTAAGGTTAAAAGTACTCTGAAAAGGAAAGAGAAGACATTCATACTATTTAATGGTCGAAAGAGAAAAGACAGACTCTGGGATAGAGAGTATTTTTGGGGGAGTATTGTCAGGCTGGTCGCTGAAACTCCTTATCACTGTCTACAAAGTGTCCAAAAAAATGGGACAAGAGGACTCGGCATGTCCATATACATCTGTGATTATATTTTTATGTTCATTTTTAAATTAATTTAGAAACTATGACCTGATTTTATGGAGTCATTCCATTTTGAAGAGCTATAGAAACCAACTGCAATACTACTTTTCTTCTCTTACATTTGAAACTGCTCAGATAGAGCATACTTAAGAAAAAGCAGTCAATTTCTCAAAGCACTTAGAAATATTTAAGCACACTAACAAAAAAATATGATACTATCACACCTCTTCAGAGACTCCTGTTATTCCCCAGATATCTAAACAGCAGTTCAGGCACAATGGGTTCTAGGTAGATAAAGATGGCAAACACTAAAGTGCTTAATACATACGAGGCAAGTGCTGTTAAATATAAATACAAGTCATGTTACTAGGAAGCTCTCCATCCCTATTTTACAGATTAGGTAGCCAAGGTTAACAAAGGCTAAGGAAAGTACCCAGGTTCACAGAGATGACCCTGCCCAAGACTGGTAAATCTTATCTAATCTCTAGTTGTCAGGATTCTGCTAAATCATTCTTGGTTCACCCTGAAACATGAAGCTTTTGTCTCTGTTCAAAGCTTGGCCAGACATAGACACACCTAATAGATTCAGGTTCCAGGGCAGTCATTTATAACATGGTGTGAATTTTGTTCCCAGAAGACATCTGGTAATGTCGGGGATGTATTTTTGGTTTCAGAATCAGGAAACCAAGATGTGTACAGACAAGGTATGATGTTAAACACCCTACAGTGCAACAAACATCTGGCCAAAATGTCAATAGTGACAAGGTGAGAAACCGACTTTAAAGCAACCTAGCCTCAGAAGAACCTAAAACCAGCTTCCCTGTATAATCCTCCTCACAGCCCTAAGAAGTGGATGGCATCAATATTTTCATTCAACACATGAGACTCAAGACTCAGAGAGATGAGACACTGGGGTCAAGGTCATAATACCAGGATTTATGCCCACATCTATCTAATCTTAGAGCCTATGTATTTAACCATTACAGTTTTCTGCTCCATTTACAATTTTCAAAGTTAAGTTTTAAAAAAACAGCCAGGAACAGATGAGCTCAAGTGGTTGAGCACCTGGTCCTGGGGCTCAATCCCTGGTACCTCCTGAAAAAAAAAAACCAGCTTCCATCCAGCCTGGCTACTTAAGAGCTCACAACCTCATTGAAGAAAGGCCATACTCCATCATTCTTGTGTCCTGCAATCATACAACTGGGAAAACAGAATATATAAAAGCTTGGTGGCCCTATGTATTATTTTGAAAAATTCCAAACACATACACAGAATAATGTAAGGAACCCCCGTACACCCATTACCCAACTTCCACCAATATCACTATTCTTACATTCTTGTATCATCTATAGTTAACTCACTTCTACCTTAAACTCTATTTTTATTATTACAGTTAATTTACGTGTAATTTACATACTTAAAAACACAAGTCTTATATGTACAATTTTTAATATGAACTTTAAAGATAATTTTATTGCAAAATAAAACAAAGTTCTTTCCACTGTAAAGTAAAACTGAATATAATAAACAAATGCATGGCTTACAAATTATTCTACGGCAAAACCATTGTATCATGGCCTCTCTCTTACAGAGTATCCTCCCTTTCCATCTCTCTCACCCACTCCATCAGCAACGGTTTCCCTAACATCTAGCTTCTAAGACAGAGGTTCTTAACAAGGGATCCGTGGGTTTGAACTGAAATTCAAAAAAAACATTATTCTTGTGGGGATACTGGTGCAGGTGTGATATATTTATTAAATAATACACAGTGTAGTGTGGACTTAGTAAGAGATCTGTGGTTTTCACCTGACTGGCAAAGGGGTCCGTGGAACAAAAAAAGGTTAAGAACCCCTGTTCTAAGTCAATGTTTCCCAAACTGCAAGTGGTGACCCATTTAAAGGGCTATAAGGCTATAACTAACATTTTTTTGGTAAATAAAATAGAATGGAATAGAATGTATCAGAATGTACTGAATATAAAAGGATTAGTAGATCTTTGTAAAATGAAGCTATGGAAGTGCAGTATATGTAGGCATTGAGTCCTGAAATAATTGAGTGGTGGTCAAAAATGGATTGAAATATATAAGAGAGATTGAGCTATGGTTAATCACAATTGCAATATTATTTTTCAGGGTTTTATAACGTTGAGAAAGTTATTATACTAAAATCTCTGAGGCCCTCCAATTTTATACATGTAAAATGGAGGTGGAAAATGTATACATAATTGGTTTGTTGTGAGAATTAAGGATCAATTTTATGATTATATTCTGAGCCCTTTCCTTGGTATAAAGACTTGGCAGTTTCTGTCATTATTTTGAAGAAAAGAAATATAATTGGCACTTTGGATATAACACAAGACTTAAGTGTGGACTCAAACATACGTGGCTGACTCATTTTAAAGAGATTAACGATTCATGAACTGTCACCATTTTTAAAAAAACAGTTGCTTAATTGTGTTTTCAAAAGTTGCTTTATCACAAGGAAAGGAGTGATTTTGACACCTTTTGGAAATGTTAATTATGGCTATAAATAGTTATCTGCTTAGAATTCACACTTATTGGGGGCTGTATCTAGATGTATAAAACAGCCACTCTATCAACAAAAATGTGTAAATCTAAATTGAGGCAAACTGTGATAACAGTTTGAATTTATATCCACAATATCAATTTCAGCTGAGGTGAGCGAGCGAGACGTACCCTACCCCCTTCCACACACAATGAGCTTCCATTTTTTACATACAAATAAATAATGGTTCAGAAGAAGCCCACAAATCAAAATGGGAGAAGGGACCTCAAACTCACTGCCTGCATGGAATAATCTCGAATGTACAGGGATCAAATAGGCCAGTTACCAAACCACAGGAGACCCAGAACATGAGTTGCATCGATCTAAGTCAGCCACAGGGGCTATGGACACATTGCAATTTGAGCCCAGGGCTGCAAGACATACCAACTTTCCAGAAGACCCTGGACATTTACATGAGCTCTCCCATCTCTAAACATTAACAAGCAACTAATTAAAACCACAGTGACTTCAAACACCAAACAAATATGCCTGCACTATAGATGCAGTCCACCTTGAAACCTGTAAGATGCATTGCTCACACTCAATCCTAAAGAGCCCAACTTACCCTGTTGCTCTTATTAGAAACATCAATTTTATATTATTTTATGCACCAAGTTGGTTCTCATTCATCTACTACTGAGCCCATCTCCAAGAACACAAAGCTTTGCAACAGGAATTCAGAGGGTCTCCAAAGCTGTGCTGAAACTGGAGATTTCCTTGGCCCCTGCTGCAGACTGCAGCCGGTTGCTTCAGGCCATAGGAAACCTCCTCTCTATAATCCAGTATGCCATACCCATGCTAACATTCTCTATCCCATCTTATGTGAACTGTTAGGGAAGTATTTATAACTGCTGGCAAAAAAAAGTTCGAGGACCTTAATGAAGACCTTGAGGCTGAACTAAGAGTTGATGCATTGCAATTCAAACAACAGTCATCAATGTTCTTGTCATTGTCTCGGATTGTTAAACTGATCTGGTGGGGTGGAACTAACTTTACCTTACAACTACATCCAGTCATGGAGGTAAAGGGAGAGCTCTGAATACCATTGCTGTTTCTTCAGCATCTTCCAGCATAACCCAGTTATGGTTAATATGCTTTGGGGAGTGGACTTTGTGATATCTCATTTGTTCAGAGCACTGATTCTGTTTCTTCTGCTTCTCTAGACATTCCAGATAAAGTACCATTATGTGAACATTCAAAGACAAAATTTTATTTTATAGAACCAGAACAACCCCTTTTCACTGGACCTTCACATTTGAGAACAACAAATTCAAGGGGAAGTTTTCACAAATATACACTGCAACTTCCCTAAAATAGACTCAGGGTTTGAGGTAATATATTAAAGAAACAGACAGGAATGATAAGTTAGTGGATGTGGGGGCGGGGGCAGGGGCAGGGTATGACAGAGAGCTACCAAATGCTAGTCCAGTAAAGAGGGGCAGCTGCTTCTCAGTTACAGAAGACTGCCGCCAACCTGTCTTTTTTAATAATCATGCCAGCAACTCCTTTTTTTTTTAAACACAAGACTGGCCTAATAAGATATAGCTTGCAGGCCAGGTGTTTAAGGTCTCCGAATATACACGGTTGTGGGGAAGGAACATTAGAATGACAACAACAAAAAATCTGTTAGGAAAGTCTTCTCCAAATAAAGACAAGCTCTGCTGTTCTCACTTTCTACCTAGTTATCTCCATGGGCATTCCCATTGTATGCCCCCAAGCCTACCATTGTCCCCAGCCCAGAGTAGACATTCAAAACAATATGTGCTGAATTAATGAACATCAGATTTAGGGCACTAGTCGCCACACTTGGCTCCTAGAATACCATCTGGGGGAACTATAGAAAAACACAGATCCCCTGATCCCACTGAATCATAATTTCCAGGCACCAGGCCCAGAATCTGTAATTTTTAAAAATTCCCCAAAGTAATTCTGATGTGGAGTAGACCATGCATTCAGTAACCACTGGTTAGGACTCTGGGACCTTCCAAATTCTAGTGCCAGCTGTCAGGAACAAGACTGAAAGTATCTTCACCTCCGTGGTTGCTTTTTGGGGGGTTTATTTCCCCCTTTCACTACTCTGAGATTCCTTGCTGCAGGGAAGGTTGAGGCAGGATGGAAAGCTAAAGTTGTTCCCCAAATGAGTTGCTTCCAAAAGCAAAAGTCATTTCCAAAAAACCATTGAGAAAATTAAACAAAAGCCTTAGCAGGAAACACATTAACAGAGAAGAAAGAATTTCCTTTGAGATTATAAAGTTATTTCCCAGGTTTGGAGGCAGAGAGTGGTATAGGTCCACGGGGAAGTAGCAAGACTACAGAGAAGAATGTTTACCTGGTATTTCCCGAAGAGGGACTAAGAAAAGATTCCAGGCATGGCCCATTCTTCCAAGTCCTGTTCATTTCACATTTCACATTTCTTAAATTCATCAATGATACTGGGAAGTACGACTGGACATATAGGGAAGGGAAAGTCCACAGGAATTGTAGCAGAATGAGGGTTTCCCATACAAACAAAACCTAAATAGACTCAGAGAAAAAACAGGAAGTGGAATTTGTGCCACCTGAGCTTGTGGATTGAGACTCACACCCCTAAAATCTGTCTATAATGAAGCTTATTTGAAAGGATTTTGGCATATTAGTTTGTGGAATGTGTTGGAGGGTGCAATAAGAATTCACATTATTTTAGTTACATAATCTACTAATTTTACAGTTTGAAAGCAGAGTGGTTAAGATTTTAGCACAACTAAGAAAACTGGGAATACTGAAGTTCAGTTAAAATTTTCTCTCCCTTATGTATTCATCCTGATGCCAATTATTTGCAGGGTCTATTTAGTTGTTTTATTCACCAAAATGGGTGCTTTGAAGCAAATTTTAAAGGAACAACAAGAAAAGATGGATTCTATCTTATCCATAACAAAATTCTTGTTTAATGTTAATTGGGGGGACACTCTACATTATCAGAACCTGTGTATTTTAATAGATAATGTTCATTATCTTTTGAGCATTTTGAATCCTTAAATGTTTTTATGATATAAAAGATATAAAGGAATTATGGATATCCAAGTCCTTGATAGGTGATTTGTGTGTGTGTGAAATGCAGATCCCTGAGGTGGGAGGGAGGGAGGGAGAGAGGAAAGAAGGAAAGGGAAGGAAAACAAAAATGCAGTTTCTACAGGGGCTAATAACGAAAAGGAAGGACATTTCTGAAGATTTACAACCACAACCCAAGCCCAATCTTCACTACATTCTGAGGTTGGTATTTAGTCCAGGTGTACACACAAAGCTGTGCCAATCGTTCACAGCTGTTGCCTATTGTGATCAGGCAGTAGTGCCATGCTGCTTCTCAAATGTTTTGAGTATCGCCCTTGGCACATCAAAAAAAAAAAAAAAAAAATAGTCCAAGTGACTTTTTACATCATACAGAAGGATAAAATGACCTTCTTCTAACATGTTAAAAACAAAGCCCCATTAATTATAGCGTGTGCTAGGATATTTTCTTCTTAGCCTATGGCCTCCCATGGACACAGGCCTGAGAGTAAATGAGTGACCCGAGCACAGAGGCCTAGACACAGGTAGGCTAATGATAACGTGCCATTCAGAGCAAGAATGTCAATGTGAAATTTTAGGATTTGATTTATTAAAAGTATTTAGTACCATACATTGGTACTAAGAAAAATGTTTCTTTTAAAGTATTAAAAGGCAAATGCCAATAGTAATTTCTGTCATTTACTAACCATCTTGTGTCTGACACTGAGCTAATTTAATCCTCACAAAAACCCTATGAGGGAAGTACTTTTATTATTCCCATTTATAGCGAAGGAAACTAAGGCCTCAGGAGGTGAAGTATTTTGCCCACCATCATCTGGCTAATAAGGAGACCAGTCTTGTGGAACCTTAGGACACTAGCTGCTACACCTGTGACCTGTTGGAATATCCCTGTACCCCTTCACCAATTCTTTTTTGAATGAATAAAAATATAACATGCTCCTTAAAATGACCTGGGCAGTCCCTACATAGATATCTCTACCATGTAATTCCTCTGGTGGTCTGTTGTTGGGTACAGGTTATCACTTTTTCTCACGTTTACATTTGAGTTCACTGACACATACTTTAGAGACTTTGGGGGCGGGTATGGGGTGAGCAAGTGAAAAACTAGACATGAAAATGAGTGGGAAGAAAGAATGTGTTGGTATGATGAAATGTCCCTCAATACAACCTCAGCTCGAAGGCGTTAGTTTTCATTTCCTCCTGTTATTTAATTAGAAAGGAGCTTCCCTTTGCTATGAAGAGCTGACAGAATATGCTGGCAGTCAGCCTTCCAGAACTGCACATATAAAATCCAGACCTGAATGACCTGTCATGCAGCACATTCTATTACGGTAGCACGGCTTCTACAAGGTTACCACTCGAGGGGACAATGCTTCTAAGACCTAGGAAAGTGCATAGTTAGCAAACCACTTCTCTCTTCAAGGGCTGGCAGCTATCCACGTTCAAAGAAGTATACATCTGACAAAAAAAAATGTATACAGAGAAATAGCAATCATAGTGGAATTATCATGCCCACAGAGCTGGCTTTCTGAGATTTTCTTCAGAGATTCTCCTCATGTCTTTCAGTAAAAGAGGAGGGAGAGGCAGAAAAGTAAGAACAGACAAATAATAGTGAACATTTGTAGATTCTGCAGTTTGGGGATCTCCTTCGTATATGGGTTAACAATATTTCTATCCATACCATGTGAGCTTATATGAACATTTACGTGGCTATAAATGATGCATCAGTCTGATTTTGGCACTTAGCACTGGCTTCCTATATTATTATTTTCTTTATGTATGGCCTATTTCTCCAAGCATATGATAACACCTTAATAATAATCGCTAAAGTTTGCTGACAATTTACTCTATGCCCACTCTACACAAAGTGCTTTACAAGGTTTATGTCAGTTGATCTCACAAACAGATGATGCAGGCACTAGTCTGATATCAATTTTCAGGTGAGGAATTTCAAGAGAGGAGTTTGAGAGATAAAGTAATTTGCTCCAGGTGCCAACCATACAGGGCTAATTAAGTGACAGAGCTGGCAGAAGATCTCAAAGCCTGGCCTCCCTACTCCTCTGCTTCGACTCCCACCAAAGACTTCCTTCTGCTTGTCTCTATTCAAACTATCTTTATTAACTACCAAGTCAACAAGTGTGTAAAGAAAAACGATAGATCTAAGTGGTCCCATTATCAAGCAATATTAGTTAAGCAATGCTTCATTCTATTTTACATGCTAATATTACAAGGATAGTGTATTTTATACATATATTTGCAACCATAATGTGGAAATTATGTAGCCCATTTTTCCACTTACCTGTTTCCATTAAACTTTTGATTTTAATTTAATTAGGGGTACCAGTCAAAGCACAGGTTTCTCTGCCCAGTGTACTCAAGTGACAAATTCCTGAGACACTGGGATTTCAAGAGAGAGTTCACTAAGCACAGATCAGACAGACAATCGGCCTAAAATCTGTCTCCCGGAATTGCAATATTTCTGATAGTGTCATAGTATTAAAAGACAGGCAGGTTTATGCTAATAAGTATAGTGGCTTGAGATGACTAAGTTAGAGATGATCTAATTATTGAGCATGCATTGATAGAATTCATGCCTGGTCAAAGAATGTACATTAAGCTATTGCAAACCAGGCAAGCCAATTGTGGTTAGATCTAGCTTCATCTACTCAAATAGTTTGGGAATCGGGCTGGATTAGTTCTGGGCTGACTCAAGTTCCTTCATAAATATACATTAGGGGGCTTACTAGTGATTATAAAATAGATAAAAATATGAAATAAATCAAATGTCCTTCAACAACTAAAGGATAAATTAATTGTAGAAGATTCAGTGAATGGAATACTACATACCAGAAGGAATTAATGAAATATAGTCTTATACATCCACATAAATATAAAATATACTGAATGAAAAAGCATACTGCCAAAAAATAGAATATAATGTCATTTATATAAAATCCAAAAAAATAAAACTTAACAGTTGTATAAAGAAATACATTGAAATACCTGGTAAAAACTAAAACAGAAAGCAAGCAATTTATAAGTGAAAAACTCAAACAATGATAAGACATAGGATAAAGAGAGAGAAATGAGTAGAGAGAAGCATAAAATAGGCTTCAAAGGCATTGACAATGTTCTATTTTCTAAATCGTGGTTGGTTCATGAGTTTATTTCAACTGTCTTATAAATCATGTACATGCAACATCTATTTCTTTGGATGGTGAAGTATTTCAGTATCAAATCCAATATTAAAAATTATTTTTAAGTCTACAAAGTTGTAAACTAGAACAAAGCATTCAGATAGAATACAATAGAAACCAGTTTTATCTTTCATGTGAAATCTGATAGCTGGCTATAGCTTTCTGAAAAACTACATTAAGAAGACTCCTTAGTCCAAATCTGAGTTCGGCTGGAAGGAGTGCCACAAGTGAATGCCAAGATCTGCCAGAGGTACAGGGGAAGTCAAGGTACCTTAAGTGCCATGGGTTTTGCCATTTCTTGGGCGTGAAATGTTGGAAATTAGGCTGTAAATGTAATATGCTGTAATGAATGATTAAAAGTTATGGATTTCATTCTATAGAATTGAGAAACTACCAACCCCTTAGAAGAAAGATGTATTTAATGGAAAATTAACCCAGTAGCAACATACAAAATTATAAAAAGATAAATGAGACCATTAAATAGTTGACTTTTACTGGGGAGGTTTTTACAAAATTCACATTTGTTCTCTACCCAGGCAAAATCTGAGGCTTGGAAATGCATATATTTCAAAGGTTCTTAATGTAATTGTAATTCACACAGCTTTTTGAAAATCACTAAGTTCTCATGGACACCTTAAGTATTCAGCTAAGAAGCACTCAGTGGTATTAGGTAACAATATGTTTTTCAATTTGACATGACTCTCCAGAATTCATATAGTCTTGAATGTAGCTAACAGTTTAAATTTGTCAGTCACACATATTGTTCAAACAGTGTTCAGAAGATTCATGAATTTTGCTCCCATTTCTTCCTTTCATTTACAATTCTAAAGTTCTCTTATGATTTTATGTTTTCTTTATTAGGTAAAAAGTACTGACTCACATAATGAATTTTCAGTGTTGCTTCTTTAAAGAATAATAACTGCTACCCAAATTTCCCTAATCATTAGAAACACAGTATCTTAAGTTTCAAGTATCCATCAGGCAGAAAATACACGGAATATGTTGGAAAATGGAGCACAAATAATCAATGAAAGAAAGTATATGGGCATTTAAGAAGACAATGTGACCTGAAAAAAAGAAGTTTAAAACTAGCAAATACTTTAGTGCTTGGGGATGTTAACCTTCAATAGTAACATCTTCTGAGAACACTTAAAAAATTATCTAGGCCAGGTAGGGCTTTTGAATTTAATGCCACAGGCAGAGTGCTGGGTCATGACACTTGTTACTGTTTCCTACAGAGATGGTGTTGAAGGGATGTGAGAAAATAGTCACAAATCCAAAATGAAGGTGAAGGATGAAATTATACATTGATAGGGAATATAAACTAAAATGAATAAGCTAAAATATTTTCCAGGTAAAATGACATAAACGAACCTAGAAAAAGCCCAAAGGCCATTAGTCAGAATTTCAATCCTGTACTCCAATTTCACCAAGAGGGTGTTCTGAACATTTATATTTTAAGTACAGGTATTACGTTGTATCCAAAAAAGCAGGGCTCTTTTATCACTACAACTGCAAAACATGAGCAATACATAGTCAAACATGTAAGTCAATGATGGTTTATGGAACAAAGACTTCACACCCCAGTTTTCCTGAGATCATGAAAATGCCAAAGCACTTTCTTTGCCCAGGCAGAAGAATTGACACAGTATAGGAAGTACAGCTAGAGAGAGCAGAGATTTGATGACCATCTAACCAAGTCAACAAATAAAGTTTTTCTAATGGGAAAGGTCACGTACAAAGACTAATAGAAGAACATAAAGGAAAACCATAACTTCTTCCAAAATGATTTTTAATTATATTTGACTGACAAGTCAAGTTAAACTTTCAATTTTCGAAGGAGGAGCTTGCGGTCAGTCTAAATTAATCAGAAATTCCACAAATCCAAGAGAGTCAGAGCGAACATAAACTGGTTTTTGTGTATTGATCATGGACCACAAGGCAGAAAAAAAACTGAGGGGAAATTTCATGAGAGGTCAGACTAGCATCAGAATGAGAAAGGCATTATTAGAATTTCTTCTCAATAAATTATGGTACAAACTTACAACCTTATTGTGTAACAATATCCTTTGAACAGGTGAAGTATATAACATGCCTAACTTTGAGAAAATTTGAAGTTCAAAGGAGCCTTTTTCCATTTTCAAATCATATTGTCAAACTCATCACTGAACATGTCAGGATGCTTTCTTTTAATGTTTTATGAACACTAAGTTATTTAAATGGTGTATAGGTATCTACATTTTAGCTCAGAACTGCTTTATACAAATATATAACAAACTTTCTGTAGTATAGAGTAATGAAAACAAACAATTTTCTATCTTAAATTAAAGATGGTAGGAATGTTTCTGAAAGGATGATATTGCTTGAACTCTATCAAAATTCCTTGGGGTGCTTAAGGCCAATTCCAGAGCCACCCCTGGATTATCTAAAGGAGAATGTCTGTGTGGAGCCAAAGAATCTACATTTTGAACATGTACTGACGCAGTGAGGTTTGAGAAGGGAAAATCTTTAAAAACAATTTTGAGGCAAGGAACAATAAGCCATCTTATAAAACCTTACATCATTCCAAAACACCAGTGCACAATAGGACAAAATTCCCAGGATTCCACTGTTGAGAGTTTTGCTCTCCAGAGCTAATGCTTCAAATATGACATTTGGTAACTCACAGCAGTTAGTGCCCGCTACCCCAAATGAGAATTAGAGGGTTTATTATTTGCCTTTAAATTCTTCTAAATAGAAAGCTATCCTAATTATTTCTCTAATCTTGCAAGAGATGCCAATTTACACTTTTCAATTTTGTCAAAATAATTTCCTGGGTGTATTTATGCCACTTTACCCACCCACATTCTCAGGCTTTAAAAACTTGTGGAAAATGCCTTTTTATAAATCCTCCTCCCACCTCCTTAATATTTTAATAACTGTAAGTCCATTTGATGTCAGTTTTACCAGCTTCAAAGCCCACCGGCATGTCTAAAGTGTCAGTAAAACCTCACCTGTCTGCTCATAGGCATCACGGTAATCATTTTATTTATTCCTTCACAGTTCTAGTAGCTGTATAAATTTAGGCTATAAATTCATTAATGTTAGGGAAAAGATCTTTTATTTATGTTGTACTTCAAGGACAAGTTCTTGACCTTTGCTTTTCTGACAAAACATACAGAAAGGTTAAATTTTCCAGCATGAAACTCACTTTCTTAGGAATACAAAGATGCTTAGTAATATAAAGCAAATGGTGGCAAAGATTGTTTTGTTTTGATCTGTAGTGTGCTGCTTAAAAATCTGTACATTTTTTAAGGGTCATTTAGAGCACAGCATCAATAGAGATATCTTGGTTATGGTAGCTTGCACTTTATGTGCCATCCCGAAAAGATAAAAAAGAGTAGAGACCTAATCCAATCTCTGCTATTACCCAACTACAATATAACTTGGTAACATCTGTTTTCAGGTTTGTTTGTTTTTTTATTGTGGAAACGTATATACAACACGAACTTTTCTATCTCAACCACTCCCAAGCATACAACTCAGTGGGATTAATCATATGCACAATGTTATGCCACCCTCACCACCATCCATCAACCCAACTTTCCAACACCCTGAACAAAAACCTACGCACACTTAGGCAGTAATTTCCCATTCTCCCTCTCCATCTGCCATCCCCAGTGCTGAGACCAGCTCAGCAATAGGTTTGCACGAAGGGAAGGCAACACAGAACTGAAGAAATAATAGGACAGAAAGAAAGACACAAGAGAGAAAATAAAGATGGGACCAGGGGACTCAACAGCTTCTGGAACTGAGAGCCTCAACCCTATCCACATCGTATTTATTAGAAATTACAAAGCAGTAGTTATCTATGTTTATTTTCAAGGCTGCTTATTATTAAAGCTGTAGCACCTGCAATGCTAGGGAGCAGGCCATACAAAGCTGAAACGTCTTCACACAAAAAAAATTTTCGTGCTGACCAGACAGTGTTCCGTCTAGTCAAGGCCCGCATTGCTAAACCCACATTTCTTATCTGCATTATGGAAACATTTCAACTTCAAGCCAGGTTCCCACATTCAAATTCAAGCTGTTTTCCCACACTCTGGTAACCTGTACTCCAGTTTCTGCCTATGAGTTTGCATATTCTAGTTATTTAATGTAAGTGGAACCATACAATATCTGTTCCTTTCGTGTCTGACTTATTTCACTCAAAATAATGTCTTCAAGTTTCATATATTTATTGGCATGTATCAGAACTGTATCATTCTGATACTGTATCATTCCTTTTTGGACTGAATAATATTCTCTTGTAGGTATATGCCACATTTTCTTTATCCATGCACTGGCTGGTGGACATTTTGGTGGCTTACTTCTTAGTAAATTTTTAAGTTGCTCTTGATTTGACTTTATTTCTTGATATTTAATGCAATCAGCCAACAAATTTTCATACCCACAACTATCCAAAATAATCTAAAAATTTCCATTTATTTTCTTTTGTATCATTATTTGCTTATATTTCTCCTTATGTTGATACTTCAGTAAAATTAATTCACTCTTTAATTACATCTTTTCCCAACTTCACTTCTATCTCCCTCAATGCATACCACCTTTCTACTCCCATCCCTCTTCCTCAAGATTAACAAGCCAATAGAATAGGTATTCTTCCACAACTTTTCCCATTTTAATTGATTTAATTTTATTTAGTATATACATGTGCACAAACTTATAGCTAGATAGAATTTTCCCTTACTGATTTATAAATTTTGCACACATTGTTTTATCTGCAATTCATTATTCTTACTCAATAACATCTAAAGAAAAATCTACAACTCAACAGGTATAGTTCTAACACATCATTTTTTAATAGTTATATAAAATACTAGGAGTGGATATATCAAAACACGTTCAACCATTTCCAATGCTTTAATATCCCTGCATGTAGTACATACACATAACATTTTCATTTATATGAGAATGCTGCTTGAAAAAATATGTGCAATATGTGAATAGTTTCCATTCTATTAATAATAAATTGATAGTAAAGCTACCAGATTGCTTTACTAAAAAAAGTGAAACTATTTGGGTGACTACCTGGCAGGTAAGATCATCACTTTTTCACTTTTGTTATGACTACCCTAAATTTGAGCATTTCAAAAAAGTTTTCTGTGAATTGCTTTGCTGTTTCTTTGTTCATTTACCTGTTGAGATGTTTGTATGGAAAAGTGATTGTGGTGGTTTAGAATGTTGTGCCCGAGAAAAACATGCACTTAACCTTAATCTAACCCCCTATGGGTATAAACCCATTTTAAATGGAACTTTTTAAAAAGTTATTTTGAGCTAAAGTATGGTCAACTAAACAGGATGGCTCTTAATCCTATTGCGGGAGTCCTTATAGAGAAGGATACAGAGAAAAGCCACTGAAGAAGCAACAAGTTGGCAATCAATGGAACCAGAAAAGAAAGGAGAAGATGTCACCATGTACACTGTCATGTGACAGAAAAACCAAGGAACCCCAAGGATCACCAACAGCCAGCCCCAGAATGCTACAATCTTTGGGGAGAATGCATTGCCTGGCTGATGCCTCAATATTTTACTTCTCTTAGCCTCAAAACCATGAGCCAACAAATTCTTGTCATTTAAGCCACATCCCATTGTATGGTATTTTTCCAGGTGCTTTAAGAAGAATTTACAAATGTCTATTTGTGAGTACTCTTTGATACTATGGGTGTTAACCATTTGTCATCTATTTTGCAAATCTTCTCTCCATTGTCCATTGAGTCTCTTTATGCTAATAGTTAGGATAAAATACTTATAACATTTTATGTTGTAAAATATTTGTATATTTTCATTAAGCACACTTTTCCCACCACTAAATTAAACATATAGTCTCCCAAATGTTCTTCTAAGATTTTTATTTGTTCATGTTTGACTCCTTAATCCATGTAGAATTTATTTTCATATATAATGCAAGGTAGCCTACCTTCATTTTCCTCCAGAAAAAAAGTCATTTTTGCCAGAACCATTTATTAAATGAATCATCCACTTACCACTAAATTGAAATGTCACCTTTGGTATATATATCCTAGGATCTAACTTAAAATTCTTTATTTCAATCCACCATTCTACATGCCTATTCTATGCCAAAAGCATATACATTTCATTTATAGTATTTTTTGGAATATAATGGTTATCAAAGCCATTCTTGTCTAGTTCTTGATTTTAATCTAAGTGGTGAACCAATGAGGCTAATCCAGGTAAGTTTTGGTAGTTTTAGGTAAATAGGGTTTTTTTTTTTTCATTTTTTATTTTTCTGGGGTAAATAGTTTCTATCATATATAAATACTACTTATTCTTAATTTATTTATGTATTAAATGAAGAATGGAAACTGAACTTAACATACCTTTTTAGTATGTATTTGATTTGATTAAATGTTTTTCCAAACTAATTTTTTTTACTCCAGTGACATATTGAAATACTCTTACATTCCTGGAACATATTTTCCTTTGTCATAGTTATTATCCTTGTAATGCATTGCTGAATTCCAACTGTTAATATTTTATTTTATATTTTTTCAAATTTTCCTAAGATTATAAGTATATTGGCCATTTGTCTTTTTTATACAGTATTAGCTTTTGACATAAAAATACATAGGTGGCACAACATGAACTGCTAAGATTTTTATATTTTTCTAGGGCATTCACTTGGAATAGACAACAGAATATATTTATGGTCTTGCCCTAAGGATATAGTAACTCTTCCATCCACTGACATAATACAGTCTCAAGGAATCTAGACTATGTAAAATTTCTGCAGAAAATATTAGTCCATTCTATTGATGACATTATGTTAATCAGATCAAATGAGCATGATGTGGCAAGTATATTAGAGGCCTTGATAAAACACATGTGTTCCAGAAGGTGGGAAGCAAATCTGACCAAGATTCCTTATAGCTGATTTCTTTTTCATTTTTGGGGCATACAAGAAGTCTGGGGCATGCAAAGGAAAAATCATTGCCTCTCAAACCTCCTATCATCAAGAAGGAAGCAATACACCAGTTGGTCTCTTTCTCGTCTTTGACCTATTTATAAGGTGACACAAAGGATGTTAGTGTTAAATGAGTCCAGAGCAGAAAAGGACTTTGCAGCAGATTAGGTTTGTAGTGCAAATGGCCCTTCTACTAGGGCCATATGATCTGGCAATTGTTATGGGTGCAGGGGTATCAGTGGTGAGTAAAGAAGAATGGTAGGGTTGTGAGTAAAGAAGAATGGTAGGGCAAGCCCCAATAAAAGAATCACAACATATACCCTCAGCGTTTGGATGCAAGGACATGCCATCTGCAGTACACAATTCCATACCATTTGTAAAATCTGACCCTCGGAGAGATCAAGGGCATTATAGGCTATTCAGACTAAAATGGATCGTGTCTGTACCAACAAGTCTGAAGGTCAGGCAAACCCAACAGAAAGTCATTCCAACATGCAAATGGTATATATGGGATCAGGTATGAGCAGGGTCGCATTAACCAGCTCTGTACAGGGTTGCAAGACAGAAAAAAAGCTGCTGTACCACATCCTCCATCAGAGATGGCCTTGAAAGATATCAGTGAGGGGGAAATCCTCAAAATGGGCAGAGCATCCACCCATTTTCTGTGAAATGAAATGTGGTCCAAGGTATGAATATCCATGGATTCATAGACAAATGACTTGGCTAGTTGATCCAGAGCCTAAAAGGAGACAGATTGGATGATTCAGGGACATAGTGACCTGGGCAAAAGGCATGTGGGATGTGAACAAAACTATAAGCTTGTACACAAAGTGCAACGATCTTAGAATCACAAGTCAAAACAAACTGAAGAGTAGCTGCAATGGAAGAGGAAGGCTAAATCTGCCAGTTGATATCAGCCAGCCTCTGCCATCAGCCACCACAGGGTTGGCACAATGGGGTATGAATGAAGCAGCAGAACAGATGGAGTTTATGCATGGGCCTAAAAGCACAGGCTCCCCACTCCCAGCTGCCAATACAGGACCAACCTTGAACCCCCAATACAGCAGTATCCCACAAGGAAATCTGCAAGCTCCTTGATGATAAGTTGATTACTGGAGATTACTTACTCCCTGGAAGGGTGGTAAGCATATCATGACAAATATTGACCCACATCCTGGTATGAGTTTACTTCTCCTACCTATGGGTCTTTGCTAGTGCCATTATCCAAGGTTTCACAGATTGTCTGATCCTCCAACATGAGCTTTTAAGTAATACACATCATATCAAAGACGCTACTTTACAGCAAAGGAGATGTAGCAGTGGGCACATGATTATACGATCCACTTGTCTTAACACATTTCTCACTACCCAGCAGCTGCTGACCTGATAAAATGATGTAACGGCCATTTTAAATAACAGCTTTATTGTGATAAAACTCACACAGCATAAAATTAACCCTTTCAAAGTTTCCAATTCAGCTGTTTTTAGTATATTCACAGAACCATGCTACCATTATAACTATCTAAGTTCAGAACATTTCATCACCTCACAAAAAAAAACCACATAACCATTGGCAGTCACTCCACATTTCCTCTTGCCCCCAGTCCCTAGCAAGCACTAACCTACTTTCTATGGGTTTTCCTACGTTAGACATTTCACATATATGGAATAATGAAATATCTGGTCTTTTCTGACTGGCTTTTTTCACTTAGCATGTTTTCAAGGTTCATCCATGAGTATCAAAACATTTCTCATTGTGATTAATACTCCATTACATATACATACCGCAATCTGTTTATCCATTGATTAGCTGATGGACAGGTAGGTTGTTTCTACTTTTTGGCTACTATGAATAGTGCTGTCATGAATATCGTGTGCAAGTTTTTGGATGGATATATGTTTTCATTTCTCTTCGTATTATATATATATATGATTGGCAACTCCAAATAGTAATGAAACTTTAACATTTAAAGTCCTGCAAAATTGTTTTCCAAAGTGCTGCACCATTTTCAATTTCTCCTCTTCTTTGCCAAAACTTGCTATTTCCCTCTTTTTCACTTTAGTTATCCTAGTGAGTATAGGGTGGTATCGCATTGTATTTTTGATACGCATTTTCCAAATGACTAATGATGCTGAGCATCTTTCCATGTGCTTATTAGTCATTCATATACCTTCTTCAGAGAAATGTCTATTCAAATCCTTCCCCATTTTTAACTGGGTTATCTGCCATTTTATCATTGTGATATGAGTTATTTGCATAGTCTTGAGCATAATGGACCTGGATCCCAGTCCTTAATCTGATATTTACTGGTCTCTTTGACTCTGGGTATATTTAACATCTTCTATTCTATTTTTTCATTTGTAACACTGGATTGGTAAGAGTAACTACAATCAGGGCATCATTTTAAGAACTAAATAACCTAAGGCATAGAAAATTCCTAAGCACAGCATTCAATAAACATTAACCATTATTATTATGATAATTAAAATTATTACTAGGAAAAGAAACACACAAATGTGTTTTAAGTCCCAGTTCTGACTCTGTCTAAACTTTACAAAATTTACCTGTCCACCCTGGAAAGTGGGTGACAGGTCTCCAGGCTATTTCTGCTCCAAAACAACTCTAATTCTTTAAGTGCAGGGACCCGAATGATTTGCATCGGTAGGTTTTTCAGTACTAACAGCCCGAGATGCTGATGATTCCTCGGCAGTAAAGGAGAAGTGATGGCCACCCCTGCTCCTCTGGGGCCTCATTAGAGGCCTGCTGCTGAGCAGCTCAGAGAATCCCTCGTTATCAGGGAGCTGTGGCGTGTGGCAGCTGCTGGGTACCTTGTGGCTTCCCAGTCTACCTCCACCAGCAGGGAACTCTGTGGCTGGCAGTCAGTCCTGACAGAACTGAAGGGTAAACAGAAAAGATTAAAATAAAATAAGGCACACGCAACCAACCTGGACCAAAAACAGAAAGAGAAGAAAAAGGAATGCTGAGTATAATTTTAGGGCTTGTGTGCACTGCTCAAAAGGAAAAAAAGAGAGAAAGAAAAAAAAGCTGCCTTCTTAGAAGAAAGGCACAAGCACCTTGATCATATTAATTATAAATATTTTTAATTATAAATATTATATATATATATATATTCTTTGCTTCTCTTTAGATGGATTCCTGATTACACTATGCAATTGCTAAGTAATAAACAGATTTTATGTTTTCCCACAGTATATTTCAGGGGTCCATACCCAGAACCATGGAGACAACTGTTTCAATTACAATGACATCATTAACATTTCAGACACTAGGGCATCAGCAATATCCCAAAATCCAAAATAGTTAGGACCTAAGACCTTGAATCTTTCATTTCCATAGTGGTGACTCAATAAGCACATGATGTTAGTCACCAAAGGCATACACAGATGACAACAAAGGATGTCCACGCACAGGGCCAGACTGCGCAGGCTCTGAAGCCAGACAGCCCTGGGTACCAATCCCAGCAGTGCCCGCATTGGCTAGAGGCCACCAGGCCAGTCATTTCATTCTTCCACACATCGACTCCTCATCTCTAAAACAGGAATAACAATGGCCAGACAAGGTAATATCAGTAGAGCAATGAATGCAGTGCTTCATACACACTCAGTGCCAAATAAGGCTTAGTGTTTTTTATGGAACTTTTTATTATTAATGATGGTAAACCTGACATCAGGCAGGATTAAAATACATGCTTTGGGGTAGTGGATGTGGCTCAAGCTGTTGAGCATCTGCTTCCCACATGGGAGGTCCCAGGTTCAGTCCCCAGTGCCTCCTAAAAACAAAAACAACAAGCAAACAAATGAAAAAACAACTCAGGGGACACAATGTGGTTCAGTGGTTGAATGCCGGTTTCCCATATATGAGATCCCAGGTTCAATCCCTGGCCCTAAAAAACAAACAAACAAAAAAAGAATATATGCTTTAGATGTTTTATTTGCCTACAAATGCCTTACAATTTTAATTATATATGAAACAAATAATAATTAAATGTATGTGTGCATACAAATATACACATATATGTGTATATAGACACCCATATACACATAGAAATTTAAAAGTACTCAATTCACCCAAGCTTCCTCTATCTCCAGAACTATTACTCTAATCCAAACAATCATTATCTCAATAGGTTTATTTTAAGTGATATTTAACTAGTCTCTCTGCTTCTACTGTTGTCCTCCTCCATTCCACTGTTCTCACAAAAGTTAATTTTCAAAAGTTAGATCAGAAGCTGTTGCGCCTCTGCTTAAAACTCTGTAATGGCTTCCCCTTGTTCACAGGGTAAAATACAGGTTCCTAAGCATGACCTGTCAGGTCTACCTGCTCTGGTCCCTGCCTCTCCCTCTCAACCTCCTCTTCTTACACCTTCTCTTCCTAAATAAGCCAAGTTTATTCCCCTCGGGGAATAACTGAATTCTTTCTGCAAAGCTTGTTCTTTCCCCTCCTCCCATGCTTGCTTTCCTTCTCATGCTGCTATTCTCTGCACATAGGGGCTTCCGTTAGAGAAGGGGTGTCCTTCCCCTCACCAGGCCCTTTACAAAACATTGCCGCATTAACCTCAAATGAATTATTACTCCCTGGATTTATTACACTCATTTCTTTGGGTCTTCATATTTATCTTTCAACCAGAATGGAAGCTTCATGAAAGAGGGACTGGCTACCATTATCACATTGTCAGCACCCTCTATAATATTTTACAAAGCATTAAAGTTCACTACGTACTTTATGAATGAATTATGGATATCATTTTTAAAGAGGAAAATACTTTTTCATACACTGAAACATCAGTGATTTTGTTAATAGAAATGCAATTTTTTTTTTTACTGACCATATATTTTCTAAATAAGAAAGGGTGAATTGACTTTAGCATTCAAAATGCACATTCACATGATCTTTAGAAAAGGGTTCCAGAAGATAAAAAGTGAGCTATTCTCACAAGCATGATTCATCCAGGACAGCAATTCACCTAATCTCTTGAGACAAATACACCCTATATGCTTCTTGGCATTTTTCCACACATTTCCACCAGCAACATCATTTTTTAATTCTCATTCCTAGTGGAAATAATTGACAAAATAAAAGAAAAACATTGTTACCATGTTTGCAGGTAATGGATTCAGTCATAAATGACTAATTGTGAAAATAAACATATTTAGTTCTACACAGTCAAAACGTAAATTAGAGCCTTCTTTTTTTTTTTGCACCTGGCACAATTGTCATAATTTCCAAACTCTTTATTCCTTTCCTCCCTTTTAAAATTTTTCTTTCTGAGTTGTTTTCTTCCCTGTCTTCATCTTTTTTTTTTTTCTTCATATACTTAGAGAAATCACACACATCGTTATTTTTTCTTTGTTTGACAAAGAAATAGATGCTATGGCAACAGCATCCAGAAAGTGATTATTGAAAATAATTAGGTCTTAGGCATGGATAGAAATTATATCCAGGTAATAAACTCAAGAAGGAAAACAAGGAGCTAATGACGACTCTATGAAAATAAATAATTTTGTTCAAAATGAGTTTGAATAAGCCTGTGGGGGGTTTTATACTCTTTTATACTTTTGTACTTTTATACATTGGCTCCACACAGTTTTTCCATCTCTGCCTCTTTCTCTGCTACCACTACACAGTGCTGAAATTTATCTGGATGCTTTATTTTAACACAATACAGGACTGCTTTCACACAATTCATTAACAGGCCCTCTAACTTCTTCACTCCTCTGCATGGACATGTCAACTTTCCTCCAAAGCGGTTCAGCATAAGAAAAATACATATTGTATTTTACCTTTAAAACTGATCACTTGAATATCAATACCCTTAAAACCAGTGAAAATGTAAAGCCCACAGTGAGCTTCTATTAGAAAGGCTAAGAGATACTTAGGAGTCCCTGGCATGCAAAGAGATAATGCCCATTTGAGAATAACGATAAAGCAGCTGCAGATGTTCAGTCAATTACATTGCCTGATTAGCTCTACATTCCAATGCTCCATGCAACTCAGGCTCCCATCCTACTGTTCTTTTTCTGAGGAAATGTTTTAAACAGCATACTTGCTACAGCTGCTGGGTTCCATCTATTTGCCTCTCTGTATACATTCCACCAATCAACTTACCTCTTCTCAATGCTTCTTTTGGTTGCCAAGTCCCAGATGTTTCTGCTTTCCTATTTCTCCTCTTCAGAATACCTTTTCATTTGAAACCCAAAAAGCCCAGTGGAAAAAATTCCACATTAGCTCTTCAAATTGTGGGAGCTAAGTATACCTATCATTGTCTACTGGAAAGCTTAAACTCACAAGTGCCAATTTTCATGATGTTATTACTAAGTAACGAGAAAAATTCAATTTACATTACCCTAATATTCCTACTATTCCTGAAATGGACTTTTGCCACTGTGTCTGGGCAGCCAATATCTTATTTTACTACATGTCAGAACTCCCCCAAGTTCTGAGGCATAATGTATCCCCCACGACTGAACTGCAATTGCCAGAAGCATGTTTTCCCAGGCTCCCTTGCAGCTATGTGTAGCATATATTCTAGGTTCTGACAAGGAAATGCACCCACCCCAGACTGTGAATGGGGAGCTCATGACACAAAGACACATGGACTGGTAGAATTCATCTAGTGAAGAATGGTAACAGGTTGGTAATGTCATCCATTTTCCAGAGAACACAATAGCAGCAGTTCTAGAAGCAAGGCCGTATGTATTTATTATACTAACTGTGCAGTCCATGGTGTTTTTCATGAACTTGGATGTGTAACCCTTGACTTGATTTTCTGACCTTCAGAAATAGTTTCTCCTTGCTTTATCTAATATCTAATTAATAAATTTCCTCTGCTGAAATAGCCATAGTCAGTTAACACCAGTTATAACTTAGATTCCTGATAGATACTGTCAGTGTAGAACAAAGACAGAGACTGTTAGACTATATCCTGGTACAAAGAAACATATCAGATACCGGTGCAAAAGACAAGTTATTTCTCTCTTACTTCACAATCCAGAGGTGGATGTGTCACCGAGGGATCCAGCTTCCTTCTAATTTGTTCCACTTTTTTCCTCTGCAAGGTCAAATCTACCTTCCATCAATTTCATATTTCAACTCAAAGAAAAGGAAGGAAGAGTGAAGGGTAATTTCTTTTCTTTTCTGTATTTGTTTCCTATTGCTGTGCATCAAATTGCCACAAATTAAGTCACATAATATAGCACAAATTTATTCTTATAGTTCTGGAGGGCAGAAGTCTTAAAAGTGTCTTATGGGTTAGAGATGAATTCCTCCTGGAGCCTTTGGGGATCCATTGTCTGGTCTTTTCTAGCTTTTAGAGGCTACTTACATTCCTTGACTTGTGGTCCCTTCTTCCATCATCTAAGTTCATCCCTCCAACTTCTGTTTCCATTATCATATCTCCTCTCTAACTACAACCTTGCTGCTTACCTCTTAGAAAGGAACCTTGTGATTACATTGGAGTATACAGATAATTCAGGATATCATCTCTAAATCCTCAAATTATTCACATATGTGAAGTCCCTTTTGCCTTGTAGGGTATATATTCACAGGTTCCAGGCATTAGAATGTGGATATCTTTAGGAAACTATTATCCAGAAGAATAGAATGCAGAAGTTAAACCTATCATTTTTAACTCACATCCTACCAACCTGAAATTAGACACATAGCCACACCAAGCTGCAAGAGAACCTAGGGTGACCAAGCACCCTGCCAAAATGCAAGGATAGCAGTAAGGGGTGAAGGCTAGAATAATTCAAAGAAAGTTGGAGAGAATGGAAAATGACTGTGCCAGTCAAGGTTGTCCTGGCAGGAAGGAGATGGCATGCTCAAATGTGATCTTTGAGGAATATTTAATACAGGGACTTTTCCCAAATGTATGAAATGGCGGTCCATACTAAAATTAGTAAAACCTGAGAGCTATTACCACTCCTAGGTCTGAAGGGGCAAAGAGACTGTATATTTAATTTCATAGGGCTGCTAAAATAAAATACCATATACTGGGTGGCTCAAAACAACATACATTTACTGTGTTATAGTTCTGGAGGCTAGAAGTCTGAAATCAAGGTATCAGTTGTCCTCCTGCAAAAGGTTCTGGAGAAGAATCTTTCCATGCCTCTCTTCTAGCTTCTGGCAGTTGCTGACAATCTTTGGCATTCCTTGGTAGCATAACTCCAATCTGTGTCTCCATCTTCATATGGGCTTCTTCCTTGTCTACTCTATGTCTATAAATCTCTCTCTTCTTATGAAAACACTTTATCCAGTGTCTAAACTAGTATGACACCACCTTAACTTGATTACACCTGCAAAGACCATAATTTCAAATAAGGTCACATTCAAAGGTGCTAAGGGTTATCTTTGGGGGGAGTACAATTCAAACCTTACCAAAGGAGAGGTTACCACCTGCTGATAAAAGCAGTTATAGTTTAAGAGAAGGCTGCTTGACACAGGTGAATTTTACCAAGCATTTTGAGAATTAATACCAGTCCTGTTCAAACTCTTCCAAAAAATTGAAGAAGAGGAAAAGTTGCCCAAGACATTTTATGAAGCCAACATCACCTTAATACCAAAGGCAGATAAAGTCACTACAAGAAAAGAAAAAATTACAGACCAATCTTTCTCATGAACCGAGATGCAAAAATTCTCAATGAAATACATGCAAATAGAATCCAACAGCATATCAAAAGAGTTATACATCACGACCAAGTGGGATTTATTTCCGGTATGCAAGTGTGGTTCACCATAAGAAAATCAATCAACTAAAATACACCACACAAATAAAATGAAGGAAAAAAACCCTACATGATCATCTAAACTAAAGCAAAATAAGACATTCAGCAAAATCCAGCATCCTTTCTTGATAAAAAAACACTTCAAAAGATAGGAATAGAAGAAAAATTCCTCAATATTATAAAAGACATATATGAAAAATGCACAGCCAATATCATACTCAATGGGAAAAGGGTGAAAGGTTTCCAAGATTGGAAACAAACAAGGATGCCCACTGTCAACATTGTTATTCAATACTGTACTAGAAGTTCTAGTTAGAGCAATTAGACAAGGGGAAAAAAAAGACATGCAAATAGAAAAAGTATAACTCTCACTATTTGCTGATGACATGATCTTATATTTAGAAAATTCTGAAATGTCTATGATAAAGCTACTTGAACTAAAAAATGTGTTCAGCAAAGTGACGGGATACAAGATCAACATGCAAAAATCACTAATGTTTATGTACACTAGTACTGAACAATCTGAGGAGGAATTTAGGGGGGAAATTCCACCTGCAATAGCAACAAAAACTTAATTACCTAGGAATCGATTTAACCAAATAAGTACAGGACCTAAGTGCAAAAAACTACAAAACAATACAAAAGGAAATCAATGAAGACAAACAAATGGAAAGACATTCCGTGTTCATGGGTGACAATGTCAATCCTACCCAAACTGCTTCAAAGCAATACCAATCAAAATTCCAAGAGCCTACTTTACAGAAATAGAAAAGGCAATTACCAAATTCATTCAGAAGGGAAAGTGCACCCAAATAGCCAAAGCCAAAAGCATTCTAAAAACGAAGAGTGACATGAGAGGAATTTTACTGCTTGATTTAAAATATATTACAAAGCTACAATTATCTAAACAGCATGGTATTGTCATAAAGAGACACATAAATCAATGGAATGGAACTCAGAGTCCAGAAATAAACCCTCACCTCTACAGCCAACTGTTTTCAACAAATCTAAAAAAGCCATGTTAATGGGGTAAAACAGTCTCTTCAATGAATGGTGCTGGGAGAACAGGATATCCATAACCAAAAGAATGAAAGAGAACTCACTATACAAGAACCAACTCGAAATGGATCAAAGACCTAAATATAAAAACCAGGACCATAAAACTACTAGAAGAAAATGTAAGAAAATATCTTAAAGACCTTGTGAGGGGGGTGGTTCTTGGGCCTTACATCCAAAGCACATGCAACGAAAGAAAACAATAGATAAATGGGACCGCCTCAAAATTAAACACTTTTGCACTTCAAAGGACTTTGTCAAAATGGTGAAAAGGCAGCCCACTCAATGGGAGAAAATAATTGGAAACCTCGTATCCAAAAAGAGTTTAATATTCATGATATATAAAGAGATCATACAACTCAACAATAAAAAGACAAACTATCTGATTTTAAAAATGGGCAAAAGACTTGAATAGACATTTTTCCAAAGAAGAAATACAAATGGCAAAAAAAAAAAAAAAAGAATAAAAGTATAACATCACTAGCAATGAGAGGTTGTAGAGAGATAGGAACATTTATTCACTATTGGTGAGAATGTAGAATTGTACAGTCACTGTGGAGGACGGCCTGGCAGTTCCTAAAGAAGTTGAATATAGATTTTTCACAGGACTCGGCAATACCACTACTTGGTATATACCCAGAGGAACTGAGAGCAAAGACATGAACAGATGTCTGCACACCGATGTTCAAAGCCATGTTATCCACAATGCCAAAAGTTGGAAACAACCCAGCTGTCCAACAACCAATGAATGGATAAACAAACTATGGTGAAACCACATGATGAAACATTATACAGGTGTAAGAAAAAATTAAGTTGTAAAGCATATGGCAACATGGATGAACCTGGAGGTTGAGTGAACCAAGCCAGGCACAGAAGGACAAATACTGTATGATTGCACTACTATGAGCTAAATATAATGAGTAATCAATATATTTGGAGTTAATAACTTGAATATAGGTCACCAGTACATAAAAGGAGTTTAGAGAATGAAAAGCTGAAGGTTAACTTGTACAGAATTGGTAAAAAGGATGTGTTAATCTTTGGAAATGAACAGAAAAGGTGAAAGCCCAACATAATGTTTGTAACTAGCAGTACTATTACGTGGGTATAAAGTAGTTTAAAGGGAAAGTCTAAGGTCATTTATATTAAGAAAAGGAAAGCTAAAAAAGGTAACAAGGAACTGTACATCACAGTAAAACCACATGTAAAATATGAATAAGGGTAAAATTGCATATAGAAGACCATTTTTCTTTGAAGCTGAACTAATGTATGGTAAACTACAAAATGTTAATATCAGACAAAAAATTATGCCAAGTGGAAGAAATAAAACACAAAGTACTATATTATATGGTTCCATTTATATAAAATATAAATCAATTTATAAAGATAAAATTAGATTAGTGGTTTTGTAGGGCTAGGAAAGGACTCCTAAGGGGTGTGGAGGTTTTCTTTTTGGAGTAATGAAATTGTCCTAAATTTTTTTGTGCTGATGAATGCAGAACATTGTGATTATATTAAAAGCCATTGATTATACACTTTTGATAGATCATATGGTATATGACTATATCTCAATAAAACTGTTTAATAAATAATAAGTAAATAATTATGCAAGAATAGCCAGAAATAGCAGTTATATACAGCAGGGGAAACAGATTGAGAGGGGAAGAATTTTCTCATTTGTCTGGTTTTTGCTTATTATTATTGAAATAATGAAAATTCTCTAATAATGACTGAAGAGATAAATGCACAACTATGAGATTATACCAAATACCACTGATTGTACACTCTGGATGAATTAAAGGCTTGATCAATAAATATCAATAAAATTGATTTTTTTTTTTTAAAGAATAAAACAGAGCGAAGGCTACTAGATGGAAGCTGGTCTCCACTAACAAGAAGACCACCAATTCACACAACCAGTATGGAAGCAGCTAATGTAACAGATACTCTGACTTCATTCTCCTCCTGTCCTTTGGTTTCCTGTCTTCTACTGGCTGAACCCAACCAGAATCCGCAGGGCAAGAAAGCCCATTACAGCATCCACAGAGGTCAGCCTCCCGGGGCACAAGCAGTTTGGGGAGGGCTGTAGCATGGATGTGGAAATACCAGTGAAGCCTATACCAGGGGACAGTTAATGTCGCAGCCACAGGTATCCTCATGAATAGAACACCTAAGGGGACTTCTGAATCTTTGATAGATGAATATCAAACAGTTAAAACCCATTCAACATGTTTGAGTTCCTGCTGAGTGACACAGATGTTGCTGAGCATTAGAGTGACAAAGAAATCTGAAAGGTGGTACCTGCTGTGACTTAACTATTAGGGAGTGCTGCATATCATCCAAGGAGTGGGGTGGGGGGCTTCCCCAGGCTTGAGAAGATAAAGGGTGGAGCCCATTTTATATGATCACTTTTTCTGCTGACAGATCTGGTGATGCTCTGTGTTCCTATTTTCAAGAGTTGCACAGCGAAGACACACAGCTAAACAAAAACATTACTAATGGGAGATTTAAGAGGTGGGCAAAAGAGCTAAGAGAATACAAATGAGGAAGCAATTAGCTAGGTTCAATACAGTGCTGTTTATAATTTACTAGATTACCTCTCCTTGAAAATCGGTAATCTATGAAAACTCAACATGGAAAAATCTGAGTTAGCAAGATTTTAACAATTCCCAGTCATTCTCTCGAAACTGAGAGTTGCTAAGTGAGGCCCACTGATAATTTGTTCCAAAGAACTTCCCTAACGGCAGTTCCACAAAATTTCTAAATCAAAAGAAAAAGAAATTTCTCAGTATTCTAGAAGTCATCATGTATTGTTTTTTTAAAAAACTAAGAATATTACCAACGTCTACATGGCATCAAAACTCTTATTCCTTTAATAAATTTTTAAATTTATATTACACTTGAGTAGAGATTCTTAAATGACTTAATGGGGGTAAATGGCAATTGTATTGTCTATATAAAAGAATGCTTAATGCATATGCTAAGTATACCTATGCCTTTTGTGTTCATATGCATGTATGTGAATGTGAGCACATATACATGTGTTTACCATTACTAACTTAATACCATACCTTCTTATTCTCCTGCTCCAGGGGATGTGAAGTGACTTCACTCCCTCATACATTTAGAAAGAATAAATTGAACAAACTCAGCTTACTCCGTGCTTTGTGCTGTTGATTCTAAGCTTGCTCTGCTGCTCCTTTGGAGCCGCCTCTGTGCAGTGAGGTTTCCATCATCCAAATTTGCCTTTGAGTGGGTAGATAAGTCTACTAAAGTTCAGCCTTAACAAGCCCATTAACCAAGGAAACTAAAGTTCTATCCTCCATTCTTGCCTCTACCAGAATCAAGGCAATGACTTGGCATCCACAGCTTCTTTGCTTTATTTCTTATCATTTTTCAGAATTTAAGGGGGCAAAGTTGCTTTACATTTATTGAGGTCCCTGTCAAAGGCCTCCACACATGCTTGGAGTTCCATGAATACACATCAACTTATAAAGTTGCTAAAATCATTGGTGTTGTCAAGGTAGCTTTAAGTCTCAGGCATTAATGGGTGGTGGGTGGGCATAGGAAATGAACCTTGATGGTTTGATAAAGCTTATATTAGACCAGGAGGGTCTTGGAGGATTTAGCTGAGATGGTTGATATCCTACTAAGATCCATCTGGATCCACTGTACACGATCTGCACGCCTATTTCCCAGTTGGTATAAAATGTGCTTCTAAAGGCTCATACCTGTGACTTCCTTTAGAGACCCACACTCCTGTTGCTGGAGCTGCTTGACTCTTAGAAGCATAGAGCTGAAAATGCCTGGGAATTACATTCCCTGGGGAGACCCAAAGCCAATGGCTGAACAGTATGGAAGGATGAAAGCCCAGCTCCCCTGCCTCAAAATGGGACAGATTCTGGAGTGGAGTTTACACTCCAGAGCTCCCTGCAGGAGCAAGCTGTGGTGGGGCTCTGCCTGACACCACCCACTGCTTTTCTTCTTCTCCTTCCCTGTCCTATTCCCCTGCTCCCCTGCCAGTCTCCTCTGGGAACATTTCCTTGAAGAAATCAATAGTACAATCACCTCACCTCACAGTCAGCTTTGAAGAAACCCAAACTAAGACAGAGAAACCAGAGCTATGTACCAAGTAACTGGCTATTTCCACAGAGGAGGGAACTAAAGCAGCAGATGGGCCCTCAGGAAAAGTGCTAAGGCCTCTGCAAAGGCACTGGGAGCCAAAGCAAGATGGGGGCGGTAGCAGGGAGGGGTAGTGCTGGACAGAGCTCTAACAAAGGAAGGTAGCTGCAAGTTTAAGTTCCTGCTGCTGCGGTTATTAAGGAGACACCACTGAACTTGGGCAGACAAGATCAAGGCAAAGATTTTATTCCAAGGAAAAGAGCACTTGCTGCCTTTTAGGCTTTGGTGGGCATAACAATTTTTGCTTTTACCAGCATTTCTTCACTTGCCACAGAATTGTATTATCAGTCCTCAGTACCCAGGGCTAAGTAACCTAAAGCCCCTAGATGCCATCCTGGATTCTGGGCCATGTAGAAAGTTGTGGAGGGATAAACATTGAATATATTTAGATTGTCCATGCATTCAACAGTGGGAAACTCTCAAATGATTACTTGGAGACTTTAAAGTATGATATTATAAGTGGGTGCATAGATAATATCTGGGACATGAGGGAACATGTTGGTGAAGGTGATAGAATTCAAAAGGGTCTTAAGCAGAAGGATTGGCCTAGACAGCTCCTAGGGCATAAGCTTCAGCAGTGTCAACAGCACCTTCAGGTATCTGCCAAGAGAGAATCTTCAGCTAGAACAATAAAAGGATAAGGGAGAAATCTTCCAGAGGCTGAGCCTGGGCATTTCCATTATAAGAAGCAGTAGAGCAGCTGCTGTGATGTAGAACTGAAAAATGCTCAGTCATGAGAGAGATGCTGTGTCAGAAGTTAAAGTCCACAGTCAATTCAATTCTGGGCTGAGTAAAAAGAAAGAGATCTTTTTACTGATCTCTTATGGCTGAAAAAGGGGGGAAAAAATCTTAGATAAGACCTGATTATTAGGGTCACAACTGTTGCAACTTTTTTTATTAATTTTCTAATGCTATGTAACAAATTACCAAACTCAGTGTCTTAAAACAAAGCAAATTTATTATCTTATAGTTTCTGTGGATCAGGAGTTTGGCATATCTGGGTCCTCTGCTTAGAGTCTCTCCAGGCTGAAATCAAGGCACCAGGACTACAGTCTTCCTGGGGCACTCTTCCAACCTCCCCATTATACTGCTGCCTGCCGGCCGTGGACCAGTTCCAGCTCTTGGAGGTTGCCCTTGGGTCCTTGCTACATGGCCCCTATAGGAAGTTCATGACATGGATGTCTGCTCTATTCTAGATGAGCAGGAGCACATCTCCCTAACACCCCCTTTGGCAGCCAGCTGGAGAAATCACACTGCGGTTAAAGGGCTAATTTGATTTGGGCAGGCCCACCCGAATACTCCTTCTTGTGCTATATAATGTAACACTACCACAGCAGTGATACCTTATCATATCCACAGGTACCAGCCATCGTCATGTGGATTACAGAAGGCATGCACACCAGGGGAGCAGGAAGGAATCCTGGGCGACTTCTGAGGCTCCTGCCTGCCACACTTTGCAAAACAGCAATAATATCCATAATGCCATTTTCTGAGTTAGGAAACAGTATACAAATGTGGATTTTCACACCAGATATGCTAAGGGTATAGGGTCAAAATTAACCTCTTATTAAAAAATAGAGTTTTAATTCATGTAGAGGATTCTGCAAGTGAACATGAAAACAAGCCCTTCTTTGTCTTAGAGCAGTGGGCTTCTGGCAACATTGAATACTTGGTTCTTCTCACATAATACTGCCTGGGATAAGTGCTCTAGAGAATAGAGATTGACTTTTTTTTCCCATAGATTATGCTGCAATGGGACAAATGCTGTGGGATAATCTTGTGTGTCATATTAACCCTTTGACGGTTTTGAAAGCACAGCACGACAGCGTCCTGGCCTCAATTTCTGAGGTCTTGAAGGAACACCCAGAGGGCAGAGGCTGAAGGAATATCGAGTCTCTGAGGCGAAACTAAAAATATATTGGAGGGGATGAATTTGGGGTTTTAATTTTACTTAGAGAATTTGAACTTGTCATTGAAAATCAAGAAATTTCATTGTAAACTTTAACTCATTTGAAATTGAATGTTTATTATTTAACATGTAAGGGGATTTAATCTTTGCACTTCAATTATTCCTTAGGAATCTGATAATGGAGGCATAGTCATATTTGAATTTGAGATACCTTTAATATAATAAAAACAACACAATAGAACAGAAAACATAACACTTGAGTAAGTGCTATTAAGTGAACCTATAATTTATGAATCACATATATCTGTATGTTTCTACTGTATTATGATATTAAATATTTTTTGTTACTAAGGGTTACAGTAAAAATAGTTTGAATGCCATTTTTTTAAGTATTTATTTTAATTTATTTATCCCCCACACTGCCCTCGTTGTTTGCAGTGCTATCTGCTCTCTGTGTCTCTAATCATCTCTTTAGGAGGCACCAGAAACTGATCCCAGGCCCTCCATGTGGAAGAGAGGAACTCAATCACCTGAGCCACCTCGGCATCCCGGTTTGTTGTGTCTCTTATTGTCCTTCCTCTTTGTGTCTCTTTTGTTGTGTCATTTTGTTGTGTCAGCTCACTGCGCCCACCCCGCCACACCAACTTGCCTTCTCCTGGAGGCGCCAGGAACCAAACCTGAGACCTCCCATGTGGTAGGTGGAAGCTCAATCACTTGAGCCATACCTGTTTCCCTTGAACACCATTTAATACATGTAAAGTATTTAACGCGGTCTTCAATACATGGTGAGCATCTCTGTATTTTAGACAGTGTTCCTATCAGCCACAGCCTCTATAACAGTGGCTCTCCACCTGGTTGGACACTGAATTACCTGGGGAGCTTTAGATCCCCTGAGGATGTCTGGCTTCCTCCCACAACCAAGATTCCAAAGTCATTGTCCTGGAATACACTCTAGACAGCTGGGCTTTTATGAAGAAGCAGCTAGCTTAGTGGTAAACACCTAAGATATGGCTCCCAGCGTTGCCCTTCGCTGGTTGAGTCATCCAGAACAAGCTACTTAAATTCTCATAACTTCAGTTCCCTCAAATGTAACAGAGGAATTATTTTATCACCTGCTTTCATAGAGTTATTATGAGGATTAAGTGACATAATACACATAAAGCACTTACTAAAGTGCCTGTGCAAACGGTAGCTATTAGACATAGTAAAAGAACGATGATGACAAGAAATATGGAATCATGTATTGATTGATGTTTTTGTCAAAATACTCCTCTCACTTATTTACATAAGGTACATTAGTAACCATCATTTTACACTTAGTAACTAGGAAACAAAATTTACAAACCTTGGGGTCTCTTTGTTTTACAAATAGCAATTTTGAATGCCTTGTTACCAAGACTTTGTCACGTTCTTCTTGTTCAACTACTACTTACCCAAGTTCACCTTTGCTATTTCTGGTTTCACATTCTCTTTCAGCTTATTTATTTTAACCTGACCATCAGGGTATAATATTAAATGTTGCCTTGGTGGCTTTGGGCCATATATTAACCACTGTCTTGCTGGTCCCATAATCTTTCCACCAGGCACTCTTACAACTCAAAAATATAAAGGCAAATACGTTCACTTAAAAAGGAGCAAAATATCTGAATAGACATTTTCTAAGGAAGCTATAGATATGCCCTTATTATATGTTTAATGACAGCACGTGAAAAGATACGCAAGGTAGAAGATACTCACTTGAAAAGATACTCAAGTGATGAGGCCTCCGCCCACCATATGGGAGGACCTGGGTTCGACCCCCGGGGCCTCCTGGTGAAAAAGAAGAGACAGTGTACCTGCATGCCAAGCCAGTGCCCACGTGGCAAGTCAAGTGCCTGCACAGAGAGCCAAGTGCCCACACAGTGAACCAAGTGCCCACACAGCAAGCTGAGTGCCCATGTGGGTGCCTGTGTGGCTAGCCAAGTGCCCATGCAGTGAGCCGAGTGCTCGAGTGAGTGCCCATGTGGTTAGCCGGTATCTGCACAGTGAGTCGAGTGCCTGTGTGACAAGCCAAGTCCCATGTGGTGAGCTGAGTGCCCACATGAGTGCCCATGTGGTGAGCCAGTGCCCATGCAGTTAGCCAGTACCTGCATGGCAAGCCAAGTGCCCATGCAGCAAGCCAAGTGCCTGCATGGTGAGCCAGTGCCTGCGCAAGTGAGTCACGCAGCAAGATGATGACACAACAAAAGAGAGACAAAAGGGAAAGCCAAGGTGAAGTGCAGTAGAAACCAGGAACTGAGGTGGCGCAATTGATAGGGAACCTCTTTCCACAATATAAGTCCCCAGGATCGAATCCCAGTGAATCCTACAAGAGAAAGACAAGAAGAGAAGACAAAAAGAGAGAAAAAGATATAGAAGATCACACAGTGAATGGACACAGATAGCAAAAACAGCAGGGCGGGGGGGAGGGGAAGAAAAAAATGACATTTATTAAAAAAAAAAGATATTCAACATCATTGATCATTAAGGAAATGGAAATCAAAACCACAACTGGATACCATTTTACATGTACAAGGATGGCTATACTTGTCAAAAATTGAAATTAACAGGTGCTCGTGAGGCTATGAAGAAATTGGAACCTTCAGACCTTGCTAGTGAGAATATAAAATGGTACAGTCACTTTGGTAAACAGATTATGAGTCCCTCAAAAAGTTAAACATAGAATTACCATATGACCCAGCAATTCCACTCCTAGGTATACAACCAGGAAAATTGAAAATATATATTCATGTAAAAAGTTGTACACAAATGTTCATAGCAGCATTAGTCATAATATCCAAAAACTGGAAACCACCCAAATGTCTATCAATTAATGAATGGATAAACAAAATGTTGTATATACATACAATGGGATTTTAACTAGCAAAAAAGGCATGAGGTATTGATACATGTTACGCTAAATCAGGAGTTCGTAACCTCTATTGTTCCCGGACACCTCTCCCAATCAGATGAAAACCACAGATCCCTTTTCAGAATGTAGCAGCAGATAGTTTTATGACATTCAACTAGCAATGGGTCTAACAACTACTGTGATTTCAAAGTATGGATAAGTATAAGTGATTTTTCAAGATATGCAACAACTCTAATGTGACAGAAAATGAATACTATTGTAATTTAATGCATACATTCTACAAATGAAGGAAATGTTGGAACTCAGTTAAAGGTTAGAGAAAATAAGGATAAAAAAATTATTATTTTTTTTCAATACAAGCTCACAGACCCAATGATATCTTTCCATGGACCCCTGGTTAAGGACCCCTGTGCTAAATGAAAGAAGCCAGTCAGAAAGGCTACATATTGTATAATTCCACCGACAGGAATTGTCCAGAATTGACAAATCTGATCAATGGTTGCCAGGGGCTGGGTGTAGAGGAGAATGGGGGTGAGGAAAATGTTCTAAAATTCGATAGTGGTGATGGCTGCATAACCTTGTGACTACACTAAAATCCACTGAATTATACACTTTAAAATGGTGAATTGCACTGTATGTGAATTACTGCATTGTATGTATATTCACTGTATGTGAATGTCTCAAGGGAATAAAACTGCTTAGATCATTTTTAATATGAAATCTAACTTCTACAATTCCTGTTTTATGTTCTGTGTGACTAAACCACAAGATGTGCTTTCTCAAAGTTAAAGATTTACATATGGAATTCATGCTGCTTTCCCCTAATGACCTATTTATTTTCCTACAATGTTACATCTATCTTTTCAATAATTCCATGAAACCAATCACTATTTGTATTCGGGTGTTATCAAACTGGGTGAATTTCAAGTTCCATTTTGGAAAATCCTTGGAGGTTACAGCTATCCCCAAGCATTTTTCGAAGGACCCTCCACATAGTCTTATCACTGAAAAAATGAAAAGTGCTGGTGAGAAACTGAACAAGCACAGGTGGTGTCAGACAGAAGACTGCTCATCGTGAGGAAAAGGGAGATAAATGCTTTTCTCAGAAACATTTTCTACCCATTAAAAAAGTAAACAGATAATTTCTGAGATGTTCAATTGTGAGTCATTGCCCCTTCAGTCTCTTCTCAACACACACACACACACACACACATATACACACACACAATATGTTGCAAACTGTATGGCCAGGCCTTTTGTGGACTTTGATGTAGGCATGAATATGTGGGGAAGGTCTCAATCCTTGGCTTTTTTCCCACCTCTATCACATTCAATTTTCAGTGTCCCTGTCTTAAACCAAGTGAAATCTTAATGGGAGGCTTATCAGCCCTCTGAATTACTATGGAGATAGCCACTATCCTGTCACAAGATCCCAAGGAGTCTGGAAGCTCCACTTTTTCAGAGGCAAACCTGGGTGGATAAACCTTTCCTAGGTTGGCATTCTGTTACCCAGTGTCTAACCTCCCTACATCCAGCATTTCCCACCCAACCAAAATACCCCCTGGAAGATTCTACTACCTTAGGAGGGCTGGCCACAGTTGCTGGCTCTTTCTACCGTCCCAGACCTCTGCTTCCTTCCAATCTTGAGATGTTTTCTCCTCTCTCAGCACACACGGCTCCCTTCCCTCCCCACCCATCTCCTCTTTTATCTCTTTCCTCCCTCAAATCCTCAGCCTCAAAATTTTCCTGGGAGAGAAGGTAGAGGAATGTAAGACATATATTACATGGACTCAGAACTCCATAAATGATCCTGCCATCCAGAACAAACACTGTTCTCTGATCTTCAGTATATCAAATAAACACCCAATGGTCTCATCAATAAAGCAAAAGAGGGTGGATGGGCTAATTTCATGGTCTCTTCCTTTCCACTTAAAAAAGAAGAATAAAACTCAATGTTATATATAATATGTTTAGTTAAAACAGAGCAACAAAAATTCATTCCTAAAAGAGGACAAGAGTATACAAAATCTCTTGCACAGAGAAAAAAATAATTCCTCTCCTAGCCACAAGCAATAATAAAACAATTCGATAAATCGATAAGATTTCAAATAACGTTTCTCTTTTATATGTAAGCCTGAAAAGAAGTTCTTATATATGGCTGAGATAAAAATCAGAATGATCATACTTTACTCCATTAAAATGAAGCTCTTAAATTACATGTTATTTGGAAAGGTTTCTCTGTTTCTCACTCTATAATTTAAAATTTATACTAAATATGAAAGATAAAACCATATCCCCTCCCCTGAATCTTATGGCTTTTATGACTTTTTTTTTTCTATTTAGGGAAAAGGTATATCTATATACTTCTATTTTCATAAGCACACGTTTTTAAAAGCACAAATTCAAATAAAATCTTAAATCCTACTTGTCTATTAGAAACACAGAGTGTTTACTTTCTGGAATAAAACTCCCATTCTTATGTGTATTTTACTTCTCAGATTTGTCACCAAATCCTGTTGAATCTTAGTGACCATCCTTAGTCTTCTAGGAGAATCAATAGTGAGTTTGTAAGCACAGCCTCCTTACTATACCTGATAGAAATGTAAACAAATAACTCTCCAGAGTTTACTGTGCCTGTGCCACATTCAAGAAGGAAAACAAAACAAGTATCTCTCCCTGGAGAGAGATCCAGTTACAATACCCAAAACGCAAAGTCATGTCATTCCAACCTAAATTTAGGAGAAATGCGGGTCAGGAACCATGCCAAAGATGTTTTAGATGAGTGGATAAACTAATATCAAATGAGCATCAAATGCTTCTACACACTATAAAAATGAAGTAAGATTTCACTAGAACAGATCATTAATCCAAGAGATAGCAGCAGTTTCTTTCTTGGAAGTTGTGATGTCTAACTATTCAAACTTCACAAATGATTGCAATAAAATGTGTCTGTACTTCATTCTTCAATTGGCTTCACAGCATTACTTATTCTATTATACGTTTTCAAGAGTGGGGAAAGAAAGAATTGTAGTACGTGTATGCCACTGAAATGACCTCAAACTCAAATAGCATAGTTCTCTCTCATTTAATGGATACATATTTCATTTTTATTACCACGCAAGATCTCAAGTTATTCTAAATTATTCATGATCACTCCCTCCCAGTAACATCCATATGTTCTCATTCATCGAAAAGAGAAAAGCCATTTCCATCCTTGATTAGTAGCATTTGCAACCTATCACCTTTCTTTAACAGGAAAGAAGGATGAATATTTCCAAAAAATAATCATTAAAATATGTGCAAAATGTAAAGATATGGGTCACATACTAGGATTAATTTTAGCAGTAAGTTATATCCTGAAGTAATCATGGATGTTACTGGCAGAAATCCATGATTAGATATTTTAATATTAATTATGTTACCAATATATCTACTGTTGGTAGAGTCTTGAAAACTGCCTGGCATAAGACAGGCCTTCTACACTTACTTGTTGGATGAACAAATGAATGTCTAACTAGTGGAAATTTCATCTTAAATTTAAAAGAGATATATAACATTCCAAATTTTCACTGAAATGAAACCCTGCATAAGTTCTTATCACTTTGCAAATTAAATATTGGCAATATCAACTCCCTTGCTATGCAAAGTTGATGTTATTTATTAACTCCATATTAAAGAAAACCAGAATGATTCTTTTTTGAAAGAAGATACTTAAAATTTCCATTTTTGTTCAGCAAGTTACCAACAGAGATGGAATCTGAATTACCCTTAACCAGATTCTGGTTATAAAGAGAGAAAGAAAAAGTTGAAACTATAAAATTATCAGAGGAAAAAATATATACAAATTATTTAAAAGCAAGCAACTTAATACCAGATGTCATAGTCCAGTGTGTCCGTTGTTGGAAAAGAATGCCATATTTTACAAGAAACACAAATGCGCACACACACACGTGTACACACAAACTTGAGGAGATTTTCATGCAATGCATCACTTTCCTTGGTAAGTGAACTCTGCTTCTGAGAAGTAATTCCAAATTTCCTAGAGTCAAATGAAAGGACTTTCCTTTGATACAGGGGAATTTAAACATCTGTTGCCTACAAGCCTGTTCTGCAAGTTCATTTCCAAGTACATTCATTAACCCTGAGAGTATTCCATCATGAACTTAGCAATCATTGACAAACTATAGGTGGCTAAAAGCTATGTGACATAAAGTAGTCTCATGACTTACTACATTTGCCATGTGTTCCAGAAATTTGACTTAGGGAAGGGGACAGATTCGCAAGGTTTAGCTCACTAGTTGCAAAATGTTTAAAAGCTGTAACTAACTTCAATTTTAAAACACTGTTATTTTAGCCCCTTCCCCAGCAGGGGTCAAAAGTGAACCTAGGTGTAATATGAGGGCATTTTCGGAACATTGGCGTTGTCCTGCATGACACTGCAGTGATGGATATAGGCTACTGTATATTTTGTCATGACCTACAAAATTGTGCAGGGCAGAGTGTAAACTACAATGCAAAGTGTAATCCACAGTAGCAATGCTTCAATATGTATTCATCAATTGTAACAAACATACCATATTAATGAGGGATGTTGCTGATGTGGGAAAGTATAGGAAGGGGAGGGAGTGGGGCATATGGGAAACCACTGAATTTTTTACATAACATTTATGTAATATAAAGCCTCTTTAAAAATAAAAAAAAGTTTAAAAATAAATTAATTAATATTAAAATTTTAAAAAGAGTGATCCTACACATAAAACTTAGACCCTATCTTCCAGCCTTCTACTCTATCACTACAAGCAGATCCCAAAGCTGATACTAAGACTCCCTTCTGTGAGTCTTTATCTTCATCAAGTGAAGAGGCTCCAGAGTTCCATCCATCCCTCTCAGCCAATGCCCACAGCCTCCTCCCATGCTCTGCCACCAGGACCCATCTCACAGCAAGCCCTTCATCCTGTCTTCCAACCCCATCACCATGAGAGGCCCCAGACTCATTCCCTCTTATTTTCTAAAATTCCAATCCCATAAGATTCTTCAAAATCCTGATTCTTTTTCCCTTCACCCACTCTTCCACAATTCCTGAATTCTTTCCACTATACACGCTGGGATTCACCTTTATCATCAAGCTCCCTTCATCCTCTATTTCTTCTGCAAACCTTCCCTTTAGTCCATTCTCAGCAGAAACCAGATGCTCCCTGAGGACTGTTTTCACATCAGCTCCCTTCAGCAGTGGCTATTCATTTTCTCCCATAGCCCTGGTACCCTGGACCTTGAAGGTAGTATTAATATCCTCCTTGCTCTCTGGTGCCATTTTCAAACCATTCTCCTTTCCTCCTCTCTGAGAATCCCCAACTTTGTGTCACATGCCATCCACTTACTTCCTATGTCCTTAAGTCCCTAGAGCCCTCCTCCTCATTTCCAGGCACTGTGCACTTCTGGCTCACTGGCCACCCTCTCCAATACTGCCCTTGCTACAAGTCTTGATGATCTACATGTGTTCACTGGTGATCCTGCCAACAGCCTGGCCCGTCAACTTTTTGTACCCCTCTCCTCCAGTGATATAGTGACCCTAGCTCTCCTACTCACTCTCACAGTCAACTCAGATCACAAGTTCTTAAGCTTTTCACACCATGAACCAGTGTGATAAGCTGAGGAGGTCTATATGGTCCCTTCTTAGAAAAATACTTGTAAATACATAAATCAAAACAAATAGGACAGCAAATAAAATAATTGTATTGTTATTAGTTGTCAAAATATTTTAAAATGTGTGATCAAGTAATGTTTTGCTATGTTATTAACACATTTAATATCAGGATAGATGGGTGACAGAACTACCATAATTTTGAACTAGTGTTAAAAAGAAATGAGATAGCAAAATATTTGCCACAAAGTGAAATCAAAGTATCTAGGAGCTCTATAAGTGACAAAGTCACAGTCACAATGTGGTATATTCCCTACATTTATGTTGAAGAAAATGCTAAATTTCAGATAGAGTAAAGAAAAAGCAAAGGTGTTATTTTTTATCCAAGTTCAGAGAAGCCCATGAATTCTATTCATAGAACCCAGACTAAAACATTCTGTCTTAGACCTAATTTTTTAAGAAGAATGGCAACCCTGGATAATGTTTATATTCAGGTGATGGAAGTAATGAGTTAAGTCAGGCTTAAAGAGGTGTGATTCTTCATCCTCCATAACAAAGGACTTTCTGGCACTTCACTGTTAGAATATTCACTTTAATACCTTTTAAAAAAATAATTCCAGATATCCTCTCCCAACCCTTGGGAATCCTTATGTGACAATTATGACCCCTAAAGTGAAGTTGTTGTTCCTTCAACAGAATAGACTGAACTATTGAAACACATATCATAAACATAGCAGATTGAGATCTCTAGTCTCCAGATGCATGAGGATACAATGTAAAGAATTATTTTTAAAAGTCAACTTCAATTAGTTGTTACATTTCCTACAACTTACCTACTTATTTAAAATAAACAGAAGCTTTCACCTCTAAATGCTATATAACAAGTGCATGTCTTCAGTATTTCAAACCTCCTTCCTTCCAATGTGACAAGATGGTAGTAAATTACACTCCAGCTTTTCAGTATCTAGACTTTTGATTTATTTTAATATTCTGGTCACCTAGATGAAAATGCATACCTGCTAAGCTGGTGTCTGCTTCTATAATAAGCAGAAGCATTTGGCAACTATGCCTCATTAAGCAACCCTTCTTCCCCATGGCTCTCCCATAGCATGACAGAGTAAAACAGGTATGAGCTTTGGCAGCAAATGGACCTGGGTGTGAATCCTGGGTCTGAAAATTAACATGTGTAACTTAACGCTGCTAAATTTCAAATCCTACAGCTGCAGTTTGGGAGGCAGATTAAGTAATCTGTCTGAGGTCAAAGCGTTGGCAGTAGACTCAAACCAAGCCCAATGACTCAGTTTTCTATCAGTAAAATAGGTGTGAGAAGGGTAATTAATATTTAGAGTTATATGAGGATAAAATAAATGTAATATGCTTAATACAAGGACTAGAGCAGAATAAGTTCTCAATAGTGTAAGATATATTTATTATAGTATTATGCAAATGACTGAAACTTGATGGATGCTGAAAATGTTTTAGACACATTTTAGCTCCCTATAGCAGTGTTTCAAGGACTATGAAACAAACATGTAAAGTACCAAAACATATATTACGTTGCAGAGTAAATGAAAGCTGTTCCTTCTTTCTTTTTCCTAGATTTTTAAAAGAATTCACCTTTCATTTAAAAACAAATATGGAAGTAGCAAGAGACCACCAATCCCACATTTTTTACAGAAACTAGCTGAATAAACTTCAAAATCACAGTTGTTTTAACAACTCAGAGAGCTGTGAACACAAAGAAAAAAAAATTACCTAAACTCCAGAAAGTGACAAGCCCTTTATAAGAGAAAAGGGACTTACCACTTCTCTTAATCATGGAAGAACGTCAGAAGGAGGGTGTCAGCAGTAGAATGATGAAGAGAAACCAACGAGACTTTTCATAAACTTTTAACAACCCTTGGTGAGCCAGTGTAACAGATAAAAACACAGAACCTACAACCATCTGCCATCTCTTTCCCATCACCTTCACCAAAAGCTCTGAAGTAATACACCAAAGAAAGAGAAAGAGATCTGAGTGATGTGTCCCCAAGGTGAGGCTCTGAAAGCAGGGCAGGGTGGCAGTGGAGCAATGGCAGGAGTGATAGAAGCAATCCATCTGTAGCATTACGGTATTCAGGATGACTAACCTCACATACACACAAGATGCTAATTACCTATTTCTGCTTAACAAACCATCCCAAAATGTAACAACAATGCTCATGGTTCTGTAGGTCAGGAATCCGGGCTGAACGGAGGGTGAAATCTTGTCTACACTTTGTGATGTCTGGGGCTTCACCTGTGCAGGGCTAAGGTAATGTTTGAATGTCTGGATATGGGTGGGATGGCTCCGTTCCTCTGAGCTCGTATGTCTGCTGGAGCCGGTATGTCCCAGGTGCCTCCTTTACTTGCCTGAGCGGCCCTGGGTTGGGATGACTGGAACTTTCCTTGCTGGCTCTCCAGATCTTGTGCTTTCTCCCAGGTACTGACCTTGGGATGCTTACATTTCCTGTATGGGCTGGCTTCCAAAAGGCAAAAAGCAAAAGTTGCTAGATAAGTGAGATCAACGTCTGAAAGTCGCTCAGAATCACCTCTGCTATTTTTACTGGTCAGAGTAGTCACAGAGCCTACCCACAAGGAAGACTCCAACTCTTGATGAGGAAGTGGCAAGGTCAACATGCCAAAGAGTATATAGGATGGGAGATGTTATGGCTATCTTTGAAAAATACAATTTTTTTCTTTAAAAGACTCATATATTTATAGCAGCAATATTAATGACATATTGTGGGGGTTAAATATATACACACACACACACACACACACACACACATATATTAAATAGAAGCCAGGGGCACAAAATGAGGGAGAGGATAAGGGAGTTACACACTTTTGATATCCTTCTACTCTTTTTTTTTTTTAAAGATTTATTTTTATTTATTTAATTCCCCTCCCCTCCCCCGGTTGTCTGTTTTCTGTGTCTTTTTGCTGCGTCCTGTTTCTTTGTCCGCTTCTGTTGTCGTCAGCGGCACGGGAAGTGTGGGCGGCGCCATTCCTCGGCAGGCTGCTCCCTCCTTCGCGCTGGGCGGCTCTCCTTACGGGTGCACTTCTTGCGCATGGGGCTCCCCTACGCGGGGGACACCCCTGTGTAGCACAGCACTCCTTGCGCATCAGCACTGCGCATGGGCCAGCTCCACACGGGTCAAGGAGGCCCGGGGCTTGAACTGTGGGCCTCCCATGTGGTAGACGGACGCCCTAACCACTGGGCCAAAGTCCGTTTCCCTCCTTTTACTCTTAGTGAATTAATATACTATTAAGTGAAGATAAACTATGATAATTTTAAGATGCACACTTAAATTATTGAGCAACCATTAAAAATACAGGAAAACTAAAAAGTCAATACAGAAGATTAAATGGAAAAATAAAAATACACACATAGCTCAATCAAAAGAAATAGGAAATAGAAGCAGAAAGGGAAGAACAAATTAAATAAATATAAAATAAATACCAATTTGGGATACTGATACTCAACTATATCAATAATTGTGCTAAATGTAAACAGACCACATCCTGCAATTAAGAGGCAGAGACTACCAGATTAAATAAAAAGAACCAACTACATGCCTTTTATAAGAAATACCCTTTCAATATAAGGTTATAAACAAGTTGAAAGTAAACATTAGAAAAAGACTTAACATGAAAACACTAAGCACAAGAGTACTAGTGTTGTAAATGAATATCACAGTAGACTGTAAGACAAAAAATATTACTGTAAATAAAAAGGACATTCTACAATGATGAAAGGATCTTTTCATTAGAAAGACATAACTAACCTAAATAAACAGATGCTTAACAACAAAGCTTCAAAATGCAGGAAGCACAAACTGACAGATATAAAGGAAGAAAAAAGAATCCCCAATAATAGGTGAAGATTTTCAAAATGCTCAGTTGCAGATAGAACAAGCAGGAAACAAATATATAACTACATATATATATGAAACAAATATATAACTACATATATATATATATATATATATATATATATATATATATATATCAGTAGAGATTCGGAAAATTTGAACAACAGTATCAACCAATTGGACCTAACTGACATTTACTAAGTACTAACTAATAAAACCAGGGCATACCTGCTTTCCAAGGATATTAGGAACATTCAGCAAGTATTTGGTCTTACCTGCTGCTCCATAAACCAAGTTTCAAAAATACCAAGGAAGTGAAATAATAAATGGTATATTCTCTTTCTGACAACAGAAGTATTAAATTAGAAATTGTTAACAAAAAGATACATAGATAAATCAATATTATATATTAAGAAATTAAACAACATACTTCTAAGTAACCCATTAGTCAAAAAAGAAATTAGAAGAAAAATTAGAAAGTATTTTAAATTATAGTGAAAACAAAGCATACCAAACTTTGTTGTATGTAGAGAAAGCAATGCTTTACAGGAAATATATACCTCTAAAATCTCTTAATATAGAAGAGGAAAGATTTTAAGTTAGTGATCTGAGATCACAAAGAAGAAGAAGAAAAAAGAAATACAAATGAAACTCGAAATAAATGTAGCAAAGAAAATATAAAAATTTAAGAGGAGAAATCAATGAAATATTAAAAAGACAAACAGGAATCAATACAGTCAAATATTGGTTCTTTGAAAGCATTAATAAAATTGATAAATCACTAGTAAGGTACTTAGGAAAAAAGGAAAGAAAACACAAATTCCAAATCAATAATAAAAAGGGCAATATCACAGAAGATGCTACAAATATTAAAAAGCTGATAAGGGGGAAGTGGATGTGGCTCAAACAGTTGGGAGCCTGCCTACCACATAGGAGGTCCTGGGTTTGGTTCCCATGCCTCCTAAAGAAGAGCAAGACAGGGAGCTGATGCAATGGTCTGGCGCAGAGAGCTGACGCAACAAGATGATGACAAACATGGTCTTGTTGACACAGAGACACAGAGAGCAGACAGTGAGGGCAAAAACAATGAGGGAGGAGGAATAAAGAAAATGAAAAATTTTTTTTTAAAAAGTTAATAAGGGAGATATTATGAGCAACATCATGCCAAGAAATTCAATAAGTTTGATGAAATGAAACATACAAATTTTTTCAAAAATACAAGTCACCATAGCCAATGCAAGGTGAAAGAGTTAAATAAAAGTTAAACCATAACTATTAAAGAAAATGAACTCCAGGTCAGATGACTTCATCGCTGAATTCCAACATTAAGAAAGAAACAATGCCAAACTTACATGAATTCATTCAGAAAATAAAGGAAGAAAATATACTACTGAACTCATTTTACACAGCCAGCATTATCCTGATACCAAAATTTGACAAACAAAAAGGAAATTACTAATGAATAAAGTTCACATGAAAAATGCAAAAATCCTTTAAAAATTAGCAAATAAAATGCAACAATATATAAAAAGGATAGTACATCATGGAAAAAAACGAGGCGTTCCAGGAATATAAGAGTTTTATATTAAAAGAATAAAGAAGAATAACCATATAATAATCTAAAAGAGGAAATAAATATGAAAAAGTCATCACTTTCTCAGCAAAGTCAGAAGAGAACAGAACTTCCTCAATCTGATAAAAGAATATCAAGTAAACATATACAGCTAACATGATTCTTAATGGTGACCCCTACAATCAGGAAGAAGCAAGCATGTTCTCACCACTTTTGTTCACCATTACACTGTAGATAGAAAAAAGTACAAAACTGTCATTATTCACCGACAATATGATTGTGTGTTAGAAAACCCCATAAAATCTACCAAAAAATAAAATGAAACACCTACTAGAATTATTGTAATATGAATTATCAATGTTGAAGAATATATGGTCAATATACTAAAGCTTTCAGAAGAATGCACAGGAGAACATTTACATGACTACAGACAGGACACATAAAGCATTAACAATTTTTTTTAAAAACGATCAGCTGGACTTCTTCAAAATTAAAAATTTTACTCATTGAAAAATATCATTAAAAAATCAATAAACAAGCCTAGGTCTACCACAAACATATTAGCAGTACATGCAATTGTATGCTAATTATATTAAAAACGATGAAAAGATAAAGATTCCTATAAAAATAAACAATAGACTTGAACACTTTGCAAGGGAAGATAAATAAATGATCATTCAGCATATGAAAATGTTTAAAATAATTAGTCAAGCAAATTAAAACCACAGTGAGATAGTAGTACTTCACCTTCACAAGAATGGCTAAAATCAAAAAGACTGGCAAATGTCGCCAAAGAAGGCAGTAACTGGAAATGTTGCTGGTAGGAATGAAAAAGTACAATCACTCTGGATAACTATTTATTGTGTGTGTATGTGTGTGTGCACTCACATAGATTCGAGTATCTCTCCCTATGGCAGAAATTCTACTCTTAAGACATTTACCCAAGATAAATAGAAAAAATCCACAAAATTACTTCTACACAAATATTTACATAATCCTTATTTTTAATAGCTCAAGACTGGAAAATGAACTAAATGTCCATCAGCATAAGAATGAATAAACCGTGTGTGGTACACCCATACAGTGGAATTCTTATTAGCAATTTTTAAAAAAACATAAAAAACCACTGATCCAGGAAACATATAAATCAAAAAAACACTGTTAAGCAAAAACAGCCAGACTCAAAAGAATATATACTTGTTTCCACTGATATGAAGCATGAAAATAGGGGAAACTGCAGTGTGATAGGAAACGGAAGTGGTTGCCTCGGGCGAGGTGGAAGATTGGGGATTAACTAGAACGGGCCATGAGGGAAATTTCTAGGGAAATGGAGTATGTTCTAAAACTCCTTTTAGTGGCTACCTAGGTATAATTAATTTTCGAAACACATCAAACTGAACACGAGGTCTGTGCATTTGGCTATATATTAATTCTACCTCAGTTTTTAAAACTGATGGGGAAAACTCATTAAAGATGATTATACATTTGAGTTTGAGCACAGAATTATTTTGGATATTTTTACTGCTTAACTTCCATGTTTACCCTTTATTTAAGGCCTCATAGGAGACAATATTAATTGTTCTGATTCCAAGCACAGGCTTTGTACATACAGACCTAGCTTCTGGTCCTGGCTCAGGTCCCTAGTTTTTGCCCCAAAGTTACCTATCTTTCCCAAGTTACCTATCTTTCCCATGCCTCAGCTTTTTTTGCCTGAAAATAACAGTACCTACTTCCACTCTGGCAGCATCACAATATCAGAGAGCGACATATTTATCAGAGTAACCACAGCAAAGCTCTTCATGATAATATCGTTAAAACCTACACTGAGCAATCACCTGGATTGGGCGATTACATGTGATATGCATTGTCTTCATTTGTATTTTCTACCAAACAATGAATTCCATGAATTTTGTATGTTATTGTCTACATTAATATGGAAACATATCCTGTATGATAATAGCATCTTTTCCTTGCCACCTGACATAGCTGTGCCCTTGACACCTCCTTACACATTTGCAGAGAACCAAATAAGTTAATATATAGGAAACTGGCATGTCTATTATAATCTTGCCTCTCAAAAAGTTAAGAACTGCTGCTGCATTGCCTTCACAACGTGCTGTGCATGTATTAGCGCATAGGATTCTTTCAAGATCCCTATTGCACAGGCACTATTACTATTCTCATTTGGCAGGAGAGGAAACTGAGATTTAGACAAGCTAAGTGTCATGGTCTAGGACAACAAGGTGGGTATTGGTAGAGCCAGCATCTTAAGTTCAATTCTAAGATCCCTGGGTTTTTTTTCCATTTTTTCCACCCCAACAGCCTCAGCCCTGAATATTGCAAGGTGGTTGTACAACATGAGGCATCACATCTTTACACAGTGTCCATAGCCCAGAAGGAAGAGAAAGAAGGTCTCCCTTTCTCTTAGGTCCTTTAGAAAGTACCCAGTCAGATAATTAATCCAAGGAGTGTTTTCCCTTTTATCATTTTCTTCTGAAAACTAGCTAAGTGGAATAGCTAAATTTAATAAAATGTTTTAAGTGAGATTTTTTTTTTTTAACTTGCAAGGAGAATTATTAGATTTAAGGATTCTGATGGGTGAGTCAGTATGCATAAGTCAGTAGCCTGGACGTGTGCAAATAAAGCACATTAGAGTCATAAGAAGAATCACAAATTAGGTTGTAAATCCTGTACTGCTTTTATGTATGATTGAAAGAAAAGTTGGAGTTCCTAATTTATATTACTTTAAATGTTAAAGAATAACTGTACATATGTCCAAATTCTATGGATTTTCTGCAAAAGAACGGTGGGAATCAAGTTCCTTGCAAACTACAGAATTAATCATCTGCTGACATTGGCAGGTTTAAATTGTATTAGATTATCCATTTTGAAATCAGGTTTTAGACAAGTAAAAGACTATAAATGACCGATCATTCCGTAAAGTATAATAAATTGAACCAAACTTTATACTTGTATTCATCCCAAAATCTTTTCTGGAGCAATATTGATCTTTTGCAGGACATATGGAAAACATTAGGTGCTAATTTGATCATTAAAAATGAAGTATATGTACATTTTAAGGGACACTGCCAGATTAAAACTTTTACTTAACTTTGTAAAACCTTTCTATGTATCATTTTAAAATATGAAATGGCTATAAACCTAATGATTTTGCTACTTCAAATAAAAAAGTTAAAAATACATTTTAATGTAGATAAATACAGATTAAAAAGGGATCTATTTCATGCCCATTTAAGATCTTTTTATTTAGCTGTCAAAATGAGCTATAGAAGAACAAATGGGAATTGCATTCCATTTTATTTTAATTTTCCATAGAAACACAATTTGAAATTCCTTTCTTGTAACTTTCTTGTTAAAATTACAATGTATCAAGGAAGATACCAACCTACTGGGATAATGGTAAAATTACTGTTTTGGCATTCACACTTCATTTCCTCAAATATTTTGGAAGTTGTGACAAGTTGCTAGACGTTTTCAAGCTATAAAGAAAAGCAAAATATCCTTATCCTGATTATCACAGGGCAAGTCAGCAAAAAAGTGGACTTGTGCCTTGGGCAAAGAGTTATCTATGGAAATACCATTCCAGAGAAAACACTTATCAAAATACCTGTTCTTCTATAATGATAGGGCAGGGTTCCAACTAATTTGCAATGTTTAACCAAGAACACACATAAACATAATAAAAATGAAACTGGAGGGAAAATGTTAAAATATATATTCCCTGTTTACTTCCTCACCTGGACCGACTACCAGAAACGCCCTCCTTCATTATGTAGGATGGATACGGCTTCTCTGTCTTTTAACCTGCATTGCAGGTAGGGGATATGCTGTGGAAGGTTGCGGTTTGAGGCAAAATGCATTATGAAGTGTATCAAGTGACTGCTTAATAAATAATTATGGTAATCAAGTAAGACTTAGGCTGGCTGAGTTTAAATCTGTTTCAGAAATGTCTAGCTTTGAGACTTTTGTTAAGTCAATTGACCTCTTCGAGCCGCAGCTTTCCCTTCTCATCGAAGGGGTGAATAACAGGACCTACTTCATGGAGTAATTGTGAGCATTCAAGGAATTCATATATGAAAGGCACTTAGAAAGCGCCTGATACATAATAAGGATTATATACATGTTACCAAATAATACTATTATATTATAAATGAGGAATGAACAAAGCAACAGCTCAAGCAAGACACTATACTGAGGTCTCTTTCCACAGGTAATTTTAAATCTATTTATGAAGCTTAGGGATAGCTGTAGGGTTTGCTTGCCTAGCATCTATTCTGCCTTGATTTTACTTTGACAGCTACTCTCAATCCGTAGAGTCCACATAATTCAGACGGGGCATATCTCATCTCTCATTGTTGCCTCAGAGCATCAGGGATAGGCACATGACCCAAACTTGGCTACAAAGAACCAATTCAGAAGTTCAAAAACTTCATATTTATTAAGAAAATCTGTAACGGTATGGATATTAAAATATTAAAGCCTAGGAAAGCAGATGTGGTTCAACTGATTGGGCTCCTGTCTACCATATGGGAGGTCCTGGGTTCGCATCACAGGGCCTCCTTGTGAAGGCAAGCTGGCCAGCGCCCATGGAGAGCTGATGGCCCACACCCACAGAGAGCTGACAGCCCATGCCCATGGAGACCTGATGCAGCAAGATGACGCAACAAAGGGAGACAAGCAGACACAGAAGAATGTGCAGTGAATGGACACAGAGAGCAGACAGCAAGCAAGTGGCAAGGGGGGTGATGGTAAATAAATAAAATAAGTCTCAAAAAAATATATTAAAGCCTAGAGTAGTAGTATGTAATGAGAAAAGGAGGTGAACATGATACAGGTAGATAAGGGTAACCCAAAGGAAACCCAACTGTGTTCAACATTGGGCTGTGCATAAATACTACAGTCTTCTTTTTCATTGAGGACCTTGATAGGACTGTACCCCTCTGAATACAGACATAGGCATCTGACTTTCTTTGGTCAATGAGATATGAGCAGAGGTGACGTAAGTCTTCTCTGGGCAGATGCTTGAAGACAAATGTTCAATTTGTCATGTTCCTTTTTCCAATCACAGTGAGTGGAAGGAAGCACATGTCAAAATTGTGTTTCCCTCAACCTGGGCCCCTGAGCAATCAACTACTGTGGGCAGATCCCACCTGCTGCTTACATTGGATGTATAGAATGAGCAAGAAATAAATGTTAATCGTATTAAGCTATGAAGATTCTGAATACTTGATATGTCCTGATTGAGACATGGACAAAGGGAGAAGGAAAGAGGGGCAGACAGGCATAGCTACATTAAACTCCTGGGTCACATTCTGTCCAGAACCATCTCTCCTAGACTTCCCAATTGAGTGAGTCACTACCTTTGGGGAAGGTGGGGACTGGGGGAGAAGGAGGGTAACAGAGGCTTGAGCCAGTTCAAGTCCAGTCTCTGACATCTGCAAACAAAAGTATACTTTCTGATGCAGGAGGGAACAACATTAATGTGTAAAAAGAAAAAGAAAATATATGCAACTATATCAACTATATTAGAGATGCTAGGTTACCATGGATGCTTTCAAGTGGATGAGGGATCAGTGTGTAAGGTCTAGGCATGGATGACATTTTGAGGAGCAGATGAGTGAGGACCTCCCAAAAGAGAAGAGTATATGAGGGAGAAATGAAACACAGGCAGGAAGGCAGGGATGCCCACACAACTCTCAGAAAGCACATGGGGACATTTAGTCACTCATTGATTGGGAAATACCAGTGGCCTTCAGTGAGCAGGGGCCCAGGAGCCCAGCTGTCCTCCAATACAAGTCCCATGTGGCTTACAAATGGGGCAATTATATAAGTGCAATCCTATTTCTCATTATCTGAGCTTACAAAGAATTAATTGCATGGTTTTTACTACATGAGGATGCAACTCCTATACAAATTTTTAAAAAAAGACTTTGCCATGTTCTGATTGTGACCAAGAGTTGTCCATCTTTTCAGAAAATCCCATCACGACTGGCAGCAGTTCTAACGGGACTCCAGTCAACAATGAGGCTCACTGGTCCTGGTCCTTCCCTATAGCTGTCACATTCACAGTGATTCTATATACATATTTAGCTATCATTTTAAACATCTAATGTGAAGAAAAAGATTCTTATTTAATTTAATTAACTCTTAAATTCAAGTTTAATTTTTACAAATAGGTGCAAGCACTGGCAATCTCATCCTATCTTCTGGTATAGTCATGGGCACACATGAATAGATTAGAACATAGTATTTTATGAATCAATTTCCTTTTATTTCTCCTTTTATTATATGTAGGGGCTTACATTGGGTTTTTTAATCATGTGAGTAAGTTTCTTATAACACCTATGAATTTTATGTCAGAGAATATGACAGTTCAAAGTTGTTTTATGAATCCCAAAAAGAAAAAGATTATGATCTTGAACTAATCCATTCTTGCGGGTGTGGGTCCCTTTTGATTGGACTATATCAGTGAGGCATAACTCAGGTTGGGTCTCTACCCTCTTACTGGTGCTTTATATAAATGGAGACACAGAGAAAGGAAGCTGCCTTTTTTTACCCTGCCATGTGAAAGAAGACTCGAGGATCACAAGCAGCCAAAGCTTAAGCACAAAGCCACCAACATTCTGGGCCCACAGAGCAGATCAAGGTTGAGGAAAAGAGCCCAGGTTGAAAAGCCATATGCCTAATAGCTCACATGTGAGCTTGGGAAGAAGGCAAAGACAAGCTCTACGCCTGATCACCCACAGCTGGGCTCCAGGAGACAGTGAGCCTGGAGGGGAAGGCAGGGACCTCGCAGTGTTTGGCTGCCATCTTGTTTGCCCACATGGCAGGGCACAAGGATCACCAATAGCTGACTTTGTTTGAGAATGTACCTCTGATAGTACCTTGATTTTGGACATTTCACAGCCTCAGTACTGTAAGATTTTACCCCTAATAAATTCCACATTATAAAAGCTAACCCATTTCTGGTACTTTGCATTGGCACCCCTTTGGCAAACTAAGACAGGGAGTGTTGCAAAACATTTGTTACAGAGGGATTTTAAGAACCACTGACTCCAAGGGGAGAAACTGGTAGATCAATACTGTTGTCAAAAGATGGGAAGCCTTGAATACCAAGTTAACAGACTTTAATTTTAAATTTCCCTGCAAGCAGTAAGCTATTACGGTTTTACCTTGAGAAAGCATTTTGAAGAGAGCTGTGACAGCTGTGTACTAAGGTAAATTCATATGGCACCATAGAGGTGACATGGAAAGAGGAGAAACGATTGAGATGGAAACTCTGGTCTCTATGCAATAATGAAGCCCTCTACTTGGGAAAAGGCTGGGAGAAAGACCTGAAGAAGGCTGCAAAGAAGACTCCATCATGATAAGTGGCAGAGTTTGGGAGGTTAGGAAAGAATCAATCCTAACTCCATAGTTTCTGGTTTCCCTGACAGGGAACGATAATGGTCCTGAGACAGAAATATGGAAGTGTGAGAAGAGAAACCATCTTGGGGGAGAATGATGAGTTTAAGTCAACAATAAGTCAGCAGGATGGAAATGGTAGACAGGGACTGGTGACTTGAGACATAGGGACAAGGAAAAAGTCAAGGCTGGATATGTACTTCATCAGGACACAGGAGGGGGAGACCTGTAGTGAGAGTGGATTTTATAAGGGGAGAAAGGAAAGGGCAAAAGAAAAGGCAGTCAAGAGCTGAAGCTCAGAGAACATCTACAGTCAAGCAAGGGAGGAGAATAAAAATCAGCCAGATACACCAAAGGAGTACTACCAAACACCAACGAGCAATGCAACTGGAGAAAGACCTTAATAAACAGGGGAAAACATGAAGACAAATGAATTTATATGGCTAAGAGACTTCAAAATGAGTCAGGAGGTCTTCCCAGACTTAACGCTTATGCAAGTCTCAGCAGGATCTCATAGACAGCCAAAGTAGATTCTACCCCAAATAGTGGGGCTTCTGAGGGCTCTGGAGATACCCAGGTCCTACGGTCATGGCAGATAGCTCTGGTGGTTGGTGCCTCACCAGTGGGCCCTACTTTGGAGTTTGTGTTCCCTAGTGTAACAGAGATGGACTCAGATATGACTTCTCTACACATGCCTCTTCTGTCTCCTTTATTAGAACCTACAGTGGGTGCTGGAGTTGGTAGGTATATGTCCAAGAGACTTGAATCCCTGGGCTGTCCATGTGCCAGCTGGGCCCTGAGCCTCAGCAGAGTTACAACACCTACTCTCCAGTTCAGTGGTCTCACCCAGGATAACTATCAAGGAGGTGAGGATGGACACTCACCACGCCAAGGAACCAAGAGTCTACAAGTGCAAGCAAGAGTCCATCCATCAGCCATATGGAACTGAATCCCCCTCTCAATTAGAGGTCAAGTGTGCATCACCATCCCAGAATCCTCAGGATTGGGCAATAAAATATGGAATAAACACTGGTATTCTACTATAGATTTACTGGGGTTCTAGCAATGGGAGGAATTATATCATGATGTGAAGACAGTAGCCACCAGAGGTGCTAAAGTGAGGGAGAGGGACAAAGAGGTGTAATTGGGGGCAATTTCAGGACTTGGAATTGTCCTGAGTGACACTGCAGTGGCAGATATGGGTCATTATACATATGGCCATAACCTACAGAATTGAGTGGGAGACAGTATAAACTACAATGAAAACTATAATCCATGATTAGTGGCAATGTTCAATTGCAATGAATGCACTACACTAATGAAAGAAGTTGTTACTGTGGGGAAGCGTGGGAGGTGTGGGAAGTGGGGCATATGCGAATCCCTTCTAGATATATTTTTTATGTAACATTTTATGTAATCTAAGCATCTTTTTAAAATAAATAAAAAATACATTTTTAAAAAATCAGCCAGAGTGGTAGTTTTGGAAACACGTAAAAAGGACTCTAAAAGTGCAGTGATATGGAAGTCAAAGAGGTAAAGGGGTGCTGGAGAGCAGCAGCAAACACAGCTGAGAGCTTAAGGAAGGACTGAGATCTGACCACTAAATTTGACAGTAAGAAGCAGCTTGTGATCTACAGGGATACCATTTCTATCTATAACGGTAAGAGCAGAAGGCACACTGGAAGGCAATCAAAGCTGAGCAGAGGAAATGAAATTAAGAGGGCAGGTGTAGGCCACCTGCTCTAGAAGTGAGCTGGGTAAGGGAGGGCAATGAGAAGAAACTTCAAGGTCACTGATTACTGATTTCAATATAGAATATGATAAGAAATGTTGCTTCATGTAGACAATAATTTCAAATTACACTCCAGAATTGAGAAAAAATGCACTGACTTCAAATATTCCTTGTTAGAAAAAAAAAATAGAATGGGGAAAAAAGGAAAACTAACAGTATCCAATGATTCCTACTTTCAAGAAGTTAAAAAAATAACACTAACTCTCCCGCCAAGCCCTCGGACCTCAATATGTTGCAGTCCCATCTGGCTTGGTTCTAAGTCTGATATTCTGGGTCTCTCAAAACTAGGGTAAAAGACTCTTAATAGGAATTTCCTTCACAGCAAATGACTGTGAGACACATCTAACTGAAGATCAGCCTCTATTGTTCTTTAAAAAATCATTTTTAAAGGCCTTAAACAAAATTGGGTTTTACGGGTCTCATTAACCATAAATTCTCTCAAGGATGTCTTTTTTGCTGAGTCAACAAATAGGTCCCATTTACTAAGTCACCAATTGTTACCTTTAATTATTTCATACAACAAGCAGTTGAGTCTACTATGTTTCAGACACAAATACAGCATTAAAATAAACTTTGCTTGCTTCTTAAAATGTAAATGAATACAAAATTGACTCAATATTTTAACATATATATTATTGACTGCTGATTTTCTTTTTAGAAGACAACCCACAAGATCTGACTAGAAAATTAACTGTGAGATTTACTGCTTGGCAAATTTGTTTTCACTTCAGAACAATTCATGACAAAGAGTCTATAATGCATTGTGGCTAATTAATGATTTTTTTGTGGTTTGACATACATAATACATTAGCTTTGGAATAGTTTTACCTCAGATTCTCCTGAATCATCTTTCTCTAAAATTTAAAGGCATGTAAGTGGTTGAAAGAATGGAAACTCCATTTTCTCTTCTGTTTCATAATAACTTCTGGTACAAAGGTGATTTGCTATTGAACATCAAAGAACAATGGACAGACATGGAAGGCTGAAAGGAGAGTATTAAACATATCTTTAAATTTCCAAAAATAGAATAGTCTAGAATTTCTAATGGTGCTATAAAGTTTAAGTGCTCAAAGGAAGGAGAAATATTTTCATGAATGTTAAGAATATTCTACTCTTGTTTAAATAGTGTATCTATCAGTAATCGAATGCCTCTGTGCCAGAAACTGTTAGTTTAATTTCACAAAGAGCCATGAAACATTGATTTTAATTATGAGAAAACAAGGTCAGTGAATTTAACTTTCCAGGACAACATAGTTAGTGGTGCAAAGCTGTGTAAAAACCTTGTCTCCACTCTGTCCACTAGCTGAGACTGTTCTAAGAATGAGAATAATATTAGCAGCTGCTTCCATTACTTTACCATCTGCTAAGAGGAGGCCAACGTTTCTAGCGAATGCTGTCTCACTGCCTTGTAAATTCTTACAGAAAATATTTTAGTTTGCCAAAGGCTGCAGATGCAAAGTACCAGAAATCTGTTGGCTTTTGTAAAGGGGATTTATGTGGGGTTCAAGCTTACGGTTCCAAGGCCATCCAAAATAAGACACCATCAAAGACGCATTCTCGCCGAGGTCAGCTACTGCTGATCCTGACATGCTGCCATGTGGTGAAGCAAGATGGCCGCCAGTCTCTGCTGAGGTTTCAGCCTTCTCTCCAGGCTCACCCTTTCCTCTAGGGCTGTTCCATGGGCCCAGCCTCCTGGGGCTTGAGGCTTAAGTGATCCTGTGGCCCTCTCTCTTCTGGCATAGGGCTTGTTTCTTTCCGGGCCTCCTACATCAGCCTCAGCTGTTCCGGTCTCTCCCCATGTTCAGCTGTAAACTATCAGGCAAACAGCTCCTCTCTCCCCAGGGCCTCAGCTGTTTGAGCCTCTCCTTTTAGTCATGTGGCAGGATCAAAAATGGTAGAACTCTCTCTTCCAGTGTCTGTCTGAGCAAATCCATTTATATCAGACACAGCAAGGGGCAGGGACTCAACCTGGGTCCTAATCTCAATAAGTAATTTAATCAAGGGCCCCTCAACAGAATTCAATGTAATCAAAGGGTATCACATCCAGAAGAACAGATTAGTTTATAAACATAATCTTTCTCTTTTTGGAATTCATAAAATAATCTCAAACTGTCACAGAAAGGATCAAAAAGGCCTATCTTCTCCCAACACCTCCCCATCTCCAAGGCACACCAGAGTGACTGTGAAACTTCATTCTCCAAAGGTAGACAAGAGATAGGCCTTTACATGGAAGACACAGAGGAATAAGGGACCTAGGGAGAATAGGAGAGATGAAATCCCAAAGGGAATTTTGTTCCCCAATGATAACAAGAAGGATCACACCATGCCCAGTGGGGAGACGAGGATATGTTGAACAGCACAGGTTGACTCTGAGCAGGTTGTAAGCATCCCGTCTGTTTTGGGCAGATAGGCAATAGGATCATTTATTAAGGGACAGTTCCTACAGTCCCTGCCACTATTAAATGCACAGTGATTACATATTCAAAACTGCATTTCCTATTTCTGAAATGTATGAAGCACTGTATACAAAAATTACCAAAATTGATGCCAGTGATCCCCAGTCCCTGAGCAAATCAACGAATGTAAAATAAATGTATGCAATTTACTTGAGCACCAAGGATCCTTTCAGTAGCAAATGGTATAATTCTGTCATTATAGGATATAACTGGTAAGAGGCAGAGTTCCAATGTCTTCAGCATGGCATCAATACATGCCTTAAGGAGGGCAAATGTGCTGAGATTAATCACATTACTGTCAAGGGAAGGAAAAGCCAGTGCTGTCCTGAGATTCAGGTTCCACTCATCCTCCCCACAAGAGGGACAGGGGAAGAAGGCAATTTTAAACACTAAATCCATTCCATTTATATTCTAAAACAACAACTTAATTGTGAGTGTGGGGTGCTCCATTCACAACCCCATCAGTTCAGGGGTCTGACCTAAGAAATCTATCAATGCAAAGAAATCTATCAATGAATCATACACAAACATCTCTAAGTAGGACTTATATGAGGTTTGGTCCTGACCCAGTAAACCATCCTTTATAATCAATTCAGGAAGAATGTATCATTATCCTTAGAGTAATGATTTCTTTAGGTATGCAAACCTCTTCACATGATTTAAGTTACATGTGAAATGTCTCTATACTCTAAGTGAAAAATCTTTCCTAAGCAAATTTCTGGGTAGAACTATATTTTATCAAATAGATTGTTTTAAAATGAATAAAGAGTATCCCAGACTTTGTTCCTCCTAGCTACTGAGCTGTGGCTTTGTGAAATGGAATTTACAATTACTAAAAAGAATACAGCCCCAAATCCCACAACTCCTTTCACTTAATTATTCATGATATTGATCAGCACATTTATTTTTAAAAAGAGATGAAGTTAGAGCAGCACTCAAATAGGAAGAAAACTTCTTGCTAACTTGCATTACTGTGGATTGGGAAGTTTCTTTTTCAGGGATTTGTGCTTTGCATATGCCAATTTAAAATCAATCAAATATCACAACATGTTTTAAACAATGTTAAAAGCCATCTTGCCAGATAAAATATTTCATCCTAATTCCATCATCACAATTAATTCCTGTTTATTGATCTTAATCCTAAAAATTAGGTAACTTCAACAATACTAAAAATGAATGTGGCTATGATGAGGAAACTGGTGATAGATAAGTGGGTTAGGAATTTTGAAATTATTTTCATAGATATTTTAGTAAACTGCAAGACTGCAGATAGAGTAGGCTTTCTACTACCAATTGGGGATATCTTTGAAACTTCTAAAAGTAAATTTAGAAGTTACGAAGACTCAAGTAGTTCCTGGAGAGTAAAAGATCATCTATGAAGATGATATCCAACAATTCCTCTTACCCCTGGACACCATGCTGCCCCTCCCCATCAAGAGGGAGAATCTGTTTTCTCTATTCCGAATCTAGGCTGCTCTTGTGGCATGCTTTCAGCAACAGAACGAAGCAGAGATAATGCTCTGACAGTCTTGGACTTGGCTTTAAGAGGCCTTACATCTTCCATTTTTACTGTCTTGGAATGTTTTCACCAGCGTGTAAGGAAATCCCGCCTAGATCTCTGAAGAAGGACAAGGGGGAGTCAGCAGCCCAGCCGTGCCTCCACTATTCCAGCTACCCCAGCTGAGACACCAAAGTTGTGTGTGAAGGCATCTTGGATTCCCCAGCCCAGTCAAGCCTCCCCAGCCCACATTATGTGTATCAAATATGAGCTGCCCTTCCTGACTTTGCAACCATGCAGAACTGTAAGCAATAAAATGAATGTTCTAAACCAATTAGTTTTGGGATGGTTTGTTATCCAGTAAAAGATAGCTAATACACTCAGAGTTGAATTCCACATAGTATGAATTTCAGTTACACGATGCCCCTTAATAGAGTAAATGACAGATTCTTCTGTATCTATTTCTCTTTGTGATTTCTCTTCTTGTATTTCTCCTCTAGGATTCACCCGAATTCAATCCTGGGGACCTCTGATGTGGAGAGAGGTTCCCCGCCAACTGCACCACCTCAATTCCTAGTCTTTGCTGCACTTCGCCTTGAACCTCCCCTTTGTCTCTCTCTTTTGTTGCATCATCATCTTGCTGTGTGACTCACTTATGTGGGTACTCGGCTTGCTGCATGGGCAACTTGGCTTGCCACATGGGCACTGGTTTGCTGTGCGGGTACTAGCTTGCCATGCGGGCACTGGCTCACCACGTGGGCACTCACGTGGGACTCGGTTCACCACACGGGCACTCGGCTCACCATGCAGGCACTTGGCTTGCCACGTGGGCACTCGCATGGACACTTGGCTCACCACATGGGCACTTGGCTCACCATGCAGGAACTCGGCTCACCACATGGGCACTTGGCTCACCACACGGGAACTCAGCTCATCATGGGGGCAATGGCTCACTGCACAAGCATACTTTCTCTTCTTTTTTACCCAGGGGCCCAAGGGATCAAACCCAGGTCCTCCCATATGGTAGGCCTTATCACTTGAGCCACAACTGCTTCCCAAAATGACATATTAATTCTATAAAATAATCATTGAATAAATACTTCCTTGGGTACCTATTAAATATAAGACACTGAGATAAAAAATAATAATATCAACCATTTAATGACAGCTTATGTATACCTATTTATTCAGTAAATATGTAAGGAGTACCTTTTAAGACTAGGTATTATGCCAGATCCCAGGGACCAGCACTAAGAGAAACTTTATAGTTTAGGGGAGTTATATAGGCAAGAAGAAGTTAATTATTATATAATGTTATAACTGCTATCATAACAAAGAGTTAAAATATAGATGTGCAGATCTTTTTAAAATCTGGAAATAATATGTTGCAGCAATATGATAAGCATCATAAGAAAGGTAGTGCATTGCTCATTTGTTGTGAGGATTAAATGAAGTGGTTAGCATTGCACTTAGCACATAATTAATCCACATTAAGTGGTGCTGAAAACACTAAACTATACAAAAAGTTATGAGAATTCACATAGGAGAAGATCATGAGTGGTGTGGGGGTTATTTGTGGGTGTTATCTAATTTGTTCAATATATTTCAGAGGCTGCTCTGTGCCAGACACTGGGGTGCAGGGGTAAAAAACAAGAAAGCCAAGTTCCCAACCTTCATAAAGCTCAATCTGAAAAACATATAAGGAACCCATGCACTGGCTCTCAAAGCCCTTGCCAAGAAGTGACTAAATGTACAATGTTCACTTTTCATTGGCTAAAGCTTGATTGAGCCTAACATCATCAAAGCAGGGGAGAAGCATCCTCTCCTGGTCAATGGCAATGATTCTGATCAGTTCCTGGACAATAATATTAATATCATAACACTGCTAACAATAGTAAAAGGTCCAGATTTCTTGATAAAGCTGGACTTGACCTAAGGATCGATGGAAAAGAGCATTACCTTGTACCTTGAAAAGGATGGGTATGATTGCCAAAAGAAAATCATAAAGAGGATTCCCTGTATAAATGTAGGGCAATGGAAAGGAAGGCACAGCTGGTAGATGTTAGTTCTTCAAAATACAGGCTTGTCTTCCTTTTATAAATAAAGAGGGAAAAAGGGAAAAAGGAATGATTCATATGAAGAAGAAGGAAAAAAATGGAGTAGGAGACCTGAGCCAACCAGAGAAACTGTGACCAAAAGAACAGATAAGAAGGGAGAAACATGTAAGGGAAGAGGCTGTATTAAGATACAGAGAGAAACTGAAGGAGCCTCTGAAAATTAAACTCAATTTCATTTCTGTGGCTAAAATCCCATATATAGTGAAAAGTGGGTCCACTTGGGGTCTGAGATTAAGGAGAGTTCCCTCACAGTCACAACTGAGGAGAAGGCAGTAGTTCCCATTCACAGTTTTGTATATTTTGTTTACAGGAGGAGGCTGTTCTGAAGAGAAAGTACACTACTTGTGAACATGGGGACTATGGATCCCATTTCTGGTTAGGTCATTAATCTGTTATTGGATTTGAGGTAGTCTATGAATCTTCATGGTCTCACTGGTAAAGCTTATTCTAAGATTCTACGCTTTTTAAGAATTTGGGGATTAAAGATAAAAGCTATTTAACAGATTTTACCTAGAGTTTTCTTCTCCCCAATCTCTTATACTTTATATTCACACCAATGCATGGCCTCAGATCCCCCTTCATGCTCTAATAGCATCTGAGTAGCCAAGGCGCTGCCCAAATCAAGGTCTTCCACTCTTGCAACTATGACTTGCCAGGCGTCACCTTAAACATACTCTCAACTGCAACAAGCACAGAAACAACTCACTGTTTCAATAACATGCCAGGCCAGCTTTTATCAAACCCTAGCTTGACTTCCAAGCCTCCACATCTTTTTTTTTTTTGTCTTTATTCATTTTTTTAATATTACATTTAAAAAAATGAGGTCCCCATATACCCCCCAACCCCCTCACCCCACTCCTCCCCCCATAGCAACATTCTCCTTCATCATCATGAGACAATCATTGCATTTGGTAAACACATCTCTGAGCATCGTTGCACCTCATGGTCAATGGTCCACATCATAGCCCACACTCTCCCATGTTCCATCCAGTGGGCCATGGGAGGACATACAATGTCCGGTAACTGTCCCTGCAGCACCACCCAGGACAACTCCAAGTCCCAAAAACGCCTCCACATCTCATGTCTTCCTCCCATTCCCCACACCCAGCAGCCACCATGGCCACTTTCTCCACACCAAGAACCTCCACATCTTGAGGATTCAACTCAAGTCCTAGATTCACATGAAGCCTTCCCTGATCATTCTAGGTGATTCTCCCCAAAGCTTCCTTTAATTACTCTCAACCCTCTTTTCATTTACCATAGAGCATATCTTTATTATTCCATGAATATAAATAAAATATAGATATTAAGTAATAAGGATTTGAACACCAATACAAACACAATCATCAACAGGTAGCATCTACTGAGTTTTGCTAAGGAATTCCCACGTGTATTCCTTAGAACAAATCTACATAGTAGGAACCAATAGTCAACTTTACAGGTAAGGACAATGAGAGTTAGAGAAGTCAATTAGTTTGCCTGGAAGAAGAAGCACATACTTTACATCTAGGGCAAAATTCTTGATATTGTTTACTAGATCTCAAATTCTTATGCCAGCTCTTCCAAATTCCAATTGGACTATCTATTCTCTGAGAGCTTTCATTACATTTTCCACCTATGAGCATGTATATTAGTGGGACTCATGCAGGGCTTATTTAAGCAGCAATTAAAGAGTTATAATTCATTCATAAGCAAGAACGTGACATTTTACATTTCCTGTTTCTAATTTGAAAGAATCAAGAGGAAAGTACAATTTAGTTGAATCAATCAACTAAAATCTAGAGGGTATTTATAATTCTTAATGGACATGAGTGGTGGTAGCGTGGCCGATTGCTTTATTGGCCCCAATTCTTTATCCTTTCTTGTTTCTATGCCATGTGACTTTGCAATTCCTCCCACTAAAGAAGGCAGAGGATATGTTCCCACCCTTGAATCTGAGTTTTGTTATGTAACTTGTGTGGCCAACAGAATGAGGCAGAAGCAATAATATATGAGCAAGCATATCCCCGGCTGGGGAAGTTCCCTATAGCAAAGGGAAATTTCCGGTGAGGCTGCCCCTCTGCATATCAGTGGCAGTCATTCTCAGCAGCTGGTATGGCAGCCCTAAATTAGGGAACCTGGCTGGAGCACCACAGTATCCACTAAGTAGCTATATCTTCAACATGGATCCCAGAATGAGCAGCCACATAGAGCAGGCACACAGTCAATCTACAGCATGGCAGAGAGCCACAACTGATCCACAGCTGACCCACAGCTCTCATGCAATGCACTAAAAATGGTGGCTGTTAGAAGCCATGGAGATTTTCAGATTATTGACAACCAAAGCAAAAACTCAGAGAGAGTGAAAGAGAGAGAGTGAGTGAGAGAGAAAGAGTGTGTGTGTGTGTGTTTTGAGGGAGGTTGTTATTTACTGCTGCAGAAAAACCCCAAGACTTAATAGCTTAAACAACCACAACATTTTTGCTCATGATTGTGAATTTGACCTGGGCTCAGCTGAACAGTGCATGTGCTAGTTTTGCCCAGGGTCATTCACATAACTGCAGTCATCTGGCAGCTTGATTGGGACTGAGCTGTCCAATGTGCCTCACATGAGCAACTGCTGATGTTGGCTTTGGCTGGGCCTCCATCTCTATGTGCTCTCCCCTCCTGAAAGAGACTAGCCTGGGTTTCTTTACATGGTGGTATCATTGCAGCAAGGGTGCAAGAATGGAAGGTCCCAAGCTTCTTAAAGATGAGGCTCAGACTTCACAATGAAACCACTTCAGCCACATTTTATTATTCAAATTTAATTGGCCATCCCAGATTCATGGGGAAGAGGCATAGTGTCCACTCGTGAAGGGTGGAGAAGTCAGCCACAGTGCAAAGAGACATGGAAGGTATTGTGGCTGCTCTATGTGTTCTATTTTGTTTTTGTTTTGTTTTGTTTTCTGAAGATCAAAAAAAAATTTTTATAGGGCCGCCTCTCAAAAAAAAAAAAAAGCAACCAAATATATGTAACCTTTTCAATTAGAGACAGTGGAAAGCGTTTCCCCACTAGGGGTCAGTACAGAAGAGTCAAATCTAAAATAGAACTAAAAAAGAAGAAAAACAAGAAAGTGAGCAGAAGAAGAGGGGGAAGAAAAAAGGAAGAGGAGGAAACAATTGACTAACATTAAATTATGAAGGCAAATTAATCCCTACATACAATCCTAAAGACCACCCATCATTTGATTTTATTCTCTTATGCTTGAATGGTTGCATAATATCTATATTTCTTACTGTATGAATCTAAGTCTAGGGTTAGTGTGTGTATGTGAGTGCACAAGCAACATGCACGTATGGGAGAGGTGGGGTTGTCTGAAGGCCAAGTGGTAGGAAAAGATGCATGTGAAAGAAATCATCAGATTATAAACATGAAGAATAAAAAATCAAGAATGAGGAGAAAAATCCCTTAAGTCATTTCCAAGAAAATTACAAAGGATATTTGCCAAGCAAGTAATAATGCAAAAAATATTTAAAGCAATAGACAACTGTGGCACTTTTAGATTTTTAAAGAAATAATGCCTATATTCTTAAATTTCCTATTATAAGGAAATATGCCCTCCATTTGTAAATATCTTCACAAAATATGTGGTTTGTTATATGATATAACAAAATCTATATATTGAGACACTTTTGTTCTTTTTAAAAATTAATATTCCTACTGAATACTACAGAATCAACTCCATAGAGGCAATTACTATTTTGGTGAAATAACCACTCAATAAATGTTTACTAAATGTAAACATGCATATTGTTATATTGTATGTAAGAAACCATTTACTGTAATGAGAGTGAGAATAAGTGAAAACCTTTGACTTACAAGGTTCAAATTTCAAAATCTTACAGCTTCCACATGCAGCTTTTGATTGGTTTTACTTAAAATAAAAAGCAGTCACTTCAAGACGACTTCACTTAGTGTAGTCTCATGATGTTAAATGTCCAATCTATATAAAATATAAAAACTTGTGTAGGAAAAGGGAGGGAGGTACTGTCACAGGCACCAGACTCTGATGCAAAGTGCCCTATCTGTATTCCAGAACCTTCAGAAAATTCACCAGAATTAGTAATGACGACTGATAATCAGCAACTTTCTGCTGCTTTACATTCACAGAGATTGCCTGCCGGAGTGTGTAGCAGGCATCAGATTAGATCACTAGCTATATTGTTCAGGTTGATTTTAATTGCCTAAAAAGTGTCATTACCGTCTTCTGAAATGTGTTAAGTTATTTTAACAAGTAGATATTTCATGTAAGAAATAAAAATGGCCTGTAACTCAGTTTTAATGTACATAGAAATGTTCAGTTGTGTCTCTTACCCTGGTGGCATAAAAATCCTGTTCAGTCCTGATTACCTTGATAAATAAACACACTTGTCAACTGCATAATTTTTAAAATGTAGTATGAAAAGTCAACATACTTTCCCAGACTGCTGACCACAGAGAGCCATACAAATGTCACCTCCCAGTTTATAAAATGCCAAGACTTCAGTTTCCATAACAGCTTTTAGCTTTACATACAGGCATCCCCAAGGTGAATGAGTTCATGATATTTATTAATAAGAACATGTCAAATATTTGCATGGGAAAAAGTCCATGGAAAGTGAGATTTTTCCCAACCTCAAAGACACTTGCAAAAATATTACATCAGTACATGCTTACATGGAAATTGCAGCTCTCCAGATATTTGCTCTTTAAAGTCCTAGATACATAAATCTATAGATGGAATAAAACTGTATAGAGCTAAACACACATATAAAAGAAGGTGAAAACTGAGTGAGACCTGTAATCTATTAGCAGTATGTACCAATGTTGATTTCCTGATTCCGCTACTGTACTACAACTACATTCACCATTGGAGAAAGCTAAGTGAAGGCATAGCAGTTTGGCATTATGTATGAACTCCAAAAACAGATATTGGATTATGTTTGTAAATTGATCTGTTCCTCTAAGTATATTAGATTGTATTATCTTCAGATGTTTCACTTTTACTTGATTAAATTATGATTAAGGCTTTGTTTGGTACACATCAGCTGATTAAATTATGATTAAGGCTTTGATTGGTACACATCAGCTGATTAAATTATGGTTAAGGCTTTGATTGGTACACATCAGCTGATTAAATTATGATTAAGGCTTTGATTGGCACACATCAGCAGGATGTTAAGTCTCCACCCCCATGGTGGGCAGGGTCTCACAGAGAAAACAACATGGCAGAGAACACAGAGTTTGCAGTTTTCATATTGGAGCCCCAGGAAGTAAACACACAGAGAAGCAGATAAGTGAGGAAAGAGAGAAGGCCATAATAGACACGCAGAGGACCCAGGTAGAGGGACGAGATGTTCACCTGATAGTTTACAGCTGGCCTTGTGGAGTAGAATAGCTGAGCCTGGAGAGAAATGAGCCCTGGGAGAGATGAGACTTATCCCAGCCTACAGCTGATATTGGAAGAAGTTGGGACTACCAAGCCTTAAAAGGAAGAGGAAGCCTGAACCCTTGCAGACATCAGCAGCCATCTTACTTCAACACATGGCAACAAACTTTGATGAGGGAAGTAACTTATGCTTTATGGCTGGTAACTGTAAGCCTCTACCCCAAATAAATACCCTTTATAAAACCCAGCAGATTTCTGGTATTTTGCATCAGCACCCCTTTGGCTGACTAACCTAGAAAGGTTCACCAAACTCTGGTCTATTTTTGAAACTTCCTGTGAGTCCATAATTATTTTAAAATAGGAAGTTTTAAAAATGCAGGTTACCACACCTCACTCCAGAGACGATTCAGAGAGTCTTGAAAAGTCCAAGGAATCTTCATTTTTTTCAACAGAAATCCAATTAATGCTTATGCTCAATGATCACGGGCTAGCGGACAGTAGAAGAGGGATGGAGTATTTTCAGTCCAATAAGAGGAGCTTTCTATCTGAATGATAACTGGTGAGACTATCAGTTGCCCATAAAGTCTTAAGCTAGTTATAAGTGATTATATTTTAGGAAGATGTGCTTTTCATTTGTTGTGGTGTAACCTTTAGTTATTTCTTTCACATGTCAATACTTAACTCAATAAGTTAGGCGGCAGACTTGGCCCAGTGGTTAGGGCGTCCGTCTACCACATGGGAGGTCCGCGGTTCAAATCCCCAGGTCTCCTTGACCCGTGTGGAGCTGGCCCATGCGCAGTGCTGATGCACACAAGGAGTGCCCTGCCATGCAGGGGTATCCCCCGCATCAGGGAGCCCCATGTGCAAGGAGTGCACCCAGTAAGGAGAGCCGCCCAGCGCGAAAGAAAGTGCAGCCTGCCCAGGAATAGCACCACACGCTCAGAGAGCTGACACAACAAGATGACGCAACAAAAAGAGACAGATTCCCATGCCAGTGACAACAGAAGCAGATAAAGCAGACGCAGCAAATAGAGAGAACAGACAACCGGGGTACAGGGGAAGGGGAAATAAATAAATAAATATTTTAAAAATAATAATAATAAGGTAATGAATTAAATAATAATAATAAGGTAATGAATTTCAAGAATTCAAATTACTTCCTAATGCTAAAATAAGTTAACTAAATCAAGGACCAGTCCTTGCTAATGATGACCTTTAGCTTATGTTTCCTTTAAAGCATATGCTTGTCTCAAATTTTCCAAGTTCAGACTCAATTTATTGCCACATCAAGAGTGATATTCATGTGTTGTCAGAAAATGATTTATCTGTCTCCTAGAAACTACAAAATAAAATAGTATCTAAAAATTATGTGCCAAAATAAATGTAAGTCCTAGAAAATGAAGCCTTAATTTATATCTACACAGCAGAAGTCCATGACAATGAAAGAAATCAGAGAAGGGGGGACAGGGCAGTAAGACTTTTTTTTTCCCTTTCATTCCACAAATATTTACCAAAGTCCCAAAGTGCACATGCCACTGCAACCCAAGCTTGTCAGGAAAAGGCAGGTATTAAACAATCTTACAATGTTATTTAAATTCTAATGGTTCTCCTCCTAAAGAAGAAATCAAAAGGTGTTTGAAAGCGGATAGCATGGGGCTCACAAGCAGTCTGGGAGGAAGTAAAGGCTTCCCTGAGGAATCAACGGGTGGGTATCACCCAGACAAATGGTGGGCTAAGAGTTTTTCTGACAGAAGTAACAGTGAATTGGGGTGGAGACGATTTGAGCGGCAGTGAGGGGAGCTGGGTGGGGGCCAGAAGTGCTCAAGGCAGAGGCAACGGCCCAGGCAGAGGTCCTGAAGCCAGAACTGTCATGCTGAGTTTACAAGGGAGTTCAGGAATCACTGTCGTTGGAATGTCAAGCACTGGGGAAGAATCAAAGTGGGGGAGTTTCATGAAGTCAGGGTGCATCCGCAGCATTTCTCTCTCTAGGCAGTGAGTGTCCAGGGAGACCAGAAGCCTGGTTCATTTTATAGCACCATGTTTGAGATGGGCTGGAGCAAGTAAGGGAGTAGGGAGCAAGATCGTTTCTTAATCTGCAGCATTTAGGGAAGAAGCAAGAAGTATAAAGGCAGTCGAGCGCTTAGAACCTGGCCTGGCACACACTAACCCCTGAATTAATGTCGCTTGCATTTTTCATCAGCTGACTACTGACAGTGGCAAAGGGAGAGACTGGCATCAAAGACCACGTGTGTCCCTAGAGGACCACAGGGAAAAGACAAGAAAGAAGGGCTCACCAATGCTGGATCCAGCTTGGAAGAAAACATGATGAAACCCATTTTAGACACAATGGGTTTCAAGTGACAGCTATCCAGGAGATGCAAGAGATCACAGACAACGTGCTGGAAAGAACACTCCATGAAAGTGAGCTGCAGATTCCCTGTGAATATGGGCATTCTTGACAGGATCCTAGGCCCTGTTCACATGAGTCTCACATTGCAAACCCAGCACCCCATAAAGTTTAGGTCTCGTGGGTTTATGGAACTCCACTGTGAGCCAGGTATTGTGTTAGGTGATGCTTTGCAATAGTGAGTGGAAGAGAGGTGGTAATTGCTTACAAGGTGCTTACGAAAGAGTAAATAAGTAATCACACAAGGAAACATACAGTTCCAAGATGTAATGAGTGCTATGGGGAAATGAACAGAGCTGAACAGCGGTGCCCTAATTTACAGGAGGAAATTAGTGAGCCCTCTTTAAGTAAATGATACTTAAATTGTGACCTAAGGGATGAGCAGGAGTCAAAATACATAAAGGCCTGCAGATGTATGTGTGTGCATGTGCGTGTGTGTGTCCCTGCCTGCCTGCCTGCCTGTGAGCAAGGGCTGTAGGGGGGCTTCCAGGCAAAGGACAGGAAAAGCAGGAAAATCCACAGTCCTGAAAGAAAACCTTTGAAGCTCTTGTTCCCAAGAGCATGGTATGAAATGATATTAGAAGGACATGTAGTGGTTAAATCCTGCACAATGCTGCAGGTATTGTTTAATAGTCTAGATTTTATTCTAAGTGCAATAGAAAGCCATTTAAGGGTTTTGAGTAGAGGAGTAATGACTCATTAAAGTATATTATATACATGTTTGGCTGCTGTATAGAGAATGATTTAGGGGAAGAAGCAAGAAAGTGGGCAGGAGGGCCATTTAGGATGCCAGGCCAGATGTCCCAAGAGAGAAGATGGTGACCTAGAGCACAAAGATGTGCATGGGCAAATTTGAGAAACATTTCAGAGTTAGAATCAAAATGCCACATGAGAGCTGAACTGTAACAGTTCCCCCAAATTAGAGTATCTGAAGTATTGTAATAGTCCCAAGAACTGCTTATCCTCTTAAAAATGTTATACTAACAGGCTCATTTATCAGTAATATAATCAAAGTAGTTTCTGAATTATGGATCTCATTTCTTTTTTAGACTTTGAAAGGTAATCAAAGTAAAACCGTTTTAAAAAAGCGAGAGGACATTATTCTGTTTCAGAACATAAACAATTTGGGAGCTGAGTCATAAAGGTATCTTTAAAAATGCAATAGAATTTCTGTAACATATATAAACTATTCCTTAAAATGCCCATATGTCTGCAATAAGAAATGTGTATATTGTCTAAATTATTTTATCCTACTTTATAAAACAGTCATTTGTTTCTCACTTTTTGCAAGGCAGCTTCTTGCACAGTAAAGATTCTACAAATATTTACATTCCAAGTAGCAGAGCTGTTTGAAATGCTATAAAGTTCTGCCAGCACTTCTATTACAAACCCTTATTTCTTGTTTATACCATGTACATAAAAGGGGCAAATAAAACCTTACTATGAATTGAAACTTGGCATACAAAGTTTCAACTTGGGAGTGCATTTCTCCTCCAGCAAATTTCCAAAGGAAATGTTTCACTGTGTTTAGAGAATGGAAAGGAAAAAAAAAATCAATAAACCAAAAACCATTTAGAACACTTGATCTATTTCTCAAATTTTTATATAAATTAGATCTGAGAGTGAGATCTCTAACACCTCAATCTCAAAGAAATGTTCTATCCTAAACTGTACTGTGACCAAACACTCTATTGCCAAACATCTCGCCAAAAGGATATTATCCAATCACTATCATCAAGCATAAAAAGGAAATGACCCACTGGCACTAAGTGATTAATAAATACATATGACAAACCTCAAAGATACTCCTCTTCAAAGAGACAAACTGACTGGCTACAATCAGGAGGCTGACAGGAAGATGGTGGTGATGACTAAATTCAGAACAGCAAAAGAACTCACACAGCAATAAGCCCTCCTGTTTTCTAAATATCTCCAACTCCATCAAATTTGCATTATTTTTTACTGCTAACAGCATCCTATATAGCACTGGCAAACACAGAACACTGAATGAGTCACATGCCTCTGTTTTGTGGCATTACTACAATATAGTGATACATAGATCTGGCCGTTTGAAAGGGGTAATTATATCTATAGACTATTTCAGCAGAAAACATATTAAGAGTTAATGAGAACTTCAAGTTGGACACTTAAATTACACAGTAAAAGCAAAGCTCAAAGACGTGTACTGAATGCATTAGGAGGTAGGAACTTATAAAAGAGAAAGATGCATATTTTGCTAGCAGAGCGAAGAAGCCATTAGTTTGTAATAACTAGGCATATATGAAATGTGACAGTTATAAAATTGAACATAAATCAGCAACTGAGAGGTTATCGCTTGTTTCCACAGGTACTCTCTGTTCCCCTTGAAATTGCTCAGCATTTTAGTCCTATTAAATGTTTTGTTGTCATTTTAAGAAATCTGATTGTGTCGTGAAGGATATTTACAAGTTTTCCTGGGGAAATGAACCTAGTGCGTTCACGTCTTCAGGCTGGTATTAATGACATCCAGACAGCAAGTAGGACATAGAGTTGAATACTATTGCATGAGGTGGCCACTGCCTGAATCTATTATCCTCCAAATCAATTATCTGCTCGGTGTCTCAGTTATCCCATCTTTAGACAGGAGGAGCTACACATGTGTATTCAACTTCACCTTTTTACCAGAACAGTGGGCAGAAATTTGCTCCATTTCTCTGGTGGATCTTTGGATGGGGTCCTCAAGCCACAGGTTGACTCTCAAATAATTCCAGACAAGCATTAAATGACATGCAATTTCCAAACCCACTATTTTTATTATTTGACAGCAAGCATCTTTCCATTAGTAAAGCTGAATCCTATCAGATGGACTTTATGAACAACATTTACAAGACCCCGTCCCATTGCAGTGACTAGATCTTTTAGTTATTCTACAAATGTTGTGCAAATGGATACAACTATTAACCTGCAGACAATTTCCTCCCTAGAGCAATTACCCATAAATGGTTAAAACCACCAACTAAGATGCCAGGTCACTGCAGACAAAGTCATGTAAACACAGCCAGCAAAGCAAAAGTAACAAATCTGACTTTGATATTGAGACATAATAGCTCTTTCAAAGGCAATTACTCCTCCTTTCAATCTCTCAAGGGCTCTGACTCATTGTTCTGATTAATTCCTGTTTTTAATCTATTTACAGATCAGGATTTTTTTTATTCCCAGCTAGTATGATATCCATCTCTGTGGGGGTAGACAGAAGCCGCATCATGTATAGTCCTCTGACTTTCTTTTTTTTTTAACTTATCCTTGCTCAATCATTTTTAAATCATTTCTGAATTTACTTACTTATCATATGAGCTGGGATTTCTGACCTCCCTCCTGCACATCACACATCTCCTGTCTGCTGCTTCCTCTAGCTCTGTTTCCCCACATCTTGGGTTGAAATTAACAGTCTGGCTACCCCCTTCCTGGAGCTCTGTTCCCGTTTGGCTCAGAACCGAGGTCTGCTGTCCTCACCACAGCGGGCACCGTCTGTTATTAAATCATTCCTCTGAGCGCATCTCCTTGTTGTAAATCAATAAACAAATGCAATATAGGGACGGGGACTCGGATTGGTGAGCTGTGCAGAGCTTTGCACAAGCAGAGCCGGGAAGCTGTTCTTTCATTTAATACAATCCAAAAAAAAAAATCCCTGATGGTACTGTGACTTGGCTGGGACAAACTGGTTTTCTGTTCCTCGTATCTGTTTCCTACTTGGTTGGCTTTGCAGGACTCATTAGAGAACAGAAAAGCAGCTAAGACCAGGGTCCGAGCCCAAGAAACCTGGACGATTGCCCCTAAGAGAAAGCCTGGCAAATAAACGCGACAAGGGATTCCATCCAAGGCTGCAGATTTGCAAGTGGAAAGAAAATGCAGCTCGGAAAACTTGATCGCTCATCGAAGCAGTCTCTACTAGTTTCCCCAGACCTCGAAGGCCAGGAGGGGTTTCTGGCAAAAAGGTATTGCCTCCCGACCCCCTTCACCAAGCACCTGAGATTTTTGCTCAGACGCCCAATCCCCCCCACCCCCCTCCACGGTTCACAACTTTTTTTTTTCAACTTTCACTGGTCAAATCCGTTCCGCCAGGTGTAAGCCAGAGGGACCCACATCGCATCTACCTGCTCAAGAGTTGAGGATGCGGAGTCTTCCCCTTCTAAACCAATCCTCGCCCTAAAAGAAAAAACAATCTCTCCGAAGCAAATCGGCTGGGAGAAGCATCTTTAATTCTCGACCCATCAGGTGCATTTTCCCCAGAACAAACTTGGGGACTGAAGGAACCACGAAGCCAGTGCGTAAAGTTTGCCCCGGCCGGAGCGAGGAGCCTGGCACACCCGACCTACCTGGTCCCTGCAGCTCGCAAGGCGCTCGGCCCGCCGCCGCCGCTCGCCAGGGCCTGGGGGGCCGCCGTGCGCGCCCGCGCGAGCCGCCGCCGCAGCGTCCCCGTCCGCGCCGTACCCGGCCTCAGCTCGCGGCGCCCGCCCTCCCGCCGCCGCCGCGCGCCAGGCTGCTGTGGTTGCTGCCGGCGCCGAGCAAGCGCTGCTGGAGCCGCCGCCGCTCCACCGCCGCGCGGGCACGGTAGGGAGGGGAGCTGGGCGGGCGGGAGGGGCGGGGAGCGCGCTGGCCGCAGCCAACGGGGTCCCGCGCCTCCGCGCCAGGCCGGACCCCGCGCCGCCCTGCGCTCCGCCGCGTGCGCACCCGTGTGTCCGCCCTCCGCAGGCCCCTGGGCGGTGGCTCACGACGGGGTGGCGGTCAGCGTGTCACACCTGACTGCATGGCCTCGTGCGTGTGCAGCTGGAGCTCGGGGAGCACGGGGTTAAAAGACAGAAATTCCACTTCTAGGAAAGCCTTCTCCAGCTTGACCCCCACAAGTGAGCAAAGAGTGCCGATTTCCATAATAACGCGGGTAATTAGTGAGGGTTTGCTGTGTTCCAGGTACTGGTCTGCTCAATTTTAAGTGATTTTCGTTCATGCAGTCCCCAGAGCAGCCGTGGATCGGTTATGCCCTGATTTAGAAGTGAGAAAATTAATTTGCCTAAGACTTCAATGATAACCGGTTATCAGAAAAATTGCATCCGTAGTCTTACAAGGACACAGTGAGGTGGGTCTCTTTACCTTTATTTTGCCTGAGTAGACAGTGTACTCCAACCCAGACAGTGGTGATTTGGAGAACCTGGATTTGAATTTTAGCCTGTTGAAGCCCTAAGCCATGCTGCACTGCTCCCAATTGCTGTGGAAAAGTGGTTTAGTGCAACCTCATTTGTGACTGAAAAAACAATTGGAAGCATCCTACCTCTTCATCAACTGGGGAGTGATTAATTAAGCTGTAGTGGAGAAATACGATGGAATATAATGCAATAGCTACAGAGAGAGAGGTACATCCCGAAGTATTAGCGTGAAGTGACTTCAAGGCATATTGTTCAGAGAATCAGATGCAGAAAAGTATACACAGTATATATACTAATATACACTATACACACTTTTTTTGTATGCATGTGTCTATACCTACATGCATATTTGTGCTTTCACAATTTTCAGGATGCCCCAGGATACTGTTAACTAATCCTGGTGAGACTAAAACTGGGACTAAGGAGACTAGACTTCATTTTATAATTATTTTTCATTGTTTTAAAAACCTATCATAAATTTATTTTCCTTTTATTAAAAAAATCTAATCATGTCTGTTTAATTAGACTAAATGGTGTAACAGCCCTGTCTTCTTGCCTCCCTCCCTCCCTCCTGCACTGAGGAAAGCAGCCTCTCAAAAAGACAACAAGGTGGGCAGATCCCATCTAACAGAGTATTTTTACTGCTCTCATTCTAGTTCATCTCCCCCAGAAATAAGTGCTCCTGCCTTGGTCCCCTGCAATTCACAATGGAGTTTGGTCTTCCGGGAAAAACTCTCTTTAAGAATGCACTCAAAAGGCGGGAGGTAGAACCCAGGTCTGTAGGACACAGAGTACTGCTCCCTAAGGGGCAGGTGGCATGAAGTCCGCCAGCCCTTCCTGCTGGAAGAAAGAAATTGCTGCAGAGGGTTGAGCCAGGTGGGTGTCCCCTGCAGAACTGCTTCAGCAATGGCACTCTCTTTTCAGATACACACACAGCAGGGTTTTGGAGTACACTGGGGAACTTCATCTGCTATTCGTGACTTCTGCTTTCTCTCTCTCTAGGAAACTGCTCTTCCCTGTAAGAGTAACGCTGGATTAAAAAAGACATACTAAAAAATAAAAACAAATAAAAATAAAACTGGAATATTTATGTTTTTTTAAAAAGGAGGGGGAGGTAGAAAGAGATGGTACACACTGCTATAAATAAAAATAATGTGCTTTTTCCCATCAGAATTAAATTGTAATAAATTTGGACTCCTTAAGGTCACCCTACTTTGCAAAAGAGAAAAAAAATTAGAATAGGTACGGAAAGGTTGTTTATGGTCGTTTCAGTTGTTATTGGTTACTGTAAATAATCTTTTTTACTTGCAATCTGGGAACATGTTGGCAGACCCCCTGAATGTGACAAAATGTTTTATTGGATAAAACTGTTGTGTTCTGGAAGGAGCTGAGAGAACCTTACATGCAAATTATGCTCGTGCCTTGCACCTAGCCAGTGTAATTACTGCATTCCCACATCCATCACAGGGGTGCTTCCTTTCTTAATATTTTTAAGTTGATGTCTCATAATGCACTCTCTCTAATGCATACATATATATTATCTAATGGGAAAAAGAAGGACATTTTCACCAAGGAGGGGCAGCTGGCCCCAGGCACCAAAATGACAGGGGAAAACAACCAAGAAGCTTCTTTAAATTATAGAGAACTCTAAACCCTGAACCCCTGCATCCCACCCTCTCCAAATAATTAGTCATTTCCAAACTCAGATTACATTGCCTGTTCTGGTGAAACCTTATTAGTGCTGGAAAGGGATTTAATGGAATTTGAATCCTGTGGTTGCAGCAGAAGGGGGGGAGAGCATCCTAAAATTTACAGGCACTATGGTGAACATTTATTGTTAGCCACGGTTTCATAGCCAGTACAGGTAAGAGGTGTATAAATATATGTATATATGGAAAGATGCATCATTTTATTTTCCTCCTTTGCCTAAAATGTAAAGCATAATGTGAGTCAACTGAAAACCTGATATTTACCAAAAGTTGATACACAAGAGCAGGTTTAACTAAAATTGTGTTCCAATTTCTGGGCCGGAAGCCCAGGAAATTAAAAAAAAAAAATTAAAGGCACATGTGGGTCTTCTCAGTGTGAATGCCGGATGGAGTTTTTATTGAATTTGGCCTCAACTGATTGTAGCATTACAAGCAATTTTGCAGATAAGTTTCAGCAGCCATTTAGATGGCAAATTCTTTTTTTAGGGCATTATAACTAAGAATAATAACTTCCTTTTTATATGGCACCTTTTATATCAAAGCTCTTTAAAGTGTGAGATCATCTTCCCATTATTAAGATAACCCATCTGTGTTGGAACAGAGAAGCTATTTCATGCCACTGACACTGCGTAACAGTTATCTGTTTGCTTGTTTATTGTGTAGCAAAGGGAAATGAAGAAAAATAGCTGCTAAACCCACAGAGTGAAATTTTCAGGTAAAAGTATAAATTGGAATGTAGCCAAGCCACTAAGTTAAACACGTTTACTTCTGTAAAAAAGGGGGTTTGGAGTCTTTTAAATGCCACAGGTAGAAAAGTCCTATGGACATTACCATGTTTCTGTACTACAGTGCTAGTTCATTTCTGGATGCATAGATTATATTGCTGGGTATACAGAATTATCAAATTATCTCCAGCACAGGGATGGGTGGACTGAGGGACTGAGTCAGACTGAAGGGTAATGTTTTCAGCATACAAACTGGCATAACGAAATAAGATAATTACAAATCTGATTAAAGGAAGCAAAAATTCCTTCCACAAAACTTTTGCCTTAGTTGTGTTATTGTCCACTGACTATCCCTATTCAAACAAGTTCTCTACTTTTCTAAGAAGGAGATCAAAACTGGAGGATTCTGAAAATTCGTGAATGCCTGTAAAAGGCTTAGCTCTATGCCAGGAATTTAGCTCTGAAAAACTTATGGTAGATTGACTCATGTACTCCAATTTAGGCATGTTCTTAATCTTTATCTACATTCCCGTGGGTGTGAATGCATTGTAAATAGGATCTCTTGAAGATGTTATTTTTAGTTAAGGTGTAGCCCCACCGAAAAGGTTGCATGTTACACTGGACTACTGTAGGCCTTTATTAGCAGAAGAAATTCAGGCAGTAAAAAGAAAGCCACAGTGAAGAGCCAGAAGCTTAAAGTCAGTGGGAACCTGGAAGAGAAAGGAGAGGACATCTCTATGTGATGGGAAAGCCAAGGAACCCAAGGATTGCCAGTTTACCAGAAAACTACCAACCCTGGAAGGAAGCAAGCCTACAAAACCATGGGCCAATAAATTACTGTTGCTTCAACCAATCTAATCTGTAGTGTTTGTCAGAGCAGCCCAGCAAACTAAGACAGCACTAATCAAGTAGTGATAATTAATTCAGCTGTCTACCTCTTTGTTTCCTCCTCTGAAAATGTTTACTAATTTCTTCTCTGAAATAGTATTGCTGCCGTTCCCTTTACTTCGTATATCAATCTGTGACTTTTTTTTTTTTGACATTGCTTCTTGTTTATTGCCAGTGTCTCCCACTAGAATGTAAGCTTCATGAGGGCAGGAACTTTTGTTTACTGTTGCATTCACAGTTACCATCACTAGTATAGCACATACATGGTAGGTGTGCAGTAAATGTTTGTTAAATGATTGAAGGAGCTTCCTGTAAACCAGGCATGGTATTAATTGCTTATATGCAGTATTTCCAATTTTTACAACAACGTCTTGAGGTAACTACTGCTTTATCACTTTTTTAGAGATAAAGGAACTAAGACACAGAAAAGTGACCTCATATATAGAAGCTCATTCTCACAAACTGTAAGCAGCAAGGATTGACCTTGAATCTAGGGATCTAATGCCAAGCTCTCTTCTCTGTGCTGTACATCTCTGCCAGTTAAAATGGATTAAGGATTTCATTGACCATCTAGTCTAGCACTTCCCAACATTAATGTACACACAAATTAACTGGGGATCTGGTTAAATGCAGGTTATAATTTAGCAGGTTTGGGGCATGGCCTGCAACTGCAATTCTAATGAACTCCAAGATTCTTCCAATGTTTCTGGTTTCTTTGAGTAGCTAGGATATAGTCTAGACTTCTCCTATTAATATATAAGCCAGATGGCAATTCCCAAATTTTAGGGATGTGAATTAATGGAATTTTTAAAAACAATACTTGAATTATTTAAATAGGGTAAAATGAAATTCACATTGGAATTCTTTCTTCTGAATTTACAGTGGCTAGTCAAGAGTGAAATGTCAAGGAATATTAATTTCCTATACAGAGAAAGAAACTATGGTACAGAAAGACCATGTAACTTCCCCTAGCTCATTGGTGGTAGTGCAGGGATAGGAACCACCATGTCCTGATGCAGTGTCCTCTTCTCTTTTTGACAGAATATTCTGGCTTCTCTCAGTCAGTTCTTTAAAGGTCTATTTCATGGAAATTTGAAATGGCAACAGATTGATCACGTTAGGAGCATTTGTAAAGAAAGTATGCATGAATGTATTTGCATTTGGTAGTGATGAGATTGTTACAATCTCATTAAGAAATAAGGTCATTTAAGTTCACAGCTCTTGAACTGAAAATCTGTTACTTAACAGCTAAAGAATACAACATGCAAAGACCCTTCACCCTAATGTATGTGACTATACCAAAGCAACATAGGTTTCCAGTTTTAGTAACCCTATTTATATTTTTTGCCCCAATATTAATGGAAATAATACTGCCTTTCCCATTTATCTTAGTTTCCTAGGCTGCTTAAATCAGATACCATGAAATGAGTTGGGCTAATCAATGGGAATTTATCAGCTTACGGTTTGGGGTCAAGAAAATGTCCAAATCGAGGAGATGCTTTTTTTCCTGAAAACCAGCTGTCAGGGACCCTTACCTGCTCTGTCACATGGCAAGGTAAAATGGCAGGGTCCCCTGGTCTCTCCCTTCTCTTCCAGGTTTCATTGATTTCATCTTCTTGCCTCTGTGGTGCTATTGGCTATCTCTGTATCCCTATCTCTCTCTCGCTCTCTATCTCTCTATCTCTGTCTCTGTCTCTCTTTCTCTATCTTTTTGTATTCATCTTTTTTTTAAAGGACTCCAGTAATAGGATTAAGTCCCATCTTAAATGAGGTAGGTCATACCTTAACCAAAATATCCACATTAAAAAATCCTACTCGTAATGGGTTTATACCCATAGGAATGGATTGGATTTAAGAACTTGTTTTCTGTGGTACATTCAGCTGCAAACCACTACACTAATTAAATATGATGGGTTTTTTTTTGTCTTTAAAATATGATGTTTTGAAGACAAGGATACTAGACATATATGCCACTTCATTGAAAACATGTGCTGTTGCATGAAATGGCACACCTTTAATTTATCTTATCACATTTTAATATAGGTTTCAATAAGTTTTTATTTCATTAGTCTACTTGAAATTTTTCTCCAAGGCTGCCAACCTATCTTGAAATAAATATGATTTTTCATATGCTGAAATGTAGAAAGCAATCCTTACATATTTATATTTTCATTTTGCTTATATTATTATTATGATGCTTTTTTTTCTTGAAAGTGGTAAATGTATGGATGTTAAAATCAGACTTCTGCTCTGTGTATAATGTAGAAATGCTTTACATATCTAAAAATCTCTTAGTTGATATGCTGAGACAAAGGACATTTTCTAAACTTAAAACCAAAGAAAGGTCTTCATAAGGTAGTTAAAAAATGTAGAGCAAAAACTCTTCTTTATTTATGGAGGCTGGCCAGTATAATTGAACATGTATCTTGGGTGAAATATAAGTAATGAAAACAATAATACAAAGTAAGTTGAAGTAAAATACTATGCTAAATAGAGAATATTGCATAGAAGTCCGAGAAACAAGCCAAGAGAAAAGTTTATGTTGATTTAGTTACGAACTTTTGTTCCTCACAGCCCTATAAGTAGTATGACAAATAATATTGTTGACAATGTTTATAGGTATTCAAACCAAATGTATCTTTTAGACTTTTAAAAAGAAGATGCAAGAAATAGTTTCACATTTCAACCTGTTTCCTCCTTAGAAATACATTTTCTTTCATGACAATACAGCATAAGTATGGATGGCCATAGGTTAAAAGATCATAAAGTAATCGATTCTGTTATGATTGTAGAACTTCTCACCATGGCCACTTGATCTATAAAAATAAAAAGGTCTGTTTCCACCATTTGCTAGTATGACTTGTGGAAGGTATAATCTCTGTCAGTTACAACTGGTCAAAACAAAATGAGTCCTTTACTTCCTTCAGAGCCCAGTGGAAGTGAAGCTGATTTCTGAGATTGTATTGGACAATGAGTTAGCATAAAACAGGGGCCATCTTTGGACTTCTCATGTGGCCTGACACATAGTATACATTAAAATGTTCATTGAATGAAAATTTGTAAGATGGTAATGTTTCTAAAAAGAGTATTGATTGCATGAAATTTATTTCACCTACTGTTGATTTTTTTTCCTTTCTTATCCAATGATTAAAGGAAAAGAGATTTTGGTTCTCATTGAAATACACAACTATGATAAAATATCCTTTTGAGATAGAGATAGCTAGAATTCATTAATTCAGTGGTTCTGAGACTTTTTTGGTGCACACTAGAATCACTTGGAGTGACTTGAACAATTTAGATGCCCCTTATTTTTGTTTTGTTTTTTTTTAAAGATTTATGTTTTTCTCTCCCCTTCCCACCTGCCCCAGTTGTCTGTTCTCTGTGTCTATTCCCTGTGTGTTCTTCTTTGTCCACTTCTGTTGTTGTCAGCGGCACGGGAATCTGTGTTTCTTTTTGTTGTGTCATCTTGTTCTGTCAGCTCTCCGTGTGTGCAGTGCCATTCTTGGGCAGGCTGCACTTTCTTTTGCGCTGGGCGGCTGTCCTTACGGGGTGCACTCCTTGCGCGTGGGCCTCCCCTACACGGGAGACACCTCTGCGTGGCAGGGCTCTCCTTGCAGGCATTAGCACTGCGCATGGGCCAGCTCCACACAGGTCAAGGAGGCCCCGGGGTTTGAACCGCGGACCTCCCATGTGGTAGACGGATGCCCTACCACTGGGCCTAGTCCGCTTCCCTAGATGCCCCTTCTTTACCTCATACTGATTACTTCAGGGTCTCTGCGGGATTACCCAGCCATCAGAATTTTTTTTAATTCCCTGTATAGTTCCAAGGTCCAGGTAATTTTGAGAAACACTTGTTAGTCAACCTCAAGGAAAGGGCTTTTTTGCAGTATGTGGTTTTTGGTTTTTGGTTTTCTCATTCATCCAACTGGTTGAAATGGGAATGGGGCAGGATTCTGCATTAATAGTTATTTTCACTATGCCAGTGAAAATATTTTCCTTTTCCCATTCCTCCTTCATGCTCCATCAATGCCATTGAGACAGGAAGAAAATTTCTAATTCTAAGCACTATTTTAATGAGCCCAATGCTTTGGGTCATTATAGTTTTAGGGATTAGACTTTGCTACTTGCTACTCCAAGCATTTATTTGCTTGTAGGATTTCTATCAAAGTTCATAAAATACTGTGAGAGTTAAATCACTCCGATATTTTCTCTATTAACAAATTCCAAATTGCTGCAGGATACAATCAGTATAACCAAAATATTTTAAAATTTGAAAACCATGAAAAAATGAGTTTTTCTTAAAACTTTTGCTCAATGTTATACGTATTCAGATACACTCTCACGGAAAAAAAAGCCCTCCATTGTTTCTTCAGTAATCACATGTGATCCTAAACTACAACCTATTTTAAAATGAGATTAAAAAAGACTAGACTTCAGGTGACTTTCAATCATCTTCAATCTATGATGACAATTGTATTCACTGGGGAAGATGGGTAGAGGCCTGATTTGTCATGGATGCAAACAAACTAGCAATCAAAAACACTGACTGATAAAGCAGCCTTCTTCCCAATCAACCATTTTAGATAACCAGATAAGTAACTATAGATGTGACTGCAATTAGTGAGTTGATTTCCAGACAAAGCAGGTCTAGAAATTCACAAACTACATCTCCCAAATGTGATTGGTACATACCTTGACCCTGAAATTAACAGAAACCAGAGGACACCTATCAATGCTAGTTGGTAGTGATAAAATATATGAGGAGAGCTACCAAGTGAGGTACACTTGACAGCTCAGAACACAAAATAGAGATAATTTAACATTAAGGGTTCATGATTCACATGAATAGCAACACCACCAGTGGAGAGGGGCTTCTAAGTTCTCCTCTCAAAGATTGCTGCTTCTTAAAATAAGAAATACTGCTATTTGGCTAATCCTATTACGAGCACTAGACAGATTTCTTTGGGTTATTTCTAGCTGGAACATCCTCAAGATCCTCATGGTAGGAAACACACAAAATAAAAAGAAGGTGGAGGATTAGGATAATTACTCAGATGATTGGAGAGGAAAGATCTCTTCCCCTGTGAGAGCCAATGTATTTTATATATAGCTAATGGCAAGCCAGGCTGAATGCATAATTTGTAGTGCTCTGTGCCAAATGAAAATGTGTGGACCTTCATTCAAAAGCAGAGAAAAACAAAACAAAACAAAACACTGTGTTTGTTCCTTTCTTCCATGTGCTCTCTCCTGAATTGTCAGGGCATTTAAAATTTTCTATTTAGTGTCATTCTAAGTAAAGAAAAAATAATCATTAATTATTAGCATGAATTTCACCTTTCATCTTTATATTGTACATCACCAGTTTTAAATGCAAATATAGGTATTTACCTTGTATGCAAAATCACGGAAATTACACAATTTGAATTTTGTAGCTTCTACAGGCATATGTATTTTGTTCTTACCAGAACAATGGACATGCTGCACAAGCTGCCGTTATTTCATTTCTTGTTATGCACACATTCTACAGATGCTCTCTACTTTTGGCTTGAGGAAGTCAGATGAGGAAGGAAGGACCAATGGAAAATGTGATCTCTGTGGGCATCACTCTCATGCATACTCACAGGGTAACAAGTTTATTTCATACTCAATTTGAAGCTCGCTGAACTCCCACGTATGGTGTATGGTGGTCCATATGGTGTGTGGTGGCCCATGGGAATTCTCTGCTCATGGGGCTTCAAAAACTCTGTGAACTGAGTGGCAAGGAGTGGCGGGCATGCATATTGCACATGTCTCCTCTACTCCAGAGCATGTTCCATTGCCCAATCATCTGACTTCATTCGGAAAATACAAGATGAAGGGTAAAATTATTAAGCATTTAAGACAGTGTCTGCATAGCAGCAAACTAAGCATGGGGCTCTTTTGAGCAGGGTCCCTGTGCAACTACACAGCCGTAGTACCCCAAGGTCTCCCCTGGGAAAAGCCCTTAAAAGCTTATAATCATACTTTTCCAAATTTAACTCTGCCTTTACAGACACGTAGAATGTTCTGGATTCATATATATGTTTTGGGATGATGGCTAAAGACTTTCAAGCTAACAGGTTCCTTGAGTTTTATTTAAAAATAGTGCTTTCAGTTTTTAGCTATTCTGTCCAAATTTTGATTCAATAAGGATAGCTATTTGCTCTTATATGAAATAGGCAGACAAACTGTTCTTGAGTATATTTTCATATTTTTACTTTGCCAGTGTCCTCTCCTATGTTATAAATTTTTATCGGGACCTACTCATGAGCTTTATTCTGAATCTTCAGTCTACCCAACATGATGCGGGCAATTAATATTTACTAGAGTATAATATAATTTCACAAACAGTCACACCCTCCCTCTTCTGCACATATTTGCATATTTTAATAAATTATTCTAATATATTGTTTTTGTTGCTTTCTCTTAAGGAACAGATTTTACACCACATGCATTAAAAAGTGATGATGGGGTTGTTGGACCTGTGGCTGTGTAATTCAGTGATGGATCCTTTCAAGTTAAATTTTCCTCTTTTCTATTGTTGATCTATTTTCCCACCACTCTTTTTTAGAGGGTTCTTGCATTTAAAATTTAGATCATTACCTTTGAGCAAGGAACAGCAGAATTTCAAAACTGGCATACATTACAAGAAAGCAACCCCAGGGCTACACGCACTCTTCCACGTTTTAATACTCTCAGGTGCTGCTTTTTTTGAAAACACTCCAACCCTACCCCATGTTTGGTTTGCTGCCCTGCTTAGCAAGAGTGCAAATCCAGTGTAAACTTCATTCTTAATAAGGCTACCAGGATCACAGCCAATCAGAAAAGGAACAGCCTTTATAAATATTCACACCTCACCAGAGATTTAGCTGTAACAAGTAATGAATAGTCATAGGGAATCTCATCATTGACTGAGACCCATCAATGCAAAAACAAAACCCCATTTCCAAAAGCAAAATAAAGGAAGCATGTCTGTAAAATACAAGCTAAGAGTAGTAGAATGAAAACGGTATTTCAATTTAGAGATTTTTTTTATATTCCAGGTATCATTTAACTTCTTCCTTCTGCCTCATATTAAATGTGTATTTTTAAATATAAATATATGTTCTAAAGACCTATTTTCTCAATATACTATTAATTTCTTTCCCTTCTACTTGGATAACAGTGTGCTCCTATGCCACAGACAGCAGTAAGATACATGCATTTTCTCTGTATAGCACATCTGGTTGCTTATGGGGCTCATGGGAAGGTGGTAGGTGATTTTTAAAATGGTTTCTGGCTTGTGGTAGAACATTTCATCCTGGAAACTGGAAAACCTCTTGGTTCGACTACCCTCAATTTGAGAATAAAATATTTGGGCTTAAAACATAAAGTGGGGAGAGGCATATGGGCTACAATGAGTCAGGAAGTATTCTGGACATTAAATCTGGGATAGCTGGGAAAATGTGACTCTCCTTCCTTATTTCTCTCTTTACTGCTTGCTAAATAGAATTGTCAAAGCCTCCAACCTCCCGCATCTGTTGCAATGTTTTGTAGATTAGATATTTCGAAAGCACTGTTGTCTTTCTGAATCTGTCTTAAATGTGATCAGCTCTCTATTCTGAAACCCATGCAATTAAAAATGATTTTATAGGATGTATTACAAGCAGGATGCCTCTGATCTATGATATATTTCCCCTCTTCACACACCCTCACTCATCTGCATGACCAAGCTATAAAAGAGATGGAGAGGAACTTTAAGTATCTTAACACATGCATGCTGTAGTTCCAAAGAGAATCTTCCTCATATATGCATTTAAGCTCTTATTACCTACCCACTTCTCTCTTTTGAAGTAAATTGTAATTGACTTACAGCAAATTCATTTCACAGCCTGTCACCTCTTCCTCATTCCACCCCAACTTTCAGTTCAAGAAAATGGCAAGTGCTTACTAAATTAAATATAAATTCCTCACCATTACATTTTGGTTGCTCACATTCGGACTCCATTTGAAACAGAATGTCTTGAGTATCAAACAGTACAAACAAAAAGGAAAATGTATATGTTCATGGAACTGAAAACTCCAAGACTAGCAATAGCTTCAGACACAGCTATATCCAGAAGCTCAAATCATCTCATCAACACTCAGTCTCTCTCTTTCCTTGCTTCTAATATCCTCTGTATTGAATTCAGTATCGAACATTTTCTCTCTCCTTGGTGATCCATGCCAGCTCCAAGCTTACATTCTCCTAGTTTCAAATCCATCAGAAAGAGACTTCTCTTAACCCCAGCAGTACCAACAGAAGTTCCAGAATCAAGCCTCTTTGCATTCATTGGCATACCTTGGGTAACTTGTTTTTCCTTGAGCCAGAATGCTATGATTGACAGGCCTGAGTCAAAGTCTCACACTAAAATGTGGCATGGAGTCAGCCCCACCCTCATGGACTGTGAGCCTCCTAGACAGAAGAATAGTGAATTGAGGCCAGGCAGGAAATAACAACAGATCTACAGCAGAAACACAGCCCATCTTTCTTGTCTTGTCATCCCCGGTTCCCCTAAAATGACCTGCTGTTGTTTCCTCCCTGGTTTCATTACTAAGACACACAGGAGGATGGCAGTGGAGATTCTTTCCCTATTTGGAGGTCATGGGTTTCAGTTAGGGGAGGTATAGTCTCCCAGAGACTACAGTCAGCTGCATAAGATATTCAGGAACTCTTTCTACCTGTTCTTAGTCCAAAACCTAGTCTTGACATCAAACTTCATCCCTGAAGACTGATGTATCTGATGAGACTGGTCGTCTGTTATGGTAAATGTTTAAACTAGGCCCCAGAATGGTAGTAGCTGTGACCTCCTGGAGATGCTTAATCATATTTTCAACTTAGGTTTAATCATGTTTTGGACATCACAGAGCACAGATGGTAAGCTAATTCTTCTAACACCTGGGAGCCTGGCATTTGAATTAAGTCCCTTTGACCCTCACTGGAATGCACTGGGCAAGTAGGAACCATAGCATAGAATTCCAGTTGCTACCTATTGCTTTGCAGTAGATCCCTGGCCCCCTCAAAAGAAAATAGGCTACAAGACAAGTTCTTGATCTAGAAGGATCCTTGAAGCCTAGCCTGTACCTGTTTCCCACTAGTCATGGCCTTAGAGAAGACTGGACGAGCCATTTAGTAATTATCTGGTATCTTTTAGACCATTGCTCCTCCTCAAACTCTGTTTTGAGAACCAGTACCATTAGCATCACCTGGGAGCATAGGTGCCACATGTGAGACTGAACCAGAATCTGCATTTTAACAATATCCACAATAATTCACATACACACAGAAATCTGGGAAATGTTGTTATAGTACAGAATCTAGACCATTGAGACACAACATATGGCAATGGTGCTGACTTTCTAGCATCTGAGATTTATATTTATGAGGCAATTGACTGCAGTAGTTAAGAGGCAGAATGTGAATCTGGCTAAAATCCTTAACTTATTGTGCCTCCATTTCCCAGCTCTAAAATGGGGGGAAGGTACCTAATCATATCGCTGCTGTAGAGATTACATGGATTAATGCATATATGTAGTTAGAATGGTGCCTGGTACATGGAAATCAACCAAATGAGTTTTTATAAAGTAATCATTATTATTGCTGTAAGCCTGTTCTTGAAATCAGAGCTGAGCTCCACCCATGGTTAACTCTTCATCCAAGGCATCTATGAAGAGATACTGTCACATAGGTGAGTATATCACCATCATCCTGTACCGTAAAACTTTTCACACTAATTTTGTGAGTTTGTTGTTGTTTTGTTTATCCAGAGGGATGACTGACAGTGCCTTTGTTCCCCTTTCATGTGATTTGCCTCCCAAAGGGCCTTTTACCTTCATCAGATTTGTTCAGCTTGGGACTTTGGACTGCCTTTGTTGCCCATCCTGTGCACATATAACAGGCACACAAGTTAAGCTCTACCTAAAATTGTGTAGTGCATGCGTATATTATTTTCAGTCTTATTATTCCAATTATTAATAATAGCACTCATCAGCAAGACACACAATGCTTAAGGTGGTGAGGTGGAATTTAAGTTGTAGCTTCCCAAAAATCATTTAATATGATTTCACAATCCTAATTCCAGGGCAAATGAGGTCCTTTCTCATTACTTCCTTACTTGCTTGCATTCTAAACCATCTTTTAGAGCCAGAACCTAACTCTGGAAGGCTTAGCTGGGCCATTCAGTTCTTGTCTCATACTCACTAAACACCTCAAATTAATCTCTAATATATATATATATAGTCGTTGCTTTTGTAAGTTTATGTATTTGACATCAGTTTGTTAAAAGTAAAACATTAAAAATACACCAAACTTTTATAACCCACTTTTTGCATTAAAAAAATTTTTTTAATATCCTGAAAGCTTCAAAAAAATGGGAGAAGACTCAGGCCCTCTGCTCCAAACACCTTTAAAATTATATCTCTTTTTATTGAGACTTTCAAGATGCCTCATTCCTCTAAATCCTCATAGCAAGTTCTGAACTTCCCAAGGAATAGTCATTATTTTCTGCCTTGAGTTAGAGTTGTATGCACATTCCCTATTTATCCTTATTGACAATAACCTTTTGAGTTCAAGGACTATATATCTTACCTTGGGGATGCTTATATTTTTTATGTTATACTTGTTCAACCCTTGCAATAGTCTCATAATCATCTGGAGGATAGGACCTGTATTTTGTTCATTTATGTGTCTAGTAAGAGACCAGCACAGAATTCTGAGCGCATAGTAGGTAGGCAGTTCATACTGTTGAAATGCATGTATCATTCAGTTAAGATTTGTACTAGAAATATTTGTGTCTTGCCTATGTGCTGCTGCTCTGGATGTAGACAGTCGTGAAAAGCACATTTTGCCCTTGCTTGTGTGAATGTATAAAGGTCTGTCCCCTCAGAGAAATAGTTCTTACCCGTACTCGTCTAACCCTCAGTCAGGTAGAACTGATCACATTTTCTTTGGTTCTTTCACTACACTGTATATATACTTCCATCACATGACATTTACCGGTTGGTGTCTGTTACATTTTCTTTTTCTGTGAACACCGTCAAAGGGCAAAGGCAATGTTGTTGTTGTTTTCTGGATCCCCGGTGCATAGACCATACATTTCAATCCCTAATTATTTTTCACAGTAACTAAGTGGAAAAAGTGATGAACTGAGTATAATAAGTCAGTTCCCATGCAGGAAGGATGGATTCTGGCATATCGGTTAACCATAACCATGATAATCCTTCATAACAAACTGCCCCCAAGACTTGGTGGCTTAAAGCAACAATCATTTATTCTTGCTCACACATCTGTGGTTTAACTGATGTAAGGTGTGCTCGGCAAGACAGCTCTGCTTCCTAGTGTATACCCAGTGTGTTCAGTCATTCTGGGGAGCTGGCTGCAGATACAGCAGGTACCATGGAAACTCGTATCGTCCTGATGGTGGAGGGGCAAGGGAGCAACCCCTGAAAACACATTTCAAATGTTTGTTAGCATCATGATGTTAACATCTAGTTGATGAAACAAACAAACAAAAGAAGCCATGTGGCTAAGCCTAAAGTCAATGTGTGGATACTCGAGTACACTTTAAGTTTAGGAAAAGAACTGAAAAGTGTCGGGGCAAAAGGCATAGATACAGGTAGAGATGAAGAATTGTGGCCAAAATTTCATTCTGCCATGTCAGGTTATAACCGAGATTCGTGAAAGAAATAGAGATACTGGAATTGGATAGTTTAATGTAATCATAGTTGTTCTAGGATTTAATTGTGGTCTCTATCAAAAATACCTAAGGATGATTATAGTTTCAATCATATTTTAAGTTCCCCTGATTTAATGTTTAGAGAGTTGTCTTTTTACTGCTTTTAAAATATAAATTGTATACGTTCATGGATATTAGACATTGCTCTGCTATACTTACTAAATCTGAAGTTAGGTCCTTTCACCACTAGAGGTTCTTATTATGGTCCTGGTTTTGCAAATTCCCCCAGTGAAACTGTCTCCTTAAGGATTACTAACAATCATGACCCTCTGCTCAGAGACGCAATGCTATTTAATTGGCCTTCTTCTCAACCAAGTCAGATGTTTCCCAGCTACTAAAACTATTACCATACAATGAGTTGGCATAACAACAGTTATTTACTGGCTCATGGTTTCAGAGGCTAGAAGGCTAGAAGGCTTGCTTCCTCCTCCCGGGTCAGTATCTTCTGGCTGACTGGCAATCTTTGGCTGGCTGGCAATCTTTGGGATTCTTTGGCTTTTCCATCATATGGCAATGCACATGGCAACATCGTCTTCCTCTTCCAGGTTCTGACTGCTCTTCCTAGCTTCTCTTCCCCAGTGTTCAATTTCTTCTGCTTATAAGGACTTCTAGTCTTATTGGATGAAGGCCCACCCTCATTCAGTTTTAGTACATTTTAATAACATCTTCAAAGTTCCTATTTACAAATGAGTTCATACCCACAGGACCAGGGTTGGGACCTAAACATGCCTTTTGGGGGGACATGATTCAATCCTCAACAAACAGCTAAGGATTTTTTTTTTTTAATATCTTCAGAATTTGTAAATGACCATATTGTAATACAAGTTTATGCAGTAGTTCCGAGCTTTAATATTTTGCACCCTCTGCTGGGGGAAAAACACAGAGAATTATAGCAGGCAGACATTTAGAAGTTAGTGATATGAAGCAAAAGCCTTCTATTTAGAATGCATTTGCTTGGCTCATAAAAGTCTTTCATTTTGTAATTATTATAAGAAAATGTTTCCACAACTCTCCCTGCATAAACAATATATTATGAAATTTAAATTCATGAACAATAACCTAAAAATGTCCAAGTTTATAATTTATAGAATGCAGATAGCAGAAAAAAAAATTCTTTCAAGCCTACCTATGGCTAGATTTTGAAACATATTTAGAGCAAATCCCATTGATAAGAACCCAAAATAGCAAGAAAAGAAAATAGTAAATATCTGAAGAAATGAGACTTAAATAGTACTTTCCCTAAAGAAAGCCACAAGCTAGTAATTTTCCATTCTGCATTCCACAAAAGAGGTTGTCAGTTTATTCAATACTTAAATTATAAGGAAACAAATATCTTTTTGTTAAAAAGGGGAAAATTTAATGCTGTAACTTTTATGGTGAATTACTAAGGATGCTAATGGGAATATACTTTGGTATATACTTTCATCATAAGTTTCTATATAATGATGATGATAACCTAAAATTATTTCAGGCTGGGTTCAAAACATAACATGTATTTGATTTCCATAATGATTTTCATAAGATGGAAGAAAGTAGCTTCGTCTATAATATTCTCCAGCTTTTCTTGATATCAGGTGAACAGTTTCATTAGAGAGAAATTATCACTTAGAATTAGAATGTTTTAAATGGCAGGATATTTGATTCAAACAGACTTTCTTACTTCTAAAGTTGCGTACCTATACATGTGCAAACATCTGTGTGATGGTCTTAGTTTTTGTTGAATCCCATAAAATATTGTTGAAAGTCATAAGACAGACATCCATTCCCCACACCTTTATGATCCACTGTTGAAAGAATATTTCAGCCAACAGTGCTATCTCAGTAGCCTCTGGAGCTACTCAAACCTGGTATTTTCTAATCCGAAGTTACTTTTCAACACATCAATTCTATTTCCAAACATCTGACAGACTCTGGTGTTCTTAATTAGAGTGGTGTCACATCTTTCGATCATTATCTTTATGACTTCAATTTTCTCCTCAACTTGTAGCAAGTTCCGAACCACCTTTCACAGACCTTGTCTGTTGCTCTCTGAATCACATCTACTAGCACTTACTAAGTCAGTCTAGTAAAACACATATTCTCAGATGTTAAAAATAGAATGGTTTACTTCCAAGGAAGGATTCTTAAGGGCAAAATGGTGAATTGGTGAATTCTGATCCCTCTCTCTTTCTCTCTCTTAATCTTTTACATAAAGCCACATACTTACAACTATTAGTTATCAAAATCAAATATAAATATTACAAAATATGACTGTGAATACGATTGCATGTCAATGTCTTCGTTGCTGGTCTTTAATGATATAGGAAACACGAATGTATGACTTTTGAAAACACAGCCCTTCTAAAGAGGGTCATGGATGGGAATACAGGAAGTAGAACCACATATTCAGTTAGCTGCATTTTCTGCCAGTTGATGCTATGAGAAATCCTCATAGAATCAGGCCTCTCCCTTCCAGCTTTATCTTCTACCCTTCTCATTTTTACTTTTTAACATCAGATTATGCCCAATTTGTGTACAATAATTAGGCGCTAAACTTCATTTAAAAAAATAACAGCATAAAGTGATATTTCACTAAGAACAGGACTGATCTAATTATTTAACTCATTTTGATTAATTAACTGATTATGCCATGTATTTGTCCTTTTAACACAAATTTAGGTTGAGCCAATTAACCCCTGTACTTCCAGATCCAGATCCTATTACCATTTTCTCCTGAGGAAAAACTTCCTTCCATCAAATGACACTCACTGTGTTGATTGACCTAATCCATTTTCTTACCTCACTGAGAAAGACCTTAATTTAGAATTTGTCTCCATTTTCATTCTCATTCTCATCATGCTTTTTCATAAGCATATCAGCCCCCACGTTACTCAGAATTTTTTTTTTTCTTGCAAGTAACAGAAAACACGTTCAAACTAACTGAAGGTTAAAAGGGAATGTATTTATTCTTGAGGTGTCAGGGAATGATATGGGGTAGTTCTCAAATGCAGGTAAGAGATCTAAGGCCTTTGTACTGTAAATGAAGACTTAGTGCCTCCGGTGCAGGTTAGTGCCTCCCACCTCTGAATCTCTATACCACCCCTTGCTGCAGCTGCAGCAAAGTCCTTTCCAGGTAGTGGGGAACATGGCTGCCTGAACCAACTTAGCAACCCTAGCAAAGAACCAGTCCCTCATTGTCTGATCATCCAGAGAAGGCATCTAATCCGCCCTGCTTTGAGTCACTTTTCCACCTCTTGAACCAGTCACAACCAATCACAATTGATCCAATCCCACAGATGCTGTTTCTGTAGGTTCAAAATGGTCAGATATTGACAGTTTCATATGGTTCAACTGATTGAAGGGTCAGGCCTGGGTCACAAGCTACCTTTGGGGCCAGTTCGTCTTTTATTATAACCTGAAGAAGGGGTTGAGAACACTGCGGGAAAGCTGAAAAATTAGCTCTTATTATTCCAATAAATCACTTTATGTATTTCAATAACTTAGGGCTGATAATATAATCATTATTATGTGAGGGCTTAAGCCATGAAAATTCACCTGGAGCAACACAGTCCTGATCTTTTCTAATCTGAGGTTATTTTTCAGGTCATCAATTCTATTTCCAAGCCTCTGAAAGGCCAAGTATTCTTAATTAGAATGGTAGAGGCAGTTCTATTGTTTGTCTTTTTTCGTAAGTACCTTTTTCTCCTAATGCTTGTATTTCATATGCTAAATTTCATAGCATATGTAGAATCTTCATACCACTTCTCAAAGCAATTGAGAACCATATTCTGAAATGTTTCCTATCATCTTGTACAAAGCCATTACAATATATTGGACGATAAGCACTCATTTATTTAGTATCCTATAATGGGAAATATTTCAAAAGCCTTTTAAAAAGCTCATAGATATGAAACTGATATTATTACTCTGGATTTCTATAATTTCAAAGAAGAGCATAGGCCAATAACAGCTTTAGTCCAGTCAAATAAAATTTTTAAGATTGAACTGTATTGAAATGCTATTAGCCAACCATTTTGATGTAAAGAAGTGGAGTTTTGTATAGTTCAAACTTGTTAATCCCTGAGAAAACTTTATGCAAAATCCTGTATTTGATTTCTAACAATATGAAATTTGGTGTCATTCTTTGAGATCTACATTGATATGTACACCCCCTGCCCTGATGTAGTTTAATTCATTTGTTTTTGCATCTGTTAAAAACATTGATGTTTTGTAATGATACTTTGTGCCCAAGTACAACTATAACAGGCAGGCAAAAGATAATTTTCTAGTGCATTCTAGGTATGGGTGTGTGATCAGACATCATAAATATTTCCAATTTGATACCTACAGTCCAAGGAAGGAGATAGAAAAAAATATCATAAATCACTAAAGTTATTTCATATTATATAAAATTGTCTTAAGAAAATTAAATGGTTGCTGAGATGGCGGATAATGAGGGTTTGTGGAAGCCAGCATGGGGAAAAACAATTTTAAATAGATCAGGAATGGCTTCTCTAAGGAAGTAACACAAACTATTACCTTACTGATGAGAAGGAGCCACTCAGAGATTGGAGAGAAGAGCATTCCAGGAAGAAATAAATAGTAATAGCATGTTAAAAGGCCCTGAGGTAGGAGAGAAATTTTAAGAAACCAAGAAATAACAAAAGGAGGACCAGAGTAGCAGAGTGCAGTGATCAGCGAGCATGAGGGTAGAACAACGTACTTGTTAAGAACAGGCTTACCCTGTTACATTGGGGAACACATGTTCCCAAGTAGAGCCCACTGACAGAATTCCTGAGATTGTCTGTCCTGCCTACAGGGTCTGGATGTCTCTAGAGCCCTCAGGAGCCCCACCATTGGAGGCACTGTGACAGTCAATGAGATTCTCCTGGCATGTGCATAAATGCAACCTCTGGAATAACCTCCCAACTCACTTCGAAATCTCACAACCATAAACGCATTTGTATTTAATAGTTCCTCTTTTGTTCAAGGTCTTTTTCCAAATGCATCATTAGTTGGCACCTGGTGATAATCCCTTAGTGCCAGGGATATTCATCGCTGGGAGTCTTATCCCATGCCAGGGGATGATGTATTAATTTATATGCTGAGAGAGAGGGCCCATTTGAGAAACAAGGAGGCCCTCAGGGAGTAACTCTTAGGCAATTTCTAATACTAGGCCAAGTTTCAACTTCAAGCAAGGTTCCTAAGTACAACCATCAATATCAAGGGCCTGACATATTGGTCTGTCTTCCCTTGCTAGACACTGCTCATGTACTCCAGGGATTCTTGCCACTCTATTAGAGAATGTAGCAGGGCCTCCCAGGATGGGAATTCAATATTCTTTCAGTTATTTTCTGGGTTTCCACCCACTGGTGACAACACCCCATGACCACTTGAACATATTCATATTCCATAAAGACCTGCTCTAGGTTCACCCCTCCTCACATATCCCCCATCACTGACACCCCACACTCATGAATCTCAGCAGAGTAGCAAAACCTGCTCTCCAGGTCACTGGACTTTTCCCAGGACAACCAACAAAAGGATGATGATGAACAACACCCATCTCAAAAAACAGTATCTACAACTGCAAGCAAGACATTTCCATCCATCCGCCCCATGGGATCTAAGTCCCCCTCAATCAGAAACAGAGTGGACATCTGGAGGAATGAAAAAATATAAGGGTGACTGCAACTATGGACTAAATTAAACTTATTATTATTCTAGCAATGGAAGAACTTTTAAGATTGATGTAAAAGCTGTGGTTCTGAGGGGAGGGAGAGGGAAGAATGGGTGTTAACATGGGCATTTTTGAGAAATTGGAATTGTTCTGAATGACATTGCAATGACAGATACAGGTCATTACACTTTTTCTTAAAACCTTTAAAATTGTGCAGTACATAGCATAAACTATAATGTACACTTTTGACCATGGTTAGTAGCAGTGCTTCCATATCTATTCATCAATTGTAACAAATGTACCACACTAATGAAAGAAGCTGTGAATGGGGATAAGTGTGGAAGGAGGAGGGAGTGGGCATATGGGATTCCCCCAATATTTTTGATGTAACATTTATGTAATCTAAAGTTTCTTTAAAGATTAAATTAAATTAAATTAAAATTTTTAAAAAAAGAATAGGGCTTAGACCTGTTCTTTCTTTCCTTTTCTCTTCTTTATTGTCTGACCTATATTTGAAGAGACAGATAGTAGAGATGGTACTCCTTCAGCCTCTTGCTCTTCTACATGCCTTGCTAGGTTTTCTAAAGGCTCCAATAGCTTTTATCCAGGCTATTTCTGAGGGTTGTTTATACAGCTGGTAGCCCTGTGTGTTGAGGTTACATCTTGTCTGGACAATGAGCAGGCTTTCTTATTTGTGCAATGAAAGTAAATTCACCAATCCCGATGTTGTCAGCTGTGACAAAAAAACAGTGTGTGGCACCCAAAAAATTGCCCCCATGGGACTTTAAGGCAAGGGTTACTAGCACAAAAACATCAATGCTCTTGTTTCTTGCTTTGATGTGAGTAATGGAGTCCTTTGTCTCTTACTCAAGAGTCTTGTGTCTTTTTCCAGCATCAATGAATAGTAACAGGGTAACATTATCTTATAAGTAGAGTACAAATCACATCCCAGATCTGACAAGCTGTTTGTTAACTCAACAATTTAGGGTAAATACTTTTTTAAAAATAAGACTTTGTGTTTTAAAAAGCTAGAGATTTGACTGAATACAGTCATATAAATGTTCAGCATGATTTTTCATGAAAAACATATGAGAATATTGTTAGTGGTTAGTTACCATTTGTGAATAGGTGCAAAGTAACACTTGATTACATCCATTAGGATATCAATATATTATTTTTAGAAGAAAGAAGTTCCATCCTACATAAATGGATTTACATCTTAAATTTGTAATATTGAAACACCAATAAACAAAAACTTTAGTTATTTGTTATTGAGGAATCTTTCTCCATTTTGCCCATATATCTGTACTATAAATAACTTCTTCCTAAATATTTTTTACTTTTATAGGTTTTTATTTATTTTTCATGATAATAATGTATTATAATTCTATTATTAGGATTAATAGAAGGATTCTATTTTATTAATGTGAAATCCATTGATAATGTACTTCCTTTTGTCATTTTAAGAACTTGTGTTGAACTCTCAAAATTCTCCCAGATCCAAACTGCAAGGAGGTACTTTATTTAGGTGATTGCAACATGAAAAACTCTCAAAGGGAGTATAATTCTGAACCTGGGAAATAAGCAGAATGTTTTAAGGGAAGGAAACAAAAGCAGCTTGAATGCCCACTGAATGTTTGGTGGGACTTGGTAAGGCCGGTCCTTTGATCTTGCAGAATGGAGAGATTTATCTTTGCATTTAGGCCTGTATCAGTTCATCACATTGTGTTCTTGGAATTGTTATCAAAAGAAGGAATTTAGAAAGAGAGGGTTTGTTTATTGACATAAATCCATGGCAGTAGACCTAAGTTGTTTTCAAAAATGTTCACACTGATTAACATCATTTTGAAGGTTTACTAATAGACCAACATCATTTTTCTTAAACCATTTCTTAATATTACAGATGTTGCAGCCAGATTGTCAATAAACTTATTTTAAAAGTAAACTTCTTGATAAATGTGGTTAATATTCTGCATGATATATTTTGAAACTCCCATGTGAAATCTTACATGAATGAACATTTTACTGATTAACTATGGAACAGTGATTTATTCTACCTTGAATTTATAGTCTAAATATAATCATTTTATTACTGGTAACAAATCACATTAAGAGTGGTTACAGCTAGAATATTTCCTTACAATCTGGAACGAAACATTGAATGCAACTTTCAGATCTATTTCCCTTTCTCATACTGCAATGAACCTGAAGGTTAATTTACTTCCCATCTGCCTTTATTTTTTAGTCTATCAATCTTATACTTTCTTCTTTTCTTCCACGGAAATATTTCCTTTCTTTTCTAAAGTCCTTTCTTTTTCCACTTTTAGGATCAGGTAACATAAGGGATCATGCCTTCATTAACATAAATTCTTCCAATTACTCAGCTGATATTGTAACTTGAATTTTTGCTTTGAAGCAGGTTTTTTCTGCATTAATATTTTCTACAGATGAGCAACATGGGTAGCCCTTTGGAAATTGTAAAAAATTAATACTACCAGAATTAGTCTTTCTAAATAATACTCACATGACCTAGGCATATTTTTTTTTCAATAATGGCGCTATGATTATTTTTTCTTTCCTTTAGACTTTGTCAATACTAACTAGCAAATGGTAATAATATCTGAATCTAAATCTATTCAAGGAGATGGGCAATTTAATAACAGCATTCTTAATTTCAATTAGAGTTATGATCAATTCGCAGAAAAACTTGTCTATTGTGATGGGTTTCTATCAACATTTGATTATCCTTTTATCAAATTGTAGACAGTGAGCATAATAGTCAAGGGTATATGTTTGTAATCAGTCTCACCTAGTGACTCTAATCTTTTATCTTTAATTCATGGATCAGTAAGCTTGGAAATAGCTAAGCCTTGTCTTACCTTTAAAACAGAGATGATAAACCTAGATCAGAGAGTTGTTTATGGATATATATATTGCTTTAAAACATTCACCCAATTTTATTATCTCTATTACTAATGTACAACCATTATAAAGTGAATTTCCAGTAGTCAGATGCTGGGTTGAATGGGAGCAATGACAGGACAGTTAATCACTGTCTACATATTACACATATAGTTCTTTAATTATACTATTTAGAATGCAATAATAACCTCCAACGGATCTACTATCCTGGTCTCAGTTTAGATTGCAGGAGCATGTGGATTATAAGCCTTGATATTTTTCATTTATTCATCTTAGTACATTAAATACTTTCAATATTTCCCTCTTTGTGTTGCATGTTTCCTCTTGGTGTTTTACTTTGCTTCAAATCTGACATCCATACCTGACAATAATCTAAATTTTTGAAATTTTAATATTATGTATATAAGAGAAAGAGCTCATATTCACACCTTATTGTAGCTTTGTTTCATCTGCCTATTTTCAAGTATTATATTGTCATAAAGTATTTTCTTCAAGTTTTAAATAATTAATGCATAATGCAGGCAACAGCATGGAGTCATGGAAAAAAACTATGAATTGGAGTGGCCGTCTTAGTTTCACACTCCAGTTTCTCCACCCTCTGGTTAAATGGTCTTGAATGAATTAAGCCACTCAATGAGATCAGTTTCCTCATTTGTACCCTGAGGATTATTATATACCCATGGAGTTACAAGGAAGATTAGATGAAAAGTAATATTGTAAATAGAACATACATAAATGCAAGCTGATACTATGTAAGTGACCCGAATGATTGGACCTCGGTTGGGGATTTTGTTTGTTTGTTTTTGTGTAAACAATTTAAGTCCTATTTCTTATTAGGTAAATTTCTTAGTTTTAAATATACAGTTCAGCTTATAACAGTGTTAACTGTTAAAATGCAACATAGGTATTTGACCACTGAAAAGCTAAATAAAGTTGAATGGTAGAGTATAGCATTTAAGAGTGCTGCTAAGGATGTCGGGCATACCTTGCTCTGTTACTTTTCTGGGGAGTTCCTTAAGTTCCCTAAATTCCGCTTACTTCATCTGCAAATTGGGGAGAATTAATCCATCTATTTCAACGGTGCTGTTGTGAGATTTAAAAGAGACAGTACCCTTAAAGCCCAGGAGAATATCTGATGCATCACACTTGTAGAATAATTGCAAACTGGTAAATTTACTGCTATTTTCATGGATAGTTTCTTTTAGTGTGCATGTAATATATATTATTCCTCTCATAAGCCATAAGTTATGAAAAGAAATGTGATGTGGAAAAGGTCATTCATTCAGCCGATTTGGACTCATCAATCAGTTAAATAGACGAGGACTTACTGTAAAAAGGCAGGAGATTAAAATGTGGTTCATGCTTTCTAAAAAACAGAACAAATTTCAATAGTTTAGACAAAATATATACATACCAATCTACATTTTATATAGTTCGATGTGGAACTGTTTTTTTGTTGTTGTTTTTTTTTAAAGATTTATTTATTTATTTAATTTCCCCCCTTCCCCTGGTTGTCTGTTCTTGGTGTCTATTTGCTGCGTCTTGTTTCTTTGTCTGCTTTTGTTTCTTTATCCGCTTCTGTTGTCGTCAGCGGCACGGGAAGTGTGGGCGGCGCCATTCCTGGGCAGGCTGCTTCTTTCTTTTCGCGCTGGGCGGCTTTCCTCACGGGCGCACTCCTTGCGCGTGGGGCTCCCCCACGCGGGGGACACCCTTGCGTGGCACGGCACTCCTTGCGCGCATCAGCACTGCGCATGGGCCAGCTCCACCCGGGTCAAGGAGGTCTGGGGTTTGAACCGCGGACCTCCCATATGGTAGACGGACGCCCTAACCACTGGGCCAAAGTCCGTTTCCCAAGGAACTGTGTTTTAAGGTTAAGTATTTCTGCTGCTTCTGGTTCTGAAAATGAAGTGTGATGGTTTAAAAAAAAAAAACCAGACTTTGGTTAGTAGGAATGCTTCAGTACTGGTTCATCAATTGTAACAAATATACTGCACTAATGTAAGCTGTTAATAGGGGAAACTAGGTGTGCATGGGGGGCAAGGGTTACACGGGAATTCCCTATACCGTTGGTGTAATTTTTCTTTAAATGTAAATCTAAAAATAAAGTGTATACACACACACATTATATCATTTTAAATTAGAAGTCTGTGAGGCAGTCTTGTCAAAGGGAATCCAAGGGTGAAAAATATATCTGCTGACATACATATATGCTATATCCATAGACAAATAGAGCATATGTCTACGTCCCCTTCTATTCCAAAACCCTTGAAATAAAGAAACAGAGATGGAGATGATTGATGGATGGATGGACAGATAGATAGACAAACAGATGAAGAGAGACAGAGAATATATATCCATAAAAATTTGGGAGATTTTCTGAAAAATAAGAGGATAAGTATAAATTGGCAGAAAAATAAAAAGAAAATTGGGCAAAATTTACAGCAGGGAGGATCCTTGTGAAAGAGCTAAGATCTGTTTGGGGTACTTCAAGTTCAAAGTCAGTGCAATGTGAGAGAAAATTGAGGTGTTCTTTTGAGCGATTAATTGGGCATCTATATTTCAGATGGTTAGTGGTCTCTGAGTCTTCTTCAGCCTATGTTGGGGACTGGACGGCTCTGCTTGTTAGGGCTGGAATGGGTGGCAGGACTTTCATTGGAGACACAAAGTAGTATGTCAGAGGGCTAGCAATTCCCATGAAGATCAGTGTCCTTTGATCCATAGCAGACAAGCTATGTATGGCACATTCTGTACAGAAGCATGGAAGCATGTTCATCTTCTAACCTGAAATTACTGAGAGCAAGCTCCTGTAATCATCATTTCCTTCTCAAATTACATTTATAAATTGTCAGCAATTTTTAAGCTTTTGAAGAAAAGTGACACAATGGAAGAAAAGCACAGAACTGGGAGAAAAGAAAAGAACAGGTGAAACAGAAGATGCTTTAAATTAAGTGGTCTCTGAGGGATCAGAGAGGATATGGAATCCTAATCAAAGAACAAGCTGGAAAATAACCTTTTCAGGATCTCAAAAATTGGAAAAAAGAAAAAAGCAATTCCTTTTAAATAAAAAATTTACTGACTAGTAGAATTGACACAACTAAAGAAGGAGTTAAAGAGGTAAGAAAGGAAGTATAGAAATTTTCTGATAATGTACTGAAAAGACAAAAGAGATGAAAAGCAAGCAAGAACACATAAGAGGTATGAGAGACTCATCTAGAAGTTTCAGTGAGGGGAAGAGAGAATGAGAAAAATAATGAGGGAACATTTTCCCAATGAGCACCTAGCAGGATGAATGAAAAAAAAAAACATCCAATTTTCAACCATCCTCGGAAAAGTTCAGAATTTCCAGGATTTTAAAAAGAGTTGAAAATGCAAACAATGATAAATAAAAAACAGAACAACATAAAAACACACTACCTACAAAGAAATGAGGTTCAAAATGACATGAGGAACACTCACTAGAACAGCAATTATTTTTAAATTGTATGTATTAAGTAGTGTATTAAATACAATAACAAGACTTGGCCAGGATGCTGAGCAATTGAAACTCTTGTGCATTGCTAGTGGGAAGGTAAAATGGTACATATGCTATGAAAAACAGTTCAGCTATTCCTCAAAAAGTTAAACATAGAATTACCATATGACCCAGCAATTCCGCTTCTAGCTATACCCAAAGAATTAAAAATAGGCACTCAAAGAGATACTTGTACACAATGTTCATAACAACATTATTTACAACAGCCAAAAGGTAGAAACAACCTAAATGTCCACTGACAGTGAAATGATAAACAAAATGTGGTGTATGGAATAATGATCTATGCAACAGACTGACACATGAATCATGAAATCATTATGCTAAGTGAAATAAGCCAGGCATAAAAATTACACCATTTATGAGTTCATGTATTTGAGAAATCTGAAAAAAGAAAATTCATATAGAGAGAAAGCAGATTATAGGCTACCAGGTGTCATGGGGAGGCAGAAATGGAGTTATTGCTAATGGGTAAAGTGTTTCTGATTGGGGTGATGGAAAAGTTTTGGTAATAGATGGCAGTGACGGTAGCAGAATGTAATTGTAAATGTAATTAATACCACTGAATTGTACACTCAGAAAATGGTGAAAATGGGAAATCACGTGTGATATATATGTTACCACAATACAGTTTTTACAAAAATGACATTATGAATTTTTAGTAAAAATGAATAAACAAGAACAATGAGAAGAAAATTATTTTAAACCCAGAATTCTCTCTGCCAGACTAAGTTTGAAGTGGCTAATTGTGCAAAACGTTTTGTTATTACGCAAAGACTCATAATTTTATCACACAGTCTTTCTCCAAATTACTCAAGGATATGTATCAGGAAAAAAACCAGGAAAATAAAAGACAAAAGAGAAAGAAACCAGAAAGAAAAGCTTGATTATGAGAAATTATGGAGAAATCAATAAAATTTAGAGTTAAAAGTAAAAAATTAATGTTGGTTGGGATAAAGGTTGTATACATCTGAATATCAATGTCTGACCTAGGAAATGGGGAAAGACAGAAATCAACAAATATATAAATGTGAAAATGGGATATAACTTTTATGGAAGAGAGTTAAAACCTGTAAGTAAATACTATTTTGTCACAATGCATTGAATTCCCAGGCAAATATTTTGTGTGTGGGGGGGCGAAGATCATGGATATGAAATTGTAAATTAAGACTTATGTTATTTCCTTACAATCTGCACACAAGAAAGAGTTGGAGAATGACTACTAAACAGAAGCCAGGGGACAGTTCTTAACACAGCAATTTTACAAGTTCTCTTTTATTCTTGACCATAACCCAAGAACCACTCCCCTACTCCCAAGATAAAAGCTTCGGTAAATTGTTTTGGGGATCTATAGTAGATGAAGGGCCTTGTACTCATTCATAAAGGAAAGGACTAATAATATGCATCTGAAAAGGCCAAATGTATTTGTAGACTTGAGACATCAGAAAATTTATTCAGAAGGTCAGAGAGGACTATTCCATTGAAACTCTGTAAAGGAATCCTGATATTTTCAAGGGATTAAGTTATTGAGAACTATTTGTGCTCCTTGAGTTTTTAACTCACAGGACATTAAGGTCTTTGCCCTAAATATGGAGCTATTTTAATTATAAGGAGGCATGGTCTCATCAGTATAAATTTTCATATACAAGAAGTACCATACCCACAAAAATGAACAACTGAAGAATAAATGGAAAACTGATTCACAAATGTATCCTTAAACCATGCATAGTCTCCAATTAAGTACTATAAAATATTCCAAAAAATACATAGATTTATTACATTATATAAATGATTTCATAGAAACAACTAAATATTCAATAATGACATATTTGTATAAATTTTGATGCACTCATATCATGAGATAATATGCAGATACTTTATGAGATAGACCTTTCTATACTCACTTAGAGGATGCCCAAGACATAATATGAAGATAAAAAGTCACTAAAAATATATATAGCACTTTCAATATATTTTAACATAATCAAATACATATAAATTTAAAATTCATACATGTTAACAGTGATTACCTCAGTGGAGGAGAGGTGTGTGTGTATGTGTAAATCTGTGTGTGTGTGTGATGAGGGATGGCTAGAGAACTGTGAAGATTTGAGGCATTTCATTAGACTGTTTTTTCTGTATTTTGTTAATATGTTAGAAACATGCTTTTATTTCTTATTTTGTAATGTAAGCACACTTAAATTACAGGATAAAAATAAAGTCATGCCATAGTATATCACTTTCATTAGAAAGGTGAAGACACTACATCTTAGACTTATTAAGCTATTTGCCAAGTTAGGAAACTGGCATACCACCTGAAATCAAGCCGAGGCATTTGGAACCCACTGTCTCCCCAGTTTAAAATAATACATTTGTTTCTCTAAGTTTTAAAATATTTAAATTCTGATTTTAAAGCTACCATATGTACACTTCATACATAAATTGCAAAACACACAGAGAAAAGCAAAGATCATTCATTATTCCATCACTTAAAGGTAACTAATGTTCAATTACTATTACATACTTCCCATTTTTAATTTATACTCATATATACTATTAATATTTTAATTGAAGTTATACATATTCATGTATTTCTAGTCTTTACATATGCGTATGTATACATGTTTACAAAATACATCATAATAAGCAAACTGTTTATGACTTTTATTTATTTTTAGTGTTTATTTTTTCTTATTTCTCCCCCTTCCACCCCACCTCCACTGGCTGCTCTCTGTGTCTATTCACTGTGTGTTTTTCTGTTTTTGTTGTATTCTCATTAGGCGGTTTCCGGGAACCCATCCTAATACCTTCTGGAGTGGGAGAGAGGTGGTCACTCTCTTGCTCCACCTCGGCTCCCTAGTTTGCTGGGTCTCATATTGTCTCTTCTCTGTATCTCTTTTTTGTTGCATCATCTTGCTGCAGTCAGCTCTCCGTGTGGGCTGCACTACTCCTGGGCGGTCTGCTCTCTTGCACTGGGGCTGCACTCCTTGCATGGGGGGCACCCCTGTGCAGGGCAACACTCCTTGCACAGGGCAGCACTTCACATGGGCAAGCTCACCACACTGGCCAGGAGGCCCTGGGTATTGAACCCTGGACCTCCTATATGGTAGGTGGAAGCTCTATCCGTTGAGCCGTATTTGCTTCCCTGTATATGGTTTTTAGAGTATGATATATAAAAATGTTCCTCATGCCATTAAACAGTTTCTAAAATGTGCATATTTGTGTATTGTTTTATCTTTTGTATGGATGTGGCAGGACTTAGCCAACTCATTATCCCAGGAATTATCATAACCTATCTCTGGGCATTTCTTTAGGGTAAGTCCCTATAAGTGAAATTTCTTAGATCTGAGTCCATATATACAAACTTTGGATAAATCTTACAGAACTGCTTTCCAGAAAGTTTTTACCAAGAAACTGGCCCACGACCAGTTTCTAAGTGATATTTTCTCTCGACCCCGAACAACACTAGGTAATTAAAATACATTTTACTCTCATTACATTTTGCCAATATGATAGGTACAAAATGATATCCTCCTACCTTTCAGACTCCACCAATTAGTGCTAGTTGAAATGCCTGACAGAATGCATAATACTCAGGACAAGTCTTTATTGTAAAAATACACGGAGATTTTCAAACTCTAGAAGTATCTATGTAGAAGTAGGCCATTTGGGAAGAATTACTGAGTGCCAGTTACATTTTAGGTATAACCTAGATAACATCTGAAGTCACCCTGTCCTCTGAGGCTCAAATAAAATTAGTTCCCAGCCATCTAAGTTCCAGCAGGAAGCACGATTCTCTCGCTAAGATGTCTGAATCCCAAGGAGCCTGTGCTTTCATGGTCACCTTGCATTCTTGTTTCTTGTTCCATCTGAACTTTTCCCCCTCACTCACACTGCACCTGCAGAGTTGTACTCTTCTCCTGCCTCCGCAATACTGACGTAGCTTGAAAGGAAGCTCCTCCGGCTGCTCACACAGTATATTGTTGTGTGTAAAGGGAGTACTGTGGGGTGGGGAGTGCAGAGTTTATACTTCAATTCTACATGGCAAATGACATTTATAAATTATGAATTTACGAAATGAATAGAAATGAAGTATTAGCCATCCCCATTCTTAAAATTCATTCAGCTAACATACCAGTAATTTCTCATTGACCTGGTGTTTGCCAAGGCCAGCACTTCCTGGCCCTCATCGCCATCCCTCAATCCTTCACTCTCTATCCAGCTCTCTCCTCACCACCGCCCATCCAAACCCTGTTAACTTCTTTTGCATAACAGTTTTATAATTGTTTTTTCTATCTCAAAGCCATCCAGCCAGAACCCAGGAGACTTGACCATCGTATGTAAATGTGCCCATTCAGCAGGGCTTTTGAACAAAGACAATTTTCTCCCAGATAGGAATTTTGTGACTAGCATTTAAAATAATAAATCCCACCCTCTCATTGTTTTAAAGCAATACTGGGACTGCTTGCTTCTACCAAGGGGAATAAATCCTGCTCCCCATTCTCCATGCACTACCAATATACCATCTCTTTCTGAGCCTTCCTCAGGACCCATGATGGCATGCAGACCTATGACCACCTGCTGATCTGCTGATTTTGATTGTGATCCTGAGCTGTTCATACCAAGGAGGACGTCCCAGGTAGAGAGGAAGGGACTGAAAAATGATAAAGAGGGCTGACTTACAGACTATGTTTCCCCATTATTGATTATAAATCTCCAGGTTTACTTGTGTGGCCACAAGGCAGAGGAAAAATGGCGAGAGCAGCGCGCAGAGGGCAGGAACGGCTCCAGAAGCAAGAGAGATGAGCACACGCATGCTCGGGCCTGCAGTCTGCTTTATAAACTGTTAATTATTCCACCCGTTTTCTCATGGCAGGAGAGGGGTCTTAGCTGTTTGCTGTTTTGATTGATTACCCCACCCATCAATCCCCCAGTGAGGACCCAATGATAAAGTCCCTAGGGAACATCCGGGGCTTTTCTTTGCACCCAGAAGACGTCTCTGTTCTGGATCGCAGAATCCTGGGGGTGGGAGTTCTCCAGCAGCCACCTTGGGGGTTACTCATGTCCACGTGGACTCTGCCAGGTTCCAGATCTGTCTATTAATTCCCTATCTTACTAGTCTGCGTCACTACGTCCTACTATCCTCTTGACTCACTGCCAAACATGTGCTGAGTTCATCTACCTGAGTCCCGTTTGTTTTCTATCTCTATTTACCATTCAGAAGGAGCATACATTATATAAGATGCTTTCTTTAGTGCCAGAAACCTGATACAAATTATCTTTAGGAAAAAAAATAAAATGTATTGGCTAATGTCACTGGGAATCCCAATGGTGGAACTGATTTTAGCAAATCCAGGCATTGAAGCTTACTGACTGTTCTGTTGCTTTCCCACTTCTTTCTCTCTCATTCCTACTTGTGGCACTTTGTTGAGGACAAGGTGGGAAGAGGGGGTTAGCATGGATGTTGACAGCTTCTGGCTTACAGTTTTCTAGTGTAATAGCCAAAAAGAAAGAAAGAGTTTCTTTCACCCACCGTCCACATAGAAAGATCCAAGGGACACTAGTTGACCCAGATTGAATCACTGTGAGCAGAGGAATCGGGGACTCTGACTGACCACTACAAGAACCTCAAGGAGTGGGCAGGGCATTTTCCCTCTCTAAAGTGGAACACAGTAGAAAGTGTTAGGGATGCTGAGAAGCCAGCTACAGGAGATGGTCACAACAGAAACGTAGGCACTATAGTATAGAAAAGGTCCTGATTAAAAACCTGAGTTCTAATTCTGACTTTGCCCCAAGCTAACCACTGATCCTTAGGAAACTACATTCCTGAATCTTTCTAGGACTTGCTTTCATCTTATAAACAGTTCACAAAAGAGTTTATTAAAATTATCTGGGAGCTATTTTAAAAGTAGGTATTTGAACTGCATGCAAATGCAATGAATCAGAATCTGAGCCATAAAAGCCTGGGCACGGTTGATGTAGCGCTGTTGCTGGTGTACTACCAAATTTTGGAAACACAGCAAGAGCCCACTTTTTTTTTGGAAGTTTTGTCTTGATATAACATTCATGAGATTAAGAAGTAGAGGACCAGATCCAACTACATAATATTTTCTAAGCCCATCGTATTTTAAAGAATCAGTAGTACTATAAATGGTTACAAAAGGATCATATATTCCAGTTAGATTTCACATTTCTCTGAAATGAAATAAAATGGAAGCTATAAAAAGAGCACAGAAAACCAGTTTTTAAGCATGCAGGGAAAATGGCATGCATGCATGCACTCTTCATAAATAATCAGCAGAGATATGAATTCAGAAATAGTGGGAAAAGAACAGGCAGTGAGGACTAGATTAATTATAGAACTCATGATTTAAAAAATTATATATATATATATATATATATATATATATATATATATATATATATATATATATATATATATGTAGAACTCATGATAAGCCAGTGTGGGAATTTTGGTGACAGAAAGGAAAAAAAAAAAAAGAATGCAGCAATAGTAATAGAGCTTACTAGGTAAAGAGTGAAGAGAAAAGGTAGGTCTCAATTCAGAGCAGTGGTCCTGACCCCTATAGCTGCAGCAAGATACTTGCTGCCTTTTGTACCAAATGAAATAACTATAATTTGAAGTTAACCATGTTGAGCCATTATTGACCCCTTCTTGGTTCTAGATGACTCCATTAATGGAGGCTTTTCTTCTTAGATTTCCTTAAGGAAAAGTTTAAAATAAGTATGCTAAGACTGTCTGTTAAGGTAGAGAATCCTGCAACAAACTTTAAAATGAATTAGTTCATCCAATTTAAGAAGAAAAGAAAAAAACCAGTTAGATGTGTGAAAACATATACTTTGTATTGACTACATAATGCAAAAGAACTAAAGCAAAAATTTCATTAATTAATTAATTAAAATGGTAGGACTACTATTTTCTTCGCTCAAATGACTGGAACTCCAGGGGTCTGCCTCAGAAGCATTTGGATCTAGGGTCCAAATGCTGTCATCAAAACTATCTTGGCTTCAATAAAAAGGCTCTTGGTTCAGAGGGGAGAGAACTGGGACCCTAATGTTATGACTGGCATGATTTTTAGAAAATAGAGACTGAGGGCTGATTTCCCAAAGGAAGGTCTGATAAACAGAAAAAAAAGACAAATATCTAAGACATATTTTTCTTCTGATAATTGAATTATTTTTTATTAAGTTAATATTAAAAACATATATGGTTGAAGGAATAATTTAAGAATTAATTGAAATTAACCTAAAAATTGAAGAGCTCTGTGAAATAAATTAATTTTGGTTGGAAGAAGGATAACATATTCAATAAGATTGTTAGATTAGAGGAAGCAACAAAAAATTGGAAACTAAATGGAGCCACCTGAGGAAAGTCTTTTGTTTTTTTCTGCCTCCTAGCAATTCAGATAAGATTCTGGAAGGCGCTTTGATTTAAAAACATGGAACGAATACAGAGGTGTTCATGTCTTCAGGAAGATAGAAGAGAGCTAAGAGATAAAAGAAAGAAGTAATTTGAACATGTTAGCAGTTTGGGGCATCGTAAATTTATTTGCTTTGTCATCTAACCACAATCACATACACAGAAACGCACACGGACTTTTTCGTTGGAAGCCTCAGAAGTGGATCTTTCTTCCTGTCAGTATGAAGACTAATGACAGAGCCTGGATGAAATATTCCTTTTCCTCCAGGAAAGCATATCTTTCTTTATTCTCAGTGTCCAGACTTTTGTCTTTAGGAGTCAAAAAATTCACACCAAAACTCACCTGAAAAGAATGAGAGGACAAAAAAGAAAAGCATGGAGTCAAACTATACAACTGAGCATCAGAAAAAGGGTAGAAATGGGCACCTTCCCCCAACATCTGTATTTTATCACACTTATCTCCCTTCCATAACAAAGGCCAACATGTCATTGTTAAAATATTAAACTTTTTATATGGGACATATACGACAAGAACAATCATTTCAACTTTCACCACTAAGCAATATTTTAGAATAAGATTTAAAGAATGGCCATAAAGAAAAAATGTAAACCTTTCTCTCTCCAACACCATATTGCCTTTATTGGTGCAATATAATAGATTGAGGATTTTTATTTTCCAGAAGTATTTTCATATGTACTCCCAATACTTTTTGGAATGGCCCCCTGCAGAATGTTTTGGATAGGACATAATGGGAAATTCAATGGCAATGAAGAGAAAGGCTTAACTCAGGAAACTTTTTTGTTATGAGTGTTTGAAGAATGTTTTGTTCCTCAGAAACTGATCATAGTTTTAAACTATACTAGTCTAATTATATTTAGATTGTGTGCTTTAAAATGTAAGTTATATTCATCTAATAAAGCATATTTTATTTTTAATTAGTTTTAATTAAAGGAGCTTTAGATAACATAAATGTTACATAGAGAATATAAGGGACTCCCACACACCCTAAATCAACATCATTCATAAGTCCATAGTTGCATTCCTCCCTTATGTTTGTTCATTGCTCCACCTTGAGGATTTTGGGATGGTGATGCCCTCTCTGTTCGCAAGAACTGCTTGCAAGAGCTGTCTTGCTTGCAGTTGCAGATACCCTCTGTTTCTTGGGATAGGTGTTTGTCTTTTTGTTAGTTGTCCTGGGTGAGTCTGATGAATTGGAGGGTAGGTGTTGGCTACAACTCTGCTGAGATTCAGGGCTTACCTGGCATATGAACAGTTGGAAGACGAAGTCTCTGGGACATATATTAGCACTAATTATAGTGCTAATATAATTAACACTATAATGGATATAGTGCTAATTATAGGTTCATATAAACTGGGCCAAAGAACAGTGTGTAGGAAAATTATAAATGAATCTAAGATGATGCATTGGAGGAGATGAATTATCATATATTCCAAGGTAAGGCCCACTGATGGGCTGCCAACTTCCTGGGGTTGTCTGCACTGCATATAATGTCTACATGTCTCTACAGTCCCAGAAATGCCCCAACCTGAGACACTGTTTACTGTGGTAGGCAGTGAGATTCTCCTGAGACATGCTTAAGTGTAATCTCTGGAAGACCTCAGGACTCACTGTGCAATCTCTTAGCCATAAAAACTCATTTGTATTCAGTGTTTCCCTCTTTTGGTCTAGGTCTTTTTCCAAATGTATGATTTGTTGGCTCATAGTATTAATCCCTCAGGTACCAGGGAGGCTTATTGCTGGGAGGTATGTCCTACACCTTTGTGGGGTGGGGGTGGGGGAGGTACTGAGTTCATATGCTGTGTTTGACTTAGTGAAAGGCCACATTTGAGCAACAAGGAGGCTCTCAGGAGGTAACGCTTAGGCAATATATATTACTAGGCCAAGTTTTGATTTCACAAAAACAAGGTTCATAAGTACATGCATCAATATCAAGGGCCTGGCACATTGATTCACCCCTCTTTTAAAGCATATTTTGTTTGATGTATTCTGAATGAAGATCCTAGCACTGCAATTGTTCCACCCTGATGAGGTTTTTCTGTAATATTAGGTAAATTAGATTGAACACATTTTAGCCAAGTCCGTACTTCTTACTTAAGGAGATATTACCCCCTTTTTTAGGGGTCTTTCTTCATCCTTGCAATGTTACTGTTATAAGAGATGGGGTGCTTGGGAAGAATTAAAAATGCTTGAGAACTAAAAATAAAAAAATAAAAATGTTTGAGACTAGGCTGAGTTGTCTTAAAGAAAAATAAAGTCTGATTGGAGAAATGTACAAGCATTAGATTATATAAATTTTAGGCATTTATACATTCTAGATACCTTTTTAAATAAGGATACCAGCTATAGATTTTTTTCAAGTAAGTTAATGAATTTTATGGAATGAAGGTATATTGAATTTATTGTGTGTGTTTGTAAATATTACATTGTTCATTTTTTCTCTTTAATAATATTGAATTTTTATAGCATTTTCTTTTTTTTTTTTTTTTAAAGATTTATTTATTTATTTAATTTCCCCCCCTCCCCTGGTTGTCTGTTCTTGGTGTCTATTTGCTGCGTCTTGTTTCTTTGTCCGCTTCTGTTGTCGTCAGCGGCTCAGGAAGTGTGGGCGACGCCATTCCTGGGCAGGCTGCTCTTTTCTTTTCACACTGGGCGGCTTTCCTCACGGGCGCACTCCTTGCGCGTGGGGCTCCCCCATGCGGGGACACCCTTGCGTGGCAAGGCACTCCTTGCGCGCATCAGCACTGCGCATGGCCAGCTCCACACGGGTCAAGGAGGCCCGGGGTTTGAACCGCGGACCTCCCATATGGTAGAGAGACGCCCTAACCACTGGGCCAAAGTCCGTTTCCCTTTTATAGCATTTTCTGAAAAACTTTTCAAATTTAAACATGCCCCCACATGTTCTTACAGACCTTTATCGAATAAATATGGAAATTTCATTCCTCCATTTACTCAGTAAAAGTGTATTTTTTTCTAACAAAATTAATTTATTGATTCTAAACATTATGTGCAATTCAAAAATATTTTTTTCATCCTGCTTTACCAGGCAGAATATTCTTTACATTGTCTAATTCATAAGAATTTCCAAAGTTTTGATTAACTTTCAGCAAATGGTAGGCAAATTAATTTCTTCCATATTATAATTCTCCACATTATAACCTTTATAATGATTATGCATTTGTTATTTTCTAAGGGATTTTATAATACATCTTGAGTTTTCTCTTAATTATTGTCTCTACTGTTTAATAAAACACTGTACTAATTATCCTTAAAAGAATACAGAGATTGACACTGTTTACTGTCAATGAGTTGATTTGTGTATGTGTTTCTGTGTCTCACATTCTATAGAACTTACCCCATAGAATTTTAATTTAACTATATAAAATTGAACTTACTGAACAGAAGCTGGTAATATATCCAAAGTTGAATGCCACAGATTTTGCACATGCTTTAAATAGATAAATAGTGGTTATTTCCCATTTTGTCCAAAGTGATTCAAAAGTTTTCACTGTGAGTATAGCCACTAAAGTAATTTGGTTTTCAAATATTGATTCTAGATCAATTCCAGGCATCAGTGAAAATGCCAAGAAAGAGGACTATAGTAAGTAAAACTTTTGTGTTTACCAATGTTAAAAGTACCTCAATATGTAGAAGTACATCAATTACAGAAACAGCATGGAAAATGGACAAATTTTATTTCAAAACTTTAAAATATCCTACATACTGAGAGTTGGAGTTCTTGTGTCATTACTCTTCTATTCTTGAGCCATTTTATTTTGTAATGAATAAAAGTAGAGGTTTTGAAATCAGATATAATTTATTTTGAGTCCTGCTTCCATCTCTCATGTTAATTTCCTTATTCATAAAATGTAGGCACAAATGTCTACGTCATAAGGTTGTTACAAGGATTAAATGACAACTACAAACAAGCCCTTAGCATTTTGCCTGGCTAAAAGACATCTTCATTTTTTATCTGTAATGGTCACACCATTGAAGAAGTTTGTGCATGGGTATGAGATTATATGTAAGAGTATGTACGTTTGTGTGTATGTGTGTGTGTGAGGGAGTCATGACTAGAACCTGGTGATTTTTTTCCTCTTAAATAATTATAGTTGAGACAAGTATTCAAAATTATTTTCTCCATTCTCAGAACACTGATTCTATTTGCTAATGAAGTAGTGAGATTTAGGAATGCAAGAAGCACAATACTGCTGTTAAGGAACCCCGCCTTATTCTGTAAATCTCTGACAGCAGCTATAGTAACAACAGTTGTGACCATTTCACTATGTGCCAGGTATGAGGCTAGGCCTGTTACATAATTAAATTATTAAATCCTCATTACATCTGAATTTTATAAATAAAAAAATTTAAAAAAGCCAATTTAAGATCATAAGGCTAATCAAGGTAGACCTGAGATTCAAACCTTGTCTGTCTGTCTAGATTTCAAATCCACGCACTTGGTGACTTTAGAATACTGTGTTTCGTTGCTTACTTATGCTTCCCCTTCTCATCACTGAGATGATAGCTATAATTAAAGAGCAAATTTTAGAAGCTCAGATTTGCTGGGAACCTTTAATCACCTCTTGAATAACTTATCCCAGATGAAAAAGAGTGCTACTGGTGTTAGGACTTGATTAGGGTCACAGAGCTAGCTATTAGCAGAGGTAAGGCACAACTTAGCTCTGCTAAACAGTGTGGCTGTTTACATTTATAGGAGTCAGAGATAAGGATGATGATTCTGTAGCTTCCAGATATATATTCATTCATACATTAATTCATTCTGAGTTATTGGGGAACCATTTACATTTCAAGGTCTCCATTAGGTCATAAGGAAAAAATCTGGAAACCAGACACTGGCTCTACACTTATGGGTAGTGTTCATGATGGTGGCGTGAATTTAGTCGCTGATTTAAAACTTTGAGATGCTTCATATCCTCCAAGCCTTTGAGATCTTAAATGCTAGTTGGTGTTGGTATCTTTCTGTACTGAAACCAACTTTATTCTCCATGCTCTATAAAGGCACAATTGCCAGGCTACTTAACATTTGACTCTCAAGACATCAGAGACCCTCTGCCCATCACTGGGTTGTAGGGTTTTCTGGATTTGAACCAGTAACCCAGGAGGGATAGAATTTATATTCTGTACCTGACCTAGTTCTAGTAACAAACACCTCCTGTTTTCTCAAAAGGGTTGATTTATTGTTGCACAACAGATCTTTATACATTTCTTTAGTCACAAGATATGCACTGGTGACTGCTCATGTACTTGTTATTTGAAGACCTTGGTTTCTGAATTCTTTCAGTGCTGAGCCATCTATCTTGAAAGCTCAGTTTAAGCAAACTTGATTCGTTTTTGCTATCAGATACCCTATTTATAAGGGCAATTTCATGCCATTTACACAGGAAAAGAATGGCATTTGCGTTGCACATAAAGAATGGTGTTTTGTTCTTAGTATTCTGGAGATTGTGAAAATGTACCCTATTGCTTTGCAGGATTTACCTTGAAAATCATTAAATCTTAATCTACTTTCTAAAATTTTGTCTTATTGTTTTGACCATATTCTTTCAAAATATATTTCTGCCTATTTTCTGCAAGAAAAAAAAGTCTTCCAAACTAAAATAAATATTTCATGAAAAAACAAAGAAAGGAAGACTTTTATTAATGTGTAGCATATCATTCATATTCTCCCCCTGAGTTTTAGACCTATATATCAGTTACATAAAATCATATATATCATGTTTGTGATAATACCTTGTATATGGATCATAATTTGTTCTCCATATTTGGTCACTTGGATTGAGAGATCAAGCACACCACCTAATGAATGCCATTGATTGCGTACAAAGACCCTGCTTTTCCAGCCCAATGCAATATTTGCCAGCTGCTGTGAATGATGGCAGTAGCCGTTCACATCCTTCTCCAAAGATGTAGCCTCAGCTGATGGCAGTCATATCATCCAGGTGTTCTTACACAGTGAACTACTGATATGGGAGAAATAAAGGCTGCTGCCTTACCTCAAGGTGATTACCCTCTATGGTGGAACTTACGTTCCAGAGTCCCCCAAGCACCAGGCTAAAGTTAGATTTTACTGAGATCACATCCTTATATCCTGTTGCTGCCCTGTTCTGCTTCTGCCCTATTTGTTCTTTCTGATACCGTAGCCATAGAAGGAGTACAAGGCTTTTAAGAAAGTCTTCCTTTGGATAGATCTTAGAAGACAATAAGCAATGTGGCCGAATATGAAATGATGGAACTTTTGTCTGATTCTTTGAAACAGACAGCTGTGAGTGGAAAGCTACCAAAGGGTTAAATAATGTAATAGATCACTCCTATAGATAAATTGACTTTTGTGATTGGACAAATTGAAAATATTTAAGCTGAAGTCCTGAGACCACACTGGCACACAACCAAGCCAGATTCCTCTTGCTGGCTGTAGGACAGAAAAGACTGTTTTTCCAATCTTGTCTTTTGCCTTTCACCCTTTAAAGCCAGAACCAGATAAAACTACTTTGGGCCATTTGTTTACTGACATTAAAGTGAATTTACTGAGACTGAAAGCCTTTCTATTGTCCCTTCTGGGCTGAATCAACTTTATTTAAATGATAATTCACATATTTCTAATCCCCTTCAAATGCTTCCTTTGTTTATAACAACCAAAGATGTAGAGGATTTAGAAAACCAGTTTGCAAATATTATTGAACATATTAGATAATAAAAGCCTTGCACTGATACGAAGTAAATTAGACAGTCCTGAACAAAATGGAATATTTCAATTTTCAAACTAAAGATTTAATTTTTAAGACAAAAGATTTAAACATAATCCTAAATGTATAATTAATGACTAATTCTTGTAGATAGTTAATATCTACTCCAAGAAAATAGTTTATTACCAGTAACTTCCCCAAAGTCCTTTCTATAGTATTTTTCCAACCATTACATTTGCATCTCAGACATTTTCCACTGCATATAACTTACTTTTGTTCTCCTTATATGGGTCTTTTACCTTTCCCTTTATTAATTTATTAAAATTTCTTTCTCCTTTTTAAAATATTCTTTCAAAACAAAATCCTTGTAGTTTTCTTTGACAATTGTATCTACTCTTTTTGCCCACAAACTTTGCAGACTCCTGAATGGTTTTTATTTTACTCTTCTCTGTTTTTTTCAAAACATACCTACACGTTGTGCCTTTTTAAGGCTTTCTATTCCTGTACTTCATAATGGCACCTTGCCTCTGTTCAATAAGAGCACCATTTTGTTTGTACAAATAATGTTGTTCTCTTAGCCAATTTGTTGTCAGGAATACTACATTTGCTTGCCAATATGGTCAGAAAAGATGAATAACAGGCAGAGAACTGGATATGGTTTTGGCACATTTTTTAAACATTTATCAAAATATGTTTATAGGGACCTCATTTTTGTTTATTTAAAATGTAGTGGTCTAATACTCCGGATAAGAGGCAGGGATTATCTGATTGGATGAATAAACAAAACTCAAATATGTGCTTTGTGCCAGAAACGGAGTTTATATATAACAAAATATGCAGATGATTGGACACTATCTACCAATAACTTGGGCTAGAACCCCCAAATTATATATGCATGATTCTTTTTACAAGAAGCCCAAGTGAGGCAATTATCAATTTATAAATCAGTTAAAAAAAATATTCCCTGCATTAGAACCACCTGGAGTTCTTGTTGATTTCACAGGCCTCATCCTAGTTCTTTTGAATTAGAATATTTGGGCAATACAGCCCCAAAATCTGTATTTTAAGTAGTCTTTCCAGGTGACTCAATGTGGTCAAAAGATTTAAAATAATTGGTCTGCAAGGTACTAAGAAAGAAGGAGTACCAAACAGTACATAGACAAGTTTAGAGAGGTTGAGTGACTCATCCAAGGTCACACATTTAATGAGTTTCAACGATATGTGTCCTAATTCCCAGTCTGTTGCCATTCCCAGTATATTACATATGATTCTGTTTGAATGTGGGGTCAATTGAATGGATCTATGAGAGACATTGTGAAACTCACATCATAAGTGACCCTAAGCCCTATCTATTTCCTCTCTGAATCCTGGGAGTTAATCTCACCATCATGCATTTCCAGTTTTGTGTAACTCATGGTATTCAGTATCACACAGAGTAGGTTATAAGGAGAAATTGCTTATCAGAGGGAAGCAGGTTGCAGTGTAGAAGGAAGAAGAGAAAAAATGGTGGCGACAAGGAACAAAGAAGGAGAAAAAATAGAAAAATTGAAGTCTCTCATTTATTGCGAAGATAAGAAATAATAATCTTTATATTTCTTATTAAAGCAGATCACTATCTGGGGATAATTGATTGCCCAACGGAAAAGTCTATAGAACTTTTATTAAATTGAAATTTAAATAAAATATGCTGTCATTGAGATACATTTACAATAAAAAAATTTTAGCAAACATTTTCCCAAAGAGTCTTATTATTACTAAGACAAATGACATGACTCATAGAAATTTTAACACCACATTTTTTGCAGTAGGAAAGAAATATTTTTCAGAAAGAAAGAATTACTTTTTTAAGTTGAGGACAATAGTGATGAGACTACAGAATTGTGAAGTGATCATTGAATTTCTATCCTTGATTCTGATAGACAAAATGAATTTATTGTAATACATTTCTTTTGTGGATGTTGTCATCCAACATTAATCAGTCTAAATTTCTATCACTTTAGCTTTTTTTTGCTAGTTGCCTTAGGGAATATTCATATATATATTGAATCAACAATTTCAAAGCCTTTTTTATTAACACATATACCTGTCACTTTAGGCACAAAATTGGAAACAAAATTTAGATTCTCAGAAGCAAGCCAAAGTCTATGAAGAGAAATAAGTCTTAACCCATTGAATTTAGTCAATTGAGTTCATTGAATCCATTGAATTTATTATAAACATTTCATCAATGCCTTCTAAGTCACCATTATTCAAACCCACAATTCAACTCTAAACCCTGGCATTCCTAAAAAGATGAGTTTGCTAAAATAGATGACTGAAGTATTCAGTCTTGGGATTTTTTGTTTGTTTGTTTAAGGTTTGTTACTAATGAATGAGTAGAAGTACAACTTTTTATCATGAAAGTAAAAATGACAACCTACACCATGGTAGAAAATATTTGAAAAACCACATATCTGATGAAGAATTAATATCCATATATTTAAAGAACTCTTTCAACTTAAGAAAAAGGCAACCAGCTCAATTTAAAAATGGGCAAAAATGTGAACAGATTTGTCTCCAAAAAATATATACAGGTGTCAAGAAAGCACATGAAAAGATGCTTAACATCATTAGCCATCAGGGAAATGCAAATTAAAACCACAGTGAGATATCTTTTCACATACATTGGAATGGCAGCTATTAAAAAAAAAAAGGAGGATAACAAGTATTGGAGAGGATGCGGAGAAATAGGAACACTCATTCATTGTTGTTAGCAATGTAAAATTGTACAGCTGCCCTGGAGGACAGTTTGGCAGTTTTCAGAAAGCAAAGTATAGTTACCATATTACCTGGCAATCCCACTTCTAGGTATATATCCAAAAGAATAGAAAGCAGGGACTCCAACAGATATTTTCACACCGATGTTCATAGAAACATTATTCACATTTGCTAAAAGATGGAAGCACCTCAAGTATCCATTAACCAATAGATGAATAAAATGTGATATATACATAAGGTAGAATGGTATTCAGCTGTAAAAAGAAAGGAAGTCCTGATACATGTGACAACATGAGTCTTGAAGACAACATGTTGAGTGAAATGGGCCAAACACATGGGAACAAATGTTTTATGATCTCACTGTTTTGAAACAATTAGAATAAGCAAACTCGAAGAGTCAGAGTCTTGCATATAGATTGCCAGGAGTGGAGTGGAAATGGTGAATGGGAAGTTAAGGCTTAAAATGTGCAGGGTTCTTGTTTGGAATGATGGAAATGTTTTGGTAGTGGATGGTTGTGATGGTGGTGCTGCATTGTGAATGCAATTAACAGCACTGAAATATTAATATATATGTAAATATGATTAAAAGGGGAAATGTTGGATTGAATATATGGTAACAGTATAAAGTAAAATAAATCATCCTTAGAACTACACTACTTAGTGAACCCTAAGTTAAACCATGGACTTTAGTTAATAGTACTATTATAAAAATGTGCTATCACATTTTTTAAAGTACAATTTGAAAATTATTCAAATCTTAAATAAAGACCACCAAACCAACTCCCTAAATTCTGAAAATAGATACTATAGTATTCCATAATTTATAAAATGCTCTCACTGCCATTATTTCAAACCATTCAAAACAAAAACTATGTGAGAGACTAAGAGGCACATTTTACTGCTCAGGTTATTATAGCTTAGGTTGCCATGGTGAGGGTGAAAAATATATGTCTTTTAGGTAATTAGTGTTTATTAATAAGTTTTCCTTAGTTAATAGCTGAAGATATTAAAGGTTAAAGATGGAAAATGATTGGTTGTTGTATACACAGTCTAAAAGGCCTGGAGCTTATATTGGAACCTAGATATTGCTAACTGGTCAACCTCCCTTCCAATGACCTGCATTGTGTTTGGCTGACCATAATGATCCCATCAAGGGGTCCAGTGTCTGGTCTCCATTTCATTTTCTTCCTTTAGGGGGACAGCCACTGAATTAAGCCTAGTTCTTTTTTTTTTTTTTAAACAGATTTTATTTATTTATTTTTTTAATGATACATAGATCATACAAAAATACAAAATACAAAATTAAAAAATACAAGAGGAACCGATATACCCCCACTCCCCACCCCATCCCCACTCCTCCCACATCACCAAACTCTTTGATTTTAGTCTAACTTCACCCAATTTTATAACCTCTTGGTCTTCTCTGGTCTGCAAGACTTCTTTCTTTGTCTTTGATTCCTGTTTCAGACAAAGGTGACTGGGGTCACAGAGTAAAGTTGCTGCTAGTAGCATATTCCAGAAGAAGAATTTTAAAATTGGATTTAAAAAATGGGACATTTCTTTCATTAATCTGCTGTAAGGACAAGAAAGGGTCTCTACATAGAGACTATTAATATTTGCATTATTACTTTCATGTATAAGAATAAAAGGAAACTGTATCTTAATAGAGTTTATAAAAATAAAAATGCCTTACACATGTACTTTGTATCTGTAAAATTCCATTTCTATTAGTTAGACTGTGAATAACTAAATTGAGAGTCAAATCTCTTAGGTACATGCTGGTGTATAAATATATTCCCCATTAGCATTGCAGAAAATGAAGTTTAGAAGGAGCCTTAAATTATTTTACTTTAACCACTCCTCTGTTGCTTAGATACATTCAGCATAAATGGAAATTATTTAACTAATGAAGGTATTTGACCTTATATCCAGACATCATACTTTACAGCAAGTCTGTTTATTATACATAGTAGTGAAATATTAAGATGGAAGTTTGGAATCATGGAAAATATGAATATATGTACAGTATAATTATAGCTTTCTTGGGGATTAGGTTAGAAAGCCAATACTAAATTGCTCATAATGGCTTAGACCTGGGGTCTCAAGGTTTAAAAGCTATAACATAGCTTGTTTTATTTCATTGCATTTATGCTGTTCCTTGTTAGAGGCTAAGGTTTTCCTTGGGGAGGGTCTTGAGGGTAATGGGGTAGAGGTAACTTCATTAAGTTCAATTTGCTTACATTAAACATATGCCTTCCGAGACTCAGTTGGACCTTAACTTTTTCCTAATGCTACAAAACCAAAATTTGTTGCTCATAGCCTACAAGTATGCTGCCAGTCAGCCCAAACACTACCAACCCAGAGAGGCAAGCCTTGTAGCCTCAAAAACCATGAGCCAATATATTCTTGTGGCTTAATCCAACCCATTGTATGTTATTTGCCAAACAGTCTGGCCAACCAAGACAGTAGCTTTTTTTATCTTTCTTGTTTTATTGTTTGTGTACTCATCTAATTTCCTCCTCTAAATTTTATGTTCCTTAAGAACAAGGATTTATTCTCATCTAACCTGATTTTCTAATGCCTATTTCCTTATATAATAAGAGACTGTAGCATTTCGAAATGAATGTGGATTTTGTGGTCAAAAAAGACTGGATTCAAAATGGTGAGCCTTATTTTTTCCATATGTAAAATTAAAATAATAAAAATGTCAAGGTCATATATTATTTTTAGGTTTATATAACACAAAGTATACGAAGAACTTAGCTTAGCATCTGGCACAGAGAATACCAACTGTTAATGTCATAGGTATTTCATTGTTATTACCCGAAAAATTTTCAAGTAAGCCTTGAAAAATCATCAAAAATACTAGAGGAAATGTATAAGAATTTGACCTGATTATCTATAATCTGATAAAATCCTTTATTATACTGTGAAATTTGTTGCATTTTGAAAAATGGGACAAGTCATAGTCTAGAACTATAGTATTTTAGGGGCAGCATTTTTTCCCTATACCAATAACAAGAGAAAATGTAGGAAGCAGAATTAGTTTGTAAAAGAACACACAATCTTTAATGATGGTTCAATGCTGACCTCTTTTAATATTCTCTAGCCTTCATTTCCTACAATGGGTACCTAAATCATTTTAAAAGTAGTAATTCAGAAAAGATTTCTGACTTACCTTATCTGCTCTCTCATACATTTCATTATTCTTTGTTTCTTTCCCTCATATCTGGGACAGGAGATCTAGCTCATGACTTAATTTAAGCTTTAAAAAAACCTTGTGTGGTAAATAGGACAGGTATAATTATAGCCAATTTTTAAATGGGAAATAGCCCCAGAGAGGTTATGTTAATAGTACAAGGTCAAACAACTAGAGTCACGGGGGCTCAGGATAGGAACATAGTCTTTGGACTCTAGATTCAGTGCTCTTTCTACTACATCAGGCTGCTTGTACCCTCCAAATCTGCTTGGTCAAGACCATTGTGTAATGCAGATTTTAATGTGGGATGAAAAAAAATATATGCCCATTCCCATCAACTAGTCAGTCAGTTGACAAGTGTCAACTTGGCCCTAAGCGAAACAGTACTTTATAACACTAGGGATGAAAACATTTCATGCCCAAACCAAATATAGCAAGAGAAGAAATAGGATTGTATATGGAAACATGTTAGCAAAATATGCTGTGCTGATGTAGCTAAAATTAAAGTCTGTATATGGTAAATCCTGACCAGTTGGCTGATCCTTGGAATTCCTAACAGTGTCCAATATTTGCTGAGAAAATGCATGTGCTCAAAGATAAATCTAATTTAAAAACTGCAAATTCTCTACTCTGGCTTAGTCTATAAAGATATTATTCACTAGTATGAGACACAGGGGGTTTTGATCTCCAATTATACATTAAGCTTATTCCTGCAAAAATAAACACCTCAAAGATTTTATTTTTATTTTTGGCCTCTCCCCAAAATACTGAATACAAGATGGCATACAGAGAAAACACTGAGAAAATATTATTTACTAACTTACTGAAAGTAGACCTTATTGAGCAAAAGCACCTTCCAATTTCTTGTAGGGGCTGGAGTCAATAATTCATCTCCTTGTAGACACAAGTGAAAAGCAGCTCTCAGCACAGCCGCTTGCTCCTGCTCTGTATGGTGATTGATGGGGGGAAGTAAGTGAATGCTCTACGGAATTCTTGCAAGAGGAGTTCTTAACCTGAAGTTCATGGATAACTTGGGGTTTCAATGATAAACTTTACAGGGCCTGATAGTCTCTCCTAATAGTAAACAAATATTTATAACACCTGTTTATATGTACCTTACAACTGAAACATATAAACATCAGTGTGGCTAACTCTAGGAATTTAATATCACAAGTCGCAAGAAAATTCTGCAGCACACTGCATCTTTTATAAAATTTGGGTGAAAAGCTGGAATATTGAAGCATCACCATTATAACCTCACTTCCCCAGTCTCTGGACTATGGGTGGGATGAAGTATTGAGATAATGTGCTTTAGCTATAAATTTCAAGTGGAAGATATAAAGATAAAGACATTTATTTTGCCTACTGCAGTTAGGTGTCCAAAAATATACCATTAGATTCACCGTAAGTGATATCCATGGAAAATGTTGAGTGAACTGTTCGATAAGGAATGTCAAAGCACTGGGAGAGCTCAAGATTTTAAGCTGAAATGAAATAGATATATCAGGAGCTTAATATGTTTCCAGAGGAAAGAATGAGGTGAATAATTGTATTGCAGTGATTGAGATATTTATTATTAAATGTAGGGCTACTTGATGTCCCAGAAGATTTATTTTTATTTCCAAAAGACAAGTCTTCTTCTGTAGTGTACTCACTGGTAAGACTCAAGGATTTAATATTTGTCTCTATCACATTTCCTTGTCCTCTTTCCTTACCATTTGATTATTTTTTCATTTCCTTTAATTCTTTTACATTGTAGGTGCCACAAAACATATTTTTGCATTGTATACTTGTATAAAAAGATCATACACTTGTGCATATATGTGTGTGTGAATTTGTAATTTTCTACATACAAACGTGTGCTAAAAATGGATGATAAGAGAAAGGATCAATCAGTGCTGGATTAGATATCTCTTCTCTGCAGCTATTTCATGCCTACATATATCCTTCGTATTTTTTCATTGTTTCTACTAAATGCACACAATTTATGATGGGAAATTTGTGGAGGTAAATCGGTATCACCAAATAGAGTGTACTGTAAAGGCTATGTTTCTATTGTAAATAAGATAAGGAATTTCTTTTGTTTTGGCAAAAAATCTTCATTTCTATTCTGGAAAATAATAGTTGTCAGTTACTTGGAATACCTTTCCTTGGTAGTATATTCTATTTAAGATTTACACTGAATTTCTAAACAGGTAAAAATGCAGAATTCATTTGATTGCCATTAAAAGTGTCAGCAAAATACAAAAATGCCAACTCTTGACAATTGCCAATTCTGGGAGCCCAACTTTATTTATTAATTGTTCTTTTCCTACATTTGATAATATCATTTCTTAAATATGAGATTTTATAGGCCACAGGGTTTAGTGTAAAAGGGGTTTATTGGGTAACTTGTAGATGCTAAAAGAAGAGAATTATCCCAGATATCAAGCTGAGAGTAATCCGTTAAACAACCGTATTAATTTATGCACACACTTCCTATTGCTGTAATTAGTGATGAGAATCATCTCCTTAGCAATGAGCCTGTTCAACCCCATAATTACCAGTGTCCTTGAAGGGTAGTATTTATTGCAAGTATTAAAAAAATTATTGCAATAATACGTAATCAAAATTACAGATTTTTGAACGACATGTTTTGGAGGTGACTGCCTGAGAATTAACCTTTATGTAGGTGGCCAACACAAAGTTCAAGCTTAGTTAATATATAAACATTTTTCTCTGTGACTTGGTTAAAAATAAGTAAGTAGCCTATATGGATATAATAATATACTTTGTTTATATAAGAGTAGCTGAACTGCTATGGCTAATCAGGTTGTTTTGTGGTTTTATTATACTTAGCAAATTAGTTTATTTTAATTTGGTGCATGTCTCTAACTTAGTAATGAAGAAATTAAATTATTAAGTTTTCAACTGACTTCAAAGTTCATATTATTTAAAGTTTTTAATGTGTTCAAGTTTGTTGGTACTTTTTAAATGCCATACTTTTTATCAGCATCCCTTCGTTAAAATCTGGAGGGCTATACAAATATAATATAAATCAACTTCTTCCTAGGCTTGGGGATGAAAAAATAACATTTTTTTTCAACTCCCAAATAATACTAAACTGAGTAAGCTTAGCTCTTTATAAAAATCTTGACATTTATGGTAGAAAACAAATAGCTGACAGGGTAATTTCTGCATTAGAAAATAAAAGGTTTTAGTTTGAATCATTTAAGTTCACTGTGTTTTTGTGTGTTTTTTTTTTAAACTGTATCACCAATTAAAATTCCCTCTATTGCTTGACAACTGCCAGATAATTTTCATCTTAATGTCCACAAAGTTTCTAGGTGACTGTGGCCATTTTGTCAAGCTATGGGAGAAGCACATGTGTTTTGCCAGTTACTTCTTTCATATTACTTTTCCAATGGATCTAATTTCTACATTGATGTAGTGCATATGACTTGTCAAAAAAATTTTAGGCCATATTTTCTTCAGCTCTTGTTTGTTTAACCTTTGTGCAGGCTTCCCTTCCTCCCCACCACTCTTTTCCTTCTCTTCTCACTCTCTTCTCTTGTTTGCTTCCTTTCTTTTCAATTTAATTTAGAGATAAACAACTAGTCTGTTCTTTGTCTCCATGATTATTTGTAATGCTAGGTTTAACTTTTTGATCCAAGACTTTCAGTAACATTTTCTCAGTTGTAACACTCAGACATTGATTTACCCTTGGAGCCTTCTTCCCATGGCAGCCATGTAGCAGAACAAGATGTTGCAATCAAAATGGAAAGACTGTTGCAGATGCTTTTTCTTCTCTTTCTTTCAAATAAGAACAGAAGATATTTGATGCATTAATTTCAACTGAGCAGTATTACTCCATTTTACTTTGTTAAATGAGTTAAAAATAGTTCAGAGGCATTTAAATAGTCAATTGTTATGTTTATTTGCAAAAGTTAAATGGAAAATTTTTAAAAGTTAAGGCTTGAAAGTCGCATAGCCCACAGCCTAGTAAAATGATGGGAGCTCGCAGTTCAAGGACAGCAGTGAAGTCCCCTTCTTACCGCTTTAATATCCTCATGGACCTAGTGTTCTACCCCTTGCTAGCATGGCTAACTCCCTCACCTCCTTCCGTTTTCTCCTCAAATAGTTATCATGGCCACCTATTTAATACTGAAACATGTGCCCCCACAACAACCCCAAACACCTGATTCCTCTCACACTGGTCAATTTTTTATTTTTACAAATGCGTACTTATTATCTTATCCAATAAATAATTTATTTGTTATATTTATCATATATTTCTTTATGTCCTAAGCTAAAATGTAACCTGTAGAAGGGCTGCAGTATTTATTTGTTTGTATTGTTCATTGGCCTATTTTAATTTCCTATCACAGAACCTGAGACACAGTAGAGCTTGATAAATGTTTGTTGAATGGATGAATCATTTCTATAGGACTTATTTCATCATTTAGGTTTGGCTTCATTAAAAGGCACTTTCATAAAAGGTAACCAAGAATATTCTTTTTTTTCTCCCCCTCCTCCACCCAGCTGTTTTGTTTTTGCTGTCTGTGTTCATTCACTGAGTAATCTTCTGTATCTATTTCTATTTTTGTCTTTTCTTCTTGTTTTTCTCCTCTAGGATTCCCCAGGATCGACCTCTGATGTGGAGAGAGGTTCCCTGTCACTTGTGCCACCTCAGTTCCTGGTTTCTGTTGCACCATGCCTTGACTCTCCCCTTGGCCTCTCTTTTGTTGCATCATCATCTTGCATGACTCACTTGCGTGGGCACTGGCTTGCTGCGCAGGCACTTGGCTCGCTGCATGGGCATGCTTTTATTATTCTTTTGCCAGGCGCCCCCAGAGATCGAACCCAGGTCCTCCCACATGATAGGCAGAAGCCCAATCATTTGAGCCACATCTGCTTCCCAAAAATATTCTTAATTATTCTTATAAGTTATGCTGTAAAGTGTAGACTTAGGGAAAAGTGACAAAAAATTACTGAGGGATACATATTAGTTACTGCAAACATGATGTGATAGCTTATTTTGCCATGTTAGCTCCAACTTTTAAGAGGATTCAGAAAGCATGCTTTTTTTCTTTAGAAAAGATACTATTAGAGTATTTTATTTATTGAAATAAGAATATTTTAACATCAGTAAAATTGATGATCATAAGAAATTTTCTTAGCATAGACATATATGTTGTGAAAGTTTTATAATTTTTTAAAAATAAAAATAAATGATACATTCTGATTCATTAAAGACTAGTGGAGATGTTTCAGCCAGAATAGCAAGTAACTTTTGCTTTTTAAACTGGAGTATTTTGTCCAAATTACAGATGATGTTGAAAAATGAACTTAACATGGTTAAAGAAAGCCACCTCACAGCTCTGAAAGTATGTTTATCTATTTTATATGTTACTCCAGTTTATGCTCAAATAAAATCTAAAAAAATAAAAATATACTTTTAACCTGAAAACAAATTATGTTTATAGTAAAATATCTTTGTAGACCCAATCATTTTAACTATGAGCACACAATTAATAAACATTTACCCAATAAATGTAACTTTACCAAACACTATATTTGCCATTGAGCAAAGAATAATGAATAGATATTGACTGAGAAAAATGTTCAATGACAATCTCAAGCAAGATTTTCTTTTAAGAGTGAAAAGATTTAATTAAACATAAAATAAGGAAAAGGTTACCACTGAAAAGGTTAAGAAAGTAAATACAAAGAAGTCCATTTCACCATTTTTTTTTTCAAATTCACACCTCATTTGCATCACACAAAACAGATGAGTCTTGCACTATCCCCAAAGTGGATAGCAGAGGTATGTGTATAACATAAAAGAACATCTGTTAGTGGGTCTCTCCTGAAAAATGGGAAGGGTGAAAGCGTACTTCTTTCAGAATTAATTTGATAATGAGAGCTCTCTCAGAAACCTCAGATGGCTCAACACAGACTAGCACAGAATAGCAAAGTGTAGAGGGAATTCTCAATGTAAATTAATAACTTAATGGTAATAAGAAGATGCAGCTCTAATTCCTTCTTTATTAATTGCTAATTTAATCATAATACAGTAAGACATATCCCATAGGGGATATGTGAAAATAAAATTTTAAAAAACATGTCTGTTTATTAATAATTACATCGATAGGAGATACAGTAGTAAATTTGAGAATGAGGGAGAACTCATGTATTAGATGGAGGTTTTGTCTACATAGATATAATACATAACAAAACTACAACAAAAAACAGAGAATAAAGGTACCCCTATGATGGTAAGATTTCTATATTCCATGAGAGGTGATAAAATATTCACTGGAAACAGACTGAAAAGTTAAGTATGTGTGTTATAATCCCTGGAGCAACCTCTGGAACAAAAACAAAATAGATATACTAAGGCACCATAACTGTAAACAAAGAATGTTTATATAACCCAAAAGAAAGGTAGTAAAGGGAAATTAGTGAAACAAAAAATAGAGTGAAAACAAATAATGACAGCTAGATCCAAACATATCAATAAATACAAAATTATATAAATGTTCTAAACATAATTTTTAAAAGAAAGAATCTCAGAATGCATAAAAACATTACCCATCTATAAGATGTCTATAGATTAAGTAAAAGTAAAAGATAATAAGTAATTATTATCTGTGCAAGTAATAAACAAAGTTACTAATTGCAGTAAAAAGTTACTAATTAGAGGGCTTTTAAGGAGACTTCAGAGTGAAAAAAAAAATTAAGGGGATAATGATAAAATTCACTTCAAGAAGACATAACACCTTAAGTGTATATGCACCGAACAGCAGAGCATTGAAATATATGAAACAATAACTGGGAGAACTGAAAGGAAAAACAGACAGCTATATTTGCTTTTTTAAAATGTTTTAAATATTAGATTTTAATGAATATTTTGAGGTACAGATTTTTTTTTGATGAAATACTATCTCAAGAAATATTTAATTCCTTTTTAAAATATACTTTTTAATTTTTTAAAAAAGATACTTCGATTACATAAATGTTACATAAAAATGTAATGGATTCCCATATGCCCCACTCCCTATGCCTCCCACACTTTCTCACATTAACAACATCCTTCATTAGTGTGGTACATTTGTTACAATTGCTGAACACATATTGGAGCATTGCCACTAAATGTGGATTAAAGTTACATTACAGTTTAAACTCTCTTCTACACAATTTTGTAAGTTATGATAACATATATAATGGCCTGTATCTGTCATTGCAACATTATTCAGGGCAATTCCACTGTCCCTAAAATGTCCCCATATTACACATAATTTTCCCTCTCCCTTCCTTCTGAACCTCAGGTGGCCACTGACTCCACATCAATGATAAATTCTTCCATTGCTAGAATAACAATTAAGTCTATAGCAGAATAACAGTAAGTCTACTCTTGTCTATCGTTCATTCCCCAATCATGAGGATTCTGGGATGGTGATGCCTACTCCACCTCTAACTGAGAGGGAACTTAGATCCCACGGGATGGATGGATGGGACTATCTTCCTTGCAGTTGTAGACTGTCTCTGTTCCTTGGGATGGTCGTGGACAACTATATTTGGAGACTTCAACACTTTTTTTTCAGTAATCATTAAAACTAGAAGACAGAAAATCAGCAAAGATCAAGAACTGAATGACACTACCAATGAATGGACTCTAATTCATCTTTATAGAATGCTTCATCAACAACAGCATTCTTTTCAAATACACATTAAACTTTCATTAAGATGGATCAAATCATGGGTCATAAAACAAATCTCAATAAATTAAAAAAATTGAAATCTTACAACATGTGTTCTCTGATTAAAATGAAATTAGACTAAAAATCTTTAAGAGAAAGAAAATAGGAAGATCTTGGAACATGTGGAAATTAAACAATACACTTCCAAATAATCCAGGGAAAATAAGGAAATCATTAGGGAATTAAGAAAATATTTTTGTATTAAATGGAAATAAAGATACAAGATATCAAAATATGGAGGAGATAGTTTATATTAGTCAGCCATAGGGGTGCTTATGCAAAATACCAGAAATTGGTTGGCTTTTATAAAGGGTATTTATTTGGGGTAAAAGCTTACAGTTACCAGACCATAAGGCATAAGTTACTTCCCTCACCCTTAGTTGCCACATGTTGGAGCAAGATGGCTGTCAACATCTGCCAAGAGCTCAGGCTTCCTGGGTTCCTCTCTTCTCAGGGCTTATTTCTCTCTGGGCTTAGCTTCCCTGCTCTCTCCACAAGGCCAGGTGTAGACTATCAAGCAACTGGCTCTGTCTCTCTCCTGGGGGCTTGATTCTCTCTGGGCTCAGCTGCTCTCCTCCTCTGTGTGCTTACTTCCCTGGATCCAGCTCAAAACTCTCAACTCTGCCCTTTGCCATGTCTTTTCTCTGTGAGTCCCCACTCACCAAGGGGGCAGGAATGTAATGTCCTAGTCCTACCAATGTAGCCCAATCAAAGCCTTAATCATTATTTAATCAAGTAAAAGCAAAACCTCTGAATTCAACATAATCTAATATGCCCAGAGGAACAGATGAGCTTACAAACATAATCCAATATCTATTTGTGAAATTCATAAGCAATATCAAACTGCCACACAGCTCAAGCAGTGTTAGAGGGAAAATTATAGCATTAAATGCTTATATTAGAAAAGAAGAAAATTCTCAACAACCTTACCTTCCATCATAAAAGAATAAAAAAAAAATGAGTAAAGTAAATCCAAAGCAAGGAAATAACAATGAAATTTAAAATAGCAAAACAAAAGAGAATAGTCAATGAAATAAAAACCTGGCTTTTTGCAAAGATTGATATAACTGATAAACCTCTAAAAAGAGGGACAAAAAAGAGTGAGATGACACAGGTTTGCAATATTCAGAAAGAAAAAGAGAATATCCTTACAAACTCCACAGACATTAAAAGGATATTAAAGGTATAATACAAATAACTCTATGAACATATATTGACCAACTTAGGTAAAATGGACTAATTTGTCAAAAATCACAAGCTTCTAAAACTCACCCAAGATGAAATGGACAATCTAAATGCACTTATAAATACTAAAGAAATTGAATTCATTGCTAAAAGCCTTCAAAGTAATTTCCAGGACCCCAATTTTTTTCTGACATAGTCTACCAAATATGTCATGAAGAAATAACACCAATTCAACACAGTCTTTCTCAGAAAATAGAACAAACATCATATTACTAATCTGTGTTATGAGGCCAACATTACCATGATTCCACAACCAAACAAAAGAAAAATGAAGAAAACTACGTACTAATATTCTTTAGTAGCATAGATGCAAAAATCCTCATCAAACATTATTGACTAAATTCCAGCAATATATCAAAAGAATAAATATACAAGTGAAGTTAGGAATGCAAGTCCTTGAAATAGTTGAACATCAGTGAAATTTACCATATTAAGAGTCAAAAAGAAGAAAAAACACATGATTGTATCAACTGATGCAGGAGAATATTTGATGATATTCCACATTGATTCATGATAAAAACTCTCAGCAAATTAACAATAGAAATTGTAAAATTGGACTGGGAAATGAATTTACTAACCACCTTGATTTGCTTGGGCTTCCATTTTATCTAGGGGACTATGATGAAGAAAGGGAGGCCAACCGACCTAAGTTGATACACCAACAATCCTTTGTGGTAGCAACAAAGACTCCTGCCACTGTGAGGAAAGGAAATTACCAAATAAGTCAAGGCTGATAACAGGGCGGCGGACTTGGCTCACTGGTTAGGGCGCCCGTCTACCACATGGGAGGTCTCTGGTTCAAACCCCGGGTCTCCTTGACCCGTGTGGAGCTGGCCCATGTGCAGTGCTGATGTGCGCAAAAGGGTGCCCTGCCATGCAGGGTTGTCCCCCGCGTAGGGAAGTCCCCTGTGCAAGGAGTGCACCCCGTAAGGAGAGCTGCCCAGCACAAAAGAAAGTGCAGCCTGCCCAAGAATGGCGCCGCACACACGGAGAGCTGACACAGCAAGATGACGCAACAAAAAGAAACACAGATTCCCCTGCCACTGACAACATCAGAAGCGGACAAAGAGACACAGCAAATAGACACAGAGAACAAACAACCGGGGGGGAGGGGAAATAAATAAACAAATAAATCTTTTTTTAAAAAAAGGCTGATAACAGTTACAGATTTCCCACTCTTGCACAGACATCCTGCTCCTGCAGTTTTCTGCAGTTTGGTTAATCAGGGACACTCCCCCCTAATTAACCCATGCACCCACTCTCTCCTCATACACACCCTCCTGAACAGCCACATAAGGTGCTACGACAGCTTAATCTTTTGAGCAGAAACTCTCCATTTGTTGCTGCTTCCCATGCATGCTGCTCTTGCTCAATAAAATTTCTTTCTTGCTCTATAGTTCTCTCAGTTATTTCTTTCATGTTCTTTCATGTTCCAACAAAACATCCTTGTCTTCATAATGAGAATCTAACCAAAACCTAGAGCAAGTATCAAAATTAGTGATGAAAGGGTGAGCGCCTTCCCATTAAGAAGATTGGGAACAAGGAAAGGATGTTACAGCAGACAGAAATCTGGGATGGCCCCCAACATTGTCACCTCTGGTGTACATTCCTTCTATAACCCCCATTCCTTGAATGTGGGTAGGAACTATGAATTTGTTGGGGTAGTCACCCCTTAATAAGTTAAAATTAAATGCAAAGGTGATGGAATAGTCACTCCAATAATTATATTAGGCTATATACACTCTGTCCTAGCAGACTGGAGAGTGTGTTTTAAGACTATTTATGCAGATATGTCCAGTGTGGCAAGGATAAGTGACGCCAGATGTGTATGATAGAAAAGTTTATAAGTATTCACAGTTCTTAGAACTGAGCAGGACCACCAGGGAAATATGTCAGGAGCACAGGCTCAACCAATCTGGCAGGGGCAAGGGAACCTGGGGACTATTCCTTTGTAACATTATATGGATGGAGATGAAGCAGTTGGTCAAGCAAGAGTGGGTATAGCAGTTTGATATTATTGTTGAATTCCAAAAAAGAAATATTGGATTATGTTTGTAAACTGATCTTTTCCTCTGGGCATATTAGACGATATTGGATTCATAGCTTTCCTTGATTAAGTAATCATGTAAACCTCTAGTGCCAGTAGGGCATTGAGTTCCCACCTTTTGGTGGGTGGGACTCACAGATAAAAGGCATGGCAAAGGACAGAGTTGGGGGTTTTTGATGCTGGAGTTTTGATGTTGGAGTTTGATGCTGAAGTCTTAAGCTGGAGCCCTGGGGAGAGAGACAGAGCAGTTCACCTGAGAGTCTACAGCTGACCTTATGGAGAAAACAGGAGCTAAGCCCAGAGGAACCCAGGAAGCCTGAACCCTTGCAGATGTCAGCAACCATCCTCCTCCAACACATGAAAATAGACTTTGGTGAGGGAAATAACTTATGCATTATGGCCTGGTATCTGTAAGCTCCTACCCCAAAATAAATACCCTTTATAAAAAACAACCAATTTCTTATATTTTGCATCAATACCCATTTGGCTGACTAATACAGAATTTGGTACCAAGGAGTGGGGAAGTGCTTTTGCAATTACCAAAATAATGGAACAGTTTTGTAAATAGGTAAGGGGTATTTTTTGGAGGAATTTTGAAATGCTTCATGGAAAAGGCCTAGATCGCTTTGAAGAGACTTTGATAGTAATATGGATGCTAAAGAGACTTTTTATGATGCCTTAGAAGTAATGATGAAACTATTATTAGAAATTGGTGAAAATGCAAACTGTGTTTTAAAGTTTCAGAGAACTTATCAAAATTAACTCCTGGTGTTTTAGGTAAGGTAGATTTTTGAAAATGGCAAACCTGGGCATTTAGCTGAAGAACTTTCCAAAGTAAACTCAGAGAATGCAGCTTGGCTTCTCCTTGCAGCTTATAGCAAAATGCTAGATGAGTGAGATAAGCTGAGAACTGAATTGTTGGACACAAAGGAAACAGAAACAGATTCTGAAAATTCCAAGCCTCTTGAAATAAGGCTCCCAAATGAAAGTGCCCCATTGGAGGACTTAACTAAACTTGGAATCAGGATAGAAGATGTAATTATGTTGGAAATACATATAGAAAGTCTTACTGTCTGCTGGCTTGGACCCCTGCTTCCTGCATGCTAAACCAACAAGTTTTTTGAGAGAGCTGTATGAACAAAACCACTATCAGCCTGGAATAAAAAGGACATGGAAAGGAGAGATTTAAAGAAACAGCTTTAAGAGGAAGATCATGGAAGCTGAGATCTGGGATTAGGACATCACCTTGGACCAAGAGAGGGTGAGTTTTCCCCAGCAGCTGAAGAGGGTGGATGTTCCTATCCGATGCTCTGGGAGAGTTTTGCTGCCCCAGGGTACAGAGAGGGTGGAGCACATTCCCCAAGGATTAGGGCAGTTAAGGTCAACACCCCACAGGTCTGAATGCGGTGGACCTGTTCCTTAAAGGTTAGGGAAGGCCAAGTAGTCAACCCATTGCTCTGAGAGGGTTGAGCCTGTATGCCAAAGGTTAGGGGGAATGTTGTCTTCACATCACTGTACTAGGGGGGTTAAGACTCTAACCCAAAGATTGGGTAAGGTGTGGCAATCACCCCAACACTCTTGGAGGGTGAGGCCAGGAACTTTGAAATGGAATAGAGAATGCAGTCTACTGAACTGCAGAGAAACTTTGACTCATGTTTCCCTCCCAGTTTCTCCTTATTGTGATGAAAATGTTTTTCATTTTTCTATCCATTTGTGTATTGGAAGCAGATACGTTGTTTTGTAATTTCAGAGGTCTATAGCAGACATGACTTTGCCCCAGGAAAAACTGTATTTCTTTAAATTGATTTTGATATGGTTTGTACTTGCATTGTCATTGATTTAAGGTTGTTGTTTTTTTTTCAATATTGTAATGTCTTTTTGGAATTCAGAGGGTGGAGTGTAGCAGTTTAATATTATTGATGAATTCCAAAAAGAAATATTGGATTATGTTTGAAAATTGATCTTTTCCTCTGGGCACATTAGATTATATTGGATTCATAAGTTTCCTTGATTAAGTAATCACGTAAACTTCTTGTGCCAGTAGGGCATTGAGTCCCCACTCTTTGGTGGATAGAGACTCACAGATAAAAGGCATGGCAAAGGACAGAGTTGGGGGTTTTCAATGTTGGAGTTTTAATGTTAGAGTTTGATGCTGAAGTCTTAAGCTGGAGCCCCAGGGAGAGAGACAGAGCCCTTTGCCTGATAGTCTACAGTTGACCTTGTGGAAAGAGGCAAAGCCTAGAGAGCCTCGTAGTCTACAGCTGACCTTGTGGAGAAAAGGGAGGAGCTGAGCCCAGAGGAACACAGGAAGCCTGAACCCTCACAGATGTCAGCAGCCATCTTGCTCCAACACATGAAAAAAGACTTTGGTGAGGAAAGTAACTTATGCTTTATGGCTCGTATCTGTAAGCTCCTACCCCAAATAAATACTCTTTATAAAAACCAATCGATTTCTTGTATTTTGCATCAGGAACCCCTTGACTGACTAATAGAGTGAGGATGAGGAAGTTAGTCTTTAAATTTGTGGGAGCACAAACCCAGGTAGGGGGCAGAGAGGAGAGGGAGAAGCTGTGTCAGGCGTGGTCACTGAGGGACCTAAGGGTAGGATCGGAGGTGCTGAGGCAGCGTGAGAATATGAAGCCTCTATTTTATTCCAGTTCACTGGAGAGTCTCCTGCAGGCTCTGAAGGAGTAAGCTGCCATGTTCGGAGAGGACAGCCTTTAGGAGCTGAGAGTGGCCCTGATCCACGGGTACAGGAAAAGGGGCTCTCAGCCCAACACCTACAGAGAATTGAATTGTTTCAGGAACCTGAATGGGGCTTCGAAGAGGACCCCTGACCTTCAGAAGAGAATGCAGCCCAGTTAACACCTTGATGTTAGACTTGTGAGACGCTGAACAGAGAAGCTAGCTAACCCATGCCTAGACTCCTGGTCCAAAGCAAACTAGCAGCTTAAATTTGTGTTGTAAGATGCTACACTTGAAGTAAGGTTTTTATGCAGCAATAAACAAGTAACAGAGATGTCCTCTTATCACTAGTATTCAACATGATATTGGGAGTCCTAGCTAGTATAATAAAGCAAACAAAACAATTTTTTTTTTAAAAGAAAGATAAAACAGTTCCTAGTCACAGATGGCATGACTGGGTATATAGAAAATCCCAAGGAATTCACAAAGAGACTCCTAGAAGTGATAAGCAAGTTTGGCAAGGTTGCAGAATGCACGATCAAGGTCAACACAAGAAATTCAATCTTATTTCTATATACTAGAAATGAGCAATTATAAGCAAATGTTTTATATATGTATACAAATCTCTTTACAATAGCTTTCAAAACGACAAAAACTGCTTAGGTATACATTTAACAAAATGTGTACATAAAATGTATACCAAAAACTACAAAACACCTGTGAAAGTTAAAATAGCATGCACAAGTGGAAACATTTTGTGTTCATGGAAGGAAGACTCAAGTATTGAAGCCATCCCAAAATTGATGCAGAGGTTTAACATAATTCCAAACAAAATGCAAGCAACATTTTTGGTAGATACAGGTAATATTCTAAAAGTTAAATGGAAAAGCAAAGAAACGAGAAACACGGCCAGGCAAACATGTCATTTGATTTTTTTTTTTTATAAGGAGGTATGGGAGATTGAACCCAGGACCTCTTACCTGGGAGGCAGGTGCTCATCACCTGAGCTACCTCCACTTCCTGACAATTGATTTTTTTTAAAAAGATTTTATTTTATTTAATTTTTTTATTTCTCTCCCCTCCACCCCCCGCCCCCACCCAGTTGTCTGCTCTCTGTGCCTCTTCTCTGTCTGCTTCTGTTTTTTTGTCAGCAGCACTGGAAATCTGTGTTTCTTTTTGTTGCGTCATCTTGCTGCATCACCTCTCCGTGTGTGTGGTCACCACTTCTGGGCAGGCTGCACTTTCTTTTGTGCTGGGCGGCTCTCCTTACAGGGAGCACTCCTTGCGCGTCGGACTCCCCTACACAGGGGACACCCCTGTGTGGCAGGGCACTCCTTGCGTGCATCAGCACTGTGCATGGGCCAGCTCCACACCAGTCAAAGAGGCCCGGGGTTTGAACGGCGGACCTCCCATGTGGTAGGCGGACACCTTATTCATTGGGCCAAGTCTTCTTCCTGACAGTTGATTTTTGAAAAAGGTGTAATGGAAGTTCAATAAAGAATAGTCTTTTCAACAAATGGTATTGGAATAATTAGACATCCACATGCCATATAAATGAAAATAGTGGCCAAGAATTAGGGGTAAGGGGTGTATGTGAGTGCAAAGGAATAGCACCAGGGAATTATTTTGTGGTGTTGGAACTATTCTGTATCCTCAATTTCCTATGCATGAAAATTCATAGAATCGTACATACATAAAGAATCATTTTTACTGCATGCTAATTATGGAAACTAAAATGAAGACCAAAGAAACAACTCATAAACACTTTACTCATTATGAAAACCTCCCCTCAAACTTCTTAATGTATTTAAGAATGTGTAATGAAGACTCTAAATGGTCATTTGTGCCTCTATATTTAATTCAACTCTGAAATTTAGTGCTTCAATTATGAACTAATTAATTGGATTATTTTCCACCTGAGTTTCTTGTGAGAGGAATTTGGTTTTGTGAAGGAAGGGTAGTGTAGGGTGTGAGGGGCTAAGCAGAAAGGATGATGGCAACAAAGGCATTAAGTCTCTGAGTGTAGGGAAAAAAAAACCATGAAGCTGAAAAAGGAACTAGCTGGAAAACTCATGAATCTTTTTCCATAATATAACAATAAAAAAGGGCTTAAATATTTCAAAATTAAAAATATAAATTCCCTATAGGTAAAACATTTCCTGTGAAAAATACGGAAAAATCTGATTATGTTGAAGAGAATTTTCATTTGTTTCTCTCTTGCATTTAAGTGCTTCCAAACACATCTTGCTTTCTAATCGTCATAGGAAACTGAGCAGGTATTGCTACAATGCAGACAACAGAGCCTGATTGGTTTCACCTTGAGATCCAGTAATTCAATCAATGTGGGCCTTATAACTACATATTTCCTTTAGTTTGCATTATTTTACCTGATGCTATTAGGTAAAATTCAGCACTACTAGGATATTCTAAGTTACTCACAATTCTATTAATAAAAGTTTATAATTCTGGATACTAGATTCTTTGTTGTGGCCCCTCATTCCATTCCTCTTATTTTCTCAAGCAATTTCCTTTTGGGAATTCCTGTTCTGGGGAAGCTGATTCCATCCATCCCAGGAGACTATGACCAAGACTAAGTCCATTAATACTTTCCTTTTCTCTGACAACATGATTAGGGCAGTGATGGTTATGCAATTCTGAGGTGATCCCATCAAAGTGAATCTCAGGAAAAATGCTCTTGCCATTGCCAATACTAAGGAAGAAATTTGTATCTTTGATGCCTGCCGACAGCCATGTTGGAATTATGACAGTGAATGACTTAGGGTGGAATCAGTTCTGAACAAAGCAGAGCACAGAGATTGACAGAAACCAGTCCTTCGAAGATATCAAACCTCTTCAAAATTCTTCTGGATGTTTCAGTCACACCAAACAATACATTTCTCTAATTGTTAAACCAACATGAGTTGGTTTTCTGATATAGACAGCAGTACCTTAACTGGTACAGAAGGACACTAAGCTTTTAGTAGTAGGTAGAATAGTGGTTACCCAAAGATGTCCACGTCCTAACTCCCAGAACCTGAGTATGCTAAGTTACATGGCAAAGGAGAATTAAGGTTGCAGTGGAGTTGCTAATCAGATGACTTTAAAATGGAGAGGGTGGCGGATTTGGCCCAGTGGTTAGGGCATCCATCTACCACATGGGAGGTCCGCGGTTCAAACCCCGGGCCTCCTTGACCTGTGTGGAGCTGGCCCATGCGCAGTGCTGATGCGCCCAAGGAGTGCCCTGCCACGCAGGGGTGCCCCCCCCACATAGGGGAGCCCCACGCGCAAGGAGTGCGCCACATAAGGAGAGCTGCCCAGCACAAAAGAAAGTGCAGCCTGCCCAGGAATGGCACCCCACACATGGAGAACTGACACAACAAGATGACGCAACAAAAAGAAACACAGTCTCCCGTGCCGCTGACAACAACAGAAGCGGGCAAAGAAGACGCAGCAAATAGACACAGAGAACAGACAACCGGGGTGGGGGGGAGAGAAATAGATAAATAAATAAATCTTAAAAAATAAAATAAAATAAAATAGAGAGATTATCCTAGATTATCAGGATGGGCCAGTATAAGCACAAGAGTCCTTAAAAGTGGAAGGTGACAAAAGAAGTATAAGTGTCAGAGTGGTGTAGTGTGAGAAAGACTCAACTGGCCATTGATGGCTTTGAAAATGCAGTAACAGGGCTAAGAGCCAAGGAATATATGTGCAGCCTCTAGACTCTTGGAAAGGCAAGGAAACAGATTCTCCTCTAGAGTCTCCTGAAGAAACGCATCACTGACAAGATCTTGATTTTAGCAGAATGAGGTCCATTTGAGACTTCTGTCCTCCACTTTTGGAGCCACTTTTTGCCTGGTCTGCATAAAACTGCTATAAATATGCAGGAACAAATCTTTGTGTAGACATGTTTTCATTTCCCTGTGAGTGCATACCTAAGTGTAGAATTGTGAGTCATGAGCTGAAATCTATGTTTAACTCTTTGGAGAACTATCAAACAGTTTGCCAAGGTGTTTGCACTATGTTACATTCCAACCAGCAATGTGTAAGGGCTCCAGTTTTTCCACATCTGTGTTTAAATGTGTTGTAGTCTGTCTTTTTAAATATAGTAATCCATCCTTTTTTTTTTTTTTTGATTAGTGTTTGGATGGTACTTCTATTTTCAACATTTCACCCTTAAGCTATGTCTTTATATTTAAAATGGGTTTCTTGTGAGAAGCATACAAAAACATCTGCTTTACTATATATATGGTGTGTGCATATGTATGTGTGTATGCATATATACATCTATATCACTTTTAATATTCTGTTATATAATTTTGTGTTTTTTTCCAAAATTTTACTGTGGCAACATTTATATATCATAAAATTTGCCATTTTAACCATTTCTAAGTTTACAATGCAGTGGCATTAATTTCATTTACAGTTCTGTACATGTAGCCCTATCATTACCATCCCTATCATTCATTAGCCAAAATTTTCATCACCCTAAAACAGAAACTGTACCCATTAAGCAATAATTTCTCATTACCACTCCTGCTGGTAACCTCTAATCTATTTTCTGTCTTTCTGAATTTGCTTATTCTAGATATTTCATATAAATGGAATCATACAGTTTTTGTCCTTTTGAATCTGGCTTATTTCACCTAGCATGATGTTTTCTGGGTTCATCCATGTAGTAGCATGCATCAGTACTTTATGGCTTTTTCTGAATATTGTTCCACTGCATGATGGCATACTACTCATGCACTCATGATGATGTTTCAAATATTTGGTGCTGATGGTTGCTTTGAGATTTCTCTGAATGAACTCCCATTTCTTCTAATACTAGTCTTAGAGTCTAATATTGATGCCAACAACCATAGTAAAATTTTTTAGACTAGAAATATATACTCATCAAGCATCAAGCATAGCACAGATAGTAGAGGACTCAGCACACAGGGAGTTATTGTTTTATGTGTTCATTTTCAAGTTATGTTTTATTGCTTGCTCATATTCTAAGCTAAATTTGACCTTATTCCCCAAAAGGTGGCTAAAAAATTCAAGACCTCAAATACAGGGACTTAGAAATGATTTATTCTTTAGTGGAGAGAGGAATACTAGATATTGTTACTGCCTCCCTCCACCCCTCCTCCCCGCTGTTGTTATCTTCCCCTTCCAGCAGTTGCTGTCTTCCCCGCCAGTCCCGCCCACATTGCCACCACGCAATCTGCCTCCTTCCTTAGCTACCGCTTACCTCATAGCCATCCGCCCACTTCCACCTATCCACTACCGCCCCGTAGCTAGCCCGCCCTAGCTCCAACCCCTCCTTCTACCCAACCCTATATAACCAAGTGTACTTCCGCAATAAAGCAGACCTGTTCCTGCGCTCAGGCGGTCTCCGTGGTTCCTTCTTAACCGCGCGTCCCCCACGCCTGGAAGAACTGGTGCTCCTTTCAGGAGTGCCTCCCGCCGGTGGTTAGGCAGGAGCAAGCCCCCCCTGACTCTTGGGCATAAGCGAGGCCGAGCCCTCGCCCCGGACAGCATTTGGCACCCAACCGTGGGGCTGCTCCTCCCCCGGCCCCTCTCTGCTGCTGCTGCTGCTGCTGTGAATCGGACGGCTCATCCTCTTCTCCAGGTAGGGACCCCTCGCCGTCGTCCTGCCTCTATTTTAACATGGGCGCCTCTCTATCATCGCGTCAGGCACCACAAGTCAGGGCCCTCGCTGCCCTGCTCGACACCAACGGAGTCCGCGTTTCCCTGCGGCAGCTCCAAAAATACTGGGACCTTTTGCTCCCTTTTAATCCGTGGCTCGCCACCTGCCAACTCTGGAGCCCAGATACATACTCTCGACTCATAGATCGAGTCACCTCCGCAATGGAGCATGAGAAACGCTCCTTCCCAATGGGCCTCTTACCTGTTCTCGTTGCCATTCGCGCCTGTCTCCTTGGCGCCCCATCCGAGGCTATTTGTGAGGCTTCTCCCAAGCGGCCTCTAAACTGTGATCCCGAAGAGTCCGCCGACACTGACTCTCTGTCTGACCAACTTGCGGCCGCCCTCGAGCGTGAGCCCCCCCGTCCCAGCTCCCCACGGCACACAGAGACTGTTCCTGCGGCTCCCCAAAATGGCGACTCGGGCCTCCAAGATGGCGAACTTCTGCCTTCTTCCTCCACCTATGCCCAAAATGGCGCACTTCCGGCTTCTTCATCAAGCCCGGAGCCCGCTGGAGGGAACAAAGGCGCTTCTTCCCGCCTTTACCCGCCTCTTCCTGTCCGGTCAACATCCGGCTCTGCCCCGGAAGCTGGAGGGCCGCCATCTTCCGCTAAACAGGAAGCGCCCCCTGCGCCATTTTGTTCACAACCGGAAATGGAAGTGCCTCCCGCGCCATTTTATACATCACCGGATGTAGCTGCTCCGCCATCTTGTCCAACACCCGGAAAGGCCCCGCCACCATTTTGTTGCCGGATAGATGCTGCTAGGCCGCCATTTTTTCAGCTGCATTCCGCTTATCCTCAGCCGCCTCCATACGGCGGTAGCGCCTCGCCAGCACAAACCGCTGCCCCTAGTGCCACGCTTCCTCAAACCCCTCAACTGTACCCACTGAATCTGCAGCCCTCGCTGCAGCGGCCTCAAACTTGGCTGCCCTTTACAGCGGAAGAGGTTAAAACCCTCCGCAAAGCTGAGAAAGAGGATGGAATTGGCAGCCCTTATGTGCAGCAGCTCCTTGAGGAGCTGGGGACCCAACTCGTTCTCCCATACAACTGGATTTCCCTGGCCCGTGCCATCTTAACCCCAGGTCAATTTCTTGAATGGCGTGCTCACTACCAAGCGGCTGTTGACCGGCAAATAGTAGAAAATGCCCAAGCTGGCGTCTTAGATCCACCTGATGCATACACGGGGATCAACAACTACGCAGGCCCTCGTCCCTATCTACAAATTGACCCAGGATTTTGGCACCAGGTAAAGTTCCTCGTCCAGCGGTCGTTCTCTCTGGTTTCCACCAAGCAGCCCACCAAGCTTGCGCAATTGCTACAGGACTCCAATGAAACCTTCCCAGCCTTCGTTGCCCGCGTTCTGGAAGCCTGCCAACGAAAGATCTCTAACGAAGACGCTCAGTTCGCACTGGCCAAAGAGCTCATCATAGATGGATGCCTTGCGCCCTTCCGGGCTGTAGTCCTCCCCATACGTGACAAGGCTCGCCACGAATGGGTTCTCGCCTGCCGCGACGTTGACCCGCAAGTCAAAATGCTCACCGCTGCCTTTGCTTCTGCCATGGCCGTTTCATCTACTTCCACTTCCGTCTGCTTTCGATGCGGCCAGCCCGGCCATTTTGTCCGCGAGTGCCCTCAGCCAGGCCCAGCGCCCCGCTCCGCCCTGCCACCGCGACGACCAAGAGGCCCTTCTACGCCGTGCCCATGCTGTGGGAAAGGATATCACTGGGCCCGGGACTGCCGTGCCGCCCAAAGTTTCCAGCAGCCTTTAAACTCCCAGCGGGGCAGGCCTCAGCCCCACCCTCAAGAGGCCCTCAGAAAAATTCCCAAACCATAATGTGGACAATGCCTATCTCACGCCACCAGAGGCCCTCTTTAGAACTTAAAATCGATGGGCAATGGTTTGATGGTCTCCTAGATTCTGGCGCTGAAATCTCCTGTGTTCCCTTCGAAGTCGCTGCGTTCAATCATTGGCCTCTCGAGACTGGCCCTCAAGTCATCGGCGCCACAGGAGCCGCTACCTCCTGGAAAACATCCCAGCCTCTGCATTGGAGCGACAGAGAAGGCCACGAAGGCCAGATTCGCCCACTCATCCTCTCTTCAGTCCAGACCATCTTATGGGGAAGAGATGTCCTCAGCCAGCTAAAAGCCCGAATCACTACAGAAGCCTTCTCAGCTATGCTGCCCCCCCCCCTTATAGGGGCCACTGCTCCCATCGCAAAACCTGACCCTATCCCTCTGGAATGGGACACAGAGGAGCCCATCTGGGTCGAGCAGTGGCCCTTGCCAGCTCACAAGCTACAAGCTCTCTCTGCCCTCGTCGAAGAGCAGCTACAAGCAGGGCATATTGAGCCGTCCACTAGTCCCTATAATTCGCCAATTTTCGTCATTAACAAGAAAAACATTGGCAAGTTCCGCCTTCTCCACGACCTCCGTGAGATCAACAAGCATATTAAGCCAATGGGATCACCTCAGCCAGGATGCCCGCATCCCACCGCAGTCCCCCAACATTTTCATGCAGCAACCATCGACATCAAAGACTGCTTTTTCTCTATCCCTCTCCATCCCCGAGACTGTCCAAGGTTTGCGTTCACAGTTCCACGCATCAACAACCAAGGGGCAGCACAGCAATTTCAATGGAAAGTATTACCTCAAGGCATGCGCAACAGCCCCACTATATGCCAATTGTACGTCAACCATGCCGTAGAGCCACTGCGCTCCAAGTTCAACCCGGAGCACACATAACATCCTCCACTACATGGACGACCTCCTTTTGGCAGCGAGCTCCCATGCGCTCCTCAATGATCTGCTCTCGGCAACAATAACAAACCTCTCCAACCTCGGGCTTACTGTGCAGTCTGACAAAATAAATCTCCAACCTCCTTTTCAATTTTTGGGCTTTCACTTTCACCAGTCCATTCAACCTGCGAGCCCAAAAATTCACATCTCTCACAAAATGACACTCACTGAGCTCCAACGGCTTTGTGGGCAAATCAATTGGCTCCGATCAGCGCTCCCCATCACAACAGCGCAAATGCAGCCCCTTTTCGAGCTCTTGCAGACCAAAAATAGCCCACCAACTGCAGTTACTCGGAACATCACCATCACCCCTGCTGCCCGAGAAGCCGTTCAACAAGTCAGTGCCGCTTTGCAGCGATGCCGCCTAGAGCGATTCTCCCCTAACCTCCCAGTCTTAGCCTTAATCCTGCCAACGCCAATCACTCCCACAGGCCTCTTATGGCAAGATGGCCCTCTCCTTTTCCTGCATACATCCAAAAGCAAGCTTCCAAAAATTTGCCCTTTTATAAGGGCATGGATTGCGTTGGCTACTGACTTAGTACTTCTCTCAATGCAAACATATGGCGTCCCGCCGCACACCATTGTTTGGCCTTTAGATGCCAAAGAAGTCACTTCTCTCATCATGAACAATGCTCAAATGCAGAGCCTAATAGAGCTCTTTCGTGGCTCCTTTGACAACCACTATCCTCATCACCGATTGCTGCAAGGAATATCTCAATTGGCATTCTCCAACCCGTTCCGTCCGTTGCCTGCACGAAACCCAATCCCTTCAGCCATCACTGCCTTCACAGACGCCTCAAAAATGGCATTTGCAGCCATCATATACACTCCTAAGAATCCTGAGCCACAGCAACTGCTGTTCGCAAATGACTTTTCTGTTCAAGTAGGCGAACTTCTAGCTGTCGCTGCAGTCCTCAATCTCCACCCAGACCAGCCTCTCAACATCTTTACTGACAGCTCATACACTCTTCAAGTGTGTCGTTGCCTTCCACTTGCCACTTTCTTGCCAAGTGAATCAAACATCGATCGGGCACTCGCCTTTGTGCAGCGGCTGCTTGAAGAGCGGCAACAGCCCTGGTTCATAGCTCACATTAGAAGCCATTCTGGCCTACCAGGACCTCTAGCTCAGGGAAATAACCTTGCTGACGCTTCCGTGTCCGCCCATCAGATAAACCCAATCACTCTTCATGAAGACTCCACTGATGAACCGCGGCTTGGAGACTTTGTCAATCAAGCCAAGCTTTTACATTCCCAGTTTCACTTCTCTGCACGGTCCATCCAGAAACTCTTTCCAGATATACCTATTGAAACCTGCAAGCACCTCGTGCTTGCGTGCCGGACTTGTGCGCCTTTGCTGCCACTTGGACCTTTACAACCTCAGGGCGTCAACCCTCGCGGCCTCCGCCCAAACTCGAGGTGGCAATTAGACGTCACTCATGTCAACGCCTTCGGCCGCCTCAAATATCTTCATGTAGCAATTGACACCTTTTCGCATCTGTGCTATGCAGTTCCCCTTGCGGGGGAGAGCGCCAAACATTGCATCAAGGCGCTCCGCCAAGCTATTTTGTTCATGGGGGTCCCATGGGATCTCAAAACAGATAACGGACCAGCATATCGTAGTGTTGCCTTCGCCAGCTTCGTGCAAATGTATCACATCACACATCACTTCGGCATTCCATATAATCCACAGGGACAAGGGATCGTCGAATGTACTCATCAACAGCTCAAACTGCTCATTCAGAAGGAGAGAGCCTCCTCCCCCCACAAGGCCCCAACGGACGTTGTGACTGCCTGCCTCATTCACCACAATCTTCTGACTTTTGACAGTCAGGGACTCTCTCCCACCCACAAGCACTGGGGGCCTATGTGGCAGCCTTCGCAGGTCCCCCTGGTCCATTGGAAAGACCCTGCCACCAATCGTTGGCAAGATCCCGCTCCCCTCCTAGCACAGGGTAGAGGTTTTGCTTGTGTCTTCCCAGATTCTGAGCCGCAACCTCTCTGGATCCCTGGGCACTGCATCCGGCCTGCCACTGACCCTCTAGTCCCAGTAAACGATCGGCACTCTATGCCTTCAGTGAGAGATAATATCGACAGTGGGTATGGCCCAGATGTCACTCCGTTCACCCGAATCCAGCACCAGCCATCATCGAGAAGTGCCCCCTCATAATCTAAACCCCTACCCCCATCTCTTCCTTACCCCACTCTCTTTACCCTCTTCACCCTACCTGCTCACCTTGAATGGAGAGCGAGGAATTTTCTTTTCTTTTATCTCCACAGATGCTGCCTCGTCAAGTGATGCCTCTCTACAGCTTCGTGACCATTTCCTGCGCCCTGGCCTTCTTCGCCCTCTCAGCCACTGCCAATCAGAATCAACGACCTTTCAACTGGACTCTCTCTCGATTTGACAAAGTCCTTGCCTTCAATGTAACTGCGAGTGCTCCCTCTTTCTCAGTGCACATATGTAATCTTGCCAACCTTCCTGTTGTTAGTTCCAGTGTGGATGTTTCACACAAAACTCATTGATGCTGGTACAGCTCACTTACAGGCCTTAACGGCCCCTGGAATTATGGAGTCTATGGCTACTATATCTGCCCTGCCTCTGCAAGAGGCTGCCATGACCCGACACATTTTTTCTGCCCTTCCTGGGGCTGTGAAACAATAGCCCATGGCTGGTCAGGAGCCCCAAACAAAGACCCCTATCTCACTCTGAAAAAGGGCAATGCTTTACAGAATAACATCACGCTCACAGTCAAAGACCCCAACTCAAACATCTGGTTTCAAGGTCGCACATGGGGGTTCTGTCTATACATGGAAAGTTATGATTATGGCTCTATCTTCACTATTGTAAAGAAACAGCCATCTGCTTCACCCCCCCTGCTGTCGGCCCAAATCGAGTTCTCAACCCCCCTAAGGCACAACCTCCTTCTCCTTCCCCACCTGGTACCCCCCTTGCCACTGCCTCCCTCAGCTCCCATGCTCTTAAGCCTCACTTACCCCCTGCTCAGTACTCCAGTCCTCTCATCAAACTAATCAATGCCTCATACACCTCTTTAAACACATCTTACCCCAACCTCACTCGGAACTGTTGGCTCTGCCTCTCCCCCTCTCTTCCTCTCTATGAACCTGTCGCCACCAATCTCTCCTTCAGCGAATCCTCTGAACAGAATCCCGCCGAATGCAATTGGAACGCCTCCTCTGTCCCCCTAACCTTTCAGTCTGTTTCCTCCACAGGACACTGTGTTCATTCTCATCGAGGCCCTCACCCCTCCCTTAGTGTTTGCTCTGGTTACTCCTCTCCCAGCACTACTGCCAAATTCTTAATTCCTCATAACACCTCTCAATGGCTTTGTACCTCCACTGGGCTAACCCCTTGCCTCAACGTCGCCACCCTCAATGCTAGTAATGAAACTTGTGTGCTTATCCTTCTTGCCCCTCGAGTCCTCTACCACTCTGACACTGACTTTTTCCGCCGTTTGCTATGCAAACAAACCTCTCTCCACCTACTAAAAAGAGAACCAATCACTGCAGTCGTAACTGTTGCTTCCCTTCTGGGTCTCGCGGGGGCAGGCACCGGCATCGCTGCCCTCGCCACGCAGTCTTCTGCCCTCTCCTCTCTCAGACAGGCCGTTGATGAAGACATCACCTATCTTCGCGAAGCTGTAAAATATCTAAAAGAGTCTGTTAATTCTCTCTCCGAAGTAGTTCTGCAAAACCGCCGCGGCCTCGACCTCCTCCTTCTCAAAGAAGGAGGTCTTTGCGCCGCTCTTGGAGAAGAATGCTGCATATACGCCAACTCCACCGGCCTAGTCGAGGACAATCTGAGAAAAGTCCAAGAAGGACTAGAAAAACGCCGCAAAGAGCGAGAAAACGCGAACTATTCTTCCAACCTTTTCCATGCCCTCCTCCCTTACCTCCTTCCATTCCTAGGCCTGCTCATTGTCGTCATTTTAATTCTCACTGTGGGCCCCTGGGGCATCAAGAGGGTGCTCAGTATTGCCAAAGATCAAGCCAAAGTTGTGTCCAACGCTGTGTTCAGCTCCTTCGTGCAGGTCCATTACCAACGCCTCGCCACCGATGAGCCCCCTCCCCACCGTCCTCTTTGCCCCCTCCGCCAGCGAGACCTACTCTAGCCGCTTCCTGTCATTTCCTTCCCTTCTATGGGGGTTCTAAGGCATCGCAAAGCCGCTTCGCTGGCAAGGCTTGGTGTGCGTCTAGCGCCGGCACGCACCGACCCTGAGGGCTAATGCATGCATCCTGGCCAGGTGCTATGTCATTCGCCCATAGCCAGCCGGTTTTGCCCCCTTACCCCTCGCCTTCCCCAGCCTATTCCCCTTTCCCCTTTTTATTTCCTTCTTAAAAACAAAAAGAGAGCAATTGTTACTGCCTCCCTCCACCCCTCCTCCCTGCTGTTGTTATCTTCCCCTTCCAGCAGTTGCTGTCTTCCCTGCCAGTCCCGCCCACATTGCCAACACGCAATCTGCCTCCTTCCTTAGCTACCGCTTACCTCATAGCCATCCGCCCACTTCCACCTATCCACTACCGCCCCGTAGCTAGCCCGCCCTAGCTCCAACCCCTCCTTCTACCCAACCCTATATAACCAAGTGTACTTCCGCAATAAAGCAGACCTGTTCCTGCGCTCAGGCGGTCTCCGTGGTTCCTTCTTAACCGCGCGTCCCCCACGCCTGGAAGAACTGGTGCTCCTTTCAGGAGTGCCTCCCGCCGGTGGTTAGGCAGGAGCAAGCCCCCCCTGACTCTTGGGCATAAGCGAGGCCAAGCCCTCGCCCTGGACAGCAAGATATTATACCTAGATTTTCTAACTAGCTACATAGATTGTTCTTCACCTGTACTCCTTTCTTGTGAAATGGAGATAATGTTATATGTTTACCTACAGCAATATAGGTAGGTGGTAAAGGTAAAACAGAATACTTGCAAATGGCTTTCAAAAAGTAAAATGTTAATACCATCTTAAGTTTTTGAACATTTTATCAAAATGTTTACAAATTGGTAGTTGTGGGCCACTTGATCTCTAAAATGTTTCATTTGGGCAGTATATATAGATTGGGATATAGATAAAGTTAATGTATACATCAATACATGTATATAAACCGAGATAAGATGATATATATATTGATATGTAAGTGTATATATCATATATATGTATATATATCATATCTAGCAATGATTTCATATAAAAATATGTGTTCTCCAATTTACCGTGTTCTTCATATCTCCTATTGCTTTAAAATTAGTCTACTCTATTCATTTACCTTTCATGTAGGTATTTAAATTGCTACCACTGACCTTAAGAGTCCCTATTTAGGAAATAAAAACATGTACTGTGGAAACATTGGAAAGTTCCTGTCATTGTTAATTTATTTGTTAAAACAACAATGTTTTAGAATATCCTTGAGTTTCTTTTGGAAATAGTAATATTGTCATATTGTTACTCTAAAACAGGGACAAAAAAAACCCCAGATGTATTAGCAATTCCTATGACTCTATTCTTATTAAAAATCACAGATATTTTCATATTGCATTACAAGTTTTGCAGATATCTAGGAACAATGCGTCATTACTTTGACATTATGGGGGTTATTAGACACATTGTTAGATCTTGTTACTTAATATGTTACTAAAGAAGTGCATATATTACTAAAGCACATCTTATTAATATTTTAATAGCTGTATTTCAAAATAATATATTTTCTTTGTGATGGTATGTGTTTTATTTCATACACTTTACAAAATTATTTTGAAAATTACCTTTGCCAGGAAACAAAAACAAAAAGTCAAAAACAAACAAAAATCCTATTGCTCTAAATCAATGCTTTTTTATCTACACAACTTAATTATTCCTTCAAGACAATGTATATGTTAGGTCTGCACTGTCATATAATTTTTGTTTTCAGTAGAAGAAAACATATTGAAAACATGTATCTCTTAATTCCAAAGCTACCCTTTTAGTCAATGTTTCTTTACTTAAAAATGGCCTTCTCAGAAGCGTAATTGTATGTGTAATATCTTGTTTAACATGACCAAAAGAAAGAGCACAAAACAATTTCAAATTAGGTATTAGGGATTTACTACATTCACCACTATATTTGCATACACTTGGAAACAGCAAAATAGTACTGTATTGATCATATACGATATGGGCTTTGAGATAAGTAAAATATATGGTTATAATGTTTTATTTATTTATTTATTTTAATTAATTAATTATTTATTTATTTTAATTACATTATGAAAAATATGAGGTCCCATTCAACCCCACCGCCCCCGCCCCCGGTTATAATGTTTTAAAAAGCAGTCGCTTTTCTTCCCTTAAAACCTGGATTTTCAGAGTTTGTTGCTTCATTTTACACAGTTATCTGCTGCAATTGGCCCATTTATGTGTTCTGCATGTTGAAGTACCAGGCATTATTTTAATTTTAATGTTAGCTGTGGGTTTGTGCAGAAATGCAATCACTCCAGATTTACCAGATGCCTGTCTGTTTCTTCAGAACTATTGATGTGATGATACTTGCGCCTAATGTAGCTTTTGTTGGATCAGGCTGTGAATAAGGAATATGCTCCTCCTGATGAAATTACGCTTTTTACTTATGTGCTTCCTGAGAACTGATTATGAAAATTCTGACTTTCAAGGGAACAGTATGGCATTTAAAAAGTTTTAACATATTAAAAGACTGATCAATATACCAATGGGTTTTATTTAATGTACATATTTCCCGTCACAAAAAGGAAAATCAATATGGGTAATACATGTAAATATATTGCATTCTCATATTCCCAGTCTTGGTCTCTTCCCCTAACTTCAGACTCTATGTAGTTTCTAAGAATAATAATACTTTATATATTACTAATATTCTCTATGATCCATACTGGACCTCAAACTCCACAAAAGAGATCACCTTATTTCTTTTGGCCCATCATTCCAACCTGGTTCCCCTAGCTGAGGTCGTTTAATGCAGTTTGCATTAATAAATATTTGTTGAATAAACAAGTTGTGCTTTACTTTGTTTGCATTCATTCTGATTTTGAAGAAAGGTGGATTTCCAATATTCAAATAATTTTTATTTCCTTAAATGAAGTTTCTCCGTTTTACATATATGATCAACACCATGGTCCTAGCTGGTTTCCTTCAGAAATAGATTCTGAAAGAAAAGTTCATTGGAATGCTTTATTGATGAAGTGATCCTAGAAAGCATCATGGGGTGTGAGAAAGTGAGGCAGAGAAGCGAAGGAAGTCAATATGTAGGTTACACGTGTCTCGAACTTTCTGGAGAACTCTGGAACACAGCATAGAACACACATCTGAGAAGCTGGGGTGGTTATTCTCCAACATTCATCCATTACTAGCTGGGGCTTGATCTGTGGGCATTATCATCATGGTGCTTTCCACTCTGTATTTGGACAGGTCTATGGGACAAGAGGAAGCCTTCCCAGTAAAGAGTCCCAGGTATTTCAAGATAGACCTTCCATATCTACAAGTTTGGTGAACACCAAAGCATATGGCGGGGAGGGCAGCAAAAGTGCCTCCAAAATTCCATACCAGTACATAGTGAAGATGATTTTAAAATTACTCACTGAAAAGACGTTATGTAAGTCCTAGGAGGAAAAATCTCTTAGAAAATCAAAGAAAAATGATCTAGAAATAAAGAATAATCCATCTTCCATGGGCTCTTAAATTTTTTTCTGTTATTATAATCATTTAAATTTCTTCAAAAATAGCATGCATGACCTTTAAAAAAACTTTTAGAAAAAAGGTAAGTGGAAAATAGGGGCAAAGTCCATCCAATGAGGAAAGAAAAAGAATGAAATGTTAGAGTAGAAGGAAACCAAATGTACTCAATCTCCCATACTATTTCAACAAAAAGGGTAAGAAGTAAGAACCAAGGGCACACTTTCATCCTTAATTCCCTCCATGCAGGAATTATATTGTGAAAAAATAACAGTCTTTTTTGCTTTATCAGAATTAATACCATACACAATTTTCAAATATACACTCACACTTTTGAAATATTATAATTTTTTTGTGTGTAGAAAGAAATTCTTCATCTACAGACTCTTTAAGAAAAATGACTCAGAATTATGAGCAGTTTCTCACTATTAGGTAATTGTTTTATTTTCCTCTGACCAGAAAATAAACTCTGTGAAAGCAGGAATTATATGTGTAGGGTTTTGTTGTTGTTATTGTTGTTTGTTTGTTTTGTAATCTCCTAACACAATGCCTGGTACATAGTAGTCACTATCAATGATAGTTGAATGAATGAATTTAATTGGATGTGTTAAATGAAGAAATTATTTCTGAAATCCTGATTTTAATGGCGGGGGGGGGGTGATTTTTCCCCACACTCTAGGCAATGTCTAGAGAGATTTTTAGATTTTTGGTTGGCATAACAGGAGGGAGTATGCTACTGGCATCTAGTGGGTAGGGACTAGGGATGCAACTAAACATCCCACGATGCACAGGACAGCCCTTCCCTGCAGTGAAAGCAAAGAATTACATGTGCCAAAGTGTCAACAGTGCTGAGGCTGAGAAACTCTGCTGTAATACCTAGCAGTGCTCAGATATTCACATATACTATTCATACTTTATAAAATATCCTTTTAGTCAATAACCAACAAGTTGCTTTTTCTTCCACAGCTAATTAGCCTTATTTAACTAATCACATCTAAATTTGTTTGACTTATTTTAGAATTCATATTTCTGCCCAGAGTTTCAGGCCCCAGGAGACTCACAGACAAGGCATCCTGTACAAGTAGTTTCTTTCAAAGGTGATCTCGGGACACTCAGTATGATGTAGGGAAATGAAGTAGGGAAAATAGGGAAGGCAATAAAAGGTGCAGTGTTGCCAAGAGATTTACCCCTGTGGGGAACTGGAGCTAAATTTATTGGAGAAGGATGAATACAGATGGTCTTTTTTGGGAGATGGTGGAGTAAAACTCAAAGTTATCCAAACTGAAGGGCAAGGAAGTTCATCTGCTCCTCTTTCATCAGTGGTTAAGGCTACTTTCAGAAACTTAAACTCTCAAGCACTTTTTTGTTTTTTTTCCCTCCCCTCTCCCCTCTCCCCTTTCCCCTTTCCTCTTCTCCACCCTGCTGTTTTGCTGTCTGTGTCCATTCACTGGGTGATCTTCTGTATCTATTTCTCTTTTTGTCTTCTCGTCTTTCTCCTTTAGGATTCACTGGGATTTGATCCTGGGGACCTCTGATATGGAGAGAGGGTCCCTGTCAATTGTGCCACCTCAGTTTCTGGTCTCTGCTGCGCTTCACCTTGACTCTCACCTTGTCTCTCGTTTGTTGTATCGTCATCTTGCTGCATGACTCACTTGCACGGGCACTCAGCTCACCATGCAGGCACTGGCTCACCACGTGGGGACTGGCTCCCCAGGCAGGTACACTCTCTCTTCTTCTTTTTCACCAGGAGGCCCCAGGGATTGAACCAGGGTCCTCCCATGTGGTAGGCAGAGGTCTTATCACTTGAGCCATATCCACTTCCCTCAAGCACTCCTGACTTGCCATATACACTGGCCAAGGATACTCCATAACCACACAAAGGCCATTAGGCAAAGAGAGTCAAGGGCATTCAAATTATGAGCCTCTGGTGAGAAAAGGTGAGTGCCACTGGGATGTGGCAGGGCATGCACAGTAGCTACCATGCCATATTATGGCAGATTTATGACCAAATATGATTTCATTTGGGGGATTGTATAACATAAATTGTATTCTGTACATTTTTACTGAATCCTTCTCATTTTATTTTTTGGAAACTTAGTCCCCTTTCATCCTTTGTCTTATTATTATCCCTATGTTATCTTGGAATTGGTCCCATCCAACATTCTCTACAATTTGGTCAAGTGGTTATTTAACTTCTGTTTCCACATTTCTATCCTACTACCGTCTAACGACTTGATTAAATAAATTGATTCCATATAAGAAATAGTCTGCTTCCCTTTGTGTTTTTTCTTTTCAATGTGAATTAATGAGTGTCAGATTGTCCTTGACATCAAAATCTATTGCAGATAGAGATACCTTGACATTAATACTTGATTTATTCTTGGAGAAAGATTAAACTTAAGAGAATTGGCAAAATTTTATTCAGAAACTGGTGAATGATTGAAGCACTCCTCATTTTGTGTACATTTATATTTTAAATATTAATGAAAGCTATCCATTAAATCCTCATTCCAAATAGGTGTGCAATACTAATTTAAAAGGAAACACAGAACAAGTTTTACAGAAACTTTAAAACTAACATAAATCAACCCCAATGCAATATTCATCTCTGTCCACACATTATATTAAAGTTTGCTAAAATGTGCAAATTTAACCCTGAAACATAAGGATTGAAGGCTCTTTCATGTGATTTATGGCATCTCTGAAGGATTTATTTCTCTTTTCCAGAAGTTTTTCTACTATCATCTCAAGATTTATATTATCCAATCAGGTAAAGACCACTTTCAACTCCATTTGAATAACTGCTGATAGGTCATAACTTTTCTAGAAAGGAATATCAGATACTCCAGTGATATTCTCAGATCTGACAAACCTTAAACAAGAAAAGTTTAGCTGCTGAGATTTTCTGTCTCAATCCACCTTTTGTATTCTTACAGGTCTAGTTCAAGTCCCTAACCACAAAAATGAACTGTCTACATCAATTTCTCAAAAACTGTTACACAAAAGTCCAGTTTATTTTAAACTTAATTTTAGGAGAAAATATCACTACAGACAATTTTAGAATACTTACAACAATTTATAGTCATGCCATAAATTCATTTTTATCCACTCCTTTTTCTTCAGATTAGATGCGATATAATTTTTGTGCACTTATTATATTTATCTCACATTTTATTCACTGCTATTATTTATATCACTCTAAGAGTGTTCACCAAGAGCAAAGATACCAGAAAAATAATTTTTACACAATTTAAAAATTATTTTATAAATATTTTCCAGAAGGTTAATCTAAGATAAAAAAGTTTGGCACTCTTAAAAATACAGGAAATATTTAGAACATTTAAATCATGCCAATAGAGCTATTTTTCAGATGATTTATCTCAATTAGGTTACCAAAGAGACACTAACCCTGAGAAAGACTCCAATTTTAAAGGTGGTTTATGGAAATATATTTCTTGAAGAATTAACTTATATATTTAAACATTGAATCTGGTGTAAGTTTGCCCTACTTCTATTTGTGATGTATGGATTGCATTTGGTTTCGTTGACAAAGTGCTATAGCAATCAACCTGGTTTTTATTTAGCATTGAAAGGACAATCAGCCAAATTCTAATCTCAGAAGTGTGAAGTTATCTCACATATTTCATAAAATATGCTGCTTTGCAGTATTTAAAAAAATGGATTTGAGACGTTTATCGAAAAGCACAGTATACATGAGAACCACATGAGGGTGGATGAATTCAGACTCAAGGAATGAACTTGGGGCTTTTTTTGTGCCTTCACGACTACTTGACTTTTCTTTTTCTCTTCAGGATCCAGTCGGTTCAGCAAAGTCATTGTAATTTACATGTGGGTTGAATAGAAAGGCAAACCACTGTGTGTGGGAAGAACAGAACGGTAGGAAGAAAGAAGGGCTGGAAAACGTGGAAGCCATAGATTACCTGAGAGCTACTCAATGCACGAAATGGTTTTGTTTTCCTTCAGAGATCTCTGATTGTGTTAGTCATTGGTCATTTGTGTTCTCCTGAACAGATTTTCAGAAATTGTAGTTACACTTAATTTTACAGAGGTTTCATCTATTGTCAGATATGGCCTCTATATTTTAATATGAGCTTTCTTGATTTAATTCTTTCCCTCTCTTTTCACATTTCACACAACCAGTATGGAATCTGGGAAATGTCTTCCCCTCTACAGTGCCTTTATTTATGATTATTTTTGTTTAGTATTTACATATTTTCCATTGTGCTGAGATGACATACTCTGGGGGTGGGCAGAGCTATTTCTTTGCACTATTTTCTTTTTGTTTATTTACCCTTTTCTTGCCCCCAGTAACCTCAAAAGGGTGCATTCCCCTTTAGGATGCTGTTTCATCATTGCTATGAAAACTGGAGAGAAAGGCAATCCAAAATTTCATCCTTCTCCATTGATTCTTAGAGTACATCTTGATTTTAAAAATATTTAGTGGGGTAACTGGTATTTTTTATATTTTAGTTTTGCATTTTGAAACCTGATCATCTATACTAGATATTATGTTTCCACTACGTTGTACATAATTATATTTAGTGCATTGCAACTTTAGACAAGTTCTAATGAAATACCCAATTGTCAATTTTTAGTTTTACACCCTGGAGCTATGACTCTTAAACATTATTATCTAATATGACTAATGACATTTTTTGGATGTAGGCTACATTCAAATAGACAGCTATTCAGAAGGAGAGAGCTTTATTTTTTAAACATGCTGTTCGATTGAAATTTACATTTTTCACTTCAATAACTAAATATATTTAGTATCATTTCACTTTGAAGAATTATGATCTTGGAATGCATTTCATTCCTTTATTAATAAATATTCCTGAAGATCAGGTCCTAAAGGCGAATCATATACCTACACTCACCAAGCTATATATTTCAAATGCATGAATTAAAACATACACACTCAAATGTATCCTCTTCCTTTATCTTAGATACTGTTGAATGCCTCATTGGCAAGAAAGTCTAAAGCAGAAGTCAGGTATTTGGAGTGTTTAACTGTAATTATTCCCCTTTGCTCTACAACAACACATCGGTTGCATCACGTAGTAGAGATTCTCTCTGCAAATCAAGGTAGACTGTATGAGTAGAGGGATTGGTATTACCTTCCATGTGGCTATGAATGAGGCTCCTAATTGGTAAGAATAGGCAGCCAGGGTTGCAGGCTTTCCTACTGGTCACACCGAACAAATTCATAGAGCTATTGTTATTGTCATCAATATTTTTTTGCAGGAAGTTCAATAACATAGTGATCACAGACCCTTTCAAATCAGCTTTGCATCACTGTCATTTAGCACCATCCAAAATAAATATCAGAACATGGAACAAATGTAGTTTCCTAAACGTTTATCATTTTAAAATCCAATGTGCCCAATATTAATTGTCAGCAATGGCAAATGGATAATTCAGTGACTGAGTTAAATATGCATCAGTATATTTTGAAATCTAGTGTAGATAATAACTTTTTGGCAATGTTAAATATTTGATATTTTTGTTTCATTGATAAATCCTAGCTTCTCTAATACAACTCTTAATTTGGCTAACTTTCTTTTCAGTTTTATGTAGCAAATATTTCATGAATTATGATGCTTTACTAAATGCACAGAATTCTAAAAATAATTTCTGAGGCCCTTGTCTGCTGAGGAAGTGCCTTAGTCATACAGACATCAGTAAGACATGATTCCTGACTTCAGAACTTCATGGTTTATTCATGTAGTCATGATCTGTGATATCACAAGTCTTATAAGAAAGGTATAAAAACTGGAAATAATGGCACAACTATGAATTCCTTTCAAGTACAAATGATCAAAATTCTTTGTGATCTTTTTCCCCCCTAGTAAATTCTTATTAAATACTTGGTGCCAGGCCTTATTCTAAACAAAGGGAATAGACATCAATGATCAAAACCAATAAAATACCTGTTTTGGTGAGTCTAATACAGTAGTGGGGGGAGGAGACAGAAAAGAAATAGTAAGCATCATAAATAAATAAATTATGTAGTTGTAATCTTTGAGTGACAATTTTCCCCCTTCAAAGCAAATAAATTTAAGTCCTAGTAAAGGGAACTATTTGGGGAAATTTGGGGGAGGGTTTGTGGCACAAGATATCTCTATGTATTATCATCATGGTGAAAAAAGGTACAAGTTAAGAGACAGCAATCTATTAAGTTCAAACCATTCATGTTATACAAGCATATTAGAAAAATATGAAATAAGTTCTAGGTTGTCTCTCCCAAACCTCATGTTTTATTCCTGCTAACATGTGAGGGGAAGTAGAGTGTGGGGAGGTGTTGAGTTGAACTATCCATGGAAGTGAGGGGGTTGGTGCTAGAAGAAAGAACAAGTGAACTCTGGGGATTTGTAGGTCTATGGTTAAAACTACAATGGTGGAGATGTTCTTTTGGCAAATATGGCAAGGGAGGTTACTAGTGCAGGGCATCAGGGTTGGGGGGTAGGGGACACCTGGGGCATGCTCCTTTGGAATATGAAAGTGTTCATCTTATCATAGGGTGTTATCTCAGTTGGTAGAGACCCACACATTAAGCAATAAAATTTTAAACTCCCACCCTGGGGAGTCCTGCTATGTTCTCAATTAGAGAAGCAAGAATTTCTTGAGAACATAGGCAGTGCCTAATAAAACAGACTGATATGTCAAGCCCTCAATATCGTTGCACGTAACTATGAACCTTACTCTTCAAAATTGAAACTTAGTGGTTACGATAGGTTCTATGAGGGGTGGAGAAGCTACAAATGGAACAGATGGAACATAGGGCATTTTTAGGGCATTGGACTTGTTCTGCATTATCTTGCAGGCCATTTAAAATTTTGTCAGAATCTGTTAAAGTGTATGATGCAAAATGTATACCATAACGTTAACCATTGACCGTAGTTAGCAGCAGTTCTTCAATATTTGAACATCATTTGTAACAAATGTACCATATTCATGCTAGATGTTATTAAAAGGGGAGAGTGGGAGAGGGGGAAGGGGTTAGGTATTTGGGAATGTTTTGATGTAACATTTATGTAATCTAAATCTTTCAAAATAAAATAAAAATAAAAACCAAACAATTATCAATTGAAAAAAAAAGAATGAATAATCAGTTTAATTGGCAACCTTTTTAAATTTTATGTTTTTTCAGTAGGCTATGAATTATTGGTATGTCTTATAGTTAATGGTGTCTATAGATTTTCTAAAATATAATGATTTTATAACCAATAGATTTTCACTTTTTTTCATGTAATTGGCTAACTAGAGAAAAATTCTCCTTATGTTTGAAAACCATCACAGAAAAGATCACCCCCTTAGATTTTTACACATGGACATTCACTGATCAGCACGTTAAAAAAAAAAAAAAAAGAAAAAAGAAAAGAAGCTGAGGCCAAGTGGTGTAATTAAACATTGAAGGAGTCATTCAAATTTCTAAATGATTCCTGTAAACTATCAGCAGGAAAATCAAAAGAGAGTGCATTAGCGTTTTATGCCTTTCAGGATAGTTGTCAGGTTTTTGAAAATCACTATACCTTTTTAAAATACATTACAGCATGATTTAGAAATTTTTATCCCCACCCTTGTGATATCTTTAAAAGTTTCTTCAGGTTGGTTTATAACAATGATATGGTTTTCATTGTAAATTTTATTATGTTTGCAAAGAGCTATTGCTGTTTCATGCATGCTCAATAGGTGGACTTAAATTTTCAACCACTGTTAGTGTGACAATTAAATACAATTGTTTGTCTACAAGTGATTGGAGATAAATGAAAGGTAATAAAGAAAGGAATACAAGCCTCAATTCCTTTTTAGTACCTGTCATAATTTCAGTCTTTCTATCATCAGTTTCCTGGTCCTCCGTTATTGCCCACTTCCTCCTCTGCCACCCCTCATGCTAAAGCACACACACATTCACAAATTCATATTTTTATTTTAAAAACAAAAAGATAGGGAACAGAGATTTTTGCCATATGGCTTTGGTGCACTGGGAAAGCAAAGATTTTTCCTGATGTTCCTCAAATAATGCCCAGCAAGTACTATCTTTGGAGTGTTTTTTAATCAATTCTGATAAGAAAACAAGTGTAGCTATTGATTGATGGTATTAAATCATTTTGAAAATCAGATAAAATCTAGACTTTCAATTACCATTTTGGATCTAATGATTGGTACTTTTCTACTTTGATGAACAAATGGCATTTTAAAAATATATAAGGGATACTCTTTTATAAGGACTTAAAGTTTGTGTTAGAAAAATGTCATTAATAAAATAAATGATCCACATAACATAACGTTCCTACTACGATTTCTTTCTATATTCATTTGTGGACATTTCTCTTTTTAAGTTAAATGATTGCCTTTTGTAGTTGGAGAAATTGGTGAAATTATGGAAAATCTAAATGAACATCGTGAAATCCCTGTCTCAGCAACAGGTTTAAACTATGTTGTCTTAGTTTCATGGAGCCAGGTTTATCAGGCATTGGAAAACAATGAGGCTTTTAAATAACTGAACATTTTCTCTTTAACAGTTATAATTATGAATTTAATCCACTTCAATGAAAATTTTTTTTTTCGAGTGTATTGTATTCTGTTCTGCTTAGGAAGAGAGTACGCTGAACTTTATTTGACAGGACCCAAAACTGAGGTTATTTTTATAAACATCCATTACTCATGTCATTCACAAAAAAAAAAGCATTGCATTTCAGAGCTTTTGAAGGACCAATTAGTTACCTTATGAACATACTTTTATGAGTTGGATTTTCTGCTTAAGGTCATCTCTTTCAGCTACTTTTTATTCAAACCATTTTTCCCGAGTCTCTTTATACCTTCAATGTTATGGCTACATGTTATCTTTTTTAGATTCATTGTTTCCTGTTTACTTTTTTCTACATATTTCATTTTCCCCCATTCTGTTTTCTCTTTTCTTTTTAAGACTTTTGGGCTTTCATGCTTGTAAGACTTTGCTGATAATTATCTTTGTACAATGAGAGCGCAAGTCTTCACTTAGATTAATATCCCTTCTTTAATTCTTCTTGGTTAGATTTATTGATAAGATTCTCAGACTATCAGTCACACCGGCTATCCAAATGCTGAATATGCACAGTGTTCCTGAAATAAAATGAGAGCCTTTGGATAACAATTTTAATTGCTTACCAAAATGTGATTTCTCTATGCCAATTTTATATAACATGGCATTTGGATGCATAACAATATTTTATGAAGGACACTGTGTTGCCAGAGTTTGTATCTGATGTTCTGATTCCTGTGAATAATGTGCGAACATTATGGCTGAGTAGATTAAAATAACCTAATCTGACAACTATCTGAAGAGATAAGTTTTGGTTATTATAGATTACAATGTACACGATTCCGTGAGATAAAGAATTGGCATATTTCTTTAAAATTTTGAAATTGTGTTTCCATGTTATTATATATCTCTGCACCATCCCAGTCTGCGTTGATGAAGTCTCAAAGTAATCACAAAACCCAGAAATTTTTTTACCATTATTCACCACTGTAATAAGGACACAGATTTCAGGATGAAGTATGTTCTGGCTAAATAATGCAAACAAGCCCATGTATCTTTTTTTATTTTTATTTTTTTTATTTTTTATTTTATTGACTTTGTAATAATATTACATTAAAAATATATATGTGAGGTCCCATTCAACCCCACCCCCCCACCCCCCCCTCTCCCCCCCCCAACAACACTCGTTCCCATCATCATGACACATCCATTGGATTTGGTAAGTACATCTTTGGGCACCTCTGCACCTCATAGACAATGGTTCACATCATGGCCCATACTCTCCTCCATTCCATCCAGTGGGCCCTGTGAGGATTTACAATGTCCGGTGATTACCTCTGAAGCACCATCCAGGGCAGCTCCATGTCCCAAAGATGCCTCCACCTCTCATCTCTTCCTGCCTTTCCCCATACCCATCGTCCACCATGTCCACTTTTCCCAATCCAATGCCACCTCTTCTATGTGGACATTGGATTGGTTGTGTCCATTGCATCTCTATGTCAAGAGGAAAGCCCATGTATCTTTAACTTAAGCATTCTCTATTGTGAAATTGCCAACTAATACCTTTCCTCCTAATTATGTGTATTTCTCACCCAAAATATGTAAGTTTTAGAATTTCTTCACTATTTCTATATGTGAACATATTTAAAGAATTTTGTGATTAAGGATTATGTTTCTCTTTTATTATGGCTTCACAACCCCAGCTCAGTTCCAAAGCAGTTCTATTTTTAAAGCAAGAAATAATGTGATAGGATATATGAGCTCTTTTAAATGAGTAGTTAATGTAAAGGTTAAGAGGATAGCTCTGGAGTCACAAAAACTTGGTTCAAGCCCCTGCTCCATTAACTTTTAGTTGTGAGATATTGAGCAAGTCAAATATTTATTTCTGGGCTTCACTTCCTTTATCTGTAAAATGGGAGTGATTAAGGGAATATTAATAGCATCTATTACAGAGGTGTGGGAAGGATTAAATAAGAAAATATATTTAAAGCATTTGCATATATCTGGACGATATTGAACAGTTGATAAATGTTAGATCTTTTTTTGAGATATCTATGTGTATTCACAGATGAACTGTGTGAAGGAAGCAAGAATTTATTGATGTTTTTATTGGAGAAGTCATGATTACATATGAGAACCACAAGTAAAAGAACAGAATGATCTCCCCTTATATATATTTCATTGCATAATCCATCTTCCACAGTATGAAATCTAACTTAGTCCCCCGAGGAAAAGCCTTGAGAATGTAGCCAGGAGGCTCAGGCCCTGCTTCTCTGAATGCTGTCACTGTGCTGAACAGAAAAGAGGAAATGATATTGGGCAGATTAGATACTTTACTGTATAGAAGCTTTTGTCTAAAATCAGAGCATACAAACAGAAGGTGGTCTTTCAGGAATTATGAAAAATAGAATATGACTCAGTTAGAAGCTTTGTAATCCCTAAACTTCAAATAACTACAAATAACCCACTTAATTTTAACATAATGTTAAAATCTGTAGCCAGTCCTGATGTATGCTGCCAGATAATGAAGATAATAGAGGACATTTTAAAAGCTAAAAGGCCTTCAAAATTATAATACCTGTTTACAATTTTATACACACAAATTAAAAAAAAATTATAGGTGTTTTGACTTAATTTTCCAGAAACTTCAGTTTAAAACGAATAATAATTTGATTGCCAAATATAAAATATAAGTTTTTCTTCCCATGCTTTAAAATTTTCTCTCTCCTTTAAAAATGAATTGAAGTACTTTGTGAGTTTGAGTTATACAGTAATAATTAGTAACTTATTTTGTAGTCATACATTATTCTACTACAATAATTTAATGACCCATTTAATCAGTGAGGTACCAAAACATATGTACTTTGATATGACCTAAATTGATCAATCATCCAAAAATTTACTGAGGAATTCTCAAAATTATAAGGAATACTGAAAAGGAGGATTGAATATTTTCAAGGAGTTTATAAACTAAATGGAAGGAAATAGTTATACATACATTACAAGCACATAATTAAATGCACATTCCAGAGTTTCAAGGATTTTTAAAAAAATCTAAAATAACTGGTAAGTCTAAACAAGGACACAAACCGATATATGCACACCAATGTTCATAGCAGCATTGTTCACTATCGCCAAAAGTTGGAATCAACCCAAATGCCCATAAACAGAAGAGTGGATCAATAAAATGTGGGATATACATACAATGGAACACTACTCAGCTTTAAGAACAAATACACTACAAACACACGTGATAACATGGATGAATCTTGAGAACCTTATGTTGAGTGAAGCAACCCAGGCATTGAAGGACAAATACTACATGACTTCAATGATATGAAATAAGCAAGCTGCCTCAGAGAGCTAAAGACTGGAAGATAGGCTTACAGGAAATCGGGGGGTAGAGGAAGGATGTAAGCTGACATCTACATGGGTGAAATCTATGATAAGCTGGCGGTAAGTATGTGCACAAGGAAGAGATAAAATGGAGGCATAGGGTTACCTTTGGGTGGGGCTTTGTGGGTTTGAGGGGGGCTAGGGATGGGTGGATGGGTAATATTGCCCAAGAAATTGGGGGGAGGGAGGGGCAACATACGAACATAGGAGATTGTCAGGTGTTGGTTGAAAGTAAAATGCTGAGAAAACCTTTTCAAAATATAATTAGGAAAGTTACCTGTTTAAGATACTAAAAGGGGATAATCTGACGCAGGACAGACTCCTAGGGAATATCTGAATGCTCATTTTGCCAGAGTGGGTTATACCATTGGGTAGAGACCCATATAATGAGAGTGAAGGTAGACCCACATCCTGGGGAGGACTAATGCCATCAAATAGAGGGAACTGTATCTCTCAAGAGAAAGGGTGGCTCCCAGGGCATTAGGGCAGTTGAGCATGTCAAGCCCTCAACACTGTTGCAAGTATCTCTGAACATGGCTCCTCAAAAAATGAAGATTGACTGTCACTGTGTGGGGCCCAAGGGGAAGGGGAAATAGATATTGAATAGATGGAACCAAAGTAAATGTAAGGGCAAAAGAAGTGTTTCACAAGAGTACACAAGGATGGATATAAAACATGTAATATTACACCAAAAACATATAGGGGACGACAGACTAATAATGTAAACCATAATGTAAAACATAGGATAACTAAAAAATTTAGAAAACTGTATAGCCTAAAGTATAAACCACAATGTAAACACAAATGTTACCTTGATTGAAAGCTATTGTCTCAATATCTGTACGTCAGTTTCAGTAAATATGATATGAATAAGTTAAAAGATTATTGCTGTGGAAGAGAAAAGGTTTTATAATGGATATGTGGGAGTACTGTATATTGTCTATATGAATTACTGTGATGTAAGGCTCTTGTGAAGAGAAGCTCAATAATTAGGAAAAAAGAAAAGAAAAAGGATGTAGAATTTTTCCAAATCAATATGTATTCTATATCTAACCTTTAAACTCATCGCTATATTCCATTTTACCAGTAAGGGAACCTGACATATTGTGCTTCACTTTTCAGGAAGTTTTGGATCACAGAGTGGTTCAACAATGGCAGCGGAGAAATACTAGTATGGGATGTTATTGACAGGCGATATATGGTTGACAGGGAGTTATACAGGGCATGTGTCCAGGGTGCATGGGAATGTTTGAATATACTCATAGTGAAAACAATTAAAAACAACAGCTGGGGGGGGTACTGGGTTCCTGGCCAGAGGGGGCTCTGTCATGGTCCCTGGGGGAGCAGCGACAGTCCCCCAGGTGCAACGGTAAGGACAAGGAAGGAATGAGGGTCCAACAGTGAGCCCCTGATACTAATGACTATGCTTGTGAGCCTATATACCTGAAATAAGAACAAGGCCTAGAGCAGCACTGTGCCTAAGAGTTCCCTCCTGAAAGCCTCCGTGTTACTCAAATGTGGCCATTCTCAAAGCCAAACTCAGCATGTAAATGCAATGCCTTCCCCCGCAGCGTGGGACATGACACCCGGGGATGAGCCTCCCTGGCACTGAGGGATCACTACCAAGTACCAGCTGATGATGTAACTAGAAAATGACCTTGAATTAAAGCTTCAACGTGGACCAGCAGAATATCCCTGTCTACATATAATAACAGTAGTTAAAAATGCTGTTTGACCTAAAGTAAGGGGGAAATGGAAAGGACAAATGAGTTCATATGGCTATGAGTCTCTAAAAAAGAGTCTGGAGGTTGTCAGAAGGATTGCTCTTATGCACACCTGAGCAGAGTCTCAGAGACAGATAAAGTAGATACAACCCCAGGTATCGGTCCTTTTGAGGGCTAAAGAGACCCACAGGTTCTATGGCCATGGCAGATGGGGTTCACTGCCATGTCAGTTGGCCCTTCTTTGGAGTTGGTGTTTCTGCATGATGGAGCTGGACTCAGATGGGATCTCTTTTCACAAGCTTTTCATGCTACTTTACTGGAATTGTAGTTGGTGCTGGGGTTTAAGATATATCTAGGGGATTTGAATATCTGGACTGACAATATGATAGCCAGGTACTGAGCCTCAACAGACTTCAGCTCCTACACTCTGATTTATTGGATTTACCCCACTCAGGTAACATGGAGTTGAAGAATGTCAACCACCACACCATGGAGCCTAGAGTGCCTACAACTGAAAGCAGGAGGATTGCATCCAGTATCCATGTGGAATCTAAACCCCCTCTTGACATAGATGTGGAATGGACACAACCAAGCCAAGGTCCACAGGAAGGAGGAATACAGTAAGAATTAGAGTGGACTTAATGATATTGTATTCATGAACTATTGTGGTTAGTAATGGAGAAAATGTGGCATTGGTGTGGAAAAAGTGGCCATGGTGGCTGCTGGGTGTGGGGAATGGGAGGAAGAGATGAAATGTGGAGGCATTTTTGGGACTTGGGGTTGTCCTGGGTGATGCTCCAGGGACAATTGCCAGACATTGTATGTCCTCCCATGGCCCACTGGATGGAACGTGGGAGAGTGTGGGCTATGGTGTGGACCACAGGCCATGGGGTGTAGCGATGCCCAGAGATGTACTCACCAGATGCAGTGGATGTGTCATGACAATGGGGGAGAGTGTTACTATGGGGGGATTGGTGGGGTGGAGGCGGTGGGGGTGAATGGGGACCTCGTATTTTTTGAATGTAATATTTTTTAAAAATGAATAAATTGAGTAGAATTTGGAAAAAAAATAAAATGCAGTGCAAGACCACCAGAAGAGCTAAAAAAAACTGCCTCAGTGTTTGATATTTTTTAACTGCACTAGGCAGGTCATGCCATGAACATTATGGCTCATGATTGCCATCCCTAACTGGATATTGGTTGGTTCAACAGTGAATACATCAGTACCTATTTTGGAAAGTGTCATGAACATATATACTACTTCTCATTTCCTAGCCAGTTTCTACATAAAGTTGTAATTTTTGTTCAATGAAACATGATGCTGTGTAGCGCATATTAGCACCCTATAAAATAAAATAGCAGTATTTAGCACATCACAACCACTGCAAGATGCCGAGGATATGCACAAGACCACGGTATGTGTTGGTATAGGTTATACACAGCACTACTCTATGCGACACAATTCTCATGTTCCTCTGTGGGGAAATTCCCTAGAGTTATGTGCAGGAAGACATCCACTACTATATGCAGTGGCCCTGTATGTGCTAGTAACCTTCATTTACTTAATTAACCCTTGTTTAACAAATGTGTGATGCAAGAGGTATCCCCAGGCCAAAATGCCAATGCAGTGCAAAGTAGATGGGCAACACATTCGAAACAGGAATGGCTGAACCAGTAGGTGTGGTGATGATGATATAAGTGTACTGTCAGTTGATTATACATTCGTAAAGGATTCATATTGCAAGATTATGGTAGAGATTATTTTGAAGGGATTAAAAAGTTATATTCAGATGCTGCTCTTTGCTAGATTCTGTATCAATTGCTTTTAAGAACTGAATTGGTGAAAAGAAATGATTTTATATGTCTGGATTGTTGAAGGATCTTCAGTTGAATTGCAGACAAATCTCTGTGTACAACAATGTGGCAATTAAATAATTTAACTCTTCTGCCTCTTCCTCAGTTCTCACCAACTACCTGCACACTAACTCAATGGAATTAAGAATATTTCAAATAACTAGAGACAAAAATGCTTATTTTATTTGAACTTTCCGGATATATGTATTTATATACAACACATACACATAAGTTTATGATATATAATATTTGGATACAATATCATAGGCTAAAGAACTGTGAACACAGAAACAAATGTTCAAATGTACTATTCTGTCTTCAGATTTAGTTGCCAACATTTTCCTTCAACACAGTTCTGAATGAATGAAGAAGGAACACAGATGAGGCTGCTATTTTAGAAAGATTGCATACTTCCTATTTGTTATTAGTGGAAATCATTTTACTTGATTATAATGGAGATGAGAAATGGCCTAATGTTTTATGTTCATCGTAAAACTCAGCTTTCTGATACATACTGACAGAAAACAGAACAGTGATTTCATAGTACCTGAAGTTGGGTAAGGCATTGACTGAAAAGAGGTACCAGGGGCTTTGGGGGCAATGTACCTATTACATGTTGAATGCAATGCTGGTTACATAGGTATAAAAATTTGCCCAAACTCATTAATTGTGTACATATAATGGGTGCATTTTATTATATGCAAAAAATTTTACAGTGGTGATTTCATAAAAAGAGCTGCCTATATCCAAAAGAATCATTCACATAGAAACATATATTTTCTCCTGTTTTGAAGAGACAGTGGCTCAGTCTATACATTTAAAAACAAAGAAAGCAATCTTTGTTGAGAATTGGCTCCTGAATAACTACAAATTTAACTCAAATAGAAAAATGATATCATTTAAAATTTTTCTCCATTTATATTAAGTACAATTGGTGTCATATCTTTTTCTTATGTTAAATACATCAAAATTCATTGTTATTAATTTTACTTTAAATGGTTATTTTAAAATATATTTAAAATGAGGAAACAATATATTTAATATTTACTATATATTCATCATTTCTTATGTTCTTTATTACTTTCTGTGATAAAATTTTCTGATTTATCTGTGATTCAGGTTTTCATTTGGTATTATTTTTCTTCATCCTGAAGACTTTTTTTAAAAAAATTGCAGTTCTGCTAATGAAGCTCTTATTGATACAATAAAGTCTTTAGTTCACATTTATTTTGAAATTCTAAAAGATATAATATTTATAATATTAGGATTGCATATTTAAAATTCTTAGTGTCATTTTATTGCTTTTTCAGTCATATTTTATCTGATGAGAAGTTTTATTGTGGTTCAATATATGTAATCTATCTTTCATCCTTTTATCATTGGTCTTCAGAGATTTGATTATAATGTTTGATGTGGTTTGGGTTTGTTGAAATTCTCTGATCTGTGTCAGTTTACAGCTTTTATCAAAATTGGAGAAAAACTTTATCGTTTATTATGTCAAATATTTTTCTTCACTGGCTTCTCTCTACTGTCCTTACACATATGCTAGGCCACTTGGTATTGTCTTACTATTTCTCTTCTCATTTATTATATATATATATATATAAACTTTTTAGAACAGTTTTAGATATTAAAAAATTTGTGAAGTTAGTGACTTCCTATATACCACAAATATAGTTTCCCTATTATTAACTGCATACATTAATGCGGCACATTTGTTACATACAATAAAGCAAAATTGAAACATTGCTAAACTCCACAATATATTCAGATTTCTTTAGTTTTTATCTAATTTCTTCGTTCCCTCTTTCAGAACCCCATCCAGGATACCACATTCCATATAGTCACCCTGACTCCTTTGACTCCTCTAGGTTGTTACACTTTCTCAGACTTTCCTTGTTCACGATAGCCTTGGCAGTTTTGAGGAGGACTGGTCAGGTATTCTGTTGAATGACCCTCCATTGGGATTTGAATAATGGTTTCTCATGATTAGACTAAGGTTATTAGTTTGGGGGAGAGAAATCACAGTGGGTAAGTGCCATTTTCATCACATCCTATCAAGGGTACATCCTATCAAAATGATTTATGACTATTGATTTTTAACCTTTATCACCTGGCTTATATAGTGTTTGTCAGGTGTGTTAACTACAGAGTTAACAAACTCATTTTCTCCCTTCCATACTGTTTGAAAGAATTCACTATGTTCAACCCGCACGTAAAGAGTGGGAAGTTGTTCTTCCTTTCCTTTGGACAGAGTACCTAAATAAATTTATTTGGAATGCTTCTGAATGAGGTTGTCTATTCCTTCCCATTTATTAATTTATTCAATCATTTATGTATATCAGTATGAACTCATGGATATTTTTAATATCTTGAGTTATAATCCAAAAGTATTCATTTTATTACTCAAATTGTTCCAGATTTGCAATGAGAGCTCTTGGAATTTCGTGCCCATTTGACAAACCCTTATTTTTCTTTTTTAACTGATGTCTCTGACTATAATTCATTTCAACTCTAATCTATAAATGACATGGACCATTCTTCCCTTCTCCCCTTGATTATCCATAAATTCCCATGCCATCAGTGATAAACCTGGCTCCCACCATTTGCCATCCATTTACTTAACTGTTATATTCCATTATATACATATAGCAATATCAGAATTGTTAACTCAAACTCCAGTAGGAGGGAGAATGATATGGCTCAAGTGATAAGGCCTCTGCCTACCATATGGGAGAACCCAGGTTCAATCCCTGAGACCTCCAGATGAAAGAGGAGAAAAGAAAACATGCCTGTGCAGTGAGCCAGTGCCCGCACGGTGAGTCAGTGCATGCACATGTGAGTCACGCAGCAAGATGATGACACAATGGAAGAGAGACAAGGGGAGAGTCAAGGTGAAGCACAGCCGAGACCAGGAGCTGAGGTGGTGCAATTGACAGGGAACCTCTCTCCACAGCAGAGGTCCCCAGGATTGAATCCCTCTGAATCCTAGAGGAGAAAGATGAGAAGAGAAAAAGAGAAATAGATAGAGAAGATCACACAGTGAATGGATACAGCAAAAAAACCCACAAAAAACAGCAGGATGGGGCAGGGGGAGAGAAAGGGGGAAGGGGGAAAGGGGAAGAGGGGAGGGGGGAGAGGTGAAGGAGGGGGAAGGGAAAATAATGAAATCTTTAAAAGGAAACAACTTTATCAAATAGAGTATACAATACTTGTGTGTAATTCCTTTTGCCTTTAGTCTCACTGATTCCACTCATTTTCAAAGTTACTGAAGTCATCAGCTTTTCCCCTCACCCTTTTAGTGAGGTTGTTTCATGTATTTATAATACATTGAGATTATCTTCTTACAGTCTGCATTCCTTCCTAGAATTTCCTAAACTGCTAAATGATTTTTTAAATCACATACATTAAAGTTACCTCTTTGTGCTGTAAATTTTTATGGGTTTTGACAAATGGGTAATGTCATAAACAGAATAGTTTTGCCACCCTAAAATTTCCTGTGCTTTTCCTTTATTTCTGCCCTCTAAACCCCTCATCCTCTACTCCTGATTAGCACTGATATTTTTACTGTTTCTGTAATTTTACCTTTGCTAGAATGCCATCTAATTGGATCTCAGAGTAACTTCTTTCACTTAGCAATATGTGTTTAAGGTTCCTCCATGTTTTTTTGTGACATGACAATTCATTTCTTTTTATGACTGAAGAATATCCCATTGTAAAGATGTACAGCAGTCTTTCTACTTATCTATTGGATATCTTGCTAACTTCTAGCATTTCTGGCATTTATGAAAAAACTATAAACGTTCATGTGTAGATTTTTGTGTGTACATAAGTTTTCAAATCAATACTTAGGAGTGTGATTAATGGATCATATGATGAAACTATGTTTAGCTTTGTAAGAAACTGCCAAACAGTGTTCCAAGTCATTTTACATTTCCACAGCAATGAAAGTGTGTTGTTCTTCCAAAAACTGGCCATTGTATTTTAAGTTTTTGGGTTTTTTTTTTTTTTTGACATTCTAATGGGTATGTATTGATATCTTATTGTTTTAATTTTAATTCTCTAATGACAAATGATGTTGATCATAATTCATATGCTTATTCGCCATTGGTACATATTTATTTGTTGATGTGTCTGTTCAGATCTTTTACCCATTTAAAAAAATTTTTTACTTCTTATTTTTTAGTTTTAAGTTTTCATGATCTTAGTTTTAAGATTTCTTGTATATTAAACCCTTTATCAGATATACATTTTGCAAATATTTTTCCTAATTTGTGTTTTCTCTTCATTTTTAACAGTAACTTTGCAGAGAAGAAAAATTCCACTATAATAAATGCAATTTATCAATTTTTTCTTTTATAAATCATGCTTTTACTGTTGTATCTAAAAACTTATTAGCAAACTCAAGGTCACATAGATGTTTTCCTGTGTTTTCTTCTAGAAGTTTTACATTTTGCATTTTACATCTAGTTCTATGGTCCATTTTGAGTAAATATTTGTGAAAGATGTAAGGTCCCTGTCTAGATTATCTTTTTTTAAAAAAAATATGGGCATACAATTATCCCACTACTGTTTATTGCTAAGATTATACTTTTCTCCATTGAATCGCCTTTGTTCCTTGGTCAAAGGTTACCTATATTTGTGTGAATCTTTTTCTGGGCTCTCTATTCTGTTCCACTGATCTATTTGTCTATTATTTTACCAAAACAACACCGTCTTGATTGCTGTAGCTTTATAGAAAGTCTTGAAGTTAAATAGCTTCAGTCTTTTGACTTTCTTCTTCATTTTGTGTTCATTATTCTGTCTTTTGCCTTTGCATATATACTTTAAAATCCATTTAATGCTCTAAGTTTTTCTTCTGCGTGTTTTAAAAAATTTATCCATTACATTTTGGTAAGTTTCTTTTGTCTCATTATCAAACTTACTGATTCTTTCCTTGGCTGTGTCCAGCCTGCTGATGAACATATAAAAACATCCTTCATTTTGGTTATAGTGGTTTTTAATTTTTTTTAATTTTTAACATTTCCTTTTGGTAATTTCACAGTTTCCATCTCTCTACTTACAAAACCACTGATTCCTTTTACAAATTTTGTTGAAATATGATTAGCATATTTCAGTTCAGTGGGTTTTTGGTAAGTACATTTACAATGTTTTATAACTCTCACTACTACCTGATTCCAGAATATTTCTCTCACCAAAAAATCCTCCAAAACCCTCCTCCCCTGACAACCACTAATCTAATTTCTGACTATGGATTTGCCTGTTCTGGACATTTCATATAAATGAAATCACACCATATGTGACCTTCTGCTTGTGACTTTCTTCATGTAACATAATGTTTTTATGGCTCATCCAGGTTGTAGCATGTATCAGTAGTTCATTTATTTTCATTGTTAAATAATATTTCATTGTATGACTATACCACATTTGTTTATCTATTAATCAGTTGATGGATATTGGGCTGTTTCCTGTTTTGGGCTATTATGAATAATGGTTGCATGACCTGTTGATGGTTAATTTTATGTGTCAAGTTGGCTAATTTATAATGTCCAGTTGTTTGGTAAAGCACTGGCCTGGTTGCTACTGTGGGTGCATTTTACAGATGGGATTAGCATGTACAATCAGTTGATCTTAATTAAAATAGATTACCCTCTGTAGTATACTTGGGCTTCATCCAATCACTAGAGATATTAAGAGTGAAAACAGAGGGTTCCAGAAGTCAGAAGGAATTCTGCCTCAAGCCTACATCATCTACTCCTTGAGTTTCCAAGCTAAGGAAAATGGACTCAAGAATTCAATTTCACTCTGACCATCCAGAATTTCCAGGCTCCAGCCTACCCTATGAATTCAGACTTGCCAATCCATATAACCACTTAAGTCCATCCCTTGTAATTAATCTCTTAATGTCAATATACCTGATACATGAACATTAGTGTAATGTTTATAGGAGAACATATGTTTTCAGTTCCTTTGGGCATTTACTTAGGATTTGGGCCATATAGTAAAAACACTGTCCAACATTTTGAGGAACTTCCAAACTATTTTAAACAGCAGCTGCTCCATTTTATCTTTCCTCCAACAGTATACAAGAGTTCCATTTTCTCCATATCCATGCTAACACTTGTTAATTTTCATTTTGTTTTTTGTTTGTTGATCTGTTTAAAATATAGCCATCTTGGACTCTGCGTTCACCACACAAAATGCCCAGTGAAGCCAAAGAAATGGTCCCTGCTCTAGAACAGGAGTTGTGACTGTCCCAGGCTGAGATGGAGTCTGGAATAGATTCCAACAGCAATAAATCAGTACCAGACTTGGAGGAATAGGTTTCCACACAGGCAAATACACAAAAGGCCCAGCTTACAGTAGCAACTGAAATGGATAAAGAAACAATTGGTAAAATCAGAACAGAGTGAAAAGAAGCCACAGAAGGCCATGTCCAAACTAGGTCTTTGGCAAGTTTTAGGGCTTAGTAGAGTCACTATCCAGAAATCTAAGAACACCCTCTGTCATCACAAAGCCAGATGTCTACTAGAGACCAGCTTCATATACTTCTGTGATTTGAGGGGAAGCCACAATCAAGGATTTATCTTAGCAAGCACAGCTAGCAGTTGCTGAGAAATTTGAAGTTCAAGTGAAGCTGTCTTGAACATTCAAGAAAATATAAAGACTCCAACTGTTCAAGGGGAGAATGAAGGGGAAGAGGCTAATGAACAGATGTGGAATTTAAGGACATGAATTGGTCATGTCACAAACAAATGAATCAAGGGCAAGGCATTCTGAGTCCTGAAGAATGGTAGTAATGATATTTTAAATGCTACTATGGAATTAAACTTGTAACAATCTGAAAATAAGAACTATTTTTGGTGTTTCAAAAGAGTAACTACAGTTTGGTTTGAAATGTATACTGATTCTCTCATTAATAAAGGTGTGGCTTCTTGTATGAAAAAATATATCAATATATCCATCTTAGTGGGTCTGGAGTGGTATCTCATTATGGCTTTGCTTTCCATTTCCTTAATGACTAATGATTTTGAGCATATTTTCATGGGTTTATTGGCCATTTGTATATATTATTTGAAATGTTCATTTTCTCATTTTTCAAACTGGGTTGTTTGTCTTCCATCATTGACTTATAAAGGTTCTCCTTATATTCTGTATATTACATCTATATCAGATATTTTGTCCCATTCTGCATTTTGTTTTTTCTTTCAATTTTTATAGTGTACTTTGATGTACAAAGGTTATTAATTTGGATGAATAATATTATCTATTATTTCTTTGTTTACTTTCAATTTAGGAGTCATATATAAGAAAACTAATCCAAGGGAAAAAAGATTTACCACTATGTTTTTTTCCTAAGAGTTTTATAGTTTTCAGTCTTACATTTATAACTTTGATCCAATTTGAATTAGTTTTTGTTTATGGTATGAGGTAGGGGTCCACCTTTATTCTTTTGCAGGTGGATATAGAGTTTCCAACCACCGTTTGTTGAGAAGACTATTCTTTCCTCCATTGAATGGCCTTGCCACTCTTGTCAAAATAATTGATCATAGACATACAGGATTATTTCTGGACTCACTTCTATTTTTCTGTATGTTTATCCTTACGTACGTACTAGACTCCCTTAATCATTGGGGCTCTGTAGTAAGTTTTGAAATTGGGAAGTGTGAATCCTCCAACTCTGCTCTTTATCAATATTGGTTTGTTTGTAGGGAATTCCTTGTAATTCAACATGAATTTTGATTCCACAACTTGTAGATTTTTGTAAAAAAAAGAGATATCAGTCTGTAGTTTTCTTTTCTTCTAGTGTCTTTGGTAGCAAGGTAATTATGACCTTATATAATGAGTTCTGAAGTGTTCCCTGCTCTTCTATTTTCTTTTTTTGACAGTGTGAGAAATATTTCTGTTAGTTCTTTAAATATTTGGCAGAATTTACCATTTAACCCATCTGGTCTTGGACTTTTCTTTTTTTCTTTTTTTGAAATTACTAACTCTATTTCTTTACTTCTTATAGGTCTGTTCAGATTTTCTATTTATTCTTGTGTCAATTTTGGTGCTTTTTGTTTTCTAGCAATTTGCCCATTTCATTTAAGTTATTTAATTTGTTGGCATACAATTGTTCATAATGTTTTCTTATAATCCTTTTTAGTTCTGGAGGTTTGGCAGTATTACCCTCACTTTCATTCCTGATTTTAGCAATTTGAATCTCTTCTCATTTTTATGTTTTTGGTCAGTGTAGCTAAAGATTTGTCAATTTTGCTGATCTTTTCAAAGAACCAGCCTTATTTTTGTTGATTTTGTCCTTTGTGTAGAGTTTATTCTATTTATCTTTAATATATTTAAATAATTACTGATAAATAAGGGCTTAGTTCTGCCATTTTTCTATTTTAAAAATCTACACCATATCTTTTTTTGTTCTTCAATTCTTTCATTCTCCTTTCTTTAGTGTTGAATTGATATTTTCTAGTGTATCATTTTAATTCCCTTGTAATTTCTTTTACTATACATTTTAGAGTTATTTTCATAGTGGTTACCCTGGGGTTATAACAAACTATTTTGGATTACTACCAGCTTAATTTAAATAATATAAAAATCTTTCCTCTATTATTGTTCCATTCTCATCCTCCCCTTTTATGCTGTTATCATTATAAATTACAAATTTATAGTGTGGGCCCATAAGTGTGCAGTTATAATTATTGCCTTATTCTCTATATTTTTAAATCAGATAGGAAAAAGAAGGAGTTACAGACAAAAATATTTTAATACTGTCTTTTATATTTACTTATGTAGCTACCTTTAGCAGTGTTCTTTATTTCTTCACGTAGATTTGAGTTACTGTCTAGTGTCCTTTCAATTAAGCTCAAAGGCCTGCTTTTGGATATTTTTTAGAGAGTGTCTGTTAGCAATGATCTCTCTCAGTGTTTATTTATCTGGAAATGTCTACATTTCTTCTTCACTTTTGCAAGATATAGAATTATTGGTTGACATTTTTTTTCTTTAGAACCCAGGACATCATACATGGGAAGCAGGTGTTGCCAATGAGCCACATCTGCTCCCCAATAAGAGTTGGTGTTTTGGTTTGTTTGCTTTGTTTTTAGGAGGTACTGGAGATTGAAACTGGGACCTTGTATATGGGAAGTATGCAGTCAACCACTTGTGCTACATCTGCTCTCTGACAATTATTTTTTTCCAACAGTTTGCATATGTCATCCAACAGACTTTTGGTCTGTGTGGTTGCTTATGAGAAGTCAACTGTTTATATTATTGAGGATATTTTATATGCAACACTTTGATTTTCTCTTGTGGCTTTCAAAATTCTTTCTTTACCTTTGGCGTTGGATAGTTTGATTATAATAGGTCTTGATGTACTCCCGTTTGGATTTATCCTTTGTGGAATTATTTGAATTTCTTGGATGTATGCATTCATGTCGTTTGTAAATTTGGGGAGTTTTCAGCCATTATTTCCTTGAATATTCTCTCTCTCTTCTTCTTCTTGTACTCTCATAATGCATATATCAATATACTTGATATTGTGCTACAAGTTTCTCAGTTTCTCTTCCATTTCTTCCTTCTTTTTTTCCTTCTTTCTGCTCCTCAGACTAGATGATTTTAGTTGTCTTATGTTCAAGTTCACTGATATTTTCTTCTTCATTCTTTCCAAGCTCCAATCAATTGTTGAACCCTTGTAGAGAATTTTAAAAATTTCTGTTCCTGTGGTCTTCAACTCTGCTTGGTTCCTATTTATTCTTATATTTCTTTATTGATAATCTCTTTATCTTCATCTATCATTTTTCTGATGTCATTTAGTTCTTTGTCCTTATTTTCCTTTATCTCTTTGAGCATATTTACGACCATTTTTTTTAAGTCGTTTTTCTGGTATGCTGCAGACTCGTTTTTCTTTACATGCATCTTGTCCTGGAGAGTGCAGCCCTACAAATTCCCCATTTATGTGGATATGAATGTTCTCATTCCCCCAAGAAAACAGGATTTTCTCACAGTCTTGGGTGCTACACTGTATGTCCCACAGATGGCACTACCTTGCCGTGGGTATCTGCAATTTGACTATTCTCCTTTATATTCTTTAGTGGCCTTTGAGCTCTCTTTAAGCAGAGGGCATGCTCTGGGATTGCAAACCCATGAAACGTGTACTGGTTCAGTCCTTTAGGCTACCCCCAGACAGTCCAGCACTAACATACATGTACTATAGTATGTGTAAAACGGTTACTCTGCTCCCTCCATACCTGGGACCAGGGACCCACACTGAAAGCATATGCCAGAACCACACTGAGCCATTGAAGAGATAGAGGAGGGGCTAGCAAGGGTGCCATGAGATTTTCCTTCCACTTTAAAGTGGCCTTTTTCTTGGTGTGACATTTTCCCTGTTACTACAGCCCTTTGATTGTGTTCCAGAGCTTTGAGAATGATTTCTGTGTCAGTTACTGCTGGTTGTTCCAAGCTTCTATGGGTGGATGGTGCCCTGGAGTGTCTTATTCTGATATCTTGATCAGGGTAGTATCCAGTGGTATAGTTTTTGTCCTCTCTTAGTTGAGATAGGAAGGCTAGACAGAATAAGAATTACCTTTCTACAGGTTAGAGAAGGCTTGGTAAAATCTTTTCCCTTCGGGAGTATGTCTATATTATATAGAATGCTCTGAATATATTTCACAATGATTAGTCTTTCCTTCCAATTTTATATAGTCATGAGAGGGTCTTTACCATGATAACCTGTATCCACCTACCACATGGGAGATCCGCAGTTTAAACTCGGGCCTCCTTGACCTGTGTGGAGTTGGCCCATGTGCAGTGCTGATGCGTGCAAGGAGTACTGTGCCACGCAGGGGTGTCCCCCATGTAGGGGAGCCCCACGCGCAAGGAGTGCGCACCGTAAGGAGAGCCGCCCAGTGTGAAAGAAAGTGCAGCCTGCCCAAGAATGGCACTGCACGCACGGGGAGCTGACACAAGATGACGCAACAGAAAGAAACAGATTCCTGGTGCCGCTGGTAAGGATAGAAGCGGTCACGGAAGAACACACAGCAAATGGACACAGAAAACAGACAACTGGGGGGGGGGGCGAAGGGGAGAGAAAGAAATAAAAAATAAATAAATCTTAAAAAATTAAATAAATAAATAAATAAATAAATAAATAAATAAATATATAAGTGGTTCCCAAATACCTCACACCCTACCCCATTCCACTCCTCCCACATCAACAAACTCTTTCATCATTGTGGCACATTCAGTGCATTTGGGGAATACGTTTTGGAGAACTGCTGCACTGCATGTATTATAGTTTACATTATAGTTTACACTCTCTCCCACTACATGCAGTGGGATGGGGGCAGTTTTGGGTCTTGAAGTTGTCCTAAATGATATGGCAGGGACAGATGCTGGACATTATGTATCAACTCAGGTTTTAGGGTGCTCCTAAGAGTATGGACCCAGGAGTTTCTCCTGCTCAAGGTAGTATACACCTAGTCTCTAGCAATTCTTTAAAATTACAATTTAAGTGTTTCTACTAGTTTAAGACTTTTGCTCCAAGTAGGTAGAACCTCATCTGTGCCTCTCTTTTTTTTTAAGATTTATTTTTTAATTTAATTTAATTTAATTTAATTTAAAATTTTTAAAATTTCTCTCCCCTTCTCCCCTCCCCACACCGGGTTGGCTGCTCTGTGTCCATTCGCTGTGTGCTCCTCTGTGACCACGTCTATCCTTATCAGTGGCACCGGGAATCTGTGTTTCTTTTTGTTGTGTCAGCTCCCCTTGTGTGCGGTGCCATTCTTGGGCAGGCTGCACTTTTTTTCACGCTGGGCGGCTCTCCTTACGGGGTGCACTCCTTTCACGTGGGGCTCCCCTATGCGGGGGCACCCCTGCATGGCAGGGAACTCCTTATGCACATCAGCACTGTGGGTGGGCCAGCTCCACATGGGTCAAGTAGTCCCAGGGTTCTCCTTTCTCTTCAGATATAGTACTGGTGGTTTGTCCTGAAAACTGATATCTCTTTCAGTTCATTGTAAAGTCATTAACTTTCAGTTTGCTCAGCTGTTTCTTTTTGTTATGGAAATACTGATGACTTCCAAGATATTTACATGTTGGAAATTAAAATGGAAATCCAGGCATTTACATTTGTCTTTTTTTTTTTCTGTTCTTAAATTTGGATAGTTTCCCTTTTCTTCTACAGCATTTAATTTGGTGTTAAGCCAGTCTGTGAATTTCCAATATACAATATTGTGTTTTTAAGCTCCAGAATTCTATTTAGTTAAATTTGTTTCATTTATTTCTTCATTATATGACTGTTTTTCTCTAAAGTGTTAACATATATATATAATACCTGTTATTAATCCTTTCTAGGCTAAATCCATTATCTCTGTCATGTCTAGGTTTATTTTATTGACCAATTTCCCTCCTGAATATGGGTCACATGTGCTACTCTTACATGTCTACTACAGAAGTTTGTTTAGTTAGGCAATTAAGGTATTTGCAGATGAACTTTTTTAAAATTTCTTCTTAAGTGCCTTCTTTTTAAGCCTTATTAGAGCATGTCTAATTATACTAACGATAATTTGCCTCAGTAATTTTTTAAATTTTATTTTTAAAGAAACTTCAGATTCCATAAATGATACATTGAAAATATAGAGGGATTCCCATACACCCCACCCTCTCCCCTCCTGCACTCTTCCCCATTAGCAACATTTTTAATTAGGGTGGTACATTTGTTACAATTGAGGAACATGTATTAAAGCATTGCTACTAACTATGGTCAATACTTTAGATCATAGTTACACTTTGCACTGTATATTTTTATAGATTTTGACAAAATATACAATGGCCTGTATCCATCATTGTGATGTTATTCAGAACAATTCCAATGTCCCCAAAATGTGCCATGTTACAACTATTTTTACCTTTCCTTCCCCTCAGAATCTCTGGTGACCACTGCTTTTTAAAAAAATTTTTTTATCAGTTTACAAGTTCTTTCTTTTTTTAGAATAAGTCTATTTTGGTCCACAGTTTCATTCCCACCTTATGTTTGCTTATTCCTCAAACTTGAGGATTTGGGGATGGTGATGCCCACTCTGTTTCTGATTGAAAGGGGGCTTAGATCCCATGAGGCAGATGGATGGAACTGTCTTGCTTGCAATTGTAGATACTCTTTTTTTTGGGTTGTTCATTATCATCATTTTGTTAGTTGTCCTGGGTGAGTCCGATGAATTGGAGGGTAGGTGTTGGCTGCAACTCTGCTGAGATTCAGGACTCAATTGGCCTATGAACAGTCAAAAGACTGAAGTCTCTGGTACATATATTTAATGGGTATAGTGCTGATTATAGGTTCAAATAAAAGGGGCAGAAGAGCCATATGTAGGAAAATTATAAATGGATCTAACTCTGTTACATTAGGGAACGTATATTCCAATAATTTAGCCTCAGTATTAAGGTGCAATTCTTTTGGTATTTCTGATGATTGCCTCAGTATTTAACAAATTGTCTCTGCTCTGACTGGACAAAATTAAAGAGTCCCTAGTACTGTGGGAGCTCTGGGATGTTCAGCTTATAAATCTTCAACTGATTTTAGATTAATTAAATTTTTTTATTCCCCTCCCTCCTTGCAGCTTGCTTGCTGTCTGCTCTCTCTGTCCATTTGCTGTGCATTCTTCTGTGTGTCTGCATTTATTTTTATTTATTTCCCTCCCCCTTGCAGGTTGCTTGTTGTTTTTCTCTGTGTCCATTTGCTGTGCACTCTTCTGTGTTTTTACTTGTCTACCTTTTTCTGTTGGGTCACCTTGCTGAGTCGGCTCTCCACGGCACTTGCAGGTGGGTGGCACGCCACAGTGCTTGCAGGTGAGCCTGCCTTCACAAGGAGGCCCTGGAATGCAAACCCAGGGCCTCCCATATGGTAGATGGGAGCCCAACTGATTGAGCCACAGCTGCTTCCCAATTAATTTAATTTAAAAAAAAAGAAATATTTCCCTTTGAAAGTCATGATTAGTGTTCAGCTGAAGACTCAAGAAACCTCCCATGTAGATTTTTCTACCTCTTTTTCTCCATTGCTCCTACCCATCGAGTATTTTCTCAACTTACAGACTCTAATGTGCCTCTCATCACTTTATAAAGAACTTTATTCTCTTCTTGACTTCCTCCTTCCTGTGTCATTTCTGTAAAAATTAGCTCCGGGTAGAATGTTATGGCAATTATAAAGTTCAGCATTTCTTCCATTCTCTTAGGGATCACAGTCCCACAGTACTTCTTGTTCAACTATGAAAATAATGTTTACTACAGTTCTTATTGTTTATGGTGGAGGGCAAGTTTCATACCTGTTATTCCTTTGGAGTAAGAAGTAAAATTTTGGAATTATATTTTAATGTCATTGAATTTTCACAATAGAAATCACCATAAATTATTGGGTACCATAGTACATATAATCTCAAGGTAACCCTAACTTTATGGACATTGATTGGATAAGTTCTAAGCAATTTTAATATCCTTTTTTCTCTGTTAATTTTATTTTTAAAGTAATTTCCTGATTTTCTGGATTTTAGAATTCCATGGACAGTCAGGTAGTAATATTGCTTTTAATTTAAATTATTTGACAGTGGATAGATCCCATCTCCAAAGTTTCTCAACATGCCTTAAAAATTAACAAATACAGATTTAAATTTACTGGAGAAATAATAACATCAACTAATATTTATGGAACCCTAATATATGTCAGGTGCTTAGTTAGATGCTTTATATAATTTATTTAATTAAATCCCTACATGGCTTGAAAGCTAATTATTATTATACCATTTTATATGTGAGGAAACTGGTGAGAGAGGTACACTGTGTGTGTGTATAGTTGAAGTAATATCCATTTTTTACTCAAGGAAATAAAGTCTTGGAAAGATTATGTGCTTTTTAGGGTATGAGGATAGATTCATTCCAAAGAAGTAAAAAAGAATAGATTACAGTTTCCCTTTAAGAAACAAAACAATGTGAATTAAATATGATTGGTTTAAGATCTTCCAGAAAAAGTAAACTTATAAGCTAAAATTAAAGACTTTTTTTTTTTGTAGGGGGGGAAAGAAAACATTCCTCTGTTAAAATCACTTTCAGTGTACATTTCAGATTTTCAAACACCTATATCTGAAACATCATGTAGTTTATCCTATAGCCCTTTATTTTGCTTTAATAGATATCAACAGCCTTACATTGTGGGGGCAAATATTTCCCCCATTTCTAATTTATATATATAAAATCAATCTCACTTGGGTTACTCCAAAGAGCTCCCCATCTTTCCAATCTGTCTCTGTTTTACTGTAGACATGGATTCATCTATACTCCAAGACTCCGAATCCATTTTGCACATACTGTAGTAGTATTCATTATATACATGTTGGATAAATGAGAAAATGCTATAAATAAGTATTGAAAGCCTCAAGTCCCAAGTCTATTCTCCCAGTACCCTATGCCAATTACTTATTCTTTTTTTGCTTACCACAGAACTCAATATCTCTAAATCACACATAGTGTGAATGAATTATTATCCTTCCACATAGAACTTAAATTATTATGTTTTATTTTTTCTCTTCTCCCCTCTCCTCCTTACCTTTACCTCTCTCAATCAAGCATATATATACTCATAATGTACACAAGCATGCACACGCACACAGTTCATTCTCCTTAATAGAGAACTTGCAGGAAGGAAGCATAATTTTTTCTCTTTTTTATACTTTACTCCTTAGTTGTGATGAATGGATTCCATGTTAATCTAAGATTACCCACAATGAAGGAAAAAACTATCTAGTATGATTTCTTGGTTGCTTAAGAGAAAAAGCACCATATGCAGGCAAATTCGTTTATGTTTAAGGATGTTTGCTGCTGATGTATGTCTTTTCCCAAATTCTATATACAAATAGTATTTTCTTGCATACTTCTTTTGCTTTACAAAATAAATGGGTAGGGCAAGCAGTTGTGGCTCAAGCAATTGAGATCCTGTTTACCATATGGAACACCTGGGTTTGATCCTGGGATCTCCTAGTTAAAAAAGAAAAAAGAAAAGAGGCATCCCAGACCTGATTGGTGAGGCACATGCTGCCGGCACAGCAAAGTGGCAGCACCAAAAAGACGATGATGCAACCTGATTAAAAATAAATAAATAAATAAATACAATACATGGGCAAACCCAATATTGATTTCTATAATATGAAAATAATTCTAAATAAGTTAACCCAGATATAATTATATAATATATAGAAAAGAACATCCAAAATAATATTTATGTAGTACAATGTAGAGTGATTGAAATTAATCAATATTGTCAGTTGGAAAGAACAAATTGGATCAAGTTTTGCATGAATGTAAATGTCTGTATGTTGGAATGTTGGCTATGCTCTGTCATTAAATATCTTGTCCCTTGACAGAAAAACTCATGAACCATGTCCCCTTTCTCCAGTCCAATTAACTGTTGTCTTTGTATTTTGATTTTGTTTAATCTTCCAAGGGCCTTAAGGAAATTTAATGATACCTTGGGAAGGATGACTTTGATTCCTAGGCTAAGCCCTACATCCAAGCCAAATTCCCAGTCCCACCTCCTTTGTTCCCATTACTGGTTCTGTAAAGGGATCCTGTTTAATATATCACCTGTGTGTGTGTGTATATATATATATGCTTCTTTTTAAAGATGTATTTATTTATCCTTCCCCACCCCTTGCGGCTTGCTTACTGTCTGCTCTCTGTGTCCATTTGCTGCACGTTCTGTGTCTGCTTGCTCCCTTTGTTGCATCATCTTGCTGGGCCAACTCTCTGTGGGCACAGGCCGTCAACTGTCCATGGGCCATCAGTTGTCTGTGGGCGCGGGTCAGCTTGCCTTCACAAGGAGGTCCTGGGACATGAACCCAGGGCCTCCCATATGGTAGATGGGAGCCCAATTAATTGAGCCATAGCGCTTCCATATATATATTTTTTACAGATTCAATAGTAATTAGATGGTAATGACTTGCAACTGATTTTTAAATTGATTTATCCTTTATCCTTCCCTTTTTTTCTGGCCTTTGGAATTTTATTGCCAAACAAACCTTGTAAACTGTTTTTCCTGCTTTTCTGTATGTGATTTCTTCCCCTAATGTTTTTATATCTTATAACATAATAACAACTTTAACTTTAGCTAGCTCTCACTTGTCTGAAAATGTAGCTTTATTTTCCCAGTCAGGACATACAGTCAACTTTTCTGTTGATTTTCTCAAACCAGCTCCACATTCGATTGTCACATTTCATTATTGGCTTATAAAATGTTGATAAATTTTATCTGGTTCTTGACATGGTTTCTAAAATCCTGTTTAGTGATTCCTCTTGCTTTCATGCATTTTCCTTCTTTTTTTCTTAAGAAGTTCCCATCTTGATTTACTTTAACTGATTATTTGAATTGACTTAACCCATAATTTTCACTTTTGACTGCCCCCAAATTTTCCTTTTAAATGTATTTTTTTTTTAAAATTTCAATTGTATTTGTGTTTACGTCGATGTTTATATTTTAGTGGATAGTGCTTCCTTATTTACTTAAGGAACTATGTCTTCAGTTTTGTCAGCTTGGACCAACAATTACATGCTAGTGAACTAGTAAAGATATTGCTAACTTAAGATACTCATGGAATCTTTCTATATAACTCAAACTGATTTAAAAATACAAGGCTAATTGTCTTATTTGTTGAGGGTTCTTCCTATGGAAAACGGCTGTGGTGGTGACTCCTGTTTCTGCTTGGCTTCTCTTTCCTCACTTTTGTCCTTCTTCATTTCCTTAACTCCCAATGTCTTAACATAACTCCTTTGCTTTCAAGGTTGCTAAATAGCTCTCCAAATCCTGTTCTTTCTCTCACACATACAGAGTTGCACCCTAGAAAAGCTGTCTTTTAGGACCCTTTTATGAACTCATTGTTGCTTCTGTCCAAACTTCTCAGTCCTGTGTCTTTCCCATTGGTTCTGCTAGTTTATTAGACAAATTAACTCATATTATATCTGATAATGTACTTGGTCAAATGAACACACGGGTGTCCTTAAACACAACAGCAAACAGTGTGATCAGACATTGCAAGGAACTGACTAGGATCAGGAACTATAAAACTTTTTGGAAATTGAGAATTATTCACTTGTTTTCTCCTACTTGTTTGTCCATTGCAGACAACTTTTTGCTTTTCTATCATAAGTCCATGCCAGAGTTCACAGATTCATACCCTTGTAGAACCAACCTAGGTTGTCAGTGTCTTTGCTACAAATCAAGGGAAATCGCCCAGGCATTTCCAGGGGAAAGAGGTACATACCACAATTACAACCGTTGAGGCCAACCCCTGGGGATGAGGAGAACATGTGGAGATGAATATGCATTTGTTATTAATGACAAAAGTTACTTTTATCTTCTATTATCTTAAATACGTGCATATGATTTTACAATTATAAAAATAAAACTTGCATATTCTAAAACAAAACACATTCATTTGTATCATGTGATACCAAGTGAAAATAAAATATACTGGTACTAAAGTAATCACTTCAATTTTTTTAGTTTAATTAATCTTTTTCTTTATAAATATTTTTAAACTTTCATACAGAAAAAATGCTTAATGTACAGCTTAACAAAATTTTGCAACATGAACACATCCATGTTATCAGTATCCAGATCAAGATTAGAATATGACCAGCAATGCTAAGCTCCCCTTGTACTTTACTTTTTATTAGTCCTCAACTTCCTCCTAAATGTAACCACTACCATGCTAATACCTGAGATGAGTTTTTCCTTTGTTAAAAATTTTTAAAATAAATGTAATCATATATATTGGATGTTTTGCATTCTTTTGCTCAACATTTTGTATGAGGGATGTATCTGTATTATTTCATGTCTTTGTAATTTATTCATTCTAATTGCTGTAAAGTATGCAATTGTTTGACAATACCATTCTAGTGTGGATGGCCAGTTGCATTGTTATCAGGTTTTGGTATTTTCAAATAATGCTACTATGAACATTCTCATACGTATCTTTAACTATACATCTGTTGGATGAATACCTAAAAGTGGATTTTCTTGGTGATAGACTCTACAGATAATAAATAGTACAAAATAGCTTCCCAAAATTGTGTACCAATTTCCACCTCCATCATCAACATATGAAAATTGTAGGTTTTCTACATCCTACACAACATGTGATACTGGCAGTGTTTTTTCTTTAGCCTTTGGCTGTGTAGTTGTATTCCATGGTAGTGTTAATTTTCATTTCCCTAATGATTGATGAGGTTAAACACCTTTTCATTTAAATATCTTTTTTTGTGAGGTAAAGGTTCAAGTGTTTTGCCAATATTTTATTTGTTTCTCTGTATATTTTACTGAATTATAGTATATTTTTATTTAAATATCATATACATTCCACATACAAGTCCTTTATCATATATATATATATGTGTGTGTGTGTGTGTGTGTGTGTGTGAAACTCATTTCCAAATATATGGCCTGCCTTTTCATTGTCTGAATGGGGTCTTTATGAAAAGAAGTCTAATTTATCAATCTTTAATTTGACAAAATTGGACCTGTAATGAAGTCCAATTCTTTATTTTAAACTTCATTGTTCTTTTTATGTCTTGTTTAAAAACTTTGACTAACAGAGGTCATGAAAATATGCTATATCTTCCTATAGAAGAGTTTCTGTTTTAGCTTTCATAGTTAGATTTTTAAGTATTTTTTGTGTAAGTCATGAGAAAGGGGATACACTTTATTTTCTTTTCCATGAGAATACCCCTAGAATTAGAACTACTTATTTAAAAGGCAATTACATTTCACTGATTGCACTATCACATCTGTTCCAAATCAAGTGAGCCTATATATGTGAATCTACTTACCAAATCTCTTCTATTGGTCTATTTGCTATATAGCATCATTGTTGTATTATAGCAAGTCTTGATGCTTGGTACCAAAAGTACTTCATTTTGTTTTTCAAGATTGCCTTGAGTATTCTTTATATTTACATTACCATAAAATTTTTGAATGAGTTGTCAATTCCTACAAAAAAAAAATTTGTAAAGATTTGGATAGATTCCATAAGACCTATTGATATATTTTAGGGAAGAAAGATAATCTGTAATATTGAAACCTGCAATCCATAAACATGGTGTAACCTTCATTTCCTCATATATTTTTCCATGGCTCATAACGTTTTAGTGCATTTCCTACCTAAGACAATATTTGAGAGTATTTGATAATATAAGATATATTTGAATGGTAACTCTGGCTTTAAACACCATAATCAAAAAAAGAAAAAAAAAGAGGAGAGAGTAAAGTATAGATTTCAGATATCAGGTTTGAGTCTAGTGGAATTGATGGGAAGGAAATGAGGGTGATAGGGTATTATACATTTTTCATATCATAACAAATAGCTAATTTCCTCTAGCTCTAAATTTGGCAATCTCCTTAACTTGATACCTCAAAAGGGGCCTATTTTCATTTGTGCCTAAATTTGTTGTGAATTTATTTTCTCCCTCACTCTCCTTCCTCTGGGCCAAAAGAAGCTTGGTTCAGTGTTTGATCACAAAGATCCATGCTGGCATGAAATATGGAATTTGATTCCTAGAAGAACAAGGAAAGAAAGACAAGCCAACTTTTCTACCAAATACACATGCTGCTAGATAAGTTAGATACATGGTCCATGGAAAAGATTATTTTCCAGGCTTCCAAAGAGGAATGGTTCCTTTAATGACTCTAGTTTCTGAATGAGCAGTTAGGGAAAGAGAAAATGCTTTTAAAGCATAAAAATAACATACTGTACAATAGTATTACTGGATTTTATTTTCAAATGAGAATTTTTATATCAAGAAAAATCATATATATGTACTTACATATATGCATATACATATTTATGTCATATATAATAGCCTTTTTACATTTTTAGGGCATTTGCATTTCTATCCCATTTTTTTCATTTCAGTATATCATCAGCTATGTTTCACAGCTGACACATTTTGAATAAACAACTGGTTACTTGGAACCCAGAATACCTTTGAAAATGTATCTCAGAGGGAAAATATATTCTACTTTATAATAAAATTAAAAAGTTATAAGATAAAATAGAACATCTGTTTTCAATTAATTCTTTATTCTCTCGCATTTAGCAATTTTGGGAAAACTATACTTATAAGGGTACAGGTGAATTTAGAGTTGGAAGATTTACTTAATAGCTTTCCCATGTATTGTGACTTTTGACTTTATATACCATATTTTGGTCAGGTAAAATTGCTGCTTTCGCAAACCTTACACAAGCGCAAATTATTTCATGATGATGAAAATATATTTAATAGCATATTACCAGGAATCATTCAGATATAACAACAACAAGAAAAACAATAATAATAGCAACTAATACTCATGTTGTGATCAGGGCATGCATTTGGCTTGAATTGCATCATGTATTCCTTATAACAACATTATGAAGTTGGTAAGAACAATATTTCCATTTTGCAAATGAGGAAACTAAGGTGCCAAGACCTTAAGCGGTTAGGCCAGGGTCTCACAGTTAGAAAAGGGCACAGTTACAGGTTCATATCCAAGTTTTTCTCACTCAACAGCTATGTGTTACACCATTCTACTGCCATCAAGATCTCACATGAAACACTCATTATCTGGTTTTTGCACTGGATTTTCATCTGACAGAAGATCGATATATATAACACACATATCTATTCACCAGTTGATGGACAGTTGCATTCTTTCTGGGATTTGGCTCTTATGAATCAAGTTGCTTTGAACATTTGTATATGGCATTTGTGAAACATGTTTTCATTTGTCTTTGGTAAATACATTGTAGTAAAGTTGCTGGATTCTATGGTGAATGTATGTTTAACATTTTTTTTTGTTTTTTTAAAAAGAAACAGCCAGAATCTTTTTCAAAGTAGCTGTACCATTATGAATTCCCAGTAGCAACATATAAGAAGTCCAGTTACTCCATATTCTCACTATCAATTAATATTGCCATTCTTTTTTTAAAAGCCATTCTTGTAGGTGTATAGTATTCAATTGTGGCTTTATCTTTTATTTCCCCAATGACTAATAACTTTGAGCATCTTTTCATGTGCTTATTGGACATTTATATATATTCTTTGGCTTATTTTTGGTCAAATCCACTGTCCATATTTTTATTTTAAAATTTGTTTTTTTTCAACAGGTACTGGGGATTGAGCCCATAACCTCATACATGGGAAGTACTCCCCCGTAAATATTTTTGATACAAGACCTTTATCATATATTTCCCAGCCTCCCAGATGGCTCCCTTATCTGTTTGTTCATTGTTTTTCCTCATGTTTTAGCTCTTTTTTTTCTTTGTTGTCTGCTCATTATTTTTGCTCATAGTCTGCTCATTGTCTGCTCATCGTTTTTAGTGGTTGTCTGTTCCTTGTCTGTTTGTTTGCTCTTTTCTTTAAGAGGCACTGGGAACCAAACCCAGGACCTCCCATATAGGAGGTGGGCACTCAATTGCTTGAGCCACATCCATTCCTTATCATATATGTTTTGCAAATATTCTTTCCCATAGTGAAGCTTATCTATTTGTTAAAGAATGTTTTTTGAAGACCAAAAGTTTTATTTTATTTTAATGAAGTACAAGTTATCAATTTTTTTCTTTTATATCCTATCTAAGAAATTTTGCCTAAACCCAATCTCACAATCTACTGTATTTTCTTTATAAATTTTATAGTTTTACTAGTCACATTTTAGCTTATGGTTCATTTCAAGTTAATATATTTTGCAGTAAGAATCAAGGTCAGTTATTTTGCTTTGGATATCTGCTAGTTTCAGCACCAGTTTTTGAATGGATTTTCCTTTTCCAGTTCAATTCCTTTGGCATATTTGTTGAAAATTCAATTAACCATGTATGTGTAGATCTTTTTCTGGACTCATTTTTTTCTGTTGATTAGTATGTCTAGTATTACTCTAATATCTTGATTACTCTAGCTTTACAATAAGTCTCAAAACTAGGTAGTGCAAATCTTCTAAACTTGTTCTTCATTTTTACAATCATTTAGCTAGGTCTTTTGCACTTTCATATAAAGTTTAGAATCTGCTTTGCCAATTCTGTAGTATTTTGTTTGAATCTATAGATCCAACTGACATCTTAAATATACTTAGTTTTCTGATCCATGAACATAGTCTAAATTTCCATTTATTTAGGTCTTTTGTAGCTTCTGTGTTCAGGTCTTGAGTATATTTTGTCAAATTTATTTCTAAGAATTTTAGTTTTGAGGCTTTGATAGTGGTATTTTTTCATAATTTCAAACTTAAATGAATAGTTTTAATATAAAATGATATAAAATTTATTTTTGTATATAGACCTTGTATTTTGCAAACTTGCTAATTTGACTTATAAATCTATTAACTTTCTTGTAGATGCCTTAGGATTTTCTACATTTGACAAATATTTTGAATACAGAAAAATAAAAATGATTCTTCTTCTTCTAAATCCTTAATATTTGAGCAGGCAATTTTGCTTTCGAAGCTGGGTTGCATGGAACATCAGTTTTTTCTGGCAGGCGGTGAAATTTGATAAATGGACTGCTGAAAAAGAAGTGATTCTTACCACTTCTGTCCCTGGAAGAGAGCACTAAATAATTTAGCTGTAGCTCAGCTGAGCATTCTTACCCCTTTTTACCTAAAATACTATAAATCAGCCAACAGCCAACTTCTTTTGTTAAGAATGTGACTGTTAAATACTTAGGTAAGGAAAAACTTTACTTGTGCAGAATGTTTTTTCTAGATTATGTAAGTATGTGCAAGTACAAAGCCCTATTCTTATTATCAATCCTGTAGAGAAGCACAGTGATAGACATTTTTAGACAAATTATTTTGTTAAATTGCTTTTTTTAGCACTGTGGCTTATATGACAAATGCTTATTTCACACTGACTTTGACACATGCATATTTCAACAATTTTTATAAACATATGTATATATTTATATTGACATACGTATATATGTATATATGTATATATATGTATGTAAACTAAGCTTCCTAAGGTCCATTTTATAGTAATTTGAAACGTTCATGATTCCTAAGGTATTTTATTTATTTTTAAAAAATATTTATTTATTTTTTTATTCCCCCTTCCCCTCCCCGCCCCGTTGTCTGTTCTCTGTGTCTATTTGCTGCATCTTCTTTTTTGTCCACTTCTGTTGTTGTCAGCGGCATAGGAATCTGTGTTTCTTTTTGTTGCGTCAGCTCTCCGTGTGTGCGGCACCATTCCTGGGCAGGCTGCACTTTCTTTCGTGCTGGGCGGCTCTCCTTACAGGACGCACTCATTGCGCGTGGGGCTCCCCTACGTGGGGGACACCCCTGCGTGGCACGGCACTCCTTGGACTCACTGCGCGTGGGACAGCTGCATACGGGTCAAGGAGGCCCGGGGTTTGAACAGCGGAACTCCCATGTGGTAGATGGATGCCCTAACCCCAGGGCCAAGTCCGCGGCCTCCAAAGGTATTTCAAATGATGAACTTACCAAAGTGAAGTAAAGAATGGGACTTGTGATTTGAGAAATATCGTTTATTCTATAATAGCAATACTAGTTATATTTACTGACTGGTTGTCATGTGCCAAGCACTGTTCTAATTTTTTTTCTTCAACATGTTTCTTCACTTTTATTTTTAACAACAAATGCTATGAACAGGTACTGTTATTATTATCATTTACTATATAGTACTCTCAGGCCCAGATAATTCCAGGATCTTGTCCATGGTAGCACAGTTAGTAAACAGTGAAGCAAGATCTGACGATCACGAGGTTCTCCTCTTCAATGCTATGCTATGTTTGAATGGGCTAGACCTAATTATAAGTAGATTTCACATGCAAATCACTCATGGTGGCTTTGTTGTGTGTCCGCATGGCTGGGCTGAACTACATCTCCCAGAATTCCTTCTCCACCATGTTTCTAGTTGGCAAGGGCCATGGGGTGATTCTTCTGGAGAACTGGGAGAAGAATGGGAAGGAATCGCCATTTTGTAGTTTACACACACTGTTGTTCATTTGCTGGTTTATCTCATGGCTTGAGGCAGCAGCCTTCCCCTGGGTCCTCCTTCAGCTGCTTCAATTCTTGGGCCATATATATGTGTTCAGCTTCATGCCTAGGCTTCTACAGTGCCCATGCCAGGATTGGAGGCAACAGTATGTGGCACTTATCATCAGGGGCTCTTCTTTGTGCTTCTGGGTTCCAGATTTCTCTAGTTCTCCCTAACTTTGTACCCTTCTTCCTTTCCTGAATTCCTGCATCAGGTGTCAAGGCAACAGTCTTATAGAGATTGTTTAATCAGCAACCAGGAATAGGACAGGTTAAATACCTACAACATATGAATGTGCCTTTGTGCATCCTGGAGCTTCTGCATCTCTGATTAAACTCTGACTATAAAAATTTAAAAATATCAATAAAAGTTTATTATATTGAAGAAATGATGCCATGTGTCCAAAATTAAGAGACAATGTCATATACTGGACAGCTGTGTCTGTGCCATTGGACCTGTATTCAAATACTGGCTCAGACTTATGAAAAATGTGACTGAGCAAGTTATATAACTGCTCTGACCTTCATTGTCCTCACTGGTAAAATAAGTGGTTGTAAAGAATACATGAGACAGCGAGCGCATCAAGTGCCTAGTGCTTCAAATAACACCTAAAGAAATGATAGATACAACAATTACTTGTGCTGTTGTGGCTGTCAGAATTAGTAGTAATGACATGGGTAATTTAGGTTTTGTAAAATTATCTACCATATAATAATATTTAATGGGATACAATGATAAAACACTGTGCTTCTACCTGGCAGAAACATAACAGTAGTTTGTTCAGGGCATGGCATTCTGTTGAAGAACCAAAATACTTTTCTAAGAGGCAAACTAATTTTTCTGTGCAAATAAAAACAATAATTGAAATTTTAAAAATAACACGTTTCTTGAACATTTGTGAAATAAACCCATTCACATTTTTAAATTGAGCTATAATTTATATGCAATGAAAGGCACAAATCTTAAATGTTCATTCTGATGCATTTTAACAGTTGTGTGCACCTATGTAACCATAAACCAGTACAAGACAGAGAACATTCTGATTGCCCTCCTGCCCCTTTCCAGTCATTTTCTTACTGAGCCTGCACTTTTTGATTTCTGCAACCACAGATTAGCTTTGCTACTTCTTTGACTTCATATGAATTGTTTCATAGAATATATATTCTTTTGTGTCTGGTTTTTTTTCACACAACAGAATGTTAAGATTCATCCATGATGCTGTAAGTATGAATAGTTGGTTCCTTTTTATTGCTAAGTAGTATTCTATTGTATGAATATATCAAGTTGTTTATACCATTGTCCATAGACATTTGGGTTGTTTCTGGTTTGGGGCTTATAAGTAAGACTGCTAAGCACATTTTTGCGTTGTTTTGTTTTTTGTTTTTGTAATAGATGTCTTCATGTCTCTGGAGTAAATAGCTTAAGTATGGAATTGATGTGCTGATACATTTAACTTTATAAGAAACTGCCAAACATTTGTCCTAATTGTGGTAACCTTTTATATTCCTACCAGCAGTATAGGGAAGATGCAGTTGTTCTACATGCTTGCCAGCATTTGGTACTGTCATTCATTTTATACTTAGCCATTCTGGTGGATATTAAATAGACTCTCTCTGGATTTAATTTGCATGCCCCTGTTGACTAACAATGTTGATCATCTTTTCATGTGCTTATTGGCCACTTGTATATCTTCTATTGTAAAGTGTTTGTTCAGATATTTGCATTTTATTATTGATTTGTAGCAGTTTTAAAAACATATTATGGATGGAATTCCTGTCTCAGATATTTTCTCCATTTCTGTAGCTTACATTTTCATTTTCATAATTTTGATGAAGTCCAGTTATCCTATATAAAATACTTTTATGTTCACTGTTTTGCGTGTCCTAAGACATCATGAAGATATTTCCAAGAGAAAATTAATATTTTAATATTTTATATTTAGATCAACGATTCTTCTTGTATTAACTTTTGGGTAAGGAGTCAGGCAATACCTGATATTCATTCCCCCCTCCCCCCTCCCCAGCTTTTCCTGCAGTATGTGTTTATGAAGTTTTAATTTCTCACAATAAGTTTTGGCAGCCTTATTTACAATTATTTGGCCAAATGTGTGTGCATCTATTTCTGGACTCTCCATTCTGTTCCATTGATCTATTTCATTTGTACACTACTATCTTCCTCACTATAGCTCATATGCAGTCATGAAATTAGGCAGTAAAAATCTTTCAACTTTGTTCCTCTCTGTTTTTCAAAATTGCTTTGATTATAACAGGTCCTTGGCATTTCTTATAAATCTTAGAATTAGTTTGTTGATTTCTGTGTCAATCCTACTGTGATTTTCATTGGGACTTAGTTTCGTCTATTGTACATGGTGAGAATAGACATTGGAGTCTTCTAACTCATATTGTGGTGCAGTTCTTCCTTTATTTTAGGTTACCGTTGATGTCTCTTAGCAATGTTTTATTGTTTTCAGTTTTGAGATATTGCCCAATTACTTGACATTTGATATTTTGACATGAAAATTATACAGTTAAAATTATATTTTCCCATCTTTCACTAATAAGCTATAAAACTCTTTTTGACTTTTGAATAATTTACCTTGTGTCCTTTGGCCCTGCTAAATTCCCTAATTAGAGTATATATTTTTTGGGAAATTCATGGTGTTTCTTGTGTATGGAATTATGCCACATGTGAGTAATAAAAAATGACTTCTTCCTTTCCATTCTTTATATATTTTTTTCTTGTTTTATTTCAGTGTCTAGGACTTCTACTACAATGTTGAATAGAAGCAGTGAAAGCAAATATCATTGCCTTGCTTGTGATCTTAGGGGCAAAGCACTCATTGTTTCACCATTAAGTATAGTGATAGGTACACCTTTTTTTTTTTTTTAAATCAGTGTTTTTTAAAATCAGGTTGAAGTTATTTCTTGCTATTTCTAGATTGCTAAGAGTTTTGTTATTACAATTATTATAATGATGGTATGGATTTCTTCCTCCTTAATCTGTTAACATTGTAATTTTTATTGATTGATAACCCAATGTTAAATTAACCCTACATTCCTGGAATAAACTCTACATGTCCATGATGTGTTATTCTTTACATATACTGTTAGATAATATTTATTAATATTGCGTTAAGTATTTCATATTTATGATCATGAATGATTTTTATCTAATTTTCTTTTTAAAAAAACTTTTATTTGGGAAATACATTCAAACTTATAGGGCAGTTGCAATAATAATATAAACCCTATACAGAGGACTTTAATATACTGCTATATCCCTGGTGATCCACCGATTTTAACTTTTTGCCACATTTACATTATCATTCTATTTATCCATCCATCCATATCTATCTCTTCATCTATCAATTTTCTGGATCCTTGAGTGTAGCTTGTATACATCACACCCCTTGAACACTTAATACTGTTATGTACATTTCTCAAGTAAAAGGATATTCACTTGTGTAGTCACCTTATAGCAATTATCCAGCTCAAGCAAGATAGCCTACAGTCTATATTCCAACTTTTTCATATGCCCCAATAATGTCCCTTTGCGTCTTCTCTCCTCTCTTGCTAGATCCCAACCAAGGTCATTCATTGCATTTCATTGTCATTGTCTCCTTAATTGCTGGGTTTTTTAAAAACATGTATGCTACATAAATTCCCCATCTTAACCATTTACCTTTCAATGAGACTAATCACTTTCCACAAATGGCATGATATCCTCTCACCTTTCATTACTAAAAGTTTCCCATCTCTTCAAGAAGAAAACCTACACCCATTATGCATTAACTCCCCATTCTCCCTGCCCTGTACCCCTGGCAAATTGTACTCTTATTTCTTTCTCTATGAGCTTGCATATTCTCTGATATTTTCTTTGTGTTTAGCATGGGGATTAAATTTAACATCCTAAATCTAAAACAACCTGGTTTTCTTTGATACCATGCAACTTAAATAGTATATAACTATGTTTGTATACTCTTCCATCCTCCCATCTTTACATAGTTCTCCTCATGAATTATATGTTTATACATTATGGGTTCAAAATCACTGATTTCTTATTGTATTTTATGCACTTGCCTTATAGATCCTGTAGGAAGTAAAAAGTGGAGTTAAAATAGAAAATACAGGAGTACTGGCATATATATTTACCCCTATTGTTACCTTACTAGAGATCTTTATTTCCTCATGTGGCTTTGATCTATTAACTACTGTCCTTTCTTTCCAACCTGCAAAACTCCCTTAAGCATTTCTTGTAGGATTTGTCTAGTGATGATTAATTCCCTCATTTTTTGTTTATCTGGGAATGTGTTAATATGTCCCTCACTTTTGAAAGACAGTTTTGCCAGATACAGAATTTGTATTTTGCTAATTTTTGCTTTCAGCACTTTAAATATGTCATAATTGCCTTCTAGTCTCCATGATTTTCAGTGAGAAATTGGCACTTAATCTTATTGAGGTTCCCATGTATGAGACATGATGCTCTTCTCTTGTGGCTTTCAGAATTTTCTCTTTTTGGCATTTGACGGTTTGATTATAATATACTAAAGCATGAGTCTGGATTTATCCTGTTTGGAGTTTGTTGAGCATCTTGGGTGTGTATATTCCTGTCTTTGGTTAAAATTTGGAAATTATTACCTACTATTTCTTTTTAAATTTTCTCCACTCTTTTCTTTCGTTATTTTCCTTTTGGGACTCCAGCAATTTATATACTTCATGGTGGCCCACAGGTTCCTCAGGATCCATTTATTTTCTTCATTCATTCTTCATTTTACTTCTCAGACTGGATGTTTTCAGTTGTCTCCTATTCAAGTCCATTGATTCTTTCTTCTGCCAGCTCCAGTCGGCTGTTGAACCCATTTAGAGAATTTTTTAAATTTCTGTTTATGGTCTTCTGCTCTGTTTAGTTCCTTGCCATAACTTTCCTTCTCTTTATTAACGTTCTGTTTGTACTCATCTGTGTTTTCCAGATTTCCCTTAGTGTGCTGTTCATGTTTTCCTTTAGTTCTTTGAGCATATTTAGGATCATTTTTTAGAAAAAAAGGACTTTAAGTTGTATATCCTAGTTCTGACCCTCTTCATCACTGCTTTCTCTTCTTTAATCTTCTCCTTTGCATGCACCATCACTTTCTGTTTCTTTCTATGTTTCTAACTTTTAAAAAAAACCTGGACATATTCATATTTTAATGTGTTATTGCTGAAATTTAGACTCCCCTGCATCTCTTCCATAAGCTTGTATCTAGCCAGTTTTAGGACTAAGTGTTCCTTCAATACCAAAAGCTAAAAAAAGAGAGAGAGAAAGACAGAAGGAAAAAAATAAAACACTTTTCCTAGTGTTTTCAAATTAATCTGTGCAAGTACTCTCCTTCACAGCTTGTCCATACAATAATTACATCTTTTTCAGCTATAAATTCTGATTCTTACACTACATTTTTGGAATTTTGGGGCTTTTTCTTGAGCCTCTAGGACGCTTAACTTTAGGTACAATTTTCTGCTGATTGCAGATACCTCAAAAATGTTAATATTTTATTAAAAATTACTTCCAAATACTTAAGAAAGTTAGGAAGGAACATATAAGAAGACATTCATCTATAGTTTTGTTCCCTTAAAATTAACTGCTGTAGAAATCTTGACCTATGTTATTTCTTTATCTCCCCCTTCTAGTCCTGTTTATATTATTGCTAATTCTCTTTCTCCTCTCCCTCCCTCCTCTTTCTCTTTCTGCTCTTTCCCCCTTATTGCCCTTCTTCTTTTCTTCCTTTCTGTCACCTTATTACCCCTATTGATTTTTTAAAAATTATACCTGCACATTATGAAGAATTCAAAATGATTTTACAATCAAAATAAAAACAATGACAATAAATTATAATTTAATATATATACCGCCTACCATCAGGAACATTAGAGGACTATCATTTCATATTTTGCATATATAGGAAGGGTAAATGGAGTTTAGAGAGGAAGATAGTGGATAGAGAGAGATAAAGATGAGATCATGTAATTGTTGCTATTTTCATCTAGGAGTATTAAATTTAATTTCACTTAGAATAATAGAAGCAAAAATTTCATTAAGTAAATTAATGAACTACATGTAAATGTTTCTTCACTATGAAACATTACACAAGTGGTCTCTTCTTTTAAAAAGCTTATAAAATATCCTAGTTTGAGTCATGTTTTTGTCTGTATTTCCATATCTTGAAAAATTAGGACATGTTTTCCCAGGCCTCCTCCCCACCACAACTTTCTATGTATGAGTGTTAAATATATGAATGACATTTTCACTGTGTGTGATATTCTTGGTTTATATTTGTTTCCTCTCAGAAATTTGTAGATGTTGCTCATTTATCTTCCATCAGTGACTCTTGCCATAGAGCTGTCTACAACCAGCCTGATATTTTTCTCCTTTATGGGTTATTTATTTGTTTTTCTTTCTTGATGCTTAAAGGAACCTTTCTGTATATCTGAAGTGTTAACTAAGCTATTTCTCAGTGTGGAATGTCTGTACCAACTGTCCCTGAAACATTATGTATTACAACCATCTGCAGTGCTTCTTCATTTAAAGGAAACTTCCCTCTGTAATTCTATCTCCTTTACTGACTTCTTTAGTTTCATATCAAATAATGTCTTTATAATTGTATTCCCTGTGACTTTTTCATTTGAATTCACTTTGATTAAGTTCTCCCTTTTACATCAAAAATCATGTTTTAATATGTCTATTTGCTTTCTTGTGGGGTTTAAATTTATTAGGTCTGTAATAATGTCATTTTTCCTCAATGTGTATTTTTTGATACCTGCAATCTGATTTTCATATCATTCTGTCATTTAATTTTATTATTGTTAAAAATCTTGTTTTATGTAATTCATATTTTTATTAATTTATCCTCTAGTGTGAAGCACTTACAAGGAATTTTATTCTTTGCCTTGAGACTTTAAAAATTTTCTTTGCTTCTCCTCATGTTATATTCCTCTTCCCCTCCTGCCTTCTTGTTTTCTTGTTTCTTCCCTTCTTCCCTCTTTTCCTCTCTCTCTCCCTCCAACATTCCTTCCTCCCGTCTTGCATTTTTGCTATACTGTTTCTTTTTATCCTGCTTGTGCTTAGGCTCTTCTGCTAACATGTTCTTTTACTCTTATGTAGAGTAAATGCCTTTGTGACTCTTCTCTGCCAGTATCTGGCACTAGTTTGTTTTCCCCTCAAACCTAGATGTGGAGGATAGAGATATTGTATCCTGTCCATGTTCATGCAGATTGTTGTGGGATGATGATATGAGTATGCTGAATGTGATGGGGAGTGGGACCTCAACTATAGCAGTATGCTCCCTCTTTTGAGATTTTACTAAAAGTCCTGAACCAGGCTTCACTCTTCCTTATTGGAGGACAGACATTTTTCTCATGGAAGGAGGGGACTGCCTTTGGAATTTGGAAGTTTTACTCAATCTAATACATAACCCTGGTGCCTCCAGTCAAATTGAATCATCCCATTGCTACCTTTTCTCTTTGAATTACATTATTCATCAGTACAAACTGGAAAAATAAAATAGATGTCTTTACTCTTTGCTTCATTCCAGATTTTGGGAAGAGGTAATAGTGATTAGCCACATGATTTTGATAATTTATTAATAGAGATTCTGGGTAGTGAGAGATCAGTGCTAGAAATCAATTGGTTTACCTTTTCACTCCTATAGTCTGCTCAGTGATCCTCTTTTTACTGCTTATTCCTTTCCTGCCAGTTTTCATCCTTATTCTGTTAGGTTATTCTCCTTTCTTTGTTTGTTTTGAATAGTCTTTGCTGCTCTTTATGTTCTTTGGAGGATGGACATTAGCTCATTTTATTGTGCATTAGAGAATGGCAATTTTATGTTGCACTTGAAATCCTCTACCTTATCCCAGAATTTCCTAATCAGTCTTTTGTATATATGTTAATTTTTCTTTTAATTAAATAAGTAATACAATGTTTTCATCTCCTTTATCTGATTTTAGATAATTATTATTCAAACAAATGAATTAAACAGGACAGTTTCAATAAAAACCAAAATAATAGGAAATTTTAAAAATTAAAAGATTATTTCAGTATGTAATTATTTTGACTCATTTTTACTTGATCAACCAGTGTAATTTCATTTATAGTTTTAATATATGAGGCAATTAAACTCTGTTTTTATTCTGGATGATATCTTAATTTGGGTTCCTCCAAAAACAGACCCCAAGATAAGGATTTGAGTGAAAGTAGTTATATTTTTGAGGCAATGCCAGGAATACTGGTAAGGAACTGGAGATGTGAGCAGATGATGTACCATAAGAAAATTATTATTAAGAATCATCAATTCACACGCTTTCTAATCAGTAGTCTGCTGTTTTAGCCTAGAATTGTAAATGATTAACTTGTCCTTTGCACTTTGAAATGTTATAATGCTGTTATGCAGGCAACCCTGCCATGTATTACCCAAAAAACAAATGTTTAAGAAGAATTAAATACCAGACGTGGTATTTGCGCATCCTGTTTGTATCACCTGTAAAATTAAAAGCTGAAAACCTTTATGTTCATGTTCAGTGTACCACAAATAGAATAGAACAAAGACTACTTGAGACACTGTGCCTCTTCTGGGGAGGGCTGGCCACTCCCTGCTGAATGGATTTGGGGACTTTCGATGAGGTCATTCCTCACGAGCTGCAAGACTCATTGGAGTTCTGAGATTTGGAACCCCATAAAAAGGATGGTCCTCAAGCTGCCAGTTGGAGCCTCAGCCAGGAGGGGATGCTCTGCCTGGGACCATTTTTCCAACAGGAACTCTGATCGGCCTCAAATGGGCTCCCCAGCCACGTGAGAGTTGAGATGTTGTTTTTCCTTCAGTTTGGTGAGTGGTTACATATACTTTCATTCTTTCCTATTTTTTTAATTAATTACTGTTCTTCTCTGTGATTGCCCAATTGTATGTAATCATTTGATATGACCTGAAATTCATCTGATGGAATAAAACTGCCTTTGCATAGCATTTAGATTTTCTGCCTCTTCCTTAAGCAGAACATTTTGGCGTAGTCAGCAGGATCCATTAAATATTAAGTTTCCATTATTGTTAACCTTTATTTAGCAAAACAGCAGAGAAAGGAAGGCAGTATCATCACTTCATTATCGAGTTGGCTCCCCATGAACATTGCTGGAGAAATTCTGGAAGCTACTCCTCATTAGTAGAGATTCTGGGTGGTGAGATCAGTGTATCTCCATGAGAAAAGTGTATCTCCTTTCTGAGAAAGGATATTTACACCCCCAAACACCCATCAGTCATTGTTTGAGGGTTTAATAATCCTCAGACACATCTAGCCTGTTAAACAATCAGCAAAACAGGTTTCATTACACCAAAGAAGATCCTCAGAGAGAGCAGTTTAGGTGCTGGCAGTTGGAAGATGAACCAGGACCAGGGATCATTGCCAGATTGCCATACTGTATAAGGGGGATATGGCAGCCAAAGGAAGAGAAATTGTTTTCAAATTATATGTTAAAATATGGCAGGATACAATTGCTCGGGAAAGAACAAAATTATTTTTTAGTGCTATGTAATTCACGGCAGACACAAGTGCATTCTAAAAATGACTAATTTCTAAATAATAAGGGTTTAGCAATTTTACTCAAGTGTTTGGATTAATGTGGGCTTTTATTTTGCTCAAGTGACACTTAAAAATACAAAGGATAGTAACAAACCACTCAAGTAATGTGTAACAGCAGTACTATAAGGCACATTCCAGGAAATCAAAACAGGATTATTTAGAAGGAAGAAATACAGCTATAATATTTCAAAGTATGAAAACTTCACCGAACATATTAATATTAACTTAAATAAGTTTAGTTTACAGTTCAGTTTGGGATGTTGAAACACATGTAATTTACCACTTTTCCCCTAAAAGACCCCATCGTAATCATAGCACTGAAGTACAAACAGTAGTAAAACCAGAACGAAAAAGAGAATTAACACATGTGAAGTCTCAACATATTTCTGTAAGATGGAAAGTCTGTTATTTGAACCATCAATGTACTTTAGGGTCATGGACGCTGCTTCCCATATCATGGCCCAAGAGGACTTTAGAGGAGGGTAGGACTCAGTCTGAAATCCATATTTCAAAAGGCACTGGAATTTGAGTTGAAGGAAAGAGAGAAATAATGAGATTGAACATGGGATTGGGGAACTAACTGAAGGTCTGTAACGACCTATGCCAATTTCTGCTCATCCAGAAAACAGGGAGTCTGTTATAAATAGCCACTACCAACCTGGAAGGGTCTGGGGTCAAGAAATTATACAGCCTCTTGGGATAACAAAGTCATTTTTACAGTCCCTGGAATAAGGTTTTTTTAAATCCTGTCACTTGATAGGCCCATGGACTGACGTTTAATCCAATCAGTTGAATGTCTTAAAAGGGGAAGTGATTCCAGCATTGGGAGAGAATTTCCCAGCTTGTCTTTGGACAGCCAGCATCTCCCAGAATTTGTCAAGAACCTTCATTGGACTTTGATTGCAGCTCCTGGTTGCCGTCTGCCTGGGAAACCTGGACTTGTGCATCCCCATGGCTGTGTGAGAGATCCTTATAGAATCACATATTATTGACAGATATCTCTTATTGATTCTGTTTCCCTAGAGAACCCTAACTAATACAGTGTATGATAAATTTGATGCTAATGGTGAAGGCTTTTTTTTATCAACAAGAAAATGGAGGGAAACGGACTTTGGCCCAGTGGTTAGGGCGTCCGTCTACCATATGGGAGGTCTGCGGTTCATACCCCGGGCCTCCTTGACCCGTGTGGAGCTGGCCATGCGCAGTGCTGATGCCCGCAGGGAGTGCTGTGCCACGCAAGGGTGTCCCCCGCGTGGGGGAGCCCCACGCGCAAAGAGCGCCCGTGGGGAAAGCCACCCAGCGTGAAAAGAAAGTGCAGCCTGCCCAGGAATGGCGCCGCCCACACTTCCCGTGCCGCTGACGATAACAGAAGTGAACAAAGAAACAAGACGCAGCAAATGGACACGGAGAACAGACAACGGGGGGGGGGGGGGGGGGGGGGGAATTAAATAAAATAAAATAAAAAAATTAAAAAAAAAAAAAGAAAATGGAAAGACAATTGAAGAGTCTAAAAATTATATATAAGAAAATTCCTGATCCAAATATGGAGAAAACTAACACATGGACTTTAAAATTTTTTTCAATTATTTGTTTGTATACATATATTAATTGTCTTTATTTTTAGAGCAGATAAACTGAGCAAAAAGTATAAAGATTTCCTATCTACTGTCCTATCCACATGCCTTTTTGCATGTTATTAACCCCTTGTGTTGTACAGTTCTGTGTTTTGGACAGTTCAGAATGCTGCACAGAATAGTTTCACACAGAATAATTTCACTGGCATTAATACCCCTTGTTTCACCTGTTCATTCCCTCTCCCTCCCTTCTCCCTGGAAGCCCTGATAGCCACTGATGTTTTTACTGTCTCTATAGTTTTGCTTTACCAAAATGTCATAGAGCTGGGATAATAGAGTATGTAGCTTTTTCAGACTGGTTTCTTTCTTTTATCAATATCCATTTAAGGTTCCTCCATGTCTTGTGGCTTAATAGGTCATTTCTTTCTATCCTGAAAAACTAATCCATTGTGTGAATGTACTACAGTTTGCTTATCCATTCACATACTGAATATCATGTTTGCTTCCAATTTTTGGGTGATTTTGAGTAAAGTACCTACAAACATGTATAGGTTGTATTTTGAGTGAACATAAGTTTTCAGTTCCTTTAGGTAAATAACGTAGGAGCCTGATTGCTGGGTTGTATGGTAAGACTGCCAAGTTTTCTTTTTGTTTTAATTCATTTTATTTTTAAGTAATTTTAAGATTACAGAAATTTATAAGGAAAATATAAGGGAGTCCTATATATCTCATCCCCCTCACATTTTCCCTTGCTAATAACATCTTACATTGGTTAACATGATACATTTGTTACAATTGATGAACAAATACTGAAGAATTATTACTAACCATGATCTAGAGTTTACATTATGATTTACACTTTGCACTGCACAATTTTATAGGTTTTGACCAAGTATATAATGGCCTGTGTCCATCATTGCAAAATCATGCAGAACAATTCCAATGTCCTAAAAATGTCCTAAGTTCCCACCCATTCTTTCTTCCATCTCCCTTCAGAACCTCTGGTAACCACTATCTTTACATCAGTGTTAACCAACTGTCTTTGAAAGTTCAACTTTGCATTCCCACCAGCAATGAATGAGAGTTCCTTTTGCTCTGCATCCTCACCAACATTGGCACTGACAGTAGACATGGCATGATTTTAAGCAGAAGAGTATAAGGAAAGCAATTTTATTTAATGCAGGAATATTCTCCTTAGAGCTACTCAGGAATCATAATACTGGAAAGTAAAGTAGAAAGTTCTCAAACTCGCAAATAATTAAATGAAATTTACACATTCATATTAAGATCAATACAATTTATTGGTTTTTAAATTTATGAGTAAATCTATACAAAGGCTCAGGAAATTTATGAATATAGAATATAATGTAAATGTTAGCAGCCTTGAAAATGTGTCGACATGGCCTTCTGAGAGAAGGTAGAAGATGAAGGGTGGAGAGAGAAGAAGGGTTAGAGGGTTGGGATGATGATATCTTCATCTTGCTTTGTTAAGAACAGCTCTATTGACTGAGGGTGATGGAATGAGAAATAGACTTATAAAAATATTATCCTAAGTTACAAAAAAAGAGAAGTAAAAATAATGATATAAACATCAAAATTGGGGGATGCTTGCTTTTTATTATTCATATTCTGTACTATTTCATTCTTATGTGCCTGCATTATCACAAGAAATATATTTGTTTATATACAATATGGAGAAGCAATTACTTGATTTTATGTAACTTTAACTCTAATGTGACACTTTATTTAGATGCAATACATTTCTAGGCAGAATTATTTCATGATAGATGTAGGATGGTTCCATTTATAATTGCTAAGAAAGTTTAGCACATTTCATTATCAAGAAAGTAAATAAACAAATGAACGAGGACTGGTAAAAAACAAGATAGATGTAGACTTTAAAATTGATTGTGAAAAAGATTTTAAAGCAAGGAAAATGGGTGAATTAATTTATAACAAATGTGAGATTTCTAGACTGCCAATAAATCTGTTAATTATTAGCTATTCATTCTGAAATGGATTACATAGAAGAAAAGGAAAATTTAAAAATTATTTAAGATGCTTTCACAATCCAGTTATATAAATAGTCCCTCTTTGTTGCTGTCCTTTATCTATGATCTCTTTTCAAAAGTTTAGCTTATTACCTATTTTTAAAAAGTAGATTATTTGAAAAATCTCCACTATTCTGTATTTATGAATTTGTAAGTCAATTTTGGTTGAACGAGGGCAGAGCTTTTTACATTTCTGTAATGAAATTTGAAGTTTTATTCAGATAGCGGCATTAGACCCATTTGTAACATTTGGGCACAAATGTATTATAGACATAATGTGAAAACTCTGGAGGAAACTAACCTACTGTGTTTCATTTCATTCTGTTGACACTGAGGTGCTCTGTGACATGCTTTGAGCTCTACAGCTTAATAGAGACATGGAAACACTGAGGAGTCAATGAAAAGGATTAAAGGAATGACAAGATAGTGGTTGGCTATAGAAATTGGGATTTAGTTTGACAAAAAGATTTTTTTGGAGAAATAACTAGTCATTTCTGCCATTTTAACTGGGTTGCTTTGTATAAATCACAATGGGGTGGCCACTTCCCCACCTTTAAATTAAGAGAACTATTTTAGAATGTCTTCATGATCTTGTCCTCATCTAAAACTGTTCAATTCTAGAAAAGATTAACATAGAAGAGGTATTATCCTAAAATAGCTTAAACTGCACAGGAGAAATTTAGATTAGATATTGCAAAGGAAAGAAGTTAACTCTTAAATGATATGCTCCTGAAAGAATTTATCTATAGACGTTTTAAACAATAGAATGCTAATCTGTGTCAGAAAATATGTCTGTTTACATATATGTTGGGGAATAATGGGAATAGATCATTTTTTAAAAAATTAACATCTAATCTTTTTAAACATAAGTTTTGAAAAACCTAAAAACAGCAATAACTTTAGTCATGCAAGCACTTTGTCTAACTTCTCCAGACCTACCCACCTTCTTATAGTCATATATATATACATGTATTATTTTTAGGAGATAAAGGCATTGAATCCAGGACCTTGTCCATGGGAAGCAGGTGCTTAACCACTTGAGCTACATCTGCTCCCCCCCTATATATTCTTAATGGGCCCTACTTTCTTCTCTCACATGCTTTTCCCTCACTTGGTAACTCTTCTACCCTACCTGAATTAAATCTACTCATTCTAAAGGGCTCAATTTAAGCATCTTTCCCCCAAGGCATTCCTTAACTTTCTCCATTAGGCTAAATCAGCCCATTATGAACTCTTATGCATCTCCCTTATGTAGTACTTGTTAGACTTGGAATTTGCATGTCATTTCCCCATTACTTGGATGTGATCCATCTCCTCCCTCTACCCTGTACCTCCATGAGGGCAGAACCAGCTAGGGTTATATTCCCAGTGCTCTGACACATAGGAAGTACTGGCACATAGACTGTACACAGTACATACTCATTGAGTGAATGTTCTTAAACCTTAATTCACTCTCTTCCAAGTCCTTATTCTCTCTTTGATAACATGATTTCCTAGATTTATTATTTTGAGTGCCGATAAATTGATATGCTCATAATATCTTCCTTCAGTTTTACTCTTACATTATAGGTAATCTTTATTAATATTCAAGAAATAGATGGTTAGGGTGATGAGAAAGTTGAGGGACAATGTTGTGCAATATAAAAGAAAAATAATAAATATTATCAAGACATGGTGTTCACTCCAAGTCTCGGTCAGGTCCCTCAGCTTTGTCCCTTGTGCCCTGGTATGTTTATCTGTGAAATACAACTAAAATAATATGCCTTGCTCACCATGCTGGACTGTTTTATGTATAACAATGAAATAATTCTTCATTTTATTGTCTCCCTGTTACCTATTAAACTGAGTATACCTAGTTAAATATAGCCAAAAAATCAGCAAAATATGAACAGTTATTGTATTAGTTAGCACTGTTTCAGTTGTAAGTGATACAAATGCTATTCAAGTAGGCTTAAGAAAAGGAATATATTAGCTCATGTAAATGGAAAAGTACAAAAGTGATTCAAGCACAACTGGATCAAGGACTTGCATGTTGTCATTAGTTCTCTGACTCCGTCTTTACCTAGCTTTAATTTGTGCTAACTTTAGTCCCTGGCTGGATCTTGACATTTGATGGCCAAGATGGACTTGCACAGATCCATTTTCACCAGTTTATTATCTTCAGGAGGAAAAAAAATTGCAGAAACAAACACAAAGACCAAAATCTTTTTTCAATTGCTGTCCAAATGTCCCAGCTAGGTTAGTTATTGGTCTGCCTTATCTCATGTATCTTTCTCTGGAATCTTACAATAATCAGATGTTGTGTGAATAATCACAAAAATGTAAAGAAGATACCATATGTGATAGATTGCTGTAATCTCTAGGGAGCTGTATAAATGCAAGGGCTTATTAAGCTTGACCAGGTATTTTTTCAAAGGGTAGAAATACAATAAGCAGAAATCTCAACAAAGCTCCCTTAATCCTCAGTATTTTGCTGTGATTGAGTGTGTTCCTATGATAGATTTTTTTTGAGAAAAAATAATTTTTATTGAAGTTCACATAACACAAAGCTCACCATTTTAATTATTTTAAAGTGTATAATTCAGTGTCTTCCAGTACATTATCAATGCACGACCATCACCACTATCTAATTACAGAACATTTTCATCACCCCAAATAGGAGCCCCATAGGTTCCATGTTGTAGCATAATCTATGTAGTTTAAAAAAATGCAATAAAAAAAATGATGGGGTGGGGAGGTGGGGAGTGAGGTACATGGGAACCTCTTATGTTTTTTAATATAGTATTTTGTTTGATCTATTAACTTTAAAAAAGATAATTAAAAATAAAATAAAAAAAATACGTTTTTTTAATGTCCACATATTTGTCAGTTTCCCACTGATTTCTAATTTCATTCCAATGTGGCTGGAGAAAATACTTTGGTTTAAATCTTTTAAAATCTAATGACACATTTTGTGACCAGGAAAATGTGCCATGTGCTCTGAGAAAAATGTTTATTCTGCTGTTGTTGGGTAGAGTTTTCCATGTTAGGTCTAGTTGGTTTATATGTTATTCAGGTCTTCTATTTCTTGGTTTCTCTTTTGTCCAGTTCTATCCAACAGAAAGTTGGGTGTTGAAGTCTCCAGTCACAAATTGTTATTTTTGCCTTCATTTGCATATGCTGGGAATCTGCTGATAGGTACCTGTATGTTGATAAGTATTACATCTTCTTGATGGATTAACTTTTATCAAAATATAATGTCCTTGTTTAGCTTTTATAGAAATTTTTGCCTTAGTGTTTATCTTGTCTGATGTTAGTATGGCTACTCCAGTTCCCTTTCAGTGGGCATGGAACATTTTTTTTTCATTCTTTCTCTTTTAATACAATTGTATGTTTGGTGCTAAAGTGAGTCTCTTGTACACAGGAATAGTTGAATCACGGTTTCTTTAATCCATTCTGCCTTTTAATTAGAGATAGGTTTTTCTTTTTTAATGTGCTTGACCTAAGGAAAGAATACATCCTGCATAAATCTGGCATTGCTTCTAAAGTGAGTTTTGGTCTCTATATTTACTATTAATATATGTAAGCCAGAGAGTAACTATGACTCTATATAACACCCATTCCTCTGGGTATTTTACAGCTTGAGAGCATTTTTTCATTTTTCCACTTTGTAATTGTGTTCTATTATTTTATCTTTGGCACTATAGGCCATCAGTAGATTGAAACTGTACATGAACGTTAGACGTGATGGAGTCTAGATAGAAAGCCACCGTGATCGCTATCATTTGCCTTTCAACAGGAGTCCATGAATGTTTTATTTAGCCAGTCATACTGAGAGAAATGTAATAATTATCTTCACCTGAGAGTTACTGTGATGTTTTTTTCTTTTCTCACCTTCCATATTTCAGAGTCGTTTAGATGATTCTCTGTATGGTAGGTTCTCTGAGGTCAGGCTATCCAAGAAACAGACATGGAGTCAAGAGAGTTGCCTGCAGGCAGTTCATGTTGGGTGTTGCCCTCTGTAAAATTACCTGCAGGGGAGTGATGAAGAAAGATTTTGCCCAGGGAAAAGTTCGACTGTGAGGTGCTTAGTACAAAGGTCATCATCTGAGATTTGGAACTTCAGTGTCCCTGAAGAATTGTCCCAATTGAGGCAAGGCAGCCTTACTTTGGTACCCCAACACAGACCAGTCATTGAATGTGTGCTGCCCCTGGGAAAGAGGAACAATGTGAGTGAGGCAGTTTCCTTCTAATGAAGGCAATTCTTGAATGGGTCTCACCTGTTTTTGCCTTTAGCTGCTAACACTGCTGGCAACTGAGAGAATGAAGACCTCTGCCTTAAAGGGCGGAATCTGGGTGGCACAGCACAGCTTCTACTACAGCCATCTAGTGAATTGATGACTTTATTTATAAAGAGAAAAAAAAGTAGCATTTGAACAATCTTGATAATTCTGGGCAAAAAACTAATTTAAGGCTTTGATATTCATATTGGGTTATCAAAAAAAAAGGTATTTTGTTATAGTTTTTCTGATCTCGTCATTCATTCCTGAAGATTTAATTTTCCCTCTGTATCAATTTCCTTCAGTCTGAAGAATTTCCTTAATTATTTCTTGTAGTGCATGTTGGCTGGCAACAAATTGTCTTTGTTGATCCTTGATATGAGAACATATTTACCCTTCATTCCTGAAGGATATTTTTGCTGAGTATATAAGATATATAACTCGAGGTAGATAGTCTTTTTTTTTTCTTCTGTTAGCACTTTAAAGATTTTGTTTCAGTGACTGCTAGTCTTGATGGATTTTGATGAGAAAACCAGTCATTATATTTTTATTTTCCACTACGTAATATGTTTGGTTATGTTTGTTGTATCTTTGATTTTTGAAGTTTGATTATTAAGTGCATATGCATGGTTTTCTTGGAATTTATCATATTAAAGTTTAGTAATGTCTAGATTCTGTGTATTTATGTATATATACCAAATTTATGATGTTTTCAAATGTTATTTCTTAAAATACATTTCTGCCCTCAATTTCTTTTTTCTTCTCCTCCTCGGACCCAATGCTGTATTCTTTAGACCTTCTACTATTGTTTCGTAGGTCCCTGAGGATCTGTTCAATATATTTAAATCTTTTTTTTTCCCTTGTGCTTGAGCTTGAGTAATTTTATGGATCTGTCTTCAAGTTTGCTGACACTTTTCTCTAAATTACTGAGCCCATCTAGTGAATTTTTTAAAGATATTGTAGTTTTCAATTTAAACTTTAAAATTCCATTTGGTTGTTTTATATATATATATATATAAATTTCTCTGCTGATGTTTCATATCTTTGCATTCATTTCATATCTATTTTAAGAGGTATAACAAATAATAATAGCTATAACAGTTCATTTAAAGTTCTTAACTGATAATTCTATCATCTGGGGCATCTGGGGTTTAGCATCTGTTGATGGTCCTTTCCCTTGAAAATTGGTCACATGTCTCTGGGTCTTTCCTGTGTTTATTAATTTTGTATTATATCCTTGTCATTATTAATATTTTGTTGTGTAGACTCAACTTTCTGTTACAAACTTCTTGGGAATGTTTAGGAGTATGGTTAGGTTTAGACTGTATGATCTGTTTCCTGTGGGTAGTGGTTTAAATCTCAGTTCAGTTCTTTAATCCATTGCTGTGCTGGTTTGGGTATTTTCTGTGTATGCTAAATATTTCAGAGGTAAAGATGAGATTTGCATGGATTTATACACAGAATTAGGGGATCACTTTATTTGACTATCTCCCGTCATTCTGGCCCAGCTGGGATCCTTTCAGTTATTCCTCTTGCCAAAAGGACAGCAGGGATTCTTTCACAGTTTTAGCTATCCATGCTGCCCTGCGACTGTGGTTCTTCTTCACAGCAATGCTTCATGGTTAAAAAAGAGGCAGTCTTCACCCCTATGTCAGTTATTTCTCCAGGTTCTGGAGAAATATAGTCTTATAGTAAAAACTACAAAATATAGTTTGTAGTTTTCATAAGCATAAAATAAGGGCATAGGGTATCAGATAGAGTATGGGTATTCACCATGTTACAAAAACTAGAGGAATCAGTTTAATTTTATAAACATGGATTGAGTCATGTTTCCCATAAATACATTTTCAAGTCCTAATCCTGGGTCCTATGGATATTAACTCATTTGTAAATAGACTCTTCTAAGATACTCTTAAGATGAGGGTAGACTGAATTAGTGTGGGCATTAATCGAATATCATGTATCCTTATAATATAGGAAATTTGGACAGCCAGGGGAAAACAGAGCATGAGATGGCCATGTGATGGAGACCAGATTTGAGATACAGATTACTGATAAGCCACCACCAGAATGCTACAGACTTCAGAGAAAGCATGATTCTGCTGATACCTTGATTTGGGACATCTAGAAAATTGAGAAAATAAATTCCTGTTGACAAGTCAACTAGACTATGGAACTTCGTTGCAGAAGTCCTGCAAAACTAAGCTAAAAGTCAAAAACCAAAATCCAGTATTTTTTTAGTACTTACTGTGGGGCTAGCTACTGCTGTATATGTTTTGTACATTAATGAAAACTCAAGCAATTCTGGGAAGTAGGTATTATTTTTATTCCTTGTTACAGATGAGGAAGTTATATATGAGAAGCATCATAGAGGAAATTTGTTATGGCCATTTGTTACAAATCTGTAGAGTCTGACATTGCTGAGGCCAGAGACTTCCTGAGACCCCATAACATCTATCTGCCTTCCTTTTTATCTCCCTCCCTCCCTCCCTCCTTCCTTCCTTCTTTCTCTTTCTCCCCCCTCCCCTCCTCACTCCCTCATTCCCTCTCTCCCTCTCTTTTTTTCTGGTTCAATTACTTGTATAAAATTATTTTTAAGAGAGGAGGGCTTAAAGAAATTCTACTTCTGATAATGACCAAGATGTTTCAGAAAACCTGTTTTTTGAGAACAATTAAATAAAATAGGAAAATATTTAGAAAAATACTTATTTTAATACAAAAACAGTGACAGTTTAAAGGGCCAAGATCCAGAAAAAGAGAAATACCAAGAGATCAAGAGATGTGATCCTAGCATTTAGAACCACTTTTCTCATTGAAATTAATGCTGAAAATCTTAAAGCACTAGTTGTAAGGATGAAAGGCCAAGCAAAACATTGGGTAATCTCATGTATCTGGGAGAAAGTGTGAAGTTAGGGGCCCTGGTAAATTCCCCACACTTTCAGCTGGGGCCTAAAGGATTACATCCTAGATGTACTAGCAAATGGGAACTAGACTACCTCCCATAAGAACTGAAACCCATTTTAAACTCATCTCAATTCCTGATTGGTTAAAGTGATTTATCCCTAGGTGAGAAGCTTGATGATAACAGAAATGTCTCCTTTCTAGAGGAAGATTATGTGTGAAAAAGTCTCAAGTTATTGCTATAGCTTTTCTATTCAACAATGTACAATATTGGGAAACAATAAATAAACAAGTGCAAAAAGTCAAGAGGTGGCCTAAAACTAAGAGAAAAACCAGATAATTAATATTTACAAAGAGAAAACCACATATTAGAATTACACTCATGACTTTTAAGTAAACTTTAATTCATATGCTCAAGAAATTAAGTGACAATATGGAGAATTTTAGCAGAGACATGGAAAATAAAAAGTAGTAAATCTGATAACTTTAAAATAAAACAACTGGAATTTAGATCTCAATAGTTGGGGTCTTAATAAACTGAATGGTTGAGTTCATCAGTAGATTAAACACAGGTGAAGAAAGAATAACTCATTTGGAAGATAGGTCAAAGTAAATATCCAGACTGAAGAAAGGGGTTCCAAAACTATGGGAAAGAAAATATAAAGAACATAGCAGACATTTATAATAGTGTAAGATCTTCGACCAATAAGCAATTTAAGTGGTTGAAGTGGAGGAAAGGCTGAAATGGGCAGAAACAATAAGTGAGAAGATTGTGAGAAGTTAAAGAATTCAAGGCACAGATTCAAGAAATGCTGTAATCTCAAGCAGTATAGATACAAAAAAAAAAACCATACTATTCATAACATAATAAAATTATTGAAAACCAAAGATAATAAATCTTATAAATCTCAGAGATCTGCCTGATCCCAATCAATACTCCAGGAGGATTTTTTTGAAGAAATGAATGAGCTGATTCTAAAATTAAAATGTAAATGTAAATGATATACTATATATAATTAATATAATATAATATAATATAATACAATATAATATAATATAATATAAATCTTTTAAATTTGGAAAACATACATTGCTGGCATTAAATAACTACTATAAAGTTATATTAATTAAGACTGTAGTATTGGCATAAAGAATGAGAAATAGATCAGCCATTGTACAAAATACAGTCTAAAAAAGAACCACTTATATATAATCAACTGGTTTTCAACCAAGGCACTAAATTAAATCCATTGGGAAAGGAGTCTTCTTAATAAATGATGCTGGATCAATCCCATACACTATTGCACACATAAAAATTAAATTAATTGAAGGTGGATCATAGGCCAAAATGTAAAATCTACAACCATAAATCTTCTAGGAGAAAATATAGAAACATATCCTTGTTACTTCAAGAAGGCAAAGATTTATTAGATAAAACACAAAAAGCACTAGTCATTACAGAACTTGATAATTTGATCTTTGCAAAAATTAAAAAGAAAACTCCTGTTAATCAAATAAACCACTAAGAAAATGAATAGGCATACCACAGATGAAATATTTGCAGTACAAAAATCTAACATAGGATTTTATCTAGAATATATAAAGAATTTCTGCCAATCAATGTTAAAAAGAAAAACAACCCAATAAAAATCGGCAAAACTTTTAACAAATACTTCCCAACAGAAGATACATGAAAGACCAATAAACACAAGCATGTGAAAAAATGCTAAACATCATTAATCATCAGAGAAATACATATTAAAACACAATGAGATACCATTTTATATCCACTGTAATGGCTAAAATTTCAAAACTCACAACTCTAAATGTTGTTAAGGATGTGAAGCAACTGCAACTCTCATAAATAATGGTGGGCATGTTAAATTGTATACAGACTTCGAATAACTGGTTAGTAGTTTCTTAGAAAGTTAAACATACATCTATTCCACATCCCAGGAATTCCATTCCTAAGTATTTACCCAAAAGAAATAAAAGCTTTTGTCCACAAAAAGATTTATAAAATTGTTTCTTACATCCTTATCATAATAGCCCCGACTTTGAAATCACTCAAGTTCGTAACAACAGAAGAATGGAATTAACAATTTGTGACATACTCATGCAACAGAATACTACTTGACAATAAAAATAAAATAGTTTCTGATACATGCAGTATCAATGATGAGTGTTATAAACACAGTTCTGGGCAAACAAAAGCAGACAAAAGATTATGTATTGTATGACTTCATTTATTTGAAGTCCAAGAACAGTGACAGAGATTGAGACAATATTTGAGGTGGAAATGTGGAATTGAATAAAAAGAGGCCAGAGAGTACTTTCTGTGGTGATGGAAATGTTCTATATTTTGCTTTTGATAATAGTGACATGGGCCAATGTATTTGTCAAAATCCTTCTAACTGAATACATAAGATCTGTGCATTTTATTGTATGGATACTACACCTCAATAAAAAAGAAATCCAGTGAGATATCACCAATGTAGAAGCAGCTAAAATTTAAAATAAAAACAAATGTGGCAATCCCAAATATTGAAGGGGGATATGGAGCCATGGAAATGTCCAGCAATATGGGTATCAAACTGAATTAGCACGACTACTTTGGAAAACTAGAGGTGACAATTCTCTAACCCTGGACCAAGCAGTTCTTCTTCTAGTTATATTTCATACATAAATATGTATAAAAATTTGGCCCAGATTGTTTACAAGAGCATTTTATTTTAAAAGCGAAACTTGCGGTGTATTCATACACAGCAGTGAAAACTACCACTACATGTAAAAACATAGAAAAATCTCACAGGTATAATATTTAGTTTTTTAAAAAAGCTTGTAAATAAAGAATACATGCTGTGAGTCCATTTATATAAAGCTCAAAGGCGGCTGTCAATTTTATGTACATTTTTCTGATTTTATGCTTTATTTCAATTTCAAAATAGTGCATTATAAAAGAGGAAACATAGAGGTTACATTGTAGGATGGGGTTGGAGTGAAAAGAAAGAGGAGAAATAAGAAGCAGCAAGGAATTTATATTTAGTCTCAATTTCCTTGATCAGAAAAAAACATAATATCTCTTTTATACCTTTGTTCTATTTTTTTCTACTTTGAAATTTACTATATTCTTCCCAGAATAAAGTCACAATTTGTCAGCCCACTGAAATACATTATTCTTCTCTTTCATAGGCACTTTTTATTACAATTTTTACAGTTCACCAATGTCATGTTACCCTATTACTGAATATTTTATGCATAGGCATTTCTTTTTATATTTGCTTTTACATCTTTGTTGGTTTTCCAATGATTCCCAAACGTTAGCTTTCCAAGAGGTTATTACCTTCTGCAAATCTTATAGAATCCTTTCAGCTTTTTAAAAATTACACTGACCTTTATGATTTTGCTATTAAATAGCATAATTAGCTTATAAATTTTTGAAATTCATACATAAATATACTCTAAAAGAAGTCATAATTTAAGTAGATTATCAATACTTCAGTTAATTTGTGCACAGTCTTAACTCATAAGAAACTATAGCCTCCTATTATTGCCCAAATCCAATTATTATTTTTTATAGTGCTATCTAATAATTTCAGTATGAGTAATTGCTTTATAATAAATAAATTAGCTGATAGGGAGGATGGGTTAATTAGATATCTAAATGACTCTGAACATTTTTCTTCTGAAACTCCAGTATTTAAACAATGATAAGAGTATAGGGTTCTGAGAAAGAAAGGCTTTTCTTTTTATGGATTTGCTCATGTATATATTTTGTTTGGGGTGAAATAATTTGTCTTTATCTATATGCAGTTAGATGAATATACATGTAAACAGCAAATGAATATAAACTCTGTTTATATAAAATATATCAGCTTTAACTTAATTAGTCCTGTATTGTGGCACTACTGAGACACTTTTCATACATTATTTTATATTGATCGTAATTCTCCCTACAAATCTCTGTAGTAGTTCCTATGGTTCCCTTTTGCAGATGAGGAAACTAAGTCTTTGGTAGTTAAGGTGGCTTGAACAAAATACTCATGCAATGTAGTGATTCCCACCGTACAGCACACTGTGGTGACAGAAGTGGCTGTTTACAGTCATTCCTGGTTGGCCGTGACCTGTTCAGAGGTTTGGTCACTCTAGCCCCCATCTCTTCTTCCAAAGAGAGTAATGCAGTTAGCAGCTCGATGTCATTGTTAGGAAGCGCTGATCTGATGCATGGTAGAGGTCTTTGGTAAAAAGGCCAAAGATGTAAAATACAGATAAACATATCTGACAGCCTTACTCATGGCCGTGGTAATATCTGGGGGTGAGATAGTTTTTTCAGGAGTATTTTAATGTTAGTAATACTCAAAATTATAAATTTCACATTTTGTTAAGTCATTTCCTAACCCAAACATATGGTCAAGTGGGTGAAAGTATGCCTTAAGCCTCTGTTCTCTTCCTTTTTAATGGCCCTCCTGCACCAGCCAATTCCTTTCTACTTGGCTATTTTGCTATTCAGTACATACCTTACAGAGCTTTGGTTCATATCATCTGTTTACTCTTATAGATCATTCCTCCTTCCTACTCACCTATCAAGATGTTTCCTGTCAAGTATCTCAAATCTTCAAAATTGTGTTAGCTGATAAATACATAATAAAAGTTATTTTTGAACAGATGTCAATTTAAGATTTAAAATAATTGTTTTAATTATAATCTATTATTGGAAGAGACAGTAACCCATCTTTAAGTGACTTAAGCAAAAAGCAAATTTATTGCTTAACTGAAAATTTTAGGGTGGTTTGACTGTTAGGTAGCGCTTCTCTCTTAAATTCAAATGATGCCATTTGGGATTTGTCTTTCTGGGTCTCCTAACTGCTCTCCTCTGTGCTGACTCTGTTGTCACACAGGAACTCCGTTTTGGTGTCAGTGTGCTAACCAGTAGCCCCAAGTTTACATCTTAACTGCCTAGTCTCTTCATTGGAAAGAGAGTGTTTCTTTTCTAATAGAGAGAAAGACCTAGGATTCTTGGTTCCACTGGGTTCGTTGATAATATGCTGACTGCTGGAAAGTTCATCATCTTATGATGACATGGTCTTCTTCATAGCCAAAGGTTGGTCAACCATATCTGGACCATACAGACTGAGAAAGGGGGAAGGGAGATCTCCTAAGTAAAACTGGGCCCCATCAGAACACGGGGAATGGATGCTGAGTGGGGAAAAATGGTGTCAACCATTCTCTGACAGTTTTTAAAAAGCATTAATGTAGTCATGTCAAGAAGCATGTGGATTTGTGGAAGCATTTCTATTTTCATTTTAGCGGCTCCAGGACTATAGAATTGACATTCCAGTGTGAAATTTACATATGTGAAGACTGCTTTTTCAGAATAGGTGGGTTTTATAGAGGAGGACCAATCCCCCCACCCAGTAGATGGAGCTGATCTAAGTTTCAATTATGCAACAGTGAATTTCTTCATAAGATCTTTATTGGGAGTTATGATTCTCTCACCCACATCATAATCCCATTTTCTGCAATAACAGCTTTCTCATGCTGATTTTGAAATGTTTTAAGGATTGTTGCTTTATTTTGTTTCTCTGGTAGCCTTAAAGGCAATACTGTGTCCCTCATTTGAGGAGAATATGTTTCATTTCAGCTTGGGGTGAACACATCTTGTTCAGTTTCAGATTCACATCTTAACTCTTGAATTTGTTGAAACTATAAAAATTCTAAGACTAGTGTAGCTTACAATGAAACATTATCATGTGCAATTAAATATGACTAGTTTATTTTCACAAGAGAACTGCATCCAGCAACCTGCAAACCATTAGAGATATTTCTCAGTGGCATACTCTAATGCCTAATATGGCAGCATCTAACTGCTGGAAATTGGATCAGGGATTCCCTGGGTGGTCTAGAGCTGAGGACTTGATTTTGCATCCAAGGAGTAATCAGGCTGTATGTAAAATAGACAGGAGCATTATCCTTATGGTATAATTCAGAATCAGCAAAAATACAAAATGCTCTAGTGTCAAACAAATATGTATATTTTTTATTGGGAGTGGACCATCTCAAACTCATGACATTTAAGGAAAGCAGATGAAAAACAATAATTCCAAGTTCAGACCAATAAAAGCCAAGTGCCCAGTTAATCTTTCAAAGCACAAGTGAGTCAGCAAAGTCCCTAAGTATCCACAAGGTGTTGTGAAACCTTCTAAGGGTTGAACATGACTAATACTTATTTGACTGCAGGTTCAATGTGATTTGGTGGGAGGGAAAAATATGAGAAACCTTAAAAGAAAGAAGTACTGTTGTGGCCCCCAATTGGAAGTTGCTCCCAGAAAATGCAAAACAAAAAGATTCCAGCCAGCTTCTTAACTCCTTTTTAAAAATGTTTTAAAATGTTTTATTTTTAAAAGATACATAAATTATGTAAAATGCTACATTAAAAAAAATAGGGATCCCTATATGCCCCACTCCCTACACCTCCCACTTTTCCCACATTAACTACTTTCATTAATGTGGTACATTCATTGCATTGCCACACAGAATGGATTATAGCTTACACTGCAGTTTATACTCTCCCACTCCATACTGTAGGTTATGGCAGGATAAATAATGTCCTGTATCTGTCTTTGCAATGCCATTCAGGACATTTCCGAGTCCTGAAAATGCTCCCATATTATAACTCTTTTTCCCTCTCCCTGCCTTCAGCAACTCCAGTGGCACTGTCTCCATATCAATGATATAATTTATTCCATTGCTAGAATACCAATAAGTCTATAGTAGAATACTGGTAAGTCCAATTTGGTCCATATTTTATTCCCCAATCCTGACGATTCTGTGATGGTGATGCTCACTCCTCCTCTAATTGAGAGGGGGGCTTCGATCCCATATGGCTGATGGAAGGGACTCTCTTCCTTGCCGTTGCTCTTTTAAAAGACCTGAAGGGAAGAAGGATATCAAGAAATAAAAGGCTCCATTGCCTTCTGGATACTTCTGGTGGGCAACCAGTTGAACTCTCCATAGATCTGGAACAGCTAGCCTGGTAAACACTTCATTGGTGCATTTTAGGTTGACCTGGGATGTGGTTTGAGGTTCTTTGTGGAGTATTAGAAAGTCAATCTGTATTCATAAAATATTAGCTTCCTGTTTTATGATTTTCAAAATAGGAGACAATTTCTGGTTTTTGGAATGTCCCTCAAAAACTTCAAATCCTCCTTTTCATTAGTGTTTACAATATCTGTCACAGGGATTGGTAACCTTTTTTTTTTTTTTCTGTAAAGGGCTAGATGGTAAATATTTAGGCTGTGATGCAGAGGACTCCTGTTGAATCCATTCAACTATGCTGCTGTAGTGAAAAAGCAACCACAGACAATATGTAAATGAATGGGCATAGCTGAGTTTCAATAAAACTTTATTTACAAAAGAGGCACCAGGCTAGATTTGTCCAGAGGTCAACCCTTATCCAAAAATGTTTATCTCAGGGCCATGCTTCTGTGATAAATTAGTAATAGTTCATTGCAAAGGCTGGTGGGACTACAGGTGTTTGAAGAGCCAAGTTTTGAATGACTGATTAGTGATGTTCCAGTAGCCCAAGTCACATGATTTGGTATAATTCTGGATTCACTAGTAACATGAGAGAAAACTTCATTAGAAAATTTCATGGTCTGATTTTTAATAACCCTTTGGAAACATTGAATTTTAATTTTGTTAATATATATGCTGAGAGTTATTTTTTTGGATCACCTTGGTACTTTGGTGTGAAACTAAATTACTTAGAACACTGTGAATACTGATTATGCCACAGGTCTGTTTGGACATTCTTAGTAAACCATAACGTTGTTGTGCCTGTTTCTTCACATATATGTATGATAAAGGATATAATGTGTGTTAGGTATTTAGCACAGTCCCTGGCATAGAGGAAATGACCAATAATTTATAGCTGCCACTAATATTATCTTTAGTAAGATAGGGAAAATCACTGGGTCACTTACCATTAAGTATCTGTTGTCAATGCCTTTTTTGATTATGAGGTGGATGGCTGCTGTTTCTGCTTGCCACATTCCATTCTCCATTCTTCTGATAAGTGTTCCTGAGCTTTCCTTGTGGCTGATGGTGAGGCTCTCTTTATCTATGGTCTCCAACATAACCATATGATCTATCCTGGCCATAGTAATTCGGGTAAGGTTTGGATGAGGGCACTGTCCAAGATATGTAGCTAAATCTAGACATGTTGTTAATCTTAATCTCATTCCTGTGGGTGTGAACCTATGGTATATAGGATGTTATTTTGGTTAAAATGTGGCCCAAGAAAGGAGGGTGGGTTTTAATCTTGATGACTGGCATCTTTTATAAACAGAAGAAACTCAGATATAGAAAAAGCTATGAGGAGGAGTCAGAAGTCAGAAGTCAGTGGAAATCAGAAGAGAAAGGAAGAGACATTGTTCCATAATGGGAAGCAGAGATACAAGCCAAATAACCATAAGGATTACTGGTGGATAGCCAGAATGCAACCAACCCAGGAGGAAGCCAGCCTTCTAGCCTCAGAACTGTGAGTCAGGAACATTGCTGGTTTAAGCCAACCCATTAGGTGGTATTTGTCCTGGCAGCTGGAGACAAGCACATGACCTATCTTTTTTTTTTTTTTTTAAAGATTTATTTTTATTTAATTAATTCCCCTCCCCTCCCCCGGTTGTCTGTTTTCTGTGTCTTTTTGCTGCGTCCTGTTTCTTTGTCCGCTTCTGTTGTCGTCAGCGGCACGGGAAGTGTGGGCGGCGCCATTCCTCGGCAGGCTGCTCCCTCCTTCGCGCTGGGTGGATCTCCTTATGGGTGCACTCCTTGCGCATGGGGCTCCCCTACGCGGGGGCACCCCTGTGTGGCACGGCACTCCTTGCGCGCATCAGCACTGCGCATGGGCCAGTTCCACACGGGTCAAGGAGGCCCGGGGCTTGAACCGCGGGCCTCCCATATGGTAGACGGACGCCCTAACCACTGGGCCAAAGTCCGTTTCCCCACATGACCTATTTTCATCCAATGAGACTCAATTCAGGGACTTCAGTTAGGAAGAGAAGCTGAGAGGATGTAAGTCTTCAGGGAGCTTTACCTAAAGCCATGTCCACCCATGAACTTTCTCCATTTATGTGAATCAGAAAAATTTTTATTTTTATTTTTTCTTTATCCATTTTGACTTGGGTTTTTGTAACTTGTAATTGAATGGGTACTGACCAATACATCTATTTTACATTTGCCAGCAGGACAATCAGTGATTGATGTTTGAACCTTTTATTTTTAGCTCTCTGGTAGAATAGCACATATGATTGATCCATTTTCTTTTCCTTTTTTCTGTTACTTATTTTTTGACTCTAAGGATCAAAATTCAAAGTAATCATGTGGCAAGACCTAAATCTTTTATAAAGATCAAACATTTTTATTTTGTCAGTTGAAATGATGGAGTCTTATGTAAGGTTTTCTTTGGGAACATAAAATCAGCGTATTAAATCTGGGGGGAATGTTAAAGATCAGTCCCCTTCTTCCCACAGGAGAACCCTTTGTCTCAAGATTTAAAATTACCTGCCCAAGGTTGCATAATTAATTACAAAGCAAGTTAACTATACAGGAGTTGCCTTTGATATGCATTTGTAGGTTCAGCAAGCCATCTGTGCTGCATGAATCCAAGTGAGTAAGATTTCAGAGATAAAAGCAGAACATAGCTGCAGATGTATGTTTTGTACACACAGCCTAAATAAACTTGTAAAAATAATACCGTATGTTTAAATGCAGGTAATAGTTTAAAAGAGCTATTGAAAGTTATCAGTTGCAAGTACATGGAATGCTTTGGATGGCCTTGTAGCTGCTGTTATTTTACATATGTACTGTTTAAAGCTTTACATGGATTTTCTTTGGCCTTTGATTAAAAGCCAGTATGAGATGACTTTGGAATAATTATAGAGTGACCTTGAGAAGTCACTTAATCTCTGTGAGCCTCAGTTTCCTCATTTGTAAAATGGGTATAATATTGGTAACTGAAGCTTAGTAATGTAGGTAAAGTTTAAGAGAGATGGTGCCCAGAAAGGTTTGTAGCATTGTGCCTGGTACAGGGTAGATATTCATTACCAGTTAGTGTTCCTTAGTAGATTATCATCATTTTGTTGCTATATAATTAAACCTTAGTTATTTCAAAGTCTTGTCCATTCCCCTCTCCTCCCCACCTAATCCTCACATATGATATAATGCTTTGTTTCTAAGTCTGGGATTTTGGTGAGCTTCTTCAGGTATTTTGTCATGTAACAAACTGTGTGTGCAATAAAAGTGGAGTGGAGTGTGCGTCTGAAATGGGTAACAACTAGAAGGTGATCTATTCATATGATAATAGTACAGTTAAAAATAAATAGCCTACCATACTCCTGGAAACAGAACTACAATTTCAGGAAGGCAGTGAGTTCATTAGTTTCTTTTAACGACCTAACAAATAACATTTTGCACATTATGGTCTTCCACTGGGAACCCTAAAAAAAGAAAATTAAGCTTTTTGTGTCATAGCCTGAATTCTATTGGTATGATGTGTAGCAGCCCTACTCACAAGAGCAAGATATTATAGGGATAATACAAGTGAATGGATGGGAAGAGAGGACAGCAGGGGAATACCTTGAAAGCATGTTTGGAAAGAACTTTAAGACTAGCTTTTTGCCCAAATATAAAACATTTGATTTGAGCCAGGTGGTGTGTAGATTTCACTGAGTTCCTAAAGGATCTCATGAAATTAGACCCAAATTGATACTTTACTTGGCAATATTGACATCTCTTCAGTCATTTTTCTCTATATTGGAAGTTTATTGGTGATTTTCATTTCATCCAAAGTGACAAATTATCAATAGCGGTCAGTTACCTTCTAGAACTATGTATGACCCTCAAACTTTAGTAAACACACAGGTCACCTAAGGATCCTATTAGAATGCTGGATGCAGCTTGACACTGTGCATTTCTAATCAGTTCTCATGTGGTACCCATGCTGCTGGCTCACACACTGCACTTGGAGCAGTGCTGCCCACAGAATTTCCTGTTGTGCTGAATATTCTAAATTCACACTGTACATTAGGTAGCTACTAGCCACAGGTGGCGGTTGAGTGCTTGATTGAGTTGTGATTGAGGAATTGAATTTCTAATTTTATTACCCACCCTTAAATGTAAATACTACCATATCTCTGGTGGTTGCCATACTGGACCGTTTCTTTAACCTACCTGCCCCCAAACCACAAGCCCTCTAAGGGCTTCCCGTTGCATTTGTATAAAATAAAGATGGAATTAGCCTCCAAGGCTCAGTGTGATCTGGTCGCTGCCATCTTTCTTGCGTCTTCTCAAAGCTGACTCTCCTTACCCTCTTGCCATCCTCACTCTGGACTTCCTTCTTTGATCCTTTGCTCTCCAGGCTCCTTTTCCCCACCTGATTTATGACATTGTTCTCCTTCTGCTTGCAACACTATTCTCTTTCCCCGGCTTCTCGTGGTGGATTTATACTGAGCTTTGAGTTTCAGCTCAGAGAAGCTTTCCTTGACATTCTTGATGAGGCCAAGCCCTCGTATTTCAGATTTTCTCTCCTTCATAGCCCTTGTCCCTGTTGCAATTTTATGTTTTTGTGGTCGATTGAGTAATGTCTAGCACTATATGAGGTTGAAACTCCATGAGAACAGGGACTATATCTATTTTTATTTATTATTATATTCCCAGCAACAATCGGCTCAAGCCATGGCATGTAGGCTCTCGACATTTATTTTTGTCAAGTGTATGTATATGTGTGCAAATTTCCTGGAGTGCTTGTTAAATATGTAAATTCCTTTGTCCTGCTTCCCCAAATTTCCATTAAGTAGAAGGTTAGTAAAGGCCCCAGGAGTCTGCATTTTTAACAAACACTCAAGTTGCTGTTTATACGGATTGACCATGGGCCCTATTTTGAGAAATCATGCTTCTAGGTAGTCCTCAAGGATAGGGAGATTCATATGTATTTTAGTTTTCTTTTGGAAAATGAGACTGTTAACAGTAGTTTGGTCACCCCATTTTGAGGATTAATGGAGAAGCTTCCTCCCCCATATGACATATTGAACAAAGCTAGAGCAAAGCTGAGCAGAACTAGAAAGTATTACTTTCATAATACATCCATGTGTAGTTTCATAATACATCCAGCAAGTAACTCATATACTGATAAAAGAAATTATATTAAAGCACAATACATATAGAGTGGTAAAAGAACAGATATTCCAGCAAACTGAAGAAAATTATGATGTAATTGCTCTGGAATTGCTGCTATCAATAGTAGTCTAACAAGTTTTGTTATAATATTTAGAAGAAAAAAAATATGCTGGAGTTATAGGGAGAACACATAGCTGCCAAATTAGTGTGTCAAAAATCAGAAAACAGTATGAGAGGCATAAGGGAGGAAGTAAAATGTTTGGAAACCTAGCGGAAAGGAAGGTGGTCCATGCCACTCTCGTGCCAAAGGTGAGGTTGAGAAATGAAAGCCTCAGTATTGGAACTTCTTGCTCTGATCTGAGAAAAGTACATGCTGAGAGGAATTAGAATTCATTTATTTCAGAAGGAATTCAGGGATATGAAAAAAACTTGATCCTGTTGGTGTAGCAGCACTTTCTACTTTCATTTATTCAGCCCACTCAAGTCAAACATATTCATTGAAAGTGTGGCAGAGTGGTCAAAAGCATGTACTTAAGATGGTTACATAGTGTACCTGGTACATAGTGTACTTGGTAGTGTTAAGTGTTTGAGGAGCATGATGCTTGCAACCTATTTTCAAATGCTTAGGTAATAGATGGAAAGATAGATACAGAGATAGAATGATATACTAAATGTTGCAGAATGCTGTAAGTCGGTAAATCTGGATATCTGGATGAGGAAGTATATTGAAGTTCTTTGTATTGTTTTTGAATTATTTTTACAACTTTACTGTAAATTTGAAGTTGATTCAAAATAAAAAGTTAAAAGAAAAAGTTTTTAAAAAGCATGCCCTTGGGAATTCATTAGCAATACCAACCGGAAAAGTTGCTTAAATTTTTTAATGTCTCAGTTTTCTGAAATGTGGAATTGGGAAAATAGTAATACCTATTTCATGGGGCTATGATAAGGGGAAAATGATTAACACTTGAGTTATGCTATATAAGTTAAAATTTTCATTTTCTGTTTTTGTTTTTATTTTTGAATGTATCTCTGTTCTTGCTATTCTTCAAGGTGAAAATCTTTACCTTTGAAAAGTGTTTTTGTGTGCTTGAAAGAATAGTCAACAATTAACCTATCAGTACTTTATAATAATAATCAGTAAATTAATAGAGTACATTATACAATTTTAAAAAGGACAATGGGAAAAGTAATAAAGTAAAACCAGCATGCTTCGGGAATTGGAAGTGTTGGTAAGGGAAGGGGTGTCACAACTTAGATGTATTTCATTCTCACAACAACCCCATGAAATAGTTCTTTTCCCCCAATGCACAGGGAGTTTCAGCAACTTTCCCAATGTCACACTGCAAGTATGAGTGACCTTGATCCAGAGCCATGATTATAGTAAATAGGCAGGTTATGGTAGGGAGCTCAGAGATGTTGACATTTGAAGAAGATGGTGGAAGGAGCCATGCAGATCTAGAGAAAAAATATTCAGGCCTAGGAGACAGCTAGCAGCTAGTATAACAGCAGTAAGGTAGAACCATCCTGGCAGGCTGAGGAATAATGAGTGAAAGTGTGGCCAGAGTCTCTTACTTAAAATCATTGAAGAATTTTTTAGCAAATGCTTGTCCTGGGAAAATGTTCAAATATACTAAGTTGTAGTAGTTGGAAGCTTTTCTGGAACCCAGAAAATCATGTCCTTAGGGTTAATCTATTTCTGTGTGTGTGAATCTATTATAGTTGCGACACTTTGATTAAACTACTTCAGGTAAGGGTTTTGAATTAGATCATGTTACCCAGGGTGGGTCTTAATCCTCTTACTGGAGTCCTTTGTGAATGGAGGAATAAAAACCCACAAATACAGATAAAAGCTGCAGAGACAGATAGGATCCCAGTAGGTCCCAGGAGCCAGAAGCTGAAATCAGTGGACCACAGAAGCTGAGAGGAAGCGATTTTAGCCAGAAGCTGAAAGCAGCAAGGCGAGGAGGAGAGGGGAGAGATGTGTGGATACTGCACGTGCCTGATCATCCACAGTTGCAGCTCTGGGAGAAGGCATTTTTTGATGATGCCTTTATTTGGACACTTTCATGGCCTCAGAGCTGTAAACCATTAAATTAATAAATCTCCATTGTAAATGCCAATCCGTTTCTGGAATATTGCTTGGCAGCCTTTAGCAAACTAAAACATAAGACAAAAAAACACAAAGGCATACAATTATGTAAACAATATGATTCTAGAAAATAAATTCTGGAGGGAAGAAAAACACACTAACAGTAACACATATCTTTATGCTTGGAACATGGCTGGCTTTTATTTCCTCTTTTGTAGTTTTCAGAATATGCCAAAATGTAGAAAATGAGTAGGTGCTACTTTTATAGTGAGTGAAACAGACTACTATTTTCTTAAATACATGTGGTAGCTAAGCAACCAAAAAGAAAATATTAACATCTGATAATAAAATTACCAAACAGTCACTTTAGACAAAGCTTAAACATTATTGATGGTCATTAAGGAAAACTTTTTACCAAGTCTGGGCAATCTGTTTAAATTATTAGAATAAATAATTATAAATAATTTTCCCCTACTCAATTAAAGAAGAAATACTTTACCTAATTATTTTGAAAATTAGATTTCTCTAGACTTGCATTCAGGCAGTCAGCTTTAGGCTCTGTGTTTTCAGGTTTTTTTTTTTTAATCTTTTTATAAACCTGGTATTAAACTTGTTCACTTCAAATTTAGTAGTTTTAAGATATTATCTTAATTTTCATGTGATGCTTAGAATATTATAAACTTAATCTGAATTGATATAATATTATGTCCTGTAAGAAAATATTATAGTTCTTTGAAATGTTAATTTCATATTTGAATTTTGATAAACTATAATTATGTCATAGTTATACTCACTTTTAAAAGAAAATTGTATGAATAAAAGGAGATCTGGGCATGCATTTTGCATATGCTTTAATGATTGTTCTATTTCTGCAGTAAATTCTTCTTTCTGTACACGTTATAAAGTGGCTGAGCATTTTAGTTAAAATAAAGGAAAATTGCATTTAAATTAGCATTTTGTGTATCCTTTAAATTAAAATGCTGTACCCATATGTGACTGTTGTGGAATGTAAGAGAAGTTCAATTATTTGAGTATAGAGAGGCCAGGACTCAGGAATGATTTTGAGAAGGAAAAATGGTTTATTGACGGCCGGCCGGACTCGGGAGCTTTCAGTTTGAATCCCGAGCCCCGAACAAGATTTTCAAACGTCTTTTATACAGAGAGGAAAGGCCAAATGGTCCCTTTGTTTCAGTTCTCAATAGGCTTCAATTAGCATATATCTCTTCCACATCTTAGGTAAGCTTTTAGCAAGGACTCCAGACATTCTAGATAAGCCTTGGTTTTTGCATTTCCCCTAAATACTTAAAGTTTATAGCCCTTGCTTTGTTAAACATTTCCTGGGACTGGAGCCTGCTGTCACTGTCCCTAAGGGCAGGACTGCAGCCTCTTACCGTTCCACACCCACAAGTCAAACAACTTAGTTATCTCTGAAGAGACACAGAGCCTTCCACCCATAGCCCACATCATGACCAGTGACAGTTAACTTAATTCAAATTAGGTTAAGGTATAAGAGAAAACTATAACCACATGTAAAGAAAAAATCCAGGGGTAAATTTATCTTCAATTGTATTTGGATTCAGAGTGGTCCAAGTTATCAGAACTTTGTTTCTTTAGCTCTCTCAGCTCCACTTTTAAGTCTCAGGTAGCTCCAGGCTTCCTAGGCAGTAGCCAAAACTTCCCATTCTTCCAGAAACAATCAGAGGAAACAGTGAAATTTTTTACTGATAGCCCTGCCAAAATTCCTAAAATTTATTCTGATTGGTTCATCTAAAATCATGTGTCCACATTCAAGTAAATCGTAGTGACCAGAGGAATGTCAGAGTGGGTTCATTCTAGAAGTCTGTTTTTGGAGCTCCTTCCTGTACTATCTGGAAGTAGAGGTGGATCTCCAGTTAAAGTCAGGGAACAAATGCCAAAGAGGTAAACATCAACCACCCATAGTATAAATATTGCTAGAAATTTTTTTCTAAATATAAGAGTTTTTACTGCCTAACAGACATCCTCAAAAGTCTCACTGGCTTACAACAACAAATCTTTTCTTTGCTCTTGAGTTTGTGTTTCAACTCCACATTCTCTCATTAGTCAATAACTGCCTGAAGGATTTTTCTCTAAGGGCAAATGACATGAAAGTACGAAGCCTCAGAGAATACTGATCACAGGAACTATTTGCTATTATAGTTGCATTGCGTAATTATTTTTCATATACTATGATATTGTTATTTTACATTTCTGGTCTATTCCAGCTCTTTTTTGGTTACTATTTACATGGATTACTTTTTCCAACCTTTCACTTTTAACCGCTTGTGTCCTTGTGTTTGAGGTGGGTCTCTTGTAGACAACATGTAGATGGCTCATTCTATCAGTCTATGTCTTTTGATTGTGGAGTTCAGGCCATTAAGATTCAGTGTTTTTACTGTAAAAGCATTACTTACTTCATCCATTTCGACCTTCAGTTTTCTGTTGTTATACCATTCTGTCTTTTTATCCTTTAATTTACCCTTCTTAATAATTTTCATTTGTAAACTCTTCCTCAAATCTCTCACCCTTGTTTTTTCCTTTCAGGCTGCAGCAGCCCCTTTAGTATCTCTTGTAAATCTGGCCTTTGCATAACTTATTCTATCAGTTTTGGTTTCTGAAGACTTTGAACTCATATCATTTTTGAAGGACAGCTTTGCAGATACAGATTTCTTGACTGGTAGTTTTTCTCTTTCAGTGCCTTAAATACATTATACCACTTTTCACTTTCTTCTTTTTTCTGTGGTTTCTGATGAGAGATCTGCACTTAACTTTATTTAGGTTCCCTTGTATGTGATGTTTTGCTTTTCTCTTGCTGCTTTCTGAATCCTTTCTTTATCTCTGATAGTTGTCATTCTGAATACTTGAGATAGGTCTTTTCAGATTTATTCTGTTTGGAGTGTTTTGTCCTTCTTGGATATCGATATTTATGTCCTTCATAAATGTTGAGAAGTTTTCCATCATTATTTCCTCAAACATTCTTTCTGACCTTTTTCCATTCTCTTCTCCTTCTGGAACACCAATAATGTGAATGTTTGTGTGTTTTGCATTGTCATTCAGTTCCCCAAGACTCTGTTCCATATTTCCCATTCTCTTTCTGTTCTCCTATCTTTTCCATTTCAGATGTTCTGCCTTCAAAGTCATTAATTCTGACTTCAGGCAATTCAAATCTGCTGCTGTATGGCTCTAAAACATTTTTAATTTCATCCTTCATGTCTTTCATTCCCATAAGCTCTGTTACTTTTTTTTTGCAGGCTTTCAAATTGTTGCTCTCCCAGTCTCCTCTTAATATCCTTTAATTCTTTAGTCATTTTTTTCTATAAATTCTTTGAAGTGATTTAGGAGAGTTGTGTGATTATCACTGATTAGTTGTCTTAAATACTGTATCCCTTGAGGATATTTGGTTTGTTCTTTTCGCTGGGCCATCTCTTCCTAGTTTCCTAATATAGTTTGTAATTTTTTTCTGATAAATAGGCAACTGAATATGTTGGTGAATTTACTCTAATGGCCAATTTCTTTCTCATCTGTTTTTTTTTTTAATTTTCACAGTTTTTCTTTGATATTTGATTCAACTTATTCTTGGACTTCAAAATTGCTCATCCTAAGTTTTCAGAATTGGGCCAGGGACTCAGTGGGCTGCAGATTTTCTCCTAGGGTTTGGATACAGAGAACATGAATGGTTTTTGTCTATGCAATTTCCATCCTGCCAGCAGATGGCACTCGTTAATGTACCTTTCCACTGAGGTGTTTTAGTCTTGGCTTTCCTGTGTTCCTGTGTTGAATCTCCAAAGTGGGCTGTTTTGGCCTTATTCACTGAAGAAAAGCATTCCAACCTCCCCTCCCTTTTCTCTTGAAACAGCTGACAAGATGGAAGATATCTGTTCCCCTCAGTTGGCTGCATTGAGCAGGGATTTTACCCCAGTTTAATATTTTGGGGGTGGGGGAAGGGAGTCCTTCCCAGCTGCCCCAGGGGCTTGGTAACTCACGTTTTTTTCATTTCAGCCTCTTCATCTCTCTGTCTCTTACCCTCTTGGTAGTTGTGCAGCACTGTCCTGGTCTGCTGACCCCCATATCAGGTCCCTCAGACTGTGTTTGCCTCTTTCTCCACTTAAAAAAGCAAGACTTATTTATTTATATCTACCCTCACCCTAATCCCTGTTGTCTGCTTTGTGTGTCCATTTGCTGTGTGTTCTTCTATGTCTGCTTGTATTCTCATTAGGCAGCTCTGGGAACCGATTCTAGGACCTTCCAGAGTGGGAGAAAGGCAATCATTCTCTTGTGCCACCTCAGCTCCCTGATCTGCTGTGTCTCTTATTGTCTCTCCTCTGTGTCTCTTTATGTTGTGTCAGTTTGCTGCTCCATCTGTCCAAGTGGGTCAGCACTCCTCCATGGGGCAGCACTCCTATGCTGTCATGTCTCAATGATACAGTCCAATCAAAAGCTCTAAAGTGATCTTATCAAGTAATCTAATCAAAGGATCCTCAACTGAATTTAATGCAATCAAAGGGTATCACATCCAGAGGAATAGATTAGTTTACAAACGTAGTATTTCCCTTTTTGGAATTCATAAAATAATTTCAAACTCACAAGGAGGTCCATATCTCTTTTAATTTCAGGACTTCTTATGCTCAACACCCTTCAATAAAAATATTAATATTAGGACCATTGTTACTGGTTATTCCAGGGAAATTATTTAAAACAAATACAGCCAATTTATTTGGAAACTAATATTTTCCATATCTTTTCTTCCTATACCCACATGTTGTATTTGTGTCATTAGCATGTGGCAAACACTCAGTTGTTCCATGATTTATTTATACAAATAATTAATTGATCAGCTGTACAGAAGCTCATTTTAGAGCAAAGTTTTCATCCCAGATTTAAGATTGATAGTGGAAAGATAAGGGACTTATGTGGCCTGTTCCCCATCTAGACAGTGGTCTTATACAGTGTTGGTTCTTACAAATACCTAAAGCCAACTCTTTAAAGTCTTTTTAATTTTTACTTCTGGGTCGAGGTTTTCCCAGAGCTACCAGCTTTGCCAAAGTCCTGGCATGCCCATGGCACAAAGCCCTGCTCATGTCCCCTTGACTCATGCTGCTCCAATCCCTGCCAAACTCTTCATTCTGTGAGGGTTTGGGGCTCTCTGTCTGATGTCTGGGTGTCTGGGGCCATGTACATATTCAGCTTGGGGCCATGTACATATTCATTTCCCAGGCCAGAAGGGCTGGGAAATTAATGCTTAACCAATAATGAATGGGAGTTAGTGGATAAATATCCCATCTTCCTGAAATATCTTCTAAACCACTTCCCCTCCAGGTTAAATCCAGGTAGTACCTACAGAAGGAACCTGCTTATGAATCCATCCTAAAATTGGCATCCTTTCCTTCTCTGTCTCCCTTCTCCATTCTCTGCTGGGACTTCTTGGGATAACCTTCCAAATAAGCTCAGGTCTGCTTCTGGAGGAACCCAACCTAATATGCCCACGTATTCCCAGACTTCTAGCTTTCTTTGTCATACACAATATTGGTCTATTCAATCATGGAGTTAGACTAGACCTTCCAAGCTATCTAGGTCTATAGAGACCTTCAGGGGAGTAAAAGAGGGAGAAGGTAGGACTCTGACCATTTCCTTCAACCTTAGCAGAGGTGATTTCTAGTATTTTACTTCTTGCTTTGCCAGTCAAATTCCATTTGAACTAAAAGATCTACACCTTCAAAGAAAAAAAATCTGAAAACTGCAGATCTAGGCAAACATTTCCTGATACAGGGATCCCGTCAGTATTAGTTTCCTGGGACTGCCAAAACATATTACCACAAGCTTTGTGGCTTATAACAGAAATTTTTTCTTTGTAGCTCTGGAAGGCAGAAGTCCAAGATGTCAGCAGGGCTGTGTTCCCTATAGGGAAGAAGGCCTTTCTTGCCTTTTCCAGCTTTTGGTTGCTCCAGGTATTTCTTGGCTTGTGACTGCAGCATGAGTCCAATCATGCCGCCATCTCCACATGACCTTCTCACCTGTGGCTGTGTCATCACCCTTCTGTCTCATTTAAGGCACTTGTCATTGGACTTAGGGCCTGCTCAGATGAAACTGGATGATCTCATCTCAAGATACTCAATTACCTCTACAAAGATCTTTATTCCAAATAAGGTCACATTTATAGGTTCCGGGGATTAAAACATGGACATGTCCATTGCAGGAACATCTTTCAAAGCACTACACTATCCATAAGGGGTCTGACTAATGGTATTGATCATGGTTCAAACCTGAAATAACTGGCAGCTTCTTTCCTCATTTTCCTTATTTCTGCTTAACTCCAATTTCTTAAAAGATAGACTTCATATTGTGCCCAAATCAGCAACCCTGTAACTCTCCCCCATCAATTTTGGTTTTGCCCATGCAGATATTCAGGGGAAGTCCAATTACTCTCCACTGTGACTAACACAGCCAAGCATAAAACAGGAATTCTAGAAATGTGGAGATTTATGAATTCAGGGCAATGTGGACAACTACTTAAACTTAATTGAAAAATTATTTACTATGTATTTACTTTGTGCAATGCATGCTGGTGGGTGTTGCAGAGGATTCTAGCATGGATAAGAGAGCCCAGGACCTCCGATGTGTTATCATCCAGCAGGACAACAGGACATGTTCACACATAACTACAATACACAGTATCATGCAAACAACTCTAACACAGGGGAGAAGGCAATGGGTTAACAAAGTTCAGTGGGTGTTTAGATACTAGAGGGTAAGTTGTGCCATCACCTTCAGTCTATTCTCCACGCAGAAGCCAAAGTAGAGATGAAAATACATCTAAGCATGCTCTTTCAGGTTCAGAACTATGTAAAGGTCTTTGGTGAAAACAAAAACCAAAAACCCCAGCCCCTAGCATGGCCTTCTCAGCCCTGCTTGAAGGGCCCTGCTTGCCCTTCAACTTTCCCTTGCATACCATCCTCTTAGCTCTCAGTAACAGGTGCCAGTCCTCTGAACCCACATCAGGTCTTCAGGCAGGTAAGCACTGCTCTGCCCCAGGGTCATCTCTCAGGATTCTTACCCCCACCTCCTGCAGTACTCTGCACAGTTCAGCACTCCGAGCAGGTCAGCACTCCATGTGGGCCAGCTCTCCACACGGGCCAGCTTGCCTTCACCAGGAAACTGTGGGCATCAAACCCTGGACCTCCTATGTGGTAGATGGGAGCCCAATTGCTTGAGCCACATCCACTTCCCTCTCCATTGTTTTTGTGAGTGCATTCAGCTCTGTCCCAGCCTCATTGCCATCTTCCCACAATCCCCTGTTTTGTTTCTGCAGTAACTTTAAGGCTTCTGCTAAGAATGAGACACAGTCACTTTAGCCCACATTCTTTTGGACAAAGCCAGTTGCTTGGCTAAGCATAGCATCAGTTAGGTGAGGCAGTATATTTTTTTCATGTTAGTGGGAGGTGCTGAAAAGTTATGTGACAAAGGGCATGAAATCTATAAATTCTCATATGGGTTAGAAGTGAAGAATTGAGAGCAATAATCCAATTTAGCAGAGTAAGTTTCTAGTGCTCCTTGATATGTTCTCATATTACACATTTTGAGTACCAAAATTTATTGAAATCTTTAGAGTAAAGCTGGAAGAAGAATTCAGATGTCAATTTCTGGTTTCCAGTTGATATTTTTACACTACCTTTGATTTATTCACTGGAGAATATTTTCTGAAACCCACAAAAGAGTGTTAGGTCAAACCACCATATCCTGGGGTTTTTTGGTAGGTGTCAAAATTTTATATGAGCTAAGTGTATTTTTATGTGCTGATTTGGTAAATGATTTCAGTAAATAATAGCAAATTAACCACCTTTGTTCTGCCTGATGGTTAATATGTTCTAGATGAGCAATTAATATTAGGTATACACAGCTGTAGCTTGTCTGACAAATACTTTTTCAGTCATGCATTTAGCTCTCTCTTTGTGGACAAATTAACAACATGCCTCATAGAAATCTTTATTGTACTATTTTTATATTATGTAGTTCCAGCCAGTTTATCCAAAGGGCAGATTATGCACAATTAGATATGCATGTTGTGTCATTTCTGAACAGGAGGACCACTTTTTATTAAAAACCATACATGGTAATATTGATATAATACATTTTTTTATTCTCTCCATCTTCCCTATGTAATTCTTCCTTTTAGGCTGTCCTTATCAACTAAGATAGTTGAAGAATTGTATTTCTTGACTTTACAAATAATGGTTGCCTGTATATAATTAGTATATTAAATATATGGGTGACTGTGCCATTGGCTGGAATTCTAATTTTACACAACAGTATTCCTCTAAAGCAGAATTCCTCAGCCTCGGCACTATTTTCTGGGTAAGAAAAATTTTTGTTTTGAGGACTGTCCTGTGGATTGTAGGATGCTTAGTAGCTCTGTCACTTTTATCCACTATCTGTGAGTTGCACTTCCCACCCCCAGTTGTAGCAACCAAAAGAGTCTCCAATCATTGTCAAAGAAAAATTGATAAATGTCCTTGGAGGAGGGGGAGGGCACAATTGTTTCCAGTTGAGAACTACTATAATATGATTTCTAGTGAATTCTGACACATATTATAGCAACCCATTCTCCCCCATTGCCAGTCTTAAGATTGTTGGCATGAACATTGACAAAGAAATGAGGAAAAAAGTGAGACCAGCACTTCTAATATAACATACACATGTGGATCTGGACAATGATGAATTTCATATTAAGAAAAAAAGTTTATATCCCTTTATTCAGATTTTTCACACAGATCTTTGTAAGATAGTGAGGTTTTGCTCTCCAGGCCCTTTAGTGTTCCTTTCTTTAGAAATGCCTTTTTCCCCTATTGTTATTGTTGTTATTATTATTCCCTTAATGACTATTAATTTAAAAGATTGCATTTATTCATTATTTTTGCTGTGCAAAATATTTTAGAACAGATGCTATTGTAAGTGAGCTTCATTATGTCTAAGGAAACTTTTTCTAAGTAGGCAGTTTCTGTAAATTAGAAGGGTTTAGGGAGGAGAAACCCTTTACATTTAGAGAAAGGATGATTTTCAATTAATTGAATGTTGTTATTAAATGATCTCAGTCTTTTAGTGTACCAGTTGGCAGGGATATCAGATGAGATTTCAGGTTGTCCTTTCTCTGCAAGAGTGTGTTATCTTCTAAGTTTGCAATTTTGTAATCTAAAGCAATATCATATGGATTTAGTTCTGGGCTTTCTAGCCCCAAATTTAGGAGAAAATAAAATACTGCAGAGAGTTCATGGGTTTTGAGTAAATAGAACTGGATTCCAGTTCTGACTTCTACCTGTTTGCTGAGCATCACTGACCAAGTTGCTCAAATTCTCTCAACTGCTCTTTCTTCACCTGTGAATGGTGATTGAAGGGGGAACTATATGAGGGGAGGGTATGATAAGTACATCTTGAAAGAGCTGCTTGCATTTATTCTCTACAGTTTCTCTTATTCCATTCTTTATATTTAGTACCCACCATTTCATTGAAAATTGGTCTCTCAGAGTCATCAAAAACTTTCTGACTGAAAAATCCAGAGAACATTTAGTACTTTCCTTGATCATCTCTTCCTTTTCTCTAAATAAGGGATTGGCAAACTTTCCGTAAAGAGCCAGATAGTAAGGATTTACATATTTGTGGTCTAGATGGTCTCTGTCTCAACGACTCAACTCTGTCATTGCAGTGCAAAAAGAACCATGGACGATATGTCAATGAATGGATGTGTCTGTGTTCCAGTCTGTTAATTACCAAAGTAGACTGTTTGCCAGATTTAACCCATGGACTAGTTTGCTGTCCCCTACTCCAAACGCCTTCATTAGCTTCCCATTTTCCTTGGTATCCTTTAGTTTTCTAAATACCAAAGGATTTGTTTCCTACATCTCTAATTACTCCTCTACCTCTTTTACTGGGTGGGATCTCTTTACCTTCCACATCTTATTTGTCTGAATTAAGATAGTGCCCCGATGTTTCAAAATGAGGCTATCGCGTTCCCTCTCAAGCCTGTATCCTCTGCTTAAAGTCCATGTCTCAGCATGGAATACAAGGCCCTTTGTAATTTGATTTCTACCAATTTCCACATTTCCTTCTCAACAAATTCCTTTTCCCCTGTCAGCCATTGCAAGCTATTTGTATTTTTCCAATTGTCTGGTGCTTCCTCTGGGCCTTGGCATATATTGTGGGAATCCCCTGTCCCTCCCTTTTATCCTGCCATGTTTTGCTAGTACAGGCTGCCTCCAAATAATGCAGCCCTTGGGTGTGTGTGTGTGGTGTGTGTGCTGTGAGCGGCAGGGTGTGCACCTGTAGGAGCTTGATTGTGTGAGTCAGCAAGTCAATCTAGGTTAGTAGACGTTGCCCCAGCCTGTGTCCATTTATCACAACATAACCAGCAAATTCGCTTCTGTACTCCCTGCCGGCTTCCCAACAGCTTCCCTATATAAGCCTCTGAAAACTGCAGCAGGGGGCCCAGAATTTGGAGACTGAACTCTCCACTGGGTCCGTCTGGGTAATAAAACTTCGTTCCTTCATCTCTCAGAGTGTTGCTTGGGTTTCTCAGCTAGACCTAGATCTCTTCTACAATATTTGGTTCCCTGACCAGGAAACCCAACTGAGCAGGCCTGTTGCACCTCCAGCTTGGAAGACAGTGGGCATGGCCAGTGGTGATCTCTGGACGAAGGAGATAGGCGCCACCTGTTCACTTGATGGTGCCTCTTTCTGAGGAGTTTCACGCAGGCTGCATCCCTGAGACCCGGCCCGACTCAGCGGAGAGAGGGATCGAACGACACTGGAAGACTTTGGAAAAGGTAAGCCCCTGGGTGCCAAGTCAAGTCCCAGTCAGGCCTGTCTCCAGACAGAAGAGGAGACTGTTCACCTCCTAATTTCTCAGTTAACGAGATTACAGAACAGGGCAGAATTGGGGGAGGTCATGTTTAAACTCTGAGTGAATATGTGAATGAATGAGGACGGCAGGGACTTGCACCTGTCATAGCAGTCTGTGGTTCCACAGCTTGTGCTGGAGTCCAAGTGGGCCCCAACCTGCATTCCACAGCTATGTCATACGGCATAATGGCTAATCTGGACTCTACATGGACGCCTTAGCTAAGACGAGCCTAAGTTCTCACGAGAGAAGCGGACAGGCAGGCACCTGAAAGGTCTTGAAAGGGGCACCCCTATCCCTTGTCTATTGCCTGCCATCAACACAGGGATGGGTTCATCACAATCCAAACCCACCATTTTGACCTGCATGCCTAGGAATTTTAAAAAGGGTTTTTCTGGAGATTATGGCATCCAGGTGAATCTGGAAAAACTCCGAACACTCTGCAAGTCGGAGTGGACAACTTTCAGTGTCAACTGGCCTTCAGAAGGAACCCTGGATGTACCCAGGGTTCATGCAATATGGTTAGTGGTCACTGGAAACCCAGACACCCCGATCAGTTCCCCTACGTTGATTCCTGGTTAGGGATTACAGAAACACTGCCCCCATGGGTTCAATTACGCACTGGGAAAAAGGGACAGAGCAGGATTTTAGTAACTCAGGAGGCAGGGCTCCAGAGGCTGATCATTCACCAGGGACCGACAGAAGACCCCCTGCCTCCGCCACCACTGTACGCTACTACACAGGCCTTTCCCCCCAAACCCTGGCACATTACCAGGTCTCCCAGAGACGACCCCTCCCTCAATCTCTCCACCTGGCCCAGAACCACGGAACAAACCTCCTTGCTGTGCCCCCCCCCCCCATGGCAACCACCTTGGGCCTCACGACCACATCAGGAAAAGACCCAGAAACCCCAATAGCCGAGTGGTTTTGGTCAGCCCAGCCAGCCCTACAAATGCCCCTCTGGGAGATGCAGGGCCCGCCCCATCTGGATGAGAATGGGACCCTCCAGACCGGTCGGCCCATCCTCTATTATCAGCCCTTTACAACAACAGACCTCCTGAATTGGAAACACCATACTCCCTCTTATTCCGAAAAACCCCAGGCCCTTATCGACCTCATGAAATCCATTTTTCAGGCCCATCGTCCCACCTGGGACGACTGTCGCCAATTCCTCCTAACTCTGTTCCATACAGAGGAGAGGCGACAAGTCCTAACAAAGGCCCGGAAGTGGCTGCAGGAGCACGCCCCACCTGGTGTCCTGGACCCGGAAGAATGGGCTCGAGCGATGGCCCCAGACACCCAGCCCAACTGTGATTTCAACTCTGAGCAAGGGCAGGCCGCGCTCCAACAATATCAAGAGGCGATCCTTTGAAGGGTCCGAGAGAGTACCAAGAGACCCACAAACATGACAAAAATGACCTCAGGTGTTCAAAAACCCGATGAATCTCCAGGGGATTACTACAAACCACTCAGCGAGGCCTTCCGGGTCTACACTTCTTTTGATTCAGAAGCTCCGGAAAATCAGAGGATGATGAAAGCCACCTTCGTCACACAGGCAGCTGCAGACATCAAGAGAAAACTACAAAAGCACGATGGCTTCGCGGGCATGGATATCTCTCAGCTGCCAGAGGTCACTGATAAGGTCTTTGTCAATCAGGACGAGGTCGCCGAACAGGAAGCCTGGAAGAAGTTAAAGCATTGCGCCTCACTACTAGCAGCAGCCCTGGGAAAACCTAACCCCGCCAGAAGAGAAGGGCCACCCCAGAAAGGCGGAACCAATGTCAAGAGGGTCCTGCTGGCCAGAGACCCATGCGCCTATTGCAAGGAGAGCAGACATTGGAAGAATGAGTGCCCCCAGAAGACCCAGATGTGTGGAGGGGACACTCCAAAAGGGAAATACCGACCTGAGGCCAAGACCATCTGATCAGACTGGCAAACCTGGGCACTGAATAGGGGCAACTGGGCTCATTGGACCTTGGCCCCCATGAGCCCTTGGTCAGGTTACAAATTGGGGGCCAGACAGTGACCTTTATGGTAGACACCGGTGCAGAGCACTCTGTGGTCACCACCCTTGTCACCCTCCTTCAGCGGGAAAACTGTTAACATCATAGGAGTAACAGGGGACCAGTCGGACACGTGGCCATTCTGCCAATTGAGGACCTGCCAGCTTGGTGGCCATGAGGTGACCCATGAATTCCTGTACCTGCCCAATCCCCCTACTCAGAAGGGACCTTTTGACCAAACTGGGGGCTCGGATCACCTTCAAACCTGGGGGACTCAAAACCCTAAGCCTCGGGACCAGTCTCACTCTCCTAGTCACTGTTCCCTGGGACAAGGAATGGAGACTACACACAGAAGAGAGCTCAATCCAGAACCCGGAAGAGTTACTAGGCCTGTTTCCCAAGGTGTGGGCTGAGAGGAACCCCTCAGGAATGGCATGGAATCACGCACCGGTCGTTGTTGACTTGAAACCCGGGGCATTCCCGACCCAACAAAGGCAGTACCGGATCCCGCTTGAAGCATCGTTGGGCATGATTGAGCATATGAACAGCCTAAAGAAGGCGGGGATCTTAGTTGAGTGTCAGTCACCCTGGAACAGCCCTCTACTACCAGCAAAGAAGCCAGACAGGACTGGATACTGACCAGTCAAAGACCTGAGGTCCATCAACAACACCACCTTCACTGTGCACCAAGGTGTCCCCAACCCTTACACTCTACTGGGAGAGCTGCTGCCAGAGACTGCCCAGTTTAGCTGTCTGGATTTGAAAGATGCTTTCTTCTGTCTACGACTGGCCCCCATGAGTCATCCTCTGTTTGCATTCGAGTGGGAAGATCCTAATACTAAAAAGAGAACACAACTGACCTGGACTCAGCTCCCACAAGGCTTCAAAAACTCTCCCACACTCTTCGGAGAGGCGCTGGTGGCAGACCTGGCAACCTACCCCCAGGAGGACTACAGGTGCCCCCTCCTACAGTATATTGATGATCTCCTGCTTGCCAGTAGAACAAAGAAGGATTGTTGGGAAGGGACCCAGGCCCTCCTCCAGCTCCTGACACAAACCGGGTACAAGGTGTCCTGGAAGAAACCCCAGATCTGCCAACAATGGGTCAGGTACCTGGGATTCAATATCACACAGGGGCACCAGACCCTCAGACCTGAGCAGAAGAAGGTGATCTGCACCATCCTGACCCCCACCAGAAAGAGGTGGCTCTGTGCGTTCCTTGGAGTGCCGGGTTTCTGCTGCATCTGGATTCCTGGATATGCAGTAATAGCCAAGCCTCTCTACAAAGCTTTAGCAGGCCCAGAGAGGGACCCCCTATGTGGGGAGAAGCCCAAAAAACAGCCTTTAGGGAAATGAAAGAACACCTGGGATCGGACTGGCCCTAGGGCTCCCAGATGTAACTCAGGATTTCAACCTGTTCATGCACAGGAAAAACAAGGTGGCCCTGGGGATCCTTACAGAGACAATCGGGCCTTGGCAAAGTCCCATCGCTTACCTCTCTAAGCAGTTGGACTCGGTGGCTGCCGGATGGCCACCCTGCCTGAGGGCCTTGGCAGCCACTGTGACTCTTATTAAGGAAGCTGATAGACTGACACTCTGACAGGTTATCCATGTCACAGTACCCCATGCTGTCACTGCCTTGATGAACTCACATGGACACTGATGGATATCCAACCCGCAGCTTATGCACTACCAGGGCTTGCTCTGTGAGAATCCCAGAATTACCATAGAAACCGTGCTCAACCTGAATCCCGCCACGTTTTTATCCAAAGAAGATGTGTAGAAGTGATGCAAGAGGTCTACACCAGTTACCCTGACCTCCAAGACAAAACACTCCCTACCCTGGCATGAACACTATTCAGTGATGGGAGTAGCTTCATCAAGGGTGGGAAGAGATGTGCAGGGTATGCGGTCACTACCATTGAAGAGGTAATAGAAGTGGCGCCCCTACCACAAAGATGGTCAGCGCAGCAGGTGGAGTTCTGGATACTGATCTGAGCACTTGTGGTTAGCCAAAGGACAAGCGGTCAACATCTACACTGACTCTAAGTATGCATTTGCGACCATCCATATCCATGGAGTCATTTATAAAGAAGGAGTTCTCTTAACTGCCGGGGAAAAGTATCAAGAACAAAGAGGAGATTCTTTAGCTGCTACAGGCAATTTGGGAGCCAGCTATGGTCGCTGTCATTCACTACTGGGGGCATCAGAAGGGCGAGGACATGGTCGCTCGAGAAAACAGGTTCGCGGATGAGGCTGTGAAACGAGCAGCAGGAGAAGGCTATGAAAAGCTGGCCCCAGAATTAGTCCTGCAACTTTCCCTCCTAGAACAAAAAGCCAACCCTCTGATAAACACCAAAGAGGAATAGGACTGGATTGAGGGAGAGGGAGGAAGCTGAACCTCCGAAGGAGCTTGGATACACCCAGATAATCGGGTCTTCATGCCCAAGGGAGCTGCCCACGCCCTTGTCCAACAGTACCATCAGCTCACTCACCTGGGAAAAGCTACACTGGAGACCCTACTGGGCCGATACTACTACATAGCATGACTGGCCTCCCTCTGTGCCACTGTCAGTAACCATTGCCTGGTTTGCACTAAAAACAACTCTGTACAGGGCCCCCGTGTTCAGGCAGGGGTCCAACACACAGGCACAGCCCCCTTTGAAGACATCGTAGTAGACTTTACAGAAGTGAAACCTAGCTGAGGTTATAAATACCTCTTGGTGCCTAGAGCAGCATTGTGCCCGGGAATTTCCTCCTGTCAGCCTTCATGTTACTCAAATGTGGCCAGTCTCGAAGCCAAACTCAGCATGTAAATGCAATGCCTTCCCCCCAGCGTGGGACATGACACCCGGGGATGAGCCTCCCTGGCACCGAGGGACCACTATCAACTACCAGCTGATGATGCAACTGGAAAATGACCTTATACAGAAGGTTCAACGAGGATCAATGGAATATCCCTGTCTACATAAAATAACATGACTTTAAAATGCTGTTTGACCTAATGTAAGGGGGAAATGGAAAGGAGAAATGAGTTTATATGGCTACGAGTCTCTAAAAAAGAATCTGGAGGCTGTCAGGATTGCCCTTATGCACAACTGAGCAGAGTCTGAGAGACAGATAAAGCAGATACAACCCCCAGATATCGGTTCCTTCGAGGGCTAAAGAGACCCATGGGAGTTATGGTCATGGCCGATGGGGTTAACTACTAGGTCAGATGGCCCCTCTTTGGAACTGGTGTTTATGTGTGATGAATCTGGACTCAGATGGGATCTCTCTACATAAGACTTTCATGCTAATGTGCTGGAGGTGCAGTTAGTGTCGGGGTTTAAGATATATTTAGGGGATTTGAATCTCTGGACTGACAATGTGATAGCCAGGTCCTGAGCCTCAACAGACTCCAGCACCTACAATCTGACTTATTGGGCTCACCACACTCAGCTAAGAGGGAGTTGAAGAAGGACAACCACCACACCATGGAGCCTAGAGTGATTACAACTGAAAGTGGGAGGATTGCATCCAGCATCCATGTGGAATCTGAGCCTCCTCTTGACATAGAGGTGCAATGGACACAACCAATCCAATGTCCACATAGAAAAGGTGGCATTGGATTGAGAAAAGTGGACATGATGGCTGATGGGTATGGGGAAGAGGCAGGAAGAGATGAGAGGTGGAGGCGTCTTTGGGACATGGAGCTGCCCTGGATGGTGCTTCAGGGGCAATCACCAGACATTATAAATCCTCACAGGGCCCACTGGATGGAATGGGGGAGAGTATGGGCCATGATGTGGACCATTGACCATGAGGTGCAGAGGTGCCCAAAGATGTACTTGCCAAATGCAATGGATGTGTCATGATGATGGGAAGGAGTGTTGCTGGTGGGGGGAAAGGTGGGGTGGGGGTGGTGGGGTTGAATGGGACCTCATATATATATTTTTTTAATGTAATATTATTACAAAGTCAATAAAAAAAAAAAGACAAATAAATAAATAAATAAATAAATACCTCTTGGTAATGATATGTACTTTCTTAGGTTGGATTGAAGTGTTCCCCACCCGCACCGAGAAGGCAAGAGAAGTAACTAAGGCCTTACTCAGGGAAATTGTCCTAAGGCATGGGTTGCCGATGTCAATAGGAAGTGACAACAGCCCAGCTGTCATGGCGACCATAGTCCAGGAGCTGGCAAAATGTTGGGAATCAAGTGGAAACTCCATGCCGCCTATAGGCCCCAGAGCTCAGGGAAAGTTGAATGCATGAATTGAATCCTCAAAACCACCCTAGCCAAATTCTGCCAAGAAACTGGTCTCCCTTGGGTGGACTTGCTTCCCTTGGCCCTTCTCTGGGTGAGATGTACACCAGGACCCACTGGTTTTTTACCCTTCGAGATCCTATTCGGACAGCCACCCCCCATTGTTCGGGCATTTAAGGGAAATTCTAGGCTCCTAGGATAGGCTAACCAGGATTCCCTCCTCCAGTAGCTAGGGGGAGGGGAGTCCTAGCCAAGATACACAAAACTGTTTCCTCCCAGAACCTCATTCCCCTGGGACACCCTGTTCACTCCTACCTACCATGGACCAAGTCTGGGTCAAAGATGGGAAGAAAGAACCCCTCCAGCCCTCCTGGACAGGGCCACAAACAGTGATCTTAGTAACCTCCACTGCTCTTAAGGTTGCAGGTATTGTCCCTTGGGTCCATCATTCCAGAGTCAAGAAGGCACACCGGTGAGGAGCCAGAGGACTGGCTGTACCTGACCATCCTCTGAGGGTGTGGATCACTTGGAAACCTCAAGCACCAGCCAGATGAGGTGACAGCTGAATGAGCCCCTGTTCCTGGTGGAGCCTGTCCTTGTGCTGCTTAATCACCACTATACTTGGGATCGGGCTCACTGCTGTGGCCCCCACAGACTGGACTACTGGAAATAGGATCCTAATTACAATCACTTACTGGGGCGTAGTAGGAGGCTTCTGTGCCTTAAGTTGTTTCTGCTTCCCCTCCTGACCTGTTCCCTTAAGACTGAATCTCCAGCTCAGTGAAAGTTACAGGTTAGTACGGCCTGGGGAAATCAGGAAGTCCTAAATGCCTCAACCCCTTTTCTCACAGCAGCCACCTCAGCCTCCATTGTATTTGACACATGCCAGGCAATAAGGAAAGAGGCTGCTCTAACCCCAGGTGGGGCTGCAAGGGCATTATCTATCGCACCTATGAGAAGTATTTGTGCAAAGAGTCAGATGGGGAACATTTCTGCCATCATGGGTCCTACCTGATAGGAGCTACTGCATCCTGGGGACCATTGTTGGTCCCATGCAACTTTCACTACCTGCTACAGAAGATCCCCTACCCACCACAGTGTGGCCGGGCACCTTGTATCCTAGTAAACCTCACCCTTTTAAATTAGTCCAACACTTTTCAAAAGGCTCAGGCAGGGGAATGGATTGGCATAGGAATATATGTCCCAGCATCTGAAGACCTGATGACTTCATACAGGTTCAGCTAGTTCAAGAAGCCCTCTCAACTCAGGAAGACCTCTCCTCCGGACAGGTCCTACCAAGAAATATTAGCAAAGCCCCTCAAAGGCTTGAGACTAGGCTCAAGAAGATACCCAAAAATATACTCCTGAGCCAAGTCCAAAATTTCCATCAGCTCCTGAATAAGACCCTGCCTAGTGTTGCAATCTCCTGCTGGCTATGCGCTTCTCCCAATCTGACCATCTTTCCTGTGCCCATTTCGGAGAACATAACCTCATACCTTGGGAGTGACTCAGAGACAATAAACCCCTCCCCATCTGCATAACTGAACCCCAGGGGGAACTACTTACCTGTATAAATGTGACCCCGGGACCCAGCCCCACACCCACACCCACGCCAGCTGCCTTGCCCCTCAGGGAAACTAACTGCAACACCACTTACCCATTTAATGGAACTGAATGGTGTGCCAGGAACTCCACTGCCTGAATCTGTGGTACTCAATGCTACCAATGCTTGCCCCCGGCAAGCCAAGGCATTTGTTACCTAGTTTGACCCATGCCATTGTTCTCGGTATATGGGAACGAGCTGCCGGAGAACTCTCCCAAACCAAACAAGCAGTGCAGGCAATCCCTATACTCCTGGGACTAGGGATGACTACAGGTGCAGCAGCGGCTGGGGCCTCTCTTGCGATAGGTCAGCAGGGCTTGCAAAACCCGGCATGGGAAACATCGAAGGACCTCAAAGAGATAACGGGGGCCCTCAGCAGGATTCAAAGCCAAATAGACTCACTCACAGAGGTAGTACTACAAAATAGGTGAGAATTAGACTTGCTGAACACCAGTGCAGGGGGAATTTGTCAGGCTCTGGGTGAAGAGTGCTGCTTTTATGCCAACTCCTCAGGTATAGACAGGGACAAGATAGCTGTTCTTAAGGAAAGACCTAAAATCTGCTTAGATCAAGCTTACCAGGCAACCGCCAGCAGAAGCCACTTCCAATATCTCCTCACCTGGATATTGCTGTTCATGCCAGCAGTAGCCACGATTTTCTTCCTCATAACCTTTGGGCCGTGCGTCCTGTGATGCCTAATGCAGTATGTCACTTCCCACTTAAATGACCTAACGTACCAAGTGATGCCTCAGGTGAAATATCAACTGCTAGGCACAATGGAACAGTACTCTGTGTCAAAAGGTGATGCCTCATAGAAATTATTAGGGCATCAAAGGGGGGAATGTTGAGGGAATCCCCTGTCCCTCCCTTTTATCCCACCATGTTATGCCAGTGCAGGTTGCCTCCAGATAACACAGCCCTTGGATGTGAGTGTGTGCTGTGAGCTGCAGGGTGTGCACCTGTAAGAGCTTGATTGTGTGAGTCGGCAGGCCAAACTAGGTTAGCAGACATTACCTAAGCCTGTGTCCATTTATTGCAAGGTAACCAGCAAATTCACTTTTGTACTCCTGCCTGCTTCCCAATGGCCTCCCTATATAAGCCTCTGAAAACTGCAGTTAGGGGGCCCAGAATTTGGAGAGTGAACTCTCCTCTGGGTCCATGCACACAATAAAACTTCATTCCTCCATCTCTCTGAGCGTCACTTGGGTTTCTTGGCTAGACCTAGACCTCTTCTGCAACAATATGGTTTATGATTTCTTCCTCTTGGAAAATTTTTCCTTTCCTTTTTTTTTTTTGGAAATAGTTGTATTCCAACTTAGTTAGCTCCTTCTCCCAGATGACTTATTTATATTTCAGCTTAGTTAGCTCCTTCTCCTAGAAGACTTCTTTGAATCCCTACCCAACATTGGATTAGGAGGTTTTCATATAAGTGTTCTTTTAACTCTTTGTTTCTATATTAGGGTTTCTTGTGCTGTATTGTCATCTCTTATTTACATTTTCCCCTAGACTGCAAACTCTGAAAGAAGGTGAGTGTCTTATTCATAATTATAGTCCTTCTGTCTGAGGACTCAAATAAATATGAATTGAAAAAACGAACTAATTAAATACTAATACCCTATAAGTTTCATTCTACCCTGCCTTTCCCTGATCTCTTGCCCTTTCCCTAAATCTGTTTATCCTGAATTGGTTTCCTTATCAATATATGGTGTCACTATTTTTCTGAGTGTGTAAGTTAAAAACCTGGGAATCACTCCTCAATTATCCTCAGGCTATATAGTAAATAAGGTTTCCCAGAACAGTTCAAAAACAATCTTGTAGTTTATTTCCACAATTTATATGAAATCTATCTAATTTTTTAGAGTTTTTCTGCTGTTGTCCTTTTCAAAGCCACATTCATTTCTAGCCTGCACTACCTTGGTAGCCACCTTACTGTCCTTATGTTTACACTTGTGCATATTCTGCTGAGCAGCCAAAGGGAGTATCTTAACCTAAGTCTTTCATTGACTTCCCAGTACACTTAGTATGAAATAAAAACCATACTTTATGATCTAGCTTTTGCCCTGCTTTTAAAGTTCATCTTGGTCCATATCTCACCAATCACTGCTTTCTAGCCACTTCGAACCTCTTTTCCCTTCCTTGAATACAACAAGAATATTTTCTGCTTTGAGATTATTTATTTGAGAAGTTTGAGTTTACAAAACTATCATGCATACCATATAGGATTCCCACACCTTGCCCCACCACCAACAACTTACATTGTTGTGACACATTTGATGCAAATGATGAAAGAATCATGAGAGGACTTTCTCATACTTGTACCAGTCCATCATTCACCATGGGTTTCACTGTGTACATGCCTTGTACTATGCATCCAAAGTGTACACTCAATGACTCTCAGTTTCATCACAGAGTTGTGCTGTCATCAGCTTAGTCCAGTTCAGAATGTTTTTATTATTCCAAAAGAAAAAAATTATACCCCTTTATAAAACTATGTTATTGAGCCTTAGCATTGATATAGTACCTTCTTTACCATTGCTGTTAAAATATTACAAAATTACTGTTAACTATAGTATATATGTTGCATTAGTTGTGTTTTCTCATGTATCTTAACACATTGTAATAGAGAAACATTCTTGTTTTTGTACGGTTAGCCACAATAATTGTCTACTACCAAAATAGCTATGTTATACAGTCCCTAGATTATTATTTAGCTTTCTTTCAATTGACAACCCCCTAGACTACCCCTTTCAGTCACATTCACATCTATAAATCAGCAGCATAAGATATATTCAATATAATGTTACCATCAACTCTATCCCTTTCTCCAAATTTACAATCCCCTTCATTAAGCATTCAACCTCCATTCAGTGCCAGCTCCCCCTTCTCAACCCACATTCTATCTCTTAGTAACCTATAACCTATAATTTAACTCCATGAGTTTGCTTATTGTATTTATTAGTTTGGTCCAAAAGGAATTGCAGTTTTAGACCATGAATTTTAAGTCATCATAACTAGGCTCAAACACATCTTTATAATCAAAATAGGAACTATTACAATCAACACATTTTTGCCAATGAGAGATAAGTTTGTTCCTGTAGCATAAAAATATGTGCTTTGGGTTTGACAAACTCTTGGAAAGCATTCTCTGAATCCTGTTGGTTGTGGAAATGTTTACCCTGCAAAAGGTTTTTGAGATGCTTGAAGAAGTGGTAGTTGGTTGGCAAGAAGTCTGGTGAATATGTTGGATGAGGCAAAACTTCATAGCCCAATTTGTTAGCTTTTGTAATGTGCAGTCTGGTGTTGTCATGGAGAAGAATTGAGCCCTTTCTCTTGACCAATGCCAGATGCAGGTGTTGCAGTTTTCAGTGCATCTCATTGATTTGCTGAGCATACTTCTTAGATGTAATGGTTTTGTCAGGATTCAGAAAGCTGTAGTGGATCAGATCTGCAGCAGATCACCAAACAGTGACCATGACCTTTTTTTGGTGCAAGTATGGCTTTGGGAAGTGCTTTGGAACTTCTCCTTGGTCCAACCATTGAGCTGGTCATCGCTGGTTGTCCTATAAAATCCACTTTTTGTCACGTGTTACAATCTGATCAAGGAATGGTTCCTTGTTGTTGCATATAATAAAAGAAGATGACACTTCAAAGGGACGATTTTTAAAACTTTTGGTTAGCTCATGAGGCACTCACTTATTTAGCCTTTTCACCTTTCCAATTTGTTTCAAATGCCAAACAACTATAAAAAGGTTGACGAGTTCTCTAACAACTTCTTGTGTAGTTTAAGAGGATCATCTTCAATGATTGCTCTCAATTGGTCGTTGTCAACTTCTGATAGCTGGCCACTACACTCCTCATCTTCAAGTCTCTCATCTCCTTTGCAAAACTTCTTGAACCACCACTGCACTGTACTTTTGCTAGCAGTTCCTGGCCAAATGCGTTGTTGATGTTGCAAGTTGTCTCTGCTGCTTTACAACCCATTTTGAACTCAAAAAAGAAAACAGTTTTCATTTGCTTTTTGTCTAACATCATTTCCATAATTAAAATAAATATAAAATAAATAGCAAGTAATAAGTATTAGCAAAAAAACAAAAGTGAGAAGTGCACATTAAAATATTGTATAGCATAACCACATTTAAGAATATATTCCAATGTCAAATAGCAAATTGCAATGATGCAAAATGGCAATTACTTTTTCATCAACCTAATAGTTCATATTAGTAAGACCATACAATTTCTGTCCTTTTGATTCTGGCTTATTTCACTCAACATAATGTCCTCAAGGTTCATCCATTTTATCATATGCCTCCCAACTTCATTTCTTCTTAAAATTGACTAGTATTCCATAGTATGGATATACCATATTTTGTTTATCCACTCATTGGTTGATGGGTACTTGGGTTGTTCCTATTATTTAGCAATTGTGAATAATGTCACTATGAATATGGGTGCACAAATGTCTTTTCATGTACTTACTTTCACTTCTTCTGAATATATTCCTAATAGAGGGATTGCTAGATCATATGGCAGTTCTATATTTAGTTTCTGGAGGAACTGCCAAACTGTCTTCCGTAAGGCTGCACCATTTTATGTTCCAGCAATAGTGAAAGAGTGTTCTATTTCTCTGCATCCTCTCTAGCACTTGTAATTTTTTTTTTTAATAAAGACCATTCTGTGAGGCATGAAAAGTTATTTCATTGTAGTTTTGACCTGTATTTCCCTAATAGCCAGTGATAGCAAGCATCTGTTCTCATGCATTTTGGCCAATTGTATTTCTTCTTTGGAAAAAAAAATGTCTGTTCAAGTCTTTTGCCCCTTTTTAAATTGGGCTGCTTGTCTTTTTATCATTGAATTTTGTGATCTCTTTGTGTAACATGCAGGTCATACCCTTATTGGATATGTTGTTTCCTAAAATTTTCTCCTGTTGAGTAGGCTGCCTTTTTCCTTCTTAACAAACTCATTTGAAGCACAAAAGTATAATTTTGAGGAGGTCCCATTTATCTATTTTTTCATTCATTGCTTGTACTTTGGGTGTAAGTTTTAAGAAACTGTCACTAACCAATAGATCTTGAAGATATTTCCCTACATTTTCATCTAGGAATTTTATGTTCTGGCATTTATATTTAGGTCCTTCATCCATTTTGAGTTAAATTTTGTATAAGGTATGAGATAGGGATCCTCTTTCTTTCTTTTGGATATGGAGATACAGTTCTCCCAACACCGTTTGTTGAATAGACTGGTCTGACCCAAATAGGTAGGCTTGACAGCACTGTCAAAAATCATTGACTGTAGAATGAGGGTCTATTTCTGAATTCTGTTAGACTCCATTGGTCAATACGTCTATTCTTATGCCAATATCATACTGCTGTTTTTACCATTGCTGTTAAGTAATAAACATGCTTTAAAGTTAGGAAGTGAGAGTGCTCCAAGTTTGTTGTTCTTTTTTAGGTATTTTTAGCTACTCAGGGACACTTACCCTTCTAAATAAGTTTGATAATTGCCTTTTCTGTTTCTGGAAAAAGGCTGTTGAAATTTTTATTAGGACTGAATTAAATCTGTAAATAATTTTTGTTAGAATTAATCTCTTAACAGTATTTAGTCTTCTGATCCTTGAACTCAGAATGTCCTTCCATTTATTTAAGTCATCTTTGGTTACTTTCAGCAATATTTTGTAGTTTTCTGAATATAGGTCCTTTATGTCCTTGGTTAAATTTATTCCTAAGTATATGATTCTTTTAATTGTTATTGTAAATGGAATTTTTTTCCCGATGTTCTTCTCAGATTGCTCATTGGTAGTATTTAGAAATGCTACTGATTTTTAAAATTTTAATTTAGGGGAGAATTTCTTTTATTTTCTCCTCATATAATAAACTTTATTTGCAGAGAAGTTTTGAATTGCAAAAAAGTTACATCAAAAGTATATGGGATTCCCATAGAGTCCACCCCATTCTCCTCCCCATTTTCCCCTATTAATAACATCTTACATCATTGTGGTGCATTTGTTACACTTGACAAACAAATATTGAACATTGCTACTAACCAAGGTCTATGGTTTACAACATGGTTTATACTTTTGACGGTACAGTTTTATAGGACTTGACAAAATGTATAATGGCTTGTATCCATCACTGCAATATCATGCACACTATTGATTATCATGTATTATCCTTCAATCCCACCACTTTGTTGTAGTCATCTATTAGTTCTAGTAATTTTCCTGTGGATTTTTCAGGATTTTCTAGGTATAAAGTAATATTTTCACCAAATAGAAGAAGTTTTACTTCTTCCTTTCCTATTTGGGTATGTTTTATTTCTTTTTCTTGCCTAATTGCTCTACCTAGAACTTCTAGCACAATACTGTATAACAGTGGTGACACTGGGCATCATTCTCTTGTTCCTGCTTTCAACAAGAAAGCCTTCAATCTTTCACTATTGAATACAATGTTAGCTGTGGGTTTTTTGTATATGTACTTTACCATGTTGAGGAAGTTTCCTTCTATTCCTGTTTTTTGGATTATTTTTATCAAGGAAGAATGCTGTATTTTCTCAAATGCCTTTTCTGCCTCAATTGGGATGATCATGTGATTTTTCTTCAATTTATTAATGTGGTGCATTACACTTAGTCATTTTCTTGTGTTGAGCTACACTTACATATCTGGAATAAAACCCATTTGATCGTGATATATTGTTCTTTTAATGTGCTGTTATATATGGTTAGTGGATATTTTGTTGAAGATTTTGTATCTGTATTCATTATGGAAATGGGTCTGTAAATTTTCTTTTTTCGTAATATCTTTATCTGACTTTGATATTAGGGTGATGTTGGCTTCTTAGAATAAGTTTGGTGGCATTCTTTCCTATTCTTTTTTTTTGGAAGAGTTTGAGCAAGATTTGTATTAGATCTTCTTTGAATTATTGGTAGAATTCTGTGAAGCCATTTGTTCCTGCACTTTTCATTTTTGAAAGGTTTTTGATGAGTGTTTCAATCTCTTTACTTGTGATTGGTTTATGGAGGTCTTCTATTTCTTCTAGGGTCAGTGTAGGGTGTTTGTATGTTCGTAGGGATTTGTCCATTTTGTCTATGTTGTCTAGTTTGTTGCCATATAGTTGTTCATAGAATCCTTTTATGATTTATTTTATTTCTGTGTGGTTAGTGGTAATGTCCCCCCTCTCATTTCTGATTTTATTATTTACATCTTCTCTCTTTTTTTTTTGTAAGACTAAACATTTGTTAATTTTACTGATCTTCTCAGAGAACCAACTTTTAGTTTTGTTGATTTTCTCTCTTGTTTGTTGGTTCTGATTTTCATTTGTTTTCACTCTAATCTTTGTTATTTATTTCCTCCTGTTTGGTTTGGGAATAGTTTGCTGTTCTTTTTCTAGTTCATCTAGGTGTGCAATTAGGTCTCCAATTTTAACTCTTCTTTGTTAATGTAAACATTGAAGGGTATATATTTCTCTTACAGCACTGCCATTGCTGTATCCCCTAAGTTTTGATATATTGTGTTCTCATTTTCATTAGTTTTGAGATATTTACTGATTCCTTTTGCAATTTAATCTTTTTTTTTTTTTTAAAGATTTATTTGTTTATTTAATTTCCCCCCCTCCCCTGGTTGTCTGTTCTTGGTGTCTGTTTGCTGCGTCTTGTTTCTTTGTCCGCTTCTGTTGTCCTCAGCGGCACGGGAAGTGTGGGTGGCGCCATTCCTGGGCAGGCTGCACTTTCTTTTCACGCTGGGCGGCTTTCCTCACGGGTGCACTCCTTGCGCGTGGGGCTCCCCCACGCGGGGGACACCCTTGCGTGGCACGGCACTCCTTGCGCGCATTAGCACTGCACATGGCCAGCTCCACACGGGTCAAGGAGGCCCGGGGTTTGAACCGCGGACCTCCCATATGGTAGACGGACGCCCTAACCACTGGGCCAAAGTCCGTTTCCCTGCAATTTAATCTTTGACCCACTGATTTTTCAAGACTGTGTTGTTTAATTGACATACATTTGTAAATTTTCCCTTTTCTGTCTAGTATTCATTTCTAGCTTCATTCCATTAAGATTACAGAAAATACTTTGTATAATTTCAGTCTTAAAATTCATTGAGACATGTATTGTGACCCAAAATATAGTCTGTCCTGGAGAAAGATCCATAAATGCATGAGAAAAATCTACATTCTGATGTTTGGGGATGCAAGGCTGTATAAAAGTCCGTTAGTTCTAGTTCATTTATCATATTATTCAAGCTCTCTGCTTATTTATTTTCTGTTCAGTTGGCTTAACCATTGTGAAGAATGTTATATTGAAGTTTCCAACTCTTATTTTAGAGACATCTATTTCTCCCTTTAGTTTTGCCTCATCTCTTATAACAGTTTTGCATTTAAAATCTATTTTGCCCAATATTAGTACTTCAGATCATTTTGGTTATTATTTGCGTGTAATTCTTTTTTCCAACATTTCACTTTCAGCCTGATTGTATCTAAGGTGAGTATCTTGTAGATAGCATATAGGTGGCTCATATTTTTTATCCATTCTGTCAGTCTTTGCCTTTGATTGGGGAGTTCAATTTATTAATGTTCAATGTTATTACTATAAAGGCATTGCTTCCTTCATTCATTTTCTCTTTTGGCTTTCTCTTGTCATATCTTACTATTTTTTGTGTTTTAACCCTTTTAGTTACTCTTACTAATAATCTTAATTTCAACAGTCTTCTCCAAGTCTCTTGCTCTTGTCTTTTCCTTTCAGATGCAGTGCTCTGTTTAGTATCTCTTGTAAATCCAGTCTTTTGGTAACAAACCCTATTAGTTTGTTTGTGAAGATTTTAAACTCGCCCTTCTTTTCTGAAGGACTGTTTTTCTGGATAAAAAGAATTCTTGGCTGGAAGTTTTTCTCTTACAGTCCTTAAATATATTATACCACTGCCTTCTCCCCAACTTGGTTTCTGATAAGAGATTGGCACTTAGTCTTACTGAGCCTCTCTTGTATGCAATGCATTGATTTTCTCTTGCTGCTTTCAGAATCCTCTCTTTATCTCTGGCATTTAATATTCTCAGTTGTAAATATCTCTGAGAAGGTCTATTCAGATTTATTCCATTTGGGGTATGTTGTCCTTCTTAGAGATTGGTATTTATGTTTTTCATAAAGATAGGGAAATTTTCCATCATTATTTCCTTAAATATTCTTTCTGCCCCTTTCTATTCTCTTCTCCTGGGACACCTATAATGCTCAGGTTTATGTATTTCACATATTCATTCAATTCCATGAGTCACTGTACAATATTTTCCATTCTTTTTCTCAATTCTCCTGTGTTTTCAAGTTCAGATGCTTTGTCTTCTAATTCACTAATTCTGTCCTCATTCAATTCAAATCTGCTTTTATATGCCTGTAATGTATTTTTTATCTTGTCCATTGTGTCTTTCATTTCCATAAGTTTTTCTTTGCAGACTTTGAAATTGTTCTTTATGTTCACCAGTGTCTTCTTAATATTCATTATATCTTTAGTCATATTTTCTTTCAGCTCCTTAAATTGATTTAGGAGATTTGTGTGAACCTCATTAATTAGTTGTTTGAAATCCAGGATTTTTGAATTGTACCTTTGGCTGGGCTATATCTTCTTGTTTCTTATTATGACTTGAAATTTTTTTGCTGATATCTATGTTGATAATTATGTTGGTGAATTTACTCTGAGGGTCAGTTTCTCTCTCTTGCCTAATGGTTTTGTTTCATGGCTTTTCTTTAATTTTTGGTCAACTTTTTCTAAATCTTTGAAACTGTGGAGCTTAAGTTATCAAAATAGGGCCAGGGACCCATTAATGGGGCTCAGACCAGATCCAAGGGAGCCTGGGAAAGGAGAGATTCCAAAAGCTTTTTTTCACCCACAGGTTTCTGGCCTGCCAAAAGATGGTGCTCTTTGATGAATTCACAGAGGTGTCTATTTCAACTTCCACTGGCTGGTCTGGCTAGAGCCAAGAATTTAAGTAGGTTCTGCTGGCCTCCACCGAATCTGCCCTCCACCGAATCTTCCTCTTCCCAGGGAGGAAGACTTCTGCTCCCCTCTCAACTGGCCATAGTGAGCCACAGTTTTTGCTGAGGCTCTTCATGTTGAGGGTGGTGGATGGGCATGCTTAGCGGTACTGGAGCTAGTAACTCACGGTTTTTGTTTCAACCTCCTTGTCTCTCTGCCCCCTTGATCCTGGATGATGCACAGCACTGTCCTGGTCTGCAGGTCCCCAAAGCAGCTCCTTTGGGCAGCTTTTTTCCCCTTCTTCCACTGTTCATGTAAGGGAGTTGAGCCCTGGTGACCTGCTCCAAAGCCATATTTGTGGAAGTCCTCTCTGCTTTGAGAATTTGCACATCTCATTCCTCTTGCCTAGAATGATCTTTCTGTTGTTTTTGACATGGCTAATCTTTTTTCTACATTGAGTGTTTTGAATTTTAATGCATATATATGTTTGGGAACCACTAAAATAGTCATTTTTTTAATGCATTGCTCACATGATGAGAAGCAGGGAATGGGGACACAGACAGATGTCTGGAGTTTAGCTACCTCTCCCCAGCCAGAGCAGTTCTGCTTTAATCTTTTTATCTGGAAAATGAGAATGATGAGAGTATGTATTTCTAGGCTTTGCAAAAGGGTTAATAGAGATGATATTTACAATGTGTTCTGTCTGGATTGGTAAACTCTCCATAAATAATAGGTTTTTTGTTTTGTTTTTACGATTATTACATTGTTTTAATTAGGATTGCTCTGGAGCATTCAATTTCCTCACCTAAAAGGTAAAATTAGAACTTATTGATTGTTTTGAAACTTTATTTTAGTAGCAGAGTCCTCTATTCAAATAAAATCTAACCCAGGGTAAAAAAAAGATGACTGCTTGGATTAGGATAGAAACTCCAACTCTCTAAGAAGTGGACACATGGGAGATAAATTTTTCAAACAAAAACTACAGGTTTTGCTAAAGGATAGGTTGTGGGCTGATAGTGAAAATAGGTGATGTCCATCTGACTCCCAATTTCCTAACTACTACAACCAGGAGAATGAGAATACCATTTATTTAATGAAAACTACTTGGGACAGGATTTGGGGAAGATAAAAATTCATACTCTTGTACTGCCTTATTATACTGATGGGCTGTGCATCCTGAGAGCAAATGACTTGCCACCATACTGATAGTAAAAGGAACTCTTATGAAACTGCAAGAGAAAGTACAAATAATAGGTGACCTCATTTTCATTCTCTGTCCCATGCTGTAGCCTATTCTGAGATATTTAGCATACCATTTAATCAAATTCTTTATTCAATCACAATAACTATATAATCCAAATATTATAATGATACCTCTAATAATTTACAGCCCTTATCTGATATAAATCCTCAAGTGTGTCTGGGCCAAACACCACTGAAGGTTGTAATTGCCCTAGTACAAGCTGTAATGAAGACTTTCAAATAACCATGAGAATTCCCATATCTGAATTTTTGGCCATGCCATTACACTTACCAGTATTTTCACTTTGAGATTTTAGGCAGTTATCATTTGCCTCAGCATATCTTAAGTTTTTTATTCCTTTATTCAATAAACATATATTGCATTATTATTAGAAAGTCAAAAGTATTCATTGTCCTCAGGGGATTTAGTAATATTTATGAGAGACACGATTAAAACGAACCATAGCAATTAAAATCAGCTGGTCAGATGGGAAATAGAGTACAAGTATGTTTGCATATTTCTCCTGCTAATCACTGAAATTCCTGATTCTCTATATAAAACAAATATAAAAAGATCTTAAAGGTGGAGAGAAGAGGGCAGGCTGGTGAGGTACCTCAGGATTTGAGGAAAAACGGGATGAGTTCTCTAGCTCCTCTTTTCACCTCATATATCACAGACTGAATTCTAAAAAGCTGTCAATCCAGAAATGTCAACAGGGACAGGCAACAAAAGCTTTCTCTATAGGGCCAAGAAAAGAGGAGCATAGCAACAAAGAAAACTTCCAGACAGTAACCACTCTACTCCAGATAAATACCAGAGAAAAATCTGTGGCCCCATAGGACCCAGCATTCCACTTCTAGGTATATACCCCAAGAAAGTGAAAACAGTATCTCAAACCCTTACTCGTACACACATGTTCATAGCAATATTATTCACAAGTATCAAGAGGTGAAAACAACCCTAGTGTCCATCAACAAATGAATGGAGGGAGACTTCCAGGAAAATGGCCACAGAGTAGGTAGGCAGAGACTGACCCTCTCACAAAGAAATCAGAGAGAAGGCAGATACCTATCTAAAGGAGGTGCTTTGGATACATAAAGAACAGGAAGGTACTTTGAGTCATCTAGGAGGGTACTGGAAAGATAAAGAAGAAAACCATGAGTTGCTCGCCCCTGTGGCTGGAAATGGCACATATACTCCACCCTCATGGCAATTAACCTCGGTGCCCTTGGCATGCTGGTGCCAAGGACTGGGAGGGGGTGTTCCTTGGGAGGAAGAGGGTTCTGGCAGAGGGTGGAGAGTGGTTTCTTTGTGGTGAGTTTGGTCAGCTGAGCTTCCTTTGGCTCTTGGAAGGGACCATTACACAACAGGTAGAGGGGAGGGGGTATCCACTCAGGCAAGCTGTCACGATCAACTATCCACATGGGGAGAGAAAGCAATTAGATTAGAGAGGGGGCAAGGGCAGGACCCTAATCAGTAGGACTCTAACAAACTATAGAAGTCTAAAGATGTCTGGGGGCAGATAGCTCTCCGAAGACCAATGAACTTGAGACAATGTAGCTCAGTGGAGGAATTCCTGTCTTGCATATAAGAGGCCCTTGGTTTGATTTCTTGGTCCACTAAGAGAGTGATCCACCAGGTTATCAGATATCCAGTTGATACTTTATGACCGGGAACATACAGACATTCTTTTTGTTTTAGGCTTTTTTGAATCTGTTTTGTTTTTTTTAAGGTTCCTTTTTAAACATTTTTAACGTAAAAATTTTAAATCACTAAAACCTGGTGCATCATTTTCAGAGGGCAGGCTGCAGGGCGATTGATTGATGAACATCAATAGCCTGAGAAGCTCCTTAGGGGCCTAAAGGGATAGCTGTTTCTCCTTGGTTGTTTTGTTGTTGTTGTTGTTGTTGTTGTTGTTGTTGCTATTTTGTTTCTTGTTTGTTGTGTTTCCCCTTTCTTTGTTTACCATTTTTTCTTTTACCATTTTTTTTCTACCTATGTTATGTCTTTCCTTCATCTTTCTATCTTCTATTTTCTGTTGTTTTTCATTAATTCTACCTCTTTTTTTGGTCTTCAATTTTTTATTTTTTTATTTTTTTCTCACTATATTTCCTTTATTTTCTTCCCTTGTTTTTTACTTTTTCTTTTTTCCTTTCTCTCCTCATTATTTTGGACTTTTAGTTCATGCTGTATATTTTTCTCTATTTTGTTTTTCATTTCACTTGTTCTATTCAAATTTTTAAATCTTATTCCTCTGTACTTCTTATGATTTTTTAACTCATGTTAATTTTTTATTTATTTTCCTAGGTTTCTATGGCCCTCTTCTACCTTTTAAAATTTTTTTCTCTTCTTTTTCCTTTTCTCTGGTGCTAATTTTTTCCCCCAAGGGAACATAGATAACAGCAAGAAAATAGAATAAGAGGAACAAAGTGGAAAGTGAAACCATACAACACACACAAAAAATAACAAAATAAAACCCTAGAGTGGAAAGGGAAGCTAACCAAACAAATAAACCTATGAATATAAACAGATGCCTAGACACCAACAGAAATTACAAGCCATACTAAGAAACAGGAAGACATGGCCCAGTCTAATGAACAAACTAAAAAACAGGAGGAGATGCAGAACATGGAACAACTAATGAAAGATGTCTAAACAAATATCATGAATCAATGAAATGAAGGAAGTGATTATGGATATTAAGAAGACACTGGAAGAACATACAAAAGAAATTGTAAATATACACAAAGATGATAACAGATATGATAGTGATGAATGACACAATGCAAGAAATATACACTGGAAGCACATAACATCAGATTTGAACAGGCAGAAGAAAGAATCAGCAATGTGGAAGACAATACATCTGAAGTCAGTCAGATATTAGAACAGATAGATAAAAAGATAGAAAAAAATCCAGCAGAGATGTGGGGACTTGAATGAGAACAAGAAATGCAGCAAACATATGCATTATATGCATTCCAGGGGGAGGAGAGAAGGGAAAGGGGGCAGAAGGTGTGTTGGAGGAAATAATGACTGAATACTTCCCAACCCTTTTGAGGGGCATGGATGTACATGTCCAGGAAACACAGCACACTTCAAACAGTGTAAATCCTAACAGGCTAATCCAAGAAAAACACTTGTCAAATTGTCCAATGCTCAGGACAAAGAGGGGATACTGAAAGCATCAAGAGAAAAGAGATCCATTACATACAAGGGAAGCTCAATAAGAATAAGTGCTGATTTCTTATTTGAAACCATGGAGGCAAGAGGGCAGTGGTATGACATAGTAAAGGTGCTAAAAGAAAAAAATTTCCATCCAAGAATTCTCTATCCAGCAAAGCTGGCATTCAAAAATGAGGGAGAGTTCAAAATATTCACAGATAAATAGAAATTAAGAGAGTTTGTCAATAAGAAACCTGCTCTTCAAGAAATATTAAAGGGAGTTCTACAGGTTGAAAGGCAAAAAAACAGGAGAGTTGGAGGAGAGTGTAAGAATAAAAAGATCAAAAGAGAAATACAGACATCATATGTCATACACAAACCTAAAGAAGATATTGCTAATATAAGTAATTCCTTGACAGTAATAACACTGAATATTAATGGCTTAAACACTCCAATCAAGAGACACAGATTGGCAGAATGGATAAGGAAATATGACTAATCTATATGTTGTCTAAAAGAAACTCACCTTAGACCTGGGGATGCAAGGAGGCTGAAAACAATCTTCCATGCAAACGATAACCAAAAAAGGGCAGAAATAGCTATACTAACGTTGGACAAAATTGCCTTTTAATGCAAAAGTATTGTAAGAGACAAGGAAGGACAGTATATATTAATAAAAGGGAAATCTATCTAGAAGAAAGGACAATCATAAACATATAAACACCCAAACAGGACACCTCAAAATATGTGATGCAAACATTGGAAAAACTAAGTGGAGAAACATGCCTCTACAATTATAATGGGGGACTTTAATACACCATTATTACCATTAGGCATAACATTTTGACAGATGATCAATAAAGAAACAGAGACCTTGAATAATACATTAGAGGATATGGACCCAATAAACACATACAGAATTTTAAACCCAATACAGCATTCCTCTCATTCTCCAGGACAGACCACGTGCTAGACCACAGAACAATGCTCAGTGAATCCAGAAAGATTGAAATTGTGAAAGTAATTTCTCTGAGAACAATGGAATGAAGCTGTAAATCAGTAAGGGCCAAAGAATCAGATTAGGCACAAAGATATGGAAGTTAAACAACACACTCTTAGACAATCAGTAAATCAAGGAGGAAATTACAAAAGAAATCAGTAACTACCTTGAAATGAATGAAAATGATAACACAGCATATCAAAACACATGGGATACAACAAAAGCTGTACTGAGAGAGACATTCATAGCTGTAAATGCCTATATTAAAAAAGAAGAAATTACTAAAATCAAAGACCTTAACTGTACACCTGGAGGAACTCTAGGTATATGACTAACTAACCCCAAAGGAAGTAGACAGAAGGAAATAACAAAGATCAGAGAAGAGCTAAATGAAATTGAAAATATGAAAGCAGTAGAAAAAATAAAACCAGAAGCTGGTTCTTTGAGAAGATTAAAATAATTGACAAACCCTTAACTACAGTAACAAAGAAAAAGAAAGAGGAGATGCAAATACATAAAATAAGAAATAAGGAAGAGGATATCACCACTGAACCCACTAAAATAAAGAATATCATAAGAGGATACCTTGAAAAATTGTATTGCAACAAAATGGGCAGTTTAGAGGAAATGGATAAATTCCTAGAAACACAAAAACAACCAACACTGATGAAAGAAGAAATTTATGAACTCAACAGACCAATCTTAAGTAACAGGATTGAACTAGTCATCAAAAATCTCCCAACTAAGAGCCCAGGACCAGATGGTGTGACAGGTGAATTCTACCACCTAACACCAATTCTGCATAAATCTTCCAAAAAATAGAAGTGGAGGGAACATTACCTAACTCATTCTATGATGCCAACATCACCCTAAAACTAAAACCAAACAAAAATGCCACAAGAAAGGAAATCTATACACCAATCTCTCTAATGTTCTTAGATGCTAAAATTCTCAACAAAATACTTGCTAATTGTATTCAACAACACGTCAAACAAATTATACACCATGGCCAAGTGGGGTTCGTCCCTGGTATGAAAGGACGATTCAACATAGGAAAATCAAGCAATGTAATACACCACATAAATAGAATGAAAGAAAAATATCTCACATAATCATTGCTATAGATGCAGAAAAAGCATTTCATCAAAATATAGTGCACTTTCCTGATAAAAATACTTCGAAAGATAGAAATAGAAGGGAACTTCCTCAACATGATAAAATGTATATAGGAAAAACACAACTAACATCATATTCAATGGTGAACTCCTAAAAGATTTCCCTCTAAGATATAGAACAAGAGAAGGATGCCACTGTCACTGTTCTTATTTAACATTGTGTTAGAAGTATTTGCTTGGGCACCTAGGCAAGAAAAAGATATAAAAGGTATCCAACTGGAAAGGAAGATGTCAAAATTTCACTCTTTGCAAATAACATGATCTTATACCTGAAAAGTCTGAGAAATCTACAACAAAGCTTCTAGAGCTCATAAATTAGTTCAGTAAAGTGGCAGGTTATAAGACTAATGGACAAAAAACAGTAGCATTTCTGTACATCCAAAAGAGTAATCCAAGGAGGAAATAAAAAAATTCCATTTACAATAGTAACTAAAAGAATCAAATACCTAGGAAGAAATTTAACTAAAGATGTAAATGACATGTACACAGAAAACTACACAACATTATTAAAAGAAATTTTAAAAAGACCTAAATAAATGGAAGACTGTTCCCTGTTCATGGATAGGAAGACTAAACATCATTAAGATATTGGGCTTCATTTTTGAAGAAGTTTTGGATCACAGAGAAGTTCAACAATGGCAGGGGAGGAATACTGGTGTGGGGTATTATTGACAGGGGACACATGTTTGTCAGGGAGTTCTCCAGGGCATATATCCAGGGTACATAAAAATGTTTGGATATTTTCATAGTGGTTACAATTAAAAACAACAACTGAGGGAGTGCTGAGTTCCTAGCCAGGAGAGTTCTGTCACAGTCCCTAAAGGAACAGCAACAATCCCCCAGGTGCAACGGCAAAGACCAAAAAAGAAGGAAGGTCCAACAATGAGCCCTTGATACTAATGACTATGCTTGTAAGCCTGTGCACCTGAAATAAGAACAAGGCCTAGAGTTGCAGGGTGCCTAAGAGTTACCTCCTGAGAGCCTCTGTGTTGCTCAAATGTGGCCAGTCTTGAAGCCAAACTCAACATGTAAACGTGTTGCCTTTCCCCCAGCTTGGGACATGACTCCCAGGGATGAGCCTCCCTGGTGCTGAAGGATTACTACCAAGTACCAGCTGATGATGCAACTAGAAAATGACCTTGAATAAAAGAGTCAACTCGGACCAGCAGAATATCTCAATCTACATATAATACCAGGAGTTAAAAATGCTTTTTGATCTCAATAAAATGGGGAAATGGAGAGGACAAATGAGTTTATATGGCTATGAGTCACCAAAAAGAGCTGGGAGGTTATCAGTGGGGTTGCACTTATGCACACCTGAGCAGAGTCCCATAGACTGATAAAGTAGATACAACCCCAGGTATTGGTTCTTCTGAGGGCTACAGAGCCCCACAGGTTCTATGGTCACGGCAGATGGAGTTCAGTGGCATATCAATTGGCTCTACTTTGGAGTTGGTGTTTCTCTGTGATAGAGCTGGACTCAGATGTGATCTTTGTCCACAAGCCTCTCCTGTTACTTTTACTGGAACTGTAGTTGGTGCTGGGGTTTAATGTATACCCAGAGGACCTGAATCTTTGGACTGACCATGTGATAGCCAGGCCCTGAGCCTCAACAGACTTGCAACTCCTACACTCTGGTTTATTGGACTTATCCCACTCAGCTAACATGGAGGTGAAAAAGGTCAACCACCACACCAGGGAGCCGAGAGTGTCTACAACTGAAAGCAGGAGAATTGCATTCAGCATCCATGTGGAATCTAAGCCCCCTCTTGATATAGATGTAGAGTGGACACACAATTCTAAGGTCCACAGGATGGAGGAACAGAGTATGGATTCAAGTGGACTTACTGATATTCTATTCATGAACTATTGTGATTAGCAGTAATCAAAGAAAATGTGGCATTGGTGTGGAGAAAGTGGCCATGGTGGCTTGCTGGGGGTAGGGAGTGGGAGAAAGAGATGTGATGTGGGGGCATTTTCAGGCGTTGGAGTTGTCCTGGGTGGTGCTGCAGGTACAGTTCCTGGACATTATATGTCCTCCCAAGGCCCACTGGGTGGACTGTGGGAGAGTGTGGGCTATGGTATGGACCATTGACCATGGGGTGCAGCAGTGCTCAGAGATGTATTCACCAAATGCAATGAATGTCTCATGATGATGGAGGAGGTTGTTGTTATGGAGGGAGGAGTGGGGTGAGGGTGGTGGGGGGTATATGGGGACCTCATATTTTTTGAATGTAACATTAAAAAAACAAATAAAGACAAAAAAATTTTTAAAAAAGATGTCTATCCTACTCAAACTGATTTACAGATTAACACAATCCAATAAAAATTGCCTCAGCAATTTTTACTGAATTGGAAAAACTATAAAATTTATTTGGAAGGATGAGAGGCCCCAAATAGCCAAAGACATTTTGGAAAAGAAAAATGAAATTGGGGGAATCACACTACCTCACTTTAAAACATTCTACAAAGCTACAGTGGTCAAAACTGCATGGTATTGGTACAAGGATATATATATTGACCAATGGAACAGAAATGAGAGTTCCAATATATATCTTCACATATACAGTCAACTGATATTCAACAAGGCCACCAAACCCCTTCAACTTGGAGAGAATGGCCTCTTCAACAAATGGTGCTTGGAGAACTGGATATCCATATCCAAAAGAATAAGAGAGGAACACCATCTTACACCTTATACAAAAATCAACTCAAGATGGATCAAAGATGTAAATTGAAGAGCTAAGACCATAAAGATCTTGGAAGGTAATGTAGGGAAGGATCTACAGCATCTTGTATTAGTAAACAGTTTTCATGAACTTTACACCCAAAGCATGAACAATGAAAGAAAAAAATAGATAAATGAGACCACCTCACAATTAAAAACTTTTGCACCTCAAAGGAGCTTATCAAGAAAGTGAAATATTTCTCCCAGTGGGAGAAAAAATTTGCTAACAATATATTTGATAGGGGCCTAATAGCCAGCATATAAAAAGAAATTCTATACCTTGATAATAAAAAGGCTGGCAACTCATTTGAAAAATGGCAAGTGATTTGAATAGACACTTCTCCAAAGAAGAAATACAAATGACTAAAAAGTATATGAAAAGATGCTCAACATCACTAGCTATTAGGGAAATGCAAATCAAAATTACAATGAGATATCATCTTATACCCATTAGGCTGGTGGCCTTTAAAAAAAAGAGGAGTACAAACGTTGGAGAGGAAGTGAAGGAATGGGAACCCTTATCTGCTACTGGTGGGAATGTGGAATGTTGCAGCCATTGTGAAGGAAAGTTTGGCGGTTCCTAAGTAAGATAGGTATAGAACTACCATATGATCCAGCATTCCCACTGCTGTGTGTATACCCAGAAGAATTAAAAGCAGTGACATGAACACATATATGCATACCAATGTTCATAGTGGCATTATTCACTCTTGCAAAAAGTTGGAAACAACCCCGATGTCCATCAAGAGATAAAAGGATAAATAGATTGTGGAATATACATACATTGGAATATTACTCAGCTATAGGATGAAATGAAGTATTAGCATGGAATATAGCATGGATGAATTTTGAAGATCTTATGTTGAGTGAAACAGGCAGGCACTGAAAGAAAAATATTAAATGACCTCACTTATTTGAAATAAGAAAACTGAGCAGACTCACAGGGCCAGAGTCTGGAAACTAGGAAACTGGAAACAAGGACAGAAATGGAGAAGAATGTTGTGAGCCCATGCCCATATGGGAACAATCTATGATAAAGTGAAAGTGTGTCATTGTGCAGTTGATGAGCATAACAGTGGTGCAGTCATACTATTGGGTTGGGTGGTGCTGGTTTGTGAGGGAGATAGGTTGGGGATGGGAGATTTTTCTATCCATGGAACTGGTAGGAGGGTTGGGGAAGGGACCAGGTGAACGCTGGGGATTTTGGGGTATGTGGTTGAAACTACAATATTGGGAATGTTCTTTTGGCAATATGACAGGGGAGGGTTACTGATTTAGAGTGCTGGATTTGGGGAGCATTTGGAACTGGGCACCCGTGGGGCAGGTTTCTAGGGAGTTTGTGAGTGTTCATCTTGTCATAGTATGTTGTACTCAGTGCCATTCACATAATGAGCGGCAGCATGGCGGACTCCCATCCTGGGGATCCCTGCTATGTTCTCAGATAGAGGGGTAGGAGTCTCTCCAGAGCATAGGCAGTGCCTAATAGCGGAGTACAGGCCAGTATGTCACACCCTCGATGTTGTTGTGAGTACCTATGAATCTTGTTCTTCAAGGAGTAAAGCTTGGTGATTGCCACGGATCCTGAGGGGAGGGGAAATGAGAAATAGCATAAATGGAACATGGGACATTTTGGGGGCAAAAGAAGTGTTCTACATGATCTTGCAATGATGGATATGGGCCATGTTAAAATTTATCAAAATTTGTAAAAGTGTATGGTCCAAAATGTGAACCATAATGTATATCATTGACCATGGTTAGTAGCTATGTTTCAATATTTATACATCTATTGAAACAAATGTACCATCCACATGTACAATGTTATTTGTAGGGGAAAGATGAAAAGGGGGAAGTTGTTGGGTATATATATGGCAATCCCCTATATTCTGTATGTGACTTTTCTAAAACCTAAAGCTTCTTGAAGACAAAATGAAAAAAATAAGACAGTGGGGGAATAAACAGAAGAAAGTGTAACTTATAAGACAACAAATCTTACAGTGATGAAAGGCATAATGTAAATTTTTTAAAAAATTTATATTTTTAATTATTTTTTATTCCAAATTTAAAAAATTTTTAAGTATTTTCTTATTTTTAAAACTATCATTATTATTTTATTTTCTTATTAATACTAGTTGGTTATTTTCTTAGCTTCATTTTTGCAGAAGTTTTGGATAACAGTAAGTATCATCTTGTCACTGTATGTTGTATTCAGTGCCACCCACATAATGAGCAGCAGCATGGTGGACGCCCATCCTGGGGATCCCTGCTATGTTCTCAGATAGAGGGGTGGGGTGTGTCAGTGATGGGGATGCATGGGAGGAGGTTCACCTGGGGTATACCTATAAGGCATATAAATCTATTCAAGTGTTTATGGGGCATTGTCATTGTGGGTAGAATTTTACACAATAACCAACAGAATTTTGAATTCCCATCCTGGGGTGCTCTGCCACATTCTCTAATGGGACTGAAGAATCCACTGAATACTAGGGCAGTGACTAGTGAAGAAGGGTGGACCATTGATGGGCCCTAGATATTGATGAATGTACTTATAAACTTTTAATTTTGAAATTGAAATGTAGCTAGTATTATAGGGTACCTAAGAGTTACCTCTTGAGAGCTTCTTTGTTGCTCAAATGTGGCCTCTCTCTAAGCCAAACTCAGCATAAAAATGCATTGCTTTCCCCCAGCACGGTACATGACTCCCAGGAATGAACATCCCTGGCACCAAGGGATTACTACCATGCATCAGCTATTAATGCAACTGGAAAAAGACCTTGACTAAAATTGGGGAAAGGGTAAAGACAAATGAGTTTATATGGCTAACAGACTTCCAAGTTAGTCGGGATGTCATTCCAGAGGTTATACTTACTCATGTCACACAGGATCTCATTAACTGCCAAAGTAAAGATTGCCTCAAATAGCAGAGACATCCAGAGAGTAGAGGCAAGTCAGACAGCTCAGGAATTTGGAATTTGGTGCCATGCCAGTGGGCCCTACTTTGGAATTTATGCTCCCCTGTGTGACAAAGTTGAACTCAGTTGTGGTTTCCCTACACATGACTCTACTCCCCCTTCTATTTGAACCTATAGTTAGTGCTGGAGTTGATAGGTGTGTGTCCAAGAGACTTAAATCTTTGGGCTGTCTGTGTACCAGCTGGGCCCTGAATCTCAACAGAATTGCAACACCTACTCGCCAGTTCATTGGACTAACCCAGACATCTAAAAAGGAGATGATGATGGACAAGAACCATCCAAGAAACACAGAGAGTCTGCAACTGCAACAAGATAATTCCATCCTCCTGCCCCATGGGAACTAAGCCCCCTCTTAATTAGAGGTGTACTGGACATCACCATTCCAGAATCCTCAGGATCGGGGAATGAACAATGGACTACAGTAGCTTTATGTTATTCTACAGAGACTTATTGTGATTCTAGCAATGAAAGAACTTTTATCATTGATGTGGAGGCAGTGGCCACTGGGGGTTCTGAGGGGAGGTAGAGGGAAAAGCAAGTGTAATATTGGTGCATTTTCAGGACTTGGGAATTGTCCTGAATGGCATTATAATGACAAATACAGGCCATTATATTTCTTGCCATAATTTACAAAATTGTGTAAGAGAGAGTGTCAACTACAATGTAAACTATAATCCACACTTAGTGGCAATGCTCCAGAATGTGTTCATCAGTTGTAACAAGTACCACACTAATGAAGGATGTTTTAATGTGGGAAAATGTGGGAGAAGTAGGCAGCAGTGCAAATGAGAATGCCCATAATTTTTATGTAACATATGTAATCTAGGTATCTTTAAAAAAAAATAAAAATGTATATTAAGAAAAACACAAATGAATGGCTAAATAATATGTGCTTTAAAAAAAGTGCTACATACATACAATGGAATTTTGTTTGGCCTTAAAGATAGAAATTGAGATGTGCAGCAACATGGAGTAATCTTGAAAATATTATACATAGTCAAGTAAGCAAGAAATATAAGGACAAATATAGGATGTCACTTAGAAGAGTTTAAAAACTCTTGATGGAAAGTTGACTAGAAAAAAGATAGGGAGTGGGCTGGGGGAGATGGATGAGTATATGCTTGATAGATATCATATGTTTGTAAATAAAATTTTTAAAAAACCCAAATCTGTGGCCCCACTTCCTCCCTCCCCACCCCCCAACCGAGCAAAAACAGATTGTGGAAGTCTAGACTTCTACCCCCCATAAATGGTAAAAAGTTGTTCCAAACTTCCCCCTGGGTGGAATCAAAGAAGGGTGAAATGGGGAGGAAAACATAGACATATCTGAAATAGTATTTAAAGAAAAATGGCTAAGACCTTCCCAGATTTGGCAAATGACATAAATCGATAGATTTAAGAAGCTGCATGAACTCCATACAGGCTAAATCAAAAGAAATCCATACCAAGACACTTCATGTTGCATTGCTGAAAACTAAAGACAAAGGCAAAATCTCAAAAGCAGCAAGAGAGAAAAGCACCTTTCCTGTAGGGGAAAAACCATTAGAACAACAGTAGATATAGCAACTACTAAAACAAAAACAAAAACAAAAAAATGGTACAAAGGGATAAACTCAACGCCACTAAATCTACATTAAAATAGAATTCTAAAAATTGTTCAAGTAACTCAGAGAACACACAGGAAAGCATGAACAGAATAACGGAAAAATGAAAAGCATTAAGAACAAGCAGGAAACAATAAAGGGAAGCCTTAACACCTAACAAATTAGTAATTACACCAAAGTAAATGGTCTAAATACAACAATTAGATGACAGGGATTGTCAGAGTGGATTAGAAAATATGACCCAACTATATGCTGCCTACAACAAATTTATTTCAAATATAATATAGTTGAATAAATATTAAAATGATGAGGAAAACTATATCATGTAAACATTACTCTAAGGAGACAGATGTGGCTAAGTTAATGTTAAAAGAAGTAGAGTTTGGAGCAAGAAAAATTACCAGAGACAGAGAGGGACATAATATAATGATAAGAGAGAAAATTTTTCATTAAGACATAGCGATCTTAAATGGGTATGCACCAAACAACAGAGTTGCAAAATATATGAAACACAAATTGATCAAGTGAAAGGGGAAATAGACAAATCCATAATTATAATTGGAAACTTTATCACTTCTCTCAACAATTACTGGAACTCCTGGACACAACAGTCAACACTATGAATAAATATGATCATAAATATTTATAGAACATGTTGCATTACACTTCACAGAGTATACATTCTTTTAAAGTGCCTATGCCACATATACCACCAAAATTTCAAAGAACTGGAATCATGCAAGAGTGTATTCTCTGAAAGTAGTGGAATCAAACTGGAACTCAAGAATGGAATATTAACTGGAAAATGTCCCAAAACTTGGAGACTAACACATATATTTCTAAATAAGCCATGGGTCACAAGTTTATCTCAAAAAAACTCATTGAACTAAAGGAGACTGAAAATGCAATATATCCAAATTTGTGGGACACAGCCAAAGCACCAATGAGAAGAGAAACTTATAGCACTAAATACATACAATGGAAAAATAGAAAAAGCCTTAAAACAATAATTAATGCTTCCATCTCAGGAATCTAGGGAAAAAAGAACAAACAAAGCAAGCAGAATGAAGGAAGCAATAAAGATAAGAACAAAAATTCAGTGAAATTGAAAACAAAACAGAACAAATTAATGAAATAAAGATTCATTGAAAAGATTGATAAAATTGACAAGTCTCTATTAAGACTGAAAAAGGGGAAAAAAGAAAAAAGGCAAATTGTCAATATCATGAATAAAATGAGATATCACTACAGTCTCTGCAGACATTGAAGCATAAGAGAGAAATAATATGAAAAACTATACACAGAAATTTGGCAGCTTAAATGTGATATACCAATTCCACAAAAAACACAAAGTACTATTGCTCACCCAATCTGAAATAAATACTTTCAATAGCTATTAAAGAAATTGCAATTGCAATTTTAAAAACTCAATAAAAAAAATCTCCAAGGCCAAATAGTTTCACTGGTGAATCCTACCCATTATTTAAAGACAAATGAACACCAATTCTATGCAATCTCTTTGAGAAAACAGTTGAGGAGGGAGCATTTCCAAATTCTTTTTATGAAGCATGTATCATTGTGATCCCTAACCAAAGACAGCACAAAAGAAGAAAACTACAGACCAGTATCCCTCAGGAGTATCTATGTAAAAATTATTAAGAAAGTATGAACAAAGATAATTTAGCAATATATTAAAAGATTACATACCATTATCTAGTTGTTTATTCCAGGGATGCTAAGATGGCTCAATATTCAAATATAAAACAATTTAAACCATATTCACAGGCTGAGGAAGAAAAAACACATGATTTTATTAATCATTGTAGAACCCATCCATGAAAAAAAGTTTCTCAGAAAAATAAGAATAAAGGTGAACTTCCTCAACTTGATAAAGATAATCTACTAAAAAAACAACAACAGCTAATTTTATACTTAATGGTGAAAGACTGAATATTTTGCTCCTAAGATCAGGAACAAGGCAGAGATATCTGCTTTACCACTCTTATTCAACATAATGCTAGAAGTTCTACCCAGTAAAATATGGCAACATAAGGAAATAAAATGCATACAGAGCTCAGGAAGAAAGAAATGAGACTGTTAATATTTGTAGGTGACATGATTGATTATCTAGAAAACTATCATGAAATTTACAAACAGAACCAAAGCTCCTCGAACTAGCAAGTGAGATCAGCAATGCTACAGAAGACAAGATAGAAATACAAATACTAATATTTCTATATATTAACAATGGGCACAAAATGAAAGTGGAAATATACTATCATTTTTACTCATTCAAAAAAGGAAATACTTAAACGTAAATGAAACAACACAGTTACAGGGCTTGTACACTGAATACTACAAAGTGGTGATGAAAGAACTCACAGATCTAAATAAACGGAGAGATTTACTGTGTTCGTGTATTGGGAGACTCAATAGAGTAAAGATGTTAACATCCCCAAATTGATCTATGTGTTTAACACAATTTCTATCAAAATTTTCACAACATTTTTTTGTAAATGTAGATTAGATTATTTTTAAATTTATATGGAACTGTAGATGTTCTAAAATAGCTAAAACAATATGGAAAAAGAAGAATAAATTGGGAGGGATAGATATAAAGATCAATGGAACTGAATAAATAATCCAGAAATAGGCCCACATAAATATGCCCAAATGATTTTTGGTGAAGGTACAAAAGTAACTCATTGGAGAAATGATAGCCTTTTCAACAAATGGTGCTGGAGCAATATGACATTCCTAGACAAAATACGATTTAGACCTAAGTCTCACATCTTAAACAAAATTTGACATGTGGATCATGGACTTAAATGTAAAACAAAATATACACATTTTAGAAAAAATATAGTAGACACTCTTTAGGATATAGTGCTATGCAAATAGTTCTTAACCTTGATACTAGATACTGAAAATATAAAAGCTAGAAAAATTGATAATTGGATTTCATCTTTTGCGCTCTGAAAAATTCCATTACAGACTGGAAGAAAATAGATTCAAGCCATGTATTTGACAATGGATTAGTATCTAGACTATATAAAGAACTCTCAAGACTCATCGTTAAAAATCAAGCAGTCCATCAGATTGAGTAAAATAAGACAGACACGAACAGATATTATAAGATCTCACTTACATAAAATTACTAGAATACGGAAATTCACAAAGTCAGAAACTAGGACAGAGTTTACCAGGGGCCAAGGTGGGGTTGAGGAATGTGGAGATAATGCTTAATTGGCATGGAGTTTCTGTTTGGGGTGCTGGAAAAGTTCTGACAATGGATGGTGGTACAACATTGTGAATATAATTAATACCACTGAACTGTAGAATTTAAAGTGGGAAATTTTAGATAATATATATGTCACCAGAATAAAAACTAAAATGACTATAGAACTATACAATGCAAAATATGAACTCTAAAGTATGGACTATAATTGATAGAATAATTATAATTTGTTTCATCAATTTTAACAAAGTTACCATACTAATGCAAAATGGGGGAAACCGTGTACGTGTGGCAGAATATAAGGGAATTCTGTCTGTCTACATGGTTTTTCTGAAGACCTATAGCTGCTTTAATAAAAAAGTGAGAAAAAAATTCTAACAATCCAGTTAGTAAAGGACAAAAGACATGAAGAAATATTTCATGGAAGAAGACGTACAGATGGCAGATAAGTACAGGAAAAGATGTTTTAAAAACATCATTGATCATCAGGTAAATAAATTAAAACCACAATGAGGTATCACTACACATCTATCAGGAAGACTACCATGAAAAACAAAGCCAATGTCAAATGCTGGTGAATATGCCAAGGAGCTGGATCACTCACACATCGCTAGTAGGTAAATAAAATGGTATAGCTACAATGGAAAACAGTTTGTTAGTTTCTTAAATGCCAAGACATGTAACTGCCCTATGCTCCAGCAGTAGTACTCTTGGACATTTATCCCACATAAATGCAAACTTATGTTCTGTTCACACAGAAACATGTACATGAAGCAGTTTTATTTATAATAGTCCCAAATGAAAAACAACCCAGATGTCTTTCAACAGGTGAATGGTTAAACCGTGCAACCCTCCTACCATGGAATAAAAAGGAAGAAACGCTTTGTTCAAACAACAACCTGGAGGAATTTCCACAGAATTGTGCTTAGTGAAAAAGCCAATCCCAAAAGGTTACATACTTTATGATCCATTTATATAGCATTCTTGAAATGACAAAATTATAGAAATATAGAATAGATTAGTGGTTGCCAGGGGTTATAATGAAGTGGGAGGGAAGCAGGTTTGGTTATTAAAAGGCCAATATAAGGAACCCTCTTGTTGATGGAAATGTTCTGGACCTTGACTGTATCAATGTCAATACCCTTATTGTGATATTGTGCAATAGTAAGATACTACTATCAGGAGAAATTGGTAAAGGATTCACAGATACTCTCTGCATTATTATTATTATTTTATCACTATACATGTATTACTAATTATTTCAAAATAAAGTTTTAAAAAAATCAACCAGGTTGGTGCCATGATAGTTATGGTTGGAATTTTATGGGAAAGGAGACAAAGGGCACTTGGCTCATTCTCCAAGGCCAAACTGCCATGAAGGGCATTGAGGGATAGGGGATTTTGAATTGATTCTTGAAGACAGAGTAAACATTGCACAGAAGAAGAAAGGGAGGAAGATCCAGCAAGCTGATGGATTGTCAAAAATCAAGAATATCTGGCACTGGACAGGTCATATATTAATTCTAATTAATGTTCTAGAAGAAATTGTGTGATTTTGTGTCTATTAGATGCAGTAGAACTTGAGGCATGTAATTGATGTTCAGTAAAAGTTTGTGTGTGTGGTCAGGTGATGCCTGAGTTTATTCCTGGAAGTTAGGAGTTAGACTAATTTTTAAAAAGATATTTGTTTACTTTTGATTGATCTTCTTAATGTATTCTTCAATTAAGACAATTAAAAATATACTGACCTTTCATCACAGAACTCTGGGCAAACTTTCACAGAATGTGTATAGGGCCAGGGTGGCATGCTCCCTAGCCATCTCTCCTCCACATACATCAGTATCCAAAATAGCGCACAGAGAAGTCTGTCATAAATATTTCTCGAATGAAAGAATATTCCTTGTTGCGAAGAGGTGGCAGCTAATTGGAAGTAAAGAGTGAACAATTTAAGAACCTCAAGAAGATATGTAAGCAAGCCATAAAATAGATCTTGAGTAGTACTTGTTTGTAACAAAATAATTACCTTTTAATTACCAAGTGTAAAAGTAACTATAATACTAAGCAAATGAGACATAAAGAAAGCTGATCATGAAATCCCAAACTCTGAATTGTTGTGTAATAACTTTACCAATGTAACTAAAGTAGTCAAGTGACACATCTTTTCTCCCTGACATTCATTCGTTCATTGATTTAAAAAGAGCTTCAGAATACTACATATTCAAAAAGCACTAAAATGAGCTCTAATTATCTTTCTGATTAAATTCTGAAATCTTGCGATTGTGCATATATTTACACACATGATCATGGTACACTCACATATGCACAGACATGTATATAGTTTCTTGAACTAAATGCTTTCTATTGGGCATGGAATTATTTTCTCAGTCTCTATAATGACCATGCCTCCTGTACTATACTTTTCTTGCCTGCATCTTGCAAAATGGCTTTATATTTCAAGCCACATTCTTTTAAAATCTCAGAACATATTTATGTTAGGAATAAAGTCTATGGGAAAACTGTATTTTAAAAATTATTTTTATTTCAATGTGAACAAAATCCAAGAAAGGAAAGAAAGAGCAAAACTAGGTTTTCCTACAGACCTACTGTACTTAATCTTAGTTTTGAATTAAGAGATACAATTTGTGTAGAACATACAATATGTAACAAGTCCCTAGAGAGTTAGAGCAGACTTAATGTTTTAGTGGGTTGAACAAGCTGTCCCTGCCATATGGACAGAACCACATTTTTTTCACCAGATGTATTTCGTGCCCTGACAACCCTGGCTGCATCATTCCTTTTCTAAGTAAGAACATTAAATAGAGTTTAAATATCATACTCTATGTTCCCCAAAATAATATTCTTGGAAAACAATGTATATCATATGTATCCATAACCTAGTATAGCTCTTAACATGGAAGAGCTGCCCATTAAGAATTTGCTAAAACCGAAGGTATACATTATAAAACCATGTAAAAATAAAAGAACTGTCAAATTCCACAAATGGGAGATTATATGAGCTTTTATAAATAATGTCTAGTTATTGACAAACCTCGATATTTCACAAGTATATCAGGCACAGGAAATAAAAGGTAATATATATTGTGTAATACTGATTTGGTGTATTTAAAAAAAAGGCTTAATGTTATGTATCATAGAATTAAATAGAACTTCAAGTCTAATTTCAAAACTTCTGCCACCTAGCTATAGTTACTTTGAAAAAGTGATAATAATGACTTCTGAAAAGTTTTTAGAGAAATTTAAAAGAAATAATTTGAGAAAAGCACTTAATACCTATCACATAGTAGTACCTGATATAAGAGAAATACTAAGATGAAATCATAAAATCAAAATAATAAAAATGTTCATCTCTTCATATTTGGATTGCAATTTTCTGTGTTTTAAATACTTTTCTATGAGGTAAATTTATCCTAATGGTTGTTAAGTATGCAATGGTCTGGGGAATCGGACTTGGCCCGGTGGATAGGGCGTCCGTCTACCACATGGGAGGTCCGAGGTTCAAACCCCGGGCCTCCTTGACCCATGTGGAGCTGGCCCATGCGCAGTGCTGAGGTGGGCAAGGAGTGCCGTGCCACGCAGGGGTGTCCGCCACGAAGGGGAGCCCCACGCGCAAGGAGTGCACCCTGTAAAGAGAGCCGCCCCGTGGGAAAGAAAGTGCAGCCTGCCCAGGAATGGTGTCACACACATGGAGAGCTGAGACAGCAAGATGACGCAACAAAAAGAAACACAGATTCCTGTGCTACGGACAAAAACAAGAACACACAGCAAATGGACACAGAGAACAGACAACTGGGAGGGGAGGGAGGGAGGGGTGAGGGTGGGGTAAGGGGGGGAAGGGGAGAGAAATAAATAAAATAAATCTTAAAAAATAAAAGTATGCAATGGTCTGTTGCTATAGGGATATGATAGTAACTATATGATTGTAGAAAAGATCTTAATATAGTTTGAGTCTCATCTGTAAACTCTCAATGACTCTTTCTTTGGATCAGTCTTGACATGGGATATAGCCCAGTCCTGTGAATCTTGGGAGTAAATAAAATCTCCCTCATTTTGTTGGCTAGGGGGTTTTCTGTTTTCTGTACATCCCTTTAATGCCCTAATGTGATAGATGCTGCAGGGGAAGGGGTCATGGACTACTGGGAAATGGGTTAAGGCTGGCCAGGAAATGTGTTATTTTTTTCTAAGTGTGGAGTGGGGAAAATGTACTTAAATTTAGGAATAGCCAGACTGACAAAAGGTACAAGAATACTTGAGTATTTACTATTCATTGTTATTTGAACCGTTCTTTCTCCTATTCTTATTTTTAAAAGAAATGGTAAGTGACGTTTTTACCCTTTCCTTATTACTTGTTTTATCTTTGTTAACCTTCCTTTTCTTATTTATTTCCAACCGCCTCAATATCACAACAGACCAAAACACAGAAAAAAAAAAAAAAAAAAAAAAAAAGGAATGCAGACTTTGTTACCATTGTTCCAGAAGGGAGTTACTTATTACACTTAACTTTTTCTTTAATGTCAATACTAGTTATTTAAAATTTCTATGGCAATGAGAAAGATTACTTTATTCTAGTATTTCTCCTAAGACAAAAACTGGTAGCCTTAGCTGCCTTGCCATTCAATCTCGAATCCACAATCAAATGCAGCTAGAAATGCTTAGTGAAGTCTCCCAAGGCAAACATTGCTGTGATGAGTGACAAACTGAAACAATAGGAGCTGCTCCCGTTGCCATGGAAATGGGTCTTTTCCATCTGAGTGGTTCCATCCCAGGATTCACAATCTAAAGCTTTGCAAAGGTATGCTAGTCTTAACTCCCCTACTGGTTAGCACTCACCACCTAGACTAATGCTGCTGAGATGAGTGACAGGGAAAAACAACGGGGGCTACCTCTCATTGCCATAGTAACACAGGCTTCCAGTAATTTGCCTTGAGAAAAAGTTAAAAGAGCTGTACAGCAGATGTCTGCAGCAGCAAAATCAAAGGAAAATTAATAAGAAGAAATGTGTTAAGTTCCTTGGAACTTAAATGCTTACCTTCTGGGGTAAGTGTCAATGGGGGCTGTGTTTCTTAAAATATGTCTTTTTCACAATGCTTTAATAAATCACAATTTTGATCATAAAGTACTGGAACAAACTATGCTTTATCGTCTCGCAAAGAAATTTACATGAAAATACCAAGAGGTTCTCTGAAAATTAGAAAATGCTGAGTTTTCAGATGCTGTTTTCTTTGGGAGTCTTTTGAAGGGAAAGAATCTATTGGGCAATTTAGAAACAATATTTCAGCTGAATAGGTCAGCATATTTGTGACTAGCCTAATGTTATTTCTTTTTTTGATGGAACTCATTTATTTAGAAAAGCAAAGAACTATAGATTCGTTTCCTCTGTAACCTTTACCCTGAAAAGAGAAAAGGAAAAAGAAAACTTGATAGATAAGCAATTATTTTAGGGATTGCTTAAAAAATGTAGGGTAACTAATATCAGATTGCTGATATATGTTCATATTAGCTGTTATTATTGATAAAATGCCTGGCATTTTCTGTTTCTAGGACATTTTGAAAGTTATTTTATGTAAGAATGAAAACAAAATACAAAAAATCCCACACCTAAATTCCTTTTTAAAATTTTCCTGTATGTCTCCCATTCCTTTTCCCTTTCTCAATTTTCAAAAAATGTTTTTTATTTAATTTAAAAAGAAACAGTGATTATATAAAATATTACATAAAAAATATAGGGGATTCCTATATACCACACTCCTCACACCTCCCACTTTACCCACATTAACAACTTTTTTCATTAGTGTGGTACATTTATTGCAACTGACGAACATGTTTTGGAGCATTGCCACACAGCACAGATTATAGTTTACATTGTAGTTTATACTCTCCCACTCAATTCTGTAGGTTGTGGCAGGATATATAATGTCCTGTATCTGTCTTTGCAATGCCATTCAGGACAATTCCAGGTCCCAAAAATGTCCCCATATTATACCTCTTTTTCCCTCTCCCTACCTTCAGCAGCTCCAGTGGCCACTGTCTCTATATCAATGATATAATTTCTGCCATTGCTAGAATCACTATAAGTCTGTAGTAGAATACCAGGAAGTCCACTCTAGTCCATATTTTATTCCCCAGTCCTGATGTTTCTGGGATGGTGATGCCTACTCCACCTCTAATTGAGAGGGGGCCTCAATCCCATATGGCTAATGGATGGGACTTTCTTGCTTGCAGTTGTAGACTCTCTCTGTTCCTTGGTGTGGTGGTTACCTATCCTCACCTCCTTGTTAGTTGTCCTGCATGAGTCCAATGAACTGGAGAGTAGGTGTTGAAACTCACTGAGGCTCAGGGTCCAGCTGGCACATGAACAGCCTAGAGATTCAAGTCTTTTCGACATACACCTACCAACTCCAGCACCAACTATAGGTTCAATAAAAGGGACAGAAGAGGCAAAAGTAGAGAAGTCACATCTAAGTGATCTAAGTAACTTCTGTTACACTTGGGAGCGAACACTCCAAAGTAGGGCCCAGCAGCAAGGCACCAAACTCCAGGCTATCTGCAATGACCATAGGACCTGGGTGTCTCTGTAGCCAGCCTCACTGTTTGGGGTAGTATCCACTTTGGCTGTCTTGAGATCCTGCTGAGATGTGCATAAGTGTTACCTCTCCAATGACCTCTCGACACATTTTGAAGTCTCTTAGCCATATTAAGTCATCTGTCTTTGCCATTTCCCCATTATTCAAGGTCTTTTTCCAGTTGCAAGTAGTAGTAATCCCTCAGTGCCAGGGAGGCTCATCCCCAGGAGTCATGTTCCATGCCAAGGGGAAGGTAAGGCATTTATATTCTGAGTTTGGCTTAGAGAATGGCCACATTTGAGCAACATGGAGGTTCTCAAGAGGTAACTCTTAGGCACCCTGTAACACTAGGCTAAGTTGCAATTTCAAGAGCAAAAGACTCATAAGCATTCTTGTTAATTTCTAGGGCCTTCCAGGGACCATCCTTCACTGGTCATTCATTGCCCCTGTACTTGAGGGATTGTTGCTGTTCCATTAGAAAATGTGGAAGAGCTCCTGAGGATGGGACTTCAGTATTTTTTCAGTTGCTGTTTGAATCTCTATCCACTGTGACAATGTCCCATGAACACGTGAACATATTTATATACCTTATATATATGCCCAAGTGAACTTCTTCTCATGTATCTCCCATCATTGACACCCCACATTAATGCTCCTCCCTTGCCATAGTTGAACCCTTCTGTGATCCAAAACTTCTTCAAAAATGAAGCCAAGTGTATTGCCAAATTCCATTAATAGGAAAATTAGATAGTAATGATAGATTTAAAACATAAGAAATAAAATACATAATAATTTAGAAAACTAAAATTAAAATAAAGTAAAAAAAATTGGGAATATCAAAAAATGGAAAATAATAATTTTTAAAATATTTTCCTTTCATTGCTGTAATAACTGTTGTCCTGTATGAACAGTGGCAGTTTCTTCCATTTCTTTCTCAGTGTCTTACTTTTTTTTTCTTTATGTCTTCAGAGAAGTTTTAGGTCACAGTAAAGTCCCATACAGAATACAGGGGACTCCCGTATAACCAACATTCTTCCTCTTTTCCCCCTTCCCTATTAATGATCATTTTGCAAGTGGATGGTAAGTTTGTTGCAACAGATGTACAAATATTGAAACATAGTTACTAACCAAGGTCAGTAGTTTACATTATGGTTTACATTTTTGACCATACTCTTTTATAAATTTTTGGTGAAATTTAACATGGCCTGTATCCATCATTGCAAGTTCATGCAGAACACTTCCATTGCACCCTAACTCCCCCCTTTTCCATCTATTCTATTCCTCTCTTCCCTTCCCCTCATGGCCCACAGCAACCACAAGGCTTCACTGTTTGAAGGAAAAGATTCATGGATACTTGCAACAATGCTGAGGGTTTGATACTCTAGTCTCTCCTCCTCCATTGAAGCCACCCATGCTCTTGAGAGACACCCTCCCTTCTGATTGAGAACATCTGACAGTCTTAGGATGGGGGTACTACACTTTCCCACTCATAGTATGTGTCCCCTCCACCCAGTGATATAACACAATATGACAAGATGAGCACTCACACACTCTCTAGAAGTCTGCCCCAGGTGCACCCTGTGCCAGATGTCCCTGTCATCCAAAACAAGTAACTCTTATTGTATTTTCTAAAGAGTTATCTCAACATTATAGTTTCAACCATGTATAATTTGCTTTTAAGATTGCTTTCCAGCCATCCATTTCAGCCTCCTTGAATCCCTACACACATATTCTGCATTTTTTTAACTGATATGCTTTGAAGACATGAATATGATTTGGCTCACATTTTCTCATACATTTAATGTTATGATTGACCTTGAATTTCTAATCAAACAACATACATGGAATAAGTCACAGCCGTAACATTTCTAGCCAGGTACAATAGGCAGGTACAAAAATCATAGAGCTCTAAGATAAGTGGAAAACTAATGAAAATATGGTTGAAGTCCAATGGAATGTGAATAAAGTATATTAAACATTGGTTTCTCTGAAGAGTACAAACTTTACATAAAGCTTCCACAAGACTTTGTTGCCATGAATATGTATTGTTAAAAACACAGAGACAAACTGTTATTGATGTGAATGGGATATTTTATAAACAATAGTATAGGAATTATAAACTGTGAATTTGAATTCCAGTTTTAACATTTCTAGCTCTGTGACATCTGGCAAAATTACCCAACCTCTAAATCTCAATTTACTCCTTCATAAAATGGGGATGATAATACTTAATCTAAGGGTTGGAAAGAAGATTAAATAAAAGATTAAACATATAAATATCTAATGTACTGACTGGCCCATAGTAAAGGATGGCTGGCTATATGACACACAGTGCAGTGCGGCTCAAATAGAAACTGATTCCTGGGGACTTGGTGATATTTGTATTCTGGTAAATTGGGGAATTCCTAGGACCAGCCTTGCATGTCTCAAACAAGATGCACTAATGGAAAGGAGAAGGAAAGCCCATATGCTTTGGCCAGGAACTATTCTCTAAACTCATTGTATGGATATGCCCTGAAGGAGAGCTCAAACAGAGGTGAATCTGCAAAGAATGGAAAGTTGTTTTCTTTTTTCTCCTCCTTTTATTTATGTTTTTAGTTCCTGGCATTGAAGGAAACCTCTGTTATAACAGTAGCAGGATACAAGTTTAAGTAACAGCTTTCTGGGAGTCTAAATTCCAGTGAAAACACATCATTAAGATATGAAAATATTGAGGTCTGAACAAACATTATAAAACATGCATACAAATAGACAAAAAGTGATAGCCTAAGCATTAGATTAAAGCAATAGAAATCATCAAGGAGGAGGACCAGACCTGGGACATACCAGATAAAAAAATTTTTTAAATGACCCTAAATATGGCTAAAAGAGCTAAAGGAAAACATGGACAAAGAACTAAGGAAATCTGGGAAACAATAGGTAAACAGAAATAAAATATCAATATAGAGATGGAAATTATGAATAGGAACCAAGCAGAGCTGAAAATCACACCTACAGAAATTAAAAATTCACCACTGGGATGAATTGGTAGAACCAATGAACTTGAAGATAAGACAAATGAAATTATCCAGTCTGTTGCAGAAAGAAGAAAATGGAGAAAGTGAACAAAGATTGAAGAACATGTGGTATACCATCAAGTATACCAAAATATGCTTATACTGGGAATCCCAGAAGGAAAAGAAAGATAAAAGCAGCAGAGAGAATAATCAAAGAAATAATGGCTGAAAAATTTCCCAAATTTAACAAAAGATGCAAATACGCACAATCAAGATTTTCAGAATCTGGGATAAACACAAATAGACCCAAACAGTAGTATATTATAATCAAACTGTTGAAATCCAAAGATAGAGACTTCTGAAAGCCAAAGAGAAGCAATGCATTACATACAAGTGAGCCACAATAAGATTAAGTGCCAGTTTCCCATCAGAAACCACGGAGGCAAGAAAGCAGTGAGATCACACTTGTAGAGTGCTGCAAATGAAAAATTGCCAAGCAAGTACTCTACATCTGGCAAAACTCTGTCAAAAATTAAGGAGAGATTATGTTATTGCCAGATGAACAAGAACGGAGGGTGTTCTTGTAGGTTGAAATGAAAGGACAATAGTCAATAGATCAAATGCACATGAAGAAATAAAGGTCTCCAGTGAGAGTAATGACATGGGTAAATATAAATGCCAATATTACTGTACTTTTGGTTGTATTCCCATATTTAGTTCCTACAGGATCTAAAAGGCAAATGCAAAATACATAAGGAGAAATCTGTGGTTTTGGACTCATAATGTATAAGTATGCAATTTGTGACAACTACATAAAGATGGGAGAATGGAGGAGAGCATAATTTGTGTATACTATTAAAGTTAAGTTGGTATCAAAGCAAACAAATTTAGGATTTAAGATGTTAAATTTAACACTGTAAGTAGAAATATCTGAGAATATGTAAGCTCATAGAAACCGCAATCAGAGTATAGATTGCCAGGAGTGTGGGGCCGGGGGAATGGGGAGTTAATGCATACTGGGTCTAGGGTTTCTGTTTGGGGAGATGGGAAAATGTTAGTAATGGAAAGTGGTGAGGGTACTGCATCACTGTGAAAGTGATTAATTCCACTGAATGGTATGTTTGGGAATGGTTTAGATGGAAATTTTATGCTGACTATGTTTCCACCCAAAACAAAACAAAAAGCAACTTAAGAGACAATGACACTTTTATCTTTGATGTGGAGGCAGTGGCCACTGGAGGTTCTGAGGGGAGGGAGAGGAAAAACAGGTGTCGAGGTGTTGTATGGCGGAATTTTCAGGACTTGAGAATTGTCCTGAATGACATTGCAATGATAGATTCAGGTCATTATATATCTTGTCATAATTTACAAAATTGTGTGGGAGAGAGTGTAAACTACAATGAAAACTATAATCCACACTTAGTGGCAATGCTCCAAGATGTGTCCATCAATTTTAACAAATGTACCACACTAATGAAGGATGTCATTTTGTGGGAAAATCTGGGAGGGGTAGCGAGCAGGGTATATGGGAACCCCCTATATATTTTTATGTAACATTTATGTAATCAAAGTATCTTTTTAAAAAATTTAAAAGTGTATTAAAAAAAAGAGAGAGAGAAAGGCTATGAAATGCAATGCATGATCCGTATGGGATGTAGTGAGTTAGGAGAAAAGACTCAAAGGGACATTACTGAAAAAAAACTGGAATATAAACTGTAAGCTGTATATCAGTGTTAATTTCCTTGCACTGGGTAAATGCACTTATGTAAGTGAGTATCCTTGGTCTTAGGAAATGTGTATAGCAGTATGAAGTGTTTAGGAAATGGTGGGGGTGGGGAGAGAGATGGGCAGATTGATAGAAACATATACTGATATGGCAAATATGGCAGAATATTAAAGTTGGTGATTCTGGGTATCTGGGGTCAGGGGAGTAGGTGATATTGGAGTTCTTTGTACGGGATTTGTGTTATTTTATTATTATTGTAAGTGTCCTGTAAGTTTGAAAGTATTTCAAAGTAAACTTAAAAATTTTTTGCTCCCCTAACAAGATTGTAGGTTCACTTTACAGAAAGTGTGAAAGGTTACTTAGAAAGGGCAAGGTGGAGTTCCTTTGGCTTACTTTAATGAAGAGGTAATCTACAGCTGATGATATGCATATGATCCGCAGATTTCATTTTTTTATGGCATGCTGACAGTGATAGCTCCTCTCCTTTCCCACTACTTCCTAGGAGCCCTAGAGCTAACACCAACAAGTGAATAGAAAAATGCATGTGGAAATGAAACTTGGCTTTAATTAGACAACTTTGAAGGTAAGGAGAGTGTGGAATGTAAAATGTAGGAAAGTAGTGATCACTGGTATTAATGAAATCATCAAACACTAAACTAGGAACTTGGAGGTGGCTTAAAGACAACAGGAGAGGTAATTAAAAACTTTTGTCTTACTGCACCTTCAAATAGCATGGGATAATTCCAGAAGGCAAAAAACACCTCCAAATTATCTCCTATCTCTAGTTTTCAACCTTATTACCTGCTATTTTCCTGAATACACCTGGGTCTCTTTACTACATTTCAAGAATGTCTATTCTCTTCTGTCACCAAGAATGTCAATCTTCCTTGGAAAGAAAGAGAACTTTTTTCAAAATTTTGCTTTTCCTTTCATGCCAGTCTCAAAAGGTAGCTTCTTTGTGAAATATTCCCAATACCTCCCATTTGAGTGTGAACGCTTTCTTCCCTTTCTTGGGACTTATCAGTGTTACAATTGGCGTCCCATCATACACTATATATTGTATTAACACATAAAGTGGGAGTGTTGGGAGACAGAATGAAAGGCAGAAATCCACAGAGAGAAGCAGAAGAAAAATCAGGTATGCAAATTGTGTAGGTGACCTTGCCAATCATTTTGTTCACTGAGTTTATGGCCTATGATGAGCTGATGTGGACTCTGCTGTTGTTAAGCTGGCTCCCAGTTTATTGCATGTGTTGCTTAATTTGACCACCTTATCCCATTGTACTTAATTCTAGTATTTAAGATATGTATATTTCTATTGTGTGGTTCCTGAACTAAAGGTTATTATTTTAAAAAATTTATTTTTGTTACAAAAGTTGTGAATTTAGAAGCTTTACAGTTGTTGCATTTATTTTTAGATTTTTGATCCATTTTGAGTTTATTTTTGTATAAGGTGTGAGATAGAAGTCCTCTCTCTTTATTTTAGCAATGGATATTCAGTTGTCCCAACACCATCTGTTGAATGGACAGTGATGCTTTAGCTGGGTGAATTTGAAAGGCTTGTCAAAAATCACTTGACCATAGATGTAAGGGTCTGTTTCTGAAACATCAGTTTGGTTCCATTGGCCTAAGTGTCTGTCTTTATGCTAGTACCATGTTGTTTTTACCACTGTAGCTAGGTAATATGATTTAAAGTCTGGAAGTGAGACTCCTCCAACTCTGCTTTTCCTTTTTAAGATGTTTCTGGCTATTTGGGATCCCTTACCATTCCAAATAAATTAGATGATCATGTTTTCCATTTACTTTTAAAATGCTGGTGGAATTTTTATCAAAATTATATTGAATCTGTATATCAATTTGGGTAGAATTGACATCTTAATGATATTTAGTTTTCCAATTTATGAACATGGAATATTCTTCCAATTATTTGGGTCTTTTTTTTTTTTTAACAATGCATTGTAGTTTTCTGAATACAAGTGATTTACATCTTTGGTTAAGTTTATTCCTAAATATTTGATTCTTTTAGTTGCTATTGTAAGTGGAATTTTTCTTTTTGACTTCATCAGATTGAACATTAGTAGTGTCTTTTAAAGTCAGTTTCATCTAATGTAAATATAGCTACTCTGGCTTTTTGTTTTGTTTTGTATTGTTTGTTTTTTGTTTTTGTTAATGCATGTGTGGAATAACTTTTTCCAGACTTTCACTTTTAATCTATTGGTGTCCTTGTGTCTAAGGTGATTCCCTTGCAGAGCATATAGGTGGTTCATATTTTCTTATCTTTGTTATTATATTACCAATCTTTGCAGAGCATATAGGTGGTTCATATTTTCTTATCTTTGTTATTATATTACCAATCTTTGTCTTTTGATTGGGTAGTTTAATCCAACAACATCCAATGGTATTACTGTAAAGGAGTTCTTATTTCACCCATTTTGACCTTTGGATTTTATCTGTGATATTTTACTTTCACCACTGTTTTGATACTTTCAGTTACTTTTACTGATATAATTTTCATATCTAGACTCTCTTCCAAGGCTTTTTCTCCTATCTGTTCTTTTCAGATGTTATCATATTGTTTAATATTTCCTACAAAGCTATTCTCTTAGTCACAAACTGAGTTTTCTGTTTATCTGTGAACTTTCTAAACTCATTCCTCAGTTTTGAAAGACAATCTTGCCAGATATAAGATTCTTGTCTGGAAGTTTTTCTCTTGCATTTTCTTAAATATTTCATACTACTGTCTTCTTGCATCCATGGTATCTGATGAGAAATTGGCACTTAATATTATTGGCTCTCATTATATGTTATGCATTGGTTTTCTCTTGCTACTCTCAAAATTCTCTTTGCCTTTGGCATTTGACGTTCTGATTAGTATGTGTCTTGGGCTTTGTCTATTTGCATTTATTTGGGTGGGAGTACATTGTGCTTCTTGGACAAAGTAATCTATGTTCTTCAATAGGTTTGGGAAATTTTCTACCAGTATTTCTTCATATTTTCCTTCTGACCCTTTCCCCTTTTCTTCTCCTTCTGGAACACCCATGACACACATTTTTGCACATCTCTTGCTGTTGCTTAGTTCCCTTAGACTTTGTTCAATTTTTCAATTCTTTTCTTCATCTGTTATTTTGTATGCTTGCTTTCAGAGGTCATTTCTTCAAGCTCACCAGTCCTTTTTTCTGCCTCCTCAAATCTGCTGTCATATGATACTAGTGTATTTTTTATTTCATTTATTGTACCTTTCATTCCAATAAGATCTGCTATTTTTCTTTGTATGCTTTTAAATTCTTCTTTGTGCTCATCCAATGTCTTCTTAATATCCTTACTCTCTTTGGCTATCTCCTTGAATTTATTGAAGAGATTTGTTTGAACATCTATGATTACTTGTCTCAACTCCTTCATGTCATCTGGCAGCTTATCTTTTTCCTTTAACTGGGCAATATTTTCCTGTTTCTTGATATGGGTTGTAGTTTTTTGTTGGTGTCTTGGCACATGGCTTACTAGATGTATTTATTCTGTGTGCAGTTTCTCTCTTTAATTTAGGGTTTTCTTGTCCTTTCTCCCTTGCTGGTTGTATAGTAGGAGCCAATGATTTTATTGGTGCTATAAGCTGCCTGCATTGCCCCAGTGACCAATGAAGCTTCTCCCACTTTTCTCCTTTGCTGGGGGTGGGGAAAGAGCCACAGCCATGTGTAATAATCCAAGTCTTGCAGACCTAGACTCTAATTGCCCAGAAAGACTGATGAAGCATCACTCCCCTTCCTCCCCTGTGTGGGGTGGGTATGGAGCTGCAAGTATAGGTAGCAGTCTATGTTTTGTGTGTCCAAAATGATGGCAGTACTTTGGACTATTCAGTCCATGCCATCTGAATGTACCTGCAGTTACCTGGAGAGGCTGGTTCAGGTCCCACCAGCTTTCTTCTTGCCAGAGGTGGGGCAGAGGCCAAGACTAGGGCTGCAGTCCTATCTAGGCGAAAGAAGCCAGTCCATACCAGCACTATGATTTTCAGTCAGCCAGGCTTCCCCTCATGCTGGGGGCAGAGTTAAAATGGCAGCTACCAACCTGTTTTTGACTTGGACAGACTCAAACTTTAGCTATTCTTAGGATTATACTTTAGCCAGCTGAATTTACTAATTAGTATCTGAAGTTGGTGCCCAACCATCTCTTCCTCCCTTGTTTTTAGAAATGGAGCTTCCAATTCTAGCATGGATTAGTTTCCAAGGTGGCTTGTGCTGTCAGTGGAGTATGGGTGTGGAGTGCTCTACATACGAATCTTCTCTGCAGATGGGCAGTCTCCTCCTTTCACGCTTTCAACGATGTTGCAGGATGCTCTTCTGGTGTTCTGGAACCCACAAACAAGTGCTTTAGAGAGCTCTTGGTGATTACTAAACTGCCCTGTAGCACAAGCTAACTCTAGGAGCTCCTTATTCTGCCACCATTTGCTGGTTGTCTCATGTAAATATTCTTAAACTTACAACACACAAAGAATTTATGTTTATTATCTTTCAGAAAGCAGAATAATAGTTAAACGTAGAGGAAAAGGAAGAAATACATTTTCTTTTTACAGGTGTCTGTGGAGACTTTATGTGAGTGTGTATGTGTGTGAGAGAGTATAAGTATGTTATTTTTTATGTTATAAACATCTGATGGATGTACGATTTCCCTGTTTAAGCTGTTTTCCTTTTCCTCCTCTATGCTTATTCCTGTTACAATTTGTTAAGTTGTTCCTTGAAATGGTACTTTGTAGTTTAAGTAAGGGCTTTTAATTATTTTAATTTTTATGGGGAATTTTGAACCTAACCATAAATAGCAGAATAGGATAGTTAACTCCCCATGTATTTAACACCCAGACTCCAAAACCATCAAACACTGGCCAATCTTTCCCTGTCAACTCCTTCATCTACTTCCGTCACTTCTGTAATATTGTATAGCAGATGGAGAAACTGTAATTTTTATGTAAGTATTTCACCATATGTCTCCTAATGTTAAAGAATATCTCCCTCCATGTGTGCCAAAAACTGAAGAAAAACAGAGAAACCCTGAGAGGCTGAGAGAGGCTGGAGGCTGGAATGGAGCATCCCAAAGCTGAAGACATAGCCCAGGGAGAGATGAGCCACATCCTGATTACCCACAGCTGAACTTGGGAAGAAAGTGAGCCTTTAGGAGTATGCCAGAGACTGACTGCCATTTTGTCTTACCACAGGGCAGGAGTCCAGGATCTGTCAGCAGTCAACCTTTGGTAAGACAGCATCTCTGATGATGCCTTGATTTAGACATTTTCACAGCCTCCGAATTTTAAGATTTTACCCTAATAAATTCCTACTAAATAAGACAAAAAAAAAAGTCTCACTTCTTTTAACATTACCATAACTCCATTGCAACACTTAAAAACAAAAGGGAGTTCCATTTCTGGTAATGATAGGGTAGTTTATGTAAGACCTAACTCCTGTTGAAATAATGATGAATTCTGGACAAAACGTTTAAATAGAATTGTTTGAAGGCCTTAAAAAGGGACCAGAAACAGAGACAGGAGGTAGACTATCCTTTAAAGAAGCAAACTAAGTGAGATCCACATTCAACTTGTTTTCCCCTGAGGGAAATCCCCAGGGTGGGTGAGCACACCAGGTGACAGAGGCAGTTTTTCTTGATTGCAGAGTCAAACATGAGATTTCAGGGTTGCCAGAAAGATTATAAATTGAGGGGAAAATTGATGTGATTAAAATGTGAGCAAAGATTTGATGAGCTTTCAAGCTGGAAAACCAGCATTTTGTGTCAAAGTCCCGCCAAGTTTGAGGAGCTTGATAAACAACTTGTGTTTTGTGGAACATATAGAAAGGACACATTTTAGAAATGAAGATTACAGTAATGGCTATACTGTAAGGATCAGGGGGTAAAATCAAAATAGCCCTGCCCTTACAAAGCTCCCCCGCTCCCAAGAAAAACACCTCCACAGATTAAAGTGACCCACCAGTAATATAAATATGTGCTAAGAGATAAATTTTCAGAGAAAGCTAATGAAATCCAGCATCTCGACAAAGTGTTGTCTTCAATTTCCGGTATAATAATAAGACATTACTAATCATATGAAGAATTGGGAAGAGTTATATATATTCAAGAGAACAGTCATTAGAAACAGACCCAAAATGGTTCAGATGTACAAGGACTTTCAAATAACTATTATTACTATGTTAAATAATTTACAGAAGTTGGTCATAATCAGTAAAGGGATGGGACTTTCAGAAGAGGAATAGAAAGTATATGCGTCAATTATAAATCCCTAAAATATATAATATTTGGAAATGAAAAAAAACATGGTAGAGACTGTGAGGACATTGGACATGCTCCAACAAAGAAGAAGTGCATGTCAAGAAGGCTTAATGGATAATTTATATTATACCTAAAAGAAGGGTTAATATATAGTATACAAACTGAAGCACACACAGAAAAAAAAAGAAATAAACTTAACAAAGTATTCAACATAGTGGAATTAAAGTCTGAAAAGGAGAGGAGACAAAGAATGTGGTAGGAAAATATAACTGAGAAAATAATGGCTGAAAAAAATTGTAATTGTGATTTAAAATAGCCCTCAGGTCCAAGAATATCAGGGAACCCCAGGAGGGACAAGTACAAGAAAACCATCAATTGTGAATGGTATTTTCTTTAACTTGATGTAGGATCTATTTAAAGATTTTTCTGTAAGCTTGAGAAAGATATTCCATTGTCCTCAAGGCTCCACTGTTTCTGATGAGAAATCAACCATAATACAAATTATTGTTTCCTTATATTTAAGATTTTTTCCCTCCCCTTTGTATACTTTAAAGGTTTTTGCTTTTTCTTTGCATTTTAGCAATTTGAGTATAATGTGCCTGGGAAGAGAAAAGAGGATTTCCCAATATGTTTTCTATAGGCTAGCATACTCCTGATTCCAAAATCAAACTGAATTTTTGAACTAGTATATAAGAAATATTATTTTTGTAGATGTCACTATCTGCTAACATTGTGTTTTGAAATTTTGTGTTTAAGATCCTGAGTTATACTGGGCTGTTTCAGTTTTCTGTATGTGTGTGTGTGTTTTCCCTCTACATTTTTCATCAAGGAAATGCAAATTCAAACAGCAATGAGCTACTGCTTCATACCCAGTAGAATAACTAAAACTAAAATCCCTGAAACACTAACAGTTGGCAAGGAGATACAGTAACATACATTACTGGTTGGACTGTAAAATGAGTATCATGTTGTATAACTATTTGTTAGTTTCTTATAAAGTTAAATACACACTTATCCTGTATGAAGCAGTTCCACTCAAAGATATTTACTTAAGATATGAAAGCATATATCCCCCAAAATATTACACATTTTTAAATGCCCCTTATTTTATTTATATTCGACAAGAGGTTTATAAATCCAAATTTTATCATCATAAGCATGAATAAAAAGGTTTTTGTATATTCATATAATGGTATATTAATCAGTACTAAAATGTAATACGCAATGGATACATTTAAAAACATGGTTTTAGCTAAAAAATGTTATGTTGTGTTAAAGCTGACAGATTCAATAGTGTACATATTATTTCATTTCATTTTATTAAGTAGAAGTATAGGCAAAACTAATCTAAGGTGAGAGAAACTGGAACAGAATTTTCCTCTGGAGAGTGGGATTGACTGGAAAGACTAGGAGGGAATTTTCTAGAATGATGACAACTTTCTATATTTTGATACAGGTGGTTTACACATTCATCACAATTCAACCTGTACATTTAAGATTTATTTAGTTTATGATAATGTACAACTGAATAAAAAAAGAGTTGTGAGTCATTAATCAAGTTACTGTTAATCTTATATATCATATTTTGATTGTGGTGTTTTTTATTGTTGTTGTTTGTTTGAATGAGGGTCCAAGTAAGATGCATTTTTCATGATTGTTAAATATGTGTTTTATATTCTTTTAATCATTAGTTTCTCCATTTCTTTGTTTTTATCCCTTGTTATAAATATTTATTGAAAACACTGCTTTATTTTATTTGTTTGCTCGTATAGATTTTGCTGATTTCTTCCTCTTGGGGCATTTCAATTTGTTCCTTTGTTACCTTTTTTTTTTTTTTCCTAGCAATCCTGGACTTTTAAAAATAAATCAGTTTTATTGATACATATTAATAAAACAGAAATCCATCCAAAGTGTAAAATCACTGCTTTCCTGTTTAATCACATGGTTGTTCATTCAGCACTCCCATCATTTCTAGATCTCTTTCACTGTTCCAATAATAATAAACAAAAAACAAACAAACAAAAATACCTCATTACCTCTCAATTTATGTTTCCCCTGCTGTACATAGCTAGTATTCTGTTTCCATCTCTCTATTTTATTTGTAGTTATATTTTACAAAAACAGTCTTTTATATGCAATATCACCCATATTATTTTACATGTAGTTTCACTGTGTTGTACAGTTCCATGTTACATTTTTTAGCTTTCCTTCTAGTAATATACATGACCTTAGACTTACCATTTGAACCACTGTCATACCCATATAATAGCTCTGCTAGTTACAAACACTATGATACACTTTCAGCATTTCTGTTCATTTCCAAAGATTTAGAAAAAACATTTTTACCAAATCTGCACAGATAACCCTCAGCTTTCCATTCTCTAAACTCATTCTGTTTTCTGGTGATCTATATTTTAATTATTAATTCCATGAGTTTATGCAATATATTTAGTTCATAATAGCATAGTCATACAGTATTTGTCCTTTTGTGTCTGGCTTGCTTCACTCAACATAATGTCTTCCAGGTTCTTTCCTGTTCTCATATGCTTCATGACTTCATTTCTTCTTACTGCTTCATAATATTCCATTGTGTGTATATGCCACAATTTGTTTATATCCATTCATCAGTTGGCGAAGACCTGGATTGTTTTCAACTTTTGGCAATTGTGAATAGTGCCACTAAGAACATAGGTGTACAGATTTCTGTCCATGTCACTTCTCTCAGTTCTTCTGGGTATATACCTAGTAATGGTGTTGCCAGGTCACATGGCAAATCTATGTTCAACTTCCTTAGAAACTGTTAAAAAATTTTCCATAGTGGCTATACCATTCTATATTCCCACCAACAGTGAATAAGTATTCCTATATCACCACATCCTCTCCAATGCATACAGCTTTCTGACTTTTTATTAATGACCAGTGTAATAAGTATGAAGTGATATCTCATTGTAGTTTTGATTTGCATTTCCCTAATTGCTAGTGATGTTGAACATTTTTTATGGGTTTTTTCGCCTTTTCTATTTCTTCTTTGGACAATTGTCTTTTCAAGTCTTTTGCCCATTTTTAAATTGGGTAGTTTGTTTATTGTTGTGTATTGCTATTTATTGTCTTTATATATCATGGGTATTAAACCCTTATTGAATATGATTGCCAGATAATTTTTCCGATTAAGTTGGCTGCCTTTTACCCTTTTGAAAGTCCTTTAAAGTGCAAAAGTATTTAATTTTAAGGAGGTCCCATTTATCTATTTTTTCTTTTATTGCTCATGTTTTGGGTGTAAGGTTTAAGAAACTACTGTCTACCACAAAATCTTGAAGATGTTTTCCTATGTTTTCCTCTAAGAGTTTTATGGTTGTCACATTTATATTTAGGTCTTTGATCCATTTTGAGCTAATTTTTATACAAGGTTTGAGATAGGGGTCTTCCTTCTTTCTTTTGGTTATGACTATCCAGCTCTCCCAGCACCATTCGTTGAATATATTGTTCTGGCCCTGCTGGAAGGGCTTGACAATCTTGTCTAAATCACTTGACTGTAAGTGTGAGGGTCTATTTCTTAGTTTTCAATTCTGTTCCTTAGGTCAATTTGTTGGTCTTCATGCCAGTACTGTGCTTCTTCATAGCTAGTGTTGTATTATGTCCATCAGGAAGTGCCTAATATCTGATTAGCTCATATTTTATGATATTAATATGTCACTGATAGTCATTTTCACCAGACCTTTTGTCAACACCTCCCAATGATTTTGGTTGTCTGAGAAATGTTCTAAGAATAGGCTCATGGAAACTGTATCCCCTGAGTTTGTGTACCATGATAAAAGTTTGTGTGCAGCCTCAAAATCTGTCAAGATATAAAACCTTCACTTGCATTCTTTTCTTGCTTACATTAAAAATGTCGGGAATATATGTAGCTTAAGTGGTTAAGTGCCTGCTTCCCACGTATGAGGTCATGGTTCAATCCCGCCACCTCTTAAAAACAAAACAAAAAAACAAGCAAATTAAAAAATAAAACTTACATTGGAGAAGCAAATGTAGCTCTCTGGTTCAGCACCTGCTTCCCATGTATGAGGCCCTGGGTTCAATCCCCGGTACCTCCTAAAAAAAAAAAAGTTATTCTACTATGCCCTGGCTAAATGTTTGTGACATTTCAGTTTCCCATCCCTCATAAGTGATTTGGTCTATTTTCCTGGATTCCCAAATAATTTTTTTCTTAAAGGTCAAGTACTTTAACCAAATTATGCCACAGCAGTCCATTTTGGGTCACTTTTCCCAGATATGTTTGTTTACTGTTATAGGTTTATTCACATGAATATATTTATCCTTTAATTTCGTTGGTGTTTGTAAGAAACATGATGGAAGTGTGTGTTTTGAAATTCTTACCTAGAAATATGAGTAGGGTTTTTAATACTCTAAGATCAAGTATAGGTTATTCAAAGCAAAGAGAATAGCATGAGTATAATTGTGAAGGTGGGAACAAGATTAAAAGCCATGTTATGTGAACAATAAGAGGTCATCTACCTTCAAGTGGGTTTGCTGAAGAGCAGTGACAGCTAGAAAGATTATATATAATATGATCTTATTATGTGATATCTTAAATTTTACCTGCAAAATTTGGACTTTATTTGTTATGCTTTGGGAGGAAATGGGAGACTCTTAAGAAAGAAAAACCTGATGCAAACAATGATTAAGGAAGACTGGCTATCAGTATTATACTGACTGGATTGGAGAATTGAGATAATGAAATATAAGTGCCCAGTTAGGAGAAATGTAGAGAATTTTGCTAAAACCTACACTTGTAGTGATAAAGCCAGAGATAAATTATTCAAAAGGGAACATCCATACACATTTACCTAAATGCATATATTTGTATTTATAAATTATGTCTACATACTTAAAAATTTTACAGGAGATATTCAGCTTATCTTGTTACATTCAAACCTTTCTGCACATTATTCAGGATTATATGTTTATGTTTGAAGACAAGACTTTACTTCAACTGCCTAACATACTGCTTTGCAAATAGTAGGTATATAAGAAAAACTGATTATTGAAAATAGGGACTGGAACAGATATGTGTACACCAGTAACAAAAAGATAAGAACAACTCAAGTATCCATCAGCAGATGAATGGGTAAATTAAATGGTACATATACACATTGCGGTATTAATGGACCATAAGAAAGAGTGAAGGAGAGGTGGGGCAAGATGGTGTCTGCGTGAGTGCACCTTTACAGTCTGTTCTGTAAAGAGGCAGCCGAGTGGGGTTGAAGTTTGGCCGGAGCGGGCTGTCTTGGGGAATTGCAGGTCACAGGGTGTATGGGCTTCGATTTGGAGACAGTGACGGAGGTGGTGCTTGCTAGAATTGCAGCTTACAAGTCGGAAGCTGTGGGCTGGCGGGACCCTTCCCCCTCTGGCTGGGGGCCGCAATGTTCCCTGAGAACTGTTAATTGTGTGGTGGTGTTTCTGGGCCCCGTGGTCCCCGGATGCGTGGTCCCCAGGTCCGTGTCCCCTGAGCCCCCATAGCCCGTGTTCCACAGACCTACATACCCTGGGTCTACAGTGTCCCATACCTGCCTTTCCAGAGTCCAGCGCTCCCAGAGGTCCAGGATTGCCCTAGCCCTCCGGTTTGGAACTGATTCTGTAGGTGGGAGGGACTCGGTGAGGGGAGCAGCAGAGGGACTGGCCAATACGGGTTGGATTTTTTGGTGCCCCCCCTCCCCCCTTTTTTTTTTCCGCCTGGAGAAGCATACCAGCTGGCTTCCGGAGAGTCTGAAAAAAGAGGAGTGGTGAATCAGCTGAGAAAGCCCAATTCACCTAAATATGCTGAGACAAGAAACTTGGCATGGGAGAAGGTGGAGTCAGAAAATCAACTAGCCCACTCTGTAGCACACCTGAAGGAGAGGGACTGTGGGAGGTGCTTTCCAAGCTTCCAATAGTATACTTAGGGTTCCTGGTGACGTGTGGGTGTACTCTCTGGAAATTAAGAGTCATTGTTTTCTGTGCAGAGCCGGTTCAACAAAGACCCACTTGAATCTCCTACCGGACTTTTCAGGCAGCCTTCCTGTGGCCTGGGAGAGAGGGAAATTAGGAAGGGAGAAAGGGGGAACGTCAGATCCCTAAGCATTTTATTTATCTACAAAGAGGAGTCCTTGCTTGAAACTTTCCCTAGTATTTGGTTGGCTTATCTTGTTTTTCCTTCCTCTTTATCTCCCCAAGGCCCTTTTTTCTTTCTGTTTTCTTTTTTTCTCTTTTTCTTACTTACTTCCCCACTCCCTTTTGTCCTCCAACTTTTTCCCCCCTCCCTCTCTCTCTTCCTTTCTCTTATTTTTTTATTCTTTTTACATTAGGTGCTGCAGGGAGTGCTTCACATTTGCTGTATTTCCTCATCCTCCATTTACTCTCTTCTGTGTGTATTGATTTTGGCCACCAACACTATCCCCTTTCCTCTATATCTTTCTATCCTCCATCATTAATTGTTTCTCTTACATTATACCTCTCTTTGTTTGCCCCCCTATTTTTCTGACTTTTTACTTCTAATACATTTTGTTCTGTTTTCTATCTTATATTCACTCTTTATATTATTGTCCTTTCTTTTCTCTTTCCCTCTCTCCTGAACATACTAGCCTTTTAATTCACTCTATATTCCTCCCCATGTTCAGTTTATTGTCTCATTATACATTCTCTACTTTTCTTATTGTCATCACTCTACATACCTTACATGAGTCTAATATCCATTCTCCTAGGTCTCATATGGTTCCTCTGTTAATATTTACTATCAAAGCTACTACTATTCATTTTCTTTTCTTACTCCTTTTGCTTTCTCTGGCCCTAATATTTTCCTTCATGTGAACTTAGTCAACAACAAAGAAATAGAAGAAAAATACAAAGCGACAAAGAGAAAACTTAACACACACAAAAACAACAACTAATTAAACTGCAAACAAGACCAAGAACCTATACAACTGATTAAACTTGTTAAGATAAAATGATGACCAGACAGAACAAAAAACTACAAACCAAACCAATAATCAGGAAAACATACCCCAATCCAATGAACAAACTAAAAACCAGGAAGAGGAGCAGAACATCGAACAAGTAATTAAAGCTCAAAACATATATTAGAGACCAATTTGATGAAGTGAAGGAAGAGATTAAGAATATGAAGAAAACAATGGGAGAGAGTACAGAAGAAATTGCAGTCATACACAAAAAGATATCAGATATGATGGTGATGAACAGCACACAACTCAAGAAATCAAAAATACACTCAACAAATAACAGCAGACTCGAAGAGACAGAGGAGAGAATTAGTGATGTGGAAGACATCTGAAATCAAACAGATAGTAGAAATGATAGGTAAAAAGAAAGAAAAAAATTAGCAGGGATTTAGGGACTTAAGTGACAATGCAAAACATGCAAACATATGCATTATAGGCATCCCAGAAGGAGAAGAGAAGGGAAAGGGGACAGAAGAGGTGTTGGAGGAAATAATGGCTGAAAACTTCCCAAACCTATTGAGGGAGATGATGTACATGTCCAGGAAGCACAATGCACACCAAACAGCATAAATCCCAACAGGCCTACCCAAAGACATATACTTGGCAAATTATCCAATGCTCAAGACAAAGAGAAAATACTAAAAGCAGCAAGAGAAAAGAGAACCATTACATATAAAGGAGGCTTCATAAGATTAAGTGCTGATCTCTCATCTGAAACCATGGAGGCAAGAAGGCAGTGGTATGATTCTCCAGTGATGGAGAGTTCAAAATATTCACAGAGAAACAGAAACTAAGAGAGTATGCCAACAAGAAACCTGCCCTTCAAGAATACGAAAGGGAGTTCTGCAGGAGGAAAGAAACAAACAAGAGAGACAGAGTTGGAGGAGAGTGTAAGAACAACTAAAACTACAAAAAGAGAAAAAAAATCCAACAACATAAGACAAACACAAATCCAAAGAAAATATGGCTAATGTAAGTAATTTCTTGAAAGTAATAACACTAAATGTCAATGGATTAAAGTCACCTGTTAAGAGACACAGATTGAAAGATTGGATAAGGAAATATGACCCATCTATATGCTGTTACAAGAAACACACCTTAGACCCAGGGATTCAAGGAGGTTGAAAGTGAATGGCTGGAAAACAATCTTACAAGCAAACAATAACCAAAAAAGGGCAGGAGTAACTATTTTAATATCAGACAAAATAGACTTTAAATGCAAAACAATTGTGAGAGACCAAGATAGTTACTACATATTAGTGAAAGGGATAATCTTACAAGAAGAAAGAACAATCATAAACATTTATGCTCCTAATAAAGGTGACTCCAATACATGAGCCAAACACTGGAAAAATTAAGTGAAGGAATAGATGCCTCTACAGTTATAATGGAAGACTTTAATACACCACTATCAAATATGGACAGAACATCTCAAAAGAGAATCAATAAAGAACAAAGACTTTGAATAATATATTAGAGGAACTGGACTGAATAGACATATACACAATATTATACCTCAATACAGCAGGATATATGCTCTTCTCAGGTGCACATGGGTCATTCTCCAAGATAGACCACATGCTAGGCCACAAAGAAAGTCTCAATGAATTAAAAAGATTGAGATCATACAAAATAATTTCTCTGACCACAGTGGAGTGAAGCTGGAAATCTGCAAGGGCCAGAGACCCAGATTTGGCACCAAGATTTGGAAGTTAAACAACACACTCTTAGAAAAACAGTGGGTCAAGGTGGAAATATCAAAAGAAACTTAAAACTACCTTGAAACTAATGAAAATGATAGCACAGCATATCCAAACTTATCAGATGCAGCAAAAGCTGTACTGAGAGGGAAATTTATAGCCCTAAATTCATACATCAAAAGAGAAGAAAGAGCTAAAATTGAAGAACTAACTGGACACTTGGGGGAATTAGTAAAAAAAAAACAACAAACTAACCCCAAAGGAAGATGAAAGAAAGAAATAACAAAGATAAGAGCAGAACTAAATGAAATAGAAAATAAGAAAACACTTGACAAAATAAACAAAACCAAGAGCTGGTTCTTTGAGAAGATCAATAAACTTGACAAACCCTTAGCTAGATTAACAAAGAAAAAAAGAGACAAGTTGCAAATACATGAAATAAGAACTGAGAAAGGAGATACCGCCACTGACACCACAGAAATAAAGACTATCATAAGAGGATACTTTGAAAAACTATATTCCAACAAAAAATGACAATTCAGAGGAAATGGACAAATTCCTAGAAACACATAAACAGCCTTCATTGACAAAAGAAGAAGTTGATGATCTCAACAAGCCAATCACAAGTAAAGAAATAGAATCAGTCATTAAAAACCTCCCAACTAAGAAGAGCCCTGGGCCAGATGGCTTCACTGCTGAATTCCACAAAACATTCCAGAAAGAACAAACACCAATCTTGCTTAAACCCTTCCAAAAATCTGAAATGGAAGGAACATTGCCTAATTCATTTTTTGATGCCAGCATTACTCTAGTACCAAAGCCAAACAAAGACATCACAAGAAAGGATAATTACAGACCAATCTTTCTAATGAACCTAGACATGAAAATCCTAAACAAAATACTTGCTAATCATATTCAACAACACATTAAACAAATTATTCACCATGACCAAGTAGGATTCAGTCCTGGCAAGGATGGTTCAATGTAAGAAAATCAATTAATATAATACACTACCTAAACAGACTGAAGAAAAAAAAATCACATGACCATATCTATAGATGCAGAAAAAGCATTTGACAAAATACAGCACCCTTTCTTGATAAAAATACTGCAAAATATAGGAATAGAAGGAAACATTCTGAACATGATAAAAGGTATATAAGAAAAACCCACAGCTAACATCATTTACAATGGTGAAATCCTAAAATCTTTCCCTCTAAGATCAGGAACAAGACAGGGATGCCCACTATCACCCCTCCTAGTTAATATTGCATTAGAAGTACTTGAGCACTGAGGCAAGAACCAGATAATAAAGTAATCCAGACTGGACAGGAAGAAGTCAAAATTTCATTATTTGCAGATGATATGATCCTATACATAGAAAACCCTGAGAAGTCTACAATAAAGCTTCTAGAGCTTATAAATGAGTTAAGTAAAGTCACAGGTTACAAGATCAATGCGCAAAAATCAGTAGCATTTCTGCACACCAATAATGAGCAATCTGTGGAGGAAATCAGGAATCAAATACCATTCACAATAGTAAATAAAAATATCAAATACCTAGGAATAAATTTAACTAAAGAAGTAATAGACTTATACACAGAAAACTACACAACACTGTTCAAGGAAATCAAAGAAGACCTAAATAGATGGAAGAATATTCCCTGTTCATGGATAGGAAGACTAAATATTATTAAGATGTCTATCCTACCAAAACTGATCTACAGATTCAAAGCAAGCCCAATAAAAATCAACACAGCATTCTTTAATGAACTAGAAAAACTAACTATGAAATTTATTTGGAAAGGAAAGAGGCCTTGAATAGCCAAAGACATATTGAAAAAGAAAAATGAAATTGGAGGAATCACACTACCTGACTTCAAAACATACTGCAAAGCTAAGTTAGTGAAAACTGCATGGTATTGGCACAAGGAGAGACACACAAACCAATGTACCAGATTGAGAGTTCTGATATAGAGCCTCATATATATAGTCACATAATATTTGATAAAGCCACCAAACCCTCTCAACTGGGAGAGAATGGCCTATTCAACAAATGGTGCCTGGAGAAGTGGATATCCATATGTCAAAGAATGAAAGAGAATTACCAACTCACACCTTATACAAAAATCAACTAAAGAAGCATCAAAGACCTAAATATAAGAACCAGGACCATAAAGACCTTGGAAAGCAATGTAGGGAAGCATCAACAAGACCTCGTAATAGGAAATGGCTTCATGAACTTCACACCAAAAGCACGAGCAGCAAAAGAACAAGTAGATAAATGGGACTTACTAAAAATTAAAGCCTTCTGCACCTCGAAGGAGTTTGTCAAGAAAGTTAAAAGAGAGCCTACACAATGGGAGAAAATATTTGGTAACCATATATCTGATAGGAGACTTATGTCTTGCATATGTAAAGAACCCCTGTATCTTGAAAATAAAAAGACAAACAGCCCATTTAAAAAATGGGGAAAAGATTTGAACAGACACGTCTCCAGTGAAGATATACAAATGGCTAAATAACACATGAAAAAATGTTCAAAATCACTAGCTATTAGGGAAATGACAATCAAAACAACAATGAGATATCATCTTATTCCCATAAGACTGGCAGCTATCAAAAAATTAGAAGACTACAATTGTTGGAGAGGATGTGGAGGAATGGGAACACTCATTCACTGCTGGTGGGAATGCAGAAGGATCCAGTCATCCTGGAGGACAGTTTGGTGATTTCTCCAAAAACTAGCTATAGATTTGCCATATGACCCAGCAATTCCACTCCTGGGTATATACCCAGTAGAACTGAAAACAAGGACACAAACCGATATATGAACACCAATGTTCATAGCAACACTATTCACTATTGCTGAAAGTTGGAATCAATCCAAATGCCCATCAACAGATGAATGGATAAATAAAATGTGGTATATACATACAATGGAATACTACTCAGCTATAAGAACAAATACAGTACAAACATGTGATAACATGGATGAATCTTGAGAACCTTATGTTGAGTGAAGCAACCCAGGCATTGAAAGACAAATACTACATGACCTCTCTGATATGAAATAAGTAAACCAAGCTGTCTCAGAGAGCTAGAGACTGGATGATAAACTTAAAGAAGTAGGGGGTAGATGAAGGTTTCAACCTGAGACCTACTTGGGTGAAATCCATGATAAGCTGAAGATAAGTATTTGTACAGGGAAGGATAAAATGGGGGCATAGTGACAACTTTGGGAGGGGCTGAATGGGATTGAGGGGGGTTAGGGAGGGAAGGATGGGTCAGATTGCCCGAGAAATTGGGGGGAGGGAACATTCGAACATAGGAGATTGTCAGGTATGTGGCTGAAATTATAAAGCAGAGAAAACTCTTTAGAGAATATAATAAGGAAAGTTACCTATTTAAGATGCTTAAGGGGGAAGTGGACTTTGCCCAATGGATAGGGCATCTGCCTGCCACATGGGAGATCTGCAGTTCAAATCCCGGGCCTCCTTGACCTGTGTGGAGCTGGCCCATGTGCAGTGCTGATGCGTGCAAGGAGTGCCCTGCCACACAGGTTGTCCCTCGCATAGGGGAGCCCTACACGCAAGGACTGTGCCCTGTAAGAAGAGCCACCCAGCACGAAAGAAAGTGCAGCCTGCCCAAGAATGGCACTGCACACACAGAGAGCTGACATAGCAAGATGATGCAGCAAAAAGAAACACATTCCCGGTGCCTCTGATAAGGATAGAAGTGGTCACAGAAGAACACACAGCAAATGGACACAGAGATCAGACACCTGGCTGGGAGGGGAAGGGGAGAGAAATAAATAAAAAATAAATCTTTAAAAAAAATTCTTAAGGGGGGGCATATTACACAGGGCAAGCTTCTAGGGCATGTGTGAGTGCTCATTTTGTCATAGTGGGTTATATCATTGGGTGGAGACCCATACAATGGGAGTGAAGGTATACCCACATCCTGAGGGGGACTGATGTTCTCAAACAGAGGGAATTGTATCTTTCGAGAGAATTGGTGGCTCCCAATGGGTTAGGGCAGTCAAGTATGTCAAGCCCTCAACATTTTTGCAAGTATATCTGAAAATGTTCCTTCAAGTAATGAAGACTGATTGTTATGGTGGGCCCTGGGGGAGGAGGAAGGAGGTGTTGAATACATGGAATCAATATAACTGTGGGACAGTGGAAGTTGTCAGAGTCACGGACCCGAAGGGTATCGGGAATGAAATACAAAGAGAGATTGGGATCAGGGGATCTGAGAGCATTGAAGCCTCAAGCTCATCAGACAAGTTTATTACTCTCTGGGGCTTCTTTATATACCCCAAGCAGTCATGAGAACCAGCAACTATCCTAGCTAACTATTCGCACTACCTCAACCTGTGTAACACAATGGATCAAAACCTATGATTATAAATCAAGGTTCAAAATTTCAATGTTCTTTTATATTGTTGAGAAAACATACCCATAAATCTTGTTGCCCGGGTTGTCCCATTCTACCTAGTCCTCATTCCATCTGAGCGTACACATCACCTTGCTAGATTTATGACCTGCACATATAGCTATGGAGACAGCAAGACTCAGTGGTCAAGGAAGTAACTTGCTTCAATGGAAACAACATACCTTTGTTTCCCACAGAAGTATTCCAAAAGATCATGCAATGATGGACATAGGACATATTAAATTACACCAAAATTGTATAAAAGTCTATAGGCTAAAATGTAAACCATAATGTAAAACATAAGATAACTAAAAATTTAGAAAATTGTGTAGTCTAAAATATAAACCAAAATGTAAACCCAAATAGAACCATGTTTGAAAGCTATTGTTTCAATATCTGTATATTAGTTGCAGCAAATATATATGAACATGTAAAAAGATCATTGTTGTGGAAGGGACAAAGGATTTGATGTTGGATATGTGGGAGTACCATGTATATGTGAATTACTGTGATCTAAAACTTACGTGAAGACAAACTTAATGATTAGGAAAAAAAAAAAGAAAGGAGGTAGACACTGAGGAAGAAATGGAAGAAATTGCCTTACCACTGTACACACAGAGCAACACCTATAGCAGTGACGAAAGGCAAAATGTCAAAAACAAAGCTTTTTCATTTTTTCATTTTTTGATACCCCAATCTATTTTTCCTTTATTTACTTTTTTCTAAATTACTATGTACTCTATATCTAACCTTTAAACCTCTCACTATATTCCATTTTACTATTAATGGAACCTGGCAATATATTAGGCTTCCTTTTTGAAGAAGTATTGGACTACAGAGAGGTTCAACTAAGATGGGGGGAGGATCACTTGTGTGGGGTGTTATTGGTGGGGGGCACATGGTTGGGAGGGAGTTAACCAGGGCATGTATACATGGTACATAGAAAGGTTTGGATATTTTCATAGTGGTTTCAGTTGGAAATGACAGATGAGAGAGTGCTGAGTTCCTGACCAGGGAAGTTCTATCACATTCCCCAGTGGAACAACAACAATCCCCCAAGTGCAATGGCAAAGACCAACAAAGATGGATGGCCCAGCGATGAGTCCTCGATACTGATGGCTCTGATTATGAGCCTGTGTGCTTGAAATATGAAGTAGGCCTAGGGCTGCAGGGTGCCTAAGAGTTACCTCCTGACAGCCTCCATGTTGCTCAAATGCAGCCACTCTCTAAGCCAAACTCAGAATGTAGATGTATTGCCTTGTCCCCAACGTGGGACATGACTCCCAGGGATGAGCCTCCCTGGCACTGAGGGATTACTATCAAGCACCAGTTGAATATGTAACTACAAAAAGACCTTGAATAAAGAGGTCAACTCAGACTGGCAGAATATCTCAGCTTACATGTAATATCAAGGGTTAAAAACTGCTTTTTGACTTTGGATAAAAAGGGAAAATGGAAAGAACAAGTGAGTCTATATGGCTATGAGTTTCCAAAAAAGAGTTGGGAGGTCATCAGAGGGGTGATCCTTATGCACACCTTAGCACGGTACCAGAGACAGCTAGGGTAGATGGAAACCCAGGTACTGGTTCTCCTGAGGGCTGCAGAGACCCACAGGTTCTATGGTCATGGCAGATGGCTCTGGAGTTCAGGGCCATGTCAGTTGGCCCTACTTTGGAGTTTGTGTTCCTGAGTGTGATGAAGTTGAACTCAGATATGACCTTTCTACACATGCCTCTTCTGTTACTTTTACCAGACCTGTGGTTGGTGTTTGGGTTGTTGTATACTCAGGAGACCTGAGTCTCTGAACTGTCCATGTGATGGTCAGGTCCTGGGCCTCAGCAGACTTGCAGCTTCTACCCTCTGGTTTCTTGGACTTACCCTGATCAGCTGACAGGGAGGTGAAGAGGGTCAATCACCACACCAGGGAGACAAGAGTGCCTACAGCTGCAAGCACGAGAATTGCAACCATCATCCATGTAGAATCTAAGCTCCCTCTTGATGTAGAGGGTGACTGGACATAATCATCCCAGGGTCCACAGGATGGATTAGAGTGGACTTACTGGTGTTCTGCAGGGGAACTATTGTGATTAATAAGGGAAGAAATTGTAGTAGTGATGTGGAGAGGGTGGCCATGGTGGCTGCTGATGGTAGGGAGACAGATGAAGAGATATGGTGTGGGGGCATTTTCAGGATTTGGAGTTGACCTAGGTGGACTGGGGGAGAGTGTAGACTACAACGTGGACCACTGTCCATGTGGTGCAGCAGTGCTCCAGAATGTATTCGCCACGTGCAGTGGATGTTCTGCAATGATGCAAGAGGTTGTTGATGTGGGAGGGATGGGGTGGGTGGGGTGAGGTTATATGGGAACCTCATTTTTTAAATGTAACATTTAAAAGAAAATAAAGAATAAAAACAAGAGTGAAATTCTGAGACATACTAAAACATAGATGAACCTTGAAACATCATTTTAAGTGAAATTAGTCTGAAACAATGAACAAATATTGTATGACTATACTTATTTGAGATATATTGAACAAGTAAATCCATAGAGTAGATTAGTGGTTACCTGGGGCTTGGCATAGGGGATTATTTCAAATTAGTTAAATTGGGTTTTAAATTTGGGTTTGGCTGGAGGTCAGGTGTGACACAATGGGAAGCTGAGGCCATAATGCTTGAGAAAAATAGTTTGTTACTTATAGAGTCGAAAAGGCAAGTGCCATCAGGGGTTGATGGGAAGTGCAGTTGGCTGTGTTGACTCAACCAGCAGGTGGGGAGCACAAACACAGAGCAAGAGAGACCCATAAGCCCTTGCCTTTTACTGCGGTTCAAGGATCGCAGTTAGTAGATTTCCTGTTGGAGTCAAGGATGTTTGGGAAAAGGGAAAGGGAACTGGAGGGCTAGGGTGGTGGGGATGGTTAGGTTATCATTTGTGACCCTGGAGTAGGATGTGTAGGTGGTGGCTTCAGAGGCTAGTTTGGGTTCTGGGGGAGTTTATGCCCCAGGGCTGGAAAGCTGTTTATTAACTAGGCCAAAAATCAGTGTTGAGATAAGTAACTTAGCCAATGAAAGGTGGATGCTGAGGAATCACGCAAACATTTTTGATAGTTATTAGTGGGGAATAAGGAGTTATGGCTTAATGGATACAGAGTTTCTATTTGGGGTGATGAAAAAGTTTTGGTAATGGATGGTGATGATGGAACTGAAATGCAAATTTATAATAGGTAAATGGGAACCTTTGCGCTATAAATATGACAACAATAAAAATGAACAAAACACTGATTGACTAGATTTGTTATTATAATTTGCAAATCTAGCTGATGTTTAATATAATATCTGAAGAAAACGTAACATATACATAAATTAAATTTTATCCTAAATAAGAAATAATTAGTATGCTTAAAACTTATCTCATTTTAAAAAATGTGATGGCATTTTCTCTATTACTCCCATTTCTTTCTAGTCATCACCACTATACATAATGTAGCTTTGAAATCTACTATATATAAGCCTTATGACTTTCACATCTAGTCAATCATATTTTCATTCTTTCAGCTCTTTTTTTTCCTGCTGAAACTCTTTTCCACCCCCAAAATATCTATGCCCCCCTTCTGCAAATATAAATATAATTGATAGGTAGATGAATGGGATTACTGATGCTAAATGGGTAGGTCATCACAACATATCAAAACTTTTTGGGATATAGCAAAGATAGTCCTGAGAAAAAAAATTACAGGGTTTAGCACCTACAATAGAAAGCAGGAAAGAGCTAAAATCAAACACCTAACATACACCTAAGGAAAAAGAAAAAGAACAGCCAACTAATCCCAAAGCAACAGAAAGAAAGAAATAACAAAGATCAGAGCAGAAGTAAATGAAATTGAGAACAAAAATCAATAGAGAGGATCAACCAAACCAAAAGTTGGTTCTTTGATAAGATCAACAAAATTGTCAAACCCTTAGCTAGTCTGACAAAGAGAGAAAGGGAGAAAATGCAAGCACATAAAATCAGAATTGATTTCTCACCCCACAGAAATAAAAGAGATCATAAGAGGATTATATGAACAAACTGTATACCAACAAACTAGACACATAGATGAAATGGACAAATTCATAGAAACAGCCTACAATGATCTCAGAAGAAACAGAAATCCTCAACAAACCAATCACAAGTAAAGAAATTCAAACAGTCATCCAAAAATCTTCCAAAGATGAAAAGCCTAGGACAAGATTGCTTCACCAAAGTTCTACCAAACTTTCAAATAAGATTTAATACCAATCTTACTCAAACTCTTTTAAAAAATTTAACAGGAAGGAATGCGGCCAAATTCATTCTATGGCACCAACATCATCATTATACCAAAGCCAGATAAATACATTATGAAAAAAAGAAAATTACAGACCCATTTCCCAAGTGAATATAGATGCAAAATCCTCAACAAAATTTTCACTAACTGAATCCAACAGCGCATTAAAAGATTTATTCATCATGATCAAGTGGGTTTTATCCCAGACATACAGGTATGATTCATGGCAAGAAAATCAATCAGTATAATATACTCCATTAATAAATTGAAGAAGAAAAATCGCCTAATGATCTTGATTGTTGCAATAAAAAAAAAAGGCATTTGAGAAAATACAGCAGCCTTTCCTGATGAAATTACTTCAAAAAATAGGAATGAGGGAAACTTTATGCATGATAAAAGGCATAATTAAAAAGACCAAAGCTAACATTGCACTCAGTGATGAAAGATTGAAAGCTTCCCTGTTGACATTGGGAATAAGACAAGGATGACCTCTGTCACCACTGTTTTTCAGTATAGTGATAGAGGTTCTAGCTAGAGCAGTTAGGCAAGAAAATAAAAGTCGTCCAAATTGGAAAGGAAGAAATACAACACTATTTGCAGATTATATGATCCTATACCTAGAAAGCCCTGAAAAATCTACAACAAAGCTATTAGAGCCAATAAACCAGTTCAGCAGGACACAAGATTAATATGCAAAAATCAGTGCTGTTTCTATACACCAGTAATGAGGAATCTGAAGAGGAAGTCAGAAAAAATTCCATTTATAATAGAGACTAAAAGAATCAAATATTTAGGAATAAACTTAACCAATGATGAAAGGACTTTTTTTCAGAAAACTACAAAACATTGCTGAAAGAAACAGAAGAAGACTTAAATAAATGGAAGGATATTCCGTGTTCATGGATTGGAAGACTAAATACTGTTAAGATGTCAGTTCTACCCAATCTGACTTATATATTCAATTAAATGCAAAATAATAAAAATCCCAACAGCCTTTATTTAAGAAATGGAAAAGCCTATTATCAAATATATTTGAAAGGGTAAAAGGCCTAAATAGCGAGATATGTCTTTAAAAGAAAGAATGAAATTGAAGAACTCTCATTTCTTCACTTTAAAGCATATTACCTAGCTACAGTGGTAAAAAAGTCATGGTACTAACATAAAGATAGAAATATAGACCAATAGAACAGAATTGAGCATTCAGAAATAGACCCTTAAATCTATAGACAATTGACTTTTCAGAAAGCTGTCAGGCCCACCCAAATGTGTCAGAATAGCACAAACGGTGCTGGGAGAGCTGGATATTCATATCCAAAAGAAAGAAAGAAGACCCTTATCTCACACTTTATATAAAAATTAACTTAAGATAGATCAAGGACCTAAATGTAAAAGCGACAACCATGAAACTCCTAGAAGAAAATGTGGGGAAACATCTTCAAGATCTGATGGTAGGCTGTGGGTTCTTAAACCTTATACCAAAGCAAGAGCAATGAAAGAAAAAGTGGATAAATGGGACCTCCTCTAACTTAAACACTTTTGTACTTCAATAGAGTTTGTCAGGAAACTCATGGCATTAATAATTGAATATAGGTCATCAAAAAATGAAATGAAGATAGAAGGTGGAAAGCTGAGAGTTAATCTGTACAGATTTGGTAAAAAGATTGTTTGTAAATCTTTGGAAATGAATGGAAATGGTGGGAGCACATCATGGTATTTGTGACTGTCAGAGCTATTATATGGGTATGACAATGGTTGAAAGGGAAGGTCTAAGGGCATGTATATTACTAGAAGGAAAAGTAAAAATGTAACATGGAACTGTGTAACATAGTGAACCTCATGTGAAATAAAAATAAGAATAATATTGCATATATAAGGCTTTTTACAAAATATAAACAAAATAAACTAGCAAGATGGAAACAGAATAGCAGCTATATATGGCAGGAGAAGCATAGAAAGATTAATATGTGCTGAGTTTTTTTTTATTGGAATAACGAAAATGCTGTAATAATGATTGAAGTTATGAATTCACAACTATGTGATCATACCACATACCACTGATTGTAGACTTTGGATGGATTTATGCTTTTTAAATATGTACCAATAATCATGGATAATTGGAAAGAGCACATTATTGATGACACCTTTAAACTTTTGAACTTTTCTTTAAATTCCTATTTTTATTAAGTTAAAATAACTGTTGTTATATTTTTAGATACTATGAGCTGGGTTTTCTGTTATTTGCTGCTAAATGCATTTCTAACTAATAGTTTACATATATAGAAGGTTTTAATAACAATACAAGGGAGTATGTAATTAAGTTACCAAAGTGATGGTGGATTATTGTGTTATGGACATTCTAATTTAATAAATGACTATCTTTGTGAAACAAAGAAACTATCATGGGAGATTTACTTTCCATGGCCAGAATTGATATTTAATGCTTTCCACTTTGAGAGACATGAGTAACACAAGCAAATCCCAAATCTCTTTTCTTACTTTTTTTCTTTATGAAGGTTGAAATTATTGGTTAATTAAGTTTTATATATTGAAATTACCTTTGCCTTCTTTATCACTAGTGAATGTTGGAAAATGAAAGTTCAGAACATTTCTGGGTTGGAAAAACATCTTCTGAACTCAATAATTTTTCCAGTTTTTGAACTTGCCACACATTGGCGAAAAGGAATTATAATTAGCACATTTTATCTTTAGCTTTATTTGACTATTAGCAAATATGTCCTTCTATTGGGTAGAAATACATACTTTGTAGTTTCTTTCTCTTGATCTGAGTCCTGTTCTGTGCAAGTAGTTATGAACCTCTGGTGAAGATACATATTTCCTTCCTACAACCTCTTGCAGTTTATACTTTCCAGTTCTGAAGAACAAGTTTATAGTAGACAAAACTGTTTAATCCTTAGTCATTTGTGGCTTACCTTCATATTTTTTTTTCTATAACACCTAAATATCATTTATTCAATAATTTCCTTCACAGGCCTCATCTTTTTATTTACTAATTCTTCATTTACCCTGAGCTGTAATAAGTGTTGTCATTGATTTGATTTGAGTTTTATTTTTCTAGTAGGTATCATAATAATAAATATTAAAATAAAAATGTTGATATTTAGCTTAAAATATGTACAACACATGTTGAGAAACAGTGCATTAAATGTCTTTATATACAGATTGTATCTGTCTTAAAACCTTTCTAGTTTCCCCCCAATGTTAAAGCAACCTCTCTCCTTTTATCCCTCCCTTTCTTCCTTCCAAAATGAAACTAAAAAGTGTAATGGGTTTAGAATCTTTCACCTAGAAGACATTGCTTATTCCATGACTAGAGATAGGATAGTCCTTGTAGCAACTACAGTAAAATTCAGATTCTCTTATATTTGTTGAGGCATGTCGTCTATATATCTGAAGTTACCACTGCTATTTTTAATTTAAAAATTAGGAAGGTATGCATGATAAAACATTTATATCCATATATTTACTTGAATCAATAAAGGAATGCTTCAGTTGGAAGAATGGCTGTTTTAGTATTAGAAATGTCTGCTTCAAATTCTTTCAATTTTTAATGAATATAACCAGGGCAGACTTGGTTGTGATGATTTTTTAAGAAGCAGCTCTGCTTATATCAAGGTAATTACATATATCTTAATATAAAAATTTCAAAAATATCACTGAATATTTTTAGTGCCATGTAAAATTAGAAAATTATTCTCGATGTGAAATAATACACTAATGCCAACAAAGTCAACAAGAATTTTAAAGAAATTGATAAATGAGAATAATTTAATGAAATCTTAAATGTCTTAACATAAAAATTACAATGTATTCTCTTAGAAAGTAGAGGAAGAAGCCTACATTTATAAAAGTGTATTGATTTTTGTGCAGATATTTCAATTGGAAGGATTTTTTTTTAGATAAAATTACGTATGATACTAATTCATTCTCATTTTTCATGTGGGAATATGCGGATGTAAAATAAATCGAGAGAACAATACTTAGCTTAGGTAGTTAAAATACATGGGTTAGCCCCAAATTCTGTTCCTTTCATTTAGATCTCTCGTGGGAGATAAATAAATGAATACTCCCTAGATGCTTGAATAAAGAGGACTTAAACAGTTTTCTTTGGTTTTACTTATTCTCCAAAAGCCCTGATTGTACATGAGTTTAAAAAAAAATATATATATATATATGATTTATAACTTGCTCATATAAGTTAACTATATGGAGTTTTTAAAGGTGTAGATAACATAGTCCATAATGAAAGGCAGAATTCTTGAAATTACACAGTATTTTTCATGGTGGTGCTTAAACATAAGCTGTGGGCTTATGTTGATGCATGGGACAATCCTACCTTATCCTGATGGCTTTCATTTAAAGCAACACAGGAGATTTTCCAGTTGAATATTGTTGGTGTTTGTTGTTGTTGAATATTGTTTTCATAAATCTAAATCCCCCATTTAATCAATTTCACAGACAACTTTTGTGTGCTGGTGAGAAATATATGTTTTCCTCCTATCTGTTCCCATTTATCTTCCCTGATTAAGTGAAGGATTTGTAAACCTTATTAAAGAAGGATTTATACATTTGCCTTGGCTCTATCCTACTAAATTACCTATGCTACTTTGTGATACGGAATTTTCTTAGTTGCTTTTATACTTTGCAATGATCATATTTGAGATCATGTAAGATGTGTTAAGCTATTTGCTTTGTGTTTCATGGAATGAAATCTCCCTTCAAGAAATGAGAAATATAAATGTAGTTATTATCAATATAAATTCTCTGCCAATAAATAGCAAATGTTTCTTAAATAAGAAACAAAATAATATTAACTGTAAACTGGTGAACTCATAGTTCCATAACGCATATTTTTGTGGAATTACAAGATGCCGATGCTCTCCACCAAGTAATTTTTCATCTTATTTAATATCTAAATTCTTTTCTTTCCAATAGTAAAGACTTGTTTTCATTGTTTCTTTCATATTCTCCTGCTCTATCATCCCATTGGTAATGCTCTATATCTCGAGATCAAAGTTAAAGATGAAAAGATAAGACAAAAAATAAAAAAGCAATGGGAAAATTTATCTGTTATTTCATTGTAAGTTAAGGCTTAAATACTATTAAGATGTGACCTAATTTCCCCCATTTTTAGGGTATATTCCCTGTCCACTATAAAATACTTTACATGAGGACAGGGACTTTGTCTCTTGTTTCTCTAGAATGCAGTGCTGACACCTAGCACAAAACCTTGCACCTGATAAATATTCATTTGAGTGAGTACACAAATGTCTTAAAATAATAATACCATAAACCAAGCACTGTCTGTATTTCCAGACTATCTCCTAAACTCTTTAGTTGTAGAGAATCTTGTAGCAGTTTGATATTATTGATGAATTCCAAAAAGAAATATTGGATTATGTTTGTAAACTGATCTTTTCCTCTGGGTATACTAGATCATATTGGATTCATAGGTTTACTTGATTAAACAATTATGTAAACTTCTTGTGCCAATAGGGTGTAGAGTCCCTACCCACCAAAGGCATGGCAAAGGACAGAGTTGGGGGTTTTTGATATTGGAGTTTTGATGTTGGAGTGTGATGCTGAAGCCTTAAGCTGGAGCCCTGGGAAGTAAGCTCACAGAAGAAAGAGAAACAAGACCCTGAAAGGGAGGAACCAAGGAAGCCTCAACCCTCGCAGACGTCCACAGCCATCTTGCTTCAATGTGTGTAAGTAGACTTTGGTGAGAGAAGTAACTTATGCTTTATGGCCTGGTATCTGTAAGCAACTACCTTAACTAAATATCCTTTATAAAAGCCAACCAATTTCTGGTATTTTGCATAAGCACCTCTTTTGCTGACTAATACAAACCTTGAGTTCATTAATCAGATTCTCAGTGAAGAAATTCCACTATTTGCTTACTTGACTTATTGTCATATAGTTTTTTCCCCTTGGAGCAATAGAAATGAAGATACAACTCTGACTGTTTGAAAACAGCCATTATGAGTCTCCTACTGTCTCCTGTTTTCCCTCTCAGACTAAAACAGTAAAATAACATTAGGTTCACTCTCTTTTGAATTCTCCAAAATAATTCTCTAGAATTTCAATTCTTGGTTGCACAGCAAAAAGAGGCAAGTGTCCTTGCTTTTAGACACATTGTGAGATTGGATTAAATGAATACAGGTGATTAATTTGGAATCCACCATGTAACCAAATCTTGCTCAATCAAGACACTGAAAGTTTACGGAAGACCTTTAGCAGGGTTCCGGAACGGAGAAACACCAACTTTGGCTTCACAATGTTATAAGTGCAGGGAATGGGACTAAACTACATTATTCAAGAAAAGCAACAGAGGTCTTCCATTTCCTTTAAAACATCTAAATTCCCAAAGTTTTGGATGGCTAAGAGAGATTAAGAAAAGTGTATCTTTACATATTTATCCAATTGTGAATGGCTATTTGCCCATCAAGTTCTGAGTTATTTTTTTTTTATCTCCCCCCCTTGTGGCTTTTTGCTTACTGTCTGCTTTCTGTGTCCATTCATTGTGTGTTCTTCCGTGTCTGTATTTATTTTTATTTATTCCCCCCCTTTTGCGGCTTGCTTGCTGTCTGCTCTCTGTGTCCATTCACTGTGCATTCTTCTGTGTTTCTGCTTGTCTTCCTTTTTTATTGTGTCACCTTGCTGAGTTGACTCTCCACAGAACTTGTGGGCTGGCAGGACTCTGTGGCGCTTGCAGGCCAATGATGCTTGTGGGCTGGGTGGCACTCTGCGGCGCATGGGCTGGTGGATCTCTGCGGCATGCGAGTGAGCCTGCCTTCACAAGGAGGCCCTGGGACGTGAACCCAGGACCTCCCATATGGTAGACAGGAGCCCAGCTGATTGAGTCACAGCCGCGTCCCAAGTTCTGAGTTATTTTTAATTTTCAAAAGTACTTATTAATCCAAATGTCTCTTTCATTGGCAGTCTTTTAGACAGAGGAAAAAGTGAAAACTTAAGGGGGTTAAGTTGAGGGAATTGATGTAGGAATCATCTACTTAGACTTTATTCTTTGGGGGATCCACATGATGCAACAAGATTAATTTACTTCTCAAGAAAGTGGTATAAAGTTTAGATAGAATAATTAGCAAGGAATGAATGTTGTGGGCATCTTTTCAAAATAAACAGGAAAGAGAAATTCACTTTGAAAGGTGATCTTTTTTGGGGACTTTATGGGAGAATTTAAAAAATAAGTTCCTTAAAAAAAGTATAGTTTATGAGACAAACAAAAACCAAAATCTCCAGCTACAAGATTATCTGGGTCAATGATAGTTGTACACATCCCAGTGTGATGAATTCTAAACAAAATGTGTACTGTGGTCTGTGATGTAATATACTATAGAATGCCAAAGAATGTCTAAGGAAAAAAACTTAATTGGCAATCAAGCTGAATTGCTTTGAGACCATACCACTATCCATTTATTTGACCATAGCTCATTTTCTAAAATATTAAAGTAGCAAAGGTTTTTCTATCCTGGTGTCTCTATAATTACACATTGCTGGATTTTATCACCAAAGAATCTAATTCAGTATAACAGGGATGGTTGGGGAAAGGGAGCTGATCAGAATTTTAACAACAGAATAAATAGCAGTATTGACCCATAACCAGGAAGAAGAACTATTTGATCACCTAGTGATCGAGTAGTAAGACATAAAGACAAATGCTTTGAGAGGTTTTAATTCAGTAGAAGAAAGTAAGCTTGATACTTCTTTTTTGAATTACACATGTGGAATCATGTTGCCTGTGTGTCAGAACTGGACTGCAAATCCAGGGAAGAGAAAGAAATGAAAAGAGCATTCAAATGATCTAGAAACAATAATACTTGAAGAAACAATCATAATTTATTAACTACCTTGACCTATATAGGTCCTTCATGAAAACATATTTCCTAGCACAATTTCTGGATCAGTGCTTCTTGAGATTTAATATGTACATGAATCACCTGTGCTGTGGTAGAATGAATTATGTTCTCTATGTTCTCCAATTTAGAAATGTTCTTTGTCTTGAATTACACACACTGTATGTATGAAGCCATGGTAAAGATGATCTCTTGAAGTTGTTGTTTTAATTTAGGTGTGACCCAACTGAATAGGTTAGGTCCTTAACTTGGACTATTTATAAATTTCTTCCTTTATAAGCAGAAGAAATTCAGAGAGAGAGAGAGAGAGAGAGAGAGAGAGAGAGAGAGAGAGAGAGAGAGAGAGAGAGAGAGAAAGCCACAGGGAGGATCCAGAAGCCAGAAGTCAGTGGAACCAAAAGAGAAAGGAGAGGGCCTTGCCATGTGATGTAAAAGCCAAGTACTGGCCAGAATCTCTAGAGTACATGGGAAGTGCCTAGTGAAGGAGAACAAACTAATATGTCAGGCCTTGATGGTTGTAATTATGAACCTTGTTGTTGTGGAACCTGAAACTTAGTCTAGTATTATATATTACCTAAGTGTTACCTCCTGAAAACCTCCTTGTTGCTCAAGTGTGGCCTCTCTCTAAGTGAAACTCAGCACATAAACTCATTCCATTTCCCCAATGCGGGACATGACTCCAAGGGAGGAGCCTCCCTGGCACTGAGGGATTATTACCAAGTACCAACTAGCAATGCATTTGGAAAGACCCTGAACAAAAAGGGGAAATATTAAATACAAATGAGTTTTTATGGCTAAGAAAGTTCAGTGAGTCAGGAGGTCATTCCAAGAAGTTATGCTTATGCATGTCTCATTGACTGCCACAGTAAGCAGGACCTCAAGCAGGGCTTCTCCTGAGGGCTCTAGAAACATCTAGACACTATAGGTAGGGCAGACAATCTCAGGAATTTGGTACCCTGTTAGTGAGCCTTACCTTGGAATATATCTTCTCCTATGTAACAGAGTTGGAATCATTTGTAATTTCCCTATTATGGATCTTCTGCCCCTTTTATTTAAACATTTAATTAGCACTATACTTGTTAAATATATGTGCCAGAGACGTGAATCTTCAGTCTGTTCATATGCTGGTTAAGCCCTGAATCTCAGCAGTGATGTAACACCTACTTTCCAGTTCATCAGACTCACCCATGACAAGAAACAAAAGGATGATGATGGACAAACACCCATCCCAAAAAAAAAATAGTATCTACAACTGCAAGCAGGACAGTTCCACCCATCTGCCCCATGGAATTTAAGCCCCCTCTCAATCAGAAGCTGAGTGGGCATCACCGTTCCCCAAATCCTCAAGATTGAGGAATGAATAAACATAAGGGGGGGACTGCAACTATGAACTAAACTAGACTTATTTTTCTAGCAATGGAAGAACTTGTAACAGTGATATAAAGGCAGTGGTCAGTAGTGGTTCTGAGGAAGGCGAGAGGGAAGAATAAGTGTTAACATGAGGCATTTTTGGGACATTGGAATTGTTCTGGATAACATTGCAATGATGGTTACAGGCCATTATATATTTTGCCAAAATCTATAAAAATATATGGCTAAAGTGTAACTATAAAGTAAACTATTGACCATGGTTAGTAGTAATTCTTCAATATGTGTTCATCAGTTGTAACAAATGTACCACACTAATGAACGATATTGTTAATTGGGGAAAGTATGGAAGGGGCAGGATGTGGGGTATATGGGAATCCCCCTATATTTTCAATGTATCATTTATGGAATCTAAAGCTTCTTTAAAAATAAAATAAAATAAATACATTTTAAAAAATTAAAGCCAAGGACCTGCAAGGATCACTGGCAGGCAACAGGAGAATGTTACAGACTTTGAGGAGAAAGTATCACCTTGTTAAAACATCAGTTTTGGACTTTTTTAGTCTCTAAGCTGTGAGCTAAGAAATTCCCATTGTTTCAGCTAACCCAGTGTGTGATATTTGTTATAGCAGTCTGGTGACTAAGGCATGGGGAACTGTTTAACAGATCTTATACAATACATCTAGGGCAGGGCCTGAGATTCTGCATTTTCAGTAAGCTCCAAAGTTTAGGTCTGTGCTGTTTATGTGCTGATCACAATTTGAGTATCCATGTCCAGACCAGAGATTCTTAAAGTTTAGTGTGCATAGAACATCCTGGAGGGCTTATTAAGAGTGCTCCAGGTTGTTGGACCCCACCATCAGAATTTCTGATTCAGTAGCTCTGGGGCAGGGCCCACTCACTTCTTTTCTAACAAGTTGCTAAGTGGATGCTGATGCTGATTCTCCAGGGGCAGTACTTTTAGAACCAGTTGCGGAGAATATCTCATTAGGCTGTGGATATTTTGATTCCTACCCGCCCAGGCTATTTGGCCCTTTGGTACCACTGTCATCTAAAGTTGACCCTTTTAGAGCTGTTTGCTCTCAATATGTAAAACACCAGTGCATGAACACGGCATACATATTAGTTGTGCAAAGTAAAATTTGATCTGTACAAAAAATAGGGTTAATCTGCACAATGCACTGCACTGCTTAAATCTTATTTGTCTTGTGATTAAAAAAAAAAAAGTAAAAGTGTTCTACTTTCACTCACAGGGAAATGTTTAATACTTGCTATGCAAAGTTTTTAGCAAATAACCCCATCTTATTTTTTCAGTCTTTTTTCTTTTTCTATCATTTCCCCATCCACTCCAGCTAAACTATTTAGTTGTGTAACTCCAAACAAATTATTCTTCCTCTATGCCTGTACATCTAATGCTTTATCTCATATAGTGCTTGTGCTACCTTTCCACATCAGAACTATGCACACCATTCAAAAACTCTCTCGACTCTTTATTTTACACAGACTCAAAGTGTCCTGTTTCAATTTCTCTTTACTCTGAACTCTTTATACAAATATATCTGTCATTTGCAACTTTCTATGTAGAAATTTAAGATACTGAAATTAAGATTTCTTTTTCTTTTTTCCATTCACTAGTATTTTATAGTGCTTAAAGAGCATAGTCTCAGGAATTAGACTATCTGGGTTCATATCTGTCACAATTACATTTCTACTGTGAATTGAAGCAAGGCAGGAAACATCTCTGAGCTATAATGTTTGTTTCTGAAATTGGGCTATTAGGGCTGTTCAGAGTCTAAATTAGTTATTTTATGTAAAGTTGCTTGGAACCGTACATGGCACATAGAGCTCGATAAATCTTTAATCAGCAAATATGGAATAAATAACATGGTATTGTGCACTAGGCAATCAGGTTGTTTGAAATTGGGCAAGAGAATATGCAATAAAAGCAATAGAGATTTTGAAAGCAAATTTCTGATGATTTGTGAACTAGTGCACCTTGGCTTAATGTATATGTGATTAGAGTGACTATAATTCACAAGCCTCAAATTGAGACACGAGGTTATGCAGAACAAATGAGGTTCAGAGATTTTGAAATATGGTTATCCTGGAAAATCAAGAATATGTGGACAACATATAGAGCATAAATTCAGATTTATTGAATTAATGCATTATATGGGAATCCCCTTATATTTTTGATGTAACATTCATGTAATCTAAAGCTTCTTTCAAAATAAATAAATGTTTCACAATCTGACCAAAAACAAAATAAAAACTATTGGAAGCAAACAGTGTGTTGGGTGTGAGGGATCAGTGTGTCACAAAACTGGGATCAAATTATACCACATTCATTCCACTAGTCATACACTACTCTGTTTAGCCTACAAATGTGACTAACTTTACTGTTTACCAGGTTTATTCTCTCTCTTCTCAATATCTTTACCCCACACAGAACTGTTCTTTGTTATCATTAATAGGCTAAAAGAACAGGTGGCCTGCAGAGGTAACAGTAACATTCAACTGAAGCCTGAACAAATTCACAGTGAGAAAGAGAAAAACAGTCCATAACACCCAGAAACTGGTCTGGTGCTACCAGATTCAGTGTTGCTGTGAGGTGGCTTGACCCTCACAGTTAGGCATTGGTATTGTCCTCTTGAACAAACAATTTTACAGAACATCAATGTCTGTGAATGTGATGGATCAAGATAAAAATAAGGCCCTCCATAATTATGTCTGAACACAAACAAAGCATGAATACTGTCCATGTCACAAAATACCAAATGGCCCCTTTCCATCTAATATGCATAAAAGCTGCTTTTTTTGGGTTATTGCTGTTGTTGTTTTACCCATTACAACTTTAGCTTGGAGCCAGTCTTCTTTGTTGAATGTGATGTATTAAGATATCAAATCATAAAATATCCCTGCCTCCTGATAGTAATCTAATCCACATAAAGACCAACTTCCTTAAAGCCCTCCCTAAGGTTACTTAACATGAGCCCAAATCCTCTAAGTCCTTTCTGACACCCAGCTACTGAATTGCACCAAGGCTCCCCATAGTGACTATTTAGTCTTCCTGCAATGATACTAAACCCAGTTTATTCAACTGCACTTGTGCTCCTGCTGGAGCTTTGGTTGGACGGCATCAGTAGCACATATCCTTTGGACAGGTTTGTGTAGTAGTGCTGATGGCAGTGGTGGTGGTGAATAAACATCTTGTAATTTATATTATCTTCATAGATATTATTAAAAGATATCTGTGCATTTCTTTTGTCCATGTGTTCCTCACTTTATGGAATTTCTTAAGTGAAAAGACAGATGGAAACAATAGTTTAGGGGTTAATGATTGTACGCTAACTCCAAGGATTATTAATTTTGTAGTTCGCTGTGGGAGAGTCATTTAAATAACAAATTCTTCTTGAAAGTGTGATTGACTATCAGAAATTTGATTTAGGTGAAACTTTTCATGAACACATTGAAAGTGTGATACAGCTGTAAGGAGGATATTAAAGCTTGTTGGTCTAGACAGTAAATTGATTTGCATTTATTTTTTAGTATCTAGGTACACTATTCGAAACTTAATTAAAGCCACCTGGGAAAAATTTGTTTGAAGAAAGGATGTTTCTTAAGGGCTCATGTGAAATCTGAAAACATTACTGTTTTTTTCAGATGAACATTTTACCATTTGCAGTAGAGAGAAAAATATAACTCTTTTATATTTTCCAGAGAATAAATTTGTGCAGAATATTTTTAGTAATTCAATTTTTAAAGAACCTACTTTCTTTTCTATCTTATTCTTTCTTGCTTCTTCAGTGTAAGGTAACAATAAAACACTGTTAACAGTAGATAACTTGAATGAAACTGGTTTTGTTTCAATAGTTCTATTAGATCTTATTTCACAATTTTATGGGAAATACATATATATTTTCAATATTCCTGAAAATGAATCATTGACCTGAAACAGTTTCCTTCCAAAATGTCATTGTTTCTGACAAAGAATTACATTAAATAGAAGTAGCCACAATGACCTCTTTTTTGCATTATGTATTAGATGTAAAGTGAGTCGGATGGGCTCTTTGCACAACTTGGTCATCAGGTTTTGGTCAGTGTAGGAACAAGATCTCCTACATTGTGGGGATGGGGCAAGATGGTGGCAGAGTAAGGAGGTCCAAGAGTCAGCTCATCCTATATTGCAGTTAGTATTCAGTCAGAGCTATCTAAATCATCTTCTTGAGGCACCAGGAGACCAGAAGAGCTATTCTGAAACATCCTTGGAAGAACAGAAGGAGGAGACTGCCCATCTGCACTATGTGTGCCCATCTGTGAGTAGAACACTATACACTACAAAGGCTGGAAACCATCCTCCAGTGGTGGCTAAAGCCACTTTGGCAATTATCCCCTGGCTGGAGTTGGAAGCTCCATCTCACAAAAACAGAGGAGGAAGAGACAGGCACTGATTTCAACTATTGTAATATTAATAATTTGAGCTGGCTAAAGCCTGATCCTAAAAGCAACTAAACTCTGAACCTGTCCAAGACAGAAAGAGACAAGTAACCTCCATTTTAACATTGCCATCAGCATGAGGGGAAGCAGGGCTGACTGAAAATTACAGTGATGGTAGGGACCAGTTTCTTTCCACCCAGGCCAGATTACAGCCCTAGCCTATGCTCCAGTCCCACCTCTGGCAGGAAGGAAGCTGGGGGACCTGTTCTAGACTCTCTGGGCAACTGCAGGTGCTTTTGTTCTACATAAACTAGTTTACTAGACAAATATATGGCTCCAACCCCATCCCTGACAGAGCAGAGGAGGGAGAGCTTTTGTTCACCTTCTTCAGGCAACTAAAGCAACTTTTGGATCACCATGTGAACTAAATTATTGAACACATCCATGGCTCCATCAGAGAATTGAGACAACTAATAATAGATGTTCTGAAAATCTCCTTAATAATTTCAATGAGATGGCTAAAGAGATTAAAGACATCAAGAAGACCCTGGGTAAGCAGAAAGAAAAATCTGAAGTCATGCATAGAAAAGTAGAGGATCTTATGGGAATGAAAAGCACAATAAATGCAATTAAAAATATACTCGAGGCATATAAAAACATATTTGAAGAGACAGAAGAAAGGATCAGTGAGCTAGAAAAGAGGACCTCTGACAGTAAACAAAAGAACAGTTAAAGAAAAGAATGGAAAAAATTGAAGGGTCTGAGGAAACTAAGTGATGGCAAGAGACATGCAAGCATACATGTCGTGGGTGTCCCAGAAGGAGCAGAGAAGGAAAAAAGGGCAGTATATATATTTAAGGAAATAATGGTACAAAATTTCCAACCCCTTTGAATGACATTCTATCCATGTCCAGAAGCACAATGTACTCCCATCAGAATAAATCTGAATGAACCCACTGTAAGACTGCAAAATGTCAAAAATAAGAGATAATTCTGAGAGCAGCAAGAAAAAACTGATGCATCACATACAAGAGATGCTCAATAAGATTGTTGATTTCTCATCAGAAACCATGGAGACAAAAGGCAGTGGTATGGTATATTTAAGATGCTGCAAGAGAAAAATCAACCATCCAAGAATCTTGTATCTGGCAAGATTGTCTTTTGAAAATGAAGGTGAATTTAGAATATTTACAGATAAACAGAAATGGAAGGAGTTTGTAACCAAGAGATAGGCTTTTCAGGAAATACTAAAAGGAGAGCTACAGCCTGAAAAGAAAAGACAGGAGAGAAACTTGGAAGAGAACCTAAGATTGAATATTATAACAGTAAAAATTTAAAAAAAAACGTTTTAAAAGAGTGGTAAACACAAGACACAACAGGTAGAACCCAAAGATGAAAATGGGTGAAGTAGAACTGCTTTTACAGTAATAACCATGAATGCTAAAGGATAAAACTCCCTAATCAAAACACACAGGCTGGCAGAATGGATAAGAAAATATGAACTATCTATATGCTGTCTACAAGAGACTCACCTTAGACTCAAGGATACAAATACATTGAAAGTAAAAGGCTGGAAAAAGATATTCCATGAATGCAGAAACCCCCCAAAAAACTGGAGTAGTTATATCAGATGAAATAGATTTTAAAAGCAAATCTGTTATTAAAGGAAAGGAAGATAATTATATACTAACATGTTCTGCTAAGGAAAAGGCAGGAACTCTAAATGCTATATAAAAGCAGCTTTATCAATTAAATGTGCTTTAGGTTATATCAAATGATTGTAATAACTGGGTAATCATAGTAGAAAATAATTAGAGCTATAGGAAAGAATGAAAGCCTATACACTCACCAAATTGGGGGAAAACACAATATCTGATGTTTCATGAAGCCAGCAAGTCCCTTTGGCAGCTGATCAGAGCCCCATTTGGAAAAATGGTCTCAGACAGAGTGCCCCCTCCTGTCTGAGACTTCAACTGGCAGCCAAAAGGGGCCCCACTTTTATAAGAGACCAAATCTATGATTTCAGGGTGGTTATGCAACTCGTGATTTGTCAGCTCCCCTGGATCAATAATGCCTATCTCCAGGAGAATGGCCAGTTACATTTAGGAGGGACATCGTACCCCAAAGTGCACTTTATTCTAAACATGGTACCCTGAACAGGAATGTGAAGGTTTTCAGCTTTTTGTTATACAGGGGATACAAACAGGACATGCAAATGCCACATCTGGTAGCTTGTTCTTTTGGAACATTTGTTTTTTGGTTACTAGGTGAGGGGGTTGCTGGTATAGCAGCACTACAACATTGTGAAGGACAGTGAACAAGTTAATCACACACAATTCTAGAGTAATACAGCAGACATTGTTGACTAGAAAGCTTATGAACTCACAATTCTTAATAATTTTCTTATGGTACATCATTCAGTCCCAAGAACTGGGAATTTATATATACAAAAGAAAAACACTAAACATGTTTTCCCAGTGCCATAAGGAAATAAGAAAAGAAAGACAACACTGACTTATAATAATTTGTTGTTGCCTATGCCTCAAACTATACATACTGGGGAAAAATGAGGTCAGTTTAACTATGGTACTGGTCTATGCAGCCTTACTGGTTGAGAATCTTACTTCCATGGAAAATAAAAGTCATCCAAAACTGTTATAATGTCACCCAAGTCCCGTAGCATCTCAGATTACAGATACTGGAACGTTAGCCCACGAACCTATTAATAACTGTTTTTCCATTTTAAGCTGAACATGGAAGAAGCAATGGGTATTGCTATTGCCTTGTGCTGTACTATTTTAAGTTGTTTTTTTTTTTTTTAAATATATGCCCTCTCTCTCCCATTGCCTCTTTTTTTTTTTTTTTTAAAGATTTATTTTTATTTATTTAATTCCCCTCCCCTCCCCCGGTTGTCTGTTTTCTGTGTCTTTTTGCTGCGTCTTGTTTCTTTGTCCGCTTCTGTTGTCGTCAGCGGCACGGGAAGTGTGGGCGGCGCCATTCCTCGGCAGGCTGCTCCCTCCTTCGCGCTGGGCGGCTCTCCTTATGGGTGCACTCCTTGCGGTAGGGCTCCCCTACGCGGGGGACACCCCTGTGTGGCACTGCACTCCTTGCGCGCATCAGCACTGCGCATGGGCCAGCTCCACACAGGTCAAGGAGGCCCGGGGCTTGAACCGCGGACCTCCCATGTGGTAGACGGATGCCCTAACCACTGGGCCAAAGTTCGTTTAAGTTGTTTTTGATCACTTGGTGTTACTCATTCTTCTTACAATCTATTACTAATATTACTGATGTTAGTGTAAGATTTGTCCAGAATAGATTTTGTAGAATAATTAAACTTGTAGACACCTATTGTGAGTACAGTGCCTTCTGATGATTGACCTTAAATATAAGGGGCAGCTATTGTGAGTATGTTGCCTTCTAAGAACTTATGGATACCTATTGTGACTACAGTATCTTACAAGTCAGAGTTGTTTTTCTTTTTTTCTTTTCTTCTTTCCTTATGGCACTGGCAAAATGTGTCTGTTGTTTTTCTTTTGTTTATATAAATTCCCAATGTATTCCAACAAACTAGACAATGTAGATGAAACTGACAAGCTCCTAGCAACATATGAACAACCCACACTGAACCTAGAAGAAAAAGAAGACCCCAACAAACCAATCACAAGCAAAGAGATTGAAACAGTCATCAACCAACTCCCTAAAATGAAAAGTCCAGGACCCATTGGCTTCATAGGTGAATTCTACCAAGCATTCAAGGAAGATTTAATACCAATATTACTCAAAGTTCTTCCAAAAATTTGACCAGGAAGGAACACTACCAAAGTGATTCTTTGAAGCCAATATCACACAATACCATGTCCAAATAACTATATTACGAAAAAAAAGAAAATTACAAACCATTTCCCTAATGAATATAATGTAAGAATTCTCAACAAAATACTTGGTGGTTGAATCCAACAATACATTAAAAGAATTATTCATCATGATCAAGTGGATTTTGTCCCGTGCATGCAAGGGTGGTCCATTACAATAAATTCCAACAATGTAATACACCCTATTAATACACCAAAGAAGAAAAATCACATGAATATCCTGATTGATGCAGAAAAGGCAGTTGACAAAATCCAGCAACCTTTCCTGATAAAAACACTCCAAAAGATAGGAACTGAAGGAAACTTTCTCAACATGATAAAGGGCATTATGAAAAATGAACAGCTAACATTGTACTCAATGGTAAAAGATTGAAAGCTTTACTTTTGAGATTAGGAACAAAACAAGGATGCCCACTGCCACCATTGTTGTTCAATATCATACTAGAGGTTCTAGCTGGAGCAATCAGGGGAAAAAAAAAGGAAAAAGAAAGAAGTAAAACTTTCACTATTTGCAGATGTTGTGGCCCTATACCTAGAAAATCCCCAAAAATCTAAACTAAGGTACTAGAGCTAATGAAAGAGTTCAGCAGAATACAAGGTTGGTATGCAAAAACCAGAAGTGTTTTAATACCCTAGTAATGAGGAATCTGAGATGGAATTCAGGGGAAAATCCCTTTATAATAGCGACTAAATAGAAATAAACTTAAGCGGGAATGTACAGCACTTGTATTCAGAAAAATACAACGCATTGCTAAAAGTAATGAAAGATGACCTAAATAAATGGAAGAACATTCTGTGTTAATGGATTGGAAGGCTAAATACAGTTAAGATGTCAGTTCTAACCACATTGATAAACAAATTTAATGCAATCCTGATAAAATTCCAACAGCCTTTTCCCCCAAAATAGAAAATTCAATTATCAAATTTATTTGGAAGTTTAAAGGTCCCTGAGTACCTAGAAACTTCTTATAAAGGAAGGACAAAGTTGGAGGACTCTCACTTCCAGACTTTAAATCATATTACCTAGCTACAGTGGTAAAAACAGCATGGCACAGGCATATAGACATATAAACCAATGGAGACACATTGGTGGTTCAGAAACAGAACCTCACATCTATGGTCAAGTGATTTTCACAAGGTTGAGCCCACCCAGCTGGACCAGAACAGTCTATTCAATTCTGCTCGAACTGGATATCCATATCTGAAAGAAAGAAAGAGGACTTTTACTCACACCTTGTACAAAAATTAACTCAAAATGGAATAAGGAACTAAATATAAAAGCTAGAACCATAAAACTTCTAGAAGAAAATCTAAGGAAACATCTTTAACTCCTGGAAGTACTGGTATATGTGGTGGCTTCTTATACATTACACTGAAATCACAAGCAAAGATAGAAACAACGGATAAATGGCTCTCCTTGAACTTAAATACTTTTATGCTTCAAAGGGCATGTCCTTTTATTTTTATGCTTTTTTTTTCAAGAAGGTAAAAAAGCAATACTTGCCATGGGAGAGAATATTTGGAAACCACATATTCAGTAAGGTTTTGATTTCCATGCTATATAAAGAGATCATACAACTCAACAATAAATGATAAAGCAATCAAATTGAAAACTGGGTAAAAGACATAAATAGACATTTCTCCCAAGAGGAAATACAAATAGCAAAATGCATGCGAAAAAATGTTCAATATCACTGGCTATTAAGGAAATGCAAATCAAAACTACAATGAGATAGGATCTCATACCTCAGAAAATGGCCAATATTTTTTAAAAAACAAAAAAAATAGGAAACAACAAATGTTAGAGAAGATGTGGAGAAATTGGAACCCTCCTTCACTGTCAGTGGGAAAGTAAATTGGTGCAGCCTCTGTGGAAGACCGTTTGGTGATTCCTCAGGAAGCTAAACATAGAACTACTGTGTGATCCAGCAATTCCCCTACCGGAAGTACTGGAAAGAGTGATGCAAATAGACATTTGCACATGGATGTTCATAGTGATCTTATTCACAATTGGCAAAGGAAGGGAACAACCCAGTGTCCATCAACCAATGAATGGATAAAATGTGATATATCCATATAATGGCATACTATCCTGCTGTTAGTAGAAATGGAATTGGGGCTCATATGATAACACTGATGACCCTTGAGGACATTTTGCTAAGTGAAGTAAGCAAGACACTAAAGGACAAATATTGTATGGTTTCCTTAATATGAGCTAAATACAAAGAATAAATACATGGAGTTAAAACCTAGACTGTTGGTTACTAGGAGCTAGGGAGGTCTTAGGGATACCGATGCTTAAGATATGTAGAATTTTCAATTAGCTTGATTGTAAAAGTGTGGAAATGGAAAAAGTTGATGGTACTACATTATTGTGAATCTAACCAGCACTGCTGGTTTATAAATGTGATTGTGGTTGAAAGTAGTAGTCTAGGGATATAAATGTCAATTCAAAGAAAGCTAGAGAATTATCTGTGGACTGAATAACATAGTGAAGGCAGAGGTGGATGAAGATTGTAGTTTATAATGCAAATACAAGAGTGTTCTAATGAACTAGAACAAATATACATCACTATTACAAGGTGGTAAGAATAATGATGCATGGGAAAATACAATTAATATAAAGTATGGACTAGAGTTAACAGTAATATTGTAATATTCTTGCATCAGTGTCAAAGAAGGTACTATATGAATGCTAAGGGTCAATAAATTCTGGGGTGAAAGCATAATTCTGTGATGAAAATGAGAGCCATTGATTGTACACTTTTTATAGAATGTACAGGGCATGGGACTGTATAACAGTGAACCATGTGGTGGAAGATGGGCTGTGGTTAACAGTACAAATAAATGGGTGTTCTCTCATGAACTATAATAAGTGTACAATACTAATATATGGTGTTGATAATAGGAGGTGTATGGAAAAATATACCAAATGTATATTATGGACCATAGTAAGTGGTAATAGTTTGATCATGTTCTTTCATACTCTGTAATAAATATTCCACAACAATGTAATATTTTGGTGGAGGGGTGATGTACAGGAATCCTACACATTATGGATGATTTTTTTGTAAATTCACAAGTTCACTAATAAATAAAATGAAAAAGAATCTACATCTTTTGGGAAGGAATGATGGGCAAATCTAATGTTTTAAATATTTTAATGCAATTTCTACCTGTTTTCAATGTCATGTGAATAAATCATACTGTTAATTTGATGGAATGGAAATAGCAAAGTCAAACTCTAAGTTTTAACTCCATCTTGGGTCAGCTTGGTTCAGTGTTTTGGGGAGGCCAGGGTTGAAGCAGAATCATCACATGGCAGTATGTGCCAAGTGTTGTAAAAACTTCCAGTGGGGACCTTGATCTTGTACATTTAACTTTCTTTACCTTTAAACTCCTATCTTTCTCCACATGAAGTGTCCTAATTATTCAGAAGATTGAACCAATCATGTTAGAACATCCTGGTCTTACTTATTATTTTCAGTTCTTTTATCTTGAGAAAATGATCATTTTAGCTCTAGTTTTGAATAAAATAGTTTCATAAACTGTTGGTGGGTGATGCGTCCCTCAGATCAATTAATCAATTTGTTTATAAAGTCTTTTTTTTTTTCAGTTCTTCTAATAAAACCTCACTGAGAAACCCAAAACATAGACAACTTATATTAGAACTTCCCTTATTGAAATAGAGAAGGTAGGCATGCTCCAATATCCTTCTCGTTCATTTTCCCCCTATTCAACTGAATGATACTTGAGTTATTCTGAGAAATCATAGTGTCTTAAGGAGCATGGTGGAAAACTCCAGAGAAAGAATCTCTTGATTCTAAAAGGGAGAAGATTCAGTACTTTAAAGAGGAAGTGAGTTTTTAACATCTACTAGTCGTAGAATGACATTGAACCAGAAAGCAATCACCTTCACTCCTAGCATAGTTGTTTTTTGTAAATCTTTTTGTATTTTATGCCCCACCCCTTGCCATGGCTCCCTCATCTGTTTGCTCATTGTTTGTGCTTATTGTCTGCTTATTGTTATTGCTCATTGTCTGCTCATTGTCTGTTGTTTTTTTTCTTTTTTTTTTCATTAGGAGGCATTGGGAACTGAACCCAGGACCTCCCATGTGGGAGGTGGGTGCTCAACTGCTTGAGCCACATCTACTCCTTTCTTGTTTTTGCTCGTCTGCTGGTTGTCTGCTTGTTGTTTTTGCTCACCATCTGCATGTTGTTTTTGCTCAATATCTGCTCATTGTTTTTGCTTCATGTCTGCTTGTTGTTTGTTTGTCTTTTTTAGGAGGCACTGGGAACCAAATCCAGTACCTCCCATGTGGGAGGCATGCACTCAACTGTTTGGGCCACATCCACTTCCTTATTGTGTTTTAATATGTGGTCATTTATTTGTTATGTCATTTAAAAAAATAAGGTGCAGAGCCTAATGAATTGGAAAGTACTAGGAAAGAATCAGAGTCAAGAGTAGAAAATGAGAATTGTGAGGGATAATGAATAGTGTCTTGTTGTTAAAATCTGCTGTCATCTGTTGTAATATTTATTTCCATGATTAGCTTGATAAATCCCACAAAATGAGCTGCCAACCTCACAGCACCGCCTTGATGAAGAGTTTGATCTTGGAGCACAAGATCTGGTTGTGATTTCATAAAATAAAACCTTGTTTTTCATTTCTCACAATAATTACCAGAAACATATTGAGTAAAGAAAATAATAAATTGGTATATTTGCATGTGCAGCTCCTTTTCATTCCTCAGGGCTCAGGTTAAATTTTATTCCCTCCTCGAGACAGGTTCTGCTATTATTTTCTAGAATAAAACTTGTTTATTTCCTGTAAAGAAATAATGTCAATCTATACTTTTTGTATTTACTTCCTTACTCTTTATCTTTCTTCCCATCTGATCTGCAAGCTCTAACATGGATGGGTCCTCATATCTCTTGTTCACTGTTGTGTCTCCAGCAATTAGCATATTTCTTGTTCCATAGCAGGCATTTGATAAGTAATTATTATCAAATAAGTGAATATATTGTATCGATAGCTTTATCATTTTTATTTTACTATCAATCACATATGCTCTTTAAGATACATATGATACATGTTTATATATGCACATTCCTAAATGGATATTCATTTCTGAAAAGTTAGAATGCTACATATTCCTGCAACTGTTAATAGTAATTGTGGGATAGCATCTTCATATGCATTTGTGGTGCTTATATTCACATACAGCACTCAAGAAGAAAACTTCATGAGGAAATATGCTCTTTGCTGCTTTGGAATTTCAGTAAGAGTGTGATTAATCTCTGAAGTTTTTTCTTTCAATAGTGGTTTAGTGTCTTACATTTTTGCTTTCCATTTTGGATTTCTTGCCAATTGCTGCCAAATTACATAACAGAATTAAAAAGAAAAATTAGACAATATAAATGTCTTATATCTCTTAGGGTACTGATAACTTTGAACATAATAATGATCCCAAATTACTCAACTATGTTTAATAAATTCAGAATCTTCTAATCAGTCAATTTATGAAAAGGCCATTTCTTTATTGAGCTATATGAGTAGTACTGTGATTTAGGCACATAAATACATAAAGAAAGGGTCCTTTCCTTTAGAGAATGTAATATTTCTTAGTCATAAAAAATATTATCCTGCAAGCCAATTAATTAATTGCTTAAGTCAACCAGCATTAATTATACATGTAATCAAAGTTATTGAAGAAATGATTGATCCTGGTAAATTGAAATAGTTATGGGAAATTTAATGGAGGAGTTAAGATATAATCTTAGCTTTGAGACATGATTAGTATTTGACAGGTGATTTTTTAAAAGAACTAGCTGTGGTGGTGGAGACGTTGGGAATATGTTCAAAGTACAGGATTCAAAGGAGAAAAGGCCTTTAAAAAGATTTGGTTGACTGTGGTAGAGTTAACCTTCTGGGAAGTAGAAATAAAGGGGTATATTTAGGGTGAGAAAAAGCTATAGAAGGCCTTAAATGTGAGGCAGTTTCATGCAGTGTGTGGTAGGGAAGCATCTTTGCCTATACTTAATTCAAAACATGATGCAACATGTAATTTTAGAAAAATTAATCTGGCAGTGATATGCAGAATTAATTAAAAGAGGAAAAGGGAGTTAGGGTGAGGGAAATAAAGATAAATGTTTAGCCCCTTTTGTCTTCAAGAATTTCCAGTTGTTTTTTTTTTTTAAGTTTTATTTATTTATTTATTTCTCTCCCCTTCCCCCCAATCCTGGTTGTCTGTTCTCTGTGTTTATTGGCTGCGTCTTCTTTGTCCACTTCTGTTGTTGTCAGTGGCACAGGAATCTGTGTTTCTTTTTGCTGCATCATCTTGTGTCATTTCTCCATGTGGGCAGTGCCATTCTTAGGCAGGCTGCACTTTCTTTGTCGCTGGGCGTCTCTCCTTATGGGGTGCACTCCTTGCGTGTGGGGCTCCCTTACGCGGGGGACACCCCTGCGTGGCACGGCACTCCTTGGGCGCATCAGCACTGTGCATGGGCCAGCTCCACATGGGTCAAGGAGGCCTGGGGTTTGAACCGTGGACCTCCCATGTGGTAGACGGATGCCTTAACTGCTGAAACAAGTCCGCTTCCCTCAGAATTTCCAGTTTTTAAAAGCACACTTTTCTTTAGTCATCCAAAATCTAGTTTCTGACTAGAATTAGATATAAATCACTCAAAGCTTAAATATGACAAGATGGGTTCTATATGAATCCTAAATTGAAGATGTGTGATAGAGACATGTTTACTTATGAAGATATGTCTATTAAATCATCTCTCACCTACTGTTATATTGAAAGAAAACCCTCAAAGACGTTTATATGATGGCTCCAGGTAGATGAAATGTATTCGTTAGGTTTATGATAATAAACTAAACCCAAAACCAATTCATAACGAGTGTGCCTATAATTGTAGGAAATGAAATGAGAAGGAATTCATAATGTTATCTCAAAAGGATTCAAATTGGTCAGATTGTGTATAGGTGATTACCATTGATCTATTTCATATGCACATACAACAGATGTTTCCTTTAAACACCTCCAAAAATGTGTTTCCTGCTGAAATCCACAATCAATCATTTTAAAAATAGCGAAGACTTGAGCTGGATGCCAGGAATGATAAGTTGGCAGCATCTGGGGCAGTGTCAGGAGGAGAATCAGCATTTCCAAAGGTGGTAAAAAACAGTTCACTCGATTTGCACTTGGATTTAATTCTGGGGTTTAAATGTAGCTAAAAAAAAAATCTCTTTTAGATTTAGATGCATGAACAGCTTGGATAATTTTATTCCCAGAATTAACCAGTTGCTTAACTATCTATTTGAGCAAATCAGAAACCTACGAATCATCTCTGATAAATTCTTTTTTTTTTTTTATTGATTTTGTAAAAATATTACATTAAAAAAATATGAGGTCCCATTCGACCCCACCACCCCCACCGCACCCTTCCCCCCCCCCCCCCAGCAACACTCACTCCCATCATCATGACACATCCATTGCATTTGGTAAGTACATCTTTGGGTATCTCTGCACCTCATAGTCATTGGTCCACATCATGGCCCACACTCTCCCCCATTCCATCCAGTGGGCCCTGGGAGGATTTACAATGTCCGGTGATTGCCCCTGAAGCACCATCCAGGGCAACTCCAAGTCCCAAAGGCACCTCCACATCTCATCTCTTCCTGCCATTCCCCATACCCATCAGTCACCATGTCCACTTTTCCCACTCCATTGCCACCTTTTCTCTGAGGTCCTTGGATTGGTTGTGTCCGTTGCATCTCTATGTCAAGAGGAGGCTCAGATTCCACATGGTTACTGGATGCAATCCTCCTGCTTTCAGTTGTAGGCACTCTAGGCTCCATGGTGTGGTGGTTGCCGTTCTTCAACTCCATCTTAGCTGAAGTTCTTTATTAACGTGGCCCTCATCCAATCCATTATCAAGTGCTGTTATTTGCTGTATCTCTGTACCACTCTGCTTCTTGTCCATGTCCACTTTGTTACCATCTCCCTTGTCCAAGATAGTATCATCTCATTCCAATACTTCTATGATTATGTACCCGGCACCACTCTGGTGCTCTTCCAATCTATTCCTTACATAATAGCCAACATGATCATTTCTGTACCTCTTCTTCACAGTAAAATCTTTCTGTGGCTTCTTTATACCCTTAGGCAACAGTTCCAAATCCTTAAAAATTGCTGAAGGTCCAATATATTCTTATCATTCCCTATCTGTCCAGACTCACTGTTCACCCACTCCCCGCCCCAGGTCCTGCCATAAGAGCTATTCTCTTCACCATCATGAGGTCTGTGCACATACTCTTTATGTCTGGGAGACTCTTCTGCCTCCTCTTTTCCAATTTGCTACCACTGATTCCTTGGAGATCAGCTTCAAGATAAATGCATGAGGGAAGACTTCTTCAAACTCCTGGTTTATTTCACAGGTCCTCATTAAATAATGTCTTAGGATCATGTTCCTTTTATCCAGAGCACTGAACTCTTCTAAAATTATAAACTCATCACTTTAATTTTTTTATCTTGTATTTGTATCCTTCACTAGAGTTTATGCTCTATGAAAACAGTGGTTACAGCTCTTTTCTCATTATTTTAAGCCCAGCACTTAACACAGTAAATGGAAATTAATGAGCACCCACTCTGCTTTTAGTCCTACACTTATGACTGGCACTTCTTTGACCTATTTACAAGTCATTTAACTACGCAGGTCATAGATTTCCAACCTGTTCTATGGCTAAGCACTAAGTCCATTTCTGTTAAAATATACTCCATTTTGAAGTACCTATTCAAGGTAAACGTATCCAGCTCAACTCGAATTCTCCAAGACCCTTTGGCTCAGAAATTCTATTTCTTGGGATAAGGACAAATAATTGCATACATACAGCCTCTAAAATACATGTCTGAAAATGTTCATAATAGCTTTATCATTTAGCTAAAATCAGGATATAGTGCATATTTAATCAAGAATTGAATGGATAAAGAAATGGTGATGTATTCATGCAACAAAATCTTAACAATGAAAATGAATGATGTTCTGCTCCATTGCAACAAAGTGGATGAGTCTACAAACATAACGTTAAGCAATAGAAGTCAGATACAAAATAGTACATATTGTGTTCTTCCAGTTACATAACTTGAAAAAAAGCTAAATGATTGCAGTAGGATTCAGAATAGTGATTAATTTTAGGGGGCTACTGTTTAGGAGTTGTTATGGCAGGAGCAATTAGGGTGCTGTAAAGTGCTATTTCATAATTTGATTGGTAGTTACATGTGGGTATTCTCTCTGTAAAAAAAGCAGTGAGCTGGGCACTTATCAATTTGTTCATTTTTTCTATGTCTGCTATAGTTTAATTAAAAGTTTACTGTATAAATTCTATGATTTTAGTTTAATTTTAATTCCAGTATAACTCATGATTATGGGGAAATAGGTATAGTCTAAGATCGGTCAGGAAATTTATGTAGGTGTTTTTGTTAAGAAAGCTATATGAGACCTAAAATTCAGGTTATTTGCAAATAAGCAAGCTAGGAAATATTCTGATAGAGTACAATATTTAAATTTGGTATTATTTCTATTTTGTTATATTGTCTTTCCCAGAAAATGTTAAATTCAATTCTCAAAGTACTAACTTGTGTGCATTTTCCTGAATGTTAGCTAATGAGACAAATATTTTTTATCTTTCTGTAGTTTGACAGTGGCTAAATTCCAATATAAAAATAGGTTATGTTAAGTGAGCACTTACTATGTGCCAGACACAGGGCCAACTATCTTATATACAATATCTCATTTAATTGATGTAACAGTATTATGCTAGGCACGATTATTTTCCTTACCTTATAAGGGAGGATGCAGAAATTGAGAGCTTAAATACCTCAAAGGAAAGAACAGAATTAGGAAGTGGTAGAGCAAGGATTTGAACTGAAACTGATGGCTCTCACCTAATACCTGAACTGTTATTCTACCTTCCCCTCAAAATGCTGAATATACCTAATATTTATGCTTCAGAGAAGAATTTAACTGAGAAATTACTTAATTACATTATTAAAACCTTTTAAATACTACCTGAGAGATACATCTTTACATTATAAGTGTTTTTATGACAGACTACATATGAATTTCAAGGAATTAAACTATAATTTTTCAGTTTATTCATTTCAAGTCAGTTCAGACAGAATGGAATAACTATGCCTTGAAAATATCAGAATAAGGGTAAAGGTACAAAATAACCTCAATATTTCTCTAAGAATGAAAAATAGTATTTCTCTGCCTAGCACTTCTACATTTTTTGAATAGAAAAAAATTCAGCTAAATATTTAAATAGTGATTGAATATAATTTACTGAATTTCCATATTTCTATAGCCTGTTATAAGATTAAAGGCCTGGTATTCATGGCAACTAGTTTGTGTGTATGAATTTTCTCATTATAATATTTTGGTATATTCCCACCTAATTGTTTTAAAAAAGATATACTGAAATCTCTAAAATAGATTGTTAATACTCTTCACTAATTTTTACAACTAAGATAAATTATTTAAAATTCCCAATCTACAAATGATTTTGAGATGTATGAGTAGGAACGTAAAAAGACAAAGTGCTGATAAAACTGTTTATGTTAGCAAAAATTTGTTAGTGCTAACATTATAATCAATCATATTTCTTGTCCCAGATAGCATTGTAAAATAAGTGAAATTAATTTGGTAAGTTTACCTATAAGAAATTGTTCATAACCACAAAAAAAACATTAAATTATTTATTGTAAGATAATTGCCAACAAAGCAGAATGATCAGTGTTGATATTGCAAAGATAATAGCAGCAGGCTGATCTGCTGATAGTTTTCTCCCATTAAATGGGGGAAAATCACATGTCATCAAGTAGTAACAGACAATACCCTGCAGTCATTGAAGGCAATTAAAGTTAATGTGACCTTAACTAATAAATCTCCCAATTCTGATTTTCCTTCAGTTTGCTATGATCTAAACTCAGAAATCCCCTTAGCAACCAATAATGATGCAAAGAATCAAAATATTTCTGCCATTATCTCTAAGAAATTAGCCATCCCTGTCATCCTGTCATTGTTATCCTTTTCTGTATACTTTCTTTGGTTCTCAGTTTCCCAGCATCATCAAAATTCCCTCAAAATTTATATACGCATATGTGTATGTATTTCTTTTGAAAATTTATTTGAATGTTATTTGAGTGTTACCTTGACTACAATGATAAATATGGAAGATAAAAACTTCAAACACAATCACTTTATTTTTATTTCATCATATTAAGGACTTCCTTGCATATTTGGTATCATGTTACTCAGACACTCAGTTCGGCAAAAGATTTCAATGCATTTAACTTTACTTTTCCACAACTCACTTTTTTGAATAGAAAAAAATTCATTAATGCATTGGAAGACTAGATAGGTTAAGATGTCAATTCTACCCAAAGTGATTAACAGATTCAGTGCAACCCCTATCAAAATTCCTACAGCCTTCTTTGCAGAATTGGAAAAGTCAATCATCAAATTCATATGGAAGAATAAGGAACTCTGAATAGTCAAAGCCATCTTTTTTTTTTTTAAAGATTTATTTATTTATTTAATTCCCACCCCCCCCCGCCCCCTTCCCCGGCTGTCTGTTCTCTGTCTATTTGCTGCGTCTTGTTTCTTTGTCCGCTTCTGTTGTTGTCAGCGGCACGGGAAGTGTGGGCGGTGCCATTCCTGGGCAGGCTGCACTTTCTTTCACACTGGGTGGCTCTCCTTACGGGAGGCACTCCTTGCACATGGGGCTCCCTGACGCGGGGGACACCCCTGCGTGGCAGGGCACTCCTTGCGCGCATCAGCACTGCGCATGGGCCAGCTCCACATGGGTCAAGGAGGCCCGGGGTTTGAACTGTGGACCTCCCATGTGGTAGACGGATGCCCTAACCACTGGGCCAAGTCCGTTTCCCAAAGCCATCTTGAAAAGGAAAAATGTTGAAGGAATCATACTTCCTGATTTTAAAATATAGTACAAAGATATACTAATCAAAACTGGCACCAAGACAGACATATATATCAATGGAATTGAACTGAGATTTCAGAAACACTCCCTCATATCTATGGACAATTATTTTATTTTCTTTTTTTAGGAGGTACCAGAGATTGAATCCAGGACTTCTTACATGGGAGGCAGGTGCTCAACCACTGAGCTCATCTGCTCCTTAATGGTCAATTAATTTTGGGCAAGGGTGCTAAGTCTATCAATGGGGAAAGAACAGTCTCTTTAACAAAAGTTGCTGGGAGAACTGGATATCCACATGCAAAAGAATGAAAGTGGACCTCTACCTCATATCATTTATACAAATCAGCTCAAAATGAATAAAGACTCAATTATAAGAATCAAAAGTATAAAACTCCTAGAAGAAAACATAGGGAAACATCTTCAGTAACTTGTGTTAAGCAATTGTTTTGTTGCAGGAGTGACAAAAGAAAAAATAAATGTGACTTCATCAAAATTGAGATCTTTTGTACATTAAAGGACTTTAACTCAAAAGTAAAAAGCCGAACTACAGAATGGGGGACAAGATTTTGAAACCACATATGCAATAAGGGTCAATATTCGTTATATATAAAGAAATACTACAACTCTGCAACAATAAAACAAACACTAATTAAAAATGGGCAAAATATTTGATTAAATATTTCTCTGAAGAAAATATTCAAATGGGCAAGAAGGGTATGTAAACAATATTTGAATACAGTTAACATCCTTGAATTATATATTAGAACATGGCTAAAATGGGAATTTTAGGTTGTATCTAAGTGACTAGAATAAAAGTTTTTGAAAAACTCATTGGAATGTATAACACAAACAGTGAATCCTAATGTAAACTAAAGACTTTGTTAATAGAATAAGCATAATAATTCTGTTTTATCAGTTGAATCAAAGTTACTATACTAATGCAAAATTGTTAATAATAGGAAAAATAGTGTGTAAGGCAGTGTAACGTATGGAAACCCAGTATCTTCTACATGAAATTTCTGTAAACCTAAAACTTCTCTAATTTAAAAAAGGGAAGACACAATCTCATTTTTTTGTTGGCTTTTGCTAGAAGCTAAATATAGCAGCAGTGACATAGGGATGTGAAATCAAGGAGAAACTACTGATAGAGACCCCCATTCTGGGTCTGGACAGATTCTCATCCATTGTAATGAGGTCCATCAGCTGGAATCAATTTGAATAGGAGATTATTGATACTTGTTATTCTTTCCTTCTGGATTAATTCTTACCCCTTGTGCCTAGTTCATGTATCTGCACATCTGAAGGTGATTCTCTTTTGCCCTTCCCATGTCTCTGGAATCCCTTTTATTGGCTGCTAGAGATGTGACTCCCAAAGGCTTGCAGTCACATCTGTGGTCATACAATTGTCCTTGGGCAATAGGAGCTGTTGCACCAAAAAGTGCTTGGGAGATAGGCCCTCACTGGCCCAGAGACATAACTAACTATTGCAGGGGGTACAAAAACCCAGCTGATTTGCCTCAATCCAAAAGAGATTTCGCCTGCAGTTTGCACATATTATCTTCTTGTGGGATCAGACTGAGTCTAGACTTCACCTGAAACCAGATCCTTGGCTTAGCTTTTACCTCTCTCTGGAGAGCATTTGCTTAATGTATTTCTTGCATGGGATTCTCAACTCATACCCTACTTTTAAGGAATCTGATGTATTCATACCCAGATCTTATTTGTATGTTTAAAACCTTGTACAAATGGCACTTTATCAGAAAATCTTTCACTAATCTCGCAGAAGGAAATAAATATTTCCTTCTCTCTGATCTATGAGTATTCCTTAATGTTTATTCTTGCCTATCATGAATAAGAACTACTAATACATGTGTTTTTGCTCCTCACCGGGCTGATTGCTCCTTGAGGTTAGGAAACAGTTAAAATTACCTGTCTTCTGCCAACCATTTCCACTTCCCACGCATCTCAATCTCTTTGTCTCTTTTCTCTCTCTCTTCGGCAGTGCCTTCAAGTCCCTCAGCTGTTTTGGTGTTTGTTCTGTTTTTAACTCTGATCCATTGTTTCTATTTTTAATTTTTTAATTGTGAAATAATTTTAAACTTACAGGAGAGTTGCAAAAATAATTAAAAAAAAAAAAACGTACAGAGAACTCCAGTGTATCCCCACAAAGACCCAAACCCACTAACTTTTAACATTTTGCCACATTTGCTGTAGCATTCTATCTATCCATTATCTGTCAGTCCGTCCATCTATCCATCTAACTACCCACCCAACTACCTGCTATCTATATACCTATCCACTTGTTAACTGTATCTTTATTTTCTCAACAATTGAGAGTAGGTTGTATAAAGCATGATCTTGTACATTTAATACTTCATACATGTTCCCTAAGAACAAAGATATTCACATATTAAACCATCTTAACCACAGTTAGCAAGTTCAAGAAATTTAACATTGATGTAAAATGTACAGTATATATTCAAATGTTTTCATATGTCTGTATAATAACCTATTGGGAATTTTCTCCATTATTATGTCCAGCCCAAGAAAATGTATTGCATTTAATAATTATCATTGTCTCTTTAGTCTCTCCCTCTCTTTTTTTAACTGTAGAAACATAGACAAAACATAAAACTTCTGATCCAAGCCAATCCCAAATATACAATTCAGTAAGATTAATTATATTCACAATGTTGCTCTAGCCTCATCACTATCCATTATCAAAACTCTCCCATTACGCCAATCAGAAACCATGTACGCGTTATACATTACCTCCCCATTTCCCTTCATCCCTGGTAACATGTATTCTACTTTCTCTCTCTAGGAATTTGCATATTCTAGTTATCTCATGTAAGTGGAATGATATAAAATGTGACCTTTTGTGTCTTATTTTACTCAACATATCATGATCAATATACATCCATGTTGTAGCATTTTTAGAGTTTCATTTATTTTTATGGCTGAATAACATTCCATTATATGTACATAACTCATTTTGTTTATCCATTCATCTGATGATGGAAAACTAAATTGCTTCCAAATTTTGGATATTGTGAATAATGCTACTGTGAACATTGGTGGACACAATATCTGTCCACATCCCTGCTTTCAATTCTTTGGGGGTATATAACTAGAGGAAATCTTGCCAGGTCATATGTAGTGCTATGATTAAAGTTTGAGGAGCTAGCTCCTAAACTCTTCCACAGCAGCTACACCAGTACACATTCCCACTAGCAATGCCTCAAGGTTTCTATTTCTCTACCTCTGTGCCAGCAATTGTTATTTTCCATTTTAAATAGCCATTCAAGTGAATATGAGGTGGTATCTCACTGTGGATTTGATTTTCATTTCCCTAATGGCTAACAATATTGAATATCTTTTCATGTGCTTACTGTCTATTTGTATATCCTCTTTGGAAAAAAGGTCTATTCAAGTTCTGTGTTCATTGTTTAATTGGTCTGATTGTCATTTTGTTGTTGAGTTATAGGAATTCTTTAAATATTCTGGATATTAAACCATTATCAGATGTATAATTTCCAAATATATTATCCCATTCTGTAGCTTATCTTTCCACTTAAATATCCTTTGATACATAAAATTTTTAATTTGATGAAGTGCAATATATATGCATTTTTTGTTGTTTTTGCTTGTCTGTTTTGCATATAAAAATCTAAGAACCCATTGCCTACTGCAAGATTCTGAATCTATTTCCATACATTAAGTCTCATATCAGTCGCTGATTTTTTTAGAGTTAATTTTTTAATCTTATTTTGTAGGGTAGGGATGAACTTTCATTCTTTTGCTCATGGATATCAAATTTTCCCAGCCCAATTTATTGAAGAAAGACTATTGTTTCCCCATGAGTGGATTTAGCACCCTTGTCAAAAATCAATTGGCCATAGATGGGTGGGTTTAATTTCTTTACTCTCAATCTTATTTCACTAGTGTATTTGTCTGTCTTGCTGCCAGTACCACACTGTTTTGATTTCTATAGATTTGTGATAAATTTTGAACCAGGAAGTATGAGGCTTCTGACTTGGTTCTTTTCAAGATAAGTTTGGCTGTTTGGGGTTTCTTAGCCTTCCATATGAATTTGGTAATTACCTTTTCCATTTTGGTGAAGAAGGCCGTGGACATTTTGACTAGGATTATATTAAATGTGTAAATCTCCTTGAGTAGTACTGATATCTTAATGATATTGTCTTCTAATCAATGTTATAGAATATTTTTCATATATTCCAGTCTTTTCTTTCAATAATGAGTTATGGTTTTCCATGCTCAAATCCACTACATCCATGGTTAAACTTATTCCTAAATATTTCAAAGCAATTATATTGAGAGATATTCATACACAATACAGTCCATCTAAAGTATACATTCAGAGGTTTTGGTATAGTCACAGAGTTGTGCATTTATCACCACAATAAGTATTACAGCATTTTCATTCTCCAAAAAGAAAAACCCCCTAGCCGTTGGCAGTCACCTCTCAATCCCTCTCCCCTTCCCTGTCATATATATCTATTAATCTAATTCCATCTCTATAAATTTATTTATATTTACAATTTACATAAGTGGGGTAGAATAATATGCAGTACTTTGTGTCTGGTTTCTGTAACTTAGAATAATTTTCTTTTTTGAAATTGATAAAAAAAAATACTATTTTATTATTCTCTACAGTCCATAGTTTGCTTTAGGTATATTTTTGGTCAAGTATCATTCTATTATTAATATCTTGCAATATTATCACACATTTGTTCTGAATCATGGAAGAACATTCTTTTATTTGTACTATTAACCACATCATTGTCTGCTACAGGATTCACTATGCTGTATACTCCTTTGTTTCATCCTTTAGCTTCCCTTCTAATGACAAACATATCCTTAAACATTCTTTTTCAACCACATTCGTACCCCCATATTAGTACTGCTAATTACTTTCACTCTAATGTGCTATAATCACTTCTATACTATTCCAAACATTTAAAATCAGCCTTATTACAAATTCTGCACAAATTAAGCCTCTGCTCCCCATTCTTTATCCTCTTTCTAGTTTCTGATGACCATATTATTGAAAGCATAGAGTACTTTTCTTTTCATGTATGGCTTGTTCCACTGAAAATAATTACCTCAAGTTTCATCCATGTTGCCATGTGCATCATGACTTCATTTCTTCTTTCTTACAACTGAAGAATATTCCATCATATGCTATCTTGAAGCATGTTTTCTTTAGGGATTTTATGGTCCAAGCTTTTTATATTTGGGTCTTTGATTGATTTGGAGTTAAATTTTGTGTAAGATGTGAGATAGGGGTCCTCTTTCCTTCTTTTGCTTATGGATAGCCAGCTCTCACAGCACCATTTATTGAAGAGACTGCTCAGTCCAAGGTAAATGGGCTTGGTAGCCTTATGGAAAATCAATTGACTATGGATGTGAGGGTCTATTTCTGAACTCTTAATTCGATTCCCTTTACCTTTACATGTTGATCTGATCACTGTAGCTTTTTAATTTGATTTAAAGTCAGGAAGTGTGACTCCACCAACTTTGCTCTTCTTTTACTTATATATAACTTTTTTTAAATTGAAGTATATCACTCACATGCAAACATACATACACAACAAGTTACAGTTGTGAACTTACCGTAACATCTTACAGAGCTCTTATACCTCATACCAACACCAATATTTGCATTGTTGTAAAACATTTTTAACAAATGATGAAAGAGAATCCTCAAAATATTACTACCAAACATAGTATCTTATGTTTGGTGTATTTTCCCCCCAACCCACCCCAGTTTTTATATTATTCATACATGAATATACATAAACAATAAATGTATAGTAAAAATTGTGAACTTACAAAACAAACATGCATTACATCATATGTCATGCAAGGAGCACATATATCAACCCACCACCAACACCTTGCATTGTTGTGAGGCATTATTACAAATTATGAAGGAATATTGTGAAAATCTTACTACTAACTATAGCCCATACCTTACATTTGGTGTATTTTTCTCCCAACCCACCCTACTATTTTTAAATATGTTTTTATTACAGAAGTTGTGAACTTATAAAACAATCATGCACATATGTAGAATTCCCATATAACACCCCTTCATCAACACACCACACCATGGTGGAATATTTGTTATGGAATATGAGGTAATATCATCAGATTATTACCACCAACCATGGTCCATAGCATACATTTGGCAAACTTTTTTCATACTCTTCCACTATCAATACAGTACAACTTTGGCATAGCTACATGAATATTATAGTATTGCTATTAACCACAGTCACTCCAGTTGTATTTTTAAAAATTTATTGAAATATATCACTCATACATAAACATAAATAAACAATAAGTGTATAATAGTTGTGAACTTAAAAAACAAACATATATGACATCAAACAAACATATATATAACAACTCACCCTATCACCAATAACTTGCATTGTTTTTAATCTTTTTAAATTAATGATTAAAGAGCATTGTCAAAGTATTACTACTAAACTACTAAAGTAGTTTTCCCCTAACCAATCTGATTGTTATTATCTTTATATCATTTATATATGAACACACAAACAATTAAGTGTATAGTAAAAGTTGTGAACCCACAAAACAAACATGCGCAACATCACACAGGGGTCCCACACATCAACCCTCCACCAACACCTTGCATTGTCATGAGACGTTTGTTACAAACTGTGAAAGAACACTGTCAAAATCTTACTACTAATCATAGTCCTTATCTTACATATGGTGTGTTTTTCCCCCATCCCACCCTATTATTATTTTTTAAATATATATTTTTTATGCCAGAAGTTGTAAACTTATAAAACAATCATGCACATGTGCAGAATTTCCAAACAACACCCCTGCATCAACACACCACAATGTGGTGTGTCATTCGCTACAGATAAAATAGTATCATCTGATTGTTACCATGTCCATAGTGACATTTGGCTCAGATTTTCCATACTGTCTCAGTATCAACACAGTACATCCTTTGCATAGATGCAAGAATATTGTATTATTACTGCTAACTGCAGTCCATAGGTCACTCCAGCTATATTTTTCCCATGCTTCTCCACATTCCCATCACCTTGCAGTAGTGATATACATTTGTTCTAGCTAACAAAGGACACTCTTGCATCTGTACCATCAACCACAATTCTCACCCACCTCTTGGTTTACTGTGCTATCTAGTTCCTAGATTATACTCAAGCATTCTTTCAATTGGCATTTACATAACTAGACTACCATTTTCAGTCACATCCCCATTTATAAACTAGCTGTTACTCACTGTGTGTTACCATCCACTCTATACATTTCCACAATTTTACAGTAAAGCTAATTAAAACTTCTGCATACATTAAACATCAGTAGTCCACTCAGTCCTTCTCTTATCTCCTTTAAGAATCCACCACCTGACCACCAGGTCTTGAAGATATTTTCCAATAATTTCTTCTAGAATTTTCATGGTTCTTGCTTTTATTTTTAGTTTTTTTCATTCATTTTGAGTTAATTTTTGGAAAAGGTGTGAGATAGGGGTCCTCTTTCCTTCTTTCAGCTATGGATGTCCAATTCTTTCAGCACCATTTGTTGAATGGATTGTTCCGCCTGAGCTATGTGAGTTTGACAAGCTAGTCAAAAATCACTCGACCATACCTGCGAGGGTCTGTTTCTGAACCATAAATTTGGTTCCATCGGTCTATTGTGTCTATCTTTAGGCCAGTACCATGTTGTTTTTACCACTATAGATAGGTATTATGATTTAAAGTCTGTAGATGAGGGCTCACTTTTCCTTTTTAGGATATTTCTGGCTATTTAGGACTCCTTACCCTTTCAAATAAATTTAATGATGGTGTTTTCAATTTTTTCTTTAATGCTGGTGGAATTTTTTGGGGATTGCATTAAATCTGTATATCAATTTGAGTAGGATTGATATCTTAATGATATTTAGTCTTCCAATCCATGAACATGGAATGGTCTTCCAGTTATTTAGGGCTTTTTAAATTTATTTTAACATTGAGTTGCAGTTTTCTGAATACAAATGCTTTACATCATTGGTTAAGTTTATTCCTGACTATTTGAGTTTTTTCTGTCGTATTTTATTTTCACCACTCTTTTGACACTTTTAGTTACTTTATTGATATAATCTTCATTTCTAGACTCTCTTCCAGGCCTCTCTCTCCTGTCTTTTCTTTTCAGGCACTAACACACTCTTTAGTATTTACTGAAAATCTGGCCTCTTGTTTTGAAATTCTCTCAGTTTCTGTTTATCTGTGAATATTCTAATTTTGCCCTAATTTCTGAAAGACAGTCTTCCTGGATATCAGATTCTTGGCTGGAAGTTTTTCTCTTGTAGTATCTTAAATACATCAGACCACTGTCTTCTGGAATCCATGGTTCTGGTGAGAAATCTGCACTTAATCTTATTGGATATCCCTTATCTGTTATGCATTGCTTTTCTCTTGCTGCTCTCAGAATTCTCTCTTTGTTTTTGGCCTTTGACTTTCTGAGAGTATATGTCTTGGAGTTAGTCTACTTGGATTTTTTTCAGATGGGAGTACATTGTGCTTCTTGAACATGGATATCTATGTCCTTCAATAGGGTTGGGAAATTTTCTACCATGATTTCTTTAAATATTCTTTCTGCCCCTTTTCCTTTCTATTCTCCTTCTGGGAACCCATGACATGTATGTTTGCATGCCTTTTGCTGTCATTTAGTTCCCTGAGTCCTTGTTCAATTTTTTCCATGCTTTTCTTCATCTGTTCTTTTGTATGTTCATTTTCAGAGGCCATTTCTTCAAACTCACCAATTCTTTCTTCTGCCTCCTCAAATCTGTGATTATAGGATTCTAATTTTTTTTCATTTCATCGATTGCACCTTTCATTCCCATAAGATCTGCCATTTTTCTATGTATGCTTTCAAATTCTTCTTTGTGCTCTTCCAATATCTTCTTAATATCCTTAATCTTTTTAGCCATCTCATTGAATTTATTAAGGAGATTTGTTTGAACATCTATAATTAGTTGTCTCACCTCCTTTATGTCATGTGGAGGCTTGTCTTGTTCCTTAACTGGGCCATAGCTTCCTGTTTCTTGGTGGGGATTGTAATTTTTTGTTGGTGTCTTGGCTTCTGGCTTACTAGAGTATTTTTTCTGGGTGTAGTTTTTCTCTTTAGTTTAAGGCTTCCTATCGTTTCTCCTTTGCTGGTTGTGAATAGGAACCAAGCATGTAGGTGGTACTGTAAGCTGTGGAGGCTCAAGCTGCCCTCATTAAGCTTCTTCCAACTTTCTCCTTTGCCAGGGGTAGGGACAGAGTCACAGCTATGTGGAATAATCCACATGCAGGCCTAGACTGTAGTTGCTCAGAGAGACTGATGAAGATTCACATCCCTTTCTCCCCTCCCTGGGGCAGGGATGGAGCTGCAGGTGAGGACAGCAATCTATGCAGTGTGGGTCCACGATGATCACAGTTGCCCTGGTAGACTTATAATATTCAGTCTATGCCAGCCAAAGTTACCTGCAGTTATCTATATAGGCTGGTGCAGGGCTCCTCAGCCTCCTCCCTGCCAGAGGCAGCACTGAAGCCTAGGCCGGCTGCAGGCTGATCTGCATGAAAGAAACTAGGTTTCTGCTGACACTGAGAGTTTCAGTCAGCCTGGCTTCCCCTCAGGCTGGGGGCAGAGAAATTGGTGGCTACTGGCCTCTTTCTGACTTGGGCTGGTTCCCAGGGTTATCTCTTAGCCAGCCAAGTCTACCAATCAGTAGCTGAAATTGGCAGTTAACCATCTCTTCCTCCCCTGTTTCTGGGAAATGGAGCTTCCAATTCCCATCAGGGAAAAGCTCCTGGGGCAGCTCATGCTGCCAGAGAAGGATAATTACCGGCCTCCATGGCTTGGCCAGTAATTTCCCAGAGAGGTGGCACAGGTCCCTGCAGCTTTCTCCCTGTTGGAGGTGGCACTGGGGCCTAGGCAAGACCTGCAATATGATCTGGATGTGAAGAAGCTGGTCTCCACAAACACTGGGATTTTCAGTCCACCCAGCTTCCCCTCGTGCCAGGCATGGAATTAAGATGGCGGCTCCTGGACGATTTCTAACTTAGACAGGCTCAAGCTTTAGCTGTTCTCAGGATTATACTGTAGTCCGCTGAATTTCCTCATCAATAGCTGAAATTGGTGCTCAAGTGTCTCTTACTATTCTTTTCTTCATCTTTTCTTTTGTATGTTCACTTTCAGAGGCCATTTCTTCAAGCTCACCAATCCTTTCTTCTGCCTCCTCAAATCTGCTATTATATGATTCCAATGTTTTTTAAATTTCATTTATTGCACATTTCTTTTTTTTTTTAAGATTTATTTTTATTTATTTCTCTCCACTTCCTAACCCCCCCCCTCCGCAATTGTCTGCTCTCTGTGTCCATTGCTATGTGTTCTGTGACCACTTCTATCCTTATCAGCGGCACCGGGAATCTGTGTTTCTTTTTGTTGTGTCATCTTGCTGTGCCAGGTCTTTGTGTGTGCAGCACCATCCTTGGGCAGGCTGCACTTTCTTTCATGCTGGGCGGCTCTCCTCATGGGGCACATTCCTTGTGCGTGGGGCTTCCCTATGCGGGGGACACCCCTGTGTGGAACAGCACTCCTTGTGTGCATCAGCACTGTGCATGGGCCAGCTCCACACATTTCATTCCCATAAGATTTGCTATTTTTCTATGTATGCTTTCAAGTTCTTCTTTGTGCTCATCCAGTGTCTTCTTAGTATCCTTAATCTCTTTAGTCACCTCATTGAATTTATTAAGGAGATTTGTTTGAACATTTTGATTAGCTGTCTCAACTCCTTTATGTCATGGGGAGGCTTATCTTGTTCCTTTCACTGGGCTATATCTTCCTGTTTTTTTGTGTGGATTATAATTTTTTGTTGGTGTCTTGGCTTCTCGCTTACTAGAGTATTTATTCTGGGTGCAGTTTTTCTCTTTAGTTTAGGGCTTCCTATCATTTCTCCTTTGCTGATTGTGCATAGGGGCAAAGGATATAGTTATGGCTATAAGCTGTGGAGGCTCAAGCTGCTTTCATTCCCCTAAGGACCAATGAAGCATTTCCCAACTTTCTCCTTTGCCAAGGGTAGGACAGAGTCAAAGCTGTGTGGAATAACCCAAGTCATGCAGGCTTAGACTGCAGCTGTTCAGAGAGACTGTTTAGGCTTGGTGCCCCTTTCTCCCCTGCCTGGGGCAGGGATGGAGCTGCAAGTGTGGACAGCAATCTATGCAATGCAGGTCTAAGGTGACTGCAGTTGCCCTGGTAGACTTTTGATTATTCATTCTGCCAGCCAAAGGTACCTGCAGGTACCTGGATGGGCTGATGCAGGGTCCGCCAGCTTCCTCCCTTGTAGGTTGGGCTGGGGTCTAGGCTAGAGCTGCAATCTGATCTGGATGGAATGAAGCCAGTCCTCACCAGCACTGTGATTTTCAGTCCACCCCACTTCCCCTTGTGCCAGGTGTGGAGTTAGGATGGCAGCTGCTGGCCTCTTTCTGACTTGGACAGGCTCAAACTTTAGCTATTCTCAGGATTATGCTTTTGGCCTCTGAATTTACACCTCAGTAGCTGAAGTTGTTGCCCAATCATCTTTTCCTCACGTTTTTTCAAAGTGGAGCTTCCATTGCCAGCTGTGAACAGCTTCCAAGGCAGCTTGTGCCTCCAGTTGAGAATGGGCACTGGCCTCCAGGGTGTGAAGCTCTCATTTATAAATCTTCTCTGCAGATGGGCAGTCTCCTCCCTCCATTCCTTCAAGTATGTGGCAGGATGCTCTTCTTGTCTCCTGGAGCCCCCAAACAGGTGCTTCAGCTAGCTCCAGATAGCTCCGGGTGTTTACTAACTGCCCTGGAGCAGGAGCTGACTCTAGGAGCTCCTTACTCTGCCGCCATCTTGCTGGTTCTGTGGTGCAATTTTTAAATTGCACTTTTCATGTAATTGTTTCAACTTCAGCAGAAAGCTTCCTTTTCTTTGTTCCTTCTCTGGAAATCTTGATTTGTTCTATTTGTTTTGGTATGAACTTTTCTTTCTAGCTCCAATGATGTGTTGAAATTCTCTCCCTCACTCACTGCCTTGTTTTCCTTACATTTTTCAGTTCTGTGACCTGTTCTATCTCACAGCAGTTCTGTTTAACTTCTGTTTAACTTCTGTTTTGTTGTTGTTGTTGTTGTTGTTTGTTCTCTTTGAAGCTTCCCTTCCTTCAATATCTTTCCTGTTAGAATATCCTTCCCCAGGGAGTCAAATGGGATCTGTCCACAATGGTGGGTCACTTCAGAAAAGTTCATTTTTCCTTCATGTGGTCCAGATATCTGAAACTGAATTCATTATGACACCCTTTCTATGGCAGTCTCTCCAGCCCCATCCCCACCCCCCAATATGTGGGTCCTTTTATATGCAACACTCCTCAGATGTGCATGTTCTTCCCTGGCTCTCAGTGGACTTAGGTCCCTGTGCCTAAATATGTGTGGAGTTCTAAGTCAGTCCTTTGATTCAGTCTACAGTCTCTACATGTGGTGAAGAGGGACTCAGGACCCTGCTGCCTCTGTGTGTCTCCTGAGTCACATGGAACCAACTGAGGTAGAGTTGAAACAAGAATTGACCATTGGTCCAGGATGGACTTCTCCTGCCTGAGATGTTTCTTTTTCTTTGATTTAACATTTATGGAGTTGCTCTCCAGTCTCTGCTGTCCTCCAGAGTTCAAAGCAAGAGGAATTTGGTGTTTTATTCATTAAATCTCCGGGGAGGTTTTTTCAAGGGATGTTTGTTACCATTTTGAGGATACAACCTTGTTTTCTTTTTTAATGTAAGCATAGAGATATACATTTTCTTTTAAGCACTGCCTTTGTTTCAGCATATATATTTTGGTATTTTCATTAATTTATCTGAGGATTTCCTAATTCACTTTGTGACTCTTCTTTAACCCTTTGGTTATTTGAGTGTGTTATTTTATTTGCACATATTTGTTTTTTTCTATTTGTTCCACTGTCATTAATTTCTAGCTGCATTTTATTTTTAAAGAGAAGATACTTTATATAATTTGAATTTTCTTAAATTTATTAAGACTTTTTTGCTAACCTGATATATGGCATATCCTGGAGAATAACCATGTGCACTTGAAATGAATGTGTATGCTGTTGTTTGATGAAATGTTCTATGTATGTCTCTTGGCTGTAGTTGGTTTATAGTGTTGTTCAGCTCCTGTATTTCCTTGCTGATGTTCTAACTATTATTGAAAGTGGTTTATTGAAGACTTCCACTATTATTGTAAAACCATCTATTTCTCCTTTGACTTTTATTACTGTTTTCTGCATATATTGAGGCTCTGTTTTTAGGTGCACTTTGTTATTATATTTTCTTTAGGAATTATATTTTTATCAGTATGTAGTGTCCTTTGTCCCTTTTAACAGTTTTGACTTCATCTATTTTATCTGTTATTAGTATAGCCACCCTTGATATCTTTGGGTTACTATCTGCATGGAATTTTTCCTCATAATTTCACATTGAATCTACTTGTGTCTTTGAATTTAAGATGAGTCCTTTGTAAATAGCATACAGTTGGAAGATGCTTTCTTATCCATTCTGCAAAGTCTGTCTTTGGCTGGAGAATAACCCATTTACATTTAAAGTTACTACTGATAATGCATGAGTTACTTCTATCATTTTGTTCTTTGTTTTTGGCAATCTTATACCTTTTTTATAACCCCCTTATACACTTTCATATACCCTCAATACTTCCATTACTGCTCATTTTTGTAATTACTTCATGTTTTGTAGTGAACTCTTCAGAATCCTTTCTCATTTCCTTCTGTGAATATCTTTCCAATATTTTCTTTGTGGTTACCATGGGGATTAAATTTAGCATCTTAAATCATGACAATGTCATTTAGTTTGATACCAAACTAACTTCAATAGTATACTCAAACTCTGTTTCTATACCCATCTTTTATATAGTTCTTGTCACAAATGTTGTATTTATACATTATGCATCTAAAACCATTGTTAATCAGTAGTTTTTATGCAATTGTATTTTAGAACTTATAAGAAGCCAAAAGGTAATAATAAATAAAAAAATATAATGGTACTGGCATTCATATTCACCTATGTCATTATCTTTACCAGAAATCTTTATATCTTAATGTGGCTTTCATCTCTTGTCTAGTATCTTTTCCTTTCCTTTCAACCTCCAGAACTTCTAGCATTTCTTGTATGGAAGTTTAGTGATGCAAAAATCTCTCTTAGCTTTTGTTTATCTGGAAGCTTGTTAATCTCTTCCTCATTTCTAAAAGACAGATATAGAATTCTTAGTTGGCAATTTTTTGCTTTCAACTCTTTAAATAAGTCATCCCACTGCATTCTTGCTTCCATTGTTTTTGATGAAAAATAAGCACTTAATCTTATTGAGGCCCCCTTGTATGTGACATGTTTCTTCTCTCTCATGGCTTTCAGAATTATTTGTTTATCATTTTTATTCGACTTTGATTATATTTCTCAGTGTGCATCTGATTGGTTTTATGCTGGTTGGAGTTTGTTGAGTTTCTTGGATGTGCAGATTCATATCTTTTGTTAAAATTGAGAAGTGTTCAGCTACTATTTCTTTGATTCTTTCTTCCCCTTTCTCTCTTTCTTCTTCGGGATTTTTATAATGCATAAATGCATATGCTTGATATGGTGTTTTACTAGTCTCTCAGCTCTGTTCACTCTTCTTCATTCTTTTTTCTTTCTGCTACTCAAACAGAATGGTTTCTATTGTCTTATCTTCAATTTTCACTGCTTTTCTTCTGTCAGCAACAATCTGTTGAGCCCCTTGTTTGGTGTCTCTTTTTAAATATTCTATTTGTGTTCATCTATATTTTCCTCACATCCTTTAGTTTTCTGTACTTATTTTTTCATATCTCTTTCAGCTTATTTAGAAACACTTTTTAAAAAGTCTTTGACAAGTAGGTCTAAGCTCCTGTCTTCCTTATTGATATTTTCTAATGCTTTAATCTTTTTTACATGGGCCATAATTTCCTGATTGTTATATATTTTATAATTTTTATTGCACCATGGACTTGTTGGTATTTTAATGTATTATCTCTGAAACTGCATACTGAGTGTCTATTCCTTCTACCCAAATAGTATTGTGATGGAGATTTCCTTGAACACCAGGAGCTATTAAAATATGATAAAATACACACACATACACAAAAATAAATAAAAGAAAGGAAAGCATCTGTATTAGTTAGCCAAAGTGGTTCCGACGCAAAATACCAGAAATTGGTTGGTTTTTAAAAAGCGTATTCATTTGGGGTAGGAACTTACAGATACCAGGCCATAAGGCATAAGTCATTTCCCTCACCAAAGTCTATTTGGAGCAGGATGGCTGCCGACAGCTGTGAGGGTTCAAGCTTCCTGGATTACTCCCTTCCAGGGTCTTGCTTATCTCTGTGTTCAAGGTTCCTTTCTTCCCAGGTATGCTTCTTCCTGGGCTCAGGTTTCCTCCCTTCCTGGGGATGGTTTCTCTTTCCTCTGTGAGCTTACTTCCTGGGGCTCTAGCTTAAGTCTTTAGCACCAAACTCCAACATCAAAACTCCAACATCAAAACCCCTCTACTCTGTCCCTTGTCATGTCTTTTATCTGTGAGTCCCCACCCCTCAACACCCTAATGACATGGCCCTAATTATAACTTAATCATGCCCAGGTACAGACCAGATTACAAACATAATCCAATATCTATTTTTAGAATTCATAACCACATCAAACTGCTACAACACCTATCCCAGTCTTTGCATATTAGCCTGACTGAGTGCTCTTCTTCAGAGCTTCATCTTTCTAACACTGAGTTAGCCCAATATGAAAGTGTAGGATCCTTCTTATTTTTCTGATCATGCATCCTGTCTTATGCATGGATGTATTGCCCTACGTGGATCACAAATAAGTCTTTCTTCCTGGACCCAGGTGCTCTCTTGTATGTGTTAAAATGGGTAAGGTGCTATCACCGGCTCCAGTCATTTGATTGTTTCCTATTCAGATTTAGATGCCTATAAGCTGCTTCTGAGTGCAGAGCAAGTTATTGCTTAGCAAGCCAGAGTCAAGTGGCTTGGCGCCCTAATATGTGCACAAAGGTTATGCTGCTCCCTCTTAAACAAGGACTAGGGGCTTGCCCTGGGAGCTCATGCCAGCTTCATGCTGGCAAGTGAGGCCAGAAAGTGCACTGTGAGATCTACCTAGCATTTTCAAGTTGCCTTTTCTTGATTTCCTGCTCACCCTGTTATTGAAATCCTTTAATTGTTTTTCAAAGTTTTGATCAAGATATTCCTTTCAGCCCTTGCTTGTGGCTAAATGCTTCTTTGGGGAGATGGGGCTCTGGAGGATCTCATCTGCCATCTTGTTGACCAGGACCTTTTTACTTGCTATTCCCTATGACTGGAATGTTCTCCCCCTCTATCTTCTTCACAATGTTCATTTATACCTCAGGTCTTCTCTTAAATTTATCCCCTCACAGATATACCTTCTTTGATCACGTGATCTGAGTAACTGTTTGGTGCATTTTTCTCTGTTACAGCCATCTGTTCATTGCTTTCATGCCTTCATAATATTTAATACACTCTTCATCTGTGAGGATTATTCTCCTGTTTACTTGTTTGTTGTTTGTCTCCTGGCTCTGTCTGTTGTATTCACAGTTGTATCATCAGCATCTAAATGAGCAACAGATATATAGCAGGCACTCAATCAATACTGATAGAATGAATGAGAGAAAACTTTCTTTGTATACTAGACACATATTTCTATGGCAGAATTTGTAATACTAAAAGTTGCACATGCAAGAAGTAGATAATTCAGCACCTGCATATTGACAAATCACCTTCTGTAGGCATGACTTTTGTGAAGAGAGGAGTCAGTGTCAATCACAATACATTAAAATTTAGTGATGTTTACAACTAATTTATCAGCTGACTATTAAATATTATTTTACAAAGTGGATTTTTGCTTGGAACTCGATTTTTCTTTTCATGCTTTGAAAAAACAAATAATGGAACTTAAATCAGTATAAGTAAGGACAACTCATAACATCACTGGGGTTTGTCTTCTGAGTATGTGGTTAGATATTTTGTTGCTAGTTGCTTATAAATGTCATACCCAGTCTGCTCTGTGTATGAACTATTTTGGAGAATGCATCTTCTTTGACACAGAGAATGATTTCATAAATAGGCATGGGCTCTAATTTGCAATAACAATAAGATGTATTCTGAAACTCAATGGGGCTGGTGCTAATGAGAGAGGAAACAAAACAAACATAAACAAAGACCTTTGCATATAAATGATGCTTCGTATACTTATTTTAATTAACTTGATAGTATTTGATACATTGTACTCTGGCTTCTATTTTTATTTTAGTTTACTACTTTTAAACAAAGAATACTTTGCTTAAAATACTGACATATTCAGGTCAGTACCATCAAGGTCAGTTGGTGCATACAATATGGAATTAGCCTGAATAAACCACATTGGTTCTCTTCACAGAATCCAGGAGGCCTATTGCATGAATATTCATAATTATTTTGGGATGATGTTAGACCTTCACAGCAGGTGATCTTAACCAGAGGTCCATGGACCCCTTAGGGTCCATGAGCTTGAATTGAAAAATCAATTTCTTATCTTTATTTGCTCTGACCTCTAACTGAAATCTAGCATTTCCTTCACTTATGAATGTATGCAATAAATTACAGTAGTACTCATTTCATATCAAATCACAGTTGTTGCATATCTCTAAAAATAACTTGCACTCATCCATACTTTGAAATTACGGTAGTTATTAGACCCGAGGCTAGTTGAGTGTCATAAAACTAACTGCTACTACATTCTGAGAACAGACCCATTGTTTTCAAGGGACAGAGAAAGGGGTCTGTGGAACAAAAAAACATTAAGAACCCCTGATTTAGAGCTATAGAACCCAGGGTGAACCATGTAATGATGGTCCTTGACATTAACCAATTATTCCCTTGCTTTCCTATTCTCTATGCTTCAAATAATAATGGTACTTACCTCAAAGGGTTGTTGTGCATATTCAATAAATTACTACATGTTAAAGTGCTAGAAACAGTGCCTGACAGTATTCAGAGTTATATAAGAAGCTATTATCATTATATCGTAACTATGATGAGTAGAATTAGATGCTATTTCCAATAGTTCCCATAGGGCAAAAACATTTTATCTTAGGGCAGATTATCTTTCTATGTCCATCTGGAGAAGAACTTTCTTTTGCTTATAATTATTTTTCTTCTTTCCCAAATGATTAAATTTGATTATTTCTGTTTAGCAAATATGATTTCAGACCTTTTGTCTCAGTTTTAGTTCATGTTAACTCTTTCCAGTTGGTTAATACTATCCAGAATTTCAGGTTTTTGAAGTTAGCCATGGGTCATCAAGTGAATATCAAAGGACAGGATAAAACCTTTAGGACAAATGTGAATGTTCAAATAGCATGCTGTAGATAGAGTGATAATAAAACATGAATATATTTTGAAGAGAGTAGACTTAGAAAATCCAAATTCTGGAGCTCTTATTAATCTTTGAAAAACGCTTTTTTTTCTGATTCATATTTAATCTACAATGTGTCTCGGCCACAGTAGCATGGGACTTGAATTGTTTCTCATAACCTTATCCAAAAATCTGCTGACCAACAGCGACTCTCCTCAATGACATTATTCTGAGATCTCAATGACCCTAGCTATTGAGCAAGGGGCTTGGAAGCAGAGCAGAAAGCATCTTAACAGTGTTATCAATTCTGGTCTTTCTGTTTGGAGGTAGACTAAATTTTGATTAAATATTAAAATTTTAGCATAATATTAAAATGGCATGAATTGATTTGATTGGAGATTTTACTATTCTTTCAGCTCATATGCCTTGTATTTCTCCTTTAATTTTATACTCCTCACCTACAAAGATGAAGACATGTTTAATCTTATAGAGTCAAAAATATCAGCATAATCAATATTAATCTATTTCTTCCTGTCATCCATTGGTTTGCTTTCAAAAGTATTCTTTTGTACTTTTTTGGCTCTTTTCTCATGACAATGTGATATATACAAAGTTCTTCCTACCATTTTATATTTTCTTGTCCTTATATCTTCTTAGATTTGTTCTCTAGAGCAAACTTATTTTATGACATATATAATAGCAACTTTTTACATTTATCCATCCCATTTTTATACAATTCTTATTCACAGGAAATTCACTTTTTTATATAGAAATTTCATTTATGAGCTCTATTGGTCCTTAAGAATCCAAACCAATGAATTTTTACTTGCCTTTGCATTTCCTTTTCCTCATGAAACATATATGGCAGGGATTGTTGGAAGATGGCATCAGCTTAGGCAGGAAAGTCTCAGCTATCTCATAAAAACAGTGGTGAAAGAGGAAAACCTGCCCAAGGTGACTCCTTTGGCGGTCAGCAGACCAGGACAACTTTTGGGACTTGCTTCACACCTTCCAGGAGGGTGAAGACGGGGGGATGAAGAAGCCGAAACAACATGAGTTACTAAGCCTCCCACCATGGCAGGGAAGGGTTTTCTTTCCCCACCCCCAAGATATTAAGCAGGGGTAATATTCCTGGCTCATTGCAGTTGACTGAGAGCAGAGCAGATGACTTCCTTCCTGTTAGCTGTTACAAGGGAAAAGGGAGGGGAAGACTGGGGGCTTTTCTTCAGTGAATTTAGCCAGCAGAGTCTGCTTGGAATCTCAGCTCTGGCCAAACCAAAACAAAGGAAAATGGAGATAGATCTGTGGAAACATGCATAAACATACACTATCTGCTGACCAGTCTGGAAATTGCTTGGACCAAAACTGCACTTGGGTTTCTTAGTTCTTTAAGTTTGGGGAGAAAATCTGTGTCCTATTATGAGTCCCTGGCATGATTTTGATAATTTAAGATACACAATTTTAAAGACTTGGGATAAGTTGAACCACATAACAAAGAGTCTTGAAAAAATAGTAGGTGAAAGAGAAAATAGTAGGTGAGAAAGAGAGATTCTCGCTGAGATCAGGAAAAAACAAGGATGCCCATTGTCACCATTATTATTCAATATTGTGCTATAAGTTCTAGCTAGAGCAATTAAGCTAGACAAAGAAATAAAAGGCACCAAATGGGAAAGGAAGAACTAAAACTTTCACTTTTGGTGATAACATGATCCTATATCAAGATAATCCTGAAAACTCCACAATAAAGCTACTAGAATTAACAGATGAGTTCAGCAAAGTGGCAGGATACAAGATTAATATGAAAAATCAATAGCTTTTCTATACACTACTGATATGCAATATGAGGAGGAAATCAGGAAAAAAATTTCATTTATCATAGCAACTAAAACAATCAAATATTTAGGAATAAACTTAATTAAAGACATAAAGGACCTATATTAGAAAACTAAAAAACATTGTAAAAGAAACTCTAAGAAGACTTAAATAAATGGAAGGATATTCCATGTTCATGATTGGAAGACTAAATGTCATTAAGTAATCAATTCTACCCAAACTGATATACAGACTCAACACAATCCCAATAAAAATCCCAACAGCCATTTTGCAGAAGTGGAAAAGCCAATAATCAAATTTATTTGGAAAGGCACAGGCCATGAACAGCAAAAAATGTCTTAAAAACAAAGACCAAAGTTGGAGGACTCTTACTCCTGACTTTAAAGCATATTACTTACCTACAGTGGTTTAAAAAACATGGTACTAGTATAAGGACAGACAGGTTGACCAATGGAACCACACTGAAAACTCAGAAATAAAACCTCCATCTATAGGGAAGTGATTTTGACAAGACTGTTAAGCCCACCAGCTGGGCCAGAATACTTTATTCATCAAATGGTCCTTGGAGAACTGGATAGTCATATCCAAAAGAAAGAAAGAAGTACCCAATCTCAAACCCTATACAAAAATTAACACAAAATGGATCAAGAACCTAAACATAAAAACATCCATAAAACTCCTAGAAGAAATGTAGGAAAACACTCTCATGTCTTCTGTTAGGTGGTACTTTCTTAAACCTCACTGCTAAAGCATGAGCAACAAAATAGAAAATAGATAAATGGGACCTCTTCAAAATTCAACACTTTTGCACCTCAAATGACCTTGTTAAAAGGGTGAAAAGGCAGCCAACTCAATGGGAGAAAATATTTGGAAATCATGTTCTGATAAGGGTTTAATAGAGCATACAACTAAACACTTAAAAGACAAACTGTCCAATTAAGAAATGGACAAAAGACAACTGTCCAAAGAAGAAATATAAATGGTGAAGAAATACATGAAAAAATGTTCAACATCACTAGTGATTAGGGAAATCAAATCACAACTACAATGAGATATCATTTCACATCTATTCGATTGGCTGCTATTAAAAGGTCAGAAAACTGTAGAGAGATGTGGAGATATAGGAATGCTTATTCACTGTTGGTGGGAATGTAGATGTGTACAGCCACTGTGGAAGACAGTTTGGAAGTTCCTAAGAAATTTGCATATAGACTTGCCTTGGGAACTGGCAATACAATTTCCAGGTATACACCCAGAAGAACTGAGAACAGTGATACAAATAGATATTTGTACATTGGTGCTTAGAGCAGCATTATTCACAACAGCAAAAGATGGAAGCAACCCAGGTGTCCATCAGCTGAGGAATGGATAAACACATTTTGGTGTATACACATGAAGGAATATTATGCAGTGGTAAGAAGAAATGAAGTCGTGAAACATAAAACAACATGGATGAACCTAGAGGACATTATGTTGAGTGAAGCAAGCCAGATACAAAAGGACAAATGCTGTATGATTGTGCTATATGAACTAAATATATTGTGTGAAATATAAATATATTATGTGAAATGTGAATATGGGTGGAGTCAGATATATGACCATTTTTCTTAGAAGCTGAGCAAATTTAGGTTAATACTACAAAACGTTAATATTAGACAATAAAAATCTCATTATACCAAGGGAAGGAGACCAGACACAAAGTACTATATATTGTATGATTCCATTTATATAAAATGTAAATATAAATCAATTATAAAGATGAAATTAGATTAGTGGTTATGTAGGTCTGGGAAAAGAATGCTAAGGGTTATGGAGTCTTTTTTTTTGGAGTAATGAAATGGTTCAAAAATTTTGAGATGGTGAAGGTACATTTTGATTATGTTAAAAGTTGTTGATTATACACTTTGTTTTTTTAAATTTTTATTAAATTGTCTTTTTTAAAGATACATAAATCACAAAAAATGTTACATTAAAAAATATAAGAGGTTCCCCTGTAGCAGTTTGATGTAATTGATGAATTCCAAAAAGAAATATCGGATTATGCTTGTAATCTGATCTGTACCTGGGCATGATTGAGTTATGATTAGGAGTGGGGACTCACAGATAAAAAAATAAACATTTTCACCACCAAGGGGTAGGGACTCACAGATAAAAGACATAGTGAAAAATAGAGTTGAGGGCTTTTAATGTTGGAGTTTTGATTTTGGAGTTTGATGCTGAAGACTTAAACTGGAGCCCAGGAAGTCAGCATGCAGAGGAAAGAGAAGCCAACCCCAGAAAGGAAGGAACCTTGAAGCCAGAGTAAAGCAAGCCCCAGGAACGTAGGAACCCAGGAAGCCTGAACCCTCGCAGATGTCGGCAGTCATCTTGCTACAAATAGACTTTGGTGAGGGAAGTAACTTATGCTTTCTGGCCTGGTATCTGTAAGCTCCTACCCCAAAAACATATCCTTTGTAAAAACCAACCAATTTCTGGTATTTCGCATCAACACCCCTTTGGCTAACTAAAACACCCCCACATCCCACATCCCCCACTCCTCCTACATCAACAACCTCCCTCATCATTGTGGCACATTCATTGCATTTGGTGAATACATTTTGGGGCACTACTGAACTGCATGGATTGTAGTTTACACTCTTCCCCAGTACATTCAGTGGGGTATAGCAGGATATATAACGTCCAGCATCAGTCCGTACAATATCATTTAGGACAACTCCAAGTCCCAAAAATGCCCCCACATCTCATCTCTACTTCCCTCTCCCTGCCCTCAGCAACAACACTGGCAACTCTGCTGAGGCTCATGGCTCAGTTGCACATGGTCAGTTCAGAGATTGAAGTCTTCTGGGTATACACCAACCCCAGACCAACCACAGGTTCAGTAAAATGATAAAAGAGGCATGTGTGAAAGATCACATCTGAGTCCAACTCCATCACACTCAGGAACACAAACTCCCAGGTAGGGCCCACTGACAAGGCACTGAACTCCAGAGCCAAATGCTATGATCGTAGAACCCATTGTCTCTGTAGCCCTCAGGAGCACCACTACCTGGGATTGTATCTGTGTTGCCTGTTTCTGGGATCCTGCTAAGGTGTGCATAAATACGCCTCCTGACACTTTGGATAGGTCATATGGTATGTGAATATATCTCAATAAAACTGCAAATAATTGTGCAAGAATTGCCAGAAATAGTAGGTGTGTACAGCTGGGGAAACAGAGAGATTGAGAGGTGAGGAATTTTCTTTGTTTTTCAGGGTTTTTTTTGTCTATTATTATTATTATTGAAATAATGAAAATGCTCTAATAATGATTGAAGTGATGAATGCATGACTTTGTGATTATACCAAATATCACTGATTGTACACTTCGGGTGAATAGTATGCTTTATTAATATGTTTCAATAAAATTGATTTGTTAAAAAAATGTATATATTCTGTCCTTTGAAATGATCATTATTTATGTTGCTATAGCTTCTCTAAGGAGATTCTAGCTTTGTTATCTAACAGTCATTTCTCATGCAGTTTCTTCCTTCTCACATATTAACATTTGAAGTTAACAAATCAGATGTATAAATAGCAGACTAGTATGCAAGTTAGATTTGTTTGCTCTTTGACCTCACTTTTTTTTTCTGTTTTGTCCTTTCTTCTTCTACACTATTGTGAGAAATAGGATTATTAAGTTTTTCCTTGCATGAACTTTTCATATTTCTCTCCTTCCTCTGATGATTTAGTACCAAATTGGGAAAGTGCTTTTTAAAATACGCATTTATTAGTCAACAATAAATGCCTTTAGTTAGGCCTAAAGTCAAAGGTTTCCTCTTACTATGTTTTTCTTTCTTTTTTTTTTTTAACTGCTGGTGGGTTTTGCTCTTTTTTTAAAAAAACAGTTTTATTCACACCCCATGCAATCCATTCAAAGTGTACAATCAATGGTTCTCTGTATAATCACAGAGTTTTGTATTTATTACCACAGTCAATTTGAGAATATTTTCACCAAAAAGAAAAAGAATGTTGCTATGGGGGGAGTAGTGGGGTGAGGGGGTGGGGGGGTATATGGGGACCTCATATTTTTTTAAGGTAATATTAAAAAAATTAATAAAGACAAAAAAAAAAAGAAAGAAAAACCCCAAACCCCTTATACCTGCATATTATTGACACTTAGCTTAACACTGCTATGGTACCTTTGATGAAAGAATATTACAATATTACTGTTAACTGTAGTCTGTAGTTTACATTAACTGGTGTTCCCTATATACCCCTCCATTATTAACCCCTTGTAATAGTTATGTACATTTGTTCTAGTTCATGGAAGAACATTCTTATATTTGTAGTATTAACTATAGTCATCCTCCACTACAGCCTTTACTATGTTATACAGTCCCATATTTTATCTTCTAGCCTTCCTTCTAGTAATATATACAACCCTTAATTTCCCCTTTCAACCACTATTACATTTGGCACTATTAATTGCACTTACAATAATGTACCACCATCACCTCTATCCATTTCCAAACATTCAAAATCAACTTTATTAAAATTCTGCACATTTTCTCTAAGAGCAGGAACAAGACAAGGATGTCACTGTCACCATTGCTATTCAACATTGTGCTAGATGTTCTAGCTAGAGCAGATAGGCAAGAAAAAGGAATAAAAGGCACCCACATTGGAAAAGAGGAAGTAAAACTCTCACTGTTTGCAGATGACATGTTCCTAAATTTAGAAAATCCCAAAATATCTACAGCAAAGCTAACAGAGCTAATAAATAAGTTCAGCAAAGTGGCAGGATGCAAGAGCAACATGCAAAAATCCAGGAGCATTTCTATACTAGTAATGAGCAAGCTGAGGAGGAAATCAAGAAAGAAAGAAATAACATTTACAATAGCAAAAAAATAATAATCAAATATCTAGGAATTAATTTAACCTGGAATGTAAAAGATGTGTATTCAGAAAACTATAGAACACAGCTAAAAGAAATTGAACATGATCTAAACAAATATATGGACTTCCCGTGTTCATGGACTGGAAGAATAAACATTGTGAAAATGTCAATTCTACACAAATTGATTTATAGATTCAATGCAATAACAATCAAAATTTCAACAGTCTACTTTATGAAAGAGAAAAATCAATTGCAAAATTTATTTGAAAGGAAAATTTGTCCCAAATAGCCAAAAACATCTTAAAAAGAAGAATGAAGTCAGAGAACTCGCACTTCCTGACCTTGAAGTTTGTTAAGGTACAGTGATCAAAACAGCATGGTATTGGCATAAAGATAGGCACACTGACAATGGAATCGAATTGAGGGTTCAGAAATAGACCTTCACTTCTATGGTCAACAGAATTTTGATAAACCTACCAATTCACTTTTCTGTCTTTTCAACAAATGGTGCTAGGAGAACTGATTATCCATAACCAAAAGAATGTAAGAGGACCCCTATCTCCTCCCTATACAAGAATCAACTCAAAATGGATCAAAGACCTAAACATAAAAACCAGAATCATAAAGCTCATAGAAGATAATGTAGAGGTGGTTTCTTGGATCTTACACCCAAAGCATGTGCAACAAAAGAAAAACATAGATAAATGGGACCTCCTCAAAAGTCAATACTTTGACACCCCAAAGGAGTTTGTCAAAAGGGTGAAATGGCAGCCAAGTCAGTGGGAGAAAATATTTGGAAATTGCACATCCTTCAAGGGTCTAATATTCATGATATGTAAAGAAGAAATCTTAAAACTCACCAATAAAAAGACAAATGACCCAACCGAAAAAAAATGGGCAAAAGATCAGAATACACATTTTTTCTAATGAAGAAATACAAATGGTGAAAAAGCTCATGAAAAAATGTTCAACAGCACTGACTATTAGGGAAACGCAAATCAAAGCTACAATGAGGTATCTTTTCATACCTACTAGAATTGCCATTATTAACAAAACAGAGAACTAAAAGTATTAGAAAGGATGTGGAGAGAAAGGGACACTTATTCACTGTTGGTGGGAATGTAGAATGGTACAGCCACTATGGAAATCTGTTTGGTGGTTCGAAAGGAAGTTAAATACAGATCTACAATGTGACCCAGCGATACAACTCTTAGGTATATAGCAAGAAGAACTGAGAGCAGTGATTTGAACCTACGTCTGCACACTAATATGCATAGTGCCATTATTTAGTTGCCAAAAGTTGGAAACAACTCAAGTGTCCATCAACTGATGAATGCATAAACAAACTGTGGTCTATACACATGATGGAATATTATTCAGCTGTGAGAAGAAATGAATTTGTGAAGCATATGACCACGTAGATGAACCTGGAGGATATTATGTTGAGTGAAACAAGCTGGGCACAAAAGGACAAATATTTTATGATTGCACTCTTATGAACTAAATATAATGAGCAAACTCATGGATTTACTAGCTAGAATATAAGTCACCAGAGAAAAGAATGAGGTTAGAGAATGGAAAGCTGAGGTTTAATCAGTGTAGGATTGGCAAAAAGTTGTTTGTGTTTGGAAATTAATGGAAATGGTGAAAGTACATCATAGGATTTATAATTAGTAGCTCTAACCTTTGGGTATTATAGTCATTTGTTTTTTGTTATTTTTATTTTTTCTTTTTTTGAGTAAGAAAATGCTCTAATATTGATTGAAGTGATGGTTGCACAAGTTGGTGATTACACCGAAATGCCATTGATTGTACACTTCAGATAAATTATATGGTTTATGAATAAATAATAATAGGGTGGGTTGGGGGAAAATCCACCAAATGTAAGATGTGGACTATAGTTAGTGATAATACTTTGACAATGCTCTTTTATAATTTGTTACAAATGTTTCACAACGTTTGTTCTAGGGTGATGGCTTGTATGATGTTATATAGCTGATTTTGTAGGCTCACAACATTACTATATACTTATTTATTGCTTATATATGTTCAAGTATGAATGATGCACTTCAATAAATTGTTTTAAAATGAAAAACGAATCTGCAGAAATTAAGCATCAGCTTTCCTTCTTTACCCTCATTTTAGCTCCTAGTAAGCTAGGCTTTAGATACTAACTCCAAGAGTGTGCTCATTCTAATTAGTTCATATTAGTGAGACCATATAATATTTGTCCATTTGTTCCTGGCTTATTTCACTCAATATAATGTCCTTAAATTTTATCCATGTTGTTGCATGTATATACCATATTTTGTTTATCCATTCCTCAGTTAATGGACACTTGGGTTGTTGCTTTCTTTCAGTAATTGTGAATAATGCCAATATGAACCTCAGCATGCAAATATATGTTCCCATCCCTGTTTTCTGTTCTTCTGAGTATACATCTAGTATGCCAGATCACATGACAATTTTATACTTAGCTTCTTGAAGAACTACCAAACTGTGTTCCACAGTGGCTGCATCATTCTACATTCTGACTGGGTATGAATAAGTGTTCCTATTTCCTCACATCCTTTCCAAAACTTGTAGTTTTCTGTTTTGTTTTGTTTTTTTTGTTTGTTTGTTTTCATAGTGGTCTTTCTAGTAGTTGTGAAATGCTATCTCATGATTTTGATTTGCATTTCCCTAACAGCTAGTGATGTTGAGTATCATTTCATGTGCTTTATAGCCATTTGTATTTCCTCTTTGGACAAATAGTGTCTACTCAATTCTATTTGCCCATTTTACAATTAGTTACTTGTCTTTATATTGTTAAGTTGTAGGATTTCTTTATATATTCTGGATAGTAAACCCTTATCAGATATGGGGTTTCAAGTATTTCCTCCCATTGAGTAGGCTACCTTTTCACTTTCTTGACAAAGTTTCCTGAAGCATGAATATATTTAATTTTGAGGAAGTCCCATTTATCTATTTTTTTTTTCTTTTGTTGCTTGTGCTTTGGATGTAAAGTTAGGAAACCATCACCTACCACAAGATTCTAAAGATGCTTCCCTACATTTTCTTCTAGGAGTTTTATGGTCCTGGATCTTATATTTAGGTCTTTGATCCATTTTAAATTAATTTTTATATAAAGTATGAGATAGGGATCCTCTTTCATCCTTTGCATTTGAATATCCAGTTTTCCACGCACCATTTATTGAAGAGACTGTTCTGTCCCAGTTAAGCAGATTTGGCAGCCTTGTTAAAAATCAGCTGAAGGGGACCAGATGTGGCTCAGTGGTTGAATGCCAGCTTCCCACATACGAGGTCCTGGGTTCAATACCCAGCCCCCAGTTCTCAAAAAAAAAAAAAAAATTCAATTGAATATTCAGAAGAACTGAAAATTGTGCCTCAAACAGACATTTACACACTGATGTTCATAGTAGTATTATTCACAATTACCAAAAGGAGGAAACAACCCAAGTGTTCGTCAACCAATGAATGGATAAATGAAATGTGGTTTATACATATGATAGAATACTGTGCTGCAGTAAGAAGAAATGAAATTGGGACACATATGATTACGTGGATAAATCTTGAAGACATTATGTAAAGTGAATTAAGTCAGATACAAAATGACAAATATTGCATGGTCTCAATAATCTGAACTAAATACAAAGAATGGAATTAAAACCTAGAGTATAGGTTATTAGGAGAGAAGAGGAGGACTGTGAAGGAGTACTGATGCTTAATGTATGTGGAAGTTTTAATTAACTTGACTGTAAAAGTGTGGAAATAGGTAGAGTTGATGGTAACACATTATAGTGAGTAGCAGCTGGCTTATAAATGGGATTGTGGCTGAAAAGTGTAATCTAGTGATATAAATGTCAATTGGAAGAAAGCAAGAGAATAATCTAGGGACTGACTAATACAGTGAACCCAGAGGTGGATGAAAATTGTTAATAGTACAAATGGAGAGCGGATTTGGCTCAACTGATAGAGCATCTGCCTACCATATGGGAGGTCCAGGGTTCAAACCCAAGGGCCTCCTGACCCATGTGGTGAGCTGGCCCATGTGCAGTGCTGATGCACACAAGAAGTTCTGTGCCATGCAGGGTTGTCCCCCACATAGGGGAACCCCATGCTCAAGAAGTGTGCCCCTGCAAGGAGAGCCACCCAAGTGACAAAAGCACAGTCTGCCCAGGAGTGGCACTGCACACACAAAGAGCTGATGCTGCAAGATGACCCAATGAAAAGAGATCTAGATTCCCAGTGCCACTGACAAGAATGCAAGTAGACACACAAAAAAAACCACACAGCACATGACCACAGAGAGCAGACAACAGGGGGTGAGGAGGAGAGTGAAGAGGAGAGAAATTAATGAAGAGTAAATCTTTAAAAAAAAAAAACAGTACAAATGCAAGAATGTCCTTCTGTGAACTAGAATGGATGTACATGACTATTGCAGAATGGTGGGAATGTGGAGAAACATGGGAAAAATACAATTAATGGAACCTGTGGAGTGTAATTAATAGCAACACTGTAATTTTCTTGCATCAATGCCAAAGATGTACTGGGTTGATAGTGGGGGAGAATGGGGTCTATTCCAGGTGTGCACTGTGGACTGTGGTTGGTGGTAATAGTCTGATGTTGCTATCTCATGATCTGTAACAAATGTTCCACAGCATTGTAATGTGTTGGTGAAGGCGTGTTATATGGGAGTTCTGCACATGTGCAAGATTGTTATGTAAGTTCACAACTTCTGTAATAAAAATATATTTTTAAAAAAATCAATTAACCATAGATGTGTGAGGATCTATTTCTGAACTCTCAATTCAATTCCATTCATCAATATATCATCTTTATCCTAATACCATGCTATTTTGACCACTGAAGCTTTGTAATATGTTTTAAAGTCAGGAAATGTGAGTCCTCTAACTTCATTCTTCTTTCTCAAGAAGTTTTTGGCTTTTTGGGGTCCCCTTCCCTTCCAAATAAATTTAATGTTTGGCTTTTCCATTTTGGTAGGAAATTCTTGAGTTAAATCTTTATGTTTTTGGAGACTTGCAGAATCCTCTTCCAGTGCAAACTGTTTTAGACTTAAAAGTACATTTATTTTTGTACTTTGAGAATAGTCAAAGCACAAAATTTGAGAGTAGTCCTTTTGTCTTCAGGCATAACTGGAACCAGGTTCTAAAATGATATCATTGTTGCCTGATTTTACTCTTTAGTTTTTCAATTTTTCTGAATCATTCCCAGAGTCATGAGGTCATTAAAAAATAGACTCCTGTCCATTCATGTTCAAGTATTTTGAAAAAGAAAGATTGCTTCTTTCTCATCAGTTTTAACAAAGGTATTAGGCCTGGCTCATATTGGTACCACCTGGGCAATATAACTAGTTATAGGTATTACTCAAATTTCTGGCTCTCATTAAAATATCCACTACAAAGCTCAACCTTCAGATGGTTATGTCTTTCTGCATTGAAGATGTAAGATTTCCAGTTATTGTACAATGATTGTATTTTTTTTTTTGGCGAGAAAAAGAAAGAATCTGCATCCATCCCCAAGAGCCGGACTCCTAGTGAAGGGTAATATATTCCAGGAAAACCATGTGCCATTTGTTTATTTCAACATTCTATTTTTTAAAAAATTATGAACCTATAGTTTTTTATTTAATGTTATAAATGCATAATATTAATAATAACGATAAGCTATTTATAGCTTGTTAATAATAGTCAACTTGTTTGTTTTACAATGATGTTATTCGGTCAGATTCTGAATAGACTTTGGATGTAAACTACTGTGAGTCAGATTCCAGCTCCGTTACTTAAACCATCTAAATATCTGTTCTATCATTGGAAAAATGGACACAAAGTTATTGGGATTTAAATGATTAATAGAGGTATGAAAAGGACCGTAATGTTATGTATTACTTTCCTGCTTACATTTTATGTCATTCTTTCAGAAGACCATTCCTCCATTTTGAATACATGAAATATTAATGGTTTCTGCCTTATAACTCATGGATATTTAAGGTACATACCTGAATATGGTTACATATCTAATGATTCTAGAAAGCATGTCAATGGGTGCAACTTTTTTCTATTGTTTGTCATCTTTTATCCATTAAATTTCCCTTGCAACATTTTATTTTGTGTGTGTATGTGTGTGTTTACTTGAAATTGAGATTCTCCTATGTTGACACATTGTGACTGACAAAATAACAGAACATGCTAGGTGCTGTTTTGGAAATCCCCAAATTCTAAAAGTTGAGACTATCTTTTTTCCAGAGATAGAGTGCCCCAATAATTGGTCAACAGACTTTTTTATTTTTCACAAAAACATCGGGACACTGAAATATTTCTCTCTCTTAAGCACCTGTCAAAGTCAACGGATGAAAATGCTATCTAAAAACAGATGGCTGCCTCATATATTTGTAATCTTAATGACTTTGATAGTTTGCTGAAAAGTATCTTCCCCTTCATAAAGACTGACAGAAAAGAGAGCACCAGATATTGGACATCTGGATGCTAATACAAAAGTAAAGAAAGACAAATGCCCCCCATGGGCTCTCTTGACTTTTTAAGATACTGTTTGTTTCTTGTGAAGAGATATATAGTCCATGGACCACTATTAAACATGTGGTACCACTTTTATTTTCTTACTCTTCTATAAAATGAAGTGAAATCTGATAACTTTTATGCAATCTGAATTATCTGGTGAGATAGGACTATAAATTTTGCTTGTGGAAGAAGAGGAACGAAACAATATTCCAATACCCCAATATTCTGTTCTGTCTTGTAGAGCTCATAGTTAGTCCTCTCTCTTTTTTTTTTTTATAGAACCAGAGGATTTTCAGAGACATCTTGTTTATTATTATTCACAGGTTTATTAAGTGGTATTAACAGGAGTTATCAATACTTAAAATCGAAGATATGAAAGATAGTAACAACTTACACTTGAAGATTCCACTGCTTTTAAAGTTCTGTCAACTATAAAATATAAATTGATACTCTCTAAAATTGTAAGGGGCTGTGGGACATATATTCTCCCATCCTATAGATAAGAAAATGAAAGCTTGGAAAGGTTAAGTGTTTTATTCAAGGTCACTCAGATAGTCAGTGGCTGACTTAGAGCCAGAGTCGATTATTTTATTTCTTACCCAATGTTTTATTTCACCACATTCCCTTGCAGGACACATAAGGTGATATCTGTGAGTATTAATCCAAAGTCTATAAAAAATTTTTAAGAAATTGTTTTCAAATGTGTAACAATTATTAGCCAGTGAGAATTTTGGCAAGGTACAATTGCTTTTTGTGTTTAAACTTTTATAAGGGGATTTTCAACAGATTGAGCTAATAGAAATGAGATTTAAATTTGTATGGCTATGATTTCATTTATGTTTCTAAAAGCATGGTGAGCTTTGCACAAAACAATTTTCCATCTTTTAAGTCTTGCTAATCTACTTTAAGCTGGGCAAGAGTCACATATCATCTCAGCTGCTGTGACCACATACAAACCTCTGCTAATCTCTTCAAAGGGGATTTTTGTACAGGCACACTGCACAGTCTGAACAGTCAGTGGCTTGCAAAATCTCCCAGTTTCATTTATAATTCAGGTTTTATGCTAGACATTAATGCAGAAGTTCTCCTCCAAAGATTTTCAAGTCCTTTCACTGCTGTCTATAATTTTCTCCTAGCTTTTTAATAACTGATGAAGTTGAGAATACACTCATTACAGCAAGGATTAACTGTGATTCACATTGTTTATTTGCAAATGGAAATAGAACACTACCCTGATATTTGACACATTGAAGTTCCAGATAGACAGAGGGTTTTGGTTGCTGGTATTTCTTACCTTAGTAACATAAAATAAATAATTATCTCTGTGTCTCTGAATGCAATTTCCATTTTAGATCAGGCGTTTGAAAAATCTTAACCATGATTTACGGAGCTTCTAGTACATAGTGAATTCATTACAAAAAGTTTGAGAGCTTGGACAAAATAGCAAAATTTTTCTCTAACTATTGGACAGAAATGTAACCTTGAAATCTAGGATTTGTAATCCTACCTAGACACATTTCATGATAAAAAAAAAACAAGAACAAAACCTTTACAAATGATATACATACCAGAAAAATATTACAAACAATTTAAACCAGGAACTCAAAGATATGAATGTGAGAGTTTATTTTACTATTATGTTTGTAATAATATTCTGTAACTGCATTGTTATAACTTTGGAAGAGATTATCTTTTAGAATTACCTTTATAATTTCATGAAGCACATCCTATATGATTCACTTCAATTATGATGGATGCTTAGTACAACATGCTACATTAACAGCATGATTACACTCATATCGTATTTGTTATCTGGCAAAATATATAGGGCTTTAATTTTAATTTAATGCTTTTGCTGAGAATTTGTACTTGAAATGCTGAAGAAATGAGACGAATGTTCATTTACTATCCTTTCTACATGACCTAAAATCATGCCACCACCCTGCTTTGTTTGTCTAAATAAATTATTCCTAATAAGTTTTAGAAAGCTGGGTTTTTTTCTTTTTTTTCTTTTTTTAACAAAACTCACATAAACTTTAAGAACCATGGCTTGGGGAATGCATGTATTCTCAGGCAATTTTCGTTTTTGGAATATATATTCCTTGTCTGAAGAAATATATTTGTGTGAACAAAAGGGCAATGATTTTTTACAACAATTATTGATTGCAATATTTAAAAAGGATCATCTACCTACCTACCCATTCACCTACATATCATTCTATCTATATCTATCTTTGTATCTAATAACCTTAAGAAGGAATTAAATGCATCTTCGCCTTGCCAAAAATAAACAGTAACAATTATCCCATAATCTTCATGTCCATATTATAGATATATAATGGGGGATATTATACATATACATGCAGATTATCTGAGACATTCAGTTAGTAAATAATGCAAAGCACCACTTTTTCTTTAATCCGAGGACTTTCCAGAATGTCAGAGGAAAAATAGCTGCATTGTAGTTCAAGTCTTAATCACACCCTGCTTGTTTCTTTGTGATGCTTCCCTAGAGTAAAAGAAGACCCTTCTGACCCTGTGATGTTTTTGATTTTCAAATGTGATATGAGTTTAAAGAAGATAAACATGGCAGGTTTTTAACAGGTGCTTTTTGGGAAGTGCCACAATGAATTTACTTCACTATCAATTTCCCTTGCTATCCATACTGATCCTACACTTTCTAGGAGGCACATAATAATAAAATACATAATTACTTTGCTACTTTTCACCAGTCTCTGGCCTTAAATTGTTACTCATGTCAGCAAATAGGTCATTGGAAAGTTAGATTACCTTGTGGAAAAACTTTAGAGCAGAGTGATGTCAATAGCTCAGTTATCACTTCCTTGAGCTGAAAATAATAGTTAATGTCTTTGATCGCTTACCTTTTTCATGTTTGTTTATAGTAAATGTCACTAATGTTTTTTGTGTGTGAGGAAAAATATCTCAATATTGGTGTCTCTTGATTATTTCACATTTTATGTCCTTAGAAGACCAGGTCAGACTAGTTCAATTTTATCACCAAGGAGATAAGCCAAATAAGAGTGGAAGAATGGCATATGTTTTTCCTCAGTTTTTAGTACAGTAATGATAATCCTCTGGAGATGGGCAGCTATTCTTTTGATTTTGAGTGCCTCTCTCTGGCTGCATCCCTATACATCTGTATTCTAAACCTAAAGCTCTATTAATATGCTGAATGCTAGGTAGAGTCCCGATGAAGGTTTACTTGGCAAACTGTGCATCCTGTTATGCACAAACGCATAGAATTAAAATAACAATTTCTAGTTGTTTTCATGCTTCTGCAGCTTAATAGTCTCCAATGCCACTGCTAGATCCATTATATATATTTTTGGACAGAAAAGATGTACAGAAAGAAAATGTCAGCTTTTGAATAAACCTGTGTCCAAATTTACTCCAAAAGAAAATTGAAAAGAAAATTGGAAATATGACTTTTAGATGGATTTACTGCTCTCTCTTTTTCTGGGTAATTTGATAACGTGGTATTCATAATGATCATTGAAGTACTGAAGACAATTTTGTGCACAGTTCTACACCAACCTGACATCTCTTGTTTTTTCTTTAAGTGCAGTTGAATGTAATTAGCCAACAGCTTGGAGCTTGATTAAAATGTCACATTTTATAAATTTATGGTCATATTCTGTGCCTTCCTGAAAGTGAAACACATAGAATTCAACTCGACCTGCATGCCAGGCAAAGACATTTAGTCATTAAAGCAAAGCGAATCTATATACTGGTATTCAGGAGTTCTACTCATGTCCTTATAAAGTATATGTAAATGGCCTACAAAAGCTTAATTCACTAATCATTAATTGGTAGCACAATGCTATAAAATTTGCATTCCTAATTATTTAAAACTACTACAAAAATTAAAGTAATTTCAGATTGCTTTGAATTTCATAGAAGTTAGTAGAAGTGATGTAATAGATTGAATTATTGGGCACCATTTTCACGTCTTCCTGAATCCTCACTCTTTGCAATACCTCCAGCAACAAATGGGATGTACTTTCCACCTCTTGCCTTTGGCTATGCCATCTGACTTGCTTTGGCCATTGGCGGTGTGATAGCAGGCCATTCTGAGCCTAGACCCTAAGAGTTCTTGTGTATTTACACTTGCTCCTCTGCAATCAAATGAAAAGACCATTTCCTGGGAAACACTTGCCCCTTCATGGCGCATAAGGAGTAAATCTAAGTATTTTGTAGAGTCAATCAGATGATCCCTCCCTAAATCAGGCAACCACTAACTAGCTGACGACAGATACACAATAAATATAAATATTTGCTTATTGTCATCACCAGATTTTGAGGTTGTTTCATTGTTGTTAAGGTAATAATAGCTGGCTGATACAGAAAGTCAGGGAAAGAATATTTAATATCAATTACATATCATTGCTCATGTATGGCAATTCTTTTACCTACCATGAGCAAATACATTACCTTACTCTAAATTTTAATTTTAAATTTTTTAATAAAAGAAGTTATGGATTTATAAAACAATCATGCTTGAAATACAGGACTCCCATACCCTGCCACCATTGACGTCCATTGGTGTAGAGCATTTGTTACAATTTATGAAAGCAAATTTTTATAGTTGTACCCTTAGTTGAAATCCATAGTTTAACTCAGGGTTCTCTGTTTGTTTAGTGTAGTTCCAAGGATTAAAAAAATAAAATTATTCTGTTGCCATATATCCAATCTGATATTTTCCCTTTTAGTCATATTCAGATATATATTTCAGTGCTGTTAATTGCATTCACAATCTTGTGGTACCATCACCACCATCCATTACCAAAACACTTCCATTCCAAACAAGAACCCTGTACATATTAAGCCTCAACTTCCCATTCCCTATCCATACCTCATCCCCTGAAAAACATATTCTTGATTCTGACTCTATGAGTTTGGTTTTTCTAATTGTTTCAAATCAGTGAAATTATACAATATTTGTCCTTTTATTTTTGGCTAATTTCACTCAACATGATGGCTTCAAATTCATCCAGTCACATGTATCAGGACTTCATTCCTTCTTATGGCTGAATAATATTCTACTGCTTGTATATATTGCATTTTATTTATTCATCCACCAGTTGATGGACATTTGGGTTGTTTCCACCTTTTGTGGGTTTGTGAATAATGCAACTACGAATAATGTGCAAATACCTGTTCAAGACCCTGCTTTCAATTCTTTTGGGTATATACCTCATAGTGGGATTGCCAGGTCATTTGGTAATTCTTTACTTAGCTTTCTGAGGGATACCAAAATGTTTTAAAGTAGTGTAAAATGGTGGTTGCTCCATTTTACATTGCCATCAGCAACGAATGAGGGTTCCTATTTCTTCGAATCTTCTCCCAAACTTGTTCTTTTCAGTTGTTGTTGTTTAAATTTACATCAGCCATTTTAATTGCTGTGAAGTGGTATCTCATTGTGGTTTTGATTTGCATTACCCTGATGGCTAATGATATCGAATATTTTTATGTGGTTTTTGGCCATTTGTATATTTTCTTTGGAGAGATGTCCAAGTCTTTTGCCCATATTTTAACTGGGTTGTTTGTATTTTGTGTGTGTTAAGTTGAAGAATTTCTTTACATATTCTAGATATTATACCTTTATCAGATATGTGATTTCCAAATATTTTTTCTCATTGGGAAGTTTGTTGTTTTACTTTCATGATAATGACCTTTGAGGAACAAACATTTTTAATTTTGATGAGGTTCTATTTATGTCATTTTTCTTTTGTTATTTGTGCTTTGGGTGCAAAGTCTAAGAAACCATTGCCTAATACAAGGTCTGGATGATGCTTCCCTATGTTTTCTTCTAGGAGTTTGATAGTTCTAGCTATTATATTTATGTCGTTGATCATTTTGAGCTTATTTTTGTAAAAGCTGTGAAGTATGGGTCCTCCTTTCTTTATTCTTTCTTTTTTTGCAAATGGAGATCTAGTTTTTCCAGCATCATTTGTTAAACAGACTGTTCTTTCACAATTGAGTGCTCATTGCTACCTTGTCAAAACCCATTGGCCATAAATATGAGGGTTGATTTCTAAGCCCTAAATTCTATTCCATTTGTCTATGTCTGTTCTTGTGCTAGCACCATGCTGATTTGATTATTGTGGCTTTGCAGTAACTTTAAGATAAGGACATATGAGTCTTCCAATTTCATTCTTCTTTTTCAAGATGACTTTAGGTATTCAGGGTCTCTTATGCTTCCATATAAATTTGGTGATTGACTTTTCCATTTCTGCAGAGAAGGTTGTAGGAATGTATATTGGGATTGCATTGAATCTGTAAATTGCTTTGAGTTATATAGATCTTCAACAATATTTAGTCTTCCAGGCCATCCTGGAATAGAAAAAGAAATAAAAGCCATCCAAATTGGAAAGAACACACAACATCCTTTAAAGTATTTAGATATTCTTTTAATTTCTTTTATCAATGTTTCTAAAAATATATTTTTATTTATTTTTAAAAGATACTTAGATTACCTAAAATGTTACATAAAATATTATGAGGGATTCCCATATGCCTCACTCCCCACACCTCCCACTTTTTCCTACATTAACAACTTCTTTCATTAGTGTGATACATTCATTGCAAATGATGAACACATTTTGGAGCATTACCACTAAGCATGGATTATAGTTTACATTATTGTTTACACACTCTCCCACTTAATTGTGTAGGTTATGGCAAGATATATAATGGCCTGTATCTGTCATTGCAATGTCATTCATGTCAATTCCAAGTCCTGAAAATGCCCCCATATTACACTTCTTTGTCCTTCTCCCTGACTTCAGCAGTCTCAGTGGCCACTGTCTCCAAATCAATGATATAATTTCTTTCATTGCTGAAGTCCCAATAAATCTATAGTAGAATATCAGTAAGTCCACTCTAGTCCATATTTTATTCCCCAATCCTAAGGATTCTCGGATGGCAATGCCCACTCCACTTCTAATTGAGAGGGGACTTCAATCCCATATGACTGATGGATGGCACTCTCTTGCTTGCATTTGTAGACTTTCTTGGTTCCTTGGTACAGTGGTTGTCCATTTTCACCTCCTTGTTAGTTGTCCTAGGTGAGTCCAATGAACTGGAGAGTAGGTGTTGCAACTCTGCAAAGGCTCAAGGCCCAGCTGGCACGTGGACAGCCCAGAGATTCAAGTCTCTTGGATGTACACCTCCCAACTCCAGTATCAACCTATAGTTCAAATAACAGGGACAGAAGAGGCATGTATAGAGAAGTTACAACTGAGTCCAACTCTATCATACTTGAGTTTTAGCTATGTTTTCTAATTTTCTGTGCACAAGTCCTTTATATTCATGGTTAGGCTTATTTCTATATATTTGATTATTTTAGTTGCTACTGTGAATGGAATTTTTTTCTTGATTTCTTCTGATTGTTCATTGCTTGTGTATAGAAACACCACTGATTTGGGGGTATAATCTTGTACCCTGCCATTTTGCTGAATAAATTTATTAGCTCAAGGTACTTTCTTGTAGACTTTTCAGGATTTTCTGTGTATAGGAGGATATCATCTGCAAAAGAGAAAATTTTACTTATTTCTTTCCAATTTGGATGGCTTTTATTTCTTTTTCTATACTTTCAGTACAATGTTGAATAACTGGTGACAGTGGGCATCCTTGTTTTGATTCTGATCTTAGAGGGTAAGTTTTCAGTCTTTCACCATTAAGTAGAATGTTAACTATGGGCTTTTCATATAGGCCTTTTATTACATTGTGGAAATTTCCTTCTATTCCTAGTATTCTAAGTGTTTTTTTAGAAAGGATGGTTTATTTTGTCAAATGCCTTTTCTGCATTAATTGAGATGATCATGTGTGTTTTTTCCCCTTCATTCTGTTAATGCGACATATTACGTTAATTGATTTTCTTATGTTGAACCAGCTTTGCATACCAGGGAAAAATCCTACTTGATCATGATGTATAATTCTTTTAATATGCTGTTGAGTTTAGTTTGCTAGTATTTTGTTGAGGAGTTTTGCATCTATAGTTACCAGAGATATTGGTGTGTAATTTTATTTCCACGTGGCATCTTCATCTGGCTGTGGTATGAGGGTGATTGTTGGCCTCATAGAATGAGATAGGGAGTGTTCTCGGCTTTTCCATTTTCTGGAAGAGTTTTAGCAGAGCTGGTATTAAGTTTTCTGGGAATGTTTGGTAGAATTCCTCTGTGAAGCCATCTAGTCCTGGGCTTTTCTTTGTTGGGAGATTTTTGATTACTGATCCAATATCTTTATTAATAATTTGTTTGTTGAGATCTTCTATTTCTTATTGAGTCAATGTAGGTAGTTTGTTTCAAAGATTTTCCATTTCATCTAAGTTATCTAGCTTTTTGGCATACAGTTGTTCATAGTAGCCTCTTACAATCCTTTTTGTTACTCCCTTTTCATTTCTGATTTTCATTGTGTCCCCTCTTTTTTTCTTGGCCAGTCTAGCTGAAGTTTTGTTAATTTTGTTGATCTTTTAAAAGAACCAAATTTTGGATTTGTTGATTTTCTTTGTTTGTTTTTCTTCTATTTCATTTTTCTCTGCCATAATCTTTTTCTAGTTCTTCCAGTTTTGAGGTTGGGTCTCTGATTGGGAATCTCTCTTTTTCAGTGTAAGTTTTTGGAGCTATACATTCCCCTCTCAGCACTCCCTTCACTGCATTACATAAGATTTGGTATATTGCATTGTTATTTTCATTCACCTCAAGATATTTCCTAATTTCACTTCTAATTTCCTCTTTATTTCATTAGCTGTTTAAAAGTACATTGTTTAATTTCCACGTATTTGTAAATTTTACATTCCTTCCTCTTTTATTGATTTCTAGCTTCATTCCACTGTAGTCAGAAAATATATATGATATCATTTCAACATTTTTGAATTTATTGAGGCTTTTTGTCACCCAACATATGGTCTATCTTGGAGAATGATCCACGGGCCCTCGAGAAGAATGTGCATTCTGTTTTTGTTGGTTGAAAGGTCCTATAGATGTCTCTCATGTCTTGTTAGTTTATTGTAACATTCAAGTTTTGTAATTCCTTATTGATCTTCTGGCTAGATGTTTAATCCATTATTCAAAGTGATGTGTTGAAGTCTCTTACTATTAATGTAGAACCATTAATTTCTCCCATCAACTTGGTCAGTATTTGCTTCATATATTTTGGGGCTCTGCTTTTAGGTGTATATATATATTTATAATTGTTACATCTCCTTTTTGAATTCTCCTCTTTTAGTATAGAATGCCAATCTTTGTGTCTCATAATCTTTTTTTTTAATTTTATTGAAATGTATCAATCATACATGAACATACATAAACAATAAGTATAGAGTAAAAGTTGTGAACTTACAAAACAAACATGCATACCATCATACCCTCATAACCACTTTGACTTAAAGTCTATTTTATCTGATATTAGTGTGTCTATCTCAGCTCTTTTTAAGTTATTACTTGCATGGTATATTTTTTTCCATCTTTTCAACCCCGACCTACATCTATCTTTGAATTTAAAGTGCATCTCTTGCAGACAGTAGTTGGGTTATGCTTTTTATCCATTCAACCAATCTCTGCCTTTTGACTGGAGAGTTTAATCCATTTAATTTAAATTCACTAGTGATAATACAGAACTTTCTTCTGCCATTTGCTATTTGGCCTTTAAATCTTTTATTTTTTCTTCCCTCATATCTGTTAATACCTACTTTTATATTTATTTGCTTTTTTTGTTTGTACCATATTGAGTGCCTTCTCATTTCTATCTGGATATATTTTTCATCTATTTTCCTTGTGATTCCCATTGTGTTAAAGCTTAACATCTTAAATTTTAACAATCATCTGATTTGATACCTACTTAATTAACTTCAGTAGCATGCACATATACTTTTCCTTTACTATACCCTCTGTTCTCCCACCATTTTTTTATTTGTTACCATTTATATCTTTGTACATTGTGTGTCCAAAAACATAGATTTATCATTACTTTTTATGCATTTGCATTTTAGCACATGTAGGAAAAGATGGAGTTACATACAAATTAATACAAAATAATAACACTGGCATTTACAATTACTTAAATGATTTCTTTACCACTGGTTCTTATTTATTTATTCTGCTTTGAATCACTGTCTAATGTCCTTTCCTTTCAGTCTGAAGAACTTCTTTAATATTGCTCTGTAGGGCAGGTCTAGTGGTGATGAACTCCCTCAGCTTTTGTTTATCTGAGATTCTCACTGGATATAAAATTCTTGGCTAGCAGTTTTTTTTCTTCAACACTGTAAGTATGTATTCCACTGGTTTCTTCCTTCTATAGTTGCTGATAAGAAATTGGCACTCAATCTAATTGTGATACCTTTGCACCTAAAATGTTGCTATTTTCTTGACGCTTTCAGAACTGTCTCCTTTTCCTTTGCATTTGATAGTGCAATAATTGAATGATGTGGTCATTCAATGCTTCATGTTTATCCTGTTTGGTGTTCTTTGAGCTTCACAGACATACATAATTATACCTTTTGCTGTGTTTGGCAAGTTCTCTGTCATTAGTTGACTATTCCTTCTCCCCCTTTCTTTCTTTTTTCTCCTTCTGGAACTTACATAATGCATATATTAGTGTGCTTGATGTTGTACCAGAAATGTTTTAGCCTATTTTCACTATCAATAATTCTTTTTTTCTTTCAGTTCCTCAGTCTGACTCATTTCAAATGTCTTGTCTTCAAGTTCATTGTTACTTTCTACTGCCAGCTCTTGAAACTATCCTGGGCATTTTTCATTTCCATTTTTGTGGCCTTCAACTCGAATAGTATGGTTTGGTATTAAAAAAAATTTTTTTATCTCTTTATTTAGACTCATACTATTCATTCATTGTTCCCTGATATTTTTTAGTTCTTCCTCTGTATTTTCCTTCATCTCCTTGAGCATTTTTATGATAATTTTTTAAAAGGCTTTGTTCAGTATGTCCACATTCTCCCCTTCTTTGATGGCGTTTTCTGTATTTTTACCCTCTTCCTTTGGATTAGGCATCATTTTCTTTGTCTTGTACTCATTTGTTGCACACTGTACATTTTCATACATTAAAATATTAACTATGGGATTTATTCCCTGGGATGTCTGTTTCTTAGTTTTGTAACCAGCTGGGAATTGTACAGAGATTTTCTTGGTCTTCGGCTCTCCTACAGGGAATGTCTGCCCAAGGTGAATACACTGTGCAGGAATGTCCCTGTCTTTTAGGGCCTCTGTCTTGTCCTGGGCTTCCTGTCTATAGGAATTTAGTTGTCCCCTGTTTCACAGGAGACAGACTTTCCTTGCCTTGGTATTTGCAATCGTCAGGACTTTGTCCTAGACTGTCAGCCTCTATAGTTTTTATACTCTTTTCTTTTGTCTCAAGCTGCTTTTGCCTGGAGAGCAAATTCTGGGAAGAGGGTCACCCCAGAGAAGACTTTCCCCTATTAGTCTTTCACTTACAAAACAGAGTCAGGGACCCACCAATGGGTACAGACCAGCTCCAGAGTGCCTTGGGAAGGGCATCAGGAAGAGTACCAAAAGTTTTGCCAGTGGCTCCCCAAAACTGAGCTTTCTTGGCCTGCCCAGAAAATGCAGCCCTTCGGCCCTGAGGAAGTGCTGTGTCTTTAAATCTCCATCACCTCTGTCTCTGTCTAGTTAGTGTTGAAACCATGGCCGCTGCTGCCTTTGCCTGGGTTGGGTTGAAACAATAGCTCTTCTCAGAGCCGGGATGCCAGTGATCCAAAATTTATAATCAAAAACTGTGATCAGTGATTGCCCCTGCCCACCCCTGATCTTGGGGAAGTGGATTTTTATGTCCCTTTCTCTTAATAGAGAGCTAGTCTGTGAGAGAACACCACAGCAGCCTGCCATGAGCATGGGATTGGTGCAGGTGGCCGCTGAGCAGAGAGAGCAATTTACTGTTCTTTATCAGAGTTTATGAGCCTCTTTCTCCTGCACTTCCCTGGATGCTGTAGAGTGTGCTTCTGGCCTTTGGAGTTTCAAAATAGTTATTTCAGACAATTTTTGCCTATTTAATAGTTGTTTTGGTAGAAGGACTGAGTCCTGGAGCTCCTTACTCTGCCATCTTCCCCAGAAGTCTCCCATTACCAGCTTTTTTGGGGGTAAAACTTTATTAATTTTGCTGCTTGTTAGAAATTAATACATTTTAAAACTAGGGATGCTCTAAGCAGAAACTCCCTGCATCCTATATATATATATATAAGAACGTATAAGATATTAGTTATTTTCCCAGTTGAGAAATGGGGCAGCTTACTAAGGTAAATTTCAAATAACTTCATGAGATCTAATACCTATATCATAAAATATTAGTCTGGGTTCTCATTTGAAGACTACAGATTCCATTCTGATTACATTAAACACCATGGGATTTGATAAGATGCTTAACCAGCTTTTAGAATCATTGGGAAAGTTGAAGAAATAAACTTATACTGACCTTCCAGAAATGATTCTCAAAACTCACCATCGTACTGGGCCCCCCAACGGTGCTGCTACCTGTGCTCTGACCAGGAAGATGCTGCCCCTACTGCCAGCACGGAGCATGGACATCTTTCTCCCCACATTACTAGTCTCCCACTAATGCATCTGATTCATGGAACATACAGTTAGAAGGAAGTTGGTAAATATTTGTAGAATGATTAGGGTACCTATGATGTGTCAGACATTGGCTTAGGCATTGAGGAGACATCAGGAAACAGAACAAACAGAAAGTCCTCTCCTTATGGACCTTACCTTTTGGAATGGGAAGCACACAAAATACATATTCTATTGGGTGGTGATAAAGTGAACCAGGAAATTAAAGAAAGTAAGAAATGAGTAGCAAGTACTGCAGGTGGGAGTATGCAATTTAAATATTGTGATCACAGAACTCCTCTCTGAAAATGTGAAAGCTGAGTAGAGCCCCAGAAGAGGGGAAGGAATGAGTCATGCAGACATCTGGAGGAAGAAAATTCCAGGAAGGGGGAACAGCGGTGCCCTGGGGAGTGGAGGAGAGCAGTTGTAGAGTGTTTAAGGAACTGTAAGGAGACTGCTGTGGAGTGAGAAAGGGTGGGAAGAGTACACAGGCCACCAGAGAATAACAGAAGCAGACTGTGTGGCTTCTTACAGACCACTGTGAGGACTTTGTCTCTTCCCTGAGTCACATGAGAAGCCACGGGAGGGTTTGCCTAGATGTATGGTTTGAACTGCCATTTTAAAAAACAAGCACACAAAATCACTGTGGCTGCTGGCTTGAGGATAGACTGTGCAAGGGCACGGGCAGAAGCTACAGTGATTGGAAGAGTCTATAGCCTTTTCAATGAAAACGATTGGTAGAATAGAAAAGGAATTAACATTGTCTCTTAAAGAGATGCATGAATATGAAAATCAGGAGCCTGTAGATTTCTACACATGGAAAAACCATGGAGCTGATGTTGAAAGAAAGAAAATTAAGAGTACTAGCATCCTCACAAAATGGTCACAGAGTCATGTACATTATTGGGCATGTATGAAAGAGGCTGTGCTTTCCTGGAAGATAGTCAGTGGCTGCAAATGAACTTAGGGCTCTAATGATCAGCCATTTTTCTTTCAGTTGAAAGAGACAGAAAAGCTGAATGAAAACTGGGTTAAATAATAATAGAATTAATTTTTCCATACAACTGGTATCCCAGTGCAGTAGAAATCTCCTCACACTCTGCTCAGGGAAGAGGCTCACCGCACGGCCTTGTACCTCAGTCTCCCCTGCATCTGGTTCTCATTATGTATATATTTGACTTTAACATTTTAAAAATTTCTTTTGTCTTGGCTTTAATCCTTCAGGAAAGTTATGAGTTTCTTTCCCAGAAATCCTAGCAAATGTACCATAGCAACTCATTGACAACATTCATGGACCAATCATAAAGGCCTAGCTGAGACTGCATCACTTCCTCTCCCAATGAAGATGCACACCCATAGCTGGGATGACAAATGGAGGAGACAGGGATTGCCAAATGACTGAGCAGAGGATGACAGAATAAATGCCATACTCTCAAAAAAGCAACAGAGCCAAAATATGGAGGTTTTTTTTTTAATTCTCCCATTAATTTTTCTCTAACTTTGGATATGTTCATATTTCTGAGCCTTAGTGTCCTTTTTTTATATTTGGGGATGGAATTCTCTATTTGTGACATTTATTTATAGTATGAATTGTGATAAATTATGTAATTTATATATTGTAGCTATTCAACATATGTTAGTTGTTCTAATTACTAATAACAATTGTAAGTTAGGGTTAAATGGAGTAACATATTCAAAATTTATGGCCCATGATGGAGTATGAACTCCATAAATGTTACTTCTTTTCTTATTTAATATTTTATAGTTCATCACCTATCTTTGTGCTGTACACATAATCTATACACCATAGACATTGCTGAACTGGAAGTTGCCTGTCTTTGCTTCTCTTAACTAAAACTGAGATTGAATTTGCCATATGTATACAATGAATGGAATTCTAAATCCTCTTTTGACTAATGAATAGAAATTCTTAGATTGTGTCCCCTTTTCACTCCTTGACATTATTAGAAAGACATAAGCAGTTCATCAGATATCACAGACTTTATTCAAAGAATTAAGTTTTTTCCTTGAAGTCAGTGTTTATTTGTAGTCCAGTGAAATTATTTTCATTTGTATCACTCTTTCACAGTGAACTTTTGCATAGGATATGTCTTAGATTGTTTTCCCCCATAGGTACAACCTGAGGCTAAGATTTGAATGCAAGTAACTTCCTAGAAGATGATCTGAGGAATTGCTAGAGTAGGGGTGGAGAAGTGAAAGGGAAGGCAAGGCAGTCAATAAAAGGTGCATTTCAAGGCAACTACCACTGTGGGTAAATGAAACTTAACTTCTCTGTGAAAACTCTAGGAGTCAGGATAAACACTGCTCAGAATTACCCTATCCTGTGGTCTAAGGATATATATCCAGTAACGCTCATTGGTGGAGGGATGCTTCTAGCAGGAGTTAATTCTCCAACACTTTCAGCTTGTGGTCTATGTGGCAAGGTAGGCTCCAGGGCAGGAAAATTTCCTCAGGCAAAGCAATGTAGGTGCTCATAGTTGAAAGATGGGCCAGTGGGCCCTGACTGGATAAGGATCAGGGAAGATGGCTGGGATACAGATAGGATCTGGTAGAGATAAACTTAAAAAATAATAACCTTTTTTTTTCTTTTGCAGTCATGTACTTTGCATACACCGAGGATATATATTTAGTATTCCCTACTAACTCATCTTAAGTAGCAGAAATCTCAGGCCCTGTATGTGATCTTGTAAAATGTAAGCCTATTTTTTATGTTGTTATGAAGACTGGTGCAGAACATACACATCCTATTGTATGTGAGAAGAGAAGTTCACCTGTGATGAACAGTACCTGCCATACTTTGTATGTATTTTGGAGAAACATTTACCCTGAAAAGAGAATGCACATATATCTGTAAGTATTGGACCATCAACTGAACAACAGGTGGCAAGGACTTGCAAATTGAAGGCTGGAGTCAAATGAGTTTAAGAAAATGGGAAGAGTCAGGAAAAAATGAAGAAAATTCACATGGGTTTGCTTAATCCCCAGGGGGGAAGGTAGAATAAAAAAATATCAGTTGGATGAGGTTGCTGAGATCTCTTGAGGTTTGGAATTATCAGGGATTTGGAGCATAGAAAATCAGAAGAATTCGAACTTTGAGGGTCAGTTTAATTCCACCAATCTGGAAAACCTACCTGCCATCTCAGTCTATTATGAAAGTTCTTTATTTCATGAATCCCCTAAAATTGAGTGCAAAATGCTGATTGTGTGTGAGAGAGTGTGAATGCACTTTTATTTTTAAAGTGAGTCCATTCCTTTCATCAGATTCCCAACACATCTACGAGCAGCTATAGAGAGAAGAATTTCTTCTGGAAGTTTAAAGAATTAAATCTTGCTTCGGTCTTGAAAATGAAATCTCTTGCAGTAACTTACTGGCTAGATTTAATGAGTGATGGGCTACCGAGGATGATGGAATGCTGAGTCTGTGCTGCTGGAATTTTGAGTCAAGGGAAGAACAGAACTCGTGATTAATTGCCACAAGACAGATAGACTCATCAGGACACCCTGGAATCTCATTTATTCATTTATGCATTCTTTCAACAAATTTAATGGCAACAAACTAAACCAACATATTCAGAAAATACTATGTTCCAGGATTGTACCAACATGGGCTGTCCAATATGAGAGCCACTACCTACTGAGCACTTGAAACGTGGCTAGTGCCACATGTAGACTTGACAGTGTTTTGGATATATCAGGTTAAATAAAACACGTACACAATTTTCATCATTTAATTTACCTTTTACTTTTTAATGGAAGCTACTAGAAAACTTTAAATTATATATGTGGTTTGTATTATATTTCTAGTGGACAGCACTCTTCTAGACATGGCAAAAGACCCTGCCCTTTGGGACCTTAAATTCTAGTGGAAGAAACCAATTGACAAAAAACACACTAAGTAAATTCTAAGGTACGGTAGAAGGTGATAAGTAGTATAAGAAAAAGAGAAATAGAGCAGGATAAGGAGGATCAGGTGTACAGGGTGGTAGAATAGGTTTACAATAAGAGGATGTGGTAGATTGAATTACATATCTCAATTTAGACAGGTTGTTGGTCTTAATCAATCCCTGTGGGTGTGAACCCATTGTAAATAGGTCCATTTGAAGATTTTATTTTTAGTTAAGGTGTCGCCAACTGCATGAGGGTGTGCTTTAATCTGGATTACTGGAGAGCTCCAGAAAAGAAAGGAGAGGACACTGCCACATAATGGGAAGCAGGGATTCAAGTCAAGCATCCCCAAAGATTGCTGTCAGCTGGCACCAGAAAGCTAGATTCTGGGAAAAAGCAAGCCTTGCTGATATCTTGATTTTGGACTTCTTCCAGCTTCAAAACCTTGACCCAATAAATACCTGTTGTGTATGCCAAAACCAGTATGTGGTATTCATGATTGCAGCTTAGGCAAACTAAGACAGAGAGTTAGGGCAGGTTTCTTTAATAAGGTGACATTTGAAGAATGGATCATGCAGGTATGGGACAGATTGTTGCAGGCCGTAGGAACAGCACATGGAAATACCTTAACGTGGAAGCCTGTCTGATGTGCTTGAGGAACAACAAAGATATCAAGTGGGTGGAGCAGAATGAGATTAAAAGGAGACTAGTGGGGAGTGAGGCAGGGGGACCATGGGTGTGGGCAGTGGGACAGATCATGGTATTTGCCAACTTGGACACCAACTCTGAGTGAAATGGGGAAGCAATGGAGGTTTTGAGAGAAAGAATGGCTCAATTTCACAGATTTCAAACAGATTTCACAGGCTGGTATATTGCAAACAGAAAGGCATGGGTAGAAGTGGGCAGACCAACTTGCAGGCTACTGCAGTAACCAGGTAGGGGACTGGGGTGGCTCAGGCCAAGGGTGTGTCATACAGATACTGAGAAATTGTCAGATCTCGAAGTGATTTATCTCACCAGGAAAATATTTTCAAACCTAGGACAAACTAGGGAGATCCCTGAAGAGTGCTAGTAGATTTCCATGCCAAATTTAATTTAGAATTTATTTCATGGCCTGCTTATATAAAATATGCAAGCTCTGTTGTTTCTTTCATCCCCATACAAACTTTGAGGTATTTATATGTTACATAAATAGGTTCAAACCTTTCCTGAGAAAACAATTATCATTAGGAGTTGGGAACTTTGCATATTTGATTATCAGACATGCATTTCCTGTTTGGTGTCTTTTTGGAAATTCTGTTTTCTATTAAACCTCAGATGGATGATGATAATAAATGTTTGTGCAGCAGCCAGCTGGTCCCAGCTTGTTATCCTGTCGTGAACATATTTTATTTATTCATCGTATTTTTTAACCTCTTTTGGTAGCCTGTCCTTTTCTCTAGGCTTTATATATTTAATAAAAATGTCTGCTGCTTAATCTGAACACTTTCAAGTTCCTTTCGCTGAATTAAGTACAATTGTATTTATATAAAAGGCCTTATGCAACCTGCTGTGCATCACTGGTGATTTAAATAAGAAACTGAAAAATGAAGAAAAGGTCTTCTAACATTGCATAACGTTAAGACCAATGCTTCACTTTAAAAAATCTCTTTGTGGGGAAGTCTTTAATGTTGACTTTGTGCTGAAAGGGTATATTGCCTTCAAAAGAATTAATCTAGTGTTAGATTTGTCAGGGTTAGGGAAAGAATGAGAAGAAGAACCCATTCTGATAAAGTACACTGCAGCATCAATACTCTTATCTTGTTCTAAGTGAAATGAATTCCCTTTTTTCTTCAGTTGGACAGTAATGTTCTGCTTATGCTCACTCCAATTGGGTACCAAACTTTATCACATAATCATATTATCGAGATTAGTTTTAGATAGCATGTAGTACCTGGAAACCAAACTGAAGCCATTTATTCTAATGCTTAGTGATATAAGGATTATTTTCTCCAGGCTAGACATATCTGATCTTAATGTAAATGACTCAGTATTCGAATGCATTAAGAAAGACCATCAAATCAATAAATAAAAGAAACTTGTTCCCAACTACTTTTTAAAATTTTTTATTTATTTGAAAATATTTATTAGAGAAGTTGTGGGTTTATAGAACAGTCATGCACAAAATACAGAATTGCTATATAGCACAGTATTATTATTAACACTCTGCAATTGTGTGGTACATTTGTTAGAATTGGTGAAAAAAAATTTTTATAATTGTACTATTAACTATAGTCCATGATTTAATTTAGGGTTCACTGTTGTACGTTCCATGAATTAAAAAAAATTTTTTTCTAGTGCCATGTAACCTAATATTTCCCATTTTAACCACTTTTAGTTATAGATTTCACTGCTCTAAATTGTATTCACAGTGTGGTGATACCATCACCATCATTCGTTACCAAAACATTTCCATTGTTCCAAATAGAAACTCTGTGCTAGAGTCCTGTTCCCTAAACCCATCCCATCCCCTGGTAACTTACATTCTAGATTCTGACTCTATGAGTTTGCTTATTCAAATTATTTCATATCAGTGAGATCATCCAATATTTGTTCTTTTGTGTCTAGCCTATTTCACTCAATATGATGTCCTCAAAGTTCATCCATGTTGTTGCATGAATCAGAACTGCATTCCTTTTCATGGCTAAATGATATTCCAGTGTGTATTTCGCTTCTCTCTTCCTGACTTCAGAGAGCTTGTCTTCTGAAAGCAGGATTGAATAGTCATTAAGCCTGTTGTCCTTGGTAATAGAACTAAATTCTGATTCCAGATCTATGGCTTATTAACTTTGGAAACTTTTTCAAGTTATTCAACGTTTCTTAGCCTCTGTTTTCTCAATTACAGAAATAGAATATCCTACCTTATAGTGTTGCCCTGAACATTAATGTTGTTGGTGTATTGGTTTTCTGTTGCTACCCAACAAATTACCACATAATTAGTGTCTTAACACAATACCTGACTATCATCTCACATTTCTGTGGGTCAGAAATTCAGGCAGGCTTAGTGGGATATGCTCCTTAAGATCTCACAAGGCTGAAATGAATGTGCTGGCTGTCTTGATCTCTTATTCGGAGGCTCTGGAGGAGAAGTTGCTTCTAGGCTCATTCAGGTCCCCGGCAGAATTTGGTCCCTGGCAGATCTAGGACTGAGTTGCATTTCTTGGCTGACTGTCAGCTGGTAGTAATACTTAGTTTCTTCTTTTGTTTCTAATTAATTTTTTTGGTTAGTAGCTATGTTTCAATATCTGTACACCAGTTGCAGCAAACGTAACATCCACTTGTGAAAAGATTGTTGCTGGAGAAGGAGAGAAAGGGTTTACTGTTGCGTATATGGGAGTTCCCTATTTTCTAAACGTGACTTTATTGTGACCTAAAACTGTTTTGAAGACATTATGGGGGAGAAAAAAAGAATGTAGACACTGAGAAAGAAATGGAAGATGGGAAATGGACTTGGCCCAGTGGTTAGGGCGTCCGTCTACCACATGGGAGGTCCGCGGTTCAAACCCCGGGCCTCCTTGACCTGTGTGGAGCTGGCCCATGCGCAGTGCTGATGCGCGCAAGGAGTGCTGTGCCACGCAGGGGTGTCCCCCGCGCAAGGAGTGTGCCCGTAAGGAGAGCCGCCCAGCGCGAAAGAAAGTGCAGCCTGCCCAGGAATGGCGCCGCCCACACTTCCCGTGCCGCTGACAACAGAAGCAGACAAAGAAACAAGACGCAGCAAACAGACACAGAGAACAGACAACCGGGGGAGGGGGGGAATTAAATAAATAAATAAAATCTTCAAAAAAAAAAAAAAAGAAATGGAAGAGATTGTCTTGCCACTGTACATACATACAGGGCAACACGTATTAGAGTGATGAAAGGAAAAAGGTAAAAAAAAATGTTTTTATAATATATTTCATTTTTTAAATACCCCAATTTATTTTTTACTTTATTTTAGTTTTTCTTAATTATTATGCATTCTATTTCTAATCTTTAAACTATCATTATTATTTCATTTTCTTATTAATTGAATTTGGCAATATATTAGACTTAATTTTTTAAGAAGTTTTGGATCACAGAGGGGTCCAACTATGGCAGGGAGGAGCACTGATGTGGGTGTTAACGATGGGGGATGCATGGGTGGGAGGGAGTTCTCCAGGGCATGCATATAGGGTATATAGATATGTTCGGATGTTTATTGGGTATTGACATAGTGGGTAGAGTTTCACATGACAACTGAGGGAGTACTGCGTTCCCATTCTGGGAAACTGTCGCATTCCTCAATGGAGCAGCAACAATCCCACAAGGGCAAGGGCAAAGACCAGTGAAGAAGGATGGTCCAATGATGGACCCTTGGTACTGAAGGCTATGCTTATGTGCCTGTGTGCTTGAAATTTCAACTAGGCATAGAGCTGTAGGGTGCCTAAGAGTTACCTCCTGAGAGCCTCCATGTTGCTCAAATGTGGTCACTCTAAGCCAAACTCAGCATGTAAATGCATTACCATCCCCCCACCATGTGACATGACTTCCTTAGAATGAGCATCCCTGGCACAAGGGATTATCACCAAGTACCAGCTGGTGATGCAACTAGAAAAAGACCTTGAATAAAAGGGGGAAATGGTAAAGACAAATGAGTTTATGTGGCTAAGAGACTTCAAAATGAGTCAGGAAAGGTCACTCTCTGAGACAGGCAAAGTAGATACAATCCCAGGTAGTGGTACTCCTGAGGGCCATGGAGACACCCAGGTCCTATGGCTATGACAGATGGCTCTAGAGTTCAGTGCCTTGCCAATGAGCCCTACTTTGGGATTTGTGCTCTTGATTGTGATGGCGTTGGAATCAGATGTGAGTTCTCTACACATGCCTCTTCTGTCACTTTTATTGAAGCTGTGGTTGGTGCTGGAGTCAGTGTATGCTCATGAGACTTGAATCTCTGGACTGTCTATGTGCAAGCTGGGCCCTGAGCCTTAGCAGAGTTGTAATACCTACTCTCCAGTTCCTTGGACTTAACCCAGATCAGCTAACAGGGAGGTGAGGATGGTCAACCACCACACCAGGGAACCAAGGGAGTCTATAGCTGCAAGCAGGAGAAATCCATCCATCAGTCATGTGGGATCTAAGCCTCTCTCAATTTAGAGGTGGAGTTGACATCACCATCCCAAGGTCGTCAGGATGGAGGAATAAAATATGGATTTGAGTGGACATACTGGTATTCTTCTGTAGAATTATTCTGACTCTAGTAATGGAAGAAATTATATCATTGATGTGGAGACAGTGGCCACAGAAGTTGCTGAAGGCAGGAGGAGGGAAAAAGAGGTGTGATATTGGGGCATTTTTGAAACTTGGAATTGTCCTGAATGATATTTCAGGGAAAGATGCAGGACATTATATATTCTGCCATGACCCACTGAACGGACTGGGAGAGAGTGTAAACTACAACGTAAACTATAATCCATGCTAATGTACCAGTGCTCCAAATTGTAACCATCAGATGCAATGAATGTACTACACTAATGAAAGAAGTTGTAGATGTGGAAGAAGTGAGGGGTGTAGAGAGTGGGGTATATGGGAACCTCATATTTATTTATTTATTTATTTCTCTCCCCTCCCCCCCCAACCCCCACACCAGTTGTCTGTTCTCTGTGTCTATTCGCTGCATCTTCTTTGTCCGCTCTGTTGTCAGCGGCACCAGGAATCTGTATTTCTTTCTGTTGAGTCATCTTGTTGTGTCAGCTCTCCATGTGTGTGGCACCATTCTTGGGCAGGCTGCACTTTCTTTCGCGCTGGACAGCTCTCCTTACGGGGTACATTCCTTGTGTGTGGGGCTCCCCTATGCGGGGGACACCCCTGCATGGCAGGGCACTCCTTGAGCACATCAGCACTGTGCGTGGGCCAGCTGCACACGGGTCAAGGAGGCCCAGGGTTTGAACCGCGCACCTCCCATGTGGTAGACAGACGCCCTAACCACTGGGCCAAATCCGCCGCCCTCCTATTTTTTAATGTTACATTTTGTGTGATCTATGTATATCGTTTTTAAAAAAAGATAATAAAAATAAAAAAAGAAGCTTTAGATTACATAAATGTTACATAAAAAATATAAGGGATTTCCATATGCTGCATTTCCTCCCCCTCCCACTTTCCCAAATTAAAAACGTCCTCCTTAGTGTAGTACGTTTGTCACAATTGACCAATACATATTGAAGCATTGCTACTAACCATGGACTATAGTTTACATTATAGTTTATACTCTGTTCAGCACAATTTTGTAGGCTATAACCAAATATACAATGACCTCTATCCATCATTGCAATGTCATGCAGGACAACTCCAATGTCCTGAAAATGCCCCCATATTACTCCTATTCTTCCTTCTCCCATCCCTCAGAACCTCTGGTGGCCACTGCCTTTATATCAATGATAAGGAGTCTTCCATTACTAGAATAATAATAATAAGTCTATAGTAAAATAATAATAGTTCTACTTTAGTCTGTTTTCATTCCCCAATCTTGAGGATTTGGGGCTGGAGATGCCCACTCTGTTTCTAATTGAGGAGGGCTTAGATCCCATGGGGCAGATGGATGGAACAGCTTCTTGAGACCACTTGCATTTCTTGGCTTATGGCTCCCTTCATCTTCAAATCCAGGAACAACATATGGAAGCCTGTTTATGTTCCAAGTACAAGCAGGCTTCCATATGGATCACCTGGATAATCTAGGCTAATTCCCCTAGTTACCAATCAGGTCAGCTGATGAGTAACCTTCATTACATCTACCAAGTCCATATTGTCATGTCACATAGTCCCAGATTTAATGGTGAAGAACATGGGGGCCAAAATTCTGCCCGCCACAATTTGCAAAGTGCTTAGCAGAGTGCTTGAAACAGAATGAAACTGAATATTGACTGTTAACAGCAACAATGAGGACAACATATCCCGGATATGCACATCTATGAATTCTAAGCATGGAATACTTTGAAATAAATTCCAGTGTATATTACTCTTATTGTATTTAAATGCCTTGTTAAGAAGTTGGAATTTCAGGGTATTATAGTTTCCCCACACAAGACTCTTTGTGGCAACTTAATTCACCTGAAACTGAGGAAATAAAATCAGAGCAGAGATGTTAATCTTTATACCTTTTCTGAGTTTTACAGGTGCTGATTGATGATTAGATAGCATCCTGTTCAACGTTAAGGGAAACTATTTCTGAAAGTAGCCCCTAGGTTAGAAATGATTGGATAAATGTGACAGGAAAATTGGAAAGGGTACATCAATTTTAGCTACACACAACAAAAAGGGTTAGGAGATTTCTGGAAGAGGGGATTGTCTCCCTCAAAAAAAAAGAACATTCCAAGGAGACTTGTTGGAGATAGGTGAAAAGGGCAGCTTACTGAGCTACATCCAGGTGTTAAGAAGCAAGGCTGCACACAGTGTGTTCTAGGAATCTAGAATGATTAACTGGATGCTAATTAATGTTTGTAGTATTGAGAGCCACAGCATCTCGAAAAATATCAAACATGAAAAAGTGAGTAGCTAGAAAGCCATAATATGGCAGAGGCTATTGATGCCCTCTCCATGTTTCTTCATTACTCCCCATCTGCCTAGTTCAGGGTTTCTCTACCTTAACTCTGTTGGCGTTTGGGGAGGGATAATTCTTTGTAGTGGAGACCTGTCCTGTGCATTGTAGGATAGTTACCATCATCTCCGGCACCCAATAGTCCCAAGGTGACAACTAAAAGTGACTGCCCAATCATCCCAGGAGAGTAAAATTGCCCCTGGTTGAGAATCACTGCCTTACAGCAGTTCACTATCTTGAGAATGCATTAGAATACCCAACCTCATCTTCAAAGTTTCTGATTGTAGGCCTTGGGTGCTGAATGAAAAATTCTGTTCCTAGTAAGTCTTCTGGTGATGCTGATGCTTCTGACCCAGGGGCCACACTTTGAGAACCACCACATGGACAACTTTCATTCTCCCTGACAGCTTTATCCGGCTACAAGTACATGCACAGCCCCCTGTGTGACAGGCATAAAGTGTATGGGGTTAAATTACCTTGTGAGAAGCCCTCGGCAATAAGGAAGGGAATTTGGTGGGCAAATATCTCATGTCTCTCATCTTCCGGGTGGGACAAAGGTGAGGTATGCCCTCACAATTTCCTAGTGGCCCCAGCAGGATTAAATCCCAGTGTGAGCAGTAATTTGTTCCTTAATGCAATCTGTACTAGCTTTCTTCTCTTCTCTGTCTCATTTCTTTCTCTTTTACTAGTGCTTTCCTGAGATCTCTTCCCAAATCATCTACCTGTACTCAAATCCTCATCTTAGGGACCATATCTGGGAGAACCCAAATTAACACACATATCATACCTTATTTTTATATATTTTTATTCTTATTGGTTAAATTTTTTGAGAATTCTTCCAACCCAGGGATTCTCAACTGGGATAAATTTGCTGTAGGACATTGGCAGTGTCTGGAGAAATTGCTGGTTGTCATTGTCATAAGTGTGTGTGGATGTGCTACTGGTAGCTACTGTTAGAGATGCTGTTAAATACCCTACAGTGTACAAGACATATCCCCTACCCCCATCAAAAAATTATCTGGCCCCAAATATTAGTAAGGACTAAGAAACTCAAGTTTAGCCTAAAAGATCTAAGGAAGAGCCGTACCCAGAATTATGCAATTATACTATCTGGAATTACAAGATTTAGGTTCAAGTTCAGAGGCTGATCACATTCTGAAATTGTAGCCATTCATATAGCTCAGAAATAGTAAGCACATTCATTCCGTAGTCTTTCTCCTTATCCTGTGAATTGTAATATTCTTAGATAAACTTTCATTAGATCATTGAACTCCTTGCAAAAAATTGCTTTACAATGGTTAAAATATGAAGAACAAAAAATGCAGTTAATGTGTTAATTGCTACCTTTGATGAAAGTCTTGCCTTTCCTGTCTCTCTCTTTTCCAATCCTCCAACCACCCTTCCCTGAAAGAAAGCAGCTGCTTGTTCTGTGTGTTGAAGTGTATCCAAGTTCAGTGTATTATACAACTGTATATGGAAATCAGAAGTGACCTATCAGAGAGGAGGGTTATCACCAGGTTGTTTCTATAGAAATATCAAATTAATTTTTGGCAGAAGGTTGAACCGCTGTTGCACAGCTGGAATTAGCTATATTTGGATAACTGCTGTCAGATTTTCTCACCTGCTCATGTTGTTATGATTCAAAGATATTTCTGGGTTACCTGACACAGAGGGTATTTTTCTTAGTGTAATCTTTTGAAATGTTGAATGCTAACCAAAGTCTTCAAATCAATTGACGTAAAAATATTAACATTCATGTATATGTTACCTAATAAAAGATAACTGAAAAAAGAAGAATCACTTCATAGAATCAAGTAGGCTTTTTAATACAAATTTTTGAGGTAAAAAATTAATTTGTGGGTCCTTGATATGAAAAGGAAAGAAAAAGTAGGACTAGAAGAAGGAACTCAGTGCTGATAAGTAGCCAGATGATGGTGAGTTCCTTATTGCAAAATCATTGCTGTGCTCTTAATATTCCTATGCAAAAATTTAAATACCTCCTCTATAATAGAAATTTCTCAAAAAAGTTATGTAAATGATGACCACCTCAATTTTGGAACTTGATAGTGTATTCTCAAAAATTCAACTATTATCACTGTTTAACAATTAAGATGACTTTAGGTTTGGCTTATTGTCAGTTCCATTTATTTCTCAGAAATTTGTCTTCAGTAATTGAAGATTTAAAATTCAGTCTAGAATTTCTCTTTTTACATGGCAAAGACTGAAATACAACCACTAGATAACTAACTACAAGGGAGTACTCTTTGCAGTTATTACATATTAAAACTCCTTATTAAAATTGTGATGCAGATTGAGATGTAAGGTTATTTTATGTCACAGTACTTGATTCAGCCAACCACTTTTTAGTGCAAATTTAGTGCAAATCTAGTCATAGACTGTCACTTCTTTTAAAACAAAAAACTGGTTTTTCTTCCATATGGAAGCCAATGTTTCCCATTATAACTTTTCTAGAAAGAGAGTAAACAGTGAAGAAACTTGAGGGTGTATGTGTGTGTGTGTGTGTGTGAGAGAGAGAGAGAGAGAGAGAGAGAGAGAGAGAGAGAGAGAGAGAGAGAGGAGAGAGGAGAGAGACACAAATAAAGAGAGAATGAAGAGAGAGATACAGAGAAAGAGTGAAAGAAATGGTAGATGAAAGAGGTGGTATGGGATGTCTAATTAGGCAAGAACAGTTAGAATAAATTTCTGTGAATTATTTTTAAAATATTAACTGTGCTCTGTGGATGGTGTTGCTTTTTCCCTGTTATTGTGTTAACCAAAGGGAACTGATTATGTAGCCAATATCACCCAGGCACTATGTAAGAATAACATTAAATTGGGCCCTCATTTGTTAATTGAAGAGAATAAATGAAAAGAAGAAAAATCTATGCAATTTAGGTGACTAGCTATTACATGTACTTATTTTGTTGTGATTTGTATTGTCTTTAGAAAAACAGACTTAATATAAAAAATTTCATACTTCAATATAAAAGGGAAATAAAATATTAGCATTCTAAGAGACAAAAAAAAAAACAACCCACTAAATATTCCAATTTGATGTGCCATTTTCATACTTCTGTTTTGTTTTGTTTTATTCTGAATCAGATAGCTAAATATCCTGAGATGTATTGGGCAGGCTTTTGTCCACATCTACCTGAAACCAGAAAAATAATGACTATATTCATAGCTTTAGACAAATTGTAATGCAGGGAGATTTGCTTTGGGAAGGATCATATCTAAAATTGGGCATATGAATGGAATATGGCATGGAATTTAAGAATTTAAGTTCCCTTTTGGAAAATAGAATGACAATTAGAAAGTCTAGTCACAATTCAAATGTATTTTATATTATTTATATGTCACTAGATGAAGAATACTTATAGACTTTGGCCATTAATTAATACAGTTTATTACCTCTTGAAAACCACTTTGGGAATCAGCATGTCATTGTCCATCCAAAATAGATGGATCAAAACAATGGAAATATTTGCTCTATTTGAAAAACCATAATCTGCAAGTGAAAAACTTGGATATACTTTGAACTGAGATGCATCACAGGTCAGTTTCTTCAGTCTCTAATAGCCTACTCTAGGGATGTCTGTTTGAAAGGCGTTGGAGTCATCAGAGTGAATAAGATTACGCAAGAAGTTGGCTCAACTGATTTCCAAAAATTAAAAAACAGATGGTTTTTGTATGTTACCATCTTCTATAAATAAAAAAATTCTAGTGTCCTGAAAAGAAGGTCAGTTAGGATACTTGGATTAAGAATTGGTTTTGTCTCAAAATAGCTATGTTGTCTAAAGCAAATCAGTCAACCACTCAGCAAAAGAATTTTCCATCTGGAAAATATGTTAACTATAATTTAACTTAAGGTTACTTGTTAAATAAGTATGATCAGATTCTCTACTACTCAGGGCCTTTGTCAACCCTTGGTAAAATGCATTCAGTGAGATAGACTATTTCAGCAATAATACACTGAGTAATATCTTGATGCCTGCAAGGGTGATTGCCTTTGCAAGCATTCAGTATCTATTGGACAACATGGAGAAACTGACCATAGGTAAGACAAGGGTTTGAACATTTTTATTATTGGATCCATTCAAAGCTTATATCAACCCATCAGACTTGTATAGTAAAGTATAGGTCCAGCTTGACACAGCTTGACTGATCTGGTGAGAACAAATTCAATAAATTCAAAGTTCAATATGAGATGTGAACACAAGTGTGTGTCCACTCAGGACAAATTACAAATTACATATGGCTGCTGTTGACTTTCTCAGTTGTGTTACTATATTTAATGTAGAAGAAGCTATTGCTGAAATGTATCCAGATTGATTACTAAGAATTGTTTTGATTTGTTTCTTTGAGGGTGCAATGAAAGGATGGGCATTGAGGGCATTTTATGAAGAGATTTATGGGATTATTATGAAGTCAGTGGAAGTGAAAGGAAACCTGCAATATATTTTGAACTGGGAATCAGTCTCTAAAAGCCTCTCTGGGGGTGTTTATTTTAAAGGAATCAGGAGACATCAGATCAAATGGGATTACCTAATAAATTGATCAAAATGTGATCTGATAAGGAGTATTTTTTATGTTCCTATCATTTATAGGACAAAAACAGTACAAATAGCCATGAATCTTCCAGACCTGATTATGTAGAGAATTATAAAACATTTTGGTGCTTTACTTTTATAAGTCTAACACATAATTTGTTTTAGACTAAAGTATGAGTGAAATCTGTGATACTCTGGACCAAACTTATGAAGCTATTGTTAAATGAGTAGGATGACAGGACTGGGATACAAGTAGCAAAAGTAAACATATCTAAAGCATCAGGCCCTTTTTCAGTGTGAAGGATACAACCGTGAACCCTTCTGGCTAGGAGATATGCAGCTTCATTTTTATTTCAGTCCTTCGGCTATAAGAAAAAAGAGCCAAGTAATTTCTTTCTGATTCTCTGCGTTTGGGCGGGAAGCAACGAGGGTATTAGCATCAGTGTCTGGACTGTATGTGTGCGTGCACATCCACCTTAAGAAAAAGAACCCAACCCATTTCTGTTTAATAAAGTGAACGATGTTGGAATGAAAAGTAGAAGGTATTTTTCAATCACTCAATTTTCTTTGAAAACAAAGACAATTCTTATGTGGGGCACTGAGGTTTTAGCCTGTAGTGTAAGAAGCCATAGGGACTGAATAATTGAGGATTATTTGAGGAGATGATAATGTTGCTACTTTCTCCAACTGGTTTTGACTCTTTTGCTCCTCCCCCATGACTACTGCAAAGGCTCTGCTTGTTCATTTGGAAAACAATGCACTTGATTCTGTGAGACAAAAAAATGGAGAAAGCAGAAAGGCACATGAGTCAAACCTGTTACTGGTGTAACTTGGATCAAGTTTAGATAAATCTCAAAGATAAAATATTTGTTTAGATAAATCCCAAAAGATATAACATTCCATTTGACAGCCTTGCTAGGAAAAAAGCTCTCATAGCTTATGTTTCAGTATGCTAACTCAGTTCTGGAAAACTCTGGGCATAAACAATTAGTGGAACTGAAAGGAAGTTAACTGCTCTTTTAATTTTAAAGGAAATTGCAAAGGTCAGTGGTATGTTTTTATGGCATAACACGCACAATTACAGCAGGCATGACTGGCCAGAGTGGATTATGTTTTACACATAATTAGTCTAGACACATGTTGAAGCCACTGAGGGGACAGCATGGCTGGTTTTGCTAACACTTGCATTGCTTCTGGCAAAGCCGTTTTTTTAAAAAACATTTGCTTTTAATTTTTCATATTAAGGCAGATTTTGTAATAAGATTGGGTAAATAAATAGGTATCTTCTAAAGTTACATGTTATCTTAAGTAATCTAAATTGTTATTGGTTTTTTCCTGTAATAAGAAAGTTAATAGTTGGAATTGTATGTAGTTGCTATAGTAACATGCACGAGTCTTTTTCTCTTGAATGGGAAGGATATGATTAATTTGTCTTTTAACCTATTTTATTATGAGAACTTCCATGAAAAGCAGTAACGGAGATACTTATAATTTTATCCTTTTTTTTTACTGCAACCCTCTCTAAATAATCTTTTCAGATTAATAAATTTTAATTACTGAAATTGTTTTTAACAGGCAAAAATTAAGTGTATCTTCTGTAAAAAACATTGAAAATATTCAGAATCCTTTGTACTGTTTTACATTTTATGGAGTTCATTAATGTTCTACCCAAACAAATTTTAAATATATGGGTCTTTTATTACTTTCACATAATGCTTTCATTTAAACTGGAAATAGCATTCAACTTAAGGTGGCAAATGTACCATTGCTTCAGAATATATTAACATATTTTATTTTTATATCATGTGTTATTTGACATATATTTGCATGTATCTCTATTTCTGTGTACTTGTGTATATTTCTATCACACACACAGAGTATTCATCAACTAATATTAAGTGGTAATTTTATATCTTTGATAAGCCAATATTAATCCATATCTCTGAAGAGTTGCAAACTCTGGTGGCTATAGGAGCCAAACAGGTAACGAGATGAATGAAATGCACCAGGAGGAAGCAATACCTGCACATGATGTGTAGAAGGTGGTAGCTCCTTCCCAGTCCTGGTGAGTGTGGATGCAGGGAATATGTATACAGAGAAGTCAACATTCTGAATGTTGATGTCAAATCTGTCCTTACATAACTCTAGGACACTCCAGTAATTTAATTTTTGAAAAATGCATGAGGAGGGTCAAACCTTCTGGAATTTTCATCTGTCATTTTGAAACCTCACTTACTACTCTAGGCACTCTGTAACTTCAAATCATGAGATTCTGGTGCCTCTTGATCAACTGGAAAGTGCCAGAATTTATATTCTTGTTTTAGAGATGTAGGAAGTAATATTTGAGCAACTGGCTAAAATTCAAGAAACAGCCTTAAAGGGGTGGATCTCTTGCTATTTTTTTTTTTTAAGATTTATTTATTTATCTCTGCTTCTCCCCTCCCCCCCCCCCCAGTTGTCTGCTCTCTGTGTCCATTTACTGTGTTCTGTGTCCACTTCTATTCTTGTGAGTGGCGCTGGCAATCTGTGTCTCACTTGGTTGCGTCATCTTGCTGCACCAATTCTCCGTGTGTGCAGCGTGATTCCTGGAGAGGCTGCACTTTCACACTAGGCAGCTTTCCTTGAGGGGCATACTTTTTTGCACATGGGGCTCCCCTACATGGGGGCCACCCCTGCATGGCACAGCACTCCTTGCGTACATCAGCACTGCGCATGGGCCAGCTCCACACAGGTCAAGGAGGCCTGGGGTTTGAACTGTGGACCTCCCATGTGTAGGCGCACGCTCTATCCATTGAGCCAAGTCCACTTCCCTCTCCTTGCTATTTTAAATGAATTATGATCTTGGATCTAATCATTAAAATTGTATGTTGAGATGAATGGAGGCCCTCAGAGGAAGGATCTTTAAGGAACAATAAAAAACTCTGGGCTTGAGTTATTGGAGTAGCTGATTAAATTATGCAATGGAAATTTCAGGAACAGGTTGCTATTTAAAGAGACAAAGGCAGAGAGTGATTATTGGGAAGAATGGAGAGAAGCTAAAGATATCTCTGGGAGAGAAATATTGGGGGGGGGGCGGAGTGTTGATTAAGGAAAATAAGACATTTTGCTCTTATTATCTGAAGAAAACTCCCTCCTTGTCTTCTAATAAAACTTTAAAGGAAATCCACATTATACTCCATGTTTTTAGAGGTGGGTTTGTTTCTATCTGTTTAGATACTTTTTAAATTGAACCAATTGTAGAGTATTATAGTTAGGCATCACTAGATTCTAGATTTTAATAAAGTATCATATGTAAAATTTCATATACTTGTTAAAATTAAGATAAGATTATATATTCAAATATTACTTATTCCCATATTTCTATGTTTTTGTTATTACTGTTCATATGCTAATGGAAAATAATTTTACCTACATTTGAGGAATCCAAATTTAATTTGTAAGGCTGAGTGTGAAGTTAGTAAAAGAATTCATTGAGATATGAGGGGTATTTGCTTAGACATGTTCTTTATTGGGGATTATTAAAATAATTTCTAAATTAGCAATATTAATTTCACTCCTGACATGCATCTTATGACTAGGTGATTTTTTAGCTGTGTTATAACAGATTTCTTCAGATTCAGTGACATTTTCTCTATACTCTTTGATCCTACATCTCTGATGATTTTCTCCACAAGAGTAAATAAGATTCTTTGGAATTTTTCTGGGACATTTATGTAGTACCTCCTGAAATAGTTTCCTAACATTTTAATTTCCAATGATTTGATGCCCTTGTAAAGGCAATATCTATGGGGGTATCTCCATATCTCCTAGAAAAGAACAAAGCAAAACTGAAGTTTACCTTTAAAAATGAACAAATAAAACAAAAACCAAAGCCTTGACAGTCTTTTTTTTCAAGGATTTATTTTATATTTATTTCTTCTCCTCACCCTGCCTTGTTGTTTGTGCTTGCTGTCTGCTCATATTCATTTTAAGAGGCACTGGGGACCGAACCCGGGACCTCCCATGTGGGAGGGAGGTGCCCATTTGCTTGAGCCACCTCCACTCCCAATAGTTATTCTTAATGCATGACCTTTCAGGACAAGATAAGAAATGAAATGGAAAACACTTTATTATAACCACTGGATTCTTACCTTACCTTGGCACAGATCTTTCATAATAATTATCTAGAAAGAATGGAGCCATGATGAAGTAGTTCAGCTGATTAAAGGGAAATGGAATAGATTTTTTGACATTAGGTCTCAGATGACCAGTGAACCAGCAACAGCCTATTACACTAGTTTGATCAGAAACTCTTCAAAGGCCAGTGCTTGTTTGATGATATGCGTGTGTTCAGCATTAAGCAGTCTGTTCATATACACATAGCATGGGGACTTTTGGAATAAAATAAGACAGGTGTTGGTAGCAGTTTGCAAAGCACTTTTTTATACATTTATCATGGATATCCTTACATTCTTTCCAACAGCAATCAGAGGGAGATATCATCACTATATTATAGAGGAGGAAACTGTAGCTCTGAGAGAGAAAGTCATCTGCCAAAGATCACAAAATAATATGAGACTTTGTTGAGACTTGAGTGCAGGTTTTTCTAATGCAAAATAATGCTGTCATCTTTCTTTTCTACTATCCTGCCTTTTTTGTAAGTGTAATTGTCAGGCTACCAACTAAGACTGTGAAGATTACATTGATATTTAGACCTCTTCAGATGGAATTGACGTGTAGAAATTGATTAGAATAGGTCAAATTATAATGTGTCTTCATATAACTCACACCTTTGTATCTGCTATTTGGATCTCTTTTCTGAGCTAGAGGGCCGCATTCACAATTGCCTACCTGACATTACTCACGTGTGATGTCTCAAAGACATCTCAAATTGAACATGTCCAAAATCACCAATCCCAGCCCAGATCCCACAAATTCCCAGTCCTCTTCTAGTGCTTCCCACTCTGGTATAAATGCCAGAAACAAGGAGTAAACAGCAGTACCACCCTCTCCCTCTGCCCCGCCCATAACTTATTGACAATTTTAACTCTTAATATTTTTATTAATAACTCTAAATATTTTTCAAGCACATCCCCTTCTACATCTCCATTTATATCACCCTCAACTGAATGATCATCATTGCCACCTGGCCTCTTCCAACTGCTTCTTAATTGGGACACCAACATCCATTCTTGTCTCTTTACGACATATTCTGCTCTCAGCAGATGGAGGAGGATTTCTTTTGAATGCAAATTCTATCATGTTTAAAACACTCCATTGGTTTTTCACTACTCTTTGTCTAAAGGTGACATCTTTCACATGGTTTACAAAATCCTGAACTGTTTTGTTCCAGCCTAATTTTCCATCATGATCTCACACCAATCCAAAACAAATTCAAAATTCCCATGGCCCTTCACACAACAGTCAGTCCATGGCTTCCTTCATTTTCTTGAGCAGAACAATCTCCATCTTCAGGTTTTTGCAAAACTTGTTCCTTTGCTTGGCATGCTCTCCTTTGCTACTGCTAGCCTGCCCATTACCTGGTTAATTTCTGTTTTTTCTTGAGATCGCATTGTAATTGTCTTTTCTTCAATGAAGTCTTCCCTGTTATTCCAGATGTGGCCAAATCCTCTCCCCTTATAGTACAATGGACCTATACTTTTTAGTATTACTCACAGTTATCATTTTCATTCATTTATGTGTCTTTGTTTAACACCTGTTGCCGCATCTCAAGAGTAATCTCTTTGAAGTTTGGGATATAGTTTCCATTACTTGTTTCACCTTTGTTCCCCCTTGCCACCTACCATGGCACCTAATCTAGTACCTATCATATTCAGTGAAGGAATGGGTATATAAATAGTTTTTTCCATGGGCCTTTTTAGTGAGCTAAAGAAATCCAGACTCCAGTGCATCAGGACATAGGTTTCCTGTAATAGACCTGACCCAGAAAAATATTTATCCTGAGTAGTGACTATTACAACAGTATTGTAATACTACAGGAAGCAATGTCAGAAGCCAGAAGAATAGTAGCTAGATCTGAATGAATGAAGACAAAATAAGGTTATAAACTGGGATATGAATCCTAAATCCAGGAGGTCTGGTGGTTAGGTGGTCTACTACCTTTACCTGTTTTTTAGGTTTTTAGTAACTGTCCCAAGGTTTTTATCTTTGGAGAACTTCTCTTTTTATACTGTATAGTCTCTTGGTAGGGAAGGTAGTGGACTAAAAAGATATGCTTTTCCTAGGCCAAGGCCAAATTGAGTCTCCTGGGTTTTTAAGCATGAACAAGGTCATCCAAGAATGAAATGTGTTTGGAATTATTTCATCCTTGCATAATGCACTGAAGTCGTTATTTATTAGTTCTGCTTACCTAGACCCTGTGTGGCCTTTGTTCTTGTTCTCTCTGAGACAGATATTCAGGTTTCCTTTGATTACCCTATCCTTCTGACAAGTGATTTTTTATCTCTCTCTCTCTATCTATCTGTCTATCTACCTATCTATCTATCCATCTATCTATCATCTATCTTAGATTTCAAATTGCCAGTATTAATTTCTTTCCTTGTAATAAGTAGTAACAAGTGAACTTGTAGGATAAAGTCTGTGAATGAATAAATGCAAGGATTTGCACATATGTTTTTGAGTAAAATTACAGCTTAAAAGAGTTTAAAATGATAAGCTTGAATGAAAAATATGAAGTAAATGGTGGATTATAAATTAACATAATATGAAGTATGAAATAAACAAAATATACCATTTTTGGAAGACAATTTTCTTTCATTGAAAAGCTATATCATGCTAAATTTTAATTTTCCTGGCAAGTAGACACATTATCTGTGTATATCTATCTTTTTAAATGAAATTGTAATGGGCGATCTGTTCAAGTTTGTGACAAAACTGCTTTGGCAGCTCAAAGGAATAAGAGAAGTTTAAAGGAAAAAAAGTCATCGTGCATTATGATGCTCAATGGCACAGGAAGGAAAGAGAGTATGGGGCAACTCAAGCTCAGACAGCGCTCCTTGACCATGTGGAAAATTGAATCCCTTTTTGTTTTAAATTCTCTTTTCAAATGAAGGATGAAACTTCCGAATAATTCCATATACTTATCAATCATTTGTGGGATTTTTAAAAACCCTCTGTGTACTCATTTTGTTTTCATCTCTCTTCTAGATGTCTTATTTGTGGAGTTCCCCCATAGATGAAATAAAGCATGTGGAAAACAAAGCTATGCCCTTGTTCTAGCAGATGACCTGTATTAACAGAATTTTTTAAAGGATAGCCCAACAGAAATTGCTGGTTTAAATGCTTGATAGCTTGTCTGAAAGCCAAAGACTCCCAGGGACTTCTATATTCATTCAATATACTTCAATTACCATGCATTCGAAAAAGTTTAAATTGCTAATCCTATGGAACAAATGTTTTCAGAATTTCTCTCTCTTTAAAGTCTCCTACAATGAGAATTCTGATTGTTAGCTATTTGCTAAAAGTTGGCTGAAGGATGACATGGTTAGCATGATCATTCTTTCTTTACTTTCACTGTTTTAAAAGTCATTCGTTCATCATTTATTCATTCATTCAATAACCAAAGTTTGAGAACCAACTCTATGGCGTTATAGTTAAAAGATTAGTAGGATGGGGCCTATGTCCTCAAGTTTAATGGAGTACAAAGAAATATATATGATGTTTCCAATCAGGCTTTTTTGGTACAAGAAACAGAAAATGAGTCTACTTCTAACACAAGTTGGAAACTTCAGTAGCTCAAAACTGAAAGCAATACTTTAAAAAAATCAATTGTTTTCTCTTTCTCATACTTAATGTGTCATCTTTTTCTTAGGTTTGTATATTCATAGCATCAAGATGGCTAAAACAGCTCCAAGTGTAACATCCTTGCACAGTAAGGACCAAATAAATGTGGGAGGGGAAGGGATGGTCATGAGTCATTACTTTTTCAAGTTTTGTTTTGTTTATTTATTTATTTTAAGATTTATTTATTTCTTCCCCTTCCCCCTGCCCCAGTTGTCTGTTCTCTGAGTCTACTTGCTGCCTCTTCTTTGTCTGCTTCTGTTGTTGTCAGTGGCACGAAGTAGCTGTGTTTCTTTTTTGTTGCGTCATCTTGTTGTGTCAGCTCTCCGTGTGTGCAGCACCATTCCTGGGCAGGCTGCACTTTTTTTTGTGCTGGGCAGCTCTCCTTGCGGGGCACACTCCTTGCCTGTGGGGCTCCCCTATGCGGGGGACACCCCTGCGTGGCACAGCACTCCTTGTGTGCTTCAGCACTGCGCGTGGGCCAGCTCCACACAGGTCAAGGAGGTCCTGGGTTTGAACCGCAGACCTCCCATGTGGTAGACGGATGCCCTAACTGCTGGGCCAAGTCCACTTCCCTCAAGTTTTGTTTGTGTGTGTGTGTGTGTGTATTCATTTTTTCCATGAAACACGCAAAGTTTAGGTCAGTGGGAAATAATTTTAATCAAAGAATGGTACACTTCCTTCCCACAATCCTCCTTTGTATTAGGAAATGACATTGTGATTCATTTCATACAAGTGAAATATTGCAAAAATTTACAAGAAAATATTTAAAATAACTCAAACGCAAAAGCCAAGATGGGGTGAAATAAACCATTTCCTCAGGTTGCTGAGACCCCACCCAGCAGATTTCTCCTCTACTTTCATTGGAGAGAAGTGGATCTCATAACCATATCTGTACAATGGAAAGCCTAAATGGCTTTCAACAGTCAAAATTCACCCAACATCCATGACAATCTGATTCCTGAACAAGTATTAGCAAATAAGAAGGGTATACAATGGGTTTTTGACACATGGATAAATGTAATCCAAGATGAATAGTACTCTAATCGAAGTCTCTACAAGATCCTGTGGAATTTTATAGAATAATCTGAGGATAGAAGACTTTTTTATTTTTGCCAAGTTGATTAGTGCTGATCATAAGAGTAACAGAGACTCACAGAAGGCTAAAAAAATACAAAATCCTGGCCAATTTTTATGAAATTATCATTCTTTATTAACAAAAACCTCAATTTGATTGTAGTGGAAAAAAATTAGAGAAAGAAAAAAACCAGAGTTTCTTACGTTGCTCCATTTCTGAGTCTATATTGATGGTTAATGTTGCTTAATCATCTCTAAAATGTAGATAAAAATTCTTACCTCATGAGTATATTATGAAATATAAATGAACTAATATGTATAAAAGCAATTTGTGAATGTCAAATTTTTACACCAATATAATATTTATTAATGCATGTATAAATGCCACCTCTCTCTCTATCTGTCCTCTTGACCATCTAGCTCTCTCCCCAATATAATCAAGATCATGGTAATGCTACACCTATTTTGCAATATCCTCTTGTTAGCTACTGCCTTACAATGAATTCACAAGACTCCTGCATTTAATTCCATCATATATTTCAGAAAATCAAAAATGTTAAGAAGGAAAAATCAAACTGACTTTTCAACCGGAGAGAACTACCGCATTTAAATTGTACATTAGCAGGTCTGTGTTCCACAGACAGGATTGTGAATCTCTGCTGCATTATGATGCCTTAAAAAGAAAATAGGAAATCACTCTCCAGATAATTATGCACTTGTCCTTTCCTTGCTCTGTGAATTCTTGAAATTTGCGGAACCTTTTTTTTTCTCTAGTGGGCACTAACTTGAAAGCTCAAACAATAAATGTTGGCCACGGAAACCGTTATGGAATGACCCAAGGTCATATTTTGTGCTTTAAATCCTTCAAGTCTTCATAATGCCTTTTATTTACACTTCTCCTTTCTTTAAGGAGTAGGAATTTTCTATTAAGATGTTCTCATTTCTATAACAAATCTGAAAGGCATTGTTAGAGAGACCAGGAATTTGTACTTGTGAATTGGCTGCCTCCAATAACTGTGCAGAAACAGTATCACAGATTCATCCACAACCTGTTAAGTTTCAAATCTTATTCTCATATACACACAAGTTAAAAACAAAAACACAAACAAAACAAAAAACTTTAATTCAACAACTTTTCTTGGTGTTTTTAAAGAAAAAGAAAAGTACCTGAATTTTAAGCATAAGTACTTTTAATGTCCATGTATTATCCTGGATACTATATTAATCCTTTAAGAGGTCCCTGATTCTTTTTAATAAAATCCAAATATCTCCAGTTGTGTTGGAGTCCTTGAGGGTTATTAGGAAATAAATCCCTCTCCTCTAGCCATCCCTCCCAGTTAGAAACTTGGAGGTGGGAAATATTTTTTTCTTTTGAGGGATACACATGAAGAAAACAATATTACCTTATGTTTCAGAGAATAGATTTGAAAATTCCCTTTAAAACCATAGAATGGAATGCATTGAAACAACTAATGATTGCATGGACTAAAAGATGCTATGAGGGTGGGAATGTTCATGGATAGAGGTACATTAAAAATGAGGGCTGCAGAGATAAACAGTGTAATCATCAGCAAAAATCAGACTAGTACACTCCTGGCAGGATGATTAAACCACCAAATGCAGGCAGGAGGTTATCAGATTTGTTTTCATCTTATATTTGAAACATTCAGTTATATCCCTGTGGTATTTCCAATTATGAATCATTATTGGACCTTCTGATTTTATCAATCAACCCCTTTTTAATTTGAGTTAGCAGCTCAGTCCTGGGGCACTGATAATATAATCTCACTTTAAACTAGGGCAAATACACCAAGGCAAATACTAATTTGTGAGGATGGGTCTGTGTGGTTATCCATCTTTTCTAGGTAATAGTCCTCTAGGTGTTTCCTTTCATAACTTCTTTGACTTTCCATAGGTTGTTATGCACTGTGTTCAAAAACGAACCTTGACTTATTCTTACTTCTGTTTTAAAACTTGCAGATCTGTGTTGAATTTTGACTGTTACTCTTACTGCTTAGAATGCCCATCTTCCTACCTCTGTTCTTTCCACTTACCAGATTCTCACCAGGGGTATTGTCAACTCTGGATGCACATCAAAATGACCCCTGGAATGGCATTATCAAATGGAATTAGGAGAGTCCACATTCCCTTATTCTTTTTGGACCCAATAACATATCACTTCCTAGCTGAAATGCCTTCCTATTTTTGATCTTCTGTAATTTGATAGCCTCACTGGCCTAGAAGAACTGCACCTTAGACACAAGTTATAAGGGCACATGTCTCTCTTACTAGACTATATTCTGATTGAGGGTCTTACATAATATTGTTTGAAATGAGGTATTATCACAGGAATTTTGCCAACTTAGGTGTCTTCTAGTAGCCAGCAACAGAACCAAACAGGCTTAAGTCAAGAAGGAATTTATTGGCTAATATTAAAAAAAAAAAAAAAATCAAAGTGTGTTGGCTTCAGCTATGTATGTATCCAGACACTTAAATGATATTATCAGAAATCTCTTTCCATCTCTCATAATTTCATTTGTATTGTCCTCATTCAGGCAGTCTAGTTTCATGAGGTAATCTCCAGAAGCTCCATGCACAGATCTTCCTCAGTTTAGTAACAGATCTCCTCTTTCTCAAATTCCAACCAATAAAAGTCCCAAAATGGAGACTCATTGGCTCTGATTTACATGTGTGCACTTATAACTTGGTGTGATTTCAACCCCAAACTAATCACAGAGGCTGAATATGGAAGATGGGTGTGTTTTTTTCAAGGAAAAAAATGGGGATTCTGTTAGAAAAGAAGACAGATTAATGTTTGGAATTCTCCGAACAGATTCACACTAGGGCGTCAGTCATCACTTTTCATCACAGCCAATTACCCCATCCAACCTGTGGTGACCAATTCTTTGCTTGCTTCAATCAGCTTTGGGAAGGTGCAACCTCAGAGAGCCTCAACCCAGAGCCATAACTTATACTCTTTATTGCTGTCCTCAAGTTTCTCTGATTCAGTGGCACTGATCTCCTGTAGGAAGTTGTTCAGCACTCAAGCATGTGCTGCCTAGAGATGAAAGAGAGTTAATTTCCTTTAGTCACCCTTGGCCAATGGGGACAGGAGCCAGTTTATAAATGCCTTTGACTTTTGTCCCCCTGTATCCTTCAGGATTGAGTATTAGTCATCCTTGGTGTTGCATTCTAGTTTTGGCTTTCTCACGTATCTGCCATTTCTGCTACCTCCAATCACTGTGCCAAAAGAGTTACTTAAACTCAAGCATCTACCTGGGATATGCTTTGGGGACACTCAGGCTATGACAATTGGCAACAAAATTGAGTCTAAATAGTAAACCTTCCAGATGGGATTTTGGAGCTGGGTCACTCACTGTGAAGATAGGCTGTCCAGTAGTGAAAGTAAAGGGAACACCACTGACATGCTTTGGTACACTAGTTACTAAGATTCTCCTGAGTGAATTGGGAAAAGGAGCAAGTGGAAGAAGAAATGCTGAGTTCTGAGGTAGCTATGGCATTTCAGTGATGTGAAGGCAACTGCTATTGTTAGAATTAGGTAACAGTTTTGGAAATCTTGGAAAAAGAATGAGACTAAGACAATGGCAATTTCAATAAATAATGTTGCCCAGTGCTAAGAAAGGAATACCCGCATATGCATTTCTGACTTTGGTTATTGTTGTTTGTTTTGTTGTTTTGACTGTAAGCCACTTTATCCAAAGCTCCATAAAATGTACACATACAGGAATGAGAATAAATATATAGTGAAAGACTGTGTGAGCAACCTGATATTTCCAAGAATTATCTAGTACTCATTGATTCATTCAGCAGGCCAAAGTGAATTGTTTATATGTGGCTTGCTTTCTATTTGGTCAAACCCAGTTCCATACCGACTATTGGTTATTTTTAATGTAACCCCTAGATTCCTCCATGCACTTCTCTATAGGTGTAGCCATTTATTTTCATTGCTATAATGTGTTCCATTGTATGGATGTGCCACAATTTATATATTTGCTCTATCATGATTAACATTTTAGTTGTTCTTATTTGGTGGTCATATGAACAACGCTGGTACTAATCCCTTTGCACCTCTATCCTGGAACATATGTGTAGGACTTTCTCTAGAGTATATACATTATGCTATGTCATAGGGTAGGTATGTGTGTGTGTGTGTATGATCAACTTTAATAGCAATGTTTTCTAGTTTTTCAAAGTGAAGTTTACATACATATGGTGTATCAGAGTTCTTGGTTCCATGTGCTCACAAACTTGTGGCAATTTTGGGCTCTTTAATTTTTGCTCTTCTGATGGTTTAATATTCCTATCCCAATTTTTAATACTTATTTCCTTGTTTGCTAATTGGGTGAGCAGTTTTTAATTTGCTTATTGGTCATTTGGATTTCTTTTTACATCAAGTGCTTATTGAATTCGTTGGCCAATTTTTTCTTTTATTACATGATAGTTCCTTCTGAGTTGGAAATATATTCTCCCACTCTTTGGCATGTCTTTTTACTCTTGATAGTCTCCCACTCTGTGGTAGGTCTTTTTAGTTTTGACTTTGGTCTTCTTTTCCCTGAGAAACTTTGTTAGAGCTTTTTCCTGAAAAACTTAATGTTAAATAGCATTTTATGACCATTTGTATTAAATGTTTTTATCCAAGTGCAAAGCACAGAATTTATCTTTATTGGGAAAGACTTGCACACCTAAAGATCAGCTAACCTGCTGTTGAATCATGAATCCTTGGCCTAATAGTCTTCAGAAACACTGAACGATGGGCTCAGTGAGGAAAATAGATTTAAATAACCCCATGTCCATATCCCATGAGTAATTTCACCTTGCTCTTCTGGAAAGGTATAAATATGAAATTGCATATGACAAAACGAAGGGCTCTCTTTTGCTCATTTACCTTAGAAGGACAGAGATACTATCTGGTGCCTAAAAATGAGTATGCTTTATTACTTCGCCTTGTTTTTCTGTTTCTGAAGGAAATAACTGGCTCCTTTGGAAATGAAAATTGGAAATTGTGTAGTTGGTTAAAGAAGGTAGGTGGTTTTCATATTTCACAGGTTATGTTTCTGGATGCAATACAGTATTTGCAAGGGAAAGTTTTGCCATCCATATGGATATATTAGCACTCCTTTTCTCCATTCCTGTGTAGCTACTCAAGTGGGTGACAAGTAGTTATGTCATGACCACACATCACATATAAATTACAAGTTCTCCTGCCCCTCTAAAGCTTTATTCAGCATCAACCTTTGCACCAGTGCACGAAGGCATAATAGCTGATAATTTATGAGTGTAATTTGAAGGAAGTAGTTCTGCTTTGTGATTATGGGAGTAAATAAAAGATTCAAATCCTCATGACCCAACATGAAATTCAGCTTTCCTTTATTTTCCCCTCCTGATGTTTATGGAAGCAAGCAAGCAGAGTCCAAAAAAAGGTGATGGGTATAAAGAAATGCGTGATTGCAAAGGACAAGGATAACAAGAAAAATGAAGGAAATTATGATAAGAAAATCATTATGAATCCATCCAAATTTTACAATTTAGATTTCATGTTCGTGTTTGAAAGAAAGGGCTCTGGACAGGGAAGTTGCACAACTGGACAATATAACTGATAGGAGAAATGATAAGCTGATGAGCTCTAGAGGGAAGATGGGGGTGGAAACTGCTTTATGTTTTCATGATTAAGACTTTGAAGAATCCACTTCCTTGATAAATGAGAATACTTGTGTGGGCCAAAAGATTCACCTGAGACTCTTTTTTTGGTAAAATATCTGCCCTGCAGGTTACAACTGCAAGTACACTTTGGCAGCATTAACTGTACTTTTCTTTGATATTTAAAAATAAATTTCCTCCTTAACTATTCCTTTAGGCTATCACTCAAATAGGAATGATGAAACCTTTGTGAACCTGAAAGGATGTATAAATACTGAGCCCAGCAATTGGATCCGTTCAAGGTTTTCATTGGCCCAGGGCCTGGTTTCAAGTTCAGGTCAACTTAGAGCTGAAGAAAGATGAATGTGAATCTTTGCCCACAGGTCACACAAACTAGGCATAGATACCACTGGAGAAATGCATCAGGTTTAGGAGCTGCCTCATGTGTGACTTTGATTAAAATAGTCTTAGAATCCCATCTAAGTAGTACTACTTTTTGCTTCTGTATATGACTTCAGAATAAGTGGTAATTAATAATAATTATCTTACATGATATTCCTGCCATGATTAACATTTGGTTCATGTTGTTTACTCTCTAGCATCACGGTGCCTTGCATAAAGGTTTGCTAGCTAAATATCTGTGCAAGCAATTATTACATAATTTGCATCTTTCCAATATTTAAATCACTTTTTTGTTTGCTTTACTAACTCTCATCTCACTTTTCTTTCATAACAACCTTCTGAGGAAATGGAGGCAAAGTTACGCAGTTATTAGCCTCATGCTGCATAGGTACCAAATGGCAGAACTGTGACTAGAAGGCAGAATTCCTATCTCCTAAGCTAGTATAATTACTTTCCTATTTTCTCCCACAGAAGATGGTTTTAGTAATAATAACCAGTAGCTAACAGTTAGGCCACTGTGACTAATTTAAAGAGTACTTACAAAATATGTGATGTCTTTATCTGTCTAATATGTACTCAAACACATGGGAATCATCTTCTCATTTCATGGTTTGCTATATTTCCATTCACTCATCCATTTTTGTTCCACACCCCAACGGTGCACTTCCCAATTCTGCCTTCCATTCTGCCAACCACTCACATTCAGTTATCAGTTAACTCATTCTTACTGAAGAATCACATAATAAGCTTTTTCCAAGGAGTGTTTGCATCTAACAGGACACGAAATGGTCGTTCAAGGAACTCCGATATTTGTGAATTTGTCTAGTTCCTTTCATATCACATTCACAAAGATTTTGAGGACAACCCATGGAGCAGTATTTTACTGTTTCACCTCTGTGAATCAAGTGAAAAGGAGAATCTTGTAGTCGTTTTTGCCTATTATTCCAATTTATCGTGTGTCTGTAGCATGGTAGAAAGGAAAAGTCCATGGAACTTGGAGATGGTGTCTAAGCTCTGCCATTTACAGAGCCATGTGAACATTTTCACTTATATTTCTTCGTCCAAAATAAGGACACATTAGGGCCTACTTTGCATAGTTGATTTGAAGGTCAAGAAAGATCACTGTGTTTCTTTGGTGAAGACCAGCTTTGTGGTTGATGTTCTGGTTTGGCTGACTAAGAGGCACATCTTTTAGATTAGATTCAACTGAATCAATGTATACTGGACTGAAAGAACAACTGTTCTAGAGCTTCAGGAACAATAGTAGCAGCAAGTGGTATTTATTGCACATGTTCTTTGATCCAGAAATTGAGCTGAGTAACATTTAGTTAGTCCTCGCACAACCTCACAATGCCCATTTTACAGATATAGGACACAGACCTAGAGTGTCAAATAATTTACTTCTTGATAGTCACAATAACTGGGACTTGAGTTAAGACTGTCTGACTCCAAAGCCCAGAAACTGTTAATCTTAGAACTATTACATTAACAGCAAGTTTCCATTCTAGTGGACAGTTAGAAGCACTGAGCATTTCTAAAATATTTCCTGATCTGGGGGTAATCAAATGAAAGTTTCTACTTCCTCTCATTATTTTAGAAAAGACTTAAGTGTAGCTGTGTTTGATGCAAGCTCTGCATCCTGTTACCTATATACAGAGAAGAGATATATCGTCCTTGGCCAATGTTTGCATTTTCAGTTGAGATTAAATGACTGTTTTTTTCCTCAATTAAAATAAATACCAGAGGAAGTTTTTTCAATTTCAAGGATTTTTCCTACTTCATGTTCACACAAAACGAATTTTGGTTATAGTGATAATTATTTAAGTAATAACTGAGCCATCGAAAAGATAAGAAAGAAATCCAGAAAAAAAATGTCAAGATGAACAAGTGCCTTTCTTATTACTCTGCAATATTTATGGCAAAGGATAAAACTACTTTAATCTTCTAAACAGCCAAAGAAAAGTGTGGCTAACATGGAAGCTTCTTACCATTTGATTTTCTCAGATGCCTCCTCTATTTGTATTCTTTTTCCTTTTTAAAAATAGAAAAGAAAATATCAGGGCAAAGCTATTTCCTAGGGCATTATACCAGAGATTGGTTTCTTTCTCCAGAGGAGTAAAACCTCTTTTTCATCTTTCATGGGATAATTTTTTGAAATATAAGCAGGAGACTTCAAATTTATTGTCTTATGCTTTGTTTGGTTTTAGATTTTTAAAAAAAGTCCTTTACTGATGTAAACTGAAAGCAAATTTGGAATGAGTTGCATTTGGAAATGAGAAAGTGATTTTCTAGTTATATGTATATGTATGTGTGTGTGTATATGTATAAATTTATGTTGGGTAGTTTGGCATATTTGTTGTCAAATGATTTAAAGAAAAGAGTTTTTTGACAGATTAGGGAGTTATTGAGGTCAAATGAGGATTTAAAAACTTACTTTGGGTTTTCGAGAGAAAAATTATTTACAGAGTTTAAATTGGATAAGCCACAGGATTGTTTTGTAAACCGAGAAGAGTTAGAATTTTGAAACTCGTGAGCTTTATTTTATATAAAAACAATAGATGATAAAATAACATAGATAAAAGGTGTAAAGTAAAAAAATATGGACTGAATAGAATTAGCTGGATTGCATGTACTTGTTAGTTGAAAGTCACATGTGCATTTTATCCAGAACAAATAATGACAAGCCTAAAAAGTCCCAAAGCCAGCATCTTACTTTTTTTTGGTTAAAGGGTTTGTGAAGAGCAAAGATTGTTTATTTATGAAGCATGATGGACTCATTGTATACAATGTGAAAATAATTTAAAACTCCATAGATGTAAGATAGAAAAAGGAGTAGGTGAAAGATAATACTATCTGGAAAAGAAATTTATTATAGTAAGCAGTTTGTGATTTTACAGTGAGTTAGAGATATCCTCTGTGGTAACGATGCCAGCTCAGAACGGAAATTATTCACTCTTGTGTGAACAATTTTCCTGGAAGAAAATTTTATGTAAGTAATAATACTAAATTATATGACAATATTATTCTATATTTAAGTAGGAAAATTTTGTCTTTCTTTTACAGGGCCATAATATTTCTTCAATGGTAAATTAATATAAACTTATTTTTTGGAAGATTGGTGGACATGTACTTCCAAGATGGAAATTCTGGGGAATTCAGTCAGCATTAGTACTTTAGTAGCTTAATATATTATTTTATGCCTAAAATTGTGAAAATAGTGCACTAAACCATAACAGCCAACTCCTTTAAAAGTTAAATTGTTGCATGAAGTGTTAACTAGAATATCATTATTTCTGAGTGATGTTTCATGCCTTTATAAATATCTTCTTTCCTTGATTTACTTGTCAGTGGTTTTCAAGTCTCACAAAACAAGAATTATTTAAAGCTTAAACAACATGAGCAGTTGCTTTTAAATTAACAACATTATCTAAACCTTGCCCATCCCCCCATTTGGAACCATAAAATAATTTGAATAGAATTGTGATCAGCTAAAATGAAGTTGATTTTATTATTCATGAATACCCTAATATGAATACTTTAGAGCCTGCACTTCCCCATTATATTAAATTATGGCACAACATAAAACTGTCTGACTAGATTGTAGACTCATAGTTGCTATTGAGTTTCCTTATGTTTTATTTTCAGACTTTTTTCTCTAAAATCTATAAATCCAATTATTGTTTCATATCCTTCTTCTGATATTCTAAAGCCTGAATTCACTGACTTTTTCCCTCTCTCTTGGATTTGATGTCAGAAACTGATAATATCTTAGAAATAACATTTCCATACTAACATAAAAATTTGTTAGTAGCTAGTAGGTAACAGCCTAAACTGATAAGCTCTTTCCATTGGAATTGGGGTTTTAGATCAAGCCTGGTGCAAATTTGATGTTAAGGAAAAATTTCCCCCCAATCTTCCTTCACAAACTCCAAAGTTGTTTACAACCAAGAAAATAATAATTACACACATTGGGCTTGTAGTCAGATAGAATTGCATTCTGTCTCTTTCTATCTAATCTAGGACATGCCTTCTGAGCATTCCTCACCTGTAAACTATGGCTGATTGCATCTAACTTAGCTAGTTGTTGTGAGATTAGATAATGTAATTCAGGCAAAACCCCTCATGGTATCCCTGGGACATGGTAAGCATTATGGTTTTTATAGTAACTGGGTCTGTATACTTCAGCTCAGAAAATGTGCTTAAAGAATTGTACGAGGGAATTCTGGGTCTGAGGAACCTAGACCATGGTCTTAAAGGAGGGATGCAGGTCAGGTACAGGTGTATTTGTAACCTCCTGGAATCTTTACTCTGTAGGCAGGGACATACCTGGAGAAGGACCAGAAAAAGACCCTCTAAAGCATAGGCTCCAAGGTGAGGGCCACTCTTGTCTGGGTCTATGGTTGTTACTGTTCATGATTGTCATTAAACTCAAGGAGGACACGTCATTTTGTCTCTCTTTAAGACAGAGACTCAGGATTCTGAAGTGAGGGCTTCTCTTACAAGCTAGAAGCCATGTCAAAGGCACTTGATTTGTGGCTAAGACACCTGAATTTCGATTGGGCTTGTCTTTTACAAACTCTGTACCTTGGAAAAATTCCTTAACATTTTTGACTGCTTTAAGAATAAAATGAGATCACATGTCAGTTCTCTGTTGCTACATAGTAAATTACCTCAAAACGTAGTTTAAAACAACAAATATTTATCATCTTAAATTCTGGGGATCAGGAATTGGGGAGTAGCTTAGCTGGATGGTTCTGGCTCAGCATCTCTCATGAGGTTGCAATTCTAGATGTTGGCAGAGAATTGGTCCATTTTTTATAAGCTGTCAAATTTATGAGCTCAAAGTTGTTTATAGCAGTGTCTCATTATCTTACTAATGGATGCAAGCTATGTAGTGATATCCTTTATTAAATTTCTGATATTGGTGCTTTGTACTTTCTCTGCTTTTATCTTTGTAATTCATATTAGAGTTTTGCCAAATCCAATTTCTTTTCAAAGATCAGCTTTTTACTACATTGATTTTTCTATAGCTTTCTGAGTTTAAATTCCATTGATTTCTGCTCTTGTCTTTATTATTTCCTTTCTTCCGCTTGTTCTAGGTTTACTTTGATTTTCTTTTTCTAATTTCCTGAGATAGGAACTTAGGTTATTGATTTGAAACCTTTCCTCATTTCCAATGTGAACATTTTTAGTGCTATGAATTTCCCTCCCAGTACCACTTTAGCTGTGTCCCACAAGTTTTGATATGTTGTGGTTCCATTTAGTTTCCTTTACCTTCCCCACACTTAAATATGATTGTTTTGGTGTCAAATGGTGGTGTAATTTTTCTTTCAGTCTCACACGTGATTTATAAAATCCATGAGGAAATTGCATAGTCTATTGTATGTACCCATAATTCTGTTCCTTCTATTGTTCCTTCTTACCCCCTGTTATTCCAAGATTCTTTTATCACTTTATTTCTGAAAAATTTTCTTTAGTTAGTCATTAAATATAGATTTGCTCTTGGCAATTTCTATTGATTTCCTTCATCTGAAAATAATACTGTTTTCCCATAGTTCCTCAACAATAGACAGATTCAGGTGGTATTTAGGAGTAAATGTTACATTGTATTATGTTAGAAATATTTTCTTATTAATTCCATGGTAAACATTTTTGTGAAACAAGAAAACCCAGAAATTGAAAAGAAGAGAATATAAAATGTTTAGGCATAATTTCATCACCTACAAGCAATCTTCTATATTTGCTTCCAGTAAGTTTCTTTGGACTCAGATTCTTTTTCTCTTTCTTACATGCATATACACCAACATAAATATTTTTCTTACCTTTTTTATAAAATTGGAATTCTTCCTTATTGGGAATTTCAATACTTTTTTTACAGTATTTTGATTTTTTTAGATTTCACCATCTTCTAAAAGTAATGTTAAAAAGCAGTTTTCTTGACCTGGTAGTATTAGTTGAAGAAATATTGTAAGTGAATATAAACTCTGAAATGACCAGAATCTCAAGATAGGTAAAGGAAGGAAAAGAATGATGTAATTATTTATATCTCTTAAAAATCACATTCACAACTACATTTACCATAAACTGCTAAATTTGGATTCATGAGTAATGGTAGCCAATCTACAAGGAAATAGGAAAACCAGTACATAACAGTTCGTAGAAAATCAATGTTAATAGTAAGAAACTTTCATGTTAGAAGGAAGCACAGCAAAGCCAGTTTTGCCACTGTAATTCTTTGTTGGAAGGGTGAATTGGAAGCAATGTTAGTGCACTGTTCTTTGGAACATTCAGCAGATCTGTATTTTCCTGTCCATTACTGTCTTTCATGTGGCCCTGGTGAGAAATATAATTGTAGAAGGACACACTGTTCATCTATATTTGCAGTCCCTTGTTTTGCTATTTATTTTCTGCCTTGTTGTGAATTCTATGCTTCTATTGAACTTATTCAAGCATTACAGTGATAAGGTTGGATTGAGTCATTAATGCAAAATGTAGCTACCTAGATATTTATGACTCTGTATTTGATAAATGTTTTTGTTTATCACTGTGTTCCCTAAGTGGAAAAGAGAGAAAAAGCTTTAAGTTGATTTATTTACAATATTTTGTCAGCTAAGTCACGGTTTGAGTTAAGAATACAGAGTTCTGTAACCTACCAAAGTAAATGTTAAAGTTTGTTTTTCTATGTATTTCTCTATCACTTAAATAACTCAGAGAGATCATTCTAAAGGTTCAGCCTCAGTTTCTTTCATTCATTTTTTTCATCATTCATTCACCCAAATATTTATTTTTTTCTACTGCTTTTCAGGGTTTGTGCTTGGTGCTAGAAATAGAGCAGAGGATATATATACACACAATATAATATTATCTAAATGCAGACTTCATACACACATACGTACAAACTCACACACATATCCATTACATATATTTTTATTTTATTTGTGTGCCCACATACACATACACATCTATATAATTTTAGCACAGTATTTTAGTGTCTTGTACTAACTTCTTTCACTGGAAGTCTCTATGATCACCATATTGAAAATTACATTAAAAAAAGGTAAACTAGTGCAATTTTCTTCTGTAGCTTATGGTCAAGTGTATCTATGTGTCTACTGATGATTAATCTTAAAGTTTAAAAAATTATAATTATCAGTAGCGGTGAACTAGACTGACCTAAAATTCAAGGATTCTAAGAGCTAGTAGTATTTGGAAAGAGACATTGGGTAGATCCCGGCTGTCATCAGTTGTCTGTGGCTTTCCTGTCTCATTATTTACCTTGGGCTTATGACTAAATGACCATGGTGCAGTGTGGCAGACTTCTTATCTTCCCAGTGTCAATCTTCTTCCCCCACTTCCAGTTAACATCCTGATTTTCCTTGGAAAACAGCCCTTCCTACCTCTCAGTTGGTATGGTTTGGTGGGGCCTGTTCCATCCTCTGGCTCAGCAGTGGGCACATGAAGTAGAACTGGCCAATCAGATTATTTTGTCTGCCTGGCCAGGGAGATTTGTCCAGAGATGTGAACAGGATCTAACTGAGATCAATAAAACTTAATGACAGACATTTGCCTGGATCTAGTGTTTAAAGACAGAGGAATTTTCTCTCCTCCTGGATTTGTAAATTTGTAGATTAAGTGTGAAGATGCTGGTAGCCATCTTTAATGCCTGAAGAGGTTCTGTGCCAAAGGATGGAGGAAAACAGAACAGATGAAAGCTAGAAGTAAGACAACAACCTGATGACATCATGTAAGGCCTTGGATTAAGCCATGAGTTAAACACATCCTTGAACTCTCACTTTTAAGTTGTTTTTGCATTAATTTCATCCCTCATCTGTCTCTGGATTAAAGGCCATGAAAATTCATATTTTTACTTTGCTGGCACCCTTGATCCTTACAGTTCATCCATAGTGTGCTTATGTGTCTAGGTCTGTGTAAACCCACAAACAGGTAATCAAAGGCCCATATTTGCATAGGCATAATTTCACAAAGGAAATTGTAAGTGTCTATATTAATGAGAAATTGTGATCCCCTGCATTTAATAAATAATATCAAACTGCATACCTTCCAACACAAGATCAATCACTTTAGATCTACTTAGGCAAACAGACTAGAAAAGGACACTTTAAAACAATGGAATCTAAAACACTTAACCTATTTTATTTTTCCCTTTCCGGGACTCAAGAGTAGGTATTTTTATTAATTATGCTCCTCAGATCATGGCACATTAACAAGGATTCTTGAAAGACCCTTCCTTTTATTCTCTATTTCTCACTCTCATTCCTCCTCCCCCTCCCTAGGGACGATTTAATTGTTGATTTGCATTCTATATTTACATGTGTTTGTGTTCTTATGGTTTTTTTCATCTGCAAATATTTTTACTTTGTATAAATGGGGTCACGCCATAAGTCTCATCCTCTTTCATATTTTCTCTCTCATTAGTCTTTTTAAAGATCTATCCAGACTGTGTACTTTGTTGCTTCTAACAGCTGCTTTGGATTTACTTCAGACACAGTCTGCACCACATCCAAATCTTCTGTCATTAACATACTGGTGCATACCTGTGAACGTCCAAATGCCTGCGCTCACATTTTCTTGAATGGAGGCTTTCTCTGGCCCTTAAAGCCCAAATTGCTGACCACAGCATTCCTAAAGAACTAAGAACTAAGGATTATCTTGAGAGTAATCCTCAATCTCTGACTGACCAGAGTTGGTGTATAAATTCCCCAGTTCCCTTTCCTCTTGGCTTCTAGTGTCCTATACTAATCCCCAGAGATTTTCTAGAGGGTTAAGCTCCAGTGGCTGGTTGTTAACTTGATAATGCATCCTATATTGGCTAACCTTCTTCCATTCAACACTTCCCCCACTCTTCCACATATGTTTTATGCACCTCACAAATAACATACCCTTGCTGCTTGTTCTATTTCTGGGTGTATTAGTCAGCCAAAGGGGTGCTAATGCCAAGTACCAGAATTCTGTTGGCTATTTTAAAGGGTAATTATCTGGGGTAGAAGCTTACAGTCACAAGGCTCTAAAGAGTTCAACGTAAGGTACCATAAAAGGTACTTTCTCAACCAAAGTCTGTTGCGTTTTCTAAACTCCCTTTAGTTTTTTCCTGCTTTGGAAGTGTCAGATTTAATTTATATTTTTACTTATTCTTTATCATTATTGAAATTCTGAACTAAGTACTTTAATGCTTAGAAAAAAAATCATATCAAAATGAGCAAATGTTTCCTTTAGCCTCATTGCCTAATTAGATACTCCATATGTTTGCATATATTATGGTGTTATAAAATATCTCTATACCTCCAGAGACCCCTCTGGATAATTGCAGGAAACTTGATATTTAAAGGCTAGAGGTAATTTACCTAAGTTATCTCATTGGATAAATATATGCACTCTCATGTAAGAAAGAATATAGTATATTGTCGTGTGTCAATAAATCCATTAATTCTTTCTTTTAGCAAATGAGTTTAATTCAGTTATATTTATTGTTGTTGCTGGTATACATACTTCTCCCATACTATTTCTAATCCCAGTTAATGGTAGGTCCATTTTCTGTTTTCTTTTCTGTCACTCCCTGCATGCATTCTCTCAGAAACTTGCTAGAATGCTTCACATGAGCTGGTCCTCATTACCTCTCTGAGTTCATATCTAGCTCTCTTCCCATTCTCACTCTGCTTAGCCTCACTGACCTCCCCAATATTCCTTGAATTTACCCAACTTGCTCTCTACCACTTCAGAAGTTTTCCACTTGCTGTTTACTCTGCCTGTTACTTTTGTCTTTTGTATTAAAAATGTCACCTCTTCAAGTTCTTTTATAATATAACCTTCCCATGAATTTTTCATTGGCCACCCTATTGTAGATTGCACCCACCTGCTGGCACTTGCTGTCCGTTTTCCCTGATTTATTTTTCTCCATAGCATTTTTTTTTCTCTCAAATCTGCTATATAGCTCATTTACTTAGCTTGTTTCTTGTTATTCTCCATTCACTTGGATATAAGCTCCTCTTGGGCATGGACTTTTTCTGTTTTGTTCAATTTTGTATCCTCAGTGCTTAGAACACAGCCAGGTACCTAGTAAATGCTTCATAAATTTTTTTGGATAAATGAATAAATTATTACTATCTTAGAAAAAAGATTGTATTTGCTTTGCTTATTTCCCTGCTTGGTGTTGAATTGTTAGCGTTATTGCTTTTTATTATAAGACACATCCATGTATAATATACTCATAGAATAAGTGAATCAGCTGGTTAAATTTCGCAAAGTGAATGCACTGTGTAACTAGCATCCAGAGGAAGAAACAGAATGTTACCAGAAATCCAGAAGCTGCCTTGTGCTCCCTTCCATTTCTTACCTGCCCCACAAGGATAGATACTGTCCCAACTTTTAACCCCACAGATTAGTTTTACCTGTACTTGAACCTCATAAAAATAGAATCTTTGAGCATATGCTCTTTAGTGTCTGCCTCATTTGATTAAAAATAATGTCTGCAAGAGTCATCCATATTGTTATGCTTATTATGTGTTTGTTTATTCTCATTGATGTATAATATCCCATTTTATCAATATGCCCCAATTAAATTATCCATTCTATTGTGTAGGGATATTCGGCCTATATCTAGTTTTGAGATATTAAAGTAGTGCTACATTTCTTGGATTAAAAACATGTATGCATCTCTGTTAGGTATATAATTAATTATGAGTGAAATTTCTAGGCCATAGGTTATGCATATGTTCAAATTTTATTAATAGCCAATGTTGCCAAACTCTCTTCCAAAGTGGTTATATCACTTTACACTCAGCACCAACAATACATGAAAATTTTGAGATACATAGTTGATACATTTTCAGAAGCATGATTATTATTTATTTTCTCTACCCTCTTTGTTAATAAAATAACACCTTAGGACACTTTAATTCAACCTGACCTCTCATCACCACCATCCCTGTTATATATATACTTTTATTACATGCTAATTCGATTTACAGGTATATTTTACTGAATTCTTTTTTTCACTATTTGTTCTTCTATTGTTGCCTGTCACCTTTCCCTTGTGCATCACTTCATCCACATAAATAATCCTTTAGGTCTGTGTGTGGTAAATTAACTTGGCTTTTATATGCCTGCCAAAATTTTACCTTTATTCTTCACTCCTGCATTAGCTAGGTATAGAATTCTGGATAGACATTTATTTTTCCTTAACATCTTAATGATATAACTCCATTGTTTCTATTGCTCTGATGAGAAATCTCCTGTTACTCATACCTTGGTAAATAATATATGCCCTCTGGTAGAATTTAAAATTGCTCTGTATCACTGATGTTCTGTAGTTTAATATGTTCCAGGGTTTGGGTTACTTTTTACTTATTCTGCTGTGGTGACAAAGTGACAGTAGCCCCCAGTTTATTTTTGCTAATTTAATAACTCCAATTTAGAGAGCTTCTCTTTCCCCAGAGATTCAGCAGAAATCCCAGGATTACTTCTCAGGAGAGAAATGTACATCCTCTGAACAATTACCTGCCACCTGGGAGTTGGAGTAAATTATTAGCCAGACCTGGGTCAGGCCCACACCTGAGGGCAGAAGGGTGGCCATCATCCCACCTTAGCTGCACAGACAAAGAGCTAGAGGAGGGAAGTTCCACAAATCCCCTTAGAAATTTATGAGGAACTAGATACAGGAGACTGTTACTAAAAGGGGGTTGGGGTTCAGATGTTGCACAAGAGTAAATAGATGTCTCCTTCAAACAAGATTGAGGAATGTGTGGTTCAGGAGTTATCACTTGAGCAGTGGTAACCAGAAACGTGGAGGCCATTTCTGCCTGGGGAGAGGGAAGGCCCATGGAGTCAGTTGTGTGGCTGATCACAATGTCAAACTGGTGTTGGGACTGGAAATGTACACTGGACAATAGAAGGCCATGCATGCCTGACTATAAATTTGGACTTCTCTTTGGAAATAGTGGAATTCATTTGAAGAGTTCAGCAAGCGAATGACATAGCAAGACAATGGCATGATCAGGAACGTATCAACAGGAGTAGTTGGATGGAAAGGGGGTTTGAAGTACAGAGAAAATTGGAGAGTGCTTTCAAATTTTCTAGTACTGCAGTAGTGAAAGCAGGAACAAGTTTTTTCAGAGGTAAAATCTACCAGACAAGGCAACAGATCGGTGGCTATGCAGAAGGGAGAAGAATAATCAACCCTCTGTTAAATATCTTTTAGAATTAAATTATAAACCATACTCCACCTATTGTTTGGTTGATAAATTCTTAGGGTAAGTATGCAAAATCTGTGAGATTGCACCATGTAGCAATTCTAGCTTATTATATCCTTAGCATATATGGATGGATTTTTGATTCCTGGCTCAAAAGCAGGAAAGATCCATAAAACAGAGCACTTCACATTTATGATACTAAGTTCATCTCCCTTAAATACTTTGCTATGCCAATGCCTGAAAAAAAAAGCAAGCCGAGTAGTTTTACAAAGACTCAGGGTTGGTCCTGCAGCTGCATCTCGATAGTGGCATTGGGAAATTAAAACTTTAAAGCTCTCCCTACGCTGTTTTCTTACAGATGGTACTGGGAGTTGATTTTTGTATGTGTGTTATGTATGATGGTGGTTCTGGCCAAGAAGAAAAAACTCATAAGACCATATAGTCTCTCATTCAATTTCCTAGAGCAAAAACCAAATTAAGATAAGAATATTAATAGATAAATGCAGTATTTTAAAAATATAGGTTTGTCTAGAGGTTTATAAGTGACTTCTTTGGGGCTTACTTACTTCATATATACTCTATAAATCACATAGGCATTTATTACTACTGTAAAATGAAATTTGTAGTACTGACTGTATTTACTCATAACTTCAAAGTATACATTTTCTGTAATATATATGCCGATATATAATGTGGTATACATAAAAATGACATAAAGCACATAATTAAAGAAAACTTTTGAAATCTGTGATTTCTTCTATTGTAGATGTTTTTATTTTTGTGGAGGGATTGCCATATAATGCAATAAAACACTGTGCACACATCTCATTTTACTTGGGTATACTGGCCACCTCCTCTTGCTGAATGTCTCTGTTGCAAATATTTGTGTGCAGAGGAAAAAGATAGGTTTTGGATTTCTTGCTTGCATTCACTCTATAAAAATCAATGCAAGGATGGCAGGTTTGTAAATATTTACTCTGGGTAGCAGTTCCAAGGTGGCCATTTTTTTTTCCCTGCAAAATGTTCTCTATCTGTTAAGCCAGTAACGAACATTTGCATGAGTCAAGAAATAGTACTGGCTGAGAGACCAACAGCAAAGATTTCTGCTAGTCTTCAAATAGTCTTGAAAAGTATCTGCTTGTGTGCCATGCTTTGAGTTTTTACTCTCAAACAATTTTCATGTATCATTAGAGTTTTGCATTTAGATCTTTAAAAGAAGGTAAATATGACAGATTTTCTATGGAGAGATTTTCAGGAATTAGCTATTCATGGACTATTTTAAAATGTGGAAAAGGACAGGATTCAATAGTATTGACTGGGCTCTATATTTTTCACACAAATATCAAGTTTAGAAACAGAAAATATTTACAGGTTTAATAGAATGTTGGAAAATATAATGTTTAAGAACATTATTTTGACCAGATTTTTATTGCTAAAAATACATCCAGAATTTATAAAAATCACTTATTTGCATTATTTTTAACGTGTTGATTATAAAACATGAGTATAAAGTTAGATGAAATAGATGCTATTTTTGGAATGCCACATTGAACCATGCATTTCTTCTTCCTTCCATAATCTCTTTTGTGACATGTATTTTCAGGGGTCTGCATCTAGAAGACTTCCTCAATAATCTCTTTCAATTTGGCTCAATGAATAGAGCCTCTATCTACCACATGGGAGGTCCAAGGTTCAAACCCAGGGCTTCCTGACCCGTGTGGTGAAGCTGGCCCACACGCAGCGCTGATGTGCACAAGGAGTGCTGTGTCATACAGGGGTGTCCCCTGCATAGGGGAGCCCCACACACAAGGATTGCGCCCCATAAGGAGAGCCGCCCAGCGTGAAAAAAGTGCAGGCTGCCCAGGAGTGGGGTCACACACATGGAGAGCTGACACAGCAAGATGACACAACAAAATGATATGCCAATTCCCAGCGCAGCTTACAAGAATACAAGTGGACACAGAAGAACACACAGCAAATGGGCACAAAAAGCAGACAACTGGGGAGGGGTGGGGGGAATGGGAGAGAAATTTAAAAAAAAAATACATTCTACTACTTTTTCTAAGTAATTTTATTTATTATAAAATTTCTTTTATAAGTTTTTCTTAAATAATATTTAAAACATGAATCTGTGCTTCTGGAACTAACATAAATATGTATTGTAAACTGTGAGAACCCATTTCTCCTTTCAGATAGGCTGGCAGTAGCTGAAATGTGTTCTATATTATGCATCAGATTTTTATGAATTTTGGACACCGCAAATGAAATGCATTCTTAATTCTTAGTGTACCCATATTAAATGATCAAAATCTAGTTACAGAGGACAAAATGTGAAAATAATTTAAAAAAAGAAAAGTAATCTGGGAATAAGAAAAGAGCATTTTAGCTATCAAGAAAAGTAGTATCAAACACCTAATATTTTGCATTTCTGATTGGAGCTTCCCAAACACCTTAAAATATAGTATATAAATGTAGGCTTTGAGGACACATTTAACCAGATTGTCCTTTATACTTGTTTAATGGAAGAAGCATAGTGATATATTTATGCCATTTTCAAACTGAGGACTTTAAATACCAGTTTGAGTGACCAGAAGTGACCATAGAGCTCCCTCCCTAAATGCTCAGTGTAAAGGTACTTAGTTACTAAACGAAATGTGGTTCAATTCTAATATTTTTGAGAGGACTAATGTCCTGCATCCAGAAAACTGATGCCCCTAAATAAATAGTTGTCATCAGTGAGCTGACTTAACAGACAACAGTGAACTTGCATGGAGATAATCTCTCCATGACAGATATTTGTGTTGATTACATGGGTCCAGATTGGATGTTGCATTGATCACATTGAAAATATTGTAATATTTACAGGGATGTGGACTCCAAGCACCAATCTGGGTAATTAATTGTTATTCAGGTGTACTGGTATTCCTAAAGGGCCGAGTAGCAATATTCTCCTTTTCCTTCCTGGTTTCTGAACCTATTTTAAAAATAAGGCAAAGGAGTAGGGTAGATAAGGGTAAAAATAATGCTGATAAATTTGATATAAAAATGTGGGTTAATTTAGAAGGTAAATGTGTTTTTCCATACTGAACCTCTAACTCACTGACTTACCCACCCAGAAACAGAAGGAGCTGACTACCACAGGCTTCCCCTGGTAAACCTACAGAAGAGCAGAGAGAGTCAGTGTGCTCTAGGAGGGAAGTCCTGCTTCCAAAATGGTGGGGTGTGGGTTCACATTCACACATTTTTATTCACAGTGATCCAAACAAAAAATTAACTCTACTTTCTCTAGGACTGAGTGAACTTAAGGAATGTCTAGGGCCAGTTGAGTCTTGGCCCAGTTTGGTTATATGAATGAATTTCCTTCCTTATAGAAGGAAACATCAAGAGTAGGGTCAAAGCAATCAAATTCATAATGGGCTCCATTTAAAAGCATTTTGATACTTCAGATAGGAACAAATGTAAAATAATTGAACTTGTGTCTTGAAACCACATCCAAATAAACTTTAAATAATATTTTCGAGAGATATTGGGGAAGGGGGAGACAAGGAGGACATGGGAGTGGAATTATTTTCTAAAACTCGGAGTGCAGCCCATTGTTCCATGGTTTAAAACAAGAACAACAACACCCATCATTGTCCTAAGCAGAGTATATGAAATGAGCAAGATGGTGGTGATTTGCTTTTACTTCTGGATTACTCTTTCTTTCTTTCTTTCTTTTTTTCTTTTTTCTTTTTTTAAAAAGAAGAACACTTATAGAACTATTTCCATAGGAGATATAAGGTCATACAAAAAATAAGAGTACATTATGATGACCTGTATCATCAGTTGAGCCTTCAGGTCTTTACATGTAGTAGGCATGTAATTAAATGAAACTTGCTAGATTAAGAAAATGAAAGCATATGCATGATGCAATACGGCAGCTGATACTCAGCCTAGTCTTAGGGAAGGCAATGGGCAATGATGAGGACTGTGACAAACTCATGCCCAGTCTTTAAAGGCTTAGCAAGTATGAAAATCCATATGATTTTCCAAATTTTTTCAGCAAATCAGAAATTTTGACTTTGTATAAAATCTTCTGCAATTTTAAGCCATTAAAAAATTAAAAATCAGAGCTCCAGGTGTGAAAAGCCAAGAGTAGCACAATGGTGTTAAGGCAAGGAAACGCTGGGTGGCACATCTGCATCACTACCATAAATGGATTCCCACTTTCCTTTCTTCCTTGTGCTACTTGCACCGGATTCAAAATCCCAGGGAGAAAGGAGCATTCAAACAGGCTGAGTTTTGTCAGCATTCTCCAACCTCCATGTCTTCAATTTACCAAAAAATATGGAGGAATGTATGAATCCCTTTGGCTTCATTAGTCCAAATTCTCCTTACAAAAAGCTCACACACAAGGCATGGTAAATTTTGGCCAGCCAAATCCAGATCACTGTTTTGTTGTATGTCCTCTATGGCTGCTTTTGTGCTATAGGGACAGGTTTGAGTAGTTGTGGCAGAGATATTTTGAATTGCAAAGCCAAAAATATCTGACCATTTAAAGGAAAAGTTTGTAGACTGCTGAAAAAGAAAATAGGGACTAAACAGATAAGCCCCAATGACATATATCCAGTACACATCCCTGTATACTGAATGACTTTCAGTCTATTGCTAATGCATTCATGCAACATGTAGCAAATAAATTTTGAACATATCTTTTCTTTGAAAAACTCTGTGCTAAGTGCTGAGGTTATAACCTGGTCCTTTCACTCAAAGACCTCACAAACTAGTGTGAGGATTGGACTGAAAGAACTGATTATAATTAAAGCTATTTGAAGTAAGTGGGGAAGAGTCAAAGGCACATCAAAGATGTGAGGTGAATGTAAAATATGATATATTCTTTCAGCAAATATGGGCATATTGAGCTTTTACCACATAGATCAGACATCTTTACCAGTTAACAGAGCATAGCTAAAACAAAAACACTATACTTATTTTAAACTCTAGTGTAAACATTTTCCACTATTCCCCTCTCCCCGGACTACCAAAACTGACTGGGTTTAATGGTTTGGATTAAATTTACATGGGACGAAATTGCTAAAATGAAGGGAAATTGCTAAACATTAGAATAAAATTGTGCATTGGTTGGGAAGAATTGCATTTGACAGCCCGCAACAAAAATCTCACAAATAACATTTAAAGTATGTAAAGAGTTTGCCTCAGGCAATAAGACTGAAACTAAGAATCCAGAGTTGAGGCAGTTTTTCAATGATGACACCAGAGCAGCAGTTACTGTCTTTCCATGTTGGCATCTTTAATTTTCAGGTTTCCCCCTATTGGTATTAAGATGGCTGCTGATATATCCATAAACCACCTATCTGTTTCAGCAGGGAGTAAAGTGTGGGCCAAAAGGGAAGAGGCAGCTGTTGTCAGGGAAGGTTGTCTGTCTGTCTGCCTCCATCTTTCTCTCTCTCAGTAAACTTCGAAGTATGACACTGTAACCAAGGGTTAAGAATTAACAAATAATTGTGATTACAAAATCATTATATAGATACCTTTATATTATAAAATATCAAAAGATTAATACCTGAAATTACTGAAACTACCTAGAGTGGTCTCACCCCTGTTTATGGTTACTCTAGACTTAACCTCACTCTTATGTACGCTCAACTTTGTGATAGTAATTTTAGATTGACCTTACCCTTTTTTATAGAGTAGGCTCACCTTGTGGTATACTTACTATTGTGATGGTAATTCTAGATTGAATTTACCCTTGTTTATGGATTATTAGGCTCATCCTTATGTATGCTTACTATTGGGATGGTAAACACTCCACCTCCTCTGTTTAATATCCATATGGAAAACCTTGTGACGGACCTCTACTCTGTACTTTCCTGTCCCAAAACCTTGATCTCTGATGATCGTAACTTTGTGACTCCTGCTGGTTTGGGGTCCACCTCCGTCTTGTTCAGACCCTTAATGTTTATTAATGAAGGAATTTGTATTCAGCTCCACCCCAATTATTCATTATATTGTATTATAAAATATTCTGATATTAGAAAATATTAGAATTTCTGCAGATGAGGGAAGCAGTTTTTTGGGCCATCTAAGGTGACTGACCTCTTTTGTTTGCACAAATAAGTAAAGTCCTTCTCTCTTTGAATCCCAGGCATCTAAGGAATTGACTTTAAAGATGCATCTCGAGAAAACAACCGGCTTTCCTCGGAATCAACACACATTCTAGTCATAAGTGCACAAATAGTTGAATATGCATCAGATTAAGAATTTGAGCACCGGCATCCTAGGAGATCCTATGCCACTCTAGGCAATGGTAACCACTCTGATGACTTTCAATGCTGCAGGTTAGGTTTTTTTCAGGTTTAGAACTTTATATAAACTGAATCATACAGTAAGTACTGTTTTGGGTCTGACTTCTTTTCCAGAATATTATTCAATATTGCAGTTGTAAGATTCATCCACTTTGTTGAACGTAGTTGAAGTCATCTGAGTATAGCATCCCAGTGTGTGATTATTCATAATTTATCCACTTTACGGTTGATGGACTTTTGTGTTGTTTCCAGTATTGGATACTATGAATTGTGCTATAAATATGTTTGTCTGTTTTTTGTTTGTCATACATGTACATACACATATCTGTTGGCTACATATCTAGAAGTGGAATGCCTAATTCAAAGGCATGAGTGCTAAATATTAGTAGATGCTGCCAACCAGTGTTCCAAATTAGCATTTACCAATTTACACTCCACTATTTGTGTCTGAGAGTCCCATTTGTTCCACATCCTTGCCAATATTTCATATGATCAATCTTTTTCATTTTATTCATTCTATTAGGACTCCATCACTTTAAAAAAAAATCTCTCAGAAGCTTCTTCCAGCTAATTCTGGTAATAACCAATTGGTCAGAATTATATCAAAAAGTCAATTCTTGCTGCAAGGGATTGACATTTCCACCTCTATCATGGAGGTAAGCAAAGTAGAACATAAATAGCAGTTAGGTAGCCATCCTCAAAACCTCTCAAGAAGGAAGAGGTGGAGAATTGAACCAAAGGGTCACACTGGAGTGTCAAACAATAGAGACACTAAGTGCCATAACTTGTTTCTCTTTGCTTACTCTTGGTGAGAGGACAGTTGGATCTCTGCCACATAACAGCACACTGAGAAATAAATAGTTTAAGCATCAAGTATTTATATGGATCAAAGCCTCCTATATAAAGATGCTGGAAATTTATTTATAATGAAGTGAGAACAAAAGAGAACAAGAGACAGAGAGAGAGAAGAAAACTGGTAATTAGAGAAGGGAGATTTATGTACCTAGGTCCGTGATAATCCATGATTTTCAGCATCATTTATCATAGCTTAAAAGATGCTCTGGCAAGAGGAGTTTGGAGTCTATCCAAAATTTTGTCTCTAGCTATCTAAATCTTATCAAGTCATTCAGTTTTGTTAGAAAAATTAATCACTATTGGAAACTAAATAAAACCTGTTTGCATAAGGAATAGGGTCTTTAGTTCGCTAACTTCAGAAAAAGAAGACAGACCCTGAGTGAGTGCCCAGGGTTCTACTGTGGATTCTTTACCTGTTATGTGACCTTGATAAAGACCTTAACATTCTCTATTTGATCCTAACTTTCTCCCATGGTCAAATGAAGGGTTTTACTAGCTGATATCTGAGGGTCCTTGTTTACTTGAGAGTGATGATTCTGAGATATCTAACAGACTGAGGATTTCTGGGAATAATACTTCCTTTCAAGTTTAATTTTTCCATTATGAAAGCATTATTAGCAAATTGCATACCAAAAATACAGGAATAATGGGAGAAATTTTTTAAACTATCACCTCTCATCCCAAACCCAGAGGCAGTTACTGCCTATATGTTTTAAACTTTCTTCAACTTTTTCCAATGTGTTATTTTATGATTTTATTCATATAAATATCCATTCCAATTTTTCACATAACATAAAAACACAGTTTTCTTCAATAATATGCATTTTTGCAAAAATCTTAAATGTCTGGTAATGCTGTATTGAGTAGAGCTTTTGTATAGTTTAACATTAGAAATTTGAATGCATTCTTAAAAATTACAAATCATCTTGCACTAGCACATTTGTGAACATAGTCATTATTTCTTCTCCAAGTTACTTTTTTTTTTCATTTTTGAGAGATCCTTAAAAGGGAAAGGGTCCATTTAGTCTTTTAATGTAGAGAATTTTATTTTCAATCAACATATGTGGGTATAAATGTCATTACAACTCCCACAGCACATGTTGTTTAGACAATTTATCATTGTTAACGTGATAATTCAAATAGTCTCTCATTTTATCAAGATTCTGTCATTTCTCCTAGGTAGGACATTTTCCCCACATCATTTCACATAGTTCCTCTGTGAAGTGCAAGTGCCTATATAGCACACCCACAACAACACATCCTACACCTGGCTGAGGTTCATCCTCATCTTCCTAACACCAACCCTTGCCCTTGGCCTATGGCAGCAATTTTCCACATGGAAAATTTCTATTTTTCAGACCTCAGTTTAAGTAATTTTCTAAGGGGTCTCTGTTAAACTTTCCTTCGGGGTGGTAAGGAGGGCATCATCACAGCACTTCCAAGGTAAGGCTACACCTGCATGGTGGCTGAAGTTCTGCACATGATAATTCCTAACACAAGTGCTCAGGTTCTTGGGCAAAATGTAGAGCCTTAATTCTCCCAAGTTCATGGTTTTAGGAGTGAAAAATTAAAAGATCAGTGTAAGAAAATGTTAACTTTTTGTGTGTGTGGGTCTATACATATATAAAGCTTAAAGTATAGTTGCAATTATATATATTCACCATGTATTTATATATGTAACATTCAAATATGATTGGAATTATATACCTAAAATACATATGTATGCATATACACAGTATGTTCAGGATCTAAAGTTATTTTCATTTTTGTCTTGTGCGTGTGTGTTTTCTGTATTTTCTTATATGTTTAATGAGCATACATTACGACTAAAATTAAATACTTTATAGGATAGGATGAAATACATTTCAGTAAAATAGCAGAAGAGCTTATGCCAAGTAAAATATAATTTAGCACTTTAATAAAGACCCAAGATGAAAGGAATTATGCAAATTAATAATATAATTCAGCATGTGTTCATTGAATAAAAGCAGAGCCTATTATGTACTCAGCCACAATATTTTTATAAATTTATTAACATTGTATTAAATAACAAATAAGAGTTAAGGTAAAATAAAATAGGTAGGGATTAGACATGTATGTTGCTGAATATGAAAGAATGGCATTTGTTAAGAGGACTACATTCAATGAGAAATAATAAAAGTATGTTAGATTTATCCATGTTTTCTAGACATCCAAAGGAGATAGGGGTGAAAAGAAAAGTGACTGTGAACAGCAAATTAGATGTGAATTTGCAGTCTGTGCTGGCAGTTAAAAAAATTGCTGTGCTATTTGGGGTTAGAAAGGCATCATGTCATGAACCAAAAAGAGAAGTAATTGTCTGTCTCTCTTCACTATCGAGAAGACTGTACCCGGAATACCATATTTAGTTTTTAAAAATCATGATCCTAAAAACCTGAAAATATAGCAGTTTCAGAAAAGAACAGAAAATGTAAGAGGAAATAAGATCGTAACTGAGAATTTAAAATGAAATGAATTAAGTATGTACAAATAAATTGGTAATAAGGTAATTGGGTAAAGAAATAGGAAAGGACTCCAAAGAATGAGAAAAAAATGGGTACAGAAAACTGATGGAAATGTGTACAGAATAGTCTAATTATGCAATTTTGTCAATTATACAAGTAATGTTCAGAAATTTTAGAGTTTAAATCCATGAGTAACCTACATGCTGCTTTGCATATGGAATTTGTTTATTGATCATTATTATACTTATGTTTGTTTATTGATATTTATTATATTGTTTATTGATCATTATTATACTTATATTGAGGTAAATCAGGAGAAAATCATATCCATTTAGCACAATAGTAGAAGAATTTAAAATGCCTTTTTTGTTTACCCTTCATTTAATAATAAAAATAATAATATTGGTGCTTTTCTACTACCAATACTCTGAAAAAAATGCTCATAATAGATTTATTATTTTTTAAATTAACAATAATATTTGTATACAATAAAGTAAATTAACAAGACCCTGCAGATACTGTTCATAATGCCCTGAAGACACAGTGCCCCACATTTTGAAGTTTATGTACGAAATAGGTGAAAACACACTTAATGAAACTTGATGATGTTCAGCATGACTTTCAATGAAATAGGGGTAGCTTATAAATCACTCTGGCTCCTGTGAGAATGTGCCTTGCAGACTTCCAACTACAGAGATTTTAATTGACCAAGGGCCTGAGCAGTTGTGTTCTCCCATCCATCAAAATGTTTGCTCTAAGACTGGGATCACATGGGCTATTTGAGTCAATACTGAGTGTGGTATGGAGACTAAGGGAGACCCATTCTTGGGAGATATAGGGATCCTCTGATCACTAACCTTGACTCAAGGACTCCCTGAGAGCCTTGCCAAATATTTTTATTCAGGGAGTGATGTGCATTGTAGTTTAACTCCTCCACCCTTTTGCAGTTTATACCCGATTTTCTCTCAGGAGTGTTTCCATTAATACTTATATGTTTATTACCATTTAGGTGTGCAACTCATGGAGGACCTAGACTAATATAATCACATTTCTCACTTCTACTCCTTGAAGTTGATCTGTTCAGACAGTTTCCAGGTGTGGATAGTTGACATATCTGGCAATTATCATTTTTGTATTAAATATGATTTATATAACAGCTATATTATAGCAGGATGGTAGACTGAGCTTATGATTACCTAACCCTAATTTAAAAAATAAATTTAAAGGGAATAGGACAGGGCCATAAAAATTATGAAGAAAATATGGGACAAAATTTTTCAAGAATTTGTTAAGGTTATGAGAGAAAAAATTCTTGACAGTATGAAGAGATTTTGAGAAGTTTGGATGAAAACACATTTTTAAAAAAGACAAAGAAAAATTGTTTGTATAAATATGTTAACAATTAAGTTTGTATACAAGAAAATTGGAGGCCTCACACTTTCACATTTCAAAACTTACAAAGCTATAGTAGTGAGAACAGTGTAGTACTGGAATAAGGACAAGCTTCGAGACCAATGGAATAGAGCTGAGAGTTCAGAAGTAAACCCAAACATCTTATGGATCAATTGCTTTTCAACAAGAGTGCCAAGTCCATTCACTGAGAAAAGAATAATCACTTCAGCAAATAATGCAGGAAAACAGGATATCCACATGCAAAAAGAAAAGAGAGTGGACCCCTACCACATACCAAATACAAATATTAACCAAAAATGGACCAAATACCACATAAGAGCTAAAACCATAAAACTCTTAGAGGAAAGCATAGGGAAAAATCTTCAGTACCTTGTATTAGGCAATGGATTCTTAGATATTACACCAAAAGTATAAGCAACAAAAGAAAAAAAATTGTACTTCATCAAAATTAAAAATTTTTATGCACCAAAGGACATTATCAAGAAAGTGGAAAAACAACCTGGAGAATGGAAGAAAATAGTTACAAATCATGTATCTGATGTGGGTTTTATACCTACAATATTTTTTAAAATGCTACAACTCAACAAAAAATAAGGGAACTACCCAATAAAAAATTGAGTAAGGGACCTGAACAGACATTGCTGAATAGACATTATGGCCAATAAGGCCATAAAAATTAGCCATTGGGGGTAATCTTAAAAGGAAAACCCAGCAAAGGGGTCATGGGAAATAAGCAACAAATGTGCAAAGTAGAGACTGACTTTCAATGCCCCAACAGTAATCTAATGTGCTTGTTAGATTGATTGGTCCTGGCCTACCTTTCTTTCCCAGTTGTCTCTCAAACAGGCATTCTATACCCACAACCATATCTTATCTCAGCATATTGTTGTAGAATTTGAGAGAGGTTCAATTATTTGCCTATAGAAAGGCCAGGACTCAGGAATGATTTTGAGAAGAAAAATGGTTTATTGACAGCCGGCCAGACTCGGGAGCTTTCTGTTACAATCCAGAGCCCGGAACAAGATTTTCAAATTTCTTTTATACAGAGAGGAAAGGCCAAATGGTCCCTTTGTTTCAGTTCTCAATAGGCTCGAATTAGCATATTTATCTTCCACATCTTAGGTAAGCTTTTAGCAAGGACTCCAGACATTCTAGATAAGCTTTTAGCACATTTGGTTTGCATTTCCCCTAAATACTTAAAGTTTATAGACCTTGCTTTGTTAAACTGTTTCCTGGGACTGGAGTTGTTGCCATTGTCACTAAGAGCAGGACTGCAGCCTCTTACCGTTCCACACCCACAAGTCAAACAGCTTAGGTTATCTCTGAAGAGACAAAGAGCCTCCCACCCATAGCCCACATCAATATCAGAGGCCCAGGGTGTTCATATAAATGAAAAGCTCTCACAAGATAGTTTGGTGAAAACCAGGGATTTGGATAAATTAATTATTCAATCTCCTGTCAAAAGTTGTTAGGCAGATTATCTGGGAGAGCACTGTGTCTGAGATACTACCTAGCAGGGATGATCCCTCATTCTGACCAGCATAAATTTAATTGATGAGAAAAGATAACCTTCAAATACTGCCAAATGGAGAAAGGAGAAACATGAGTAGCTCTAGAACACAAAAGAGATGAAAAATTCAGAGCAAATGAAACAAAAAGCAAAAATATGGGCAACACAACTAGACACTTGTCCTGACAAAACCTTCACTCTTGAACACATTATACAAATATGCACCAACACACACATGTAAATGCCCAAAGGATGGGAAATCTGAATATCTGCTTTCTTCAGAATTATCATGGCAAATCTGAGTTTAGGCAAAGTGAAAACTTTCTTGGGGTCTAAACAAATCGCAGGAGACAGCCTTTGCTCCTCATCTTATTCAGTGTTGCTGCTATATTTTCCTGAGCCCGTAAAAACAGTCTGGATACCTGAATTCATTCTTCATATTCCTGGAGTTTAAATCACAACTAGATCTTCTTATCTGATTTAACTTCAATTGTAATGGAAGCACCTTCCATTTGGCCCCCTGTACACCTGCTTCTTTTAGAAAAAGCATAGCCAAACAGTGAGCTAGAGGGTGTTCAGGAGTTGGAAAGTAGAGAGAATAGCAAAAATACACAAAAGAACTGCCTGTTACTCCCAAATGATTTGTCTGAGCCCAGGTGGCTAAGGATCCCTATCGCCCTCAAGGCTATGTTTTAAGAGAGGCCTTAATCTAAGGTACTGCCATCTTTGTTCCCAAGAGCCAAGTGAGACCTTTCTATTTGGAGGTTGCTGTAGGACTCTTACTCATTAATTATTTGAATCCAAATGAGTATTTTTGTTTGTTTGTTTGTGTTGTTTTGCTTTTTAGAGGCACTGGAGATTGAACCTGGGACCTTGTACATGCGAAGAAGCAGGCACTCAACCACTGAGCTACACTCCTTCCCACTGGATGTTCTTTTGAACTCTCTGCCTTCAGTTCTTCTGGGGTCAAATTACCCAGCTTCTTTGATAAATGATCAGTCATTCTTAAAGCATGCCTGCATAGCCTTCAAGAGATTTCTCTTCTGGCATCATTGGTCAGTGCCTATTCGCTAACATACATACTGGGTGATGAGGACACACAATAGGTTTTTCCAACCACTGCAGGCAGGCACTGCTAAACAAATAAAACTGCCCATTAAGGTTACCTTTCCCCCCCCCCCAGATATCCCCATTTGCAGGATCATAGAATTTTTTCAAATTAAGTGTTAATATCTGGCAGCAACCATCTTTGAACAGCTCATTTACTTCCTTTCCTTAATGAGAGGCACGTGAGGGTCCATAAAAATAGGTCTGACATAAAGGCAGTATGGCTATTTTTTAAAAATTGAAAGTAACAAGTTTTTGTAAAGATATGGAGAAAATGGAACTCTTGTGCATTGCTGATGGGAATGTGAAATGGTACAGCCACTGTAGAAGACATTTTGTCCATTCCTCAAAAAGCTAAAGATAGAATTAGAGTATGATTTAGCAATTCCATTTCTAGGTATATACCCAAATGAATTGAAAGCAGAGATCAAGCAGATGCTTGTACACCGATGTTCACTGCAGTATTATGTTCATAGCTAAAAGTTGGAACCAATTCAAGTGTCTATCTACAAATGAATGGAAAACCAAAACATGATATATCCATACAGTGTGCTATTATTTAGCCATAAAAAGGAATGAAGTTCTGATACATGCTAAAACATGGAGAATCTAGAAAACATGCTAAGTGAAAGAAGCCGGACACAAATGGACAAATATTCTATGACTCCACTTATATGAAATATCTAGCATAAACAAATTCACAGAGACAGAAAGTATTACAGGTTGTCAGGGCTGGGAGGGAGGAGAAATGGGGTTTATTGCTTAAAAGCTCAAGAATTTCTGTTTGCAGTGATGAAAAAATTTTAGTAATGAATGGAAGTGATGGTAGTATAACATTTTAAAAGCAATTAGTGCTTCTGAATAGTACACTTAAAAATCATTAAAAAGACAATTTTTACATTATATATAAATTTACTGCAATAAAAAAATTAAGTATGTATTCTACTAAAAGACCTATACTGATGAAAAAGTGTCCCAAGATAATATATTAAATAGGAAAAAGGAATATTTCATCTTACTAAAAGGTATAGGAATATAAAACACAATCTCTGAGGAACAAAATACACCATGATTTCTGAGAAAATATCTTTAAAGGATTAATATTGAGAATTTGTAAAGAGGTCTTACACAGGGAAATACCAATAAAGGGAAAAAGGAATGGAATTTAAGAATAAACAGTTTAAAGAAGAAATATAAGTGGACAATAGGTATATTAAAAATGCTTAACCTCGGATATGGAAATTAACAATTTTGCAATATGTCAAAATTAGAAATTTAAAGATATTTGATTATGTAATTTTACTTTGGCTGTCTAGAAGTTACCCAGACTTAGAGAAAGATAAATATACAAGCACAAAGCAGGACAGATACTAGGCCAGTATACCCTGCTAAAATACATTTCATTACAATATTACCTAAAATAGTAAAAAATTGGAAATGACTTTTGTATACCTCAGTAAGGGAATAAATTAATGTATTAGACATATTCATATGAAAAAGGTTATACTGCAGTTAAAATAAATCATCTAAATCAAAATGTAACAACATGAATAGTTTTTAAAAGTTGCAACATTATAGGTACAGTATGTAAAGTCAAAATCATAAAATATCAACTTGTTTTAATAAGTTCTAATATAAATAATAATGTAAATGCAGTCAAGATTAAAAATAGTGATTAATTTTGATGAATTAGATGATCTTGTGCTACAACTTTTTGTGTAGTGTTTAATGTTTTAATTCTTGAAAAAAAGATTTGGAGTAATTATGGCAAAGTCTCTCTTGAATTCTATGTAATTTTCTATGTTTGAAATATTTCATAATTTAGAAAAACACTAGAAAAAATGAAGCATTTACATGTTTTCTGCTAGAATATTCGTTCTTTGAAAATATTCAAGTATATAAGTCTTTTAAAATTGAAAATATTATAGATATTACTCTCTAAAAATTCCTTTTTGGAAATTTATCTTGGTAAAAGTAGTTTAAAACTGATGGTCATATAAATCCTTTAGAAGTGAAATGAAATCTCTACCAATTCGTTGAAGTGCATTTAGAAAAGACCTACTTCATCTTTTGCTGTCTTCTATTTAGAAATAGAAGACTTGAAATAATTATTCATGTAAAGATTGTGACATCAATTCTGGCAGTAGTTTTTAAACTTGTTGAATAGACTGTTTTTTTTTAATACTGTTTCTTTGCACTGTCTTAATAGGTATACTTTTTAATTGAAAATGATGGAGTGGAATTGATTCAGAAACAAGGCAGTGATTGTGAATAAAACTTTGATCTGAGGATTATAGACAGGTAAGAATTATTGTATGCTTACATTTATTATTAAAGTGAAACAAGTCCTTATATTTTTAAAACTTTAGGCAGAGTTGTTTTAAAAACATACTTAAAATTAAGCATATACACATGCAAATTTTACTGAATATCTATATCTGAATATTAAATTTAAAAGAATATTTGTTTTGGAGCAAAATGAAAGAAAAGAAATAGGTGCCTCCCCTGGGAAATATGTATAAGTAATCTATGTATATATGTATGTATATATATATATTTGTAATTATTTTCCAGGACACTATGTATTTGTTTACATATAGGGATTTATTCTTCTTTCTAGCTAAGATTCTCACTTTTCTATTCTGCCATGATAGTTTGTGTAGTTTTAATGTAGCATTTTTGAAATGAAATTATAATTATGCATTTTCCTTTCCTGATGAACTGTAGGTTTCCTAAAAGCAGGGTCCATATTTTGTACAGCTTTGCATTGCGGGATTTAATAAAATGATATAACTCTGTGGATTAGATACTCAGTGGATATTTGTGAAAACAATGAAATAATCCATGTCCTCCTCTCTTTAAGGTAAACAGAAATCATGCATATTGTAGACTGCTGTCATTTTTTAGCTTATTTTTTCCTATCTCTCTCTATTCTGCTATTATAGTGCACTTTTTCCCCCTTTAAATCATTAATATATATTTGTTACATAATGGAAAATAATATGGTCAATGTGTTTACATGATATTCATTAATTCAATAAGAGTTTATTTATCATCTACCTTGTACCATGCTCAGTACTAGGCATTGGAATACAATGATGCAAAAAAACAGTTCTAAATAAAGGTTACTTCTAGGTGTCACCTTTCTATAGAATCATAGTTAAATTGATTCTGGGTATGACTTTGGTTTATTAAAAACTATAAGATAACATTTTTTGTTTTCTTATTAGCAGTTTTAAAGTTCTTAAATCTGAAAAATCTGGGCTGAAATGTTTCCTAAATATACTTCCATAAAATAGTCCTATATCCCACTGGCAAATAAGGTGAATATTCTAAAATTTGCCTTTCCTCTGGTTGTCTGATTGGGCTGTTAACCTTCTGGTCCCAGCTGGAAGTAAGAATGTCATGTTTGTTCAAAATGAATAATGAATTTCTAAGTTTCCTTTACTTCAGATTGATTTGGAATAATGGCTTGAGTTGGTTCTTGTATTATTCAGTCCAAATTTGTCTTCCATCACACAGGACAGCCCAAATTTCATTTCAAGAACTAGTTTATGTTTACAGGTTCATCACTATGGTTTTTCGTTTGTTTGTTTGATTTGCTTTACTTTGCTTTCTGAGAAATTATTTGCTTTGGAAAGTATAACAGTTCGGCTCAGAAACTGCAATCGGCAAATGTCATATTCTACTTGTTCTGTGTTTTCCTAAATCTGTGGGGGAAGAGGGAGCTTGCCAAATTGTCAGATTGCTTCACTTTTTTCCTGTGATATGGTTGCCAATTTTAAACATTCATAGCTGAGCAAGTGGGATTTTGAACAATACCTACCCAGTATTAGCTGACAAGCAATTGCTCCTTCTTTCATTCAAGTTCTCTTCTTTCCTGCTTATTAAACTATTTGACACATTTCGGGAATTTTCATTATCTTGTGACTAAAGATATTTCTCATGCATGTGTGGAAACTAATACATAAAATAGGCTTGAAGCCATAGTAATGTTGAGAACATCCTTCTTTCTCAAGGAATAGCAGGGTGGCTCTATTTCTGTCAGTTATTCATCGATCTTTTTCCTCCTGTTTTTAGCAGCATATTTGCTTTGTCATTTTAGATATACTCAAAGAGTGCTGCAAGATCAAGAAGATGGGACACTCTAGATTCTGTTCCCCTTGGGTGTTTCAAGTCCTGCGAAGTACTGCTGATCTTTAACCATAGTGCGGTTAAAGAAATTGCTATTCTTCTCCACTCTTCTGCTCTAATTTCCCTCCCCTACGGCTCTGCATATTGAACAATAATGAATGTTTTCTGAGCTCATGCTGTCCTCTCACCTACTCTCAGTCCCAACAAAAAAAGGGAAAAGTTTTTTGAAGCCCATTTCTTTCTATATTAAGTTCTACCAAAATTCATCCAACTTCATATTGATTTCCTGTGATATTTATTTTTTTCTTGAAAATGTAGATTTAAGAAAGAGTGCTCATTTCAAATAAGCTTTTGGTGAAACATTGCAGAAAGGCTTCTGTGATTTGTGTTGACTTTCTGGCTATGTAAATGAAAAATGATATATAAATATTTCTAAATATGTAAGTCCTTTTTTAACTTACGAGTATTGACTAGAAAAGGCCAGGAGAGAAGTTTCTGGATTGAAGGAAATGCTTTACATCTTGATCGGGAAGGTGATTACATGGATTTATATGTCTCATCTTGTATTTTAAAAAATCATCAAAGTTTATCATAACCTCCAAATAACAATTTGGAATCTACCATATCAGTACTGTTTTAAACAATCAAATTTAAAAAGGCTTGATAACAAAGACATTAAGCCCTAAAGAAATAAATATGTACTTAAAATTTGACAAGAGGTTTGAAGACATGATAGGATATTATCAGAGTAAACATGTTATAAAACATGTCTTTTTTTTGTTTTTTGTTTTTTTTATTGTCTTTTCAAAAAGTTAAATAGATCACATAAAACATTACATTAAAAAACATGAGGTGTGTCTTTGTAGTCCTCAGGAGAAAAAGTACCTGGGGTTGTATTTACTTTGGCTATCTCTGGGACCCTGCTGAGATGTGCATAAATGCACCCTCTGATGACCTCCCGATTCATTTTGAAATCTCTTAGCCATATGAACTCATTTGTCTTTACCATTTCCCCCTTTTATTCAAGGTCCTTTTCTAGTTGCATCACCTGCTGGTGATGGTAGTAATCCCTTGGTGCCAGGGAGGCTCATCCCTGGGAGTCATGTCCAACACTGGGGGGAAGGTAATGCATTTACATGCTGAGTTTGGCTTAGAGAGTGGTCACATCTGAGCAACATGGAGGTTCTCAGGAGGTAACTCTTAGGCACCCTGCAGCTCTATGCCTAGTTGAAATTTCAAGCACACAGGCTCATAAGCATAGTCATCAGCATCAAGGACCCATCACTGGACTATCCTTCTTCACTGGTCTTTGCTCTTGCACTTGGGGATTGTTGCTGCTCCATTGGGGAATGTGATGGAGCTCCCCCAGATGGAAGCTCAGTACTCCCTCAGTTGCCCTGTGTAACTCTATCCACTATGACAATAACCAACAAACCTCCAAACATATGTATATGTCCTATTTGCATGCCCTGAAGAACTCCCTCCCACCCATGCATCCCCATCAATGACACCCCACATTAGTGCTCCTCTCTTGCCATAGTCAAACCTCTCTGTGATCCAAAACTTCTTCAAAAATGAAGTCTAATATATTACTAAATTCAATTAGTAGGAAAATGAGATCGTATTGACAGATTTAAACATTAGAAGGAGAATACATAATTTAAAAAAACTAAAATAAAGTAAAATATAAATTGGGGTCTCAAAAAATGAAAAATATCATAAAACTTTGTTTTTGATATTTTGCCTTTCCTCACAGTAATAGATGTTGCTTTGCATGTACAGTGGCAAGGCAATCTCCCCCACTCTTTCCTCAGTGTCTGCACCCCTTTTTTTTTAATTTTTGATTTTGTCTTCTGAAAAGTTTTAGATCACAGTAAAGTCACATATACAGTATAGGGGACTCTGATATACTCAACATCAAACCCTTTTCCCCCTTCCCCAACAACGAATTTTTTACATGTGGATGTTATATTTGCTACAGCTGATGTACAGATATTGAAACATAGCTACCAACCATGGTTCCATTATGGCTTACATTATGGTTTATATTTTAGATTGTTCTCTTTTCTGAATTTTTGATTACATTATGGTTTACATTTTAGACTATACACTCTTATAAATTTTTGGTGAAATTTAACATGGCTTATATCCATCATTGCACAATCTCATGGCACACTTCCATTGCCCCCCAGTTACCCCCTCTTTGATCTATTCTATTTCTCTCTCCCCCTCCTTTCAAGGCCGATAGTGACAACCAAGCTTCACTACTTGACATACAAAAGTCACAGGTATGTACAACATTGCTAAGGGCTTGACGCTTTAGTCTGTTCTCTCCATTGGGCTCCCCCAGATGGAAGCTCAGTACTCCCTCAGTTGCCCTGTGTAACTCTATCCACTATGACAGTAACCAACAAACCTCCAAACATATGTATATGCCCTATTTGCATGCCCTGAAGAACTCCCTCCCACCCATGCATCCCCATCAATGACACCCCACATTGACCCCCATGCTCTCAAGAGACACCTTTTCCTCTATTTGAGAATATCAGGCCTCCCCAGGATGGGGTTACAACACTTTCCCACACACTGTATTTGTCTCCACCCACTGATATAATCCAATATGACAAGATGAGTGCTCACGCATTCCCTAGAAGCCTGCCCCAGGGGCACCCTTTGTCAGTTGCCCCCTGTCAAATACCTTAAGCAAGTAACTCTTCCTTATTATATTTTCTAAAGAGTTTTCTCAACATTATAGTTTCTACCATGTACCTGACAATCCCCATGTTCACCCACTCCCCCAAACCTTCCCCCCAATTCCATGGGCCATCTGACCCATCCTTCCAACCCTAGCCCCCCTCAAGCCTGCAAAGCCCCATCCAGTAGTATTCCTATGCCCCTGTCTTATCCATTCACTGCACAACTATTTAGCTCCACTGTATCATAGATTTTGCCTGTGTAGGCATCAGCTCACAACCTTCCTCTCCCCGCTGATTTCCTGTAAGCCTATCGTCCAGTCTCCAGCTCTCTATGACAGCTTGATTTCCTTAATTCAAATCAGAGTGGTCATGTAGTATTTGTCCTTCAATGCCTGGCTTGCTTCACTCAACATAAGGTCCTCAAGATTCATCGATGTTATCCCATGTGTTAGTACTGTAGTTTTTCTTACAGCTGTGTAGTATTTCATTTTATGTATATACCCACATTTTGTTTATCCATTAATCTGTTGATGGGCATTTGGGTTGATTCCAACTTTTGGCAATTGTGAATAACGCTGCTATGAACGTTGGTGTTCATATATCAGTTCGTGTCCTTGTTTTCAGCTCTTCTGGGTATATACCCATCAGTGGAATTGCTGGGTCATATGGCAAATATATAGCTAGTATTTTGAGGAACCACAAAACTGTCTTCCAGAATGGCTGGATCCTTCTACATTCCCACCAGCAGTGGATGAGGGTTCCCATTCCTCCATATCCTCTCCAACACTTGTAGTTTTAATAGGTGCCAGTCTTATGGGCATAAGATGGTATCTTATTATAGTTTTGATTTGCATTTCCCTAATAGTAATGTTGAGCATCTTTTCATGCTTTTTAGTTGCTAGTGTTTCTTCTTTGGAGAAGCATCTGTTCAAATCTCTTGCCCATTTTTTGAATGGGTTGTCTTTTTATTTTCAAGATATAGGATTTCTTTATATATATTGGATATTAGGCTCCCATCAGATATATGGTTACCAAATATTTTCTCCCATGGGTAGGTGCTCTTTTCACTTTCTTGATAAACTCCTTTGAGATGCAAAAGGCTTTCATTTTGAGGAGGTCCCATTTATCTATTTTTTCTTTCACTATTCTTGCTTTGGATATGAAGTTCATGCAGCCATTTTCTATTAGAAATTTCCATAGATGCTTCCCTATATTGTCTTCGAAGGTCTTTATGGTCTTGGCTCTTACATTTAGATCTTTGGTCCATCTTGAGTTGATTTTTGTATAAGGTATGAGATGATAATACTCTCTCATTCTTTTGCTTATGGATATCCAGTTCCCCAAGCACCATTTGTTGAAGAGACCATTCTCTCCCAATTAAGTGGGCTTTGTGGCCTTGTCAAATATCAGATGACTGTATATGCGAGGATCTATATCTGAACTCTCAATTCCGGGTCAGTGTGTCTATCCTCATGCCAATACCATGTCATTTTGACCACTATAGCCTTGTAGTATGTTTTAAAGTCAGATAGTGTGAGTCCTACAATTTCATTTTTCTTTTTCAAAATGTCTTTGGCTATTCAGGGTTTCTTTCCCTTCCAAATAAATTTCATAGTATGTTTTCCAGTTCAGTAAAAAATGCTGTGTTGATTTTTATTGGGATTGCATTAAATCTTTAGATTAGTTTCAGTAGGATAGATATCTTAATGACATTTAGTCTTCCTATCCATGAATAGGGAATATTCTTCCATTTGTTGAAGTCTTCTTTGATTTCCTTTAACAGTGTTGTGTAGTTTTCTGTGTATCAATCTTTTACAGCTTTAGTTAAATTTATTCCTAGGGATGTGATTTTTTTTAGTTGCTATTGTAAATGGTATTTATTTCTTGATTTCCTCCTCAGATTGCTCATTATTGGTGTACAGAAATGTTAATGATTTTTGTGCATTGATCTTATAACCTGCGATGTTACTGAACTCATTTATAAGTTCTAGAAGCTTTGTTGTAGATTTCTCAGGACTTTCTATGTATAGGATCATGTTGTCTGCAAATAGTGAGATTTTGACTTCTTTTCCAATTTGGATGCCTTTTATATCTGGTTCTTGCCTCAGTGCTCGAACAAGTGCTCTAACACAATGTTAAATAGGAGTGGTGATCATGGGCATCCTTGTCTCATTCCTGATCTTAGAGGGAAGGATTTTAGGATTTCACCATTGTAAATGATGTTAGCTGTGGATTTTTCATATATATCCTTGATCCTGTTCAGGAAGTTTCCTTCTATTTCTATCTTTTGCAGTGTTTTTATGAGGAAAGAGTGCTGTATTTTGTGAAATGCTTTTTCTGCATTTATGATAAGATCATGTGATTTTTTCCATTTGATCTCTTTATATGGTATATTACATTGATTGATTTTCTTATGTTGAGCCATCCTTGCATACCAGGAATGAAACCCACTTGGTCATGGTGTATAATGCATTTGATGTGTTGTTAAATACAATTAGCAAGTATTTTGTTGAGGATTTTAGCATCTAGGTTCATTAGAGAGACTGGACTGTAATTTTCCTTTCTCGTGTTGTCTTTGCTTGGCTTTGGTATTAGGGTAATGTTGGCATCATAGAATGAGTTAGGCTATGTTCCTTCTATTTCAATATTTTGGAAGAGTTTAAGCAAGATTGGTGTTAGTTTTTTCTGGAATGTTTGGTAGAATTCACCTGTGAATCCATCTGGCCCAGGACTCTTCTTTTTTGGGAGGTTTTTAATGACTGTTTCTATATCTTTACTTGTGATTGGTTTGTTGAGATCATTAATTTCTTCTTTTATCAGTGTAGGCTGTTTATGTATTTCTAGGAATTTGTCCATTTCTGCTAAATTGTCCTCCTTGTTGGCATATAGTTTTTCAAAGTATTCTCTAATGATAGCAGTTATTTCTGTGGGGGTCAGTGGTGATAGTCCCTTTCTTGTTTCTTATTTTGTGTATTTGCATCTTCTCTCTTTTTTCTTTGTTAGTCTAGCTAAGGGTTTGCCAATTTTATTGATCTTCTCAAAGAACCAGCTCTTTGTTTTGTTTATTTTTTCAAGTGCTTTCTTATTTTCTATTTCATTTAATTTTGCTCTGATCTTTGTTTTTCCTTTCTTTTTCTCTTCTTCCTTTGGGGTTAGTTTGTTGTTTTTTTACTAATTCCTCCAAGTATGCAGTTAGGTCTTCCATTTGAACTCTTTCTTCTATTTTGATGTATGAATTTATGGTTATGAATTTCTCTCAGTACAGCTTTTGCTGCATCTCATAAGTTTTGACATGTTGTGTTGTCATTTTCATTAGTTTCAAGGTAGTTAGTGATTTCTTTTGAGATTTCCTCCTTGACCCACTGTTTTTCTAAGAGTGTGTTCTTTAACTTCTATACCTTGATGACTAATCTGAGTCTCTGGTCCTTTCAGATTTCCAGCTTTATTTCACTGTGGACAAAGAAATTATTTTGTATGATTTCAATCTTTCGGATTGAGACTTTCTCTGTGGCCTAGAACATGGTCAGTCTTGTAGAATGATCCATGTGTGCTTGACAAGAATGTATATCCTGCTGTATTTGGGCGTCATGGTCTGTACATGTCTATTAGGTCCAGATCCTCTAATATATTATTCAAAGTGTTTGTTTATTGATTCCCTGTTGAGGTGTTCTGTCTAATGGGAATAATGGTGTGTTAAATTCCCCCACTATAATTGTAGAGGCATCTATGCCTACACTTAGTTTTTCTAGTGTTTGCCTCATATACATTGAGGTGCCCTGGTTAGATGCATAAATGTTCATGATTTTTCTTTCTTCTTGAAAGATTACCCCTTTACTAATATGTAGTGTCCATCTTTGTCTCTCACAATAGTTTTGCATTTTGTCTGATATTAGTATATCTACTCCTGCCCCTTTTTGGTTATTGTTTGCTTGTAAGATAGTTTTCCAAACATTCACTTGCAATCTCCTTGTATCCCTGGGTCTAAGCTGGGTATCTTGTAAATAGCAATATATGGGTCATATTTCCTTATCCATTCTGCCAATCTGTGTCTCTTGACAGGTGAGTTTAATTAGTTAACATTCAGTGTTATTACTCTCAAGGAAGTACTTACATTAGCCATATTTTCTTTGGATTTTTGTATGCCATATATTGTTTTCATTTCTCCTTTTTTTTTTTCTTATAATCTCCTCCAACTCTGCCTCTCCTGTTTTTTTTTTTTCTTTCCTCCTGCAGAACTCCCTTTAGCATTTTTTGAAGGGCAGGTTTCTTATTGGTATACTCTCTTAATTTCTGTTTATCTGTGAATATTTTTAACTCTATCATTTTTGAATGCCAGCTTTGATGGATAGAGTATTCTTGGCTGGAAATGTTTTTCTTTTAGTATCTTGACTATGTCATACCACTGACTTCTTGCCTCCATGGTTTCAGATGAGAAGTCAGCATTTAATCTTATTGAGCTTTCCTTGTATGTGATGGTTCTCTTTTCTCTTACTGCCTTCAGTACTTTCTCTTTGTCTTGAGCATTGGATAATTTGACAGATATATGTCTTGCGGTAGGCCTATTGGGATTTATACTGTTTGAGATGTGTTGGAGATCTTCAATTAGTTGTTCAATGTTCTGTTCCTCTTCCTGGTTTTTAATTTGTTTATTGGACTGGGGTAAGTCTTTCTGATTATTGGTTGGATTTGTACTTTTTTGTTGCTGTCTGGTCATCATTTTATCTTGGTGGGTTTGTTCAGTCAATTAGCTTCTCCCTCTAGTCTCAGGTTTTTAAAGTGCTGTTTTTGTGTGTGTGTTAACTTTTCTTTTGACACTTTGTTCTTCTTATTCTTTTACCTTGTTTTTGTCTAAGTTACCTTGAGGGGAAAAGATTAGGTCCAGGGAAAGCAAAGCAGGTAAGAAAAGAGGAAGTATAATAGTAGTATTGGTAGTAAATGTTAGCAGAAAAACTGTGTAAGAGCTAGGAGAATAAATATTAAACTCATGTAAGCAGTGTATAGTTAAAGGAATAAGAAAGTGGAGTACCTACAATGAAATAGGAAACTGAATAAGGAGAAGAATATAGTATGAATTAAAAGGCTGGTGAGATCAGGAAAGAGGGAAAGAGAAAAGAAAGAACAATAAGATAAAGAGTTAATAAAAGAGAGAAACCAGAAAAGAAGTGTTAGATGTAAAAAGCCAGAAGAATTGGGGGCTAACTAAAAAGAGGGTATGTAAGAGCAACAACAGAAGGTGGAAGATAGAGAGATGTAGGAAGGAAAAGAGATAGTGTTGGTAGCCAAAACCAGTACACACAGAAAAGAGGAGGTTGAGGATGAGGAAGCACAGGAAACAATAGATAAGCCAGCAGCACCTAATTGAAAAAAAGAAAAAAAATAAGAAAGAAGGAAAGAAAGAAAGAAAGAAAGAAAGAAAGAAAGAAAGAAAGAAAGAAAGAAAGAAAGAAAGAAAGAAAGAAAGAAAGAAAGAAAGAAAGAAAGAAAGAGTGGGGTGATAGGATGGAAAGACAAGATAAGAAAAAAAAAACACAAGCCCTCAAACAAGCGGTCAAACAAACAACAACAACAACAACAACAAAAACAAACTTCCCTCTTAAGCTCATTTCAGGAAAATAAAAGACCCAAAGGAAGCTAATACAAGGGTATTATCTGTGTTTTCCCCCTCTCAAAAAAGTCCCCTTCCAAGGGCAGGATAGACTTTTTGCAATTGAATCAACTGACTAGGAATCTGCCCTTCCCCCTCTCTCCCTTTCTCCCTTCCCTCTCTCTCAGGCATCAGGAAGCCCTTGTGAGAGCTCCCCTCTGAAATTCAAGTGGGGCCCTGGTGAACCAAACCACCATGGAAAATAATGACTCTTAGTCTCTTTGAGGGAGAGCACCCACACCTTACCCGGGATCCTAAATATGCTCTTGGGAGCCTACCAAGCACTTCCTACTCTCCCCCTCCCTTAGGTGTGTTGCACAGGACTAGTTAATTGCCTGACTCCACCTTCTCCTAGAAGTAACCTTAGAGTTAAGGTAAATCATACTGCCTCAGCAGATTCACTTCTCCCCTCCTCCTGGTTTCTCCTTAAACCAGCTGGTATGTTCGTCAAAGTTCAAAAAGGGGTGTCAGGGCAATTGAACCCCTACTCATAGGACCCCTCTCCAACCTTCACCAGAACTCTCCCACTCTCGGAGTTTTTCTCCTCTGGCTGTGTGACAGGGGAGGTTTGGGGAAAGCTAGGGCTTCTTGCCCTGGGGGAGGGCAGGACCTGCGGTTTTACCTCGAGCTATCACTCTTCTTGTCCTGCTCTCTCCAGATCGAAGTCCAGCAGCCTCCTGCTTTGTGGGTTCCCCAAACAGCTTACTGAGGCAGGATTTTGTCCCCACTCAGCCATTTTTTGTAGGAAGGATAATATGGGTTCTCTTACTCTGACCTAAAACATGTCTTACTATAGTTAATCATGAGCCATAGCCAGTCCAAAAATGAATAAACTATGATTCATAACTCAATTTCATCTATAAAATATGATAGCTATATATATGCATTGGTGGGGGATTGGTGGGAAAGAATATAAAACTTTTCTTATGTATCATTAAGTTCTGCCAAAATTCACCCAATTACGTATGGATTTCCTTTGATACTTGTATTTTTTCCTTGAAAACGTCCATTTTTGTAGAAAATAACCTGTAGAGATTAAAACAAAAGAATGACAAATCCATGGAGGGAGGAAAAAAAAGTTAGATTTTTCAATATGTTTCAACATTTCTTTAAATAAAGGAAAGAAAAATACTATTGATTGGCATTTAGAAGATCTGACTTTTAAAATTATGTCCCGTTAGCAGAATTTTGCAGAATATCAAGGAAATTAGTAAATTCAGGAACTACTAAAATCAGTGCAAAAGAGGAAAATTTAAAGTACAGTATTTGGCTCTGCAAGGAATGTTATTTATTAGTCATAATAATGTAAATTTGTTAGGAAATTACATCGGCAATGATAATTATCATTAAATAACATCAGAAATGGATAAATCATGAACTAGCAGTATATTAGTTTTCGAGGGCTGCCATAACAAATCACCAAAAACTTGGTGGCTTACAACAACAGAAATTATCTCTTTCTCACAGTTCTGGAGGCTAAAAGTCCGAAATCAAGGTGTTAACAGGATTATTCCTTCTCTAAACGCTCCTGGGAAGAATCTGCCCTTCCTCCCCCCCACCCCCACCCCCTGCAGGCTCCTGGCAATTGCCATGTTCCCTGGCTGGTAGCTGCATCATTCTTAGCTCTGCTTCTGCATTCATTTGGCCCTCTTCCCTCTGCATCTCTGTCTCTCTGTGTGTGCCTTCTCCACTAAAAAAGATGCCAGATTTAGAGCGCACTCTAATCTAGTAACGAGATATGTCTTTACAACAGCATTCTTGAGGGTGGGGTGCCAAGGTTTTTCCTCTTTCAGTATGTAAGAGGATTTCTTAAGATCCAACCTTAGATATTTTTTCCTCTCATTAAGCAATCTGTGCCTTTCTCATCTGTGTTTCTCCCCAACCCTAATCCTTGGGGTAGAGTGATGTCCCTTCTTCAGTGTTGTTTGGTGTTTCCTTCTCTTGGACTAATTTCCAGGTATTTTCACAATATATGAATTTCTTATTTATAGCAAGTAGGAAATATTTACAAAATCATAAGAGCTAAGGAAAAAGGAACTGTGTCAGGGAAAAAAAATGACACCAGACCTAGTAGTAGTTGTTTTAATGCAGTAGACTAGCAGTCATGTATTTTTCTTCTGTGCTATATTTTCTGAATATACCATAACTAAAAATATACTTCTTTATGTAAACAAATAATAATTTTTAAAAAGCCTTCATTGGTTTACCCTTAATTCTCCATGGTGCCTCAGACAGCCATTGGGCATAGAGTTCCAGTATTTTTCCATGCTCACAATTTTTGAGTGTCTTATCTACTGCAGTTAGATTTCCCTTTAACTACCTAATCCGGGGCTGTGTGCTTCTTGCCAACTTAGACCTCACCCCAGAACACAAGGCTACTGCCAGCTTGCTCCATTCTGACCATCTGGCTCTCTCTCAGATGTCCAGCAGGGTTTCTCTGCGCTTCCAACTGGGAGGACATTTTTCTCAGAACACCTGAGCCTTTGCTGGTTTCAGGTATAATCATTGCTAGGAAAGGAAGTCGTGTTCAGTTTTGCACAGAAGGTTTCCAGGCCATTTTACAGTTTAACTATATTCCAAATATTTGTTATAGGTGGCACTTGTTTTATAAAACAAAACAAAACAAAAACTTCCAAAATAGTGTCTTTTAATAGATGACGTAGGCACTTGAGATGGTGGTAACTTTATTTAATGTGGATTTGGAAATTTCGACTGCCCCGCACCCTCTTTGGGAGTTCATTGCTTTGACAAAATTTCCCTCCTACACTGTAAGTTAATGTATTCTTGTCCTTATAGATCCTGATTTATTAATTTATTTAGTCTGGAAACTTCATTTACTTGACGATACCTTTAATTCAGCTGGAATGTGAAATTGTGATTTTCTAGAATATTAGCTGCTAAGAATTCTATTTTCTCTTATGGAAATGAGATATGAGTTTGAGACCAAATAAGGTCTCAGCATGAAAGCAGGATTTATATTCTGCTTAGAAACACTTTGAGGTTATGTTTTTAATCACTTTTCATACAGGTGACACAGGAGTCATGTACTTTTTGGAGGTATATGATTTGTGTGCACAATGGCATGTTTAACATATTTCAGTGACTAGAAATTTTATTATGAGATACATTATATTGGGCAAGTTGCCAATTCAATAGCTTCAGTAATCTTTACTAATTTTGTGAAATATAGGTTGATAAAATAAGCATGCAGACTGATAATGTATTCTAAAATTATTTTGCCCTTCCCTCACTTCTCTTTTCCTTGCTTTGGTGCTAATATGAACAGATAATGATTAAGATTATTCAGACTTCCACAAACAACCTGAAGAAAGGTGACCTTTTTGCTTCACCTGGACCAGCTCTCCCAATCAGCACTTAATTACAAAGCAGCCATTTTGACAGCCATATTTATTTATGAGCATGTAGTTCTGGATTTTTTAATTTTCCTTCTCTGTAGTAGTAGCTGTAGGTGAAGAAATGTCTATTTATCATGCAAGTTCCCGGAGAGAATATTGTTTGAACTAATGTTTTATAGATCCTAACACTATGCCAAAGTCTTAAGGTAGCTGAACGCTTTTTAATAATAGAGTAACATATTAAATCATATACTCCATTTCTTCCCTAAGATGAATGAGGTAAAGGGGGAGTAACTGATAGGGTCAGAGTAAATTTGGCAGATTTAGCTGTATCCTTTAGAAAGACTGAACACATTGTCTCCAAGGGTGAGCAATGTGAAGCAAAGTGCAAAAGTTCTCCCTAAAGTTCTTTAGAATCATCCATAAAACTCCTCCTCCTCAGCCCTACGTTCAACTCGAGTATCTGCAGGCTCTACTTACTGAGCATGGATCTAAACATTTTTTTAAGGATTGATGTTACAATTGAGAATCCGATGAATTCTAAGAACACCACCATCCCAAGAATATATATATATATATATATGCACATCACACAAAACTTTGCATATAATTCCATTCCACCGGAGGCCTAATCGTAGATTCCATGCTTACTGGTTTTCTGAAAATGTTTTGTTAATTATGCCTCCCTCTGGAATATTTTCTGAGTTTTCTTCTGTGGAATCACCTTTCCTCCATCCTCAGTCCTTGACTTTGAGATGTACTGCCCTAATCCCTTGCTCTATATGGGTGGCCACAGTGCCTAGGCTTAGGCCATATGATTAATTTAGTGATAGTTATATGACCCAAACCAAGTATATGAGAACCAATTTGGAGAATGTGGGGAAACTACTAGAAAAATAAACTTTAAAAAAATGTTCTGAATAAACTAAGTTTGGACATGTTAGCAACTGCCATGAGAAGTCTAGAATCAATCCCAAAGAAAGAACACAGAACAGAGTCAAGAGGAAAAAGGGAAACTGGCATGGGATAACATCATTTGAGTCCCTGAATCTAGCAATGTCTACAGAAAGCTATCACCCAGGACTTTACCTAGTAGAATCTAAGACTCCTTTTTCAAGCTTTAGCAGGATATAATTGTATATCTGTCAGCTGCAACCACAAGTCCTACTCAATGCACTCAGATACTGGGGAAGGGGTGTGATTACATACAAGAGAATGAATCCAAATTCCTTGTCTTGGCAAGAAACTTCTCTCAGGAAATCAGGAGATTTTCCTTTCCAAGTTGCAATGCACTTCTAAGTGGAAAACTAATACAGTACCTAGATGGAAGATGGCTTTTGACCATGTAAGCATGAAGGAGAGCATGAAGCCCAGCATATTGATTTATATGACCATATTTAAACTCATTAATCTCAGATTTCAGAATCTGTTGGATAAGTAAAAATGAAAAATGAAGGTCATTTCATGGCTTTTATACTATTTTTCATTTTAAAATTCTGAACATGATGATTAAATCTCCATTCAACTACTTAAAATATATTAAAAATATCCAAAAATCTGTATGAGTTGAATCTGATTTCCTGCATTGCTTTGAAAAGTCAAATGGTCATACAGTATACCTTAGTGTCTTGCCTAAAACACCATGGGAACAGGTATTTAGGAAGAGGGATGCCCATCTCTCTTATAAAACTGTCAAGTGCATCCAAGATGGTGTGTAGTGCAAGATCAAGCACAGCAAATTTACATTGGCAAGCAAAGAAAAGGTTTCAGATAGAAGGTAGAAACCATGATTTCAAATGTCAGTAGTTTCAGACAAAAGTCACTCTATAGCAAAGAGGAGAGTAATTAGGAGGTGATAGTATACATTGTGAGGGAAAATGCACAATTTAGTCTCAGGTAAACTTGGACTTGATCCTTGGCTTTGCTAGTTATTACCATCATCACTTCTACAAGTGTCATAATATTTTTAAGCCTCAATTTTCTCATCTGTAAAATGAGGATAATAGACCTATGTTATAAAGTTGTTTGTGAGAATTAAGTGAACTGCCAACTGTCTTCTTATTTGAGCTTCAGACAATGAGTTCATGCGTGAAAAGTGCTTAGCAAAGCACTTGACCTAGTGCTAGCACTTAGTAAATAGTAACTGCCCTTTTTATGATAATTATCATCATAATCATTATAATTAATCCAATCTGTTAGATCCTTGCTTGCACAATAATTCATTCATGGCCATCCTAGTAATTGCTCTACAGGTCATTATGCATTGAGATATCCAGAAGTATTATATTAATTTGCACTCATAGTTGCAAACCAGATACATGGTGTATGAACTAATAGATTCGCAAGCTATTCAGCAGTTATAATGATGCTTGTAGACAAGCTTTTATTGTAAAAAAAAAAAAAAAAAAGCACCCAAAATGAGTATTTACGCTGCTTTTCACAGTGTTTGTGATGTGAATTTCTTTTGAAGTTGCTTTAAATGATGGTGATTTCTGTTTTAAGAGTCTACTTTGGGCCTGGATATGGTAAAGTACAATAATTTAGCAGAAATAAATTTGAGACAGAGAAAAGCCATGCTCCAGACTATCTTAGAATGATGATTTCACTTGATGTTCTTTTGAGATGCCACTTTAAATATGCCATTTCACAATCCATTCCTAACAACCCTACGAGTATTTTGAAATAATAGTCTTGATGGGGAAATAGAGGGGGCCAAGATAATACTTAAAAGCTAAAAATTATCGTTCATGATTACCTACCGTATTTTCATACTTACAATTGAACAAAAGAAAGGTTTTAGTCTAAGTGGAAGCTCCATCTAAAACAAAGTGAAATATTTTGATAGGTGGTTTGAAAGGGATTTGAAAGAAACAAGGGCTACTTATTAAATAAGTGTCTCTTCCTCCTTATGAAAATGCAAGCACATATAGGGTAGGGATTTTGTTTGCTTCTTTCCTGTGATAGCCCCAGTGCCTACAACAGTGCTTGGCACAAGCTGCTCATCAGTATTTTTAATGAATGTATCAGGAAATAAGAACTGAATGGAAATATATCTTTCACAGAAGAGGTTGAAACTGGGAGGCTTCTAGTGGGTCTCAGGTGGGCCAATTTAGTGGTTGGTCTCAGTCTATGAATGGTAAAAAAATAAGTGGGGATGGGTAAATTATACTTAAAAAGAACTCCAAATCCTTAAAGGCTTTGAGAACATGTGTTCTGAAGATTTAATACTTAATTGTAACTTTAATTTTATAAATGTTCCAAGCATGAATCAATGTTTAGCTTTGGCTAACATACAAGACTTCAACAATTTTCTTGTAGAAAAACAAGTTTATTCACTGGAGTCAGACTGATGCCCTTTGAATGTACAGGTATTTCTTGTAGGATATTTATAAAGACTCTTCGAACATTCTACTCCAGAAAAGATGCTGAAAATGGTACACATGTCCTGATATCTCAGATGCTGATGAAAATGTAGAGATAATGTGCTTGTTTGGAAGGACAACGTTTAATACATTGGTCAATGCCATATTACCAGAGTCAGGTTTGAGGATGTTTTTTCTCAAGGGATTGTGTGAAGCAGGAAGTATTTTATAAAAATATTAGAAAAGTTTTTAAAAATACTAAAAGTGAAGGCAGAAATCATACATCTTCGGAAGCATCTTCTTGAGGAAGCTTGCAAAACTTAAGTTTAAGACTTACATCAATAAAATTGCAACATCCCCAATGATATTGAAGTTGCAGAAGGTGAAATGAAGATGAATCTACAGTTGTTAGGTAATAGTATTGAAGAAGGAAAAACAATATCACATTATCAATACCCCTTACAGCCAAGGCTAGCCAGAAATGCCTTGTTCTCTTTTTTTAAAATTTTTTAAAATTTATTTTTCTCCCCTTCCCCCACCCCCAATTGTCTGCTCTCTATGTCTATTCGCTGTGTGTTCTTCTGTGGGAATCTGTCTCTTTTTGTTATGTCATCTTGCTGTGTCAGCATTGTGTGTGTGCGCGGCACCATTCCTGGGGCAGGCTGCACTTTTTTCCCGCTGGGCGGCTCTCCTTACAGGGCACACTCCTTGAGCATGGGGCTCCCCTACGCAGGGGCACCCCTACGTGGCAGGACACTCCTTGTGTACATCAGCACTGCGTGTGGGCCAGCTCATCACATGGGTCAGGAGGTCCTGAGTTTGAACCTTGGACCTCCCACGTGATAGGCGGACGCCCTATCCATTGGGCCAAATCCACTTCCCAATGCCTTGTTCTTGTACAGCCCCTAGTTGCAAAGAAGCAATGACCTAGTTTTGCATCTATACATTGTAGTAACTGTAAGGGTAGAAAATCTAGCAGAAAGCCACACCACAAGAGGGCACTTCCATAAATTTGGAGTAAAATGAAACACATGTACTTTTATCCCTCTTTTTTTTCTTCATTAGAGAAATTCCAGGTTTATAGAAAAGCCATATAAAATTGATTTCATCTCTTGGCTATTGTGAATAATAGTCACTCCTTTAAATTCGTTTGGGTATATACCTAGAGTGGAATTTCTGGGACATATAGAAATTTTATGTTTAGCTTTTTGAGGAATAGCCAAATTGTCTTCCACAATGACTGCTTCATTTTACATACTACCAACAATGATTGAGTGTCCTGATTTTTCCACATCCTCTACAATAGTCACTATTTTCTGTTTTGTTTTGTTTCATTTGTTTGTGTTTTAATATACCTTTTGTTTTTTTAAAGATACTTAGATTACATAAATGTTACATAAAAAATGCCTCACGCCCTACCCCTCCCACACTTTTCAACATTAACAACATTCTTCATTTGTGTGGTACATTTGTTACAATTCATGGACACATTTTGGAGCATTGTCACTAAGCATGGATTATAGTTTACATTGTAGTTTATATTCCTGCACAATTTTGTAAGTTATGACAAGATATGCAATGACCTGTATTTGTCATTGCAATGTTATTCAAAACAATTTCCAAGTCCTGAAAATGCCCCCATATTACACCTATTTTTCCCTCTCCCTCCTCCCAGAATCTTCAGTGGCCACTGCCTCCACATCAATGCCAAAAGTTCTTCCATTGCTAGTCACAATAAGTCTATAGAAAAATAACTGTAAACCTACTCTAGTCCATCATTTATTCCCCAATCCTGAGGATTCTGGGATGGTGGTGCCCACTCCACCTCCAATTGAGAGAGGACTCAGATCCCAAGGGGCAGATGGATGGTATCTTGCTTGCAGTTGCAGACTCTCTCTGTTCTTTGGGATGGTTGTTGTCCATCATCTCCTTGTTAGTTATCCTGGGTGAGTCCAATGAACTGGAAAGTAGGTGTTGCAACTCTCTTGAGATTCAGGGCTCAGCTGGCACATGGACAGCCCAAAGATTTAAGTTTCTTGGATTTTGTATGTGCATTTTTTTTCTTTTTCCTTTTATTATTATTATTTTTTAAAAAATACATAGATCGCACAAAATATTACATTTAAAAATATAAGAGGTTCCCATGTACCCCACTCTCCACATCCTCCATTTATGGAATTTTTTTCTTTATTTCATCTACAGATTGTTCATTAGTAGTATTTAGAAATACTAGTTATTTTTGCATGTTGATCTTGTACCTGCCACTTTGTTGAATTCGTTTTTAGTTCTAGTAGCTCTGTTATGGGTATTTCAGCAATTTCTCTATATAGGAACATGTCATTTGCAAATAGGGAATGTTTTACTTCTTCCTTTCCAATTAGGATGGCATTTATTTATTTTTCTTGCCTAATTGTTCTGGTTAGAATGTCCAGTGCAATGTAGAATAATGGTGGTGATGGTGGGCAGCCTTGTCTTGTTCATGATCTTTGAGGGAAAGCTTTCAACCTTTCACTGTGGATTTTCATATATATCCTTCATCATATTGAGGAAGTTACTTTCCATTCCTTGTTTTCTAAGTATTTTTATCAAAAACAGGTATTGGGTTTTGTCAAATGCCTTTACTTCATCAATTGATGTATCCACGTGTTTTGTTTCCTTTGTTCTATTAATGTGGTATATTGCATTAATTGATTTTATGTTGAACCATCTTTGCATATCTAAAATCTACTTGATCATGGTATTAATTCTTTTAATTGCTGTTAGATTTGGTTAGTTAGTATTTGTTTAGGGTTTTTGCATATATATAAGTAAGGGGTATTTGTATGTGATTTTTAAAATTTCTTCTGTTATCTTTACCTGTCTTTGATATTAGGGGGCTGTTTTCCTCATAGAATGAATTAGGGAGGTTTCCCTCCTCTTCAGTTCTTTGAAAGAGTTTGAGCAGGATTGGGGTTATTCTTCTTGGAATATCTGATAAAATTTGCCATTGAAGCCATCTACTACTGGGCTTTTCTTTGTTAGTAGGTTATTTTTATTACCAATTCAATCTCTTGTTAATGGTCTATTGAGATAATTCAATTTCTTCTTGAGTCAGTGTAGATAGTTTTTGTGTTTCCAAGAATTTGTCAGTTTCATCTAGGCTATCTAATTTGTCAAGGTGCAATTGTTCATAGTATTATTTTATAATTCTGTTTATTTCTGTGAGATCAGTACTACTCTTTCATTTCTGGTTTTCTTTGCCTCTTCTGTCTTTTTTTCTTTTTTAGTCTACTAAAGTGTTCGTTAATTTTACTGACAGAGAACCAACTTTTGTTTTCATTGATTCATTTTTACTGTTTTTTTTTATTCTCTATTTCATTTATCTCTGATTGAATCTTTTTTATTTCCTCTTTCTGCTTTCTTTGGGTTTTGTTTGCTCTTCCTTTTCTCTATCCTTCAGTTGTGATGTTGTATCTCTGATTTCAGATCTTTCTTATCTTTTAATGTAAGCATTTAGTGTTTTAAATTTCCCTCTTAGCAGTGCCTTTGTTGCATCCCATAAGTTCTGGTATGTTGTATTTTCATTTTTCATTTGCTCGAGATATTACCTCATTTCCCTTGTGACTTCTTTTGCCCATTGGGGATTGAAGAGTGCATTGTTTAATTCCCACATATTTGTGAATTTTCTAGTAGTCCCTCAGTTATTTATTTTTTGCTTCATTTCTTTTACGGTCAGAGAAAAAAACGTTGTATGATTTCAATATTTTTAAATTCCTGAGACTTGTTTCATGATATAGCATATGATCTATCCTGGAGAATGACACATGTGTACCATAGAAAAATTTGTATACTGGTGCTGTTGGGTGAAGTGTTCTATATGTGTTTGTTAGGTCTGGTTCTTTATGGTATTGAAGTTATCTACTTTTTTACTGGTCTTCTATCTCAATGTTCTATCCATTATTGAAAGTAATATATTGAATTATCCTAATATTAAGGTAGAACTATTTCTCCCTCAAATCTGTCAATATTTGCTTCATATATTTTGGGACTCTTCCATTTATTTTATATGTACATTTATAATTATATATTTTTGTTGAATTGATCCCTTTATCAGAGTAAATGACCCTCTTTGTCCCTCCTAACAGTTTTTGACTCAATGTCTATTTTATCTAATATTACTCTATCTGCCCTAGTTTATATACTACCTAGTTTTCATACTATAAAAATATGGTATATTTTTCCCCATTCTTTCAGTTTCTACCTATGTGTGTCTATCAATATATGATGAAACTCTTCTAAATAGCATTATGCACTGAATAGTCTAGATTAGCATTTTTTTATACATTTGCATTTAAGAACTTGTAATAAGTTTTTAAAAATGGAGTTACATGAAAAAAATACATACAATAGTAGTATTTTTAATTAATCATATTGTTACCTTTCTAGAAGTCTTTATTTCTATTTATTTATTTATTTATTTATTTATTTATTTCCCCTCCCCACCCCGCCCCAGTTGTCTGTTCTCTGTGTCTATTTGCTGTGTGTTCTTCTTTGTCTGCTTCTGTCATTGTCAGTGGCATGGGAATCTGTGTTTCTTTTTGTTGTGTCATCTTGTGTCAGCTCTCCGTGTGTGTGGCCCCATTCCTGGGCAGGCTGAACTTTCTTTCGTGCTGGGTGGCTTTCCTTACGGGGCACACTCCTTGTGCAAGGGGCTCTCCTATGCAGGGGACACCCCTGCATGGCATGGCACTCCTTGCACTGTGCGTGGGCCAGCTCCACACGGGTCAAGGAGGCCTGGGATTTGAACCGCCGACCTCCCATGTGGTAGATGGATGCCCTAACCACTGGGCTCAGTCCGCTTCCCGTCTTTATTTCTTTATGCCATTCTGATCCACTGTCTAGTGTCCTTTCCTCTGGGTCTGAAGAACCCCTTTAGCCTTGCTTGTATGGCAGGTCTAGTGATGGCAAACTCCATCTATTTTTGTATATCTGAGATTGTCTTAATCTTGGCCTCATATTTAAAGACAGTTTCAATGGATGTAAATTCCTGGTTGGCAATTATTTTCTTTCAGCACTTTAACTATCCCATTGCCTTCTTGTTTCCATGGTTTCCAATGAGTAAGAGGCACTTAATCTTAATGGGACATCCCTTGCACATAAAGCATTGCTCTTTTCTTTTCAATATTCTCTCCTTGTCCTTGGCATTTGACAGTTTGACTACTTTGTGTCTGCGCATGGTCCTTTTCAAGTTTATGCTGTTCAGGGTTCACTGGCTTCTTGAATGTGCATAAACATGTCATATTGGAAAGTTTTCTGACATTATTTCTTTGCGTATTCCTCCTGCTTCTCTTTCTTTGCCTTCTGAGACTCTGCAATGTCTATTTTAGATGTCTTTTAGGGAATTTCTCTTTTTTTGTTAGTGTGGTCTTCAATTCCATATTTCTGCTTGGTTCCTTATTAAAATTTCTTTGTATTGAGTTTCTTATATTGTTCATTCATTGTTTTCCTTATACCCTTTAATTCTTTCTCTGTGTTTTCCTTTATGTTCTTGAGTTTATTGAGGATGATTTTCTAAAAGTCTGTCCACTGTGTCCGAAATCTGTATTCTTTGTTATTTTCTGAATTTTTATTTTGTTGTTTTGGATGGGCCTTGAATTCTTGTTTCATTGAATGTCTTGTAATCTTTTTTCACACTCTGTATATTTTAATATTTTAAATAGTTAATTCTGGGATTTAGTGTCTGAGATGCTTAATCCTTAAATTTGTATCCAGCTAGTGATATGGCAGATTTCCCTGAATGCCAGTAGTTAGCAAAACAAACCAAGACAAAAACAAAAAAAACCACCACAACAAAACATATTTTATATCATTGCATATGCTTTATTTTGAATGGTCCTTTCCTTTAGTATTTAGCCCTCCTATCAAGATCTGCCCAAGATAAAATGTGAATTATAGGGTCCTATTCATCTTCTCTGAGTGTAAATTTAACCCCATTTGTGCTTGCTTGTGATTTTAGGAATTTTATCATTAACAGGATTTTGAATGCCCCCTCTGGTTCCTATGAAACAGATTACCCCAGGTTGCTTTGGTTTAACTGCTTTATAATTCAGTTTTATTTTTTAAAATGATATTTTAGATTATGTAAATGTTATAATCAAAATCCCACACTTTCCCCCATTAACAATAACTTTTATTAGTGTGGTACATTTGTTATAATTGATGAACACATATACCCATGATCTGTAGTTTACTTTATAGCTTACACGTTGCACTGCACAATTTTATAGGTTTTGGCAAAATGTATAATGGACTGTATGCATTATTGCAATGTCATGCAAGACAATTCCAGTGTCCTCTAAGTACCCCATTTTCCACCTATTCTTCGCTCTTCCTCCCCTCAGAACCTCTGGTGACCACTTCCTTTATACCAATGTTACATGCTCTTCCATTGCTAGATTAATAATGTCTACTTTAATCCATAGTTGTTTGTTCATTCCTCAATTTTGAGCATTTGGGGATAGTGATACACACTCTGTTTGTTATTGAGAGGGGGCTTAGATCTTATGGGGCAGATGGACAGAACTGTATTGCTTGCAGTTGTAGATAATCTCTGTTTTTTGGGATGGAAATTGTCTATCATCTTCCTTTTGTTAATTGCTCTGGATGAGTTCAGTGAACTGGAGAGTAGATGTTGCAACTCTGCCAAGATTCAGGGCTCAACCTGTATGTGAAGAGGCCAAAGATTTTAATCTCAGGGACATATATTTGACAAGTTTAGTGCTAATTATAGGTTCAAATAAAAGGGGCAGAAGAACCATGTGAAGGGAAGTTATAAATGAGTCTAACTCTGTTACACTGGGAAGTATATATTCCAAAATAAGGTCTGCTAACAGGGTGCTGAATTCCTGAGATTGTCTGCCCTGCCTTTAGTGTTGCAATGTGTCTAGAGCCCTTGGGAGCCTTGCTATTTGGGGCACTATTTATCGTAGTAGTCAATGAGATCCTTCTGAGACATGCATAAGCATAATCTCTGGAATAAACTCCCAATTCACTTTGAAATCTCTTAACCATAAAAACTCATTTGTATTTAATATTTCCCCTTTTGGTCAAGGTCTTTTTCCATATGCATCACTAGTTGGTGCTCGGTAATAATCCCTCAGTGCCAGGGAGGATCATCCCCAGGAGTCATGTCCCATGCCTGAGGGGATGGTAGTATGTTTATATGCAGAATGTGGCTTAGCTGTTTTTTATACTGCTTTAACTATCCACAAGCTGCTTCTGACTGCAAGGCAAGTTCTGGGAGGGCAAACTAGTGACAGATTCCTGATTCAGTCTTTCAGGCTACCACCAATTAAATTGGCACCAACATACAGGCATTACAGTCTGTACATAGGAGTTTCTCATCTCCCTCTGGAAAAGGGCCAAAGGCCCACAATGAGTGTGCAGAATGGCCTCACATTGTACTGGGAGGAGGTGGAAAAGGGGCCAGTAAGGAGACCATGAGATACCCCAACTATTTTAAAAATCTCTCTACATTTTTATTTAGCACTTGCCCAGTTACCAAAACCTTTTTGCTCTTTTCCGGAGTTCTTAAGAAGATTAATTTGCCAGTTTTTGCTAGATATTGAAGGGAAACAGCACCCTAGTGCATCATGTACCACCATCTAGTTTGACCACAAGCCTAGATTTGGTTTTTAAATCATATTTTGTACATTAGTAGAAACTCTAATTTTATTAATGAAAAATATTTCTCCTCCAAGCAAATGTTTAGATAACCCCACTGATTTATCCATTCTTATCCTGTTGAAAAAAATGTTATTACATTTTTAAAATATATACTTTGGCTGTGTCAAGGCTTCTTTGCTTAATTTTGAATTTCTAGATATGCTCCATATAGTTTAAAGCTGCCAAAAAGTACATTGTGGTTAAGTGAGGTTTAACCAACTACATTTGTTTGGAGGAATATATTTATTGAAGCTGTGCTGTATTTCTATGCCTAACTTGTTTGTTTGTTTGGTATGTTATTTAGAAGTTATACATATGAATTGCCAGTGCTTGAGAACATTTTTCCTAGTACTTAAGATTTCATAGAGGAGGAAAATATACATTTTGGCACTAGGCGTCAACTGAATAGCCAAAGTGTTATTTTCTGGAATCCTTAAGGAAATATTTCCATACATCCTTTGTTTTAATTTTAAAAACAATTTACTGAAGTATATCATTTATACATGAACACACATAAACAATAATTATATAGTAAAATTTGTGAATTTACAAAACAAGCATAAGACCATACAGGGCTCCCATACATCACCCCACCACAAACACCTTGCATTGTTGCGAAACATTTGTAACAAATTATGAAAGAACATTATCAAAGTATTACTATTAACTATAGTCCATGTCTTACATTTGGTGTATTTTTCCCCAACATACCCTATTATTTTTCCCGTTCACAAACCATACAGTTTATCTAAAGTGTACAATCAAAGGCATTTAAAATAATTACTGAGTTGTGGATTCATCACTTCAGAGCATGTTCATTACTCCAAAAAAGCAAAACAACAAAAAACAAATCAACAACATACTCATATGTTAGTGCTATTAATTGGCTCCCCTGCCAGGTAAGTATTGGGAAAAGTAGTTTGTAAATGTTTGGAAAGGAATAGAAATGGTGAAAGCACATCATAGAGTTTGTAATTAGTAATGTGATTACATTTTAACAGCTCTAAACAAAGTGACCCCCAAACCCCCAATTAAAAATTATATTAGCTATGTATATTATATAAAAATATTTTACACATTGTTGAGAAGAGACATCTTAGAAATGTTTGTAGAAGGAGATTTTACATATAACCAACAGTTCTACTCCTATGCATATACAAGTAATGAAGACATATGTCCACTCAAAAATATGTGCATAATTTTTATACTACATTATTTATAATGGTGGAAACAACCCCAATTTTTATCACCTGATCAATGGATAAATGAAATGTAATATATCCATACAATGGAATATTATTCAGCAATTTAAAACAACATATTATAGTACTGATGCTACAATGATGAACCTTGGAAACATTATGTGAGGTAAAAGAAAGCAGTCATTACAGATTTCATATCATATGATTACATTTATATGGAATACCCTGAAGAAACAAATCCATAAAGAGGGAAAGTAGATTAATGATGACTTGTAGCTAGAGGGCAGAGTTAGGGTAACATGGGTATGACTGCCAATGGATATAGGATTTCAATTAGACGTAATGAAAATGTTCTTCTAAAAGTAGATTTTGATCATAATTCCATAACTCTGGAAATACACTGTACTATAAAGCATTTGAATTGTACATAGAATTGTACATAAATGGGAAAATTATATGACATGCTAATTATATCTCAATAAATATGTTAATTGTTTAAAAGCAGGTTTTAAATCTCATCTTCAAAAATTATCAATGATCTGTAAGAAATGGAATTCAGGTAATTATCAATAGATCAATTTGGAAATATTGCTATTCCTACTAAGGAGAGGAGTTGGCATTCATATCTTTAATATTTAAGCATCCTATTAGAAAGGATATTGTCATAAGGAAGCTTCTTTTATGTTATAAATTGTGGTATGTAGCAGAGCTAGATATTTAAAATGTATTTGAAAAGGCAGCAATGTGTTTCATGAACGATTTTCATTATTTTGAAAAATGCATTTAGATCTTGTATTCATGCTCTAATTCACAAGCTAGAAAAAAATATATAGTCTCCTTGTTCTTGGCCTGCATTAATGATGTTCAAAAATATGTAAATGACACTTTGAATTCCAGACCTGGTTATAGTAATTCCATCTTAAATAAGACATATTAAAATACTCAGTCCACCATAGTCATGGTTTCTGCCACTGTGCATAGGGATTGGGATTTATATGATAAAGAAAAATAGAGAATGGCATACTTAATAAATAGAAAGTATAATTTATTCAAATATTTACTGAGTATCCATAATATTTGCCTAAGATTTAGGTTATCTACGCAGAAGGGATAAGAAAGGCAAAGACTGTCTAGGGGATATTGGGATAGTTGGAAGGATAAAAGGAAACACATGTGCACAAGCACATACACAAATGTGCAGGGAATTATATACCACAAACATACACACAATAGATATCCAAGAATATCAGTGACAAAAATATGTACACATGTGCATATGCACACTCAAATAATATAAAATCAAACCAGCAAAAAGGGAATAAGGAAGAAAGGGTGAGAAGAGAGAAGGAGAGAGGCAAAATGAAGGAGGGATAGAGAGATAGGAAGGAAAAGGAGTAGGGGAGGGAGAGAGAAGGAGGGGGAGATAAATTGAGATGAGGAAGTATCTGAGTTACATAGCTACATTTTGGAGGATGTGTTTGGGGACTAAGAAGAGTAGATGTTTAGTGTGGAATAAACCACTGATGAGAAATCAAAGAAAATTTACAGAGAACCTTTAAAGTATGTGTGTGTGTGTGTATTGGAGTGAGAGCAAGGGGCAATTCTTGGCTACTAGTAAAAGACTTGTGTTTTCATTAGGTCTAAGAATTGATGTGATGTTTTTGGGCAACAGTTCTACAATGAGATTGGATAAATTCAATAGTAGTGATTATTCAAGGTTTGAAATTGGCAAGGTGAGGATGATTCTAAATTAGGGTGCTAAAGACAAAGCTGATCACATGAAATCCGGGTGAATGGGGAGGCAAAAAAAACATGAAGACTGAACCTTGGAGTCTCAAGAGAGAGATGGAGGATCAATCTGCTAGATACTGTTTCAATATTACTGTTTTTCCTATCTATAATGTATTGGGCATTAAGCCAGGCAGTTTAAGCAAACCATGTTTCCCAACAAATGTATATGGTTAAGATTATTAATTCCTTTAGTGGGATAGAAAGTTCAAGTCCAAAGAAGTTAAGAACATACTCTTAGCTAGTGAACGGCAGAGCAACAATTCAAACCCAGGGTGCTCTGATCTCAAAACCAGCCTTAGTTAGAAAATGCCATACTGTTACCCTTATTATAAATATCTGGAAAAACATACAAAGGTCATTTTAACTGATTTCATAGTAAATTGCACTAATCTTGATTTCACTTTGATTCTCTTGAAAATCTTAGTATAAAATTTTTATACCCATCGACCCATAATATTCTTATCATTTAGACAATATTTTCATGCCTTCATACTTAAGAATGTTTATCTTGGTGAGATCCTGAGGTTCTTATGAAAATAAACCCAATGAAATTTTATTTTTTGAAACTCAGAAAACTTCATCTTCCCTCAATAATCTAGATTCTATCTATAAATAAACAAATTTATCTAATGTCACCGGTTGTGCTCAGCACCTCCAATTTTTCATTCATCTTTCTCTTTCCTCTTTTAGTCGTGACCTTGGATGCCAAGCATTGAAGCTGGCAGAATCACTAGATGGTAAGACACTTAGTCCTTAAAATCTTGCTTGGACCAGACTCACCCACCAATCGGGACATCCATTATAGACTTTATATGAACCTACCCTCCACTGGGGGAGACAGACACCGGAGTAAATAAATATATAACATAAGAGTTGGTTAGTATAAATGCATTGAAGGAAACAAATGGGGTAATATGATAGAAAATGACAGAGTGGCCAATAAATACTTCTTGAAAAAGTGATACTGAAGCTGAGGATAGAACAGAAATAGCAATATAAGCAAATAGGAGGCTTTCTAGAAATGTGAAACAATAAAGCCGAGGTCCTATAGTAGGATCTGAATGAACTGACCCCTGATAAAACCTGAAATTTCATATAATAATCCTCCAATTGTCAATAGTCTGATACTATTACCTTTTTCAATAAAATCATGTCAAGTGGAAAAATTTAAGTACATACAGGACTTGAAAATGTTTGACACCTAAAACTATTTTTCCAATTAGCATAGTTTACTATTTTTAAACTCCTTAGATTTACCATACTCAATGTATTCAACTCAGCTGAGACTGACAGCAAGATAAATCTTTTTAGTTATTCATGATTAAATTGAATATCAATGTAGTTAATATTCCTTAAAGCAGATTTAACTCCAATGAGACAGAATTGCATAGAACTCTGGAAGATATTTTTGGGAGGAGGTGGTAAAAAGATACTCTTAAATTTAATGTAGGTACATTTGATTAATAAAACCATTTCTAAACTAATTAGAAAACTATAAGAGCAACTTAACAATCTTTCCTAAAGGCACATGTCGGAAGGCATCTGTCAACCCCTCTCAGGTTGGTTTATAAAATTTGTCTTAGAGAAGTTGATGAAAAAAAGTACAGGGTATATTTCATATATATGAAGTTATATTAAGAAATCTCACTTAGAATCACAGTGAGTGAAATTTTTAAGACATGAAAATAGATTTCCAATTTGCATATTTTATCCAAGATGCTGCAAAATGGAACTTTAAATTTATAGATAAATGAATCTAGAATCTTCAAGTTCTTGGGGCAGTTTAATGTACTGTATGAATCAGGAGACAAAGCTCAAGCTTCTGAGTGTGACATAGATACTTGAGAGCAGGAACGGTGAGAGGGAATTCAGGAACGAGGTCCAGGTTCTCAAGGCACACACTCAGGGCTTCGATCCATCACAAAATGTTCTCCATGACCACCGAGGGACATTTGTGATTGTATGAGAATTAAAGCATCCATTTCTCCCATAACTTTCCAAAGTTTTGTTTTGTTTTCCTATAGTTTCTCACTCCGTATTCCTAACCTTGATTTATTTCTGACACAGCTCATGGAAAAATTCATACCAAAGCAAAACACAATGAAACCAAAAAACAACAAAGAAAATAAGACTTCCTAGGTGTAATTAGAATACATAATGTTAAAATCCATGTGCAAAAAATGGATATCATAATTTTAGCAACTTTGATTCATAACATTTATTTATTATTTAATATTACATATATGGGCAATTGATTAGAAAACTTTTACCTCAAGAAATCAACCTGTCACTTTTTGCTGAATAACTGTTTTCATTCCATAGACAGCTTTGATTTACTTTTATTTCTTTTTTTATTCGGGTAGTTGTGAGTTTACGTAACAGTCATGCATAAACTACAGGATTCCCATTTACCACCCCACCACCAACACATTACATTGGTGTAGAACTTTTGTTACCATTGATGATAGCAATTTTTATAATTGTAGTATTGATTAAAATCCATAGTTTAACTTGGGGTTCATTGTATAGTGTTGATCCATGGACTTTAAAAATTTTTGGTCTGTTCCCATATGAACCACCTAGCATTTCCCCTTTTAAACATATTCAGATACATATTTCAGTGTTGTTAATTGCATTCACAATGTTGTGCTACCATCACCACCATCCATTACCAAAACAAATCCATCATTCCAAATAGGAAACCTGTACATTTTAAGTCTTAACTTCCCATTCCCTATCCCCACTCCATCCTCAGTTAACCTATATTCTAGATTCTCTCTCAATGAGTTTACTTTTTCTAATTGTTTAATGTCAGTTAGAACATTTAAGACATGTAATGTCTTATGAGGGATGATTTCTGAGCTATCCATACTGTTTTTAGTCTATTTGTCAGTCCAGCTTTGGATTTTATTCAGAATATTTTCCATAGTACCAGACACTGCCTCTTCTTAACAGTTGCATATCTTATATCACTTGTGTCATTTACCTATCTTGTACCAGTTAATGTTCACAATAATCCTATAAGTAAGTTTTATCATTATTATGCATATTTTACAGATTAGAAAACCAAGTATAAGAGAAGGTAACAAATTGCCCCATAGCACATAACTGTTAAGTGTCAGAGCCCCTAAATGAACCCTAAAATTCTGATTCTAGAGCTTATGTTCTCAGTTATCAGGTAACACATCTTCCCAATATTTTTCTCTTTGGCTCAGGATTATTTATTAACTAAATGGTAATTCTTTGCAGTTTTTCTTTCTTTTTCTTCATTCTTAACTATGACCAAGCAAAAACAAATAAATAGCAACAACAATAAATCCAAGAACTCAAACAGAAAACCTAACCAAGAAAATTCAAGAAGCAGAATAAATATAAAATCAACAAATAAATTATTTTAATTTTTATTACCCAATAAAAATATTGTTCATAAAAAAGTCAAAAGAAGATGAAATAGGAATAATAGGAAAACCAAAAAAGTCAAAGAAATTTAAAAAAAATGATTCCAAAACTATTTCATAGGAGTTAGAATAAAAATTGAGGAAATCTCCTAAGAAGTAGAATGGAAGAACAAATAAAAATAAAAAGTAGAAGATTGAACCAGAAATAAAATGCCACATCTGATTAGTTGGCATTCCAGAGAGACAACAGAATAAGCAGTGAGTGAAGAAATAATGAAGAGTAATAGAAAAGTTGAAGAAGAAAAGATTTCAAATTGAAATTGCCCACCAAGTGCCTGAGACAATGAATAAAGACCTTTACTTCAACATGTCATTGTTAAATTTTAGAAATCAAAATGGGATTTAGAGTGAGAGACAGAGAGATAGAGAATTAGGAAGCTTCCAGAAAGAGAGGAAAAAAGAGAGAGAGATCAAAATAAAAAGTACAAGTATCAAAAGTTCATGACATTTTCACCAGCAGAATTATATACTAGAAGTCAGTAAATTCACAACTTAAAAATATTGGGGGAATTTTTATGTAACAATTTATGTATTCTAAAGCTTCTTTAAAAATAAAAATAAAAATAGTGGGCAAATATTATTTTCAAATATTAATTTCTATACCTAGCCAAACTGTCATTCAAATAAGAGGATAAAAAGACATTTCAAACATGCAGTGACTTAGAAAGCACTCTTTACCAGTTTGTTCTTTGGGAGTTTTTTGTAGCTGTGCTTCAGCAAGATGAAAAATTAACTCAAGAATCATGAAACTACAGAATCAAGAAAATCCAGAAAAACAAAAGGGGTTGGGGAGCAGTTGTAGCTCAAGTGGTTGAGCACCTGCTTCCCATTTACAGTGTCCTGGGTTCAATCCCCAGTACCTCCTAAAAAACAAACAAACTAAAAAGGAAAGGGAACTAACCAAGAATAAAGCTTTATCATGTGTAGAAATGTCAACATTAGAGAAGAAGCACAAAGACAGATAAGACAGACGTCTCCAATAAGAAGAATTCAAAGAATCAATAGTATGGTAGAGATCTTGGAAAAACTTGAGGGAGAAATTCTCTTTTGTAATAATCACAAAATTAAATCTTAGATTTGGAGTATAAAACACTGAATAAATTTTAACAACAGAGAAAGAAATACAGTCTTAGCATCCCAATTGTGTATCTTATTCTCCTCATAATAGTGATACAAATAGTTTTAGTAGTTTCACCTTCTGGGATCATTAGTTGTAGCCAAAACCCAGAACACATACCTACTGTTAAAGAAAAGAGCATAAAAGTTTAAATACAGATGATAAATCTAAAGATACAGAACACAAAATCTAAGAGATGATGAACAGAGATGGGGCATAGGGCAAGACGTCCTCATCTTACAAAATGGGTGAGCCATAGGATACTCAATCACTCGGCACAACTCTATTTGATGCTCTATCAGATGGAATGAAAATTGGATTTTTAAGTATGTTTGTTTAACATTCCAGGCAGGAACTAAAATAGTGACGTGATGATATATTGGGAGGGAAGATAGAGATGATGTTGGAATAAATGAACTAAATTTTAAACTATTATAGTACAAAAACTATAAATTATAACTTGTATATGTGTAAGCATAGATCTTTGCAGGCACTGTAGGAAGAATTTAAAACCAAAAAGATTAAAAATGTTTTGTATTTGGTTCTAGTGGAGAAGGTTGTAGCTTCAGAGAACTGTGACAAGAGACTGTTTTCATTATATGGCTTTTTTCTCTTTTAGAGAGGTGGAGAACAATCATGCATAAAATACAGGATCCCCACATTCCACCCTATTATTAATAATACCTTGCATTAGTGTTGTACAGTTGTTACAATTGATGAAAGCACATTTTTATAATTGTACTATTAACTATAGTCCATGGTTTAACTTCAGAGTTCATTGTCTATGTCATGCAATTCCATCGATTTTTTTAAATGTTTACTCTAGTATCATATATATAGCCTAAAATGTTCCCTTTTAAACACTTTCAAATATATAACTCAGTGATTTTAATTATGTTAACAATGTTGTGCATTTTCCAATTTTTGAAAAATTTAGCCATATGCATGCATAACATTGTTAGAAATAACAAAAAATAATGCTAGTAGCTCAGAAACAAAAATAAGCTTTTTAAAATACATTTTTCAAACTAAGGTAATTCAAATCCTTACTGAATCTATCTGAAAGATGATTAATACAAATTAATTTTAGTGATACTTTATGAAGTTTTCCTTTATTTGTAAGTAAATATAGTTATATTCCTATAAAATATTTCTGCTAGCAGAAACACAGACATTCAAAAATTTCCATTTGTGACTGAATTTGATATATTTTTAAATTCCTAAAATATTTTTATGTTTTCTTTATCTTAAAGTTTGCTTTAAGATATGTAATTCAATTTAACATGCATGTGTTTCATTCTTGTTCTCAGGATATACAAGCATTTCATTGAGTTATCAATCTGATAATAATATACTTAAGGTATATAAAGAACTGTGTTCTCAGAGATAACTTAATGTTGTAAGGCACAAAGGAGAATAAAAGTACAAGAAACAGAAGTAAAAGAAGGATATCTTTATTGAACTATGAACAGATACTCGTAATCATGAATAGGAAATTGTCTCAGTTCTCCTTTCAATTAAGAGAAGGCCAACATAAAAGTGAAATAAAATGAAGCAAAACAGGAAAGGTAGGCATGTTTGGTTATTAGCTCCTTATCCTTCCCCTGCTTGGATACTCTAAAGGAAAACACAAATTATTAAATCTTCTATTAGTACTAGTAAGGGACATTAAGCATATTTAAAAAAGATGTGGCAGAAAACACTCTTCCCTTTTTCTCATGGTGATGTTTAAGTGATGGCAAAGTATCTTTAAAAGGGACAATGAATTTAATGTGTAGAATAACCTTTTGCAACCCTCCATGTCACTGACAATGATACTAAAATATTGACTGGCTGTCTTGCCAAACTACAGTTTTAATCATATGAAATGTCTACTCTTTGGAAGAATTTCATGTATACTAAGAGCAATTTCATATGGTCCAACCAAATGTATGGGTCTCTTAAAGATAATTCTTACTTGAAATAATATGTCTAAATAGTGTCAGTTATATTCGCTTTTCTTCATTTATGTATAAGGCTAAAGTAATAGGTAAAGGGAATCAAGATAGAGAATAAAAAATAAACATTTAATCCAAATTTTTATTTTTACAGAGTAATTTATTATTTTTGGACTTCTAATTTTCATTGGATTTCTTTAATAATCATATTTTTCAACATAATTTTCAAAAGATTGAAAAATATATTCATATTTAGATTTGGCAAAACCTGTTCGTTTTAAAGTTATAAGTTAGTAGACATTTCAAGTGTTCTTATTTCAGAAGAAAAACATGCATAGATTTTTTGGACTAAAAAGGAATTGTATGAAATCTGTGTTAATCTAATACTTGAAGCATGAAGACTTTCAAGAGGGAGAATTCAATAGAATGTGAAATTCAGCAGAAGAAACATAATTACACAGGATATTTGCTATCTTTGCTTTCATTTTTAAAATTCATCTAGTTATCTTATACTGTATTTGTGTCGACTAAAAATCTTCTGACAAGTACCCTTATCATTATGCCACTAATGATGATACTTGAAAAACTAAATTCTGTGGATCCTTAATAACCTAAAGGAATGGTCTCGTGTTAATTTTGAAAAGAGTCTCTGAAATATAGTTACTTTCAAAAACGCAGGCCAGATCATAATATCACATATATTGTGCATGGAGGGGGACAGGGGGAATGTGTCGTGAAATCTGCTCAGAGTCTGTGGCTTCTTCTCTCTTTGGGGGGAAATATTCTTCTGACATGCTTAGTCCAAGTGGTTCTGACCAGTTTCAATGGGGCTAAAACTACCCTGATTTGAATCCCTAGGAGTGAGCAAAAAAATGTGTATGGCCAATCAGTATATTTGACCTCAAGACCCACAAAGATTGTACAGTCCCAATATATAATTTTATTACTTCTCTGACTCACAGAAAGCATAGAAATGATGCAGAAATCACCTATTGATTGATATAAGCAGTAGGAGTTCTGGGATAGGCTCTGTTCCCTGAGGGCAACTTATTGAATGTTAGAAACAGAAAAACAGGTGATAGCAAGGAATTGAGAGTAAAAGATAAAGCTCACGAATGTAAGAGACGTACAGGGGAAATTGTGTTCCCATTCTGTATTTATAAAATGTATCCTTGATATATGTTTGGATTCAGTTACAAAAGGCAGACTCCTCCATGTGAAGGGCCAGAAAGTTGTTGTATTCCAAGTATGTTATATCAGAATGGGAGCTTTTCTGGGTGTGGATACAGTGTGAGTTTACTTTTCAAATCTGTCTTGGGGACTGCTACATTAGTCTGTTTTCTGATTGATCAGGACTCTTTTTAAAAAATTCTTTATATTAAACTGTCAACTACTTCTCATCTTTCATCCTGAGTTCTCAGTTCAGTCTTCTAGAACCACTCAAAATATGTCTAAACACTCGCACATGCCTGCTTTTGTGCATTTGAAGACAGCTCTCACTCTCACACACATCTCAGATGTTTCCTTGGGTCATCTGTATCAAATCGTTTTCATAATGCTTGCAAATTTTGTACATTATCTTTTCTATCTATTTTATTCTTATCAACCAAACTGTTATTACTTTATGCACACACACACACACAAACACACACCAGTCACACTTTTACACAGATTCCTGGAAGAACCAAGAGACAGAAATATTCATCTTCCTCAATTTTCCCTAGCATTTGATACTATCTTGTCTTTTTTTAAGTAGACATCTTTTTTTTGCCTTTTTTAATGTTATTGTACTCTACTGATGCCCCTGATTGCTTCTTTCCATCAATAGTATTTGATGATTTCCTTTGATCCTATTTTTATGATTGTACTTTTTCCATCTTCTGATTAATATTATGCTAGTTATCATTTCTGAGGACAATAAACAAGTTACATGATGATGTCACCCTTAAATGGAATTGGAATTTAGATCTTGGTGTCTGTACTCTTAAGCAGTAAACTAGACCTCTTTATTAAACTTGATTGTAAAGCAGTCCACTCTAATTTTGTCATCTCTGAAGAGTCTTCAGCATTTATGTAGGTGGAAAGTCAATAATCAGTAATGGGAGGATGGATGGAAGAATAGATCATCCCTTGTCTATGATTGTAGTAGCTAGTTAAGAAACAACAGATAGATTGGTAGCTTAAACTATAAATAATTGACAAAATGGGAATTTTATTGAAAAGATAACATATAATAGGGTAACATTATGGTATATCATTCTGAGCTTCATATAACCCTTTGTTCTTCTTTCCTTGTGAGGTTTTTCTTGATTTCCTGTTATTGTGCTGCCAAACATTAAAGGATACCCCTTTTATATAAAGACATAAGTACAGATTTCATGAAAAATCAGTTATATATATATATATATATATATATATCTTTGCAAAGAATTTGATGACTTGAAAAACATCTAATTTTGTCATTATTCCAATAGTTTTTACATTGCTATAAATAGCAGAAAGAAAACTTCTGATCAATCTCATGTATTACAATATGTGGATATCTGATTTCTAGATTAAACTCAAGTTTATTAGAACTAGAAACAGGATTGTGGGTTTTGCTTAAATTAATAAGAAATTTTTATATTCTTAAACCATCATTTCTCATTGATTTCAAAGAAGTTACTTTAGGGAACAAATGTCATAGGCTCAATGTATCCTAAAATGTGTGAAAAACATTTCTATGTACTGTTGAAATGAAAAGAAGAAGAAAACTCTTAAAAGTGAAGGGAGCATATATGGCTCAAGCAGTTGAGTGCCGACCTCCCATTCAGGAGGTCCCATTGCCTCCAGAAAAACACAAAAACAAACAACAAGCAAAACTAATGAAAAAAACCAACTCAGGGAAGCTGATGTGGCTCAGTGGTTGAGTGCCGGCTTCCCACATAAGAGGTCCTGCGTTCAATCCCGGGACCCCGGGACCTCAAAAAAAATAAATAAATAAAAATAAAAAGTGAAAGGACACACAACTCATTGAATTTATATTGCCAACCAGATATAACAGTGTCCTGGATGAAAAAAAACAAAATCATCAAACACAGAAAAGATGGAAGGAGGTAAATGTGAAAACAAGAGATACTCTGGAGAGAAGGACTGATTTTATGAAAACTAGAGATTAGCATTTGCATGTGATCCAGCAATACTTTTCCCTGCTTGCTTATTCCATAACTCTGACTGTAGGCTACACAGACAGCATGACTACTGGAACCGAGATGCTTGGAAAAGGAGCCCATTCAGTAGCTGGTGGCAGACTGAATGAGAAATGCAGTTACTTTGTGATTCTTACGGAAGAGAATGGGAACCAAACAATCTGATTGGCTCAAGCCAATGCTGAAAACCAAGGGTAAGAAAGATCAGCTGAGGATAGTGGTTGGCAATTAATTTTGGCTAAACATAGAATTATAATAAGTTTATGGTGTTTTCCTATGGGTTCCATATTTGTAATAGTTAAATCAAAATCTGGTATTTATATTTCCCCATATTGGAACAGAGAATTTGAGGGTGGAAAAAAAAACATGTTGTTTTTTTTCCCTTCCCATAAACTTATAAAAAAAAAGCACTCAAAATGAATTCTCTCTCTTGGCTTTATATTAGAAAGCATCATGGCAGAAACTAGCACTTTGTTCCAGGTAAAATGTTTTTCCAGTAAGTATTCTTTACCTTCATTATGTTGTTTATGAAAGTCAGAGTGATTAGTTTATATGGCATCTGCTTTTAAACTTAAAATAGAACAAATTTATGCCTACGTGACTTGCTTTTGATTACTTATAATGGAAATGTACTATTTAGTTTTTAAGAGAAGTCCCTAAGCTTTTCATGGGAATATTGTAAGGGCAAATAGGTAAGAGATTAGAAAATAATTAATCATCAAAGGTTTCAAACAGTATAAAGCTAAGAATATCTAAATATGGAATATCATGACATCCAATCTGTTACGTATTTGTTTAATTTACCACTTGATAATAGCAACATCAGTGTTCCTGAAATTAAATTTACTCCTATTCATCTAATTACCTTGGAAAAGCCGAATTTGATAATTAAATTGAGTTTAGTTGTCATTTTAAAACCCTCAGGGCAGTATTGTGTTACTACAATTGTAAAGCTTTTATTTCATGCATTCTGAATTACTCTTAATTGTGGAATTTAGATATGGAAATCCATTATGCAGTAGTATTCTTTCTTATGTAGGTATTGGCAAGGACTTGCAGTCAGATTTGGGATTGAATCTTATATTCTCCTGTTCTAGGATATTAAAAATGAAGATGATGATAATGATAGAAGTAATAAAGATACAGGCATTTTACAAGCATTATTTATGATGGTCCTGGGAGATAGAGATAGATATTTTTAATTCTCATTTGTAGAAGAAGAAACTAGGTCATCTTGGTTTCATGATTTATAAAAGTTTGCTTGTCTAATAAGTATGTGGCTAGTATTAGAACCCAATTGTGTCTGAATCAAAAAGTAAATGCTTTTTATTTTTCACTAACCGAGAATGCCATGCTAAAGAAATATGTAGTAGACTTCAAAATTTAAGCAAAATTAATTGCAAGCAAATGATCATAGGTTTTTTGCTTTGGGTATCCCGTTGCAGTTTGAGCTAATCAGACTGTTAATTTCCACCCTATCTGGCAAAAACCATGAACTATTTTAATACGTCTGTTTTCTTGGAGAGTCTAACTCTTAAGGGTTCCACAAATTACCTTTGCTTCACTGATAAGAGTTGAGAGTAGACAGTGAATCCCAATGTCTGATTCCAAAAATCTGTTCTCTTCTTAAGTCATGTTATAATGCCTTGCAATTAAATATCTATAATATAAAGCCCAGTTCCGTAGGTCACTATTGTCCAACTATGGGATGAGATTCTCATGAGGTTTGATATGCCCAGCTGTGGGATGATAGTGAAAGCGCAGGCAATTCTTCGTTCTGCATCCATAGCTTTATTTCTCCTTGATTTAACAATTACATTTCACTACGAGATATGTTCATTTATTTTACTGCTTCTGTCATTCATTTTATGGAATTTTGGTTATGTCAAGCAAAAATATATCACAGCAGAGGTTGGTTTTAATTACTAACAAGATGTACAATTTTTCTTTTATTACCTTTCTTGGGATTATATTTTTATCTTATTTTGAAGAAAATATATACAAATATAAAATTTTCAGTTATGCATAAATTGGTAATATTTCATGTCTTCATAATTATTGGCAATCATGGCAATTTTGATTTGTAAAAGTTATTCTATTACTGGTCAGTAAAGGGCTTACCTTTTTTATTATAGACAACCAGCTTATATTAATCAAAAACTTTCTGTAGTTGGATGTAGAGGATTGGAAGGGGCACCACTCCCACACTTAAAACAAAAGAGAACCGGACTGAGTGTAAATTCACAACTTTTTTGGACCCGCTAGAAGAGCAACCAACCAGACCAAAGACTAACCCGAGATAAGTGCCTGCAGCAAAATAGACTAGAACACTTGTTCACCTGATGTAGACACAACCTGATAGTGGTAAGAATTGTTCACAAGAGTAGTTGACAAATTGGCAACAGATAAGCATGAGAGAGCAGGACAGTGTGAAACTCTTGTGGGATGTGAAGATTGGCAGAGTCCATAACCTTCTGCAAGCTTTTTCTCCACAGACTTCTTCACCAAACTCACAAAGATTGGGAAGAATCTTCAAAGTGTCCCTTGTTGTGTAGACATAGGGGGAGGGGAGAGGAGTCATGTGGAGGAGTAAGAAACATTTCCAGGATTCTTCGTCCCTATTTTGTTGAGACATTACTCTTATTTGTAGACAGAAGGGCAGCAAGCACTGCTGTCCTTAGGCCATCAGTGAAACCTCATTGCAGCTGGGAGAAGGGACTACAGGAAAAATAACTACTCCTGGGGGAGTAGTAAGATAACAAGTTGGCCTCCTGACTACAGTTTAAGGAAGGACAAGATAATTGAGAAGGCTGTGCCGCTGAGACCTAGGGCCACTGTGCAAGCCTAAGATTGGAACTTTATCAAACAGCAGAGAATAAACCCACCACCACCTCCCATGGCCAAGTTAACAAGTTTCAAATAATAATTAACAGCAGAATACTGCAGAAAAGGAGAGAAAAGAGGAAAAAAGAGCATGCAAAGGGATTCTCTCTATAACGCAGTCAAAGGAAAGATGCAAAACTCAGAATCAAACAGATACAGCTCTGGTAAACAACCCTCCTTCCAAACACAACGTATCTATAGAAATTTGAAACCTGTGGTAATCTGAGGGAAGCGAGTACAATAAGAAGCATCAAGTCTAGTAAAATTCCTATCTGTATTGCCTCAAATCCATACTAAAGGCCTAACAGAAGGAAAGGCATGCCAAATGAAAAGGCGAGATTTATTCACCTCTGTCTCCACTGTCCTTTACAAGGTGTACAACTTTCAACCAAAAAAAAATTATAGGCTATACAAAGGTAAAAAAACCATGCTCCCTCAAAACAAAGCAGTAATCAGAACCAGATGCAGTAACGGCACATGTGTTGGCACTATCACATAGAGAACTTCAAGCAACTATAATCAATATTTTAAAGACTCTCAGGGAAAAAGTAGAAAACATGCAAGACCAAATGGGTAATTTTACCACAGACATGGAAAGTATAACAAATCATCAAATGGAAGTGCTAGGAAAAAAAACAAACCCACAGTAACAGATATGAAGAATGGCTCTTAGGTGATCATTAGTATCCACAACACAGTACAGGAAAAAAGCAGGAAAGTTGAAGATAGTGCAATAGGAATTACACATACTGAAATACAAAGAAAAAAGAAAGTGAGGGGGGCGGGGTATGAAAAGTAAAACAGGATAGCATGTCCAAGAGCTGTGCTATATTATCAGATGGTATAAAATGTGTGTAATTAAAATCCAAAAAGAAAGAGAGAAAGAGAGAATAAGGCAGACAAAATACTAAAGGAAATAATATTCAAGAATTTCCTAAAATTAATGATGGGCACAAAACCACAGATCCAAGACATAGGTGCTCAGAGAGCACCCAGCAGATTCACCCAACACACACATAAACACACTTAAATATACTATATTAAAACCACTAAAAAATGAGAGAAAATCTCAAAGTCAGCATCATAAAATTATGCACAATGTCCCAGTTTACAATAGATTTCTCATCAGAAACCATACAAGCTAGAATACAATGCAGTGATACCTTTAAAATGCTGAAAGGAAAAAAAAAATTCAACTCAGAGTACTATATCCAGTCAAAATTATATTTCAAAAATGAAGACGAAATAAATACTCCCAGATCAATAAAAATTGAGGGTATCAAATATTGTAAAAAGAAATGTAAAAGGAAGTTCTTCAGGCAGAAAGAATAGAGTATCAGACTGAATACTGCATCTACACAAAGAAATAAAGGCCACAGGAAATTAAATAAATGAAGATTTAAAAAATGTGATTTTTCTTATTTTTAAATGTTGTAATACATACATGATGCACTAAAGCAAAAAATTTTTTGTGTGTGGTTTTAGCATATGTAAAGGTAAATGTATGACAAAATTAGTATAAAGAGTGAGAGGAAAGGATCGAGAAAATATTGCTTAAAGACCTTTACACATTAAGTGGTATAATATTATTGAAAGATAAATATTGATTAAATAAAGATGCACACTGTAAATCATAGAGAAAAATGTTAAGATTACAAAGAATTGTAAATAATAAGTCAGTAGAGGATATAAATGGAATTTTAAAATATCCAATTAGCTATAAGAATACAGAAAATCAGGAAAAAAGTAACAAAAAATAGATTGAACAAATAGAAAATATGGTAGATTTTAATCCAACCACTTCAATAATCACATCAAAAGAGAGTGTTCCAAATGCACCAGTTAAAGGACAGATATTTGCAGAATGGATAAAGTTAAGACCCAATTCTATATTATTTACCAGAAACTCACTTTAAATATAAAGACATAGAATAGTTAAAAGTAAAAGGATAGCTGCTTCTACCGTTGTGATTAAAGGCCTACCCACTGAGCTTGAAAGCCCATTTTACAATGGGAATGTAAAACACTGCATCTGCTGTGTGAGACAGTTTGAAGATTCCACAGAAAGTTAGGTATAGAATTACTGTACGACCCTCAGTTCCACATCTAGGTATATACCCAAAATATTTGAAAGCAGGGACTAGATAGAATATTTGCACACCTATGTTCATAGTAGTATCATTCACAATTGTCAAAAGGTGGAAGCAACCGAAGTCTCCATCAGTGGCAGGATAAATAAAATGTGCTATATACTTACAATGGAATATTATTTGGCCATAAAAAGCAATGAAGTCAGTGGAAAGCAACTGTGGCTCCATTAGTTGTGTTCCCGTCTACTATATGGGAGGCCTTGGGTTCGCATCCTGGGGTCTCCTTGTGAAGGCAGGCTGACCCATGTGCTGCAGAGAGCACAGTGAATGGACACAGAGAACAGACAACAAAACAAGCCACAAGGGGAGAGGGGGGTATAAATAAATAAATAAATCTTTAAAAAAAAAGCAATGAAGTCCTGATGCATGTGACAACATGGAAGAACCTTGAAGATATGTGTTGAGTGAAATAAGCTAGACATAAAAGCACAAATATTGCATGATTCCACTGATATGATATAATTAGAATAAGCAAATTCATATAGCCAGAAACTAGAATATAGTCCCACCAGGGGACAGGGTGGGAGTAGGGAATAGGGAATTAATGCTTAAATTGTACAGAGTTTCTATTTGGGTTGAAGGGAAAGTTCTGGTATTTGGGTGGCAGTAATGGTAGCATAATATTGGGATTTTGATTACAGCTCTTACTTATATATTTGAATGTGATTAAAAGCAGAAATTTTAGATTGTGTATATGTTACTAGAATAAAAATAAAAAACACAATATAGGACTGTACAACACAAACAGTGAACTCTGTTGTAAATGATCAATTATAGTTAATAGAATAATTATTAAAATATTCTTTCATGTATTTTAACAAATATACCACACTAATGCAAGATACTAATAATAGGGCTGTGTATGAAAATTGTATGTATTTTACACAAGATGTTTCTAAAAACCTGTAACTTCTCTAATTAAAAAAAAAATTCTGTAGGTTCCCATGGCTTCCTGTCTGGCCCCTCCACACTCATTTACTGATACAAAGCTGGCCAATGCTCACAGTGTATGGATCCCTGGCCTAGGTTTCAGAGCGGGCAGAGTAACGTTCTTGCACACACTGGGAGCATGTATTACTGGTTGAATGGTCTGTTGGTGGTCTGAGGTACTCTCTAATTGAGAAATTGCCATTTATGTAGAATGTAGCTCACATAGCATTCCTACAGAATGCTGTAGGAGAGCAGTCACTTGGATGTCTGGGGCAAATAATTGCTGGCTTTAGGACCTGAAATGTAGTTCCCAGGACAGTGAGGAAATGGTCTCATAGAAAAGAAGGGGACATTCATATCTATGTAAGTAGAAAAATACCCAGGATCATAAGCTTGTGTTCAAACAAACATATGTGCAGAAAATGTCAGGATGGCTCCTACACTTTGGCCTTGAGCTATCCTCTAAACTTATTATATGAGTAAGTCCTAAAGGAGAGCACTCACACTGATCAATCTGCAAAGATTGGTAAAAGTATCTTCTTTATTTTTTCCTCCTCCTCCTTCACCACCACCTATTCTTCCTCCTCCTCCTCCTCCTCCTCCTCCTCCTCCTCCTCCTTTTAGCTTCTGGCATTTGAAGAAAGCTCTGCTGTTATATTAGCACAATCCAAGCTTAAGGACCAGATGTTTAATTCCAGCCATAACATAAAAAAATGTCAAAATGACCCAATTTCAACAAAAGATTACAAAAATAAAAGAAACAGGAATAGAAAGCCAAGGCAAAGGAGAAAACTAAAACATTAGAAAATGTCAATGAGGTGGACCCCTAGTGATTTGAGTGCCTGCTTCCAATGTACAAGGTTCTGGGTTCATTATTGGTACCTCCTAAAAATAATGTTCAAAGAGCTAAAGGAAATCAGGAAAACAAGAGAAGAACACAAAGAGAATATCATTACAGAAATGGAAATTACAAAAAAAAAAAAAAGAGTTGAAGACCACAGCAACAAAAAGTGGAAAGTCCATAGTGGGGTTCAACAGCAGGTTGGAGCTGACAGAAGAAAGAATCAATGAAATGGAAGATAAAGCAATTGAAATCATCCAGTCTGAGGATCAGAAGGAAAAAAGAATGAGCAGATCCTGAGGAACCAGTGGGGTATTGTGCTCATTGTGGAAGTCCCAGAAGAAGAAGAAAGGGGAAAAGGGGCAGAGGGAATATTAAAAAAATAATGGCCAAAAACTTTCCAAACTTAAAAAAGATATGGATATATACATCCAAGACAATGAACTTCAAACAGAATAAACTCAAATACACCCATGCTGTGGCATTTTATAACCAAACTGTTGAATACCAGAGATAAAGCAGAATTCTGAAGACCATAAGAGAGAAGCAACGTGCCATGTACAAGGGAGCCTCAAGAAAATTAAATGTCGATTTCTCATTGGAAACTGTTAAGTGAAAAACACAGTAGCAAGGCAAATTAAAAGCACTGAGAGCAAAAACCTGCCAGTCAGGAATTCTGTATCTGGCACAACTGTCTTTCAAAATTGAGGGAGAGATTAAAACATTCCCAGGTAAACAAAAGCAGATGGAATTTGTCACTACTATACCAGCCCTACAGGAGATGCTAAAGGGAGTTCTGCAGGTTGGAAGGAAAGGACAATAAACAATATCAAAGCCACTTGAGGAAATACAGATCTCTAATAAAGATTACAGCAGAGGTATACATAAATACCAGTATACTGTATTTTTGGCTCATATCTCCACTTTTTACTTCCAATAGTATCTAAAAGGCAAATGCATACAGTGTAATGAGAAATCAGTGGTTTGGGAATCATAATGCATAAATATGTAATTTCAGACAACTACATAAGGTAGGGGAATGCAAGAGTATAGGAACATACACTCCTTTGGGTATACTATTGAAGTTAGGTTGGTATCAAATAAGCAAAATTGTTATAGTTTTAGAATGTTAAATTGAAGCCCCATGGTCTCTACATAGCATATATCTGAGGATATGCAAACTCATAGAGACAGAAACTAGAGTATATCTTGCCAGGGGTAGGGGGAATGAGGAGTTAATGCATAATGCTTTAGGGTTTCTGTCTGGGAGATAGGAAAGTTTAAGTAAGGTAGGAAAGGTAAAGAAGGTGTTGAGGGTACCACAATATAATGAATATGATTCCCACTGAATTGTATGCTCGAGAGTGGCTAATATAGGATATCATAGGTCATCTACATTTTCCTCTCTTCGCCTCCCCCCCCAAATACCCAAAAATATACAAAAGTAAAGAGCAATGAAAAAGACAGTAACAATGAATGTGATACATGTTCCTCAATAGGATCTAACGAGTGAGGAGAGAAGGCTCAAAAAGACATTATTGGGACCAATGAAACACTTGGAATATAGACTCTAATCTCCATATAAATGTTAACTTCCTTCTACTTGAAAACCATACTTAAGGTGGATACATTTGTGAATATGCTGGTTCTTAGGAAATGCACATGGCAGTATTAAGTGCTCTAGGAACACAATATATACAATCTACACGTGAGTATTCAGAAAATGTATTGATAAAGATATAGACAGACAGACAAATGGATAGATATATAGATGGAATGATAGATTTATGGATAAATAGAATGATATGGCAAAAGTAGCAAAATGTTAAAATTGTATCTGGGTATCTGGAAGGGTAGTGGTATTGTGGAGTTATCTGTATTCAGTTTTTATTATGTTTATAACTGTCTTATAAAGTTTTAAATTATTTCAAAATTTTTAAAAATAAAAATAAAAAAAAATAAAAGGGTGGAGAAAGATATACCATGCAACCACTAACCAAGTAAAAACTGGAATAGCTATATTAATATCAGAAAAGTAAACTCCAGAAAAAGAAACATGACCGGGTACAAAAGGGAACATTTAATAACAAAGGCATAAGTTCTCCAAGAAGATATGACAATCCTAGATGTGTATGTACTGAACATCAGAGTTCTCAAATACTTGATGGAAAATCTGATCAAACTGAAAGGAGAAATTTTTTAAATCCCCAATTATAATTTGAGATTTCAATAATCTCAGTTATTAGAACACATTTACAGAAATCAATAAGGGTACAGAAGGCTTAGACAACAACATTATCAAAGAACTACAGCTAAATGATATTTGTAGAATATTCTATACATTAATAGAATACACTTTGTTTTCAAGTGCACATGTGAAATTTCACATAGATAGAACATATTTTAGGCCATGAAATAATTTACAATAATTTTTAAAAAACCATACCAGGTATGTCTTATACTGAAAGACTGGTAACTGAAAGATTTCTGGAATATCTTTAATTATTTGGGAAAAAACATACATGAAATAGAATCTAAAGGAAAATTTTAAAAATGTGTTGGGCTGTTCAGTGTTCTTTCAAATAACTATGAATCTTGTCCTTCAAGGAGTGAAGCCTAGTGGTTACCGTGGGCACCAAGGAAAGGGGAGGGAGGAAAAGAGTAGATGGAAAAGGGAATATTTAGGGGACAAAGGACGTGTTCCACATGATCTTGCAATGATGGATATAGGCCAAGTTGAAATTCATCAAAAATTTATAAAAGTGTATAATCTAGAGTGTAGTCTATAATATAAACCATTGACCATGGTTAGTGGCTATGTTTCAATATTTGTATATCAGTTGTAACAAATGTACCATCCACATATAAAAAGGTTATTGATATGTGAAGGAGGAAAAGGGGGAGGATGCTGGGCATGTGAGAGTCCCCTGTGTTGTGTAGGTGACTTTACTGTGACCTAAAAGTTTTTGAAGATAAAGTGAAAAAAAGTAAGACACTGGGGAAGAAATGGAAGAAAATGTCACTGTACATACAAGACAACAGATATTACAATGATGAAAGGCAAAATATTGCAAAGTTTTTAAAATATTTTCATTATTTTTAATACCCCAATTTTTAAATTTTATTTTAGCTTTATTTTTTCTAAATTAATATCTGTTTTATTTCTTATGTTTAAACCTATCATTATTATTTCATTTTCCTACTTATTGTTTTTGGTGATGTTCTTCACTTCATTATTGAAGAAATTTTGGATCACAGAAGGGTTATAACTATAGCAGGGGAAGATCATTGGTGTGGGGTGTCAGTGATAGGGGATACATGGGAGGAAGTTCATCTGGGCATATATATAAGGTATATAAATGTGTTCAAATGTTCATGGGGTATTGCCACAGTGGGTGGACATTCACACAATAACTGAAAGAATATTGAATTCCCATCCTGGGGAGCTCTGCCACATTCTCTAATGGAACAGCTACAATCCCCAAGTGCAAGGGTCAATGACTAGTGAAGAAGGATAGCCCATTGATGTGCCCTTGATATCAAGACTATGCTTATGAGCCTTTGTTCTTGAAATTGCACCTTAGCCTAATGCTGTGGGGTGCCTAAGACTTACCTTCAGGGAGCCTCCATGTTGCTCAAATGTGGCTTCTCTCTAAGCCAAACTCAGCATATAAATGCATTACCTTCCCACCCAGCATGGGACATGACTCCTAGGGATGAACCTCCCTGGCACTGAGTTATTACTGCCAAGTACCAACTAGGAATGCACCTGAAAAACTATCTTGAATAAAGGGGGAAAAGGTAAAGACAAATTATATGGCTAAGAGACTTCAAAATGAGTCAGGAAGTCATCCCAGAGGTAACTCTTATGCATGTCTCAGCAAGATCTCATAGACTGTCAAAGTAGATACTACCCCAAATAGTGGAACTCCTGAGGACTCTGGAGATACCCAGGTCCTAAGGTCATGGCAGATAGCTTTGGAGTTTGGTGCTTGCCAGAGGGTCCTACTTTGGAGTTTGTTCTCCCTAGAGTGACAGAGTTAGACTCAGTTGTGACTTCTTTACACATGCCTTTTCTGTCTCTTCTATTTGAACCTATAGTTGGTGCTGGAGTTGGTAGGTGTAGGTGCAAAAGACTTGAATCTTTGGGCTGTCCATGTGCCAGCTGGGCCCTAAGCCTCAGTGGAGTTACAACACCTACTCTCCAGTTCATTGGACTCACCCAGGACAACTTACAGGGAGGTAAGGATGGACAACCACCAAACCAAGGAACTGAAAGTCTACAACAGCAAGCAAGAGAGTCCCATCCATCAGCCATATGGAATCAAGGCCCCATCTCAATTAGAAGTAGAATAGGCATCACCATCCCAGAATCCTCAGGATTGGAAATAAAATATGGACTAGAGTGGACTTATTGATATTCTACTACAGACTTATTGTGACTCTAGCAATGGAAGAAATTATATCATTGATGTGGAGACAGTGGTCACTGGAAGTGCTATAGTCAGGGAGAGGGAAAAAGGAATGCCATATGGGGGCATTTTCGGGACTTGAAATTGTCCTGAATGACATTGCAACGACAGAATCAGGCCACTATATATCCTGCGATAACCTACAGAATTGAGTGGGAGAGAGTGTAAACTACAATGTAAACTATAATCCACACTTAGAGGCACTGCTCCAAAGGTGTTCATCATTTGCAAAGAATGTACCACACTAATGAAAGAAGTTGTTAATGTGGGGAAGGGTGGGAGGTGTGGGCTGTGGGGCATATGGGAATCCCTTATATTTTATTGTGTAATATTTTGTGTAATCTAAGTATCTTTTAAAAAATACATATATATTTTAAAAATGTGTTGGGGTCAATGAGAATTTAAAAAACAGCATATCAAAATTTGTGGGATGAAGTTAAATCAGTGCTTAGGGTGAAATTTCTATTATCAAAAGCTCAAAAAGGAAAGAATGAAGGTCTAAAGCTAATAATCTATGCTTCTACCATAAGAAATTACTAAAAGAAGAGACAATGAAACCCAAGCAATCAGATAGAAGGACATAGAGCAAAAATAATGAAATTGAAAAGAGAAAAACAATATAGAAAATCATTGAAACCAAAAGCTGATTCTTTTAAATATTAATAAAATTGACCTATACTCAGGCTGATCAAAAAAAAGAGAGAGAGAGAAGACACAAATTACCAGTATCAGAAAAGAAATATTACTGCAAGACCCCACAAATATTAAAAGCTTATTAGGGGAATACTGTGTATAACTCTATGCCACTTAATTTGACAAGTTGTGTGAAATGCACAAAATTTTGAAAGATATTGCCAAACTTCTCTCAAGAAGAAATATATTATGTTAATAGTCCTGTTTCTATCAAAGATATTGAATTCTTAGATAAAGACCTCTGAAAAAAAGAACTCAAGACCCAGATATTTTTAATCATGAATTATACTAAACAATTCTGGAAGAATAACATAGTTCTATACACTCTCTTTCAAAAGATAAATGAGGAGGGAAAATTTCCCAATTCATTTTATAAAACTGGCATTTCCTGAATACCAATATCAGGCAAAGATTTTACCTGAAAAGAAAACTAAAGATCAATAACCCTCATGATTGTTGTTGCAAAAATCATCAACAAAATATTAGACAATCAAATCCAGCAATGTATGAGTAATATGCTCAAATAAGTTTTATCCAAGGAATATAAGGCTAATTCACCATTAGAAAATCAGCGTAATTTATCATGCTAACACACAAAGAAAAACGTATGATTACGTCAAAAGATAGAGAAAAAGATTTTGGCAAAATTCAATATTCATTTATAAAGAAACTCTCACCAAACTAGGAATAGAAGAAATCATCGTCAACTTCTGAGTTTAAACTTATCAGGACTTCAAAAAGCAATAGTGTATCATACTGGTGAAAGACTGAATTCTTTCCCTCTAAGATCAGACACAAGGAAAGGATAATCTGTTTTATCACTACTATTCAAAATCACATTTTAAGATTTAGCCCTTAAAAGATAAATAGAAGGCATACAGGTTGGAAAAGAAGGAATAAAGCCCTCTCTACTCACAGACAACATGAATGTCTACGTAAAACATACCAAAGACCTACAAAAAGCTGCCACACCTAGTAAGAGAGCTTAATAAGTTTGCAGGTAACAAATCAACATAAAAAAAAAACACAAAAACTATTGTGTATGCTAACAATGAGAAACTGGAATATAAAATTTGGGAATCAATACCTTTTAAAAGAACATCAAAAAGTGAATAATTAGGCATAAATCTAACAAACTGTGTGCAGGATCTTTATGCTAAGACCACAAAAAACTGATGAAGGAAATAAAAAAAGATCTAAATAAATGCAGAGATGTGTTGTGCTCATGGATTGAGTACTCAGTATCATTACGATGTCAATTCCCTTAATATGATCTATAGATTCAACACAATCCCAATCAATATCCTAGCAGGCTGTTTTTTTAAAATTTCTGATAGATATTGACAAGGTGATCCTATAGAAGACAAAGGAAGTAGAAAAGCCAAAATGATTTTGGAAATTATGTGAGTAAAACCAAGGTGAGATTATTTTGGCAGTTATATATAGAACTATGTTAACTCTAATGCAAGTTTATAGGTCTTCAGTCTTGTATGTAATGTTACAATCGTTGATTTGGTGGTTTAGTATAAAGGTACAATAATCATGGCAGTACAGTATTGTTGAAAGGACAGACACATAGATCAATAAAACAAAATAGAGAAAAATTCTAATAGAGAAATTATTTCAAATTAAGACAGAACCCTGTCTTTCCTTCTTCCCCAAGACTAATGACACATTTTTTTTAAAAAGCAGCAAGATACTAAGGAATATAAAAACCCTGGTATATTTGATTTTCAAAAATTCTTGAAAAGCAGCATACACCTACAATGAGGGCATATTTTAATGATTAGCAGAAATGATAAAAATTAGTATCATATGGATATAATTTATATTCTATATGATTACTTGGTATCTCCTTTCAATTCAAATGTTTTCTGCCATTATAATGCACTAACCCTCATGGCAAACAACTTTTATCACCACTGTCTTAGTTTGCCAGGCTGGCATGTCAAATACCATACAATGGGTTGGCTTAAACAATGGGAATTCATTGACTCATGGTTTTGAGGTCATGAGAAGTCCAAAATCAAGGCATAAACAAAGCAATGCTTTCTCCCCAAGGTTGGTAACATTCTGGTATTGGCTGCTGGCGATGCTTGGGGTTCCCAGGCTCGTGTCCCTCTCTTGTGGCACATGGCAACCTCATCTCCTTTCTCTTCTGGGTTTTGTTGATTTACTACCGCAGATTCCTCCACATGGCTTTTTCTATGTCTGAAGGTCTTCTGCTTATAAAGGCCTCCAGTAACCCAGATTACAGCCCACCCTTATTGAGTTGGGCTCCACCTTACCTAAAATAGCATCTTCAAGAGATCCTATTTACAATGACGTCCCACCCACAGGGATGTGCATCAAGGCCAAGAGCATGTCTAAATTGGGGTACATAATTCAATCCACCACAACCATCTTCCTAATAATTATTAAAAACACTTTGGAATTTTCTCCCTTCTAACTTATCCACCTATACTTATTGCACACAATGGAAGATGCACAAGAGCACTAAGCTTTTCATTAAGTGGGGTTGGTTGTCATGTTAGAGGTTAGCAAAAGAAATGCTATTGTAGCTGTTTTCTGTGGAGCCCTGGGGTCTGTGGATGAAACTATAGGGTGCTCCAAGCAGGAGATGTAGAACTCGGAGGGATGGATTATAAGACCGTCTGTTCAGTTGCTTCAAAAAAGAGGGCACCAGACTTATCTGTTCTATGTCTTAAAATTCTGTGTAATATTTTCTGTTAAAAAAGAACAATAATAATGAGAGAGGGCTCTGTTGCTAAAGAGTTTAGAAAACTACTGGCCTTGGTACCTATGGAGTTTTATAAATGCACCTTCATTATATATATCAAAACTGAAGACTTACAAATTCCCAAAATTGTTAACATAATTTTGCATAGAGCCAACAAGAAAAAAATCTTGACTTGATTTTAGTAACATAATACTGAATTAGTAAATAATTTTTGAAAGACAATTTAGAGTGAAGGTGGTCAGCAGCAGCAGAACTGGATTTACAATTTAACACTGCGTTTGTGACTGGTTTATTGTAACATTAAACTCATGTGATACATGTTATGTATGAATAAATAATTGTAACTAGTCATTTTAAGGGCTACATTTTTTTTTGTCATGGGATTATTTAAGCAATTTATAATAACACATCATTTCAATTTTCAAGATAAAATTACCTAAGAGGCAAGACATTAACTAAAAGTCCTACTCAGCATGTACACATGTAATATTTTAAAAATGCAATTAGAACAAAATTTCCCTCAGGATACTGTGAAACTTTATAGTGAAGGATGTTTGGGAAAACAGAGTGAGAATAGTTTTATAGCAGGAGGAATACAATTTTAAATAGGCAGTTCGAATCTAGTAAAGTGATGACAAAGAACATAATTATTTTAGAGAATTGATTTAGATCTTTTCCCCTTATTAATGATGCTGCCAAGACTCATTTTAAAATTATATAAATGTGGAGGAATTGATTGCATTTAAATAATATTTAAGTTAAAGTAATAATATTTAGTTTGTTACAAAGCATTTAATACAGAAGCTCAGAGTTTTACCAAAAAATACCACAATCCTTTCCTCTCCAAATTTGACTTAATATATCCTATAGGGAAAGACAGAATGAAAGAAAGTCATATTTTTTCATTTTTCCACGTTTTTATTTAATAATTATTATTTTTTATTATTAAAAAGCCTGGATTTTTGTCCAGCTACAAGCCTAGCAAGGTACAGATTTTGTTTGTTCTGTGTGACAGTTACGTGGACTTAGTACCCCAATTAGAGCAGCCTAAATGGTCATTACTCAAAGCACTGTGCAAGGGACCCTTCCTTTAGGGTCATGTCCCACCCCTCCTCCTTGTTAACGTACACTGTTTCTGTTCTGAAGAACACTGCTTCATGCATTCATTCAATAAACAATTATTTCTAGGAACTAAGCTGAGGATTTTTTGAGGAGATATATAGACATCTACATTTCAGATATGCTTTTGAGTCATTCTATTATTTGTGTTCCTATTTTGGGCTAGTGTTTATTGAGCCCTTATTTTGTGCCTGGCACTCTGACAAGCACTTCGTTGCTCCCACCGTGTTACTGCTCTCTGAAGTCTTTTCTTAGGAGAACGACTTTCGTATTGGTTGACATTCGGGTTATTAATGGGAAGAACCTGAACAGAGCGTGTTGCCATCGATCCCTCGTGCAACTTTCCAAGCATGCTAAGTAGCTGGCATTGACTTTTGACTAAGAGTCACTAGCCATGACCAGCTCATTCCTTGTTTTCATACTCTAAATTAGGTGGAGATTTATATTGGAAAAAAATGGCATTAATTATTCACTGAATAATGAAACTCAATTTGAGTCTAATAGGGAAACAATGGGTCTGTTTTAAGGGAAAGAGTGAATTGTAACATTAGATTTCCTAGAAAGTAATATTAGTTAGTGCCTTGGTAACCTTCACCCCTGCCCTGAACATAGCACTTGTAACACTTAGTAGCCTAATAAAAGTCCAATAATTGGGCAATAACAGAAGAGAGTCAACTTTGCCCGTCTTTGTGGTGAAATATTATACAGTGAATACAATAATTAGTGGTGCAAAAAGCAAAATGAATGTTGAGGGAATTGTTTAAAATTATTTCAATCAGAAAAATTTTAAGTAATTGTCCATTGACAGTAATTGAAAGAATAAGTGAAAAAATAGCAATTAACATAACAAAAGTCAAATTATTTTGTGAGATGGAGAAATTATCAAAATATAAAAATATTCACTTTTAACATCACTTTTACATGCCCCAGAATGTCATTGCATTTCTGATATCATCACTCTTTAAGCATGTTTCTTTTAAAGTCAGAAAGAATAATACATTTTAATCAAGGTAAATATCCCATCAAAATATTTTAGAACAATTATTTTGAAACTGTAGTATTATGCATGTGTGTGTGCAGATCTCTAAATAATTTATTTAGTAGTTAGAGATATATAAATGGTCTTTCATTTTCTCTCAATCTTACCAACAGGAATTCCTAAAATTTAAAGGGTAGCTGACACATTATTGTCCAGAAAACTGTGAAACCTGGTTTTGATTTACTTGGGACAGTTGCATGGGGTCCCCTTAATGCTAGAGGCTGGAGTCCTTTATGAGATGAACCACAGATAAAGAGCGATATCCAACAGAGCGAACCCACTGCTTTTCAGGCAGAACCCTTGAAAGTTACCATGAAGCCAATTCTTAGCATCCTGCTCATTTTCCTGCCTCCAGGTTTTCAGTTTTCTACCTTGCGTGTCCAGTCTTCTACCACAACCACAGGACCTCAAAATGCATGTTCTCCTTACACCTCTATGGCCCACTGTCTCTGTGAATCAGGTAAAAAAGTTCTCAATTTCACATTATAACCCCTCCTTCTCCCCCTACCCCCCTCCCACACACACACTTGCCATCCCAGTGAAACTAAGATACTCCCTTTTGGGTTCCAAAGTCTTTTATCTCACATTGCTTACTGCTCGGTGATTCCACCATGATTTTGGATGAATATTTAGAAGTCCTTATGTCTGGTCAAATGCTTCTTTGCCCATCCTTCTTGCCTCCCTTTGCTTCCTATGTTTGCCATTTACATACCTTCTCTCCTGGAACCCAAATTGAGCCGCTTTTCACATCTCTCTCTCCTTTGTCCTGATAATTTTCTCAAATGCATCCTTTTGTCTTTACCTATCCTTGTGTCTCTATCACAACCATTTTGAGTGCTGACAGTGACTTTTACATTTCTAGAGTACTTACTATGTGTAAGATTCTTCACTAGGCATTTTCATATACCTTATCTCATTTAACAACGCTAACAAAGCAGTTAAAGAATATTGTATTATATTCATTAGTAGTCATGGAGAAACTGAGGTTGAAAACAGTTAAGAGGTGTCCCCTGGGTTTACATTCACAGCCCAGCATTATCAGAACCCAGGTTTGAACCCACTCATTTTAATTCCCAAACCATCACCCTTATTACACCTTGCAATCCCCTTATTGCTCTATTTGCATCTAGCCTCATTCGTATCCATCTTCCAGAAGCACAGAAATGAGTAATACCTTAATTCCCGTATCTTATATCCAAACTCTTTGGCAGGACATTCAATAAACATAAATGCCTAGTTCCACTTTAGTGTTGTGGTTTCACATCCAGTGTCTGTAACAAATAGTATGTAATCTGGCTACACCAGATTCTACTTCTGTCCTATTAAGGGGTTTATTCTCACTCATCTGAGCCATTGAGCTAGCTGTTTCCTCTGCTTAGAAAATTTTTCGGCTCTTTGCCTTTCTGATACAATCCTACTTCTTCTTTAAGACTTAAAAAATATTGTAAACAAACAAAAACTATACAATGAACAAGCAAACAAATGACAATAACAATAATAACACTGAATACTTTTACACCAACCATAGCATAGCCATCTGTGTTCTCTATGCATTAACTTATTTCATATATATTCTAATATAACTGCTGAACCACTAGCTCAGTTCTTCACTTAAAGAGTTAGTGAGGGAAGCGGATGTGTCTCAACAGATAGAGCATCCATCTACCATACAGGAGGTCCAAGGATTCGAATCCCAGGACCTCCTGGCTCATGTGATGGGCTGGTCCATGCGTAGTGCTGCCACATGCAAGGAGTGCCGTGCCACGCAGGGATACCCTCACGTAAAGTTGTCCCCTGCACAAGGAGTGGCCCCTGCGCAAGGAGAGCCACCCCGTGTGAAACTTCAGCCTGCCCAGGAGTGCTGCCACACACATGGAGAGCTGACGCATTAAGATGATGCAACAGAAAGAGACACAGATCTCCTGTGCCCCCTGATGAGAGTACAGGTGGACACAGAACACACAGCAAATGAACACAGAGAGCATACAGTGGGGGGAGAGGGGGAATTAATAAAATAAATCTTTAAAAAAAAAGTGTTAGTGATTCCTTTATTTCTATTCCTTTCATCCTTTGGACATTCTTCAGTATAGCATTTTTGTAGTTATCTATTTTCCTTTTTTACTTTGTGTCTGCCTCTGACTTTTTAAAAAATAACTATTAAGGTAAAGCTTCTCTCACTCAAAATTTCCTTAATTTCTTCTGGAGGAAACCATTTCAATCATTAAAAATTCTCCGTAAAAATAAAATTCTGTGGTAGTGAGCATATATATTTATGGATGTATATTTATATATGTAATATATATGTATATTTTATTGTGTATGGATATCTATAACTACATATATCTATACATACATAAAGGTTTTGCATCTTTAACATTGCTTTAAATTTATAAGTAATACATTAGTATATTCTCTTTTTAAAGTTGAGCAGTATAGGTAAAATTGTGGTTGTTTATGACAATCTTCCCCAATTCGAGTATTTCACCCAGAGGGAAGTCTTCTTTATTTCATTATATAAATTTCCAGCTTTTCCTAAGCAGTTCTATATATATTACATGCCCACAAATATATATAATATTTATATTATATATGCTGCTGTATTTGCTCAGCAACATGCTTTATTCACTTAATCTTTGCGTTTGGGGGTTATTTCTTGAGCCACTTCATGTTCTTATGCCATTCCATTTTGTGAATAATTCATAGTATTTTAGCTATTTCTTCATAAACATTTATATTTCCTCCAATTTTTTAATTTTACAAATACTACTACAATGAGCATCCTTGTTACTCAAAATTGTGCACATGTGCATGGGTTTAACATTTTTATATCTGATCCTCTTTACTGTGATGTGACCTCTTTAAGAGCAGGGTTTATGTTGTTTATCTGCCTCCGCACTGAGCCTGGTTCTTAATAAATCACTGGTGCACAGTGATATTTGGATGAAGGATGGATGAATGAATTTGTTGATGAGCAAACATATTACGAGAATCCTTCAACTTGACTTGCCATGTGCTTCAAGATTATTTAAGATCTTTATAAACACTTCCTATAGATGGACATTAAAAACATAAATTCCAGGTCTAGAAATAAACTAATTAGATACTAATTTTATCTGCTTTCTCTTATAATGCCTTTTTAAGTTTGCCTACCTTTAAATTGGTAAGCTATCCTAATGTTAAGTGTTCCTCACTAGTGAGAATTTCTTCCACTAAAATAAAGCCAAATGATGCATTCTGAGCTAATTTCTAGTATGACTGGTCTCTATATTGATAAATAAGATAAATGTAATCAGTAATCTAATCCACTAGGTAACAGCACGTTTGAGAATTACTAAAGATGATTCTTATCTCTGTGTTCTTCCAGCGAGTTCTTTTCAGCTTTCTTTTTAAAAATTATGAGTTAATCATCAAGTTGACTAGACTCCATGACCATAAGAAATAACAAAAATAAAATTGAAGTGAAACTACTGAAGTGTTTAATTCCAGCTAGTTTAATTGGATAATCATGAAAAGTTCAGTGCTCTTTATCATATCATTTCTTATAGCTTCCCTGAGAAATTTTACCACCAAATCACTGGCCTTTTGCATAAAACAAAATAAATTTGAGTTAATACACAGAGGTATAAAGTACGTTTAACCTGCTTCTACCTACTGCCTGTCTTAGAGCTTGGAAAGCAGGGGGGAATAATTACTGCAATTTATGTAGTTATTTATTCTGTATGTCTATTAGATACGTTCCTGAAGAATGTATTATTTTTGCTTTCCTTTGACAGTTTTTCTTTATCCTTTGATGTTGCTACCACTTCTCACTAATTCGATGAGATAATATATGGCAAAAAGAAATCCTCAGACACAGTGCCTTCAACATAGTGAATATTTAAAAATGCGCACTTCTTCCTTCAAATTAGCTTCTCTATGTTTCCAATCCTTTATCTATAAAATGGGGCATTCATTATTGTAACAAAGATTGAGCAGCTCTAACGTGCCACAGATAGTTTTCAGTGCTGGGGTAACAAAGTCCCTAACCTGGCGGTAAGTTTAGTATTGAACTTTATGGGTTTCTTCTCCAAAGGCCTTTTGCTGCACTGAAAGCCTCCACACCCCACTCTTTTGTTTTGTTCTTGTTGTCCTTAGATAATTGGAAAGATGACTTTGCCATGCAGGAATTTTTTTTTTAAAGAAAATCGTATAGATGAAAAATTACTAATGAAACTGTATGTGTGTGAAGGAAACATAAAACAACAGCAGCATCTGAGAGGCTTGAATCTTGTTTTCTATAAAACTGCACATTGATATGGTATCAGTTTTTAAAAACACACGAATAAAGATCAAGGGAGGGTGGTGATAGGGTAGATGATGAAGATGAAGATGAAGATGAGTAGGAGAAGTAACTCAATGTGAATTATGAAGGTTAAACATGACAATGAATTTGAGAATGCTCTATGAAAACTAATATTTGCAAAGTATAGTGTGAAAATAAAAATTAATTTATTTACTTAATTATTGTAGGAAGGTACAATTATAATTATGCTGAAATATGGCCTAGTTAATCTATGGAAAAGCCAGGCCCACTGCTTGGGAATGTTAGAAACTTTCATAGCCTGTTAATATACTGGGCCTGCTCTCTGATAAAGCATTAGGGGATACAAGGGCTGAAGGCGTATAAGGGGAGAATAGGGTTTGCCCTAGAAGGGGATGTTTAAGAGAAAAAGGGTAAAGTGGGCAGGGAAAGGAGAAAGGGAGTAATCTTTAGTGAACACCTATTATGACCCAAGCAGTTTTTGGTCCATTTATTATTTAATCCTTCAAACATTCCTTTGAGGGAGACATTAATGTCCAGAGAGGTTTATTAACTAACTCCAGGTCACACAGCAGCAAGAATTCATTCTCTAGTCAGCCTGTGCCACAGGGCATGCTCTTCCTTTTGCTTTGTGTTATCTCTGACAGGCACAAAAGGCTCAGGAAATTAAATTGAGTAAAAAGGGGAGGACCCTGTCAACTCAAAGTAGGCGGCTCTCCCTCTAACATTTTAGCAAAGTGGGGTTGTTCATTTCACTCTCCTATGGCTGAAGGTGACCTGGAGGCAGGTTCAAGCTTCCAAGGGCATTGTGCATGTTGGACACTGCACAACCTTAAGGGACACCATTGGCATATGCTTCAGTGGGAAAAGGTACAGTGTATAACCTGCACAACCATTCACAGTAGTCCTGGAAAACTGGCCTATGTGATTCTTTAATTTCATTTCCCACCTCCCCACCCCCCCACCGCAAAAGTAATATTTATTCCAAGCACTATATACTATGGTGTAATAATTTAACTAACTCATCTTTTTAAAACCATAACTGTAAAAAGAGATACTGTATAATGGAAGGAAGAATGGACTGGGTTAAGCAAGTTGTGGATTGAGACTTAATTAGTGCACAATACTGGGCAAATAGCTCCAGCTTTCTGTACCATATTTTTTTACCTATAATACATACTGGCTGGACTAGATCATCTGTTTAAGGTGATGTAAAGAGATGTTTTAGGAATGAATTTGAAAATCTTTTTTCCCTTTTACTTTCCTTTATGTTTGGAGAGCTATGGTGCCCGTGAGCATTTTAAGGCACTGAAAAGTCCTGCAGGATCCAAATATATTTCAATTTATTTTAGCCAGTATTTGACCATGTCATTCAACCTTGGAATCCTTTAAGTTTCAGGACACCTTTACATCTTGCTAAATATGTACTTTAGGGAATAGAGTTTGGAAATTCTACACTAGAAAAGTCTCTGCCTCCAGCAATATTTCTGTGAATCTGCATTTGCTCTTCTACTTCTTTTCATACTGTTCAAAATGCATATCAAGAGATGTTTTACTAAATGTCACCAATGCAGAATTACGATACCAAACTAATCCCCATGCATTTAAATTTGTTCCCCCCGAGTCACTAGTCTGTATCCTAGGCAATAATGAAGGACAGCTGTCATTTATGGCAGAGTTAGGGTGGTTTGGAATGCCTTGGAGCAGAATTCTCAACCTAGCATAACTGAAATTTTTGACTGGGTAATATTTGTTGTTGGGAGTATTCTCTGTGCTGTAGGATGTTTAGCGGCGTCCCTCACCTCTGCCACTGAACGGGTAACACCCCTCAGTCATGACAGTCAGAAATGCCTCCAGACATTGCCACAGGTCCCCTGAGGAGCAAAATCACTCCCCCAGTTTAGAATTACTATGTTGGAACCACCAATATAAAAAAGCAACATCCAATTGAAAATGAAATATTTTACTTTAGAACTGAGCCTACCCTGGTTACTAAATTCCTCCGATGGCATCCCGCTGTGGAAATTTTTGCTTTGTGGTGGCATTAATGACTGTTTGCCACCTGGGAATTTGTGCTTGATGTTGGGCTGTAGTTTTTAGGTTCGGGCTGTAGTATTGTGGCCAGTCAGATTTTCAGGAAATGAAAAATCAGCTGCAATATTTCATGGCATTGGACAGATTGGGCAGAAGGTATGTGGACAAATCCTATTAACAAACAACGAAATTTGTGCAACACACGGTACCGCCCACACTGCGTCTTGGAAATCTACACCAGGCTATTTACATCACTGTTGTGCATAAATCACAGAAATTATAATAAATTGAGGAAAAAATGTTCTCACACACATGGAGGTTCAACCTACGTTCTGATGATGACTAAAGACATCTTGGATCATTTGTCAAAGAGGATATATGATGAAACAAGCCTTCAGTTCAGCTTGGTTTTGAAACGGTCAGAAAGTATTAAATGCATCTGCTCTCAATTTTCAGTCTTAACCCTAAAAAAATGATGATAAACTCATTAATGGGAGTGTTTCTGGAGAAGAAAAACATTTTAAATAATAAGGGCTCCTAAATGGTCCAGATGCCACTATGAGATTGGAACAGAATGACCTTTAAGTTTCCTTCCAAACCTGTGTGACTATGATTTTCCCATCTGGATTCCTAGGAGATCAAATTGTTTCACACGATTAGTATCCTATTCTGTTCCATTTCTGAGGTGCTCTGTGCCTCCAGTTCTGTTTAAAGTGACATGCTTACTGCAAGAGACCACTACCTTTCCTTTAGCATTCTCTTATTGCTGTGTGCACAGTTGGTTTGGTGGAGGGCCTGATACCATAATTGAATCTGCTAAACAGTACATTTCAATTTGATTTTTCAGTCACTGAGGACTTACATACATTATCTTCCGAAGTCCTGGAGGTATAATATTGGCGATCAAAAAAATTTGATCCTTTTTTTCATAGAGTTTGAAGTTTGTTGAGAAAGACAGATATTGTATACACACACAAATTGAAATAAGACCTCTGAGGTTGAGTAGCACCATTCTAGGAGAACATATAACAAAGGAAAATGCCTGAGATAATAGGTGTGGCTGAGTGTATGGGAGATAGATTAGAAGGTAGGAATTTGGGAAAGTTTGGAAATGACTGCAGTAGGGATAGGACAGCGAATGGAGTGTGTGATGTGGTGCATCACCAGATCCCATTTATGGATATTGTACTCGTTGTCCAGGTACTGCTAGGGTTGGCTGCAAAGGCTCGCAGCTGCATTCTTTGGAGAATAGCCCTTGACAGAAGGTAGGCTTCTTACCCCAAAATACCTGGGAAGCTACTCCTCCACCCCGGGGGGATCAATAGCCAATGGATGGGGCCCATTGCCTCAGGTAGTCTGACCCTGGGGTGCCATTCATGCTGCAGACCCTATATGGATTCAGACTCAGGCAGGATCTAACAGAACACAGGCATTTGCTTCATTTTTCCTGCCTGTCCATCACTCCCCTTTAAATCACTTGCTCAGAAAACTTGTCTCAGGCAAAGTTCCTAGGGAATTTGACCTAAGACCAAATACACCAGGGATATCTAGGAGGATTGCCTGGCACGGCTGATGGTCCATTAGATACTGGAGATCAGGAGAATCTAGTGATATGAGCTGTCCAGGTATATGTCTGTATGCAATATTAATTGGCTGTTAAAAATAGAGGCACCGAGAAGGCCTGGGTAAGGGTTAGTTGAAGACTGATATTTTGCTGGAGGCGGGGAGGGGGTGATGAAAGATAGAAGGGCAGAGGAATTTTGACATTGTCATACATTTTAGAACAGTGTTTGTGGTAGATTGATTGTGTACCCCGATTTGGATATGCTCTCAATCTTAATTGATGTCCCTGTCCATTATAGTAAAGAACTATAGTAAAAGATGCTAATTTTAGTTAAGGTGTGGTGAGCTGAAACAGGAGAGTCTTAATCCAGATTGCTGGAAGCCTGATAAGAAGGTCACAGGGAGGATGTCAGTGGGAACAGGGGAGAGAAAAGAAAGGTCATTGCCATGATGTAGGAAAGCCGAGGAATGCCACAGGGCCAGCAGCTAGCACCAGAACACCACAGTCTTCAGAGAGAAAGAAAGTTCTCTAGCCTCTGAGACCATGGGACAATAAATTCCCATTGTGTAAGCCAACCCATTGTGTAGCAGCTCAGGCAAACTAAGACACTGGTCCCTGGTGTCTACTATGAGCAAGAAAAGAAGTCAAGAAAGGAAACGGTTGTGGCAGGAGAAGTCAGAGTGGTCAATGGATAGGAGGCAGCAGTTCTGACATTGACAAGATCTAGGGTATAACCTTTGCAATATAATGAATGCAGGGGCTGTCTGTGTGAATGTTCAAGTTACTGGGATGTTGATAAGACGTGGGCCTGGTTCCAGATTTGGGGGTAAATTAATAGGGAATGAACAGATTTTAAAATATATATCATCTGGGGTGGAGGAGGGGGAATAGCCTAATTAAATGGTTTTGTGTTCAAGGAAGCAGGAACAAGAGCTGGCAAAAATGGTCTGGAGGTGACAAAAAGAAGCCTAGAGTTCAGCAACAGCAATTCCTAATCCTGAATTACACGGTGAGCAACGGACTAACAAAACCCTAACTTTTACTTGAGAGAGCTGCCCAGGAGTGGTGTCTTGTAGTGAGGGTGAGATTTCTGTAAAGGCAAGGGCAAATAAGAATTCAGAGAAGTGGTTAAGGATGGAAGGGATTTGCTGAAGTTTCTGTGAATTAAGTGGTAAAATACAGGCAGTGTAGCATAAAGAATTGCATGGGTACTTCTTTATGCTACACTGGGTTCATCATTTGTGGGGCTTGTTGCAAAAGGGAGATGGGGGTCTCTTATTCAAAAACATTATGAATTTCAAAATGGAAGCAACAGGGTATTAACCTAAGAGATGGGCCCCTTTATATGTGGGGCCAGGCACAGTTGCAGGCTGCAGAGGACTCTGCATCCAGACTGCCTGAACTCAAATCCAGGCTCAGCCTAGTACAAGTTTTGGGAAGTAGCTTAATCTTCACAGTTTCCCCCTCCTTCAAATGGGGATAACCTTAGTATCTATCTCAAAGGGTTGGGGGGGAGCTTTAGATTAATTAATAAGTGAAAAGTGCTTGGTATATATTAACTCCTCCATTGAATTTTAAAATTTTATTGATATCATCAGTAGAAGATAAGTCAGCTAGTGCAATCACTGGTCAGTAATATAATCAATAAATTTTGAAGGTGTCAGGGAAATTAGATTTCAAAAGAAAATCTGTCCTCATTGACCAGCAATGATACACCATGAGAATCTATTTAAATTTATTTATATTATTCATATATTGTCAAAACTTGAAAAGGGCCACCACTTTCAATATGCTCTCCAGTGAAAAACTTAAAATGGAGTTTGATCTGTTCTGAGCCTTATATTTGTGAGAATAATTGGGATTCTGCTGCTTTAACAAAAGTGAAAGTGTGGGTATTATTGGATAGTTTTGCCTTTGTCACAGAGCTGATGGCAGAAGGTGACTTAACATCCAGCAAATTGGCAGTCTGCTCTGCCCCTGAAGCCTGACCCCACTAATGTAAAAGAATGAGCTGATGGCTCATTTGTGCCCCTTCCCAGTTCCACCTGAAAACCTACAGACTTTTTTTTCCCTAACCGAAAAACTCCGTAGCTGCTCAAGGGATAACACTGCTGGGAGTTTTCATGTTTCACTGTGAATGGAGAGTTCTGTGTAGTCCTTAATTGGGAGAGGAAGCTGTCAAAAAGAATATATTCACAAATGCTATGAACCATTATGGTCCTGGCAAACTATACGAACTGTCACATGGCTGGTGGCAGTTGGGTTGATTTTTTGGCAACACTAAAAACTGTCAGAAATGTCTTTCAGAAATCTACTCCTTTAAAGATTCCTTGTTAAGGTATTAGGAGAGGCGGGAAGTGTGTAAGGAGAGGCAGGAAGGGAATTAGATGGCTGGGTTACTGCAGTGAAATATTTGAGCCTTGACAACTGATTTCTGTTTCATTTAGGGTAAGAACTAATCGGCTTTGAAAATAGAAGTTTTAGCGAGTTTGGATATCTCTTGGCTAGATTTGAGCTATAGATAATTTTGGGAAAACTAATAAGATACGCAGTGAGCTTAATCCAAGAGGAGACAGAAAGAAAAATAAAGAAATTAAGCTCCTTGTGTTTTCATGAAGAGGATGCTATTCTATGTGCACAGGATAGTGAGTGATTTGCATGTCATTTTTGTTTCTGTTCTCATAGAAATGTCTCATTTCCCATAGCTTCCTGTCCTCTTGCTAAGCTTTGTCCACAAAGGTTGCCTGCTGCTCCCCAAACAACTGCAGATACTTTGAAATGAAACAGGGACAAAGATTTGAATGAATGAATATTTGCTGCTACTTTAACTTGCCATTCCGTCTCCCTAGTTCAGGGGTTCTTAAACTTGTTTTGTGTCGTGGGCCTCTTTGGCAGTCTAGAGAAACCTATGGGTCACTTCTCAGAATATTTCTAAATGTAAAAAATAAAATGCATGAGATTAGAACACAAACTAATTATCCTGAAATACAGTTCTGTCCTTGAACCCCTTGGATAAGAACCGGTGCCTTAGTTCTTGGGGCTTATTATGCAGACCATGCTAATCAGTGGAGGGAAAATCAAAACAGGAAATTTGAATTGTGTCAAGAGTAACTCCTACAAAGGGTAAGAGTAAATACAAGCTCAGCAAAGAAAATGGAAAGGGAAAGACCTCTTGGGAAGAAGTGTATTTTTATGTATGCTGTGTAAAGAAGTAGAAATGCAAGAGTTGCTTCAGGGGTCGAAGGGGGTGGGGCAGTAAAAATACAGAAAGGAATGGGAAAAGTAGGCTTTAAATTGTGTTCCCTTTGATGTTCTTTGGGAGACACTGTTACAGTATGGAATTACTTTCTTACCATTGCTGGGGTCTCTTGCTTTTAATGAAAGCTTGAAGACTGGATTGCACGAGGTTGGAAAATTTATTCAGGTTACACATCCCTTCTTGAACATAGTCGTGTTGTTTTCACAGCCTAAATCCTTTCTGCAATCATCTCCAATTTTTGTAGCTCTATTCATCTTTCATGACACATCTTAGATTCCAACTCCTCTGTGGTACTTTTCCTAATACAGTTCTCTTTGTTCACTACCTGGTAATTGCTTCTGCTTCAGTATTTGTTCTCTTGTTTGTGCTGTAGTTACCTGTGTCAGTTTCCCGCACTTGATTGTCCCCACTGCCTACCATATAACGGTGAATGAATGAATGAATGAATGGATGAGCAAATGGATGGAAATACAATTAATGAAGGAATGATGGATACATGGCAAGGTCCCTGCCCTAGATTTGCTATGGATGCCTGTAAAAACAGAAGACACTGTCATCACAGGCACCCTAAGTATGGACTGAGGGCATGAGGGGTACAAAGGCCACACCAAACTCTTCAGATATACCACTTCTTACTGTCAGAATGCGGAAAGAGAAATTTTATTAATCTGTATTGATGATGAGGTAAATCATATTCAGAAATGTAACTATTTTCTATAAATAGAGATTTATATTCAAATAAACTTCCTTTTGATTTCAAAACCTTAATATTTTTCATTATATCAAGCTGCCTCCCTGATGACAAAATTAACCATTCTCTTTCCTTTTCATTCATTGACATTCTTATTGTTAATTACTCTTAATATGAACAAGAAACATTGATATTTTAATAAACGGAAAGTTTCAGAGTCAGAAAATGATATAATCTTTTCATGCAATTATAAACATCTGTTAATATCCCCCATGATTTGCCATATTTTAGTAAAGCTTTAAAGAAGCCATCTGCTACCTTCAGCAACATTCATAGATTAACCAGTTGGACCTCACTAAATCATGATTTAAATTTAAGGCCTGCACCATTACCATAAAAAAAAAAACCATTAACTTATCTGACAGAGTCATAATATTTAAGAAATCTTGTCTTAATCAATTATTATTACTGATGTTTTTGGCGACCACAGAATTTTGAAAATAAAGACCGAAACCAGGGAGTCTTTATATCAGAACAATGATTATGATGATTGTGCACTAACACTAGACCTGTAAGGTAGATATTATGATCCTTATTTATGGAAGGAAATTAAATGAAGATTCAGGGACTACAACTAGGAAAAGCTGGAATAGGAATTTGACATGTAGCCCATCCCCTATTTCTGAATAGAGATTTCAGTTTTTCTCAAGGCTTTGTTTTTTTAAGCAATCCTTAAACAACGGACTTCATCTTCACTATTAGGAAGATATATGCTACCTGTCACTAACTGATATTTGCAATCACCTAAATGGGTGGTAGAGAATGAGGGAGAGATAGAGAAAGAAAGGTGTAACATGAGTATTGAGTTCTTATAATTATTTTATTAAAGAACGTTAATTCCAGGACAAATCTGAGTAGTTTTAATTAAAATAGTCTCTATAACTATATTAAATCTTCTTATTTTACCTAAAAAAATGATGAATTCATGGTGTAAACTAATTTGCCCGTTCCTCATAAACCCATTAAATGGATAATGGGCCATCAGGAAAAATATTTTAGTGACCGCAGTAGCATTTGGTTTTCTAGAATAGAATTTTTTAAAAAAATTCCTATGAAATTATAAAATGACCCTTTAATTCATTTGTTCATAATAGCGCAGTAAGCATGAATAATAATTTCATGGAATAATTTGTGGATATTCATTATTAAATGTATCCATGAACTTTCTTTAAAAATATGTAAATGATTTGACAGATAAAAGAAAAGAGTCCTAATTGTTTTGATATTTCAGTCTAATCATAGGCATGGTTGTTAAACACCTACTATGTGCTAAGCATCATTTTAGGAACTAAAACTTAACATCCCTCCTTAAACTTTACTGAAGTTAAAATGATTATCCTTGCAGGGCATTATTAACTCTTTTTAAAAAGAGTCTAAATTTGTACCCATATTTTTTTTCAGAGATTTTGATTTAGCAATACCATTAAGTTTAAATTAATAATGATATCAAAGATAAGAATCAAACATATAATTAAAATTCACAATTAATCTCAGAATTTTATTTTTGTTAAACATTTAGCTCTTTCCCCACCAAACCTTTATGTTCAAACATAATTAGAATTTTATTTTGTCTTCTGATCCTGAAAAATCAATGATTTAGATAGGAAAACCATTTTTACAAATACCAGGTTCTCTTTCTATAATAAAAATAAACTGGTGACAACAGGTAGCCACAGTCAATGTGAGGATTGTTGAGGTTTTTATTTATAGACAAAATTGAGAATCACCATACACTTGGGAAAAAATAATTAAGTATATTCTGATGAAATTAAATTAATATTTTAGCTCCTGAGAAGACTATATTTGTGAGACTAGAATCAATAATTTGAAAATTAAAAATATATGGAAATGTCTACTAGTCAAAACAAAGTAAATGGGTAGGAAAAATAGTGTTTATTTTGCATTTAAACCTAGACAAAAAACAGAAATCTTAATTCAAGCCCTGCAACCAAATCCTAATTCACAAGAAAAAGACTACTCTAACTCCTCCAATCAAACTTCATAGAGTTTTTGAAAAAGTGTTCACTAAAGGTGAAAATCGTATATAAGAATTCTGAAAAGAAGAGAGGATCTTGAATCTTCACCTAATATCACCTAGTAGTGTTGAGCTTGGAGATCAATAGAGGCTTTGAAAAATGAGAAGAAAGAATCAAGTCAGAAGATTGATGTAAGGACACAGAATATTGGTTACTGCCAAAATCCACATACCTTCTCTGAAATTCCCAAATCTCTTGCAACGATTAGTAATAATTAATTAATACAACAAGAGTCCATCTTTAAAAGTTCAAATTTAGAGTGAGCAGTTGCTACAAAGGGATAGTCTGATAGAATTTGGGGGTGATAGAAATTGTTTATATGTTCTTCAGGCGTGGATATACAATTCTAAACATTTGTCACACCAACGAACTATCAACCACAAAAGGTGAGTTTTACAGTATGCTAATCTAAAAGGAAAACTCAAACAGTATGCCTGGAGAATCCAAGATGGAATTCAGACTGCGATAAATGAGTCTAATATATGGCATAACCACACTGAAGGGTAGAGAAGAAAGGAAGTGATCAAAGTAACTTTGTAAAGCAATGCTTTGAGTAGGTATTTTGAAGGCTAAGGAAAAAAATGAACTGTTCCTAAACACTGTACTCTAGCTGGTAAGTTTGTTTCTCACAAGGGTATGGGTTACAAATTGTGAAACAACTTTATATATATACTAGGGTCTAACAAACAAATATGTAGACTGTAGATGAGAACTGGGCTTTTCACTACTGGAGGAAAAAGTTACAAATAAGTAAAAGAATACTTGAATAAACTCTTTTTGCTGGATTTGTGTTTGCAGGTATTAGTATGGACAAAAAATAGAGATATGTGTGTATACATATCTATGTGCATATACACACTTTTCCTAACATTCTTGTCAGGAGTTTAGAAAGAGTAACACCCCCAGAAAAATGAACACAACCAGGACCCAGATCTTGGTCTTTAAATAATATTTTCCAATAAAAGTAATGAGGGCTTATTGCAGGATTGGAGCAGAGAAAACACAAGATAAGCTTGGTACATCTTGTCATACTAGAAAATAAGGAGGTGCTAAAAAGGAGAAGAAAAAGAAAAAGATGGAGCATGTCAAAAAAGACATAAGAACCAACTTGAAAGTGCTCCCATGACCAAAACTGGAACAATTTGAGTAACCAATTAAATAATGATAGCATTGGATTTCAGCCCAAACAATAAAATAAAGATCCTTGAGTCCACAGTGATAGAAATTAATGATTCAATAAATAAATAAATAATGAGGCAGAAGGGACAACTCATCATAAAATAATTCTAATTAGGAAATTTAGAAGGAACAAGGGAAATAGAAAATTGCTATTAGACCACAACAGTAATATTTGCTTCTGACAAGGTCCACAGATGAATGTTAAAATCAATGGGCAAAACTTTAAGGAAAATCAAAGTAGTTGCATAGCCTCAGAGTAACATCATTGAAATATGTATTCATTACTCTAGTGGCTTTAATATATGCCCACAAATTATTTGAAACTCCTCCTTCTTGAAAATGTAACTGAATTCCTCTCACCTTAAGTGTTGGCTGGACTTCATAACTCCAAGTTGGGAGATAATTCCAGAGGTCACACTTATGCACGTCTCAGGAGGTTCTCACTGACTGCCACAGTAAATAGTGCCTAAGCAGGGGTGCTCCTGAGGGCTCTAGAGACTATAGGCAGGGCAGACAATCTCAGGAAATCATCACCCCATTGGTGGGCCTTACCTTGGAATACATGATAACCTGTCTTCCCAATGTATCAAAGTTAGACTCATTTATAATTTTCCTACACATGGTTCTTCTGCCCCTTTTATCTGAACCATAATTAGCACTATACCTATTAAATATATGTCCCAGACTTTTAAGTCTTTTGGCTGTTCATATACCAGTTGAGTCCTGAATCTCAGGAGCTGCAGCCAGCACCTACTCTCTAGTTCATTGGACTCACCCAAGACAACTAACCAAAGGATGACGATGGACAGTGCCTATCCCCCAAAACAGAGAGCACCTCACCTGCAAGCAAGACAGTTCCATTCATCTGCCCCATGCATCTAAGCCCTCTCTCAATTGGAAGCAGAGTGAGCATCACCACCCTGAAATCATCAAGATTGAGGAATGAAAAAATGTAAAATGTAATGGGGGAATGCAACTATGGACCAAAGTAGACTTATTCTTTTCCTAGTAATGGAGGAACTTGTAGCATTGATATAAAGAGAGTGGTCATCAGTGGGGAGGGAGAGGGAAGAATAGGTGAGACAGGGGGTATTTTGGGGACCTTGGAATTGTTCTGCATGATAGTACAATGACAAATACAGACAACTATACATTCTGTCAAAACCTACAAAATTGTGCAGTACAAAGGGTCAACTATAATGTCCCCTATGGACCTTGGCTAGTAGCAACGTGTCAATATGTGTTCATCAATTGCAACAAATATACCACATTAGTGAAAGATGTTAATGGGGAAAAGTGTGGGAGGGGAAGGCTGATTTGGTATATGGGAATCCCCTATATATTTGATGTAATATTTGTGCAATCTAAAGCTTCTTTAAAATAAAGAAAAAAGAATGGAACATAGAAGGGAAAAAAATAGTAACTTCATACTTGAACACTCTAGCAGAAACTATGTTATTACCAAGGGTTTGTACTAGTAATAAGACCTGCTGATACTATGTGCCCTCTGATAAAAAGCCATGAGAAGGGCACATTGTGGACTCTTTCCAGAATTATACAACCTCCGTTTAATTGTGAGGAAATATAGACAAATCCAAATTAGGGATCTTCTACAAAATACCTAACCAGTATTCTTCTAAAGTAGAAAATCATAAAAAACAAAGAAAGACTAAGGGAACTGTCTGTACTGTCTCTGCAACCTTCTTGTAAGCCTAAAATTATTTCAAAATAGTTAAAGAAGTGGAATTTAGAAACCATTGTTATTTTCTTAAATGAACAGAACAAATGAGTAATATGATGACAAAATGAGGATAGGCTCTGACATTAAGAAGGAGAATACGTTTAGCTTTCCATGAGGTAGATATGACCTAGACTGTCTGGTTCAGGATCATTCAAAATCGGTAACTTTCCACATAACTATTTTTCATTGAAACTTTAATGCTTTATTTGCTTTAAATAAACAGTTATGAACAGACATAAAGCATGTCCATAAGAAATAAGTGTGAGTTTTAAAAAATCGGTACATTTTGAAAGACTTGACAACAGACTATAGACAAATCACATCTTTTAAAAGGAGATTATTAAAATTCTCAAGAATTCTTCCAATAGATTGAAGAGCTTTAAAATACTTCAAAGCTGGGAAACGGACTTGGCCCAGTGGTTCAGGCGAATGTCTGCCACATGGGAGGTCCGCGGTTCAAACCTGGGGCCTCCTTGACCCAAGTGGGACTGGCCCATGCACAGTGCTGATGCGCGCAAGGAGTGCTGTGCCACACAGGGTGTCCCCCGCGTAGGGGAGCCCCACACACAAGGAGTGCGCCCCTTAAGGAGAGCCGCCCAGCACGAAAGAAAGTGCAGCCTGCCCAGGAATGGTGCCGCACACACAGAGAGCTGATGCAACAAAAAGAAGCATAGATTCCCGTGCCGCTAACAACAACAGAAGCGGACAAAAACAAGAACACGCAGCAAATGGACCCAGAGAACAGACAACTGGGGGCAGGGGAAGGGGAGAGAAATAAATAAATAAATCTTAAAAAAAATACTTCAAAACTGTTGAGTTTCATTTGCATATATAAAGATGTAGTGAACTATTAAATTGTCTAACAAGTTGTCCAAATGGTCTAGCTTTAAGCATACTTTCGTTGTATTCTCACTGTATGATTGTGGTAGCTAGGTTTCTACTAGCTTACATTGTTCGAATTCATAAAAACACATTTCCATCAATATTATATCCTGTCTGCCCCCTCCCTGCCCCATCACATTCAAACTCCTCTTTGAAGCCTTTTATGATTACTATAGCCCTCATTCTAGGTAACATCCTTCACCCCTAGTAGGTTGGGTGCATTAGTCTTAAGTATTAGACTTCAGTGCGGATGGTGTCTTGTACTGGTTTCTCCCCAGAGAACCTAGCACAGTGATGAACATTAGTAGAGACTTTGTGAATAACTGATAGTTTAATTAAATCGACTGCTTATACAAAAAGGATAATCTATTTCCTGACCTGGCAAGATGATGCAGACATTACTGATCATTAAAGGCTCCCTTCCTTTAGTGCTGAATGTTGAGTCTAGACAAAATATTAAAACCTCAAGTGAAAAATATTACATCTGGTTAATGTTATTCCCTGTATACATGTCAGAAGTTATGTGAGCCAGAGGCAAATGGTGATTTTTGACTACTTGCCATTGTTAAAATAAGATTGGGAGAGAAGTTTTGTAGACACACACCAATATTCTTCCCTTCCTTGCACAACCAAACAAATATCAGCACTATTAAAAATATATATATTAAATAAATAAAAATAAAACCTCACTGGTTGAAAGACCATTACATTCCAAATTTTTTCTTTTCAAAATCCTTTCTTTTACCTCTGGGAAAGCTCTAAGGCAGCATATTTTCAGAGAAATTTTGACCAAAAAATTCATGAGTGGAAAGATGAAATGAATGGAAATTTTTAAAGACTGTGGGAACAGGAGGTGGGAATAAAAGTTTAAACTGAATAAAGAAGAAATGGAAAACAGGGGGAATCAATAACATGCACACTGATATGCTTCCTTTTTTAAAAATTGTAGTATATTAATTTTTTTCTACTTTCCCCCAATGCCCATGAACTCTAGAATACTTCAAACATAGGAAATATGCCCTACTGCATTATAATTGATATCACTGACTTATTTGAGGATTTTGGCAAACATCCATTCTTGAAAACTTTGAGGCATCATCACATTTTCGTTTGAATTGAATTGTTAAGGACTGTAAAACTCAGGTTCCCCCTTCAGATGGAAACATTACTCTAGGATAGATCCTTATAATGAGCTCACTCTAATTTTAATCATTAACTGACATAAGAACCCCACAAAATAAACAAAAACTATTCATCTGACAACATGGCAACCACAAGCTGTAGGTTGTTGTTTTTTTCTTATTTTGAAGCATCCATACTGTTGCTGCAAGGTAACTGTGGAATTTGGTTTCCTAAGAGAAAATAAAATGAAGGCTGCCCTTTTCAAATATTTGTATTTCTCCTAGACAGATAATACTCTACTACAGAAGTATGCAAAATAAAGAAGGAAAACAAAGATGTTCATATATAATTCATGTGAGATTTTAGTTCAAGCAGAAATTATTTTTAAATTCATTGACAATTTGAAATCTATAAGTCATAGCTTTACTAATTTGCAGAAGGATTAATTTAACTATTATTATTTGCAAGCTATTACTAAGATGTTTCAGAGGGGGAGCTAATTTTAAAGTGGTTAGAAATTAGTCATCACTTCACAGATTCCCCTGTATATTTTCAGGATGAAATAATATGGAGCAGTTCCTTTTACTGCGTTTTTGTAGATTCAAATAAGTTTCAGAGCAATTGCTTTTGACCCAGAGGCTATAGCTACATTTGGAAATGGATGAGATCTTTTCCCTAGCCAAAGTCAAAGTAGTAGAAGTATAATCATTGATAATATATATGGAGATCATACACCTTATATAAAACTATTGGTACAGGAATATTTTTTAAATTTTAGGGTCATAGTTATGTTTAAGTACTTTATTGCCAAGTTCTATATCATTAGCTAGTGAATAAGAGTTCTGCCCATATACTTCCTTTATTTGATAGAAGGATATAATTTACTTGGGTTACTTTACAAAAAATATTGAAGAACTTCAATCTCCATAGGGCTTTTCTTTTGTGATTCATTCATTCACTTGCTCATACACACTCACTCACTCACATACTCATCAAATATCTATGGTCTGCCAAACATGGGTAAGCTGCTATGCTAGCCACTTGGAAGCAGCAGTGTGCAAAATGAGCCTGGGCTCCTGCCCTCATGAAGCTAACAGTTTAGTATAATAAACGGACACTAATAAATTACCGCAGAAATAAATGGAGAATTATAACTAGGATAAGTGTATGGAGAGGGATATATTACCATTTATTACATGTGTTGTGCTAAGAAAAGGCTTCCCAGAGAACATAATATCTAAGATGAAATCTGAAGGATGAGTAGAAATAAATTATGTTAAGAATGGGAGGGTACAGAGCATACCAGCAAAAGAGAATGGCATGCATTAGGCATTCATATATACCACATTATTCACGGATGCTGACCAAATTAGAGGCACTGTCCTAGGCACTGGGGAAACATCAGCAATAGGGCCTGTGAAATGGCCCATAGGTAGAGGCACAAGGGTTTTTCGCAACCGAGAGAATGTTGGAGAACTTGGAGGATGGAGTGGTGGAGACATGAACTGGAACGTGAATGCTAGGCGTAAGAAGAATTATAGAAGGCTTTGTAGTTATTGTATTTATCCTAAGAGCAATGTGAAGACATTGAAAGAGTCTAAGCAAGAAGGTGACAATCAGGTTTAAAAGTTAATTTAGGTGCCTGTTTGAAAACGGATTTTTTTTCAGGAGGATTTAGTGTTAATTAAGCATATGCAAAATGAATCTATTTTATGGTCAACACTAAATCCTTTAGAAAATAAATATCAATTCCCTCACTTTATAATCAATTTCACATGTATTAATATAAAGGAAAAATAATTCAGAATTGAGAGTTGGAAAAATAATTCAGAGTTAGTGTGTTCTTTGATTTAAAGAATGTGCATAAATAGGTGTGTGTGTGTGTGTAACTTTCTCCTGTGCTAAAAAAAAAAAAAATCTCTGTTCCTTTAATTTACCTTCGTATCCTCTTTCTATAAAGGATCTGAGCTAGCTTAAAAGCTGTTTACCATCTTGATTAGACTGGTACATGTTTATTCCTTTAACATATTTAAGATGGGCTTTCCCATTTGCATTCAATCAGTTTTATTTTTTATCTAGACAGGATGGTGGTAGCATTATTTGGCTGTCGAAATGGGCAATGATGATGTGTGTTTGTAAAAACAGCAAGCATTTATTAAGAAGCTGTGCATATACTCTGCTAGGTGCTTGTGTAGCCTTCATAGCTTTTTATCAGATGGAGCATTTATCTTGTAAGGATCCAGCTAGCTTAATATACACATAAAGTAGCCAATATTTTTCCATGCATGGTGTTTTTCCCCTCCTGCTTTTATAAAGAGTTCACTATGTTTTAGACAGGTGTGCAGACATTGGAATAGATTCTTTCATGGGAAAATCAAACATGTTACTGCATCATTTTGTCTGAATATACCTGACTTCCATGGTGTAAATATGTGCTCACCAGAAATTTTTCTATAGCAAGACTACATATAATGCTTTCAGTCAATTTCTTATAGAATTAAGACATGAAGCCACAGATGCCTTACAAAATAATTATCTTAATGGAAATAAGGCATTTAAAATATATAGTATAATTCTCACCTAAAGAAGCAAAGATTTCCCTCCATTCAGTGACCTGAAAGGGGATCTGAGTGTGTAAGAGGTAGAGTAATGCAGAGATTGTGTGGTGTAGAGACAGACTCAATGGGTTATAATCCTGTTTCTGCCATGTATCACTTCTATGACATTGGCCCAGGTACTTACTCTCTTGGTGCCTCAGTTTCATGGTCTCTGGAATGGGTAAATGATAGTATACACCCTCCTAGAGTTCATGCAAGGAATAAATGAGATTGAGAATGTGAAATGTTGACAATAGTGACTGACAAATAGTAAGTGCTTAAAAATATATTAACTCATAGTAGTTGCATCACATGAATTAACTAAACTTATGATTTAAAGTGGTAAAAGTACTAACAGATCTTCTGGGGAACATAGCTTAGTTACCACCTCTTTGCCTAAGTTCTCTGAATGACAGCTAAAGGAAGAAAGAAGACATAGAAAAATATTGACTTATGAAATTCAAATAAGTAGCATTTCAAACCACTGTTTAGTTCTTCTTCACTGAGAAACAGCTTATTTTTGCATATTTAAAAGATGAAAAATGCATGCATATTAATTTTAAATTAAGCTTTTTAATGGGGCTAGAACATTTCGAGTGTTTTCCAATAGTGGAATAATGAAGCATTCATGCTCAGGTGAACCTTTTTAGTGTTTTAGGAGAGAATAAATTAATTATTGCAATTGAGGGCATACACAAAGCTCCTCACATTTCAAAGAAAAGATTTATGTGTATATACATATATGTGTGTGTCTGGGTATGTACATATATATATGAGGAGTATATGCATATATATATATATAAATGTATACACACACACACATAAACACTGGATATAAAATCGATGCAATGGGCATAATTTTGCTAACTGGTTTACCATCATTGGGAATTTTGAGAGTCTGGGTTTTTTTGAAACACTGAGATTAATATAAGTAAAATAATAAGAGAATGGCCCACTATTTGAATATGCAGAAAGTTATTGGGTTGCTATTCAATGGTACTATCTAGCTGGTTCATTTAGCTGGATTCTAGCAAATCCACTTAATGATTTGTTTTTATCTAAGAAAGAGCAATTCAGGTAAAGTTATGCAATATAATAACTCTCCATATTTGCAGTTAAATCATTAGAAAATAATTACACTGAATTCAGTAGTCTTTAGTCATCCAACTGCTTTAAATCAATTTGTAATGAAGTTATGGAGAATTTGAATAGTGCTGAGGTTGATGGTGTTGTACTTGGTCATGAGGTACAAATACACCCAGCTAGCAATTCTCCTTCTTTTCTGGTACTGTTAATCCAAATTATCCATTGGTATCTGTCTCAAGTACTCCCTATTCTATGAAACCTCCCAAATATTCTCTGATATTAATCATAATAATCATAATGTATTGACAGCTCTGATATTACTACTAATACCATTATTCCTACTGTTATGCATTATCATCAGTATCATCATTACCATCATCATGAATTTCATCCATAATTTTTATTTAGTGATGAAATAAGGGCAAGACTCTGTTAATGAAGGCTTTATGGTCATCATCTTATTTAAGCATCCCAATAACTTTCTGCAAGATGTGTGCTATTATTCCCTGTTTATGGATGAAATACAGAGGCTTGGAAAGTTTAAGTACTTAACCAGGTTAAGTACTCAAATTCAGTCAGCTGTTTTAGTCAGGGTTCTCCAAAGAAATAGAACTGACAAGATATCTATTATTAAGAAATTGGCTCTCATGGGGGTTAACAAGTCCTAACCTCATAAAGCAGGCCAATACTTTGAAACTATATTAAAGATGATTTTCAAGCCCTTAGTCTGAATTCCCGAAGGGAAGTTGGCTGGATAGAAATTCCAGCAAGATCTCATGCTGAAGCTAATGCAAAAATTCTTCCTCTGACCTCTGAACTCCTCAGTTCTGGCTTTTATAATCTCCACCTGATTTGATGAGGGACACTGCCCAAATTGCTGAGGATAGTAGGCTTATTGACTGTAAATGCAATTCCCATCTATGAAATACCTGCACAATAACAACAACCAGGGTTTGATCAAGGAACTGGATACCATAATGAAGCCAAACTGACCCTGAAATTGAATATCACACCAGCCTAACTCTAAATTCCTAATTTTTAACTACTGTGATTTACTACCCAACATTATAATTTAATTTAAATATTAGATATTTAACTTCTACTATTTCTATGTTTGCCTCCCTCATTGAATATTTACTCATAGCAGAGACTTCAATTTTCCCCATATCTTTTTTCCTTTCTTCATTAGAATTGGAGTCTTTAAATTTTGCTGAGCACATGACCTTCAAGAATAAAGATTTTGAAGGTGCAATCATCAAAATGATGACATGAGACATCCCCTGGAAGTCCTCCCTCATAATCAACCAACGACAGGACAAATCCTACTTGCTTAGATCTCTGGAGGAAAATGGAGATTGGAGAAGGACTCCACCAAATGCTGAACTGATGAAAAGGAAAAATAATAACCAAAATCAGGTAAGAGATTTTTGTTCTGACCTATACCAGTCTGGACCCTTCCATCTCACTCTGTCCCACAATTTAGGAGTCACGCAGAGGCTGTACAGCTGTGTTTGTCCTGCTACAGATGCAGATGATAGAGTCACTCACTGCAGTGAGTTAGAACCCCACACATATGCAGGCAGTGGGAACCAAGTCCACAGAGACCCAGGGAGGAACAAAAGTGGTTGAGAGTACCCCATATTAAAATTCCCCCAGGAGGGGAAAAACAAGGTGAGACTATAGGAGAACTGTTGGCAAGAGGCGCACACACTCAATTCCCTAACACCCTAACACAAAACATACATTTCTGAATTGACCCCATCTGATTATCTAGGATGGGATACCCTAACAGGGAAACAATTGGGGAGAGAAAAGCCCCATGGAAAAAAAAGGTGGGGGTGGACTGAACTTCTATAAGATAGGACATGAATGAGAACTGAGAAGTATATGGAAAAGGGTACACTGAGTAAGGGAGAGAAAATTTAAACAAATCATAGGACCTGGGGAGAAAATTCTATACTAAAACAAATGGAAGAGATCAAGATTCCCAGAAAAGGAAGAGAGGAGAGGGAGCCTTTTCTTGAAGGTGAAACACTTGAACAAAATTAGTCTTAAAAAGTATACCACATATCCAGGGTAAGGATCAGGTAAAAAAGAAATGATAAAATCTGAACAGTTAACCAAGGACTACAATAAAGGTCTGGAATAAGTTGGACCAAGCATCAAAGAAGAGCCTTAGCACAAATATAGTCAACAATAAAACCTTAGACAAGAGGGAGAAACTGACACACAGAGTTAACACATCAAAATAACCAGGTGCCTGGACATCAACAAAAAAATTACAAGAAATATTAAGATATGGCCTAGTCAAGGGAAAAATTAAAACTTCAGAGGAGACGCAGAAATTGGCCTAGTCAAAGAAATTCAAATAAATCTCCTACATCAATTCAAGGAGATAAAGGAAAATATGAATATAGGGCTAAAGAATATTAAGAAGACAATGTATGAGCATAGAAAAGAATTTGAAAGTTTAAAAAGAAATATGACAGAAATTATGGAGATGAAAGGCACAATAATGGAGACTAAAAATACGCTAGAGGTATACAATAACAGATTTGAGCAATCAGAAGAAAGAATCAGTGAACTAGAAGATAGAATGATTTAAATCATAGTAAAAAAAACAAAACAAAACAGAGAAAAGTATAAAAATAATTGAGCAGATTCTCAGGGACTTGAGTGACAGCTTGTAGTAACCAAGCATATGCATCTGTTATCCCAAGAAGGTGAAGAAAAGAGAAAAGGGGCAGAAAATATATTTGAGGAACAAATGGCCCCAAATTTCCTAATTTGGAAGAAGTAGATATACATGTTCAAGGAGTACAGCATACTCCAAACAGAATAAATCCTAATAGACCTACTTTGAGACACATACAAATCAGAATGTCAAATGCCAAAGTTAAAGAGAGAATTCTAAAAGCAGCAAGAGAAAAGCAATTTGTCACATGCAAGGGATCTGCAATAAGACTAAGTGCTGATTTCTCATCGGAAATCATGGAGGTGAGAAAACAGTGGTATGATATATTTAAGGTACTGAAAGAGAAAAGCTGCCAGCCAACAGTTCTTTATACAGCAAAATTTTCCTTCAAAAATGAGGGCGAGTTTAAAATATTCACAGATAAACAGAAACTGAGAGAGTTAAAAAAAAAAAAAACAGGCCTGCCCCATAAGAATTACTAATGGATTTCTACAGGTTGAAAGGAAAAGAAAGAAGAGAGTGACTTGGAATACTAGGAAGAAATGAATATCTTCAGGAAAAGTAACTAAAAGGGTAAATGCAAACTCAAATAGTACTGTATCCTTGATATACAACTCTACTCTTTAATTCCTATGAGTCAGAATACAATAGAACAAGAAAAACTCATATACCCTGACAATGGACAATACAAAATATAAAGAAGTAATGTGGGACAAAAACAACACAAAAAGGGGAAACAGTGATATGGGAGAGAGAACATGGATGCCAATGAAGCTAAGCTGGCATCTTTTCAAGTTAGTCAGCTGTAGATGTAGGTTGCATAATACAAATTCCAGGGTAACCACAAAGACAGTATTTAACATATGTACAGAAATAGAAATGAGGAAGGGATTAGTCAGATACATCACAAAAGATCAACTCTACAGAAAAGGAGTTCGGAATAAAGGAAAGAGATAAAAAGATATGAAATATAAAAACCAAAGGACAAAATGGTGAAGAAAGTATTGCCTTTACTGTAATAACAAGGAGTGTTAATGGATTAAACTCTCCAATCAAAAGACACTTTGGCAAAATGGATAAGAAAGCATAATCCAACTATATGGTGCTTATAAGAGACTCACCTAAGATCCAAAGACACAAATAGGTTGAAAGTGAAAGGATAGAAAAAGATATTCATGGAAATAGTAACCAAAAAAAGAGCTTGGACATAAGATAACTAAAAATTTAAAAATTGTATAGTCTAAAATATAAACCACAATGTAAACCCAAATGTTACCTTGTTTGAAAGCTGTTGTCTCAATATCTGTATATCAGTTTCAGTAAATATAGTATGAATATGTAAAAAAAAAAAGAGCTTGGTTAGCTATATTAATATCAGACAAAATCAACATTAAGTCAAGAGCTCTTAGAAGAGACAAATGAAGGGCACTATAAATAAATAAAATAGCAATCTACCAAGAAGAAATAACAATAATAAATATTTATGCATCTAACCACCATGTCCCAAAATACAAGAGACATGCACTGACAAAACTGAACGAAGAAGTAGGTACCTCTACAATAATTGTTATAGATTTCAATATACCACTCTCATCAGTAAGTGCAACATCTAGACAGAAGATGAGTAAGAAAACAGAGTATTTGAATAATATGATAAATGAACTAGACCTACCCAACATATATAGAACATTGCACCCCAAAACAGCAGGATATACCTTCTTTTTGAGTGCACATGGATCCATGTCCAGGATAGACCACATTTTGATTTGTAAAACATGTCTCAATAAATTTTAAAAGATTTAAATTATACAAATGACTTTCTCTGACCATATGGAATAAAGCTGAAAATCATAATAGAGAGAGAACAGAAAAATCCAAAAAAACCAAAACTTGGTTCTTTGAAAAGATCCATAAAATTTTAAAATCCTTAGTTAGACTCAAAAAGAAAAAAAAAGAGAGAAGACACAAATAAAAAATATAATAAACGAGAGGGGGGTCATATTACTACTGACCCCTCAGAAATAAAACCATTATAAGAAATGAAGTTCTAATTCATGCAACATGAATGAAACTTGAAGACCTCATGTTGAATGAAATAAACCAGAATCAAAATGATAAATATTATATGATCTCACTGATATAAAATAATTAGAAAAAGCACACCCATAGAGTTAGAATCTGTAATATAGGTTACCAGGGGCTGGGCTGGGGGTAGGGAATGGGGACTTAGTGCTTAAATTGTACAGAATTTCTATTGGGGTTGATCGTAAAGTTTTGGTAATGGATGGTGGTGATGGTAGCACAATATTGGTAATGTAAATAGTGGCACTGAATTATTTATGCAAATATGGCTAAAAGAAATTCTAGGTCACATATATGTTACTAGAATAAAAATTGAAAGTTAAAAACATAGGGCTATCCTACAGTGAACCTTACTGTAAATGATGGACATAATAGTACAATTTTTAAAATATTCTTTCAGGAATTATAACAAATGTACCACACAAACGCAAGGTATTGATAATAGGTAGTATATTGAGGAAAAATACACCCTTATGTAAAGTATAAGCTATAGTTAAAACATAATACAATTATAATATTCTTTCATCAATTGTAACAAAGGTACCACACTAAAGTGAATTGTAAAAAATGGGTAGGAGGGAGCTTGTATATAGGTATGATATATTTTCTACATGATTTTTCTGTAAACCTACAACTTCTATAATTAATTTTTTAATGCCAAAAGTAAAGGAATAAGAATCTTATATCCTAGCTTCCCTGTTATCCACATGATTAAATCTGGCTAATGCAATATGGGAGTTCTCTTCTACTTTAGGGAAATGTTCTTAAAAGGGAAAGGTATGCTATCCTTTGATCCTTTCTTCACTCTCCCATCTGGAATTTGTTCTTGGGACTGGCATTGCACCAGCCATCTTAGTATATGATGTGGAAGCTATATGTCAGAGAAGCAACATAGAACTCTGGGTCTTTGACAGTGTGCCACACTTACTAGCACTGGACAAACTCTTTCCAAACTTACTTTGACAGAGAAATAAATTTCTATTTTATTCATCCCAGATACTTTTAATTTGGGGTCTCTTAAAGCCAGTCTATTCCTAGCAAATGCACTCTTAAAGGGAAGAGAATCTTTAATACAAATATGAATATCTCTAGCATTTTAAAAAGCTACTTGATAAATATCAGATTGCTTTACAGTAATTAGGAATTTCTAAATATGGCCAAGGCCTAAAAATTCACACTGTCTGCTATATATAAACCCAAACCTGCAGTATATTTGAAACTCTTGGAATTGGATAGTTTATTAGGGTAAGGTTATTTTGAAGCCTCTCCAATAACTTTTTCCATATAAACACATGAGAGTGTTGATGTAAAATATTGTTATACATAGTTAAGCATTCTCCCAGTGCTGACAGCATAAGAAAAAGCTACATTAAGAAATGACTCCCTTTCTGAATTTAATGCCATCTTTTATTATAGAAATCTTAACTGGTATTATTATAATAAAGAACCCATTATCAATTGCTGTACAAACCCTCAGTCTAATAATTATTTACACTCTTGTCCACTTAATTAAGGTTATTGTAATTTGGCACTACAAAAAGAATCTCGTGGAAGTTCATAAGAACCAACTCAAGAGGGAAGACAGTCTAAGAACTGCCTTCTAACAAAACGTTATCAGCGATACAGAGCAGAGACTCTCTTCAAAAGAAAAAAATGAACCGTGCACAGTTCAGTGTTTCACTTTGTGTGTGTATGTGTGTGTCTTAGGAACATTGCCCAATGAATGGCCTTACTTTCTCTGAATACATGGCCATCTTGTGATAGAATAAAATAATAAAAGCATTCCTATTCAGTTGTACCGTCTTTTATTTACTAACCATATCCTTCATTAAATATTTTCAGGCTTCCACCAAAGGCTAGGCATTAATCTCAACTCTAAGATATATGAATAAACAATATAGTCAAAGTCCATGTCTTCTTTTGGAGCTTACTTTCTTCTAGGAGAAGACAGAAAAGATACGCCATTCGCACAAAAATGGGGGAAGAGCCATCCAAGGAAGTAAAGCAGGGAGTGCACAGTCCTTGAAGCTGGAGCAAGCTTGACTGATTTGTGTTAGCTCCAGGCTAACTTCAAAGTGCCTGTAGCAACGTGGAAAGGGGAGAGTTACTGGCACTAAGTTCAGAGGGGTGGGCAGGTCCTGGATCACGCAGGATCTTGAAGACCACAGTAAGATATTTGATTCAGAATGAGGCACGGTGGATGTGACACTTTTATGTCAGAAAACTATTGTTGTTTTGCTTTCTTACTCTGCCTGCCCTTTCTAGTTAAACTGAGAAACAGATATCTAGGGTGTGTACTCCAAAGTCGTCAGGTCCATATAATTTAAGTGACTATCATTGCCAGAAATTGTTTGGTATTTCACAAGTGCTCATTTAATGAGTAAATGGAGGCTGGAACAAGTTACGGATTCTTGTGACCTATGAAAAATCATGAATCTTACTCAATTATCAACTTCTTTTCATACTGAAAGTATACAAAGACGTGAACTCAAGACTCACCTGTCTGAAATATATTAAGATGATTAAATACTGATTTTTAACTTTTTTTGCCATTTTCTATTTAATAACATTTCAGATTTGCTGCTTCCTATTTATTACTCTCTACGTCCATTTTTTCACATGTCTATGAAAGGCTGTAGTAAAGTTCTAAATACATATATAAGAGTGGGTACACGAGGAAACAGTAATACTCATCTGTATATTTGTAGAAAAGTTTTTAAACTGTTGGCAAAGAATGTTAAGTATATTCTTCTCATGGATTAACCTTGTGAAAATAAGAAGCAGAAACCATGTTGTGTTTGCAGGGCCTAAGTCACAGACTTAAATCCACAGGCACGTGGCTTGCTCCTAGAAGGAACACAGACATCACCAATCTACTCTCCCCTATTGAACCCTGCCTCAACTTCAGAATCCTTTCATGACGGTGTTCTGGCCAGTCATTACCAATGAACCAGAGTTGGCAAGAGAAGCTAACCCAGCATTTGCCTTTGTCTTAAATCACAAGGAGCAAAGAAGATATGCATTTTTTGCAGGTGTAATAATTATCCATTTCTTAGAGCGAAGGATGTTGTGAAAAGAATTTGGGCTTTAAGGTAAATAGAAGTAGGCTTGACCTGGGATGGAGTGCTTATATGGGGCTGGTTTCTTAGCTTCTTTGAGCCTTCTTTTTTTGAATATGAAATGAGAATGTTAATATTTTCTTCATGGGATTTGGGGAAGATAAATTAAATGATTGATAAATAGAAGATGTTTAATAAATATTAGATTCCGCATTTTTCCTAGAAATCTAAATGATATCATTTTGGTCTAATAGCCCCCAAACATGTTTTACTTCCAAATGGGAACACTTTCCACTCTAGATACAAATGGAGTCTCGACTCTTAATTAAGGGAGCAGAGTGTCCAAAGGGAAATGAAATTATATATAATTGTATTAAAATATTTAGAGAGAGAGAGAGACCCTAGACATACATACATATTAAATCAATTTATTTTGATTTCAAGTCAGAACTCTATTGCTTTGGTCCTTAGGCCTTTGCAAGACTTATGAACACTAGATAATGGTGATCTTTAAAATTAGTTCTAAAGAGGAGGTAAGAAGAAGGCAGAAGAGAAGAGGTGAAAAAATAGGCCTTTGATTTACATTAAGAAAACAGGCATACATTGTTTTATTGACTTTGCTTTATCGCACTTCACAAATACTGGGTTTTTTGCAAATTTAAAGTCTGTGGTAAAGCTGTGTTGAGCAAGTCTTTTGGCACCATTTTTCCAACTGCATGTGCTCACTTCATGTCTGTGTCACATTTTGGAAATTCTAGCAATAATTCAAACTTTTTCATTATCATTGTATCTATTATGTTGATCCGAGTTCAGTGATCTCTGATGTTATTGTTCTAATTGTTTTTGAGCATCACAAACCATACCTATATGAGATGGCAAATTTAATTGATACATGTTGTTTGTATCTGACTGCTGCACTGAGTGGTCATTCCCTGTCTCTCTCCCTCCCCTTGGGCCTCCCTGTACCCAGAGACACAAATATATTGAAATTAGGCCATTTAATAAACCTACAGTGGCCTCTAAGTGTTCAAGTGAAAGGAAGAGTGGCATGTCTCTAACTTTAAATCAGAAGCTAGCAATGATTAAGTTTAATGAGGAAGCATGTCAAAAGCAAAGATAAGCCAAAAGCTAGGTCTCTTGAGCCAAATGGCTAGTCAAGTTGTGAATGCATAGGAAAAGTTTCCAAAGGAAATGAAAAGTGGTACTCCAGTGCAGCCTTACTACTGAAATGGAGAAGGTTTTAGCGGTCTGGCTAGAAGATCAAACCAGCCACAACATTCCCTCAAACCAAAACCTAATCCAGAGGAATGCCCTAACTCTCTTTAGTTCTATGAGGGCTGAGAGAGGTGAGAAAGCTACAGAAAAATGTCTAAACTAAAAAGTTCATGAGGTTTAAGGAAAGAAACCATCCCCATAAAATAAAAGTGAAAGGTAAAGCAGCAAATGCTTTACCTTTATAGAAGCTGCAGCAAGATATCCAGAAAGTCTTGCTAAGATAATTGATAAAGGTGGCTACACTAAATTTTCAATGTAGATTAAACAGCCTTCTATTGGAAGAAGATGACATCTAGGACTTCCATATTAGAGAGGATAAGTTAATGCCTGGCTTCAAAGCTTCAAAGGACAGGTGCTAACGGAGCAGGTGACTTAAAGTTGAGGCCAGTGCTTCCATACAGCCTGGATGACAGTACATTGGTTCAAAGCTTGATTTGCTGAATATTTTAAGCCCACTGTTGTGAACTACTGCTCAGGAAAAAAAAAAAAAAGATTCTTTTCAAAATATCACTGCTCATTGTCAATGCACCCTACCACCCAAAAGCTCTGATAGAGAAGTACATGTTGCTTTCATAACTGCTAACCCAATATCCTTTCTGTGGCTCATGGATCAAGCAGTCATTTTGACTTTCAAGTCTCATTATTATTAAAGAAATACATTTTGTAAGGTTGTAGCTAACATAGAGTGTGATCGATTCATTTGATGAATCTGGGCAAAGTAAATTGAAAATCTTCTGTAACAGATTCACCACTCTTGATGCTATTAAGAATATTTGTAATTCATAGCAGGCAGTCAGAATATCAACATCAATGGGAGTTTGGGAGAAGTTAATTCCAATCCTTAAGGATGTTTGCAGGGTTCAGAAATTCAGTGTAGGAAGTAACAGCAGATGTGGTGGAAATGGCAAGAGAACTAGAAGTGGGGCCTGAAGATGTAACTGAATTGCTGTGATCTCATGATAAAACTTTCACAGATGAGGAGTTGCTTCTTATGAATGAAGAAAGAAAGTGGTTTCTTGAGATGAAACCTATGCCTGGTGAAGGTGCTGTGAACACTTTGAAATGACCACAAAGCAGTGGCAGGGTTTGAGAAGATTGTCTCCAATTTTTAAAGAAGTTCTGTGGGTAAAATGCTTTCAAACAGCATTGCATGCTACAGGTAAGTCCTTCATGAAAGGAAGAGTTGACTGGCGCGGCAGACTTCATTGTTGTCTTATTTTAAGAAATTGCCACAGCCATCTCAACCTTCGGCAGCACACCCCTATGAGTCAGCAGCCATCATCACCGAGGTAAAACCGTCCACCAGAAAAAAGATTATGACTCACTGAAGGCTCAGATGAATGATGGCTAGCATATTTTAGCAATAATGTGTTTTTAATTAAGGCATAGAAACATTTTTTTTTTTTTTAGTTTTAATGCTATTGCATACTTAATAGACTACAGTATAGTTTAAACATAGCTTTTATATGCACTGGGAAACCAAAATATTCTTGTGACTCAATTTATTGTGGTATTCATTTTTATTGTGGTGGTCTCCAAGGTATGCCTGTAAGGACAAATTTTTGCAGTTTTGTTTAAATTTGCAATATTTTGCCCAAATATTAGTTATTTTTGACAACAATATATTACAAAATAAGATTCTGGCCTAAGTACTTTGGCACAAAATATCATCTACTCTTGGTATAGATTTCTATTAAAGAAGAGCTAAAAATGTGAGGGAATGTCCATGATGATTATTATTAAATTGCTTTATTATGCTAGATAGTATTTTATATGATTTCTATAACTTAACGTGTCTTCAGTTGTAAAGGCTGTGGTCAAAGCAGTCCTTCTTATCTATGTTCCTTGTCCTTAAGACGTTACCATTTCACTCTATCAGAGGCTCTCAAATATAGTTTATAATGTGTGAAAAAGGCAGACTTCCAGCGCTATGCTAAGAAACTTTAATTTAGAAGATCTGTGATAGGGTGAAGCAGGAGGTGGAGTTCATGTCAGAAATATCTAGCGGTTGGGGACATGTGTGTAGTTTCCAAAATAGTGTTACTTTATTTGTTTTTAGTTACATTGCTACATCTGTTTTAATAATTCAAATAATATAAAAGGATGGTCAAGTTGGGCTACATAAAAGCAGGAATGAGTTAAAAAGAAAATTGATTCAGAAATGCAGCACCTGGAGAGAAGACAAGTTTTATTCACATTTGAACCCTTAGTATAGTGCTGGTCACTCAATAAATGTTTGCTGAATAAATGAATAATCTGAATGAAGTTTTACTTTTAAAAATGAGATGACTTCTTTCCAAATGAAAAATAAATGCAAAAAGGTACCTCTATACAATTTAATTTCCCTCTAGACTCCCAAACTGCAACATCTGTTTTATATAGTACAAGAATATTGCTCTTACTTACCAACTCTGACCCTGAAAATGTCTGTTACAAATAACTGAGCTCTCTAATAGTTCATAATGACCCTGTCTTCCGAGCAGAACTAATCAGTGATTTGGAATCAAATCGGCAATTCTAAAAATGAGATATTGCTATATTGATTTCTTATGTGGTCATCATCTTTGCGTTAAAGGAGACAATTGCAATAGGCTAATATCAATCAATATTATGATTAAACTTTCAAAACATGAAGCACAATAACTATGACCTATTTTGTTGTTAATTTCTTTTTTATCCCTGGTGCCAGGTTTTTGCAATGAGAAATCTAATGTTACTCCTGGAAACTCATATTTCCAATTTAAATTGATACTGCTTAAGTATCATGTTGCTCTAAACCTCCCTTTGCCTAGTTTATGCAATCTAATGGGTTCCCTACCTCCACTCTGCTTTAAAATGTTATTATACACAAATTGTAAAATTTGCCATTCTCATTGTGTTGCATACACAAGTCTTGAAAGGGTATTTTTTAAAAAGATTTTTATATTTTAGGGAAAAAATCCATGTTGTTTTATAAATTGTTTATATAAAATGTTTGAACTAGTTGGCTTGTTTTTAAAGAGAACAAAGAAGTCAAGACTGTGAAATAATTCTCAGGGGGGAAGGTAAGACAGGGAGGGAAATTTCACATTACATGGAGAAAATTTCTTGGTTAGCCTACAACTCAAACTGGTAAACCACTGTCTCAGAGACCCAGGCTGTTCTTCAGATAGATGGTTAATGAAAGAACGTGACCTGCTTAATGCAAATTTACCATATAAATGATAAAAAATTAAATAAAACACAAAACATACAGTTGTTGGGTCAGAAAAGCATTGCCTTCATATTTAAAGACCTAAGTGTTATCTATTTTAAGTGATTCTAAATTCCAAGTCACAGATGGTCTTGGTACTAAAATGATGTTAATAAATTATTCCATAGTGAATCAATTGTATCCATGGGAAAGCAATCTAGATATGTACTACAGAACCCTGGGTACCTGTCTCCCTTAGGCAGATTGATTTCAAGTGCAGGACAATTAATCTTCTTAGTCTTTCTTTCTTGATAGCCAAATGACTTAAGCTAATGATCTATAACTTGATGAACGAGATGGAATAATTGTTAGCTTTATTTTTTATTCAAGTCTAAGAAATTATTTTTCCATAAATTCTCCCAGTGCCTCTAGGGAAGTGCTAAATGAGTATATATTCCCTCTTAGTGAAAACATCAAACTTAACTATTGTCCATTATAAAAATGTGCTGTTATTGCTTTCTCTTAAATCTTTAAAATTAAAAAAAAACTGTCTGTATATTTAACACAAAGTATCTCTTCTTTTTTATATTCAGGTATGTAATTTATATGTCTTTTTTAACAATGCAAATAATTCTTCCTTCATCATTTGGATAGTTTGCTCAAGTTTTGTAGCAGCACACTTTTATTACATTTTATCATTATTCTCTAAAACTATGTGAGTAAATACATAAGACATCGACTTGAGATACTGACAGAGTGCCTTCAAGGAGACTGAGGGATTGTCAAAATGAAACTTGAAGGAAATACTCCTTTGGACTGAACTCTATGTCAGTAACCACAAGTTACATTTCTTACAGCTCTCAAAGCAGGTAAGAATGAAGCAAAGGTGTGAGCCATATCACGACTCAATATCATGGCCATTTTATGAAAATCTCATCAGAAAAGATGTCACTCAACTCATGGTGGAGTCTGGGGGGAACCTAAACATTCCCAGCAATAGAGTATCACATGCAAATCCTCTGACAGTTTTTTTTTTTTTTAACAGTGTTCATAGAAATACAAATTGTGCTCTGCTTGACATTGCTCTCTGAACACTTTTTAGCATTCAAGATTAAAATTGGCAGAAACTGTCTTGATTGCATTCCATAATGAGTATGTCTCAGTAGTAAATAAAACTTACCAATCACTAGGTTGAAATAACCACTACCTAAACGTGGCCATCTTTATTTCACAAGGTACACCACATATATTGCGGCTAACTGATTGTTTCAGAAATTATTACTTAATATATTTTCTTAGTACTGAGTTTCTTATTTAATATTTACAATGATTGCAATTCAAAGATTAATTATTTTAAAATCATGGTAGCACATTATTGTTAGGGTAATTAATAGCGCTGAATGTAGTTAAAAGGTGAATCTTTAGTTTTTATATATAACTAGAATAAAAATGAAAAGATAAAGCATAGAAATACGTAACACAGTGAACCTAAGTGTAGACAATGGACTATAGTTTATAGCACAAGTATAAGAATGTTCTTTTATGAAATATAATAATGTACAGCACTAATTCAAGGTGTTAATAATAGGGTAGTATATGGAAAAAATTCAACAAATGTAAAAACTATGTACAATACTTTGTAGTACTATTTTACAAATTTTCATCAATGTTAAAAAACTTAGTACAATTAACAAAAAGTGTTATCCATCAATTTTAACATGTTCCACACCAATGCAAGGTGTTGGTGGTAGGGGGGTGTTTGAGAATCCTGTATTTTATGCATGATTGGTCTGTAAACCACAACTTCTGTAATAATTTTTTTTTAAATCATGATCTTTCAAAGTCCTAATCTCTGGAATTGCTTTTCAAGGTTAAGCATATTAGTATAATCACTTAAGAATATAGTGAAGATATATAAATAAGGCCATAGAACACATAAAAATGCAATACTTATCAAACTTGAAAGTGTTTTTTGTATCAATTTACAATGAAGGTGGGGAATCCTATGGTAAGGAAGATAAACTGTTGCATCCAGAAAATATTAATGGTGAAAAAGTATTTCAAGTTTGTAGTGTTGAATTTAATTCATAGAGTGATTTATTTTTTCAATCAAGTATCAATAGAATCAAATTCAGTTAGTACCATGTACAAGGGCTCCTTGGTGAATTGGGAAATATCTTTATTCAGTTTGACATATATGAGTCATTCTTAGTCAATAGCTCCCTCTTTAGACCTGTGAGAGTTATTGAAATTTATTTGCCTTGGAAAATCAAATTTACAGGGGATTTTGTGTAAATATCTGTTGATGTTTGGACAGTATATTAATTTTGGAACAAGAATTCTTGCTTATGGAAAAAATTAAAGTTCTACAAGTAATGAGTTGAAAATAAATTATAATAAAACTGCTGAATTTGTAGTTAATTTTTGTTCAACAAGTATGTTTTTATGTATTTATTATTAATTTTTTGATCTTTAATTTTTAAAGTAGGTTTAGATTACATAAGTGTTATGTCAAAAATATAGGGGGTCCTATATACCCCACCCTCTCTTCCTCCCACACTTTCTCCTATTAACAACAAATTTCATTAGTATGGTACATTTGTAACAATTGATGAATACATATTGAAGCATTGCTACTGAACATCGACTATGGTTTATATTATAGTTTACACTTTGCACCACACAATTTATAGTTTTTGACAAAATGTAGAATGGCCTGTATCTGTCATTGCAGTATATTGCGGGACAATTCCAATATCCCCAAAATGCCCCTAAGTTGTACCTGTTCTTCCCTCTCCTTCCCCTCAGTACCTCTGGTGACCACTTCCTTTACATCAATGATACAAGTTCTACCATCGCTAGAAAACTAGTAAGTCTACTTTAGTCCATAGTTGCATTCTGCCCTTATGTCTGTTCATTCCCCATTCTGGAGGATTTTGGGATGGTGATGCCCATTCTGTTTCTAATTGAGAGGGGACTTGAATCCCACTGGGTAGATGGATGGAACCATCTTGCTTGTAGTTGTACATACTCTGTTTTTTGAAATGGGTGTTGTCCATCATCATCCTTTTATTAGTTGTCCTATGTGAGTCCAGTGAACTGGAGAATTGGTGTTGCAACTTTGCTGAGATTCAGGGCTCAACTGGAATATGAACAGACTGAAGATTTAAGATTCTGGGACTTATATTTAATAAGTACTGTGTTAATTATTGGTTCAAATAAAATGGGCAGAAGAGCCATGTGTAGGAAAATTATAAATGAGTCTAATGCTGTTAGGTTGGAGAGCATATATGCCAAAGTAAGGTCCACTAATAGGATGCCAAATTTTTTAGATTGTCTGCCTTGCCTTTAGTGTCTAGATGTTTCTAGACCCCTCAGGAGCCCTGCTGTTTGAGGCACTGTTTACTGTGACTGTCAATGAGATTCTGCTGAGACATGTATAAGCATAACCTCTGGAATGACCATCTAACTCACTTTGAAATTTCTTAGCCATAAAATCTCACTCGTATTTAATATTTTCTCCTTTTGTTCAAGGTCTTTTTCCAAATGCACCATTAGTTGGTGCTTGGTAATAATCTCTTGGTGCCAGGGAGACTTATCTCTGGGAGTCACGTCCCACATCAGGGGGAAGGTAATACATTTATATGCTAACTTTGACTTAGAGAGAGGTCACATTTGAGCAACAAGGAGGTTTTCAGGAGGTAACTCTGAGACAATATATAATACTAGGATGTTTCAATTTCACAAGAAAAGGTTCCTAAGTGCAACCATCAATATCAAGTGTCTGGCATGATGGCCTGTTCTCCTTTGCTAGGCACTGCCCATATACTTGAGGGATTCTTGCTGTTCTATTAGAGAATGTAGGAGGACTTCCCAGGATGGGAATTGAATATTACTTGGTTATTGTATGGGTCTTCACCCACTGAGACAAGGTCCCATGACCACTTGAAAATATTCATATTCTGTAAAGGCATGACCAAGGTGCACCCCTCCACACACATCCCTCCAACACCAACACCCTGCACCAGTGATCCTCCCCTGCCACAGCTGTGCCTTTTCTGCATTCTAAAACATCCTGAAAAACAAAACCAAAAAATAAACAAATAATAATAAAATAAGAAATAATAATAAAAATAACAAATAAAATACAGAAATAAAAAAAATTTTTTTTCATTGTGTTGTCCACAAAAGATCTGTTATCTTTTATGTACAGTGACAATTTCTTCTTTATGTTCCCCCAGTGTCTTATTGTTTTTTTTTTTTGCTTTGTCATCAAAGAAGCTTTAGGTTACAAAAAAGTGACAAAGAAAATATAGAGGATTCCAGTGTACCCATCCCTCCCCGCCACTCTCCCCTGTTAACACTTTTCACGTGTATGGTACATTTGTTACAATTGATAAACAAATATTGAAGCATTGCTACTAACCATGGTCAATGGTTTACATTATGGTTTACATTTTGCACAGTACACTTATATAGGTTTTGACAAATTTAAAATGGCCTGTATCTGTCATTGTAAGATCATGCAGAATAATTCCAATGCCCTAAAAATGCCCTATGTTCTATCTATTGTATTCCTCCCTCTCCCTTCCCTTAGAACCTATGATAACCACTACATTTCAATTTTTGAAAAATAACGTTCATAGTTAAATGCAATAATACTGAGGGCTTGACATATTGGTCTGTTTTCTTTTATTAGGCACTGCTTATGTTTTTGAGAGATTTAAATAGATGAAACTGATTTTTTTATACAATGACTTTAATTGTAGCAAATTCTAAACATTTCAAATACTATATTGTCAACTCAGTTGATTAATTAATGTCAAACCCTGAGCTTTTCAGCTTATTTTAAATTTTGGCAATGTTTTATCTTATTTGTCAGCTTTCTTGGCATGCTTGCATCTTTCTTTGACTCTGCATGAGCAAAACTCTATTAAGTTATATTCTTATTTTGGGGTTGGATTAGCTTTTCTTAGGTTGACTGACTTGTACTTCCTAATTATCAATTGTAATATCCTTCATTAAAATCTGAACCCATTAATATGTACAGCTAACAAAGCTGCCTCTATATCTGCCTATTTATCTATTTATTCATCCATCCACCTATTTCTATTGCTCTCTCTCTCTCTTCCCCTGTCTTCTTTTAGTGACATATTTACTTCCCCAAATATGAAATTATTATTAGATATTACTTTTAGAGAACTTTTAAAAAATTATCATGAATTCCCAAAAGGATTTTTTAAAAATCATTCATTACACCACCATAGAGATATAACCACACTTAGTAATTAATATATTTCCTATATAGATATATATTTTTATAAAATTGGGATCAGATTGCAAATATATTTTTATATCATCTCAAAAAAGTCAGTATTTCAACATAAGCCATTATGTTATATGACTTTCCCTCATGTAATTATCTTTTAAAAATACCATTCAAAATTCCTGAATTTTGTTCATTCATCAAATGAACATAAGAAACTAATTTAGACATAGTTGTGCACTTAGAATATTGCTGCAACCACTATCTTTGCACCTCTATCTTTGAGTAGGTCTCTTATGATTTCCTTGGAAAATTCAGTTCCTAGGAGTGAAATTATTTGGTGGAAGTATAGGACTCCTTTGATATATTGCCAAGTAGTTTTTCAGTGGATTTTAGCTTTAATGTTGGGGGACTGATCATTTTAAACCAGTATTTAATTTACCAACCCCTGCACTCCATACCTGCATACTCACACACCCTCACACTACAGTAAATATCTTACTGACCATATGTTTATGAATACACTGCTTAAAAATAAATAGAAAAATACAGATCTCTTACGTAAGTATATACTAAGTATCCTGGTGGCATTTAACTGAGGTGTTTCCAGTGATTAATTTGCATTTTATAAGCATGTCTTATAAATTAATGAATCAGTTGATGCTTTAGGGAGCATTTAATAAGATTTGTTGCCTTATAAAACTTACATGGCTCTCTGTTAAATAACTGAAATTATAATTATTAGCAATTGCATAAATATATTTGTGATAATTGTAGAGATGATCAAAGAAAGAAAGTACCTATAACTTTATTTTATATAGGAATGAATAGCTTTAAAATGTGATTGTAAAACATATTCATAACTTCAAGGCACCTGTATTTATATTTTTAATTTGAAAAATTAAAAGAAAATCTATTAACTAAAAATATGAGTCCTTTATATTAGCAACTCAGCAGCGGAACAAGGGCTATTAATTAAGAAATATAAAAATCAGCAGAGTTTAAACTGCTTTACATCCCAAGTAATCTTCTATAGGTCCCCACTGCCTAAATGGTAGAAGGTTCCCAACCTTCTACAACCTGCTTTCTGAGTGTTTAATAAGTTTTTCTCAGGCCATTCCTACTCACCCACGCCTGCCTGGCTTACAACTTAACTAAAGACATATTCTTTCCCAAATGCCCTCCTTATTCCTCTCATTTATCCCCTGTCCGACTGCTACTGGAGAATGAATGACCATGTAGGTCCGAGATAGACCACTCCACTAATTCATATTACCCCATGCCCTCCAGCCCCAGATTATCTGCTAGCTACTGCAGTCATGTGAGTGAAATAAGAGAGACCATAAGGAGTCCATCCCAGCTGAAATCAGTCCAAATTGCTAAGTTGTCTAAGCCACAAAGTTTTGAAGTTTTTTTTTTTTTTTTCATGCAGCAATAGACAGCTGTTAGAATTACCTGCCTAATGTCTCAGACCTGTTTCCTCATTTATAAAGTGAAGAGTCTAACTCCTTGTTACTTTGGTCCAATAATAGTGTAGTATATCCTGGCCCTTTGAGTATATATGATATCTACATTCACACTGTCTGGATTCAACTTTAACTCCATCATGTGCTAACTGGTTTTCCTAAAATGAATGCTTTTAACATATCTGTGTTTTGGTTTTCTCATTTGTAGAACATATATAATAACAGTACCAGAGAATGAGTTAAGAGTCTTTTGCTGCAAGTGACAGGAACCCTGATTTAAACTGGCTTGAGGAGAGAAGGAATATGGCTCAGTTAACCAAAAAGTGCAAGGGTAGGCTGACTGCTGCCAGGCTATGCTGGATTCAGAAATTGAAATGGCATCATTAATATCTCATTTTTCTTCACCTGTCAGCCACTTTCCTCCATGTTGGTATCATTGTCTGTCTCCACAAAGTGCTGAGATGGCTGCCTCCAGCTCTACATCTATATCCTTTCTATTCCAATCCAGTGAAAAGAAAAGCACTTTCTCTCCGCTCTCCTCTCTCCTCTCTCCCCTCTCAGAAATGCCCATGAAAGCCTTATTGACTCTGATTAAATTGTGTACCTATTACATGCCAGGGGAAACAAAATTTTGATGGTCCAATCTAGGTCGTATACTCAACCTTGGACCTTACATTAGGAGTCAACCACTAAAGGCATGGAGATGAAGGGTGAGAAACAGTGATTATGTTGTATACCAATGTACTGTTATCTGAAGATGGGTCAGTTGATACAAACAGTGAATACCTCTGCCATTTACCTCATAGAAAAGAGTTAAATGAGTCAATGAAGGCAAATGCTTAGTGCTGAGGATGGCACTTAGTAAGAACTCAATAAATGTCATCTGTAAATATTAATATGAACACACATTCACTGAGTGATGGAACAGTTCTGTATCTTGACTGTGATGGTGTTCACATGAATCTATACAAGTGATAAAATTGCATAGACCTAAATACATGTGTACACATATATGCATGCATGTAAAACTGGAGAAACATTGTATCAGTGTCAGTTTCCTGCTTTGTGATTGTACTATGGTTATGCAAGATGTTACCATTGGGGGAAACTGGTGAAGGGTATACAGAGCCTTTCTGTATTATTTCTCAGAGATGCCTGTGAATCTACAATTATCTCAAAATAAAAAGTTAACAAACACTGAGCATATATCGGCACAGAGTTGACATGAAGAGCACTTATTAAAATAAATCATTATTGATTTCTGAAGTAATTAACAACTTTCCTTAAAAACACAAAGTTTCTTTTAACCTTTATCAGGGTCTGTTGAATATCAGAGTTCTTCATCTATATCTCTGTCCCAATTGATTATGAGCTCCTGGAAGGCAAGGGAGATCTTTTTAATTATGTCTTTGTTCATTTATTAATTCATTTGCATTTTGTATCTTCCCATATCTCTTAGCACTGTTCTTTTTCCATGTTGGATGTTTAGTAAAATGTTAAGATTTGACATTTGTGTGAGCATATATTTTTCATGATTCGATTATAATGATTATTTTAAAAAATGGCATTAGAAAAATGTCTTAATCATACTTGTTTCAGGACTATTACCATGGCTAATATTTTCTGAGTTGGATTGTCTTTGGGAGTTTTCTTATCAGTGTTCAAAAAGACTCTGAAAATAGGAGATCTCTATTGAAGAAAAAAAAGGTTTTATTTTACAGGAGCCTGGGGATCTGAGATTAGCTATTGAATGATCATCACAGCAGAGCTTCAATTCCCTTTTTATTTAGGTGTTGTGTGTTTCTGTCATAGAGATTTTAAGAAGAAAGGAGTTCATGATCTTCTCCTAAGGAGTGTGTGATTCAAGTGAATTTTTGGAAGCAATAAAAAAATAAAAAGTCTAAGTGATTTTTTAATAGAGGATTACTCTCCCACTAGCTGACTATAATTCTCATAGATATAGGTTCCCTGGCCATGGCTGAGTGAACAGATAATAGCCTGGTTAGAAGCTCGCGCCTTTGTTCTGTGAAGGGCATTCTCTCCTCCCATCATCCTGCCTTTTTCTGTTCATCACGCCCACCAAATAAGTGTGATGCCAAGTCCACAAATAGAAAGCAAGACCATTAACATATTGAGCACTTCCAAGATCAAAATACTGCATCCAGCATGTGTGTTTAAATGAAAATTTAGAAGCAGAAGCAGCTAAGTCTGTTTTGTGTGAGTTTCCAGGATAAAAGTACAATTTTAATGGGAGAAGAAACCTTTCACACTCAAAGGAAAAATTGCTTCTTTCATTTAGGGCCAATTAGTTTCCCATGTTACAATATATCATTGCTGAGCTACTTTTTCCCAGGGAGTCGAAGTATGCATTCCTTTTCCCTAAGGGAATTTACCTGCTATGGTCTGGTTCCTGCTATCCACTGTCCCAAAAGTTGGGCATTTTATTTATTTGGAATCATTCCTCTTGGGGATCGGTACTTCTGCCAGCCTTATCTGTTACCCCTTGCTTTTGCATTTCTTCAGGTGATAGCTTCAAGGCTGATGTTATTGATCACCTCAATAGCACAGCTCATCATCCTGGGAAAATGAGGTTACTGCCTCCATTCCCTTTTGTCTAGCATATGCTTTGATGAGCTCATATATTTCTTCCCCTTTCTTTAGTATTTCCTTTTTCTGCTCACCTTCCTGACACCTTTCTTATAGAGGAAGGAAAATACAATCTCAAGCATGAAGGGATAGAGAATTACAAAAGAAAGAGAAACTTTGAGACTCCAGAGGTTCATCATCCATTCTAGCAGTAAAACTATTCGTTTTCTACTACTGCGTAACAAATTACTCTGGGTTTAATAGCTTCAGTCAATGTACATTTATTATTGCACCATTTCAATGGGTAAGGAGTCCAGGTAGGGCTTAGCTGGATCCTCAACTCGGTCTCACAAGACTGTGCTATAGTGTTGGCAGGGGGTCACTCTCAGCTGAAGTGCAGGTTCCTCTTCTACAGTCATTCAGGTTATTGGAGAAACGAGTTCCTTGTGGTTATAAACCTGCAGTTCTCAGCTCCCTAGAGGCCACCCATCTCCATGGGGAGTCAACAACATGCCTGTTGGCTTACCTCTGGGCAAGCAGGATAATCTCTGTGAAGCTTCACCTTCTTTTAAGGACCCCGTGATTAGGTCAGGCCATATAGTATAAACTCCCTTTGGATTAACTCAAAGTCAATTGTTTAGTAATATAATTACAGGAATGATACATCATCAGATATCCAGGGCTTTTTTCAGGCCTTTGATAGTGCTGTGAGTTGTGGACTTAGTTTTAGAAAGATAGCTAGGGGAAAAGGTCATATTAGGGAATGGAAATTTTGTTCTTTTGGTGAATGCTGCTTAGAGGGCTACTGCAAACATATATTTGTTAATATTCCTCTATATAGTTCATGTTATTTAAATTCAATAGAAATATTTTTCATATTCCTATATATTTCCATAGACATAATTCATGCATGTATGTGCATGTATTTCTGAGTGCATGTGTATGTGTTACACACGTTAGGAGAGATGTGAATCTCCTTAAAGATTTAAGGTTTACATTTGGAACTAGAAATCCTAGACTAAGATCCTAAACATAAATGCAGACAATATGGATAATTCCCATACACTGTGCTGAAGGAAGAACTCTCATGCCTCTTGAGACCTGTCTAAAATTTTTGAGATTCCACCATATATTTATAACTTGCTGAGGGCAGTTACAGCGTTACCCAAAACACTGACCTCAAATCAGAATACCCACTTTAGTAAACAATAATGCCGTTTGGCAAGTCTCCTTAAACCAGAGATTAGATTCTTCATCTGTAAAATAGGAGACCATAATAGCAGTAATTTTTAAGAGGAAGTTGTGAGAATTAAGTTAGATCACAAGTGCCTGTGAAGTTCTTAATACTTAACCTCTTTAAATTCCGAGTACTCAGTTAAATGATTGGAATTACTGTCTGCTGTTGCTGTTGAGATGAAAACACTTTGTAATTGAAAAAACCCCTGCAAATGTATGGACATTTCACTAAATAGTGTAAGGACAAGAACTTTACAAAAACTAGCAACTAATTAGACTTGTTTAATATCAACATGTTCAGTTAGTGTCAGCCCTGCACTAAATAGATTCAAGCTCCTAAGAATGTCTCAGATTCATTCACATGTTTATATCTGCCCTGCCACTTCCAAGACTTAGTGACCATCATCTCTTGTTTTAGGGATAACATTCAAAATAGCTCAATAAAACATATTGGAGAGATGCAAAATTGGTCCTTACTTTCTCATCAACCTAGTCCAAGGCTGAAAGAGTTCTTAAGGTGCTTGAATTGTACCCTTTTCACATGCTGTTCCTGCTGCTGCCTGCCTAAAATATTGTGCATGCATGCATGTGCACACACAAGCATTCGCACACACACACAAAACACACCCTTCTGGCTACTTTTTTTCTCATTCTTCAGCTCAACATCTCATCCTTTGAGAAGCAACCTTTGATTGTTCCTCATATCCTACTAACTCAGGTCTCCCTTAAATATAGCTTTGTAGCCCCCAGTACTTCTATTTCATCACACGTATTATAAGTTTAATCAAAAAGCTTAATTGTACACCTGTTCCCTTTAAGGCATTACCTTTCCCCAATCTCTGCCAGAGCTTTTCAAAGAATAACTAAATGACTCTCATTTGCAAAGTGGCTTCTCCTATTTCCTTTCTTTCCCAGCTAATTGATTTAGAGAAGCTCTGTTGATCAAACATCTTTAAACCTTGGGCTCAGGTATAGATTTTCCTAAGTTCTCAGAGGACAAGGATAATGGATTTTGTTGTTGTTATTGCTGTTTGTTTGTTTTTGTTTTTTTTTCACACATTAGGTGCTTTAAAATGCATGAAATAATGAAATAACTAAAAGAATTCAAAGTTGCCTTCATGAACTCTAGAATAAAACTAAATCTTCTTATTAATTGAAAAGTACTCATTTGCATGTCTTTCCCATTGTAGAATAGAAAATAATAAGGAAAAGTCTCTTGAACTCTTTGATCTCTAAATTGTGTATGAGTTCAAAGAAGAGTCATCAGAAGATTTTTAAGAGCATGAGTCTTCTCACAATAAAGATTTAAGCTACAGTTCAAAGAGCAATAGTTAAGAAATGAGAAATCTTCAAAATGTTGGCTGGCAATAATTTTTCTAGTTTGTATTAAAAGTCTTGCTCTGTTTCATAGACGTGGAATGATACATTCAAAACTGGCAGTGGCTTTCACAGACCATTCAACAAGAAAGCAACACAATTTAACACTTTTTGTTTAGTTAATTTGCTTCCTTACTAAACATGACAAGACAAAACAAAAACCTCATTCTTTAAATAATATTGTTAATTTCAGGCAATGTTTGTGTGAAAACTAGATAGGATATCTGGGACTCTTGATAAGTCATTATGAAAATTATCAACCTGCAAATATTTTAGCTATCATTCTGGGTTCAGACTAGAACATAAGTGTGTTAGGGTACTAGCTAAAGGTTATTTAACATTATTTATCTTTAGTTTCCTCATTTATGAGGTAGGAATAGGTATAGTCACAAATACCTCACAGGATTTGTAATGAGGAAAATAAGTCATGAGAGTTAAATAACATAGGTAAGTGCCTACCACAAAGTAAGCCCAAAATCTTATTATAAAACTGGGATTTAAAAATCTAAGGATGGGAATTGGATTTGACTCAACTGATAGAGCATCTACCTACCATATAGGAAGTCCAGGGTTCAAATCCCGGGCCTCCTTGACCTGTGTGGAGCTGGCCCATGTGCAGTGCTGATGCGCACAAAGAGTGCCATGCCGCGCAGGGCTGTCCCCCGCATAGAGGAGCCCCACGCGCAAGGAGTGTGCCCCACGAGAGCTGCCCCATGGGGAAAAAAACAAAAACACAGCCTGCCCAGGAGTGGAGCTGCATACACAGAGAGGTGACTCAGCAAGATGACACAACAAAAAGAGACACAGATTCCTGGTGCCACTGACAAGAATGCAAAGCAGATACAGAAGAACACACAACACAGTGAATGGACACAGAGAGCAGAAAATGGGGGGAGAGAAAGAAATTAAAAATAATTTTAAAATCTTTTAAAAAAAGAGAACTTTAAAATTTTTTTTTAAAAAATTAAGAAAATGAAAAGCTGAGAATGTGTATTTCAGGATCCAGGAACATGTATTCCAATAAGAGTTGTTAAAACTTTAATTTCTTCTCCAAAATTTCATTTGTAGTAGTTTTATGTAAAATGCTGATTTCTACTGGCATATATTATTGATACTGTACATCTATACAGTATGATAATACATACCTAGTATGAAAGCTAAATTATAAACGAAATCAAATAGAAAACTTTAAATCTATAACCCTTCTGCCAATTGTAGCCAGAACTCTCTGGGGAAGTTTGACCATGCTTAAGCCTTGGCCCAAGGCCCTAGGCTCCCTGGATGTAATCCTGGCTCCGCTATTTAGCCTATTTCCACTTCAGGTTTCCCCACTGTAAAAATTGTTTTTATAGTTGTAATATCATCTTCCACAAAAATTTAATGTAAGGATTAAATAAATTAAATTTTGATAAAAATTAGAGCTGTACCTTGTACTTACTATGCGCCATCTAGGTGTTTGATAACAAACAATAATGTTTAAACAATCACTCCTGTAGACATTGGTCTAAAATAAATCTCACCATAAACAATGTCTCAGTGGCAAAAAGGAGTAATCTATGTTTTGTCCTCTCTGGCATATAAAATCTAAAATTTAGAGATGTGGGCATTTGTCAGCTTTACTGATTAAGAACCGTTTTTGTATTTCAAATCAGGATTATCCAGGAGGGAACATTAAGGTGGAAGATTTGCATTGTCTCTCCAAATAGGGGACACTTTGCCTTCTCCATTCCCCCAGTAAGAAGTGGGTGACTATGCTTTTGAGATGGAAGATGATGTAATTCATGGTGGAGATTTGGGAATTATTAGAATATTAGTTCTTATAAAACTTTGATGAAAACCCTTCTCTCCAAATTTGGCCTGATTCTCATGGTCTGAGTACATTGCATTGTCACAAAACCTCAATTCACTTCGAACTATCTTCTTGTTAATTTTCAGGACTCAGGATCCAAGAAGCCATGACTAAGAATGGGTTCCTGAAAATTGTTGACACCCTGCATTGACAACCCTTTCCAATCCTTCCTTACCCACTTCTTGCCCTCTGTTCCTCCAGCATCCATGTTTCTCCTTACATTTTTTGCTCTTTATGCTACAGCTGATGTATTCTAAATTCTCCCTTAGAATTTGGTCCCCATGAAAACCAGTCAATGAAGAGTGAGGTGGAACGGGCATAATACAATAAATTCTTTTAAGCTCACAGCCTAAGTTACGTTATTTGACTTTCTTTAAGTTAAGTCTGGCTCTGGATACATTTGTCAGTTCTTATTTTCAAAATACATACATTTTCCTATATACGAATAGAAGTATAGCTATAATTACTTTCCTTTCAGCTGGTTCTCAGAATAACTTTGCTTAATTCAAAGGAAAAAAATAACAGAATATTGTTGAAAAATAACTACTGAAAGGGTTCAGGTTATTTCAAGGGATATTATTCCAGTTTGAAGGCATTTCATTTTTGAGAAGTTACACAGCATTTAAGTTTTTGAGAAATTCTCAGATAGGTAACCATTTCCTAAGTCTATAGCAAATAGGCAGGTTTAGCTGAGTCAATGACAGATCTGGGTCATGATCATAACAATTGCTCACATTTTAGGCATTACCATTGCTCAGCACCATTCTAACGGCTTCCTAGGCACTTTCGTTCAATCTGTACAACCTACTGAAACAGGCTAAAGGTAATGATGATTAGGAGTTTATTCCTGCTTGAAGAGGACAATGCCATACTGTATTGAGCAAGGATAAACAAGGAGGAGTTTTGCAGTTTCTTCAATATGCAACCATTTGCTCCATTGTTCTAGGCATCCAAATGGGAACAGTGGTGGCAGAAGTCAGAGACCTGGTGAAAGTTTAATGAAGAACTGAGCAGACACTATGAGAAAGAAAAACAGGACAGAGACAAGCAGTGTCAGGCTCAAAGAAAGGCTTGATGGATCAACGATTTTCTGCCCTGTGGGCAGCTGTTTCTGTTCCCATCCTTACCAGAACAAGATTCATTCCCTAAGCGTGACTTGCCTGGGGGCTTTCAAGAGAGCTGTTGGCACACAGAAGATGTGGGAGGTGGCAAGAGACTAGATGTCATCCTTATCCAAGACAATTCTTGATGGTGGGAAAACAGTGTTAGAAAAATTTTTGAAGTTGTAATTTCAGGATTGTATCAGAAGTGATCATTTTAATGATTTTTTCCTCATAAGGATATGTCACAATTAAAAACTAAACACAGGTTAATGTGTGTAGCAGAGAAGAACAGTCAGCACATTCATTAATCAAGATCTTGTTTACACATCTGCCAAGATATTTACTCATTAACTTAAGGGAGACCGTGTGTTTGATAAAAGCTTTCATTTTGTGACAATGTTGACTTTCTACCTGCTTCAAAATCTAAGACTTATGAAAGCCACACTGTGGTGGTATGAAGCTGTAAGTACCCCAGGGAAACATGTTCTTAAATTTAATCCATTCCTGTGATGTGAATCCATGGTAAGTAGGACCTTAAAATATATATATATATATATATATATTTTTTTTTTTATACATATACATATACTTCATATACTTAATACCAAATCCACTGCCAAGGACAACTATAGAAACTTCTCCTGTCTAAATTTTATCATTTGTAAAATGATGTTAATAATACCAACCCTATGAGGTTGTTTTATTAAATGTATAAACACTGTAAAGATTTATAAATTGTGCCCTCCCACAGAGTAAATTTTCAGCAGAGGTTAGTTCAAATTCTTACTTGCAAAAAATGGAATTCTATTATATTCTACATATTTTTAGTTATTAATTAAGTTGAGATTTTGTTATATGTTTAACTATGTGCGTTTCTCCTTTCTTAAATCATCTGTTAAGATTATTTTCCCTTTTACTGTTTGAGCATTCACCCTATTTTATCCACTTATAAAAACTCATCAGATATTAAAGCTATTAATTCTTTTCCCACCATGTTTTTAAATTACTTCATCAGTTCCCCCTTCCTGTTAAGGTTCCCCACTTAATGTTAGGCGAGGTAAGGTCAATTTTATCCTAAGAATATAGGAATGCCACTGATGCTATCAGTCACTCAGCAGAAATCTATGAGCACTTTTGCAAAATCTGCAGTCATTTCCCATATCACAGGTTTAAAAATGCTATGAATTTGCCTCTAACAAAAGTTTTGAAAGCATTCCATGTGCCTTAGTATGCTGTATCCTCACTTTCTCTTAACTTTCAAAGTAGCTTCTACTTATATTTCAGTTTTTATATTAGTCAAAATTAATACCAGAATTAGTTTCTAGAACATTACTCAATTTCCAAGTAGATGATCGGTGTCTAAAATTTTGTTACTGATGTTTAGTTTATTGCATTGTAATTAGATACTTTGGCTTCTTTATACTTTGGGGAAACTTATTGAGATTTTCTTGTGGCCTAGAATATACTTTGACTTCTGAAATGTTCTTTGGACATATGAATATATTATGTATTATTTTGCAAAGTCTTTTTTTTTATTATGTATTTTTGTATGAATTTAATAATATTTAATATAGTATTCAAAGTCTCTACATCATTGGATTTTAATGGGGATGAGGTAGAGGAGAGAGATCAAGAAAACAAAATTAATATGGTTGAGCCCCTTCTACTTCACATACTCAATTCAAGGGTGCATCACAATCTCCAGATTTATGTGATTGGGAGTGGAGTCAGGTTGCACTGAGCATGGGTGTTTTGGAAAAACCCTCAGAAAAGCCTGGAACTATCTTCATATACTTCCCTGTTCCCATGGAGAAGCCTGGTGCTAGGGCCCTCTTTATTTTTCGATTGTCAGACACTGCAAGGACTGTGCCTTAGATTTCCTGCAGTGATCACTGTCCTAGGCATGTTTCATTTGCCTTCCAAGTATCGTTCCCCCTTCCGCCATCAAAAGATCTAACTCTTACCCACTTTAGTCCATCTGGTTTCCAGTCTTTAAGTTTAGTTCCCTACACAACCTCCTTTCTTTCTCTTCACCTCACCTTTTTCTGGTTTCTTTTTCTACCTGGAATTCTGGACCACCTCCCCTAGACCCACTATTGTTTCCTTAACTAATTGAAATTGATTATTATTCAAATCAGATATCCTTTTCTCAGAGCTGTCTTTCCTGCTGCTGTAAGCTGGCAGGATGATGAGCCCAAAAGTCCCTTTTCTCTACTTTATCACTGAGCTTCTGCATGCTGTTATAATGTTGATTACGTGTCTCTGTGCCTGAACGTTATGGTGAGCAACTTGATATCATCACCTAGGATGTGCAGTTCATCTTTGCTGAATAATTGAGGAGAAAAAGATTAGGAAGGGTGAGAGAATGGAATGAAGAAAATGGCAGAAAAGACATGGATATGAAAATAAAAGTGGATGGCTTCCGAGCTCTTTTAGGATACTGCTTTTGCTTTATTCATCAATATGGCCCCTCTTTCTGGCAAAGATCCTGACACATGAAGCACATTCCATAAATATTTATAGAAGGAAACAATTGATCTACAGACGTTTGAGTAAAGCCTGTCTTATCCTGGGGGATGGTTTGGATGACTTCTATGACTTTTTTCCAGTGTAATTTTGATGATCAAACAAAGATGTCTGTCTACCTGTTTGCAAAATGGTAAATGTCAGTGGAATTCTTCCCATTATTCCAAGGCTTGGAATTACAAATTTTACCCATTGCCACTACACCATCATAACTAATCCAAAACCAGAGAAGATATTCTCAGCTTCTGGTTTTGCTTTGTCTACATTCCAAGGTTCAATTTGAGTTATATCAGCTTTCTACATATAATGTTTCATGTAAAATGTTGTACATTACTCAGGAAATGTTCATCATCAAGGGGAAAAATGTGCTCAATCTTAATATTTCCCCAAAATGAATTGTAAAGATATGGACTCAATAGCTAAGAATCAAAGTGAAATGGTTGAACATGGCTGTCAACACTTTTAAATGAATTACCTTTTTTATTGTGTGCTACACATTTTTGTCCAGAGAATTTGATAATTATAAACTGCACAATAATGAGATTTTGAATATTCATAGGCAATTAAAATGCCTCTGTGCATTTTAGCCATGCCCTGTGGAAGTGTAACTCATTTTTAGAAATAACTGGGCTATAATAATCAAATTCCCAAATATTCTGTTAAAAATAGAGAGGGAAAAAACCTAATTTATAATTTTTATGTACTGGAAAGACTGATACTTAACTTACTCAAGGTTGCTGTTATTATGCTTAATTTGTGGCATTTAGGGTAATTTTGACATCATATAATGCCTACATCATTTTACATCTTTGAGGGTCATGGGGAAGCCTTGGATATATAAAATAAAGCCCATTTGTAGTTTTGCAGACCTCAACTTTGGAGTCATGTGGATTCATGTGGGGACAGAGGAGCACTTTATATTTTGCATGGTGTGGTAAAGACTGTTTACCACACCGGCATCCTCTTTTTCCTGAACGCAGCTAGACAACACTGCCAGCCAGCTTTTCAGGGGAGTGTAGCCATGTTGACGGTGCAGCTGACAGAATGGAAGCAGGAGTGACAAGCTCTCCTCCAAGGCAGGTTCAAAAGATCCTCTCGCTGCTGTCCCCCCATGTGTTTTTCCATTCTGGCTCACCGGAACAAAGAGAACCCCCAGTACCACCTGCTGAAGATGGCAGAGCCATAGGATGAAGAAGATTGGGGTCCCTAAATCACTGCCTGGAAGGAGGCCACCCAACTAAAACACCCACAGTCCGCTATTAGAATCTCACAAAATAAATTTTCTTTGTTACCTCTGGAATTTGCATTTGTTTATCACAGCAGCTAACATGAGCCTGACTAGTACACATGGGGTGGGTGGGAGACAAACTACCAAGTCAGGCTTTCTCCAGCAATGTCTGAAAGAATGGATATAGTTGCAGCTATAGGGATTCTTTGAATTTTTTGTAATGTGACATTTTGAAGGCTTTTATGTGATGACTTTGACAAAATTAATTTTACCTACTTAAGCTGGCCTCTTCATTTTTGGTACATTTTAGGGATATAGCAAGAGAATTTTAGAGCCATTCATTTATACTAACTTTCCCAGTGAATGATATTTGTTAATGAATTTACCATTTTGATTAATCAGGGTTCTCTAGGGAAACAGAATTGAAAGCAGGTATCTGTAAATAGTATGAGATTTTATAAAATTATCTCATGTGACTGTGAGGATGCACAAGTCAAATTCCACAGGTAGGCTACAAACCAGGCACTTCGATAAAGGTCCTTGATGAGTTTCAAGGATATGTTGACTGTCCAAAGTTGAGCTGGAAAATTCTCTGAATGCTGAAATCACTTCCCCTTTTAAGACATTCAACTGATTGGATAAAGCATCACTCATTGCTGGCAGCAAGCTCCTTGGTTGATTGTAGATGTAATCAAACATTACGCAATGAACTCACTAATGACTGAAGTTCATAAATGTCCTTTTATTACAGTTAGCCCAGTGATTGCTTGACCAAAGAACTGGGCACCATTACCTGGCTGAGTTGACATATTAGCCTGACCATCACAGTCCACCCCTTGTCAGCTTGGCAGCCATACATATCACCTTAAAGCATACTCAGTCTCTAAATAAAAAGAGTAACAGACATATACATATTTCCACCTAATATTCAACTATCCTGTATACAAACAGAAACACATTAATTCCCTACAGAATAGGGTACAAGTCCATGGGTACTATTCATTCTTAAACTTGATATCCTTGAATATTATATGAAATTAATACAACTGTCTCAGGTCTGGGAATTGATGAAGGGGCCGTGATTCTCTGTGTCTGTAATTCAAATTGGGGTTTTGTTCACTCAATCTACAACTCTTCTTATACAGATCAAGTGGGAACTTATTAGACCACCTGTGTATTTTACTACATTACCCCATGATCTATTAGCCAACACCATATCTCTATGCAACTCACACTCTTTTGATTGCTACTTTGAGTTTGTCTTTCATTGTGGTAGCCAAACCCAGGTTGTCTTTGGTGATTAACTGCTGATAATTGACTTTTACTGGCCCAAGATCCTACCATCCCCATAATGTTTAAGGATTCTAGTTCCATTACAGAAGTTCCTATGGTAATATCTGGACTACAGAGAAGAGCAATCACAGAGTTCTTTAGAGAAGATGGAGTTAGTTCTACAAATTTATTCCTTACAGTCCTGGCGTGGGTAGGCAGGTCTTAAATGGTAAATACATTCTAGCATTCCAATCTATCTAAGACTTTGAAATTCCCTCTTCTATTTTATACCAGGGTAAATTGGGCATCTCAGTCTCAGACATTCTAGACCATATTTTGGTCCGTGTTCTAGTCAAACACCCCAACAAACAGTTAGAGCCTTTTCTAACACCTCGAGCTACAGTATTGAATCCAGAATTTCTGCTTAGTGGGCCCATATCAATAAATTCAGCCTGATCCAACTTTATATTCTTTTCATCATTAACCCATACACTTAGTATCCATTCCTACACATATTCCCCCTGATTTCTGTCTATTTAAGTTGCAAAACTAATGCAGTTCTTTTAGAGTATAGAGTTCTTCCTCATGGGTCACACTTTGTACTTTGCCTTTGGGGCCTTGTGATTTTAGTCTAGTAATAGGTCTGGAGGAAAAGAGGGTGGTCAGGTGGGTAAGGAGAAGGATTAGAAATACCGAGTTTTCACATTAGCCTAACCATCACACCATTTCACGAATATTTTGAGCACCTCTTACATCCCAGGCCCTACACTCGAGTTCAGAAAACAATGGTAAATAAGGCAAATAGGATCTTTGTCCTCATGGAGCTTGTGGTCTAGTGGGAGAGCCAGACATTCCCCAGCCAATCATGGAAATAACTCCTTATTTATTGTTATGACTAATGCTATGAAAAAAAAACACCTAGTAAACTGTTTGGGAGACCTAATCTAGGAATAGAAATGTGGTATCAGGAAGGGCTTCCAAAGCAAATGATATTTTAACTGAAACCTAAAGGATGAGTCACCTACTTAGCAAAGCAAAAAGGGAGGGAGCAGCCAGAAAAGCTTTGCCTACCAAAGGAACAGTATCCTCAAAGGCTTTAGTATTATTAGCAAGGGCTAGCATTTATCATGTGCTTATTAGGTGGTAGGCACTTTGCATGCATTATTTCATTTAAATTTCTCACAAAACTGCTGACGCATGGATTGTATGATACTCCTCTTAGAAAACTTAAAGCTTATCATTGCATTGAAAGGCAGGGACTGGCATGTCCTCAGCATTTCAGGTCCCATCCACACTCAAGGGTTGGGGTTTAGAAAGGTGTGACCCCAGGAGAGAGAACCTTGGGGGTCATCATTGAATTTTGCCTATACTTCCTGCGTAGGGAGATGGGCTCATCAGCTATGGAAGAGTAAAAAAATGAGAGTCAGAGAAGCAATTAGCTACTGTCCTTATAGTCATTCTACATTCTTCAGGAAAAAGCAGATTCCACTATCTTCCTGGCATTTAATATCTCTGGTGAGCAATTTCATGATTTGCCTTGAACAATTCTGATGTCTCTTATCCCAGTGTAATTTTAATAGTGTTTCCTTTAACTCTCAAGACTGGATATCCCAGTCTGGAAGATATATTTCATTGTCAACATGCTTAAAGCTCTGTTGTGGAAAGGGAATAACGAAGCCATCAGATTCTGATGCCATTCAATATTAGAGTCATGCCATTCCCCTTGTTCTGATTCCAGTCCTGGCTCAGCACACGCCTTATCAGTGGATTCCCCTGTAGCATGTCTGCATGAGGAAAATGGTGGGTGGACTAAAATCAAAGTCAGGTCAATGCTTGTCCTTCTTATTACAAATAAATATACCGACTTTCTGATTTATAAAGTTCAATCTCTTGTGAGTGGGGAAAGAAAAAACAAGTCCTGAGACCAGTCAATTACATGACCCTGAAAAGACTGAGTTCAATATTCAGAGCTGAGGACCACCAACTGATGCAGCACAGTGAACTCATCAAGGCAAATGCTTCCCTGCAGAACCAGGCACCCAGACCCCTGATCTTTGCAGATTCACCATAACCACCTTTTAGGGGTATTTCTTATAAACATCTCTTAGATGGATAGCTAGCAAGGAATGGGAGTTTTAAGTGGATACCCAAGCTGTTAGAGAAGTCAAGGCAGATTTGTTAACTTGTTCCTAGCGGAGAAGTGTAATATGAGCTAAGCCCCAATGATAAAATGGGCTAGGTGAAAAGACAGAAAAAGGTCATTTATATTCTGCGTTAATTCTCCATTCTTTATCAGCTGAGTTTCTCTTTAACAGGGAGCCCATGGCCATGGGTTTGCTTTCCTGCTGTACCATTATGTTCCATGGAGAGACTATCTCCCTTTCTTAACCACTGACCAACTTCAGATATTGGTAGTAAGAAAGGAAGATTTTTAGGATTTTGAGGAATAGGGAAAGGACCCAGTGATTCAGTGAATATTTATTGAACACTGCTCTTTACCTGGTGCTGGGCCAGGTTCAGGGAATACAGTGGTGCAGAAGACAATTGTAGCTCCATGTCATACAGTCTGCAGGGAATACAAACAGGAACAGGGCAAGTATACTAGTTTTATGATGAGGTTCATATAGGATGCAAAGCAGGTGTGCAGGTGGGGTACTCAGAGAAGGCATCTCAGTGAAACATCTGAGTAACATCTTTGTGAAAACCCAAGCAAGATTATGCAATGTAAAGGGGAGGGGTGGAGTGTTCTTGAATCAAAGAAAATTTGTAAAACCCTCAAAGTCAGGAGAAAACAGCCCCTTTCCCTCACATTGATCTGTAATGTTTAAATAATTACAAAAATTAACAAAAGTGAAAACAGCCCCTCAAATTAAATTTTGGGAGAGTCTGGCAAGCATGCAGAGGAAACGGCTTCATTACAGTTGACAGAGAATTAGGCCCGGAAACCTCAAGAGCATGTGAAACCTGTAAATGTTTGTAATTTCACTGCAGTCCTGGAATGGGTGAAAACATCCTGACAATTTCTAAAGCCTTAGTAACAAAAAGTGCTTACCCTCAAAGCATTGAAAAGCATGTCACAAAAAGGAGAATAGATATTCTTGTGCTTTTTATAGGCTGCTGCTTTATGTGGAACTGGTAGCTTACTCTAGTAACTTTCAAACCCTTGATCACTGTCATCATAACTAGCATAAATGATATTTTTATGGGACCTGAACCACTGAAATTTTCATGAAGACAAGTTAAAAGGAGACAAGTTTTATAAGGAAATACATCTACAAATGATAAGTTCTTCAGTAGTACTTCCCTGAAAATGTTAGAGATATGATGTACCAATTATACTTTAATAATTGAAGAAGTGTCTACCCTCCCTGCATTAACTAATGTCTACCCTTGCAATTCAGGGTTCCACTGCCAGAATACATTCTAATAGAGTGATATTTTCCTCTTGTGAAGAGGCACACAATCAGCCCCAGAAGATCTCAGTGCAAATAAAAGGAGCCTCTATCAAAAAGGGGAAATCTCTTAAGTTACCTTAAATTGGAAGAAAGAAACCCTCAAGTAAAGGACATTAAGAGGAAGTGAACTTTGCTCCATTAACTCAATACAAACTCTGCCATTTGGGGCTTCAGTGCTTCACTGGTATCCAGACTAGATCCATATGCCAAAAAACACCAGCAGACAGTGATACATTAATAGTCCTTCGTGTTCTAGTATGAGGAACTGGGTAGAGAAAAGAATAAATTATAAATTGCTCTCAATTCAAAAAACCTTAACAACTGGGAAAGGAATTTTAGTGTAGTGGCTTTCATAGTATGCGTTCTGAGATTGAATCTGTTCTAAATTTTCCTTATAACTTTATGCTGCATTCATATATAAGTAATCATTCTATATGTATATCATGGATATATATTTTTTTCACAATTCTTCTCAAAACCAGAATAAATGGTAATGTGTTTATTCTTTCCTAGAATCATTTTAGATCTTATATAACCAACCATCAAAAAGGGAAAAGAAGATATTAGATAATGAGATTATGTTTTTGGCTAAAATCAGTTTGCTTAATCTTGCTGTGACTCAATGTTCTCACCTGCAAACTAATGGTAATAATAGATAATAATAATACTGCTTCTTTTAGGTATTAAGTGGGTTAATATATGTAAAGCATTTGGAAGATGGCATGGGACATAATAAGGGCTCAATAAATATCTGCTATTATTATGTATGGCTGTTCCTGTTGTCAGGAAGCCATCTTGTTGTCATATAATTGTTACGCATTTTTAGCCCCATAAAATTTGCTTGCTCTAATCATGAAATTCTGTTGAGAGTGCAACCAGACTTGGTTTTTCCTTTTGTTACTTGTCACCACAAATGCTTATAAATTAGGTATAGGGGTGAAGTGGAAAGGATAAGACTCCTAATCCAAGCCAACCTCAATTGCCTCTAGCCAGCTTTGTTTCCTTGTGTTTGCCACTTAGCCTTGGTTTCCTTGTATGTAAAAGGACTTTTATATATAAGCCTATGGTTCTAAGGTGGCATTTATTGCTCATGATATACCAAATGCTATAAAGACCACAGATAAAAGATATTCTTGTTGTACAATTCCTACCCTCCCCCCATAAATTTATTCTTACATTAAATTTTTCCCTTGCTATGAAAAGAAAAACCCACAATTAGGATTAAACTCACAGCAGATACTTAGGAACTCACCAGGGATTAATTTCTTTTACATATTATGATACTTTTTTATAGGACATTGTTACATTGTTCATGGATATTCCAGCATGTGGCAAATAATTATAACTTCGTTGCTGATGTTTGAAAGATTATGACTGATCAGGTAAGCCTTATGCTTTCCTATTTCTTTTGTTTCTACTTCATTCTCCTTATAAATAATTCATAGAACAAAATTACTATCCCAGAAAAACACAGTCTGTTTCATCAGCCCCTTCACACTTTGTTCATTGGCATATATAATTTTTAAAATATATCTCCCTGGAATTTAGAAATATAGTAAGGCTTTCCTTTGTTCCATGGGACTTTAAAAGCATATATTCTGGCCAAATATATATATATATATATATATTTTTTTTTTTTTTTTTTTTTTTAAAGATTTATTTATTTATTTAATTTTCCCCCCTCCCCTGGTTGTCTGTTCTTGGTGTCTATTTGCTGCGTCTTGTTTCTTTGTCCGCTTCTGTTGTCGTCAGCGGCACGGGAAGTGTGGGCAGTTTCACGCAGGGCGGCTTTCCTCTCGGGCACACTCCTTGCGCGTGGGGCTCCCCCACGCGGGGGACACCCTTGCGTGGCAGGGCACTCCTTGCGTGCATCAGCGCTGCGCATGGCCAGCTCCACACGGGTCAAGGAGGCCCGGGGTTTGAACCGCGGACCTCCCATATGGTAGACGGACGCCCTAACCACTGGGCCAAAGTGCGTTTCCCTGGCCAAATATATTTTTAAACTCTATACTGCTCCTACTCCTTCTATTTAGGCCTTACCTCTCTTTGATATTAAGGGCATCTTTCTCTAATGATCAAACTAGCCATCATTCACATTTTTCTCTTTTAACAAAACTATGAAGTATCATCATGTCCATTTTACAGATTAAGAAACTAACTGAGCTCACAGGAATCAAATAATTTTCCCTAGGTCCCCTAGAGAGCTAGTGCTAAATTTAGGATTAAAATTGTGTGTTTGAAGAGCAGAGTCCGTGCTGTCAAGCATTAGATGTGGTACTTCTTTGGTCAACCTTTAGGAATGGGGTCAATATTCCAGTCCAAGCTGTTGAAATCTTTGCTCCCTTTTTGTGTGTTCCCTAAATGAAAGATGATGTTTAGATTTGTAAACTCTCCTTCCAACATGATCCACTTGAAAATTCTATCAAGTAAGAGAACTCATTTGTATTGCTCAACAAAAAGAATCTATCTAGACTCTCGCCTATCGACTGAAGTGTTTTTTCAGACAGAGGCTAAAGACGGTGGTGACCAGTACTGAGACAACCAACTCAGCCAATACAGCACTGCCAGGCAGTGAGCTGAGAGATGCTCCAGGGAAAGGATCACACCCTTGAAACATTAAATGTCAAAATGTTGAAAAGCAATGAGAAAAATGTCATAACAGCAGGAATGATGGAATGGAACAATTTAAGAGGGGAGATATAGGCAAAGAAATAAGAGACTAAACAAAGAAATTTGGAGCCATGAATAACCACACACACAAAAATTCCTCTAAGTACCTCTTTAAAAAAAATTTTTATTAATTTTTGAAAGAAGATTTAGATTATATAAATGATGCATAAATACATAGGGGATTCTCATGCCCCTTGCCCTCCCCTCTCCCACCTTCCCATATTAACAACATTCTTCATTAGTGTGGTGATTTGTTACAATTGATGAACACATAGTGAAGCATTGTCACCAGCTGTGGAGTGTAGTTTACATTATAGTTTATACTCCATCCTGCACAATTTTGTAGGTCATGGCAAAATACATAGTGGCCTGTATCCATCACTGCAATGTCATGCAGGATGATTCCAGTGTCCCAGAAATGCCCCATATTACATCCATTCTTCCTGCTCCCTCCCCCCTCAACCTCTTAATTATCTCTTCTTGAATGTTCAACAGACATGCTGTAAAGAATGAAGACATAGTAGACTATGTCCATTATTCGAGGGTGGATTACAGATACCAATATTTATATGTTGAGAGTGTGGAACGCAGATAGACTTTAGATAAATGGGTATTTTTTCTTTTACAAAAAAAGTGACTTTAGATTATCCTGCCACATTGCATTCTATTTTTACCCTGCCCTTAAATCTGATGTCTAGATTCCATTCCTTTCCCTTAGTAAAATTTTCCATATATGCAGCAAAAATTTTTGATATAATGTTCGTTCAAAGTATTTTGATTTAAATGAAGTCCTAGAAGATTTTATAGTCCTTAAAAAAAATTCTCAGAGAGTTTTCCAAATACAATGTATTGGAATATTTCTAAGTCATCAAAAGACAATAAATAGTGAATATTGATTTAAATGTTTGCAGTGTTCTTGGAAACAAGTTAGAAAAAAAACATTTTGTAAATATGTAAACTTTTAAAAATTCAAAGTGGAATTTTAATTGTTTAGGTCATTATATATTACCAAACACTATCAGTTCTGCTCATTTTGTCAGTAAAACTTCCTTTACTAAGGAAAATGAATACTCATTAAATCAATGAATTGAATTATTAATCAAGATATAGATCTATCAAGATAACCTTATATTCATAGCTTGCATCTTCTTAAAAAAAGGAGACATAGCATTATGCAATACAATTCATATTTCATTTTGAAGTGAACAATAGATAATTAAGAGCACATTATGTTTTGCTCAAATTTAGCCGCTTTTTTTCCATGCTTTCCTTTTAATATAGAATTAGTTCTTCATATGTACATCTTTGAAGGTTTTTAAAACATTAGGTATGATACAAAGTCTAATCTTCAAGAAACTGACATTATCGAAGATTTCATTTATGTATTAGGATCATAAGATTTTATGTTTTTTATAATGATTTCACAAATAATCTTTCAGATTATTTTTACTTGAGGTCATATATTCTATATAATAAAATAGTTTATTATGTTCCAGTTCATAGTTTAAGCCTTGGAAATAGAGTCAGGAAAAAAAAGTCACAAATTTTACATAAGCTCAAAGACTTTCCATGAAAGACAAACTTTGCATCAAATATCTTATAAAACCAGCTTGGTGTTCCATTTACATCCCTTTTAGAATCTGTTGCTGATAAAGTGGGCTCTGCACTCTATACAGTAGTTTCTAGTTAGTTACAAAAGCTCAAAAGAATCAAATATAGGTGGAATTTAAGTTAACCTTTGCCAACCTTTTTTTGGGGGGGCGGCGGGCAGAATTGAGGGGAAGAGTTAGATGAGCATTGCACTAAGGCTCAAAGCATGCTTTTCTTTTTTTCTCCCCAACCCCAGGTCCCGAACTTAGAGTGATGTAGGCTAGTGCAAGAGTCTGGAGAAGAGACTTAACAAAGCCAGTGATTGAAGAAATTATCTCGAGAAGTTGTATATCACATAATTTGCCAACCCACATATCATTGCTCAGTTTATGGGAGAAGTATAACTGAATCTAGGAGGATCTAAGGCTCTGACTGCTTTACTGACAACCACAGTTTCCCAGCTCACACAATACATTGTGGTTGTGATCACTAACTTTATAATGACAAGGATCTAGGACATCTTAATAGAACTAAAGTTGTCCATGAAAGTATTCAGTTACCCAGTACACCACTGTTGACATTAATCTCATTCAGCCCCTTCTTTTCCCCACTAATTCATTTATTTTGTATTATTACAGCCCAGACTCCCATGCATATTTTCTTATGTGACATGATTGACAGGAAGTGAGAATAGTAAGACTTGGTAACAGATTTGTTCCTCTTGTTACCCAAAGTGTCATCCATGGACAAACAGCATGGATAGCACCTGCGAGCTTTTTGAAATGCGACTCTGGGGCTGTGCCCCAGCTTACTAAATTAGAAACCATAGTTGGACAGGATCCCCCAGTGATTCCTATTCATATCCAAGTTTGAGAAGTTCTAAACTAAAACACTTGTTCTGACCCCTAGCTATACAGTAAAATCATCTGGGAAGTTTTATTAACTCTTATGTCTGGGCTTCACTTCTGACCATTTGAATCAGATTCTCTAAGGCAGACTTTGGCATCAGTTATTTTTAAAAGCTGACTCATTGAGTCTAATGCACTATTCAGGGCTGAAAACCATTGCATTTAAACAAGTGGTTGTATGTGTTAAATGTTTATTGCTCATCTATTATGTGCCACTGTGCTATGGGCTTTGCACTGAATAAGAAAGACAGAGCTTCTGACCTCATGGAGCTTGCAGTCTAGTGGGCGTCAAAGGTATTAAGCAGCAACAAATATATAGAGAGAGATACACATTTGTGACTTCATATTATTGTAAGCGCTAAGAACATTTGGGAAGCCTTTACGTAAGACTGAGAAAGTCTTTACTCTGTACATATGTGCATACTATGTAAATACCAGAAAAAGGATGTGAGAGGAATCTGTGCGTTAACATGGAAGAATTAAACTCTAAATCTGGGAAGGACATTGCAAATGCTTGTGCAGATGTACTCTACCCAAGTGCTCCAGCCCAAGATGCGTCTTATACTCTAGGGTGCAGCTATTTGCACCCAGAATGTACTGAAGGGGACTTTTTCTAATTTATCTTCCTAAAGGGGGGATCTTTCCTTAAATTCATCAGTGCAGAGGGGAGCACCATTTTCTAATTTGCCCTAAACATGTGTGAACGCCCAGTAGCCTTGTCCTTACCCTGCTCTAGTCTCCCTACCCCCAGTCCGCAGCTCTCTCTTGTTGGAACTCCAGGACACAATAGCTATAATGTAGTAAGTGGGGGGCAAATTCCAGGAGATGAAGGCTGGCAGATAATTTCACTGAGCCTTCTCAACCTAGGCAAAGTTCTCAACCTAGGGCAAAAGGGAAGTATTTTAAACTGGGGAGTCATACACTCTGATTTACATTCTTAAAGGCCTGACAAAATTGTGGCAATTGGATTAGAGTAGAATGTACTTTTAGAATAATAAATATGAAGAACATATTAGCAGTGAATAAGAGTCATTCAGGTGAGAAACGATGAAATCCTGGACAAGAGTGGTCATAGGAGAAATAATATGGATTCAAGAGAGAGTTTTGAACAGGGTGAGGTCTTGTCCAACAAAACAAAAACATCTTCAGTGAAATCCATCAATCTCTGATATTTGTGGACTCTGAGGGCAGAATTTTGAATCCAAATTTCAGAAGCAATAAAATCTAGATCTTGTCCTTGATGAAAGAAAGCTTAAGCAGGAAAAGTGCTCAATCTATGATAATGCCCCCTTTTTTCCCAGGAAGTATTACTGCAAATGATAAGCTTTTAAAATATCATTCACTTTCAGAATCAGTCACTTCCAGACTTTTCTTAGGGTTTATGCGGATATGAGACAAGGAAAATGTAAGACATTCCTCACTTCTTTCCCTGCCAGTGTAGAGCAGGGAGAGAGAGGAACTGTGCCTAGGATGCGGCTGGACAGATTTTATAGAGCCTTGCTAAGTAAGGTTCAGTGGGGCCCTGTTGTATAATTTGGAGGGTGAAGGGGCGGACAATGCATATATTACTGAAGCAGCACATGAAATATAGAGGGCTCCACCCCAGGGGTCTCCACTGCTGAGGGGAATAGAAGGGGTATTTCTAGTTTCTCCTTGAGTTCTGAAATTAAGTCTCTAATTAAATAATACGTTTTAAAGAGATTTAAAATAGTCCCCTATACATTAATATGTGTGCCTTTTTCCACCCATCTTTTCTTAACTCCAACCACTTGTTTCCAAGGAAACTTTTCAAACGTTGTTCATGTTCTCAGTTCCAACCACAGCCTTGTAGGCAACAGTACCAACATAAGAGTTGCTGCCTTTTGCTTTCCTCACTTTTTGGGTTCATCATTCTCCAGACAACACATTTTCCAGTCCAAAATGAAAATTCCTCACACCAACTGAGAACTTTGTTTCTCAAGCATCAATGTGAAGATGTCTAGTAAAATCATGGCTGAAATTTTTCTGTCATTTATAAATGTCTTTGTTACGAAGTGCCAAAGGAAAATCTAATTGGATATTTATTTCCCATTTAATATTTCCTTGCTTCTCACTGCCTTGAAAAGAGAATAAGATTTCATTGTAAAAGTGACAGTTACTGTGAGAATAAGACATTTCATATAAAGTCTCTGTGGTTTTTACCCGTGGTATGAGCTACCATAACATTTTATATTAAAAATCAGCATTTACACATGGAATTAAAAACTCCTGTGGGAATACTGTGCTGGAAAGGCAGATGCTTATTTAAGTAAGACTGAGGCATGGAGTTTGGATGATATATTTCCAAGTAGATAGAAAGAGACCATATAGCAGTTTTGAAAGGACAGGCATCAGATGAAAGTAAAGCATTGTTCCATGTCAGAAGCTAATATTACATTTTAAATAGGCCTTCCAGGTTGCATCTGATTTCTTCCATGTCTTTATTCTAAGGACTTATAAACTTTGTAGGTGAGAACCCAGGCATCTGAGAACTTGTGAAATGCATGAAATTGAGTGCCCTTTTCACTGTGAATGAAAAGGATGGTAGACTTCTAGGCTGAAGTCTTAAGAAAATTAACCCAATAGATCTCTCTCCATACTACATAGCATGAAATGGCTTTACAAATAGTTTTAAACCATCTAGAGTTTTATTTCCTGGATGTGCCCAGAAAATGTATGGTATTGTTGCTGATATTGTGTCATCTTGGGTGTCAGGCTTTTTCCTTTTATCAGAACTTAACATCCTGAAGAAAAAAAAAACATAGGGGGGAGTGCCACAAAAATAAAGGACACTTTGGTTAATATATTTTTTTAAAAGATATATAAAACATTCCCTCATATATTTAGATCAGGGAAGACAGGTTTCGGGGACATAAAGACCTCAGTTCTGGTCTTAGATCTACTATGCTTTTAATCCCAGTGATCTTGGCCAGGTCACTTAATTTCTCCAATCACCTCGTTTGTTCAGTAAGGCTCTTATAGCCATTAAGATTATGGAATTACAAAATATATAGCTATTGTTCTCTATATGTGTATGTACATCAAGTGTAGAATTGAGCCTGGCACATGGGAAGCCCTCTCAGGTGTTAGCTACTATTATTACCGCACACTTTTGGATTAGATTTAGTGAGAAAAATCTGTTGAAAAAAATAGTAACTAATAGAATGATGCATTGTATTTTTTATGTAGGAATTTTCTAAAAAACAAAAAAAGAGATACAAGGATGGAATAGAAAATAAACTATGAGAACATGAGAGAAAGAGAGAAAGCTTTTGCAAACGTGATTTCCTGCCTGCTTTCACTTAACAGTCCAGAGAGAGCCTCCATCTGGGGAGGCTTTGTGCTGATGACAATGTAGGCAGCAGTTATTTAAGGAACTTGCCCTCACCTGTGGTACCAGGCAAATCCACTCTCAGAAAACAGACAGAGCCCAGGGAGGATGCACATGGACCACCTCCTTGGACATTCTTCAGCTCGGTGTGAAGCACCGTTTTGGCCCACATCTGTAATCTGCAGGCTCTGACGCTGTTTCTTAGTTTTGTTGCTGCTGCTGATGTTGTCTTTGTTGTTTGGGATGTGGGTTCTCTCTTACCTGCCTTGCCCTCTATTGTTGCTTTACATCCTTGGAGTAAATCTTTCAAATGTTAACTGGCTTGAAAAGGTTAGGTACTGAAAACTGCTTGGTAATTGGTCCTTTGGGCAGGTTCAGGCTATGCAGAGTAAAAGGAATGATGGGAAGCAAATCCCTCCTTGAGTTAAATGGACAAAGTGGGGACGGGGATAGAAGAGGTTTCTTGTTATTTACATAATTTGGAGGGAAGCCAGAAATTATCAGGAAGATGATTCATCTAAAACACTTGGGAAACATTTAAAATAATTACCTTAAAAGATGCTTTGGAGCTGGCATACAGTTTAAAGATTTAAAAATCACTTTTTTTTCCTCTTACCTTAAATTTCTAAATGTGTCCTTATTACAATTCTATTATGAAAGAAAACTACTCCAACCTGACCAATGCATATCATTGTGTTTTGTTTTCTCTACTGCTAAGAGATATAGGATGTAGCTACTTTGATAATTCCCACTTTATAGATGTGAAAACTGTCATGGATGTTAGAAAAAACTCACCTGAAGCAAATCCATGATTATGTAGAGTGTACTAGAATACAGAACCCAAAACTCTGCCTAACTCCAAAGAATCTCTTAATATGGCCATACTTCCTCCACGGGGACTTTAAAGAAATAGTTTCTAATTCTATACAAGAAGGGTGAGAAGGACATTATGAAGAACTGAATTTCAAAATAAAGAATAACTAGCTAGCTGTGGGTCTGTCTAAGAACCACCAGAAAATTTAAAAATAACAAATCAGTGTGTTGTTAATAGTTCCCATTTAATATCACTGCTTGATGTAGTATTGACTTGTTTTTTCATATTTTCATATTTGAGCTCCAATTGAGAGTTTTGATATGTTGAAATAACATCACCGTATGGATAATTACTAGATGTGCTATTTTAGCAACTGTTTTGAAGAAAAATAATTAGATGCAGTGTACTACTTGCTTATTTTTTTTGTCTTTAATCCTGCTTTGTAGGTCTTAGAAAAAATGTTGAATGAAAATGCACTGTTAAAAACCACAGAGGAGATTATAAGTTTTCACAAAGAAAAATTGTAGGGGATTCCATTGAACAATATCTGTGGATTAAAAGAAATGAGCACTGAGCTATAGTATAGCGGCTAAGAACATGGCCTCTAAAGCCAGATTGCCACTCCCTTTATTGATGCCATTTGTAAGGTAATTTTTGCAGCAACTCCCATAAAGAAGTGGAGACTAATGAAGCCGGCTAGTAAGAAAGGGAATCAATGGATGAATCTGGAACCTGGCAAGAAGTCCACGTGGACATCAATAACCCCAAGACGGCTGCTAGAAGACCCTCCTCAAGATTCTGCCATTCAGAACAAAGCCTTCTTCTGGAAGCCAGGAGAAGCCCTGGATATTCCCCAAGGACTTTATCAGTGGGCCCTCATGGGGGATTGATAGGTGGGGTAATCAATCAAAATAGCAAATAGCTGGAACACCTCTCCTGCCACTAGCAAAGAGGTGGGATCATTAACAGTTCAAAAAGTCCGGCACAAGGCCTGACCTCTCTGGTGTGCTCACTCACCTGTGGACCCTGTCCTGTCCTCTGTGCACTACTCTTGCCATTTTTGCTCTGCCATGTGGCCACACAAGTAAAACTTGGGCATTTATAACTTGTAATGGGGAATTGTAGTCTGTAAATCAGCCACTTTATCACTTTTCAGCCCTTCCTCTCTATCTGGAATCCCTGATCTATTATTTTCTCCCATTTCCTGTCCCTCCCCACCTGAATAAATTACTGGCCTAACTCATCCGATGTACTCTTGAAATTAATTCCTGCAGCATAGTCAAGAACCTAGACAAAATCAGGTAGTGCTATTTAACCATCCATTGAATCTGGGCTGCTCTCTTTTGATTGCCTTTGTCAATAGAATATAGCAGAAGCAAAATCATGACAGTGTGGTCGTGCATGTTACCTCTCATCCTTTCGGCACCCTTCCTCCACAGCCATGAGCACAAGCCCGGGCTAGCCTGCTAAAAGATGAGATGGTGCAGCAGAAATTAGCCATCTTCACTGGCCCTCCTTAGACCAGTCAGCTCCCAGGTGACATGGCAGCTGATGACAGAAGCAAGAGAGAGCCCAGCCAAAGCTAATCATGCCTGATCAAAATAATCATTCAGAGGGACCAGCCCCAATGGCCAACCCATAGAATAAGGAACTAAAAATTGGTTGCTTTTTTTTTTAAAGGCAGCACATTGTGTATGAGTGGGAAATGATTGTTGCTTAGTGTATTAGTCAGACAAAGGGGTGCTGATGCAAAATACCAGAAACTGGTTGGTTTTTATAAAGGGTATTTATTTGGGGTAGGAGCTTACAAATACCAGGCCATAAAGCATAAGTTACTTACCTCACCAAAGTCTATTTCCACATGTTGGAGCAAGTTGGCTGCTGACATCTGTGAAGGTTTGGGCTTCCTGGGTTTCTCTGGGATCAGCTCCTCTCTTTTTTCCACAAGGTCAGCTGTAGACTATGAGGCTCTCTAGACTTTGCCTCTCTCCACAAGGGCAGCTGTAGACAATCAGGTGAATGGCTCTGTCTTTCTCCCTGGGGTTTCTGCAATGTCTACAGAGCTGTTTTTACTCCTCTGTGTTCTTCTCCTGGCTCAGGTCCTCTCTTCCCAGGGCTCGCATCTCTTTCCTCTGTGTGCTAACTTCCTGCCGCTCGAGCTTAAGACTTCAGCATCAAACTCCAACATCAAAATTCCAATATCAGAAACCCTCAACTCTGTCCTTTGCCATGCCTTTGCCATGCCCCTTTGTGGGTGGGGACTCACCACCCTAATGACATGGCCCAATCAAAGTCCTAATCATAACTTAATCATACCCAGATTCAGACCAGTTTACAAATATAATTCAATATCTATTTTTGGAATTCATAACTATGTCAAACTATTACACTTAGCAAAATAAATCCACTTGGCTTTGAATCCCAGTTCCAACACTTACTATCTGTGTGACCTTGAGAAAGTCAGTAATCTTGCTTTGACACAGATTTCTCGTCTGTAAAATGGGGAAAATGTGCTGATGATTAATATCGTCCCCAGATGCCTGCAGTTCTCCTACTTAGAACACTTTGTAGAATTGTACCTTGCTGACTCCTTCAAGTTAGGCCTGACCAGGCACTTGCTTTGCCCAGTGAAATGAGTGGAAGCTTTTAAAGGGCTAAAAAATTCAAAATATTCTTTTCCATTACTGTTACAATATTCCAGATGGGAAAGTTCCATTATCACATGTCCCTAAGCTAGGAGAACGTGCATCTGGGAACCCCATTCTCAATCACAGTGGGTACTAAAATTTTGTGATTGTTATCACAACAAATCCTAGTCTACACTGACTGATACAGAAATTAATTGTACTCTCCTCTTAGAGTTGTTGTGCATAATGCTTGGCACATTGTAAATATTCACTATTAACTAATATCATTACTGCTGTACCATATAACAAAACAAAATAATATCACTGAGAGAATGCAAAAGTTTGTTTTAAAAAATAATCATCTTCTTAATTGATATTCATGCACCACTGTAATATAATCCCTATAGTAAATGAGTGCTTAAAACTTTGTTTATCTGTTCACTGTACCAAGAAAATGCTGTATAATTGGAGCTTAATATTATTTGCTTCATTTTCAACTCTATAATCTTAACATAATATTAGTTCTTCCATTTTTAACTACAAGATACTTTTTAAATTATCTTAGGGAATTAAGGATTATTATTAATATATATAATATTTTCCCAGTGTTTGTTTTAGACTACTTTTTAATTTATCACTGTCACTACATTGTTGCACTCCAGAAAGACCTGAGTATGAAGATGAATGTTTATTGCACATTTATAGGAGTATTTGAGAAGACAAGCCATCAACAATCTATGCCAATTTACCCTAGGTTCTAATTTACATGGCGTTTAAACCATCACCCTCAAATATCTAAGGTTTGGCTTATGAAAGATCATATCAACTGTGTAGCTGTGTTTCAATGGCTAGTGATTACAAGGGGGCATATTTTCATTGAACATGGAAAAGAATGGTCTAGTAAATAGAACTCTATGACAGTGGAGAAGAAAATGCCTTCGACCAGTTTTCTCAGCTAGTGGCAGTTTTCCCCTAGGAGACATTCGGCAAGGCCTGAAGACATATTGTCATGACTGGGGTGGGGGAGAAGTCTGTTATCGGCACCTTGCGGATAGAGAGCAGGGACACTGCTTAACACCCTACCAGCCGCAGGACAGCCCCTTCCCAACGAAGCACTAGCTGGTTCAAAATGTTCGTGGTACCATGGGCTATAGCCTAGACCCTGATCCTGAATATTTTCCAAGAGAGTGTGCCATAGATGCTAAGTGATTCTTAAATCGAGTACAGGGGCCTGCGCGGGGCGGGCGAGAGCACTTCAGGAGCCAGGCCCGAGCGTCAGGCCCCAGTGGAGAGAAACCCAGGCCGCCCAGCCCGCCGCGCCTCCCCGTCCGCCGCCATGAGGGTCACGTTTTTAGAAGTTATCAAACCTTTCTGTGCAGTTCTACCAGAAATTCAGAAACCTAAAAGGAAAATCCAGTGTAGGGGGAAGGTACTATGGACTGCTATAACGCTCTTCATTTTCTTAGTATGTTGTCAGACACTACTGTTTGGAATCATGTCATCAGTTTCTGCTGAGCCTTTCTACTGGACGAGAGTGATTCTTGCGTCCAACAGAGGAACTTTAATGGAACTGGGTATTTCCCCAATTGTAACATCTGGTTTGATTATGCAGTTATTAGCTGGAGCCAAAATAATTGAAGTTGGAGATACATCCAAAGATAGAGCTGTGTTCAACGGGGCCCAGAAATGCGAGCACTGAATTGTGTGCAACTGAAGAGTCTTTCCCACGTTTGGGAAAAAAAAAAAAAAAAGTACAGATCCCTTTTCAATATATGAACAACAGTATTTATAACATGTTAATTGCCAGGTATTTTTTATGCTGCAGGCTGTATCAGTTACATCTCACAACAGCCTACAAATGAATTCCTAATTCAGGCTACCTGGGGCAGAGGTTGATCAAGGATGAACTCTGGAGTTTAAGAAATAGTCTGGTTGAGAGGCAGCTGTAGCTCAGTGGGTTGAACACCTGCTTCCCATGTACGAGGTCCCGGGTTCAATCCCTGGTACCTCCTTAAAAAATATATAGTTTGGTAAAGAAGGCAGGGAATGGAATTCCAGGCAGAGGGACTGGGATAAATAAAAGGCATTGCTTCATGAAATGGCATGGTTCCTATGAGTCAACTATGAGCTTAGAAATTGCAGAACTCCAAAGCAGAGTCAGACAGTGAGAGAAACTAAATCTATAAAGATTTCCGGGCCCAAAGTTTTGTATAGTATGGTGTACCAATGGGGATTTCATAAACAAGAGGTTGACATGTTAGATGTGCTAGGCGTATAGATGATAGAGATAAATGTGTAAAAGATAAATGATAGGTAGGTCATAGCTGGCTAGATAATAGAAGGAAAGTAGGTGATGATAATAGATGATAGATACATGAATGATATAGATAGCAAGAGTAGATAATAGTTTTGCTAATGAAAAGGCAGAAACTCTAAATGCTACATAAACGCAGCTTTATGCAATTAAATGCATGTCATATTATATCAAATGATTATAACAATTAAGCAATCACAAAATAAAGTAATCAATTAAAGATATTGGGAAAAATGAAAGTATATACAAACACTAACTAAATTGGGGGAAAACACATCAAGTGATTTTTATGAGGCCGAGAAGTCCCTTTAGTGACCGATTAGAGTCCCAGTTAGAAAAATGGTCCCAGGCAGAGCATCCCCTCCTGGATGAGACTTCAACTGGTAGCCAAAGGGGGCCCATTTTTATAAGAGACCAAATCTATGATCTCAGGGTGGTCACACAACTCATGATTTGTCATCTCCCCCGAAACAACATTGCCCATCTCCAGGAGAATAGCCAATTCCCAAAAGGAGGGACATTGTGCCCCAAAGTGCTCTAGTCTATACATGATACCCTGAACAGGAACATGAAGGTTTTCAGCTTATAGTTTTACAGGGGATACAAACAGGGCTTGCAAATGCCATGTTTGGTAACTTGCTCCTTTTATGCATTTGTTTTTTGGTTACTAGGTGAGGGGGTTGCCTGCAGAGCAGCGTTACAACATTCCAAAGAACAACAGACAAGTTAATCATCCACAATTCTGGGCTAAAACAGCAGACACTATAGATTAGAAAGCTTAGGAATTCACAGTTCTTAATAATTTTCTTATAGTACATCATAGATAAACAGTGATTCAGTCAAAAAGGAGGGAAGAGTGACAGGATTGGGATAGGGAAATCACTTAGAAACTTCTTACTATTGTCCAAATAGGAGTTTATTAAATGTTGTATTAGGAATGGAAAGGAGCTTCTAATGGAAAGGGTTTCTGGAAATATCTAGGAAGCAAAATTGGCCACTTTTGGTTATTTCGATTAGGGAAAATGGGGTGAGTGTCAGGGACTTTTTTTCCCTTTTTCTTTTTGTTGTATACCTTTTCTCTTTTTTCCCTTTACTTCTCATTTCAAATTTTAATGTAAAATAAGTTGAGGAAATTCAAATAGTCAAACATGCAGAGCTCTGTGCTTTCACTATGCCCCACCCAGGCTTACATGTATTTTGCAAATTTCCAAAGTAATTTGGGGCAAGGAGCTCTAACACATGGTTATGTCAATGGAATCATAAGAAAACAGAATCATAAGGCAATGATTATTTCAGTGAAACATTTTTATAAAAATATTGTCCAATATACAGTTAAATTAATAAATCCACATCTGTGATATTAATTTTCCATATATGAGTTTCTAATATTAAAATTCCTTCATCAATGGGCAAGCCTCATTGAGAGCATGTACAGTATATTCAATTATAGTTGATCATAAGGCTTATGGGAAATCAGGCATGTCAGAAAATGTTCCTGTAGGTAATAGAAATAGAACTAGTCATAGTTTTGAAATACATCAAACATTAACACATACAGAGAGTCCCAGAAAGGGGTGGGCATAATAAAATAGCTAGCATACATTAACCAGTTGAACATTGCCTATGATAATTAGGCATTATCATGATTGCTAAGTCTTTGGCAATTTTAAGGTCTGAGTAGACTATTTTTGACATTTGGTAAATAGCAGTTAATTTTTATAAATGTAAATAAGCTTTAAGTTATAAAATGGCAATAATTTTCTTTCATGTGTGTAATAATTAAGACACACATTTTTTTCCAGTCATACTTAAGTCTGTAATAATTAAGGACTCATAGTTACAAAAGTAATGTTTCTTTCAAAGGCAAGGCAAGAATGTTACAGACTTCACAGGGAAAAGTTGAAAAGATTAAAAGATTTTCTGTGCCATCCTTAATTTATTTTTACTTTTTCTGGTTATTAAGAATAGTGGTGAGAAGAATATCAAAGAGTTCTGTAGAAAGTATGTAAAGTACAGGCTATATATAGGCAAAATATGTATGTTTCTCTCATCAGCATTTTAAATGTCCTGACTGAAATTTTCCTGGTACCATTTCTTGCTTGAGATATTTTTTTTTCCAGTGATTATCATTATTTCTGATCTTTGCTCTTTATGACCATTGAGTTACAACCTATATGATGTGGTTCCAATTCTTATTATGAGGGGGATTGAAAATATGTATCAATCATGAGATATTTCCTCAAGGAATGCAAAATCTATTTGGAAAGGTAACCTAACGTATCAAGTAACTAGATTATTATATCTAATAGTATTTAAAAAATTTTTTTATTCTTTCTTTCTTTCTCTCCCCTTCCCCCCCCCCCCCCACCCCGGTTGTCTGTTCTCTGTGTCAATTTGCTGCGTCTTCTTTGTCTGCTTCTGTTGTCACCGGCACGGGAATCTGTTTCGTTTTGTTGCGTCATCTTGTTGTGTCAGCTCTCTGTGTGTGTGGCGCCATTCCTGGGCAGGCTGGGCACTGGGCGGCTCTCCTTACAGGGAACACTTCTTGCGTGTGGGGCTCCCCTTCATGGGGGAAACCCCTGCGTGGCAGGGCACTCCTTGATTGCATCAGCATTGTGCATGGGCCAGCTGCACATGGGTCAAGGAGGCCTGGGGTTTGAACCACGGACCTCCCAAGTGGTAGACGGACGCCCTAACCACTGAGCCAAGTCCGCCGCCCATCTAATAGTATTTAAATGCAGTCTGATTTTTGACAGTCAAAAAGCAGACAAAATTAGTATGAAAGTACGGTATCCCACTCAGCCCTTTTTGCACAGTGGTACACCTAGATTTTTCTGAAAATACTATCTATCAATACTAAACCCATCTCTTCTGTGGTTGCAAGCTAGTGCTAATTAGGGGTTGTCTTCTTTAGACAGAGCATGTACTTCTCAGGTTGCTACACTCCACCACTCCCTATTGTCCAAGGCTGAGCATCAGTGGTTATTGATCATCCTGACTCTGCTACTGCTTCTCTCATCTAGAACAAGGCATTTCCTCTTTTTGAATATCCAACAAAGGGAGAGGGAACAAAAGAAAATCATAGAGCTTTGTGTCTTAGACTAATTAAAAAAGAGGCAGTTTCTGGGTAGAAATTAAAGAATAATTATACATACTTAATAGACAAAATAATGATTTTGTCTAAATTATATCACCCACTTCATTCATATGTACCTTGTACCTAAGGGCATTTGGTTTTACAACTGCTGAGTTAGAAAAAGACCCTGGAATTTCATGCTTAAAGGAGCACTGTAAGTGAAGCATGATCTTAATAAATTAAGAAATCAGGTTGTGTAGGAGAATACAGATATATTAAAGAAGGATATTCAATATGTGAAAAGGTCTGGTGGTGAGACAATTAGTAATATGTTTGCTGTTTATGGAAAACATCGTCTAGCATGAATAGATGATGAATAAATCATAGAAACAGATATGGTTGACTTTTGTGAAGTGATCTGATGGATAAGGCATTTTCAGAAGACCATGGCAAGATTAAGTTCAAAAGAGCTTCATGATCTAGAGATGACTGGAGTAATTTGAATGGGATATGTATGTTTAGAATTGAATCGTGGTAGAAAATCTGTACACATGTACGATCTGGGAGAGACATTTTAGAGGAAAGAGCAGAATGGGGATAGGAGTGGAGGAACATACTTGGACAGCCTCAAATGTGTTAGCACAAAGGAGGTAGAAGAGCAAACAAAGGGGAGAGAGAATTTTAGAGAAATCGGGAAGAAAATAAGATGGAACAGTGTCAAGGAAGCCAAGAGGAGTGCATGTTAAGCAAGGGGGACATGGTCAATAGTGTAAAAATATTTCAGATTGGTCAACGGTGAAAATAAATATGTCCTTGTCATTTGGAGTCACATCTTGTGGCCAATTTTTCCAGGAGTGTAAATAGCTCCCAGTTTATTGGATGGGTTTTCTTAGAAGTACAACAATATTTTCAAGTTATTGAGCTCTTTCTTCATTGTGGTAGGATGAAAAGAAGTGTATTAACCTAAAAGGTTAATCTGTTTCAAGAGTTTTTTCCCAGCTATATTATATAAAGCAGTGTGATACACTGATGAAAGAAAGGACTTGTTATACAGAACAGAAAATATAAGGGAAGTGAGGGAAGTGAGAATTTTGTGCGTTGAAATTGCTATGGGGGAGGAGTGGGGTGAGAGGGGTAGGGGGTATATGGAGACTTCATTTTTTTAAATGTAATATTAAAAAAATAAATAAAGACAAAAAATAACTATAAATTAACAAAGAAAGGTATAACCTTTGGCTTGACTAACGTTCATTCAATTCCCTATATTGTCTTAATATTATAATAAATGTACATTCTAATCAGTAAAAAAAAATTATGTAAGGTGGATCATTGGAGGCATGGGACTGGAACTGGGTTTTGAAGGAGGGGTAGGAAATGAAAAAGATGTCAAAGGCTAATGGTGGTGTGGTATAAGCTGTGTTGTATATAGTGGAGAAGAAGGACAGAAAAAAATTTTAAAACAAAGTTGTAACTACATTTTTCTGATAAGTGTTTCCACTCTTGCTTAGTTCCAGCTTTATTTATAAAAGTTAAGTGTCTTATTTTTAACTTGACCTCACTAATTATTAAATTTTACCTCCCACCAGCATGACTAGAATCTACTGCTAGATTTCATAAGTTTTTTGTTTTGTTAGTGCTTTTCCTCTAAATTTATTAAAGAAGATGTGGGTTTACAAAAAGTCGTGCATAAAATACATGGTTCCAATATATCATCCTATTAACAACACCATGCATTAGTGTGGTACACTTGTTACAATTCATGAAAGCACATTTTAAAATAATTATACTATTAACTATAATCCGTGGTTTACCTTGGGGTTCATTGTTTGTGTTATACCATCCCAAGGATTAAAAAAATATTTTTCTTATATTAACATATATATAAATGAAATTTTCCCCCTTTTAACCACATTCAAATATATAATTCAGTGCCTTAATTACGTTCACACTGTTGTGCTACTTTTACCACTATCCATTACCAAAACACATCCATCATCGCAAACTTAAACGTGAACTCCCTACCCCCACCCCGCCCCACAGTAACCTATCTTCTAGATTCTGACTAGTTGGCTTGTTTAACTATTTCATATTTGTGATATCATATAATATTTGTCCTTTTGCAACTGTTTTTACTCAACATGATGTATTCATGGTTCATCCATGTTGTCACATACATCAGAACTTAATACTTTCATGGCTGAATAATATTCAATTGTGCGTATATACCACATTTTGTTGATCCACTCATCCTTTGATGAAATCTTGGGTTGCATCCATCTTGTGGCAATTGTGAATAGTGCTGCTATGAACAACAGTGTGCATGAATCCCTGGTTTCAATTCTTTTGGCTGTATATCTGGAATTGGTATTGCCAGGTCATATTAATTCAATAGTTAAATTTCTTAGTAGTAACAAAATTCTCTTCCACAGGAGCTGCACCATTTTACATTGCCACCAGCAATGAATGAGTAAACCTATTTCTCCGCATCCTCTCAAACACTTGTGATTTCAGTTTTATTATTTTTTTAGTAGTAGCCATTCTGGTGGGTTAGTATTTTTTCTTTTATTAGATTTTTTTATCCCTCCCTCCCCCAGATGGTTCTCTCATCTGTCAGCTCATTGTTTGCTCACCTTCTCCAGGAGGTATGGAGAACAGAACCCAGGACCTCCCATGTAGGAGGCTAGTGCCCAACAGCCCGAGCCACATCTGCTCCCTGTGGACTGCAGATCTGTTGGCTTGTGGCATCTGCTCATTTAGGTGTCTAGCTCCTTGCTGTGGGTGCAGCATCTGCTCATTTTCTTTAGGAGGCACCAGAACCTGAACCCAGGGCCTCCCATGTGGTAAGCAGAAGCCCAGCTGGTTGAGCCACAACCACTTCCCTGTGCTTTTGAGTTGCACATCCCTAATGGCTAATAATGTTGAGCCTCTTTTCATGTGCTGTCTGGTCATTTGTATACTTTCTTTGGAAAGATGTCTATTCAAGTTTTTTGTCCATTTTTAATTGGGTTATTTATCATTTTGTTTTTGAGTTGTAGGATTCTTTATATATTCTGAATATTAAACCCTTATTGGATATGTGGTTTCCAAACATTTTCTCCCATTGTTTAGGTTGCCATTTTACTTTCCTGATAAATTCCTTTGATGAATAAAAGTTTTTTATTTTGATGAAGTCCATTTTATCTATGTTTCCTTTCATTGCTTGTGCCGTGGGTATAAAATCTAAGAAAACATCACCTAACACTAGGTCCTGAAGAGGCTTCCTTATATTTTCTTCAAGGAGTTTTAGTGTTCTGTCTCTTATATTTAGGTCTTTGATCCATATTGAGTTGATTTTTGTATATAGTTTGACAGTAGAGGTCCACATTGATTCTTTTGCCTATGGAGAGCCAGTTTTCACAATGCCATTTTGTTAGACTATTCTTTCCCAGTTGAGTTGATCTTTAACACCTGTCAAAAGTCAGTTGGTCAAAAATATGAGGGTTAATGTAGTGTTCTATCAAAGGGTGCTGATGCAAAGTACCAGAAATCTGTTGGCTTTTATAAAGGGTATTTATTTGGGGTAAAACTTACAGTTACAAGGTCCTAAAGAGTCCAATTCAAGGTTGTTTTCTTACCAAATTCAGTTGCCACATGTTGAAGCAAGATGGTCACTGATGTCTGCGAAGGTTCAGCCTTCCCCTCTGGGTTTCCTTTTTCTCAGCTGCAGGCTGGCATAGGGCTTGTCTCTCAGAAATTCCTCTCTCTCTTGGCATAGGGCTCATTTCTTTCTGGGCCTTCTATATCAGTCTTGGCTCTCTTCCCAAGGTCAGCTACAAACTATCAGGCAAATGGATACTCTCCCCTAGGACCACAGGATCAGATATGACAGAGCTCTCTCTCTTCCCCCATGTCTTCTTGAGTGAGTGTCTGTTTATATCAGTCCACCAAGGGGGCAAGGACTTAAACTGAGTTATGCCTTACTGAAGTAGCCCAATCATAAACGCTATATTGATTTTATCAAGTAAACTTAATCAGAGGCCCCTTGCTGAATTTAATACAAAGAGTATCACACCCAGAGAAACAGATTAATTTATAAACATAATCTTTCTCTTTTTGGATTCATAAATAATCTCAAACTGTCACAGCTGATTTCTGAACTCTCAGTTCAATTTTACTGGTTTGTATGTCTGTCCTTATGCCAGTATCATGCTGTTTTGATTACTCTTGCTTTGTAATAAGTTTTAAGGTCAGGGAGTGTGAGTCTTCCAACTCCATTCTTCTTTTTCAAAATGGATTTAGCTTTTCAGGGCATTCTATTTTTTTAAAATAAAATTTCATTGAAGTCTATCATTCATACATGAATACACATAAACAATAAGTGTATAGTAAAAGTTGTGAACTTATAAAACAAATGCACATGTCATCATACAGGGCTCCTATACATCATCTTTACCACTACCACATTGTGTTGTTGTGAAATATTTGTTACAAACTATAAAATAACATTATCAAAATATAACTGCTACCTATACCCAATATCTTACATTTGGTGTATTTTCCCCCAAACCCACCCAATTATTAATACCCTGTTTTAGTACTTTACATTTTTATAGGTCTTATATTTGTCCTGTTAACCACAGACCATCTTCAACCACTGGATTCCTTGTGTTATACAGACCCATGTTTTGTATAATCTGTTCAAAGTGTACACTCGCTGGCTATCATTTTCATCACAAAGTTGTGCTGTCATCAGCTTAGTCAATTTTAGAATATTTTAATTACTCCAAAAGGAAAAATCCCATACCCGCATAGTTGTTTCACAGAAATGGTATAATATCTTCTTTGCCATTTCTGCAAAAATACTATCATACTTTTGCTAACCATCATCTATAAGTTACATTAGTTGTGACTTTCTCATGTATCACCATATTCTTAGCACTTGGTAAAAGAACATTCTTATATTTATAATCTTAACCACAATCTTCTTCCACCAGCAGAAAGACTATATGCACCCTATATTATTCTCTAGTTTCTTTTCTATTGCCATTTCTGTCCACAGAGTACCTCTTTAAGCCACAATCTCATTTATGAGTCTTCACTGTTAGTTATACTCGTTTAAATGTGTTGAAATCACCTCTATTCATTTTCACACTTTTACAATAAACCATAATAAAAATTCCACACATATTGAGCATCAGCTCCCATTCTCAATCCACATTTGATCTCCTAGTAACATATACTCAAGAATTTACCTCTGTGAGTTTAAACATTGTATTTAGTTCATATTAGTGAGATGATAAAATATTTATCCTTTTGTGTCTGGCTTATTTCATTCAACATAATATCTTCAAGGTTCATCCATGTTGTCATATACATCCAGATTTCATCTCTTCTTACAGTTGAATACTATTCCATTGTATGTATATGCTATATATATATTTTTTTTTAGCCATTCAAAAGTTGATGGACATTTGGACCAGTTCCATATTTTAGCAATTGTGAATAATGCTGCTATGAACATCAGTGTGTAAATGTCAGTTTGCGTCCTTGTTTTCAGTTCTTCTGATTATATTTCTAATACTGGGATTGCTGGATCATATGACGGTTCTATATTCAGCTTCTTGATATACCAACAACAGGCTTCCATAGTGGCTGCACTAGTCTACATTCTCACCAACAGGGAAGAAGTGTTCCTATTTCGCCACTCCAGCACTTGTAGTTTTCTGTTTTTTTGATGATGGCCATTCTATAAGGTGTGAAATGGTATCTCATTGTTGTTTCGATCTGCATTTTCCTACTAGCTAGTGATGTTGAACATTTTTTCATTTGTTTTTTGGCCATTTTATTTCTTCTTTGGAGAAATGCCTTTTCAAGTCTTTTGCCCATTTTAAAAATTAGGTTGCTTGTTTTTTTGTCATTGAGTTGTATGATCTCTTCATATGATTTGAGGAAGTCCAATTTATCTATTTTTTCCTTTCATTGCTTATGCTTTGGGTGTAAGGTTTATGAAACTGCTAATTTTTCCCTACGTTTTCTTATAGAAGTTTTATGGTTGTAGCTTTTATATTTAAGTTCTTGATTCATTTTGAGTTAATTTTTGTAGAAGGTGTGAGATATGGGTCCTCTTTCTTTCTTTGGGATACGGGTATTGTTTTCTCCCAGCCCCGTTTTTTAAATAGACTGTTCTGGCCCAGCTGGGTAGAATTGATAGCCTTGTCAAAAATCACTTGACCGTAAATGTGAGGGTCTATTTCTGAGTTCTCAGTTCAGTTCCATTGGTCAATCTGTTTATCTTTATGTCAGTACCATGCTGTTTTTTACCACAGTAGCTAGGTAACATGCTTTGAAGTCAGGAAGTTAGAGACTTCCATCTTCATCCTTTTTTTTTTTTTAAGTACCGAGGACTGGGAAGTGAACCCTGGACCTCATATGTTCGAAGCCTGGTGCTAAAACACTAAGCCACATTAGTTCCTCTGTGTTGGGGTTTTGTTTTTTTTTTTTTTTTTGCAGGTTGTTTGTTTTTTCCCACTTTTTATTACTGGTTTTACTTATTTGCATCTTCTCTCCTTTTTTCTTTGTCAGTCTACCTAAGGGTTTGTCAATTTTGTTAATCTTCTCAAATAATCAACTTTTTGTTTTGTTAATGCTCTCTGTTGTTTTTTGTGCTCTCAATTTCATTGATTACTGCTCTATTCTTTATTATTTCTTGCCTTTGGCTTGGTTTGGGATTACTTTGCTGTTCTTTTTCTAGTTCCTCCAAGTGTGCAATTAGGTCATTGATTTTAGCTCTTCCTTCTATTTTTTTTAAAGATTTATTTATTTTATTTTATTTCTCCCCCCTCCCCCGCGCAGTTGTCTGTTCTCTGTGTCTATTTTGCTGTGTGTTCTTCTTTGTCCGCTTCTGTTGTTGTCAGTGGCATGGGAATCTGTGTTTCTTTTGTGTGTGTGTGTATCATCTTGTTGTGTCAGCTGTTCTTGTGTGCAGTGACATCTTTGGGCAGGCTGAACTTTCTTTCGCACTGGGCAGCTCTCCTTAAGGGGCGCACTCCTTGCTCGTGGAGTTCCCCTATGCGGGGACACCCTTGCGTGGCATGGCACTCCTTATATGCATCAACACTGCATGTGGGCCAGCTCCACATGGGTCAAGGAGGCCCGGGGTTTGAACCGCAGACCTCCCATGTGGTAGACGGATGCCCTAACCACTGGGTCAAGTCTGCTTCCTTCTTCCTTCTGTTTTAATGTAAGTATTGAGGGCTATAAATTTCCCCCTCAGCACTGCCTTTGCTGTATCCCGCAGGTTTTGATAAACTGTGTTCTCGTTTTCATTGTTCTTGGATATAAATGATTTCTCTTGCATTTTCTTCTTTGACCCACTGATTGTTGAAGTGTGTTTCTTAATCTCCATATGTTTGTGAATTGTCCCTTTTTCCATCCATTTTTGATTTCCAGCTTCATTCCATTATGATCATAAAAAGTGTTTTGCATAATTTCAATATTTATGCATTTATTGAGACCAGTCTTGTGACCTGTCATGTAGTCTTTTCTGGAGAAGGATCCATGAGTACCTGAAAAGAATGTATTTCCTACTGTTTTGGGGTGTAAGGCTCGATAAATATCTGTTAAGTCTAGTTCATTTATCATATTTTTCAAACTTTCTGTTTCCTTATTTATCCTCTGTCCAGAATATCTATCCAATCCTGAGAGAGTTGTACTGAAGTTTCCAGATTGCGTTGTGTCTATAAATCAGTTTAGGTAAAATTGACATCTTAACTATATTGTCTTCCAGTCCATGAACAGAGAATGACTTTCCATTTATTTAGACCTTCTTTGGTTGCCTTTAGCAATATTTTAGTTTTCTGACTACAGGTCCTTTATGTCCTTGGTTAAGTTTCTTCCTAAATATTAGATTCCTTTAGCCACTCTTTTAAATGGAATTACTTTTTCTGACTTCCTCCTCAGATTGCTCATCATTAGTGTATAGAAACACTACTGATCTTTATGTATTAATCTTGTCTCCCACCACTTTGCTGAACCTGTCTTTAATTTCTAGTGGCTATGCTTTTGGAATTTTCAGGGTTTTCTAGATATAGGAGCGTATTGTCAGTGAAAACAATAGTTTTATTTCTGTCTTTGCTATTTGGGTGTTTTTATTTCTTTTTCTTGCCTAACTGTTCTTGCTAGAACTTCTAGCACAATATTGAATAATAGTAGTGACAGTGGGCATCCTTGTCTTGTTCCCAATCTCAGCTGGATGCTTTCGTTTTTGAGTACAATGCTAGCAGTGGGGTTTTCATAAATATACTTTACCATGCTGAGAAAGCTTCTTTCTGTTCCTAACATAGGAACAGAAAGAACACTCCAGATGATCTGGAGTGTTTTTATCAAGAGAGGATGCTATATTTGTCAAATGCCTCTTCTTCATCAGTTGAGAGGATCATGTGATTTTTGTTCTTTGATTTGTTAATGTGGTTTCTTACAATAATTGATTTTCTTGTACTGAACCACCCTTGTATATCTTGAATAAAACCTACTTGATCACAGTGTATAGTTTTTTAAGGTGATTTTGGATTCAGTTTGCAAGTATTTTGTTGAGTCTTTTGCATGTATTTTAGTTATTAAAATTGGTCTGTAATTTTCTTTATTCATAGTATCTTTATCTGGTTTTGGTATTAAGGTGATGTTGGTTTCATAGAATGAGTTCATTCAATATTTTGAAAAAGCTTGAGCAAGATTGGTATTAGATTGTCTTTGAATGATTGGTAGAATTCACCTGTGAAGCTTTCTGGTCCTGGGCTTTGATCTTTGGGATGTTTTTGATGACTGTTTCAGTCTCTCTGCTTCTGACTGGTTTGTTGAGGTCATCTATTTCTTCTAGGGTCAGTGTCGGTAATTTGTTTCTAGGAATTTGTCCATTTCATGCATTTTGTCTAGTTTGTTGGCATGCAGTTGTTCACAGTATTCTCTTATGATCTCCCTTATTTCTGTGAGGTCAGTTGTAATGTTCCCATTTTGTTTCAGAATCCTCTCTCTATCTCTGGTATTTGTCATTATGCATAGTAGGTGTTTCAGGGTTAAGTCTCTTCAGATTTATTCTGTGTAGGGAGCATTGTCCTTCTTGGATATTGATATTTATGTCTTTCATAAGGGTTGAGAAGTTTTCAGTCATTATATCTTCAAATATTCTTTCTGTCTCTTTTCTATTTTATTCCCCTTCTGGTACACTAATATCACATATGTTTGTGTGTTTCATGTTCTTTCAATTCCCTGAGACCCTGTTTTATTTTTTTCATTCTTCATTTTCCTCTTCTTCTGTTTTTCCAAGTTCAGAAGTTCTCTCCTCTATTTTACTAATTCTATCCTTCATCAGTGCAAATCTGCTCTTATATGCATCTAATGTATTTTAATATCCATTGTGTCTTTGATTCCCATGAGCTCTGTTACTTTTCTTAGCAGGCTTTCAAATTTTTCTCTATGCTCACACAGTGAATTCTTAATATCTTTTATCTCTTTAGTCATATTTTCCTTCAATTATTTGAATTGATTTAGGAGACTTGTGTGCTTATCACTGATTAATTGCCTTAATTCCTGTGTCTCATCTGGATTTTTGGTTTGTTCCTTTGTTTGGGCCATATCTTACCAATTCGTAAGGTGATGTGTAATTTTTTCTGATCTCTAGGCATCTGAATATGTTGGTGAATTTATTCTAATTGCTAATTTCCCTCTCTTGTCTTGGTAGTTTTGTTTTATAACTCTTCTTTGATTTTTGGTTCAACTTATTCTGAGTCTTTAAAATTGCCTTGCTTACATTATCAAAATAGGGCCAGGGGTGCATTATTGGGTACAAATCCACTCCCAGGAGAGTGGGACAAAAGGCACCTAAAAGTAGTTTTTCTATTTGTTGTTTCCTGGCCAGCCAGCAGATAGTTCTCATCAGCAAATATTTCCACAGAGTTGACAAGTTTGTCCTCCACTTGCCAGTGATTCTTGTCTGTTCAGACCCAAGACTCAAAGCAGGGTCTGCTGGCCAAATTTGCTGAAGAGAAACCACTCTCCATTCTCCACTGAACACTCTCTCTTTCCATGTGAAGAAGATATGTGTTCCCTTCTCAGATGGATGCAGTGACCCATGGGTTTTATCAGGCTGTTTGCCTTGAGGGTGGGAGATGGGTGTTTTTCCTGACCATTGGACTTAGTAACTCATTATTTTCATTTTGGCTTCTTCATCACTATGTCCCTTATCCTCCTGGGTGATACACAGCACTGTCCTGGTCTGCTTAGCCACAAATCAGTTCCCTCAGACAGGTTTTTGTCCTTCCTCCATTGTTTTTGAGAGAGAATTGAACCCTGCCTACCTATTCCAATGCCACCTTCCTGGAGGACCCCTGGATTCTGAAAAACTCCTTTTAACATTGCTAGAAGAGTAGGTCTGGAGCTGATGAACTCTCTCTGCTTTTTATAACTCTTTTTTCATTGTATTATTTAGCCTGACTTCTCTCAATTGTCTTGTCTTTGAGTTTACTGATTCTTACTTTTACTAGTCCCAGTTTGTTGTTAAATCCCTCATGGTACTTTTTAATTTCACTTTCTGTGGTCTTCAACTCCAGTAGTTCTGTTTGGTTCCTCTTTAAAGCTTCTTTCTCTTTATTGATATTCTCATATTGTTCATTCATTATTTTCTTGATATCCTTTAGTTCTTTCTCTATACTTTCTTTCATCTCCTTGAACATACTGATTATTGTCTTTATATACTTTAGTTCTTTCTCTGTATTTTCCTTCATTTCCTCAAGCGCATTTGTATTAGCCAGCCAAAAGGGGTGCTGATGCAAACTACCAGAAGTCTGTTGACTTTTGTAAATGGTATTTATTTGAAGTAGAAGCTTACAGTCACAGGGCCCTAAAGAGTCCAACTCACAGTACAATAAGAAGTATTTTCTCTTACCCAAATCCATTTCCCATGTGTTGAAGCAAGATGGCCATCTGTCTGCAAGGGTTCAGGCTTCCTTCTTCCTCTTAAGTCTCCATGGTCTCAGCTTCTTTTGTTCTCAGCTGTCGGCTGGCTGAAGGTTCATCTCTCTCCCCTGGCTTGTTTCTTTCTGGGCTCAGCTGCTCTGTTTTCTTCACAAGGTCAACTGTAGACAACCAGCTCATCTCTCTCCCTGGGGCCTTTGCCATGTCAGTGGAGTCATCTCTATTCCTCTATGTTCTTCTCCTGTGTATTTACTTCCATTTGAGAGTCTGTTTTATCAGTCCACCAATGGGGCAGGGACTCAACCCTGCATGCCCTAATGACATCTAATGACATTGTCAAATCAAAGCTTTAATCTTGACATAATTTAATCAAAGGCATCTCAGCAGAATCTAATATAACCAAAGGATATCATGCCCAGAGGAACATACCAATTTACAAACATAATCTCTCCTTTTGGAATTCATAAATAACATCAAACTGTTACAACATTGAAGTTCAGTTTTTTAAATCTTTGTTTTGTCCACAGTTTGGTCTTCTTTAGTGATGTTTTCTGGATTTTTATCCTCTTCCATTAGATGGGCTATAATTTCCTATTTATTTGTCTTATACTCTTGTCTTGCACACTACATTTTAATATTTTAAAATATTAATTCTGGGATTTTTCCCGAGACATCTGTTTCTTGAGTTTAATCAAACTAATGATATGACAGATTTTCTTGAGTATCAGGAGCTAACAAGACCAAACAAACCAATGCAAAAACACCCTTTGCCATATTTGTAAATTGACTTTCCATTGGCTGGTGTTCTCCTTCAGAGTTCAGTCCTCCTAACAGGAAAGTCAGTCCAAGGCAAGTGAAAAGTGTGGTATCTTCCCTGTCTTTTCTGAACCTGAGTCTTATCTTGGGCTTTTGCTTGTCAGTGACCTTATGAGTTCCCATTTCCAGGAATTGAATGCCTCTTCTATTCCCCAAGAAACATATATTCTCCCTCCCCAATTTAACATTAACCAGTTTCTTTGCTATGTTTTTTTTCTCATTGTGTTCAAGAGGAGGAAAAAGGGCCTATGCTTGGTTACTTCTTTAACTTCAAGTTTTATCTTATTAAAGTTTGTCTCATCTGTATAAATAGAGTTAAGATTGGCTAATTCTATTCAATTTAGTAAGACGTATTTGATTTTTAAGTCAAAATTAGAACACTGGGAGACAGCAAGATGGTGGTGGTATAAGGAGCTCCTAGAGTCAGCACCTGCTACAGGGTAGTTAGTAAGCACCCAGAGATCTCTGGAGCTAGGTGAAGCACCTGTTTGGGGGCTTCAGGAGGCCAGAAGGGCATCCTGCAACATCCTTGAAAGAGTGGAAGAAGGAGGCTGCCCATCTGCAGAGAAGACTCGTAAGTAGAGCTCTCCATGCCCTGGAGGCCAGTGCCCACCCTCCACCAGAGGCAAAGCTGCTTCGGGAGCTATTCTGTGACTGGAATTGAAAGCTCCACCTCCCAAAAATGGGGGAGGAAGAGGTGGCTGGGCACCAACTTCAGCTAATGATGAGTAAAATTCAGTGGGCTAAAGCATAATCCTGAGAACAGCTAAAGTTTGAGCCTGTCCAAGTTAGAAAGAGGCCAGGAGCCGCCATCTTAAATCTGCACCTCGCACAAGGGGAGGCAGGGCAGACTGAAAATCCCAGTGCTGCTGGGGACCGGCTTCTTTCCATCCAGGTCAGATTGCAGCTCTAGCCTAACACCCAGTGCCACCTCCGACAGGGAGGAAGCTGCAGGAACCTACGCCAGCCTCTCTGGGAAATTGCCAGCCAAGCCATGGAGGCTGATGATTGTCCTACTCTGTGGTGCAACACACCCAGGAGATGTTCTGTGGCCAGAATTGGAAGTCCCATTTCCCCAAAACAGGGGAGGAGAAGACAGTTGGCTGCAGATTTCATCTACTGATTGGTAGACTTGGATGGTTTCGGAAAAACCCTAGGAACAGTTGGGGTATGAATTTGTCCAAGTCAGATAAAGGCCGGTGGCCACCATTTTGTATCCACCCCCAGCCTGAGGGGAAGCTGGCCTTACCAAATATCACAGTGATGGTAGGAAGTGGTTTCTTAAACTGGATCAGCCTATAGCCCTAGCCTAAGCTTCAGTCCCACCTCTGTCAGGGAGGAGGCTGGCTAGCTCAGCACCAGTCTATCCAGGTAACTGAGGGTACCTTTGGCTGGCACAAACTGAATAATTAAAAGTCTACTGGGACCCAGGCTATCCAGGTAACTGAGGGTACCTATGGCTGGCACAAACTGAATAATTAAAAGTCTACTGGGGCAACCGCGGTCATCTTGGACATGAACTGCATAGATTGCTGCCCACACCTGCAGCTCCATCCATGCCCCAGGCAGGGGACAAAGAGGCATGAAACTTCATTAGTCTCTCTGGGCAACTACAGTCTAGGCCTGCACGATTTGGATTATTCCATGCAGCTGTGACTCTGTCCCTACCTCTGGGAAAGGGAAAAGTTGGGAGAAGCTTCATCTATCCCTGGGGCAATGAGGGCAGCTTGAGCCTCCACAGTTTATAGCACCATTTACATCCTTGGCTCCTATTGCACAACCAGCAAGGGAGAAAGGGCAGGAAGTTCCAAACTAAAGAGAAAAACTGAAGCCAGAATAAATACTCTAGTAATCCCAAAGCCAAGACACCAACCAAAAATTACAATCCACACCAAGAAACAGGAAGCTATGACCCACTTAAAGGAACAAGATAAGCCTCCAGATGACATAAAAGAGTTGAGACAACTAGTCATAGATGTTCAAACAAATATCATTAATAAATTCAATGACATCGCTTAAGAGATTAAGGATATTAAGAAGACACTGGATGAGCACAAAGAAGAATTTGGAAGCATGCAGAGAAAAATTGCAAATCTTATGGGAATGAAAGGTGCACTAAATGAAATTAAAAAAACATTGGAATCATATAATAGCAGATTTTAATAGGCAGAAGATAGGATGGTGAGCTTGAAAAAATGGCCTCTGAAAGTGAACATACAAAAGAACATATTAAAGAAAGAATGGAAAAAACTGAACGAGGTCTCAGGGAACTAAATGATGTGAAAATATACATCTCATGGGTGTCCCAGAAGGAGAAGAGAAGGGAAAGGGGGCAGAAGGAATATTTAAAGAAATAATGATATAAAATTTCCCAACCCTATTGAAGGACATAGATATCCATGTCCAAGAAGCACAACATACTCCCATCCAAAAAAATCCAAATAGACCAACTACAAGACACATAGTAATCAAAATGTCAAACACCAAAGACAAAGAGAGAATTCTGAGAACTGCAAGAGAAAAGCAATGCGTAACATATAAGGGATACCCAATAAGATTAAGTGCTGATTTCTCATCAGAAACCATGGAGGCAAGAAGATAGTGGTGGTCTGATATATTAAAGATACTATGAGAGAAAAACTTCCAGCCAAGAATTTTATATCCAGCAAGACTGTCTTTCAAAAATAGGGCAAGATTAAAATATTCCCAGATAAATAGAAACTGAGAGAATTTCTAAGCAAGAGTCCAGATATTCAGGAAATACTAAAGGCTGTGCTAGAGCCTGAAAAGAAAAGACAGGAGAGAAAGGCCTGGAAGAGAGTCTAGAAATGAAGATTATATCAATAAACGTAACTAAAAATGTCAAAAGAGTGGTGAAAACAAAACATGACAGATAAAACTCAAGTAGTCAGGAATAAACTTAACCAACAATGTAAAGCACTTGTATTCAGAAAACTGCAACCCAATGTTAAAAGAAATTTTAAAAGTCCTAAATAAATGTAAGAACATTTCTGGTGGTAGGTGGTGAATTCTTAATGGAGATAAGAGAAGGACTGAGTGGACTACTGATGTATAATGTATGTAGAAGTTTTAATTAGCTTCACTGTAAAAGTAAGGAAATGTATAGAATGAATGGTAAAAATAGTAACAGCTAGTTTATATATAGGGATATGACGGAAAATGATAGTCTAGAGATGTAAATGCCAATTGACAGAATGCTAGAGAATAATCTAGGAACTGAATAGCACAGTAAACCAAGAGGTGGATGAGAATTGTGGGTGATGGTACAGATGAAAGAGTGTTCTTTGTGAGCTAGAGCAGATGTACATCACTACTGCAGGGTGTCAGGAACGCATGGGAAAAATACAGCTGGAATGACCTATGGACTGTGGTTAATAATATAATATACTTGCATCTATGCCTTAGATGTATTATATTGATAATGGGGCAGTATGGAAAATGTGAGCCAAATGTATACTATGGACATGGTAACAATCAGATGATATTATCTTATCTGTAACAAATGTTCCACCATAGTGTGGTGTGTTGATAGAGGGGTGTTGCTTGGGAATTCTGCATATGTGCATGATTGTTTTATTACTTTACAACTTCTGTCATAAAAATATATATTTAAAAAATAATAAGGTGTGTTGGGGGAAAAACATACCAAATGTAAGATAAGGAGTGTAATTAGTAGTAAGATTTTGACAATATTCTTTTGTAATTTGTAAAAAATGTCTCACAACAATGCAAGGTGTTGGTGGAGGGTTGATGTAAGGGACCTCTTTATGATGTTATGCATGTTTGCTTTGTAAGTTCACAACTTTTACAATACACTTAATTGTTTATGTATGTTCATATATAAATGACAGAAAGATAATAATAATAGGAAGGGTTGAGGGAAAATACTTTGGTTAATAGTAACACTTTGACAATTCTCTTTAATAATTAGTTAAAAAGATTTAACAACAATGTAAGGTGTTGGTGGTAGGGTGAATTATGAGAGTCCTATATGATGTTATATATGTTTGTTTTGTAAATTCACAACTATTACTATACATTTATTGTTTATGTATGTTTGTGTGTGGGTGATATATTTCAATAAATTAATTTTTTTTAAAAGTAATATATACTTATTGTAAAAATCAAGAAAATGCAAAAAAGAAAACATACTTAAATGAAGTAGAATTGTAATATCCAGTGATTGCCATTATGAACATATTTAGGTATAACTTTCCAATTTTTTTCTAGAAATATACATGCACACACATATATGTGTAAATTGATATTCTTTTTAAACTTCAGTCTTATCAGATATGTAATTCTAATAAACATTGCTTGAATGAAAAGTTTTAAAAAATTAGAACACTGAATATTAAGATGTCATATTTTCCTAAAACAATATTGGATTCTGAAGTTGCAGCAGTAGCTGATGGGTAAACAAGGCAGAATGTGTTGATCCATAAATTATTCAAAGATATACACCCTTCTTAGCAATTTAACATTAACCAGTTTCTTTGCTATGTTTTTTTTCTCATTGTGTTCACCTCTTACTATCTTGCCCCACCATCAGTCTTCCCAGAAAAGATAATCCAGATTCAAGTCCTGTTAAATTACTACAATCATCAATGAGGAAAGAACCCACGTGGAACACACACTAGAGTGGAAAAACACATTAATACTAATAATATAAAGCTGTACTGTGAAATTAGGGTATAATGCTAGAATTACTGCAGTTAACCTCCTATTCACTGTAGTGGAAAGTTGCGAAGACATAGTGTACTACAAATCCATTGGTGCAGTGTTTCCATGGTTGCTCAGGCAAATAAAATGCAGCTCTTGATAAAAGAGTAAAGGTGACATTGGGACATGTTCAAAGCAAAAACAAAATTGCGTTGTATCAGTTGCTCACAAAACAATCTTTTGAGGAACAAAGTGGTTTTCAGATGCTCAGTCATTGGGATTAAATTAACACTACACTGTGAAAGACCCTCTGGGACATACAGTGCATCCTTTGTAGTGGTAGGGAAACACAGTTGGCATTATTAATTTTAAAACTGCATTGAGATCCAAGAAATACAACAAAACCAACTCTCTCATGATGTTATTGAAGTGACTTGTTATTCTGGTTTAGAAATACTGAGCGTCAGAATTGTAATACACACAGGGAAACGCAGACTGGGACATTGCCTCATCTTTTTTTTTTTTTCCCCAAATTCCCCTCCAATTCTTGAGTCTTCCCTAAACTGCTTATGCAAAGAGTTGTCCTCTATGCGTAAACAATTTTCTCTCGATGAATGGCATCACTATTTGGACTATTACATATGATATATGTACATATAACCTGTAATTTTAGTGCAGAGAGAACAAACAAAATATAACTTGTTGTTAAACTACAATATTTTACACAAGTGCATAAATACTATTAAATCACATCTTAGGGTATGTTCTTTTCCTTTCTCACTTTTCTTTTTGATTTATTTTGTCATTCTCCTATCTTCCCTTTACCTCTCTATCTACCATACTCCAACCAGGGAAACCATGCCAACAACTTAATATATGTATCTCTCTTCTGTGTTCAATTTAATTGTATACCAACTTGTATATAAATACAGGCATACATATTGTAGAGGCTTGATATGGTTATGAATTCCAAAAATAGATATTGGATTATGCTTGTAATCTGATCTGTACCTGGGCATGACTGAGTTATGATTAGGGCTTTGAGTCCCCACCCCTTGGTGGGTGGGGACTCACAGATAAAAAGACATGGCAAAGAACAGAGTAAAGGGTTTCTGATGTTGGAATTCTGATGTTGGAGTTTGATGCTGAAGACCTACACTGGAGCCCCGGGAAGTCAGCACGCAGAGGAAAGAGAAGCCAGCCCCAGGAAGAAAGGAACCTTGAACCCAGAGATAAGCAAGCCCCGGGAACACAGGAACCCAGGAAGCCTGAACCCTCACAGACGTCGGCAGCCATCTTGCTCCAAATAGACTTTGGCAAGGGAAGTAACTTATGCTTTATGGCCTGGTATCTGTAAGCTCCTACCCTAAATAAATACCCTTTATAAAAACCAACCTATTTCTGGTATTTTGCATCAGCACCCATTTGGCTGACTAATGCACATATGTATGTATATGTACATTTGTGTTTACTTGTGTATACACAAGTGTATTATTGTTTTATAAATAATACAATATATATACACAATTTTCTGCATCTTGATTTTGTAATTGGGAAATGTTCTTCCTTTTGTCTTCCTTTTTTTGACCCTCTCAGATAACAAGAAAAAGTCTAATCCCTATTTCACTTGAAAGTACTTATTATCCATGGAAACTTAGGGAGTCAATTCATTTATACCCATACTGTAAAGTAGGTATTTTTATAAACTCTTTTTGTTACAGCACACCAAAAATCTCTAGATAAGATTTTGTAAAAAGACATTTTTTCATGCATACAAAATAAGCTGGCAATAAAATGAAGGGGACAAATTATTTTAAAAAGAAATTATTTTATTTTGTTTATTTTATTTAAAAAGAAATTATTTTAAAAGCAAGGAAAATGATCACTAGAGGAAATATTATCTGCTTCCAGGTGACCTCAAGCCAGCCTGGATTTTCAAGTTCACCCTCACAAAAGATAGGAGGCAAAGACTTGTGCCAGAGTAGGAGAAAGTTTGCCTTATAGATCTGAACAGAAAGCCAGGCCTCCAAGAGGTCAATGTGCTTACTAAATGAGCTGGGAAAATCATGTCCTCTGCAGTAGACATGTGGGGATGTGTGCCTGTTCTGGAACCATCTCTGATAACTGTCAAAGACTGTCGGGAAGCATATATATTTTAAGAACTCTATGTTATTTGTGTAAACCCAAGCAAGCATTTCGTTTTAAATAGGTATGGATAAAGTCATGAACACCTGACAGAAACAAAAGAGTGGTTTCTAAATAAATGTACCACCAATGCAAACTTCAAAATAATTCTCACAGATCGAGGTACAACCAGTATGAATTCATAAACAAACATACAACACAGAAAACTACCCTGAAAGCAAGCCAGGAGAAAAAAAAAATGGACCAGTCCCACAAAAAGTATAGTTGGTAGAATTTTCAGTACAGAACACAAAATAAGCATATTTAAAATGTTTAAGGAAGTAAAAGAGGATATGGTTAAAGAAGTAAATGCTGCACTATGAAAAAATGACTGGGGGTGTTTAACAATACACAGGCACACACAAACTATAACAATTAAACCCAGACTCCATTGATATATTAAATTTCAGATTTAACAGAATAGAATAAAGAATTTATAAATTGGAAGATACATAAATACACAGAATGTAGATTAGAGAGACAAAACTAATATGTCTTGGTTATTTCTTAACTTCAATTTTAATCTTATAAGAGTTGTCTCAGCAGTTTAAGTAGAGTTAAGATTGGGAGTATCATTCAATTTAGTAAGAAGTGTTTGATTTTCAAGTCAAAATTACAGTACTGGATATAAGATTTCATATTTTCCTAAAACAACATTGGATATTGAATTTGCCGCCGAAGCTGATGTAAGATTTCATGATTTTTTTTTACATGAGGGAGTGGCTCAAATTTTAATAGAGTACTAGGAACTTTACATTTTGCAAATGAAATTGCACTTCACAATAATAGATACAGAGTTCTTGCTATGTAAGGTATGTAAAATGTGTACATATTTTATGAGGACTGAATTTTTATTGGTGGAGTAGCCAACAGAATATGAAGCAGACACTGTTAGTAGTAGGCAAATCCATTCTTTCTTCAATAAATAAAATACTTTGGTGTTCTGGAAAACCACATATTTTTAAGCTCTTAAAACTTCTGAGTTATGATTAAAAAGAAAAGGAAGTCAACAAACTCATATTTTCAAGAACTGTGATAATAGCAAGTGCTTAAAAATGCCTATTTTAGTCTTTATTGGAAATTTTTAAAATATTTGCTCACTACTGCCGTTCCTGTTTTCTGCTTTACTTAATAATTACATTGAGAAGAAAGCAAAAAGGGTGGAGGCAGGAATTGCAAGGGAAATGTGGGCAAACTGAGGCCCTGGGATGAGGAGAGGAGGATGGAATGCTCTTTCTCCACACACTATGCATGCCTTTTTTGTGACAGAAGTATTCTTTGAGAGAATTATACTACCATTCTTACCTCAAACCCAAACGATGACTATTGCCAAGGCTATAATGCTTTCAGTGCATATATATGAATTATCATTCTCATTCTAAAAGGAATATTTCCACTGTTTCTTCATTTCCTAAAATCTCACAAGTTCCAAAAAAATAAGATATTATGTAAAAAGTATGTTGGGAGACAATTGTTCATGGAAATCTCACATTTCTGCATATCATGTCGAGGTATGGAAAATCTTCACTCCAGATTATCTTTTCTTTTAATTAATAGACTTTTGAATTTTTAGAACACTTTTAGATTTACAGAGAAATTACGCAAATAGCACAGAGTTCACATAATAATCCCTCCATCACACATACACACACACACAGACTGTTTCTTCTATTATTAATATTTGCATCAGTGTGAGATATCTGTTACAATTAATGAATCAACATTAATACATTATTGTTAAAGTCCACAGTTTATATTTGAGCTCACTTTTTATGTTACACAGTTCTATGGGTATTGACAAATGTGTAATGTCATGTATCCACTATTACACTATTATACAGAATAGAGTTCCTGCCCTAAAATATCCCCTTTGCTTCACCTATTCACCCCCCCACCCCAAGTCCCAAATCCAAAGCGACCACTGATCTTTTTACTGTCTCTTTAGCTTTTCTTTTTTCAAATGTCATATTACTGGAATCATAGAGAGTATATAGCCTATTCAGACTGGATTCTTTCATTCAGCAATATATATTTAAGATACCACCATACCTTTCCATGACTTGATAGTTTATTCCTTTTTATTGATAAATAATATTCCATTATTTAGATGTACCACACTTTGTTCATTCATATACCTATTGAAAGGCATCTTGCTTGCTTCCAGGTTTGGTGGATTATGGATAAAGATGCTATAATTCACATACAGGTTTTTCTGTCAACATAAAATTTCAGATCTTTGAGTAAATACCTAGAAGAACCTTGCTGGATCATATCCTAAGATAATGTTTTGCTTTGTAAGAAAATGCCAAACTGTCTTCCAAAGTGACTGCATCATTTTACATCTCACCAGCATTGAATGGGTGTTCCTGTTGCTTCTCTTTCTTGTCAGCACTTGGTAATGTCAGTTTTTTGGATTTTAGCCATTCTAGTAGCTGATAGTAATATCTCATTGTTTTAACTTGCAATTCCCTAATGACATATGATGTTGAGCATTTTTATATGCTTATTTGCCAACTGCATATCATCTTTGGTGAGGTGTCTGTTCAGATATTTTACCCATTTTTAATTGGATTGTTTTGCTATTTTATGGTTGAGTTTTAAGAATTCTTTGTATGCTTTGGACACAAGTCCTTTACAGATAGGTGTTTTGTAATATTTTTCTGGGAGTCTGTGCCTTGTCTTTTGATTCTCTTAATACTGTCTTTCAGGGGAGCACTCTAACTCATTGACTTTTCCCCCATGGATCTTGATTTTGGTGTTGTATCTAAAAAGTCATTACCAAACCCAAGGTCACCTAGATTTTCCTGTATATATTTTGTTTGATTTTTTTTCCCTAAGGTTTTCATTTTGAGGAGTTATGATGTAAATGGTATTGTGTTTTTTAATTTCAAATTCCAATTGTTCATTACTGGTATATAAGAAAGCAGTTGACCTTTGTGTATTAACCTTGTATTCTACAACCATGTCATAAACAAGTCTTTCAGATTTTCTATATAAAAATCATGTCATCTACAAAAAGAGAGTTTTATGTCTTCCTTCCAAATATGTATTTCTATTATTTGCTTTACTTGTCTTATTATTTTAATAAGGACTTCTACTATGATTTTGAATAGAGTACAGGGGAGGCAAAATCTTGTCTTGTTATTGGTCTTTAGAGGAAAGCATGATGTTAAGTATGATGTTAGATGTGACTTTTTATAGATGTTGTTTATCAAGTTTAGGAACTAAACTATTCCTAGTTTGCTGAGAGTTTTATTCATGACCATGTCTTTTTTTTTTCTGCATGTATTAATTGGATCTTAGGTTTTTCTTCGTTAGCCTGTCAATGTGATAGATTGCATTAATTGATTTTTTTAAGACTAGTCAAATGAAACATGAATTGATTTTTGAATGTTGAACCAGTCTTGCATACCTGGAATAAATCTCACTCAATAGTGGTGTATAATTCCTTTTATATATTGTTGGATTCAATTTTCTAATATTTTATTGAGGACTTTTGCATCTATATTCATGAGAGACATTGGTCTATAATTTTCCTTCCTTTCAATTTCTTCATCTAGTTTTCTTATTAGGGTAATTCTGGCATCAGAAAATGAGTCATGAAGTATACTCTCTGCTTCCTTTATTCTGGAGGAGTTTGTAGAGAATTGGTATCATTTTTTAATTTAAATGTTTAGTAGAACTCACCAGTAAAACAATCTGGGCCTTTTGCTTTCTGTTTTAGAAGGTTATTAATTGGTGATTCAATTATTTTTAATAGATATAGACCAATTCAGATGGTATATTTCTCCTTATGTGAGTTTTGGTAAATTGTGTCTTTCAAGGAATTAGCCCATTTTATCAAAATTATCAAATGCATGGGCATAGAGCTAGCTGTTCATATTCTTTTTTTTCTGTATTTTTTCAATTTATTAATTTTTAAAAATTTCCCCTCCCCCATTACAGCTTGCTTGCTGTCTTGCTCTCTGTGTTCATTCACTGCACACTTTGTGTGTTTTTTTTTCTTGTCTCCCTTTTTATTTTTTGCGTCACCTTGCTGACGCACCTTGCTGAGTTGGCTCTCCGCAGTGCTTGCTGGCATGGCAGTGCTCTGTGATGCTTGCAGGCCAGGTGAGCCTGCCCTTGCTAGGAGTCCCTGAGATTAAAACCCAGGGCCTCCCATATGCTGGATGGGAGCCCAACTGATTGAGCCACAGCCACTTCCCATAATATTCTTTTATTATCTCATTTTCATCCATGAGATCAGTGGTGATTGCCCCTCTTTCATTTCTGATATAAGTTACTAATGTCTTCTCTCTCTCTCTCTTTTTTGTTTAGCCTAGAGGTTTATCAATTTTATTGAATTCTTCAGAGTATAACTTTAGGTTTCATTGATTTTTCTCTATTTCCTATTTTCTATTTCATTGATTTCTGCTCTAACTTTTACTATTTCATTTATTCTGATTACTGAGGTTTGCATCTCATTTTTTCTCTAATTTCCTAAAATGGAAGCTCAAATTAGATATTTTAAATATTTACTTTTTATAATATATGCACTCATTGTTATACATTGCCCTCTAGTCACTGCTTTTGCTGTAGCCACAAATTTTGGTGAGTTGTATTTTCATATAAAAAATATTTTTTTTAATTTCTGTAGAGTTGTCTTCCTTACCCCACATATTATCTAGATATATGATGTTTATCTCCAAATATTTTGGGGTGTTCCAGCTTTTTTTCTGTTAATTCCACAGTAGTCTGAGAGGATATTTTGTATGATTTTTATGCTTTTAAGTTTGTTAAGGCATATTTTATAGCCCAAACATGGTCTATCTTTTGGTGAATATTTTGTGTGAGCCTGAGAAGAAGGGAAATTCTGCTGTCATAGGATGAAGTATTTTATAAATATCAACTACATCTAGTTGATTGATTGTACCATTTAGTTTAATTAATCCTTATTGGTTTTATACCTGCTGGATCTGTTACTGATAGAGGAATCTCTCCAACTTTCATATTGGATTTGTGTATTTTTCCTTGTAGTACTATCAGTTTTTACCTCATGTATTTTTAATCTCTCCTGTTAGGTTCATACATATTAAGGATTGTTATGTCTTTGGAGAATTGATCACTTTATCATTATGTAATATCCTTTATCACAGATAATTTTCCTTCTTCTTAAGTCTGTTTTTTCTCAAATTAATCTAGCTAGCCTATCTTTCTTTGGATTCATATTAGAATGGTATTTTTTTTCTCCATTCCCATTACTTTTAACTCATCTGTGCCTTTATATTTCAAGTGACTTTCTTGAAGACAGCTTATAGTTGGGTCTTCTTATCTTATCCACTCATTTAGTCTTTTAATGTTTAAACTATTCACATTTAAAGTAATTATTCATAAACTAATTAATTTTGGATTAATATTTATCATGTTTTTAAATGTTTTCTAAACATTGTACTTTTTCTTTCTTTCTTTCTATATTACCCTGATTTATGCCTCTGGTTTTAACTGAGCACTTTATATGGAATTATAACTTAAAACTCAGGAAGAATAAGAAATGTGAATGCATTTGAATTAATAAAAAAATGTTTAAAGAACATATAAGAAGAGGGACAGGGATGTATAGGAGGTAAATTGCTATTATTCAAATGAGGGTGTTTTAAGTTTAAGATACTTGTGATGGATTAAACCTATAAGGACCTCAGAAAGTCATGTTCTGAAAACTAATTCACATGAAAAAGCAATTAAAGGCATCCAAATCAGAAAGGAAGAAGTAAAACTTTCACTATTTGCAGATGGTATGACCCTATATCTGCAAAGTCCCCCAAAATCTACAACAAAGCTGCTAGAGCTAATAAACCATTTCAGTAGAGTGTCAGGATACAAGATCAATACACAAAAGTCAATGGTGTTTCTATACAATTGTAAGGCACAATCTGAGGAGGAAGTTAGGAAAAACCTAGGATGTAAAGCACTTGTATTTAGAAAACTAGGCCTAAATAATTGGAAGAACATTCCATGCTCATGGATTAGCAGATTAAATATCAATAAGATGTCAATTCTACCCAAATTGATGAACAGATCCACTGCAATCCCAATAAAAATTACACCAGCATTTTTACAAATGGAAAACACAATTTTCAAATTTATCTGGAAGGATAAGAGGCCCCGAATAGCCAGAAACCTCTTAAAAAAGAAAAGTGAGGTTGGAGGACTCTCACTTCCAGACTTTAAATCATATTACCTAGTATATTAGTATATTAGTCAGCCAAAGTGGTGCTGATACAAAATACCAGAAGCCTGTGGGTTTTTTTAAAGGGTATTTATTTGGGATATGAGCTTATAGAGAGCAGGCCATAAAGCATAGTTTACTTCTCTCATCAAAGTCTATTTCCACATACTGGAGCAAGATGGCTGCTGACATCTGCCAGGGTTCAGGCTTCCTGGATTCCTCTCTTCCCAGGTCTTGCTTTTCTCTGGGCTCAGGGTTCCTCTCTTCCCAGGGCTTGCTTCTCTTTCCTCTGTGGGCTTACTTCCTGGGGCTCCAGCTTTAGCATCAAACTCCAACATCAAAACTCCAACATTAAAAACCCTTCAACTCTGTCCTTTGCCATGCCTTTTATCTTTGAGTCCCCATGCACCAAGGGGTGAGGACACAACGCCCTACTGACATGGCCCAATCAATGTTCTAATCATAATTAAATCACACCCAGGTACAGACCAGTTTACAAACATAATGCAATATAGATTTTTGGGATTCATTACCATATCAAACTGCTACCCCTAGCTACAGTGGTAAAAAAAAAAAAAAGCATGGTATTGACATAAAGATAGAGAAAGAGATAGAGATAGAGATAGAGATAGAGATAGGGCAATGGAACTGAACTGATGGTTCATAAACAGACCCTCACATCTATGGCCAAGTGATTTTTGACTAGCCTGTCAATCCCACCCTGCTAGGGCAGAACAGTCTATTCAACAAACGGTGGTGGGAGAAATGAATATCTGTACCCAAAAGAAAGAAAGAAGACCCCTATCTCATGCCTTTATACAAAAGTTAACCCAAAATGGATCAAAGATCTAAAAATAAAAGCAAGAACCATAAAGCTCCTAGAAAAATGAAAATAAATAAATAAATAAATAAACAAACAAACAAACAAACTAATCCATTCCTGTGGGTGTAATCCAATTGTTAGTAGAACCATTAGGTTTCTTCAATAAAGGATGTGTTGATTAGGTTAATTCAATAAAGTGTAGCCCAGGATGGGTCTATTTAATCCTCTTAATGTAGTCTTTTATATGTGAATGAGACTGAAAATCAGAAACTGAAAGCAAAGGAACCTGGACAAGAAGGGAGAGACATGAATATGCTGCCATGCGCCTTGCCATATGGTAGAGAAGTACAGGATTGCTAGCAGCTGATCATCAGGGAGAAAGCATCGCGTGATGATGCCTTAATTTGAACATTTTCATGGGTTCAGGACTGTAAACTTGTAAGATAACAAATTTCCATTTTAAGTCAAAGCATTTTTGGTATATTGCATTTTGGCAGTCTAGCTAGCTAAACAGTACTATTTGTAATTCCGAAAAAAGAAAATAAATAAAGAAAATACCAGGTCTAGATGTGTTTTCAGGTGAGTTTCACCAAATATTCAAGGAGGAGATCATTCCAATTTTACACAAATTCCCTTAGAGAATAGTAAATGAATGCAAGACTTCTGAACTCATTTCATGAGGTTAGCACAACCTTGGTAAAAAAAAAAAAAATTAAACAAGAAAGAAGCAAAAATAAAAATACACCTATTAGAAAGACCAATTGCCAGGAGTCACACTTTTCAGCATAGATGCAAAATCCTTTACAACTGAATTAAGCAACGTATAAAAAGGAATAATGCATCTTTACCAATTTAGATGCAAAGTTAATTCTACATTATATAATTCTCCATATTCAAAGATAAAAAAGAGAAAAACCAGATAGCCTCAATCACAGATTTTTTAAAAATTAGATGAAATTTAATAACAAGTTATGACACAAATGTCTTTAAAACTAATTAGAAGGAAAATTCATAGGTGAAAGGTGAAGGTATCTTAAAAAGGTATCACTGTTAATGGGGATGGACAAAGAATTGCCTTTAAAATCAGAATAAAGACAAGGATGCATATTACCACCATTTATATTCACTATTAAATGGAAGTTCTAGGCAGCACAATCAATCAGGAACAAAAATTTGAAAGGAAGAAACCAAGACAAACTGCCATTATTGCAGATTACATGATTAAATACAGAGAAACCAAAAATAACATACAAATTATTAAAATCAATAAGAGCATTTAGCAAGGTTCTCATTGTTGTATACAACAACATTGTTGTAAATACACAAAAATCAATAATCTCATTATATGCCAGCAATTAATAGACAGAAAATACAATATTGAGTTGGTACCATTTGTAATAGCCACAACAACAATATAATGTATAATACTTAGGAATTATACATGTGGAAAACTATTCAGTTGTATATATATTTTTTCTTTCAGGATGTATTTTCTTTTTATAAAAATAAGTTTTATTGAAATGTATTCATTAACTAATCCATCTAAAGTGTACAATCAGGGCAGAAATTTTTATGGCTAACAGACTGATTTCAAAGTGAGTCAGGAGGTCATTCCAGAGTTTACACTTATGCAGGTGTTAGGTAGATTTAACCAACTACCACAGTAAGTAAGATCCCTCCTGAGGGATCTAGGGACATCCAGACACCATAGGCAAGCAACATGACCTCATGAAATCAGCACCGCCTCAGCAGGACCTATCTGAGAATATATGAAAATATATTTCAGGAAGTGGATGCTGCTTGAGCAGTTGGGTATGGGCCTACCACATAGGAGGTCCCAGGTTCATTTCCATGTGTCTCCTAAAGAAAATGAGCAAGACAGTGAGCTGAAGCTATGGACTGGCATGGTGAACTGAAGCAACAAGTTGACACAACAAGATAATGCAATGAAGAGACAGAATAAGTAAACACAACGATAAACGAGAAACACAGGGAGTGGAGGTAGCTCAAGTGATTGGGCACCCCCCTCCCACATGGGAAGTCCAGGCTTTGATTCCTGGTGCCTCCTAAAAAGAAGACAAATACTCAATGAACAGACACAGAGAACAGACAGCAAGCACAAATAATGAGGAGGGGGGAAGAAATAAATAAAAATAATTCTTTTAAAGAAAAAAGAAAATATATTTCCCCAATATAGCACAGTTATACTTGTTTACAATTCTCTGAATCATGATTCCTCTACTCCTTTTATTTGTACCTATCATTTCCATTGTACCTTTTAAGTATATTTATATGCCAGTTGAGCCCTGAATCCCAGCAGAATTACAATCAACTCTCATTCTCCAGCTCTTCAGACTTGTCTTAGACAACTAAGAAACAATGGTGATGGAATGCATATAACATAAATGCCGTGTGTATAATATATATTCAAAAATGAATAATATGAAGAATACATTTTTTAAATTTTCCTATAAATCAAAGAAAGAAGATTTGAAAGTATATGGTAAATTTACAAAATGCATTATATAAGAGGAAACATGACTTACCAATGAGTATAGAAAAAATAGTGATTTGCTGAATGATTTGTTGTGCCCAAACCTGTGTTCTCATTACACACCATATAGCAACTCACCTCAAAACACATTTTCCATATATTGCAAAACTAAGCAATATATTTTGGGATAAATATTACATAAATGGCTCAATTATAGTTTTAAAAGGTAAGAAATTATTGACATAAAATTCTGTACTGTGTTTTCTGCTGGCATGGAAGGAAGAGGTGGAGAGAAGTGCCTGTGAGGAACAAATAGTGGATTCAAAATTTATTGCTGAATCTTAATTTAAGACAGTAGTGAGAACATATGCATTAGTCTGCCAAAGGGGTGTTGAAGCAAAGTATCAGAAATCCGTTGGCTTTTATAAAGAATATTTATTTGGGGTAAAAGCTTACAGATACAAATCTGTAAAGAGTCCATCTTAAGGTTGCTTTCTCACCAAAGTCAGCTGCTACATGTTGAAGCAAGATAGTTACTGATCTCTGCCTGGACTCTCCTTCCTGAGCTTCCTCTACCTCTTAAGGCTCCATGGACTCAGCTTCTTTCCGATCTCAGCCGTAGGCTGGCAGAGGGCTTGTCTCTCAGGGGACCCTATACCAGTCTCGACTCTTCCCAAGGTCATTTGGAAACTAAGAGGTGAATAGCTCTTCTCTCCCCGGGGTTTTAGCTGTTTGAGCCTTCTGCTTTCTGTCACATGGCAGGATCACAATAACAAAGTTCATTCCTTGGTGAGTCCTCTTAAGTGAGTGTCCATTTATATCAGCCCACAGAGAGTGGGGACTCAACCCGAGTCATGCCTTACTGATATGGTTGAATCAAAGCTCGAATCTTAATTGATAATTTAATCAAGGGCCCCTCAACTGAATCCAATACAATCAAAATATATCACACTCAGAAAAATAGATTAGTTTGCAAACATAATCTTTCTTTTTTTGGGATTCACAAAAATAATCTCAAACTGTCACAACATAGGTGTTTGTTTTCTCATTATTCTTAAAATTATACATATATGTTATATGTCCTTTTAATGAATACCACATTTCTTAGCAAATGGTTAAAATAAAATAAGGAATTTGTTAGAGCATTTGAAGAAAATTACAATTTCCTCTCTTTTCCAACCTGTCTTTCCTCACCTCCTCCCCCAAAATCCCTTCTTTGCCAAACAATTCATTGAAATCTTTGGCAGTCAGTTAAAACCCCTAATCCACTCTAAGAATTCTCCATAGTAAATGTCAATAATCTCTTTGTTATTAGACCTTAATTGATAATGTAATTTTTAAATATAAATATATCTTTTCACATTCATTCTTACTGTTAGATTTTTATTCTATTTTGTAAAGATTCATTTGTTTATTTGTTTTCCCCCTTCCCCTCCTCCCACCCTGGTGATTTTGCCATTCACTGTATGATCTTCTGTACTATTTCTGTTTTTGTCTTCTCTTCTCATTTTTTTCTCCTCTAGGATTCACTGGGATTCAATCCTGGGGACCTCTGATGTGTGGAGAGGTTCACTGTCAATTGTGCCACCTCAGTTCCTGGTTCCTGCTGTACTTCACCTTGATTCTCCCCTTGTCTCTCTTTTGATATGTCATCATCTTGCTGTGCGACTTGTGACTCACTTGCATGGGCACTGACTCGCCATGCTGGCACTTGTGAGGGCACTTGCTCACTACACAGGCATGCTTTCTCTTCTTCTTTATCACCAGGAGGCCCCAGGGATTGAGCCTGGGTCTTCCCATATGGAAGGTAGAAGCTCTATCATGTGAGGCACATCCACGTCCCTGGATTTTTGATTTTGACATGAGGTTATAAACAATACAGAGCTATATTCATATAAGTTATGAATATTGGTGGACCAACTCTAGCCTGAAATAGATTTCACTTAGATAATATTTGATGATTAATTTACATTCTTTGGTTATATTCTGTCAACCAGTATTGCATTTTCCTGTTATTGAATTCATATAGCCACTTCTTTTCATGACATTTTGAGAAAATTTCCATTTCTAAAAAGGTATGAATATTTTCTTATATGACTACAATGTCATTATCACACCTAACAAAATTAATAACAATGTTGGGACATTAAAATATATATATATATATTTAAATAACTGATTAGTTGTAATGAGAGATTAGATGAGGAGCAAATCTGCCCAGACAGTTGTAAATACTGCTTGCCTCACAAGTATTAAATATTATTTTATTCTTAATAGAACTTATTACCTAGATGTCACTGTTTTCCTGTCAACTTTACCTTTTCAAGAGAAGAAAATTATTTCTTTCCATTTAGAAAATAAAAGCGGTTTTCCAAATGGGTATCAGAACATGTGTTATGGTGAGGAGGAAACAGCAGAGCAAGAAGAGACAAAATGACATGAGGTATGTCAATTAGGATGATGAAAGGTTTTTAAAAACATTTTGATATGTTATTGTTATATGGATATTTTAACATTTGAAACTATGCTGAGTAATAGAATGCAAATTTCTCTTATATCTCACATTTTATCTTTTGCCATTGTCATGCCCAAAGGTCACAGACATTGTAAAAAATATTAAATGAAAATTAAAACTTTTTCTGCAGCTCATTCAGGCTAATGAAAATCCTGCCTTTATTCGTTTTAGAAACATTGGTCTATTGAGATTCAAAACATTTTATTACACTGTGATTTACAGGAAATTCTTTCTACAACCATTACAGTTCATGGTTACTTTGCCAGTGATAATGTTCTTGCATGAGAGATGTTTGATTATAATTTAAATTCCTCTTCTTTCAAATCTACATACCAATCAAAATGCTGTACTACTATCGGTATTTAAGTGACACAGGTATTTTTGCTGATTATTTTCAAACTTTCATTTAAAATTGTTTAAATGCATTTAAATAATTTATACCAATAATTTAAAATCTTACACATATAGTTGTAATACCTTCTCTTTTTTTCTAAATACATGTGAAATATTAGTGCAACCTCTTATAAAAACACTGTTTATGAATTAGCATTGAGATCAGGCTCAAATCTCCACAAGCTCTTTTTGGGTAACAAGTTAATTTTTATCTTCATCTATGTTCAAGTTCTCAATGCATATTTCACAATACTTTTAAGCAGTAACTCAAACCATTCTTTAATACGTTCCAGTCATTTCTTTTAATGTGTCCTTTACTTTTGTAAACCAGTCTTTCTGTACGATCCCTTCTTAATTGGAACACCAACGATTACATAAACTATCACCTTTCCTCTCCTGGGTGAAATATTGAAGTACAGTAATTGCTTTTCGCCCACTGCAAATGTAACTATTCACTACTTCTACCAACAATTCCATAAGCCTTGTGGGGGAACATAAGACTGAATTTGCTGCTGAATTTCAAAAATGTTTTCAACTCATATCATTTTTTCTTCCATAGAGTTATTGAAGTTTATGCTTCTATCAATGAATTACTCATTTATTACTAACTGATTCTTGTGCATGCCTTTGCCAACCATTTCTCAGAGGGATAAGAGTCCTGTTTATTTTGGATTTCGGTTAAGTATACTTTAGATGAAATAATATTTCAGATCATCTCATTTCTTAAAACTCAAAGTTATACATAAGAGAGTCCTGAAAATTGATACTCTTGATTTAATTCCTGAAACAATGAATATTCAATTCGTGATATTACTTAGAAGAGAAGTTTGTGCTAAATGTAAGAAATTCCTGATGTATTTCTTTATTCAGTTGTTTAAAAAAATAACCATCCAGTTATATGCTATGTGAGAAAAAAATCCAAATTTTGCACAAAGCGCATCAGTAAACCAGGTCTATTGCTTTCTTAAAATAAACTGCATGGACATTTTGAGTACTTAAATAAATTCTTATTTCTAGTCAGCAGGGTTGAAAAATACTGTGTTTTGGTCATGTCCTAAAGATCAAATATTAAATAAAATACATACTTTAAAAGGCAACTTGCAACAAAATATAAATAAAGTGGAACAAGCCTTTCACTCATGAGAAACCAAGGCAGTCACTTCTTGAGCAAACACTTGGGTACAAGAGAGGCTTGCTCTGTCTGAGGAAATTGGCCTAATGCCTGAGCTAGCAGAGCAAGTCACTAAGGAATTGAACACTGCCTTTGGCTGACATATCAAGCATTAAATACAAAGAGAAACAGCTTAATCAACCTTAGGTGAACCCTTCTCTAGACACTAAAAAATTTAATCTATTAACTCTGCCCTTTTTGAACACCTTAGGATATTTCTGGAGAGAAAACCAAGCATATTGGACAGAGGCTGAGGGCTAAAATACAGACACTCAGAGAGTTAACATGTATGCCAAGAACTCCAATGTCCCCTTAACTTCAGGGCACGGAACCATGTTGTTTTTACAGCTTCTCCTTACGGCAATTATTTTTACACATTTCTGTGATCAAATACACCTTACAAAGATCATTTTGGGGGTCCCTACAACACTACTGTCCTACAAGCATTGCTTGAAATAGCCACAAACTTCCCTCTCTCTTTTCTCCAAGTGAAAGCATGGTAATTAGAACCAGTGGGAAAGCCAAGTCATAGTCTGAATACAACATGGTGCCTAATTGTGCATACTTAAAGTTTGAGTTTGGAGGCCCAAAGTGGCAACCAAAACTCAGTTTTTGTTAGAGCAGTGTTTAACTTCAGTGGGAATGTCACAAATTGGTGCTGTAAATCAGTAATTGTCCAACTCCAAATTCCTAGTATTCTGATATGCAATTGAGTTTTCCCTAAATTATTTTTGTTCGACTATTTAACTCTATCTTTTCCCATGTCTTATAATAACATGATTTCCCTGAGCAAAGATTTTACCACCCAGTACTGTATCTACAAGTAAGGCTAATGTAAAGCTGGGTAGAAAGTGTACCAAATAAGTTACAACCAAGATTGCAAATCTCCTATTTGTCAGTGTAAGAATTCTGGAATTATTGGAGTTGAGTTCTTAGCCACATACAGGGTAGATGAATGTTCCCAGCTAATGGTTTCTTTTTTTAATATAACTACTCACTTAATAAGTCCATGAGAATTTCCTACCTTGTATATCCCACCTGGTACCATTTTTTAATTTCTCTTCAGGCTCTATGTATTTAGCTTCTTAAGGCTTCTGTAAGATATTAACACACATTTATTCTCTTATAGTTATGGAAGTCAGAAATCCAAAATCACATTTACTTGGCTAAAACCAAGGTATCAGCAGGACCATACTCCTTTAGGAAGTTCTAGGGGGAAATCCACTTCCCTACCTTTTCCAGCTTCTAGAGCTGCATTCCTTGGCTTATGGCCCTTCCTCTATTTTCCAATTCAGCAGTGTACTATCTTTCTTCAGCCATAACGTTGCATTCTTCTGTTCAAATCTCCTCTGCCTCCCTGTTATAATGAGACATGATTACATTAAGTGCCCATGTGGATAATCCAGGATAATAACTACATCTCAATATTCTTCACAAAATCATATTTGCAAATTCCCTTTGCCATATAAGATATCATTCATAGATTCCAGGGATTAGGAGCTGCATATCTTTGGGGGTCATTATTTAGCCTAACACATTTTTTGAAAACAAAACTGTGGTGGTAAAAACACAGTTATCATTTGCTTAAGGAAAAAGAGCAAGTTGATAATAAGGAGATGGTTAAGCACAAGGACAGAGAGAGATCTGGGAATACCTACAATCAGGAAGTTGGACAATATTAGAACCTTTCACCTCTTCTTCTTGTTCCTTGCTATACATCTTCACCTTAGTTGCCACATGATATGAGACATACCTGCTAAAACTGCCATTCATGTCTCTGGATCACAGGTTCAAAAATTGTAGTGGTCAGAAGCAGATGTGACACAGTCAATTAAGCTCACATGGGAGGTCCATGGTTTGATTCCCAGTACCTCCTAAAGAAGACAGAGAACTGGTACAATGGGCAGGTGCAGCAAGCTGATGCAACAAGACAACACAACAAGAGATACAAGAAGAAGGAAAAAAACATAATGAAATGCACAACAAAGCAGGAGGTGGAGGTTCCCAGTGCCTCCTAAAAGAAGATGAGCAAGAAGGTGAGCTGACGATGCACAGGCATGGCAAGCTGATACAACAAGAGACATATGGAGGAAAACATGAGAGACAAAACGAAGCAGAAAATGCAAGTGGCTCAAGTGATTAGGTGCCTCCCTCCCACATCAGAGGTCCTGGGTTTTGTTCCCAGTGCCTCCTAAAGAAACAAGGAAGACAAACAGAGCAAGTACAAACAACAAGGGAATGGGGAGAAATAAATAAAATAATTTTTTAAATGATTTTATAATTTTAAAATAATTATAGGGGTGAAGCAATTTTTAAGTTTGAGTCAAGTGATAAATCTTGACTAATCAACTCTAGCATTAGAATAGAGTCCCATTTAACAAGATTGACCTATTTCCATCTATTTGAATTACAAAGGAAATAGAAATGAGCAGTAACTAGAAAAATGATTGTTGCTGGATAGACAATCCCATAGGTATCCTCAGCAAGTTCATTCTTAAAAAATATTAATAATATTATCCTGTTTACATGTATGTGATAAGGGGAGGATAACATTTAGCAACATTTAGCAACTGATAATGGGATTTCATATAAAATTAATTCTCTACCTATAAAATAGTTAGGTAACTGTTATCTTGTTTTACAGGTAAGTACTTTGAAGTTCAGAAACGTTACATAACTTGTAGAAGTTGACTCACGCATGCCTTATAGCTCTAAAAATATCATTTCTTTCTAGTAACTGCATTATAATAGAAATAACAGTAGACTAAGATTTAAAGACCTGGGCTTACATTTTGCTTATACTATTTAATATTATTTAGTGGAAGTTACCATGGGAAAGTTATTTAAACTCGCTCTATCTGAGTTTCTTTCCTCTAAGACAGTGATACAAATTCTAAACCTGTAAGGTCATTTTCTGAGGTTTAAATGATGACTTTCTAAAAAATTTAAATAAATGTCAAATAATTATTCACTGATTATTTGTTATCACTTCTATTCGACCTGCCTTAAGTAAAAATGGATTACAGCACAGTATCTGTTAGTTTAGGCTAGTATTCACTAAAAATTGAAAGCAAATTAAAAGTTTTTGTTTGAATGTCAGTGAGAGAGATGTGTATATTTTAGTATCACTGCCTGTTGGTGTAAGAGATTTTTCTAGGAATAGATCTCTGGGGGTTGAGGTGGACAGGGGACATTCCAATGGGCCTCAAGTTCTAGATAACGCAGAATACACTGTTTGATTATTTCTTCAATAAGCTTTTTTTTTTTTTTTTTTTTTTTTTCTGCTAAGAGGGAAAGGCAGCCTTTCCATGTGTTACACATTGGCAGCAATAATCTGAAAGCAATATGATGGCTAGGGAATAAGATTTAAACCATCGTCTAGGCATTATTACATGAATTTGATACAGGTAATGTTTTATTAACAGTTCCAAAATGCATGATTCTTCATTTAATGAAAATTCTTAAATGGCATGGGGATATTTCTCTATAAAATAGATCCACTTTAGTCACATTCCTTAGTGCTAATATTTCCCTCTGCTGTCTTTGTAGCATGTGTACATTGGATAGATAAACTCAGAAGTTTAAGAATAACCTTGGATATGGGACTAGTTAATATACTTTAGGTTGGATATGCTTATGGGAAATATTTTATGAATTAATAAAGATTAAAATTGCTGGAAGGCATGGAAGTTTATCCTTGGGGATTGAAAGTAACACAACTAGTAGCTTTTAAAAAGCTTTTTTATTTCAATGGATGTTTCCTTCGAATTTCCTCTATACATTCAAACCCCATTTTTTTTCCCTCAAGGGCAACATTATAATTGGAGGTTAGTTAAACATGCTAGTTATATTTTCTTGTCTGATGGCGTTGACCTAGTTCAAATCACATGCATTTTTTTCATAAAGAAAAGAACAATTCTTCAGGTAAAATTTTAAATTCTTTGTAAAGATTTTACTTAAATCATTAAATAAAATTAAGTACAGTAAATCAAATAAAAATTATGTACACATAGTGTTAGCTATGAATTTTTCAAACCTACAACTAATAGGTAAAATAAATGAGGTACTTCATAGATTCATAGACTCATTGAGAAAAACTTGAAATTTTTAGATTTTTAAAACATCTGACTGAAAAATATAAAATAAACATTTAAACTGTAATATCTGTATATTTGACATCTAGAAGACAAAATATTCAAATAAGTGACTTACTTTTTCATTTTTCCTTCCATCATTTCATTTTCTTATAGACATTAAACCTTTCTAAAAGAAAAAAAACACTATGTTAATGCTGATTAAGATGCAACGTGGTAGCCCTACTTACATGGTACTGATGGGAATATCATATCCTTGATTTATCAAGTCAACTTTCAAGAATTACTCTTAACATTTCCAGTTCTAGACAAAATGAAATAAATACATTATGCCCTATTCTTCCAGATGATTGCAACTGAAAATCCTGGACAAGATACATAACACAACTCTGAGAAGACTCAGAGAAGAAGACAGACTGGCCTCAGGACTTGAGGAACAACCAGGTGGTGAGCTCCTTGCTATTTTTTTTTCTTTTTTTAAAAAATTTATTGAACTATATCCACTCATCCATAAACATACATAAACAATAAGTGTATACTATAGTTATGAACTTACAAAACAAACATACATATCATCATACAGGGTTCTCATACCTCACCTTACCACAAATACTTGGCATAGTAGTAAACATTTTTAACTAATGATTAAAGAGCATCATCAAAATATTACTACTGACCAAAGCATCTTACATTTGGTATATTTTTCCTCCTACCCACCCTATTAATATTATTATTTTATGTCATTTATACATGAACATGAATAAACAGTAAGTGGATAGTAAAAGTTGTGAACTTACAAAGCAAACATGTATAACATCACATAGTGGTCCCAAACATTAGCCTACCACCAACATCTTGCATTGTCGTGAGACATTTAAAGCCTACAAGGCAAAAACACCAATGGGTGCAGACACACACACACACACACACACACACACACACACACACGCCAAACCTGTACTGCCTTGACAAAGGACCAGGGAAGGGGCAGTACAGAAGGTGAGAACCCTTTTGGGTAAACCTTCCCTATACCCGGCAAACGCTAGGAAGAAAGCAATGTATTCTCCCACCACACGTGGGGTGTTGGTGAAACCATAGGACAGAGCGTTATGGACTATGGTTTCCCCAACATCTTCTTTATCTTTCTGTCTTGACTAGACCACCATTTATCCCACCCAATGAGATTTTTATTTCAAGATCTATGTTTATCATTTCTCTACTTTTTCCTACTTGTCTCTTTATTAAATAGGCCCTTTTTTTTTTTTAAGATACATACATCACACAAAACCATTCTTCTTTCATAATTTCCTACTTTCACTTTAGAATGTATATTCCTCCCCTTTATCTCCCTGAAATTTTCAGGAAAATGGATTGAAGGCACTTTGTAATTTTATACTGTGTGCTTGTCTTCAGCAAGAATCAACCTTACATGTTTTGTGTTACACGTGCCTGGGTGTAAAACATACATATGACATTTTTTAGGGCTCCAGATAAACATTTATTCTACATTCTATTTTAAGAGAGTTAGAATTCAGGCAGATCACTTTGATCTAATCAAGGATTTATTTGATTCATTATTTTAGAGTCTCACTGGAAACCATGAGCCCCTCCTTCTCTGCAGGCTCTGAAGTGCAATATTTGCCTTCCCAGTATGGTAAGACTGCTGAATTTGCACCTTAGCTTTTGAGAAATTGTTTTTCTTTTTTATACTGCTTTAGCTTTTTTTGGTTAGTTTTCGAATGGTATATATTTTCATCTTTTTACTCTAAACCGTCTGCGTCCTTATGTTTACTGTGTGTCTCTTGTAAAAGCATAGCTTGAAATTTTTTCTTTAAATCTAACATAATATCTTTTTAGTTTTAATTTTATTGTTATATTTGATTCAAACACAAACTATATATTTCATAATTATGTCAAGATGTAAAAAATCAATGCCTATAAGCCATCAGAAAACTGAAGAACCCCATAACATTATCAAAAACATTTGAAACTCCTTTTATTCCCTGCGCCAGTCCCATGAGTTGCCTCCCCTCAGTCTTTTACTTCTTTGATAATGGCCCTATATCATATTCAACTGAGCTTCTGGTACTAGGCATCATTTGTTTTTAACAGAAGTCTGAGAAATTTCAGTTTTCTGTTAAAACGGAACATCAATTAGAATAATGTTTCAATTTTCTACCTGAAGATGTTCAATCTTTCAAAAATTCCTCAAGATGTTTTTGTATTTCTCCCTACTTTAAGATACCAGGCAATTAGAAATTAGCAGGTGATTATATAATTTACAAATGTTCCCATTTTTTACATGAAAAGCAGTTACCTGTAGGTCTAAGTGGTTATTTTAAGGAGTTTGTGATATTAATGTGACTATAACAAGTTTTAAAAAGACATATATCCCAACTTGATTCAGACATAAGTGACATTTTCTCGGTCCATTTTTTGGTTGGTGGTTTTTTTTTTTTAGTCTTGCAGTTGCTGTGGCAACCAGCTGCACACAGGTGTAACCTGACAGCACGGCTCCTCACTGCTCCTAGTATCTCTTTTGCTTTTCTTCTCTAGGGCTTCTCTCAATTTTTTTTTTTTTTTTTTTAACTGGCACGTCAGCATGAAATTACTCAGTCATTCTGAAGCATTCACAAGCCAGGTAGAGTGAGGTAATTAGTACCACCTTTCACAGACCTTAACCAATAGGAGATGAGAGTCAGTGGATAAATACTTTCCTCTTCTGTCCCTGGATGGACAATTCTGAGGTGCATTCTGTGTGAATACTCAGGAACAAGCCCCCATTGCCCGCTGCAGCTCAATTGTGCCATTTATATTGGCATTCACTCTTTCCTACTTTTCCTTTTTCCATCCTCCCACTCCTGTTCATTGGGGTCACTTCCCAAAAGAAACCATCTTTACACAAGCCCTTGGCTCTGGTTCTGCTTTTTGGGAGGGGAATGGTGGAACTAAGATTAAAACATAGCTTATATGAGTAATTTTCTCATTCTCTTAAATATTTTAAAGATGAGGATTTTGACAAATTTAATAGATACTTTATGGTTAATAATTATAGGGGATGGCTTGCCTCTTCCTGGTGAAATAAGTACGTGTCCAAAGTAGCGATTAATCTGTCTCTTTCCTTTGTGTGTACCGTGTGTTAACAATGTCTTGATGCAAGGTAGTTGGTAAAGTTATTATTAGATCAAGTTCATGTAAAATACAGTCATTTTTATTTAACTAATATTTACTGAAGGTTTACTACCTGGTTAAGCATGGAAGTTAAAGATGTGTGTTATGTGCCTATACATCTTAATGGCTTTTCTTTGTTACTTAATTTGCTAACAATAACAATAATACTATATAATAGAATTTATTAACATTCCTGGTCATCAGAGTTAGAAAATGAAACTTAGAAAAGTTCAAAACTTGCCCAGATATCTGTAAGAATTAGTCAAATGGAGAAAGAAAAATGAATTATCAGATTTAGGGACAGAAACAAAGATGCTGAAGGTTGAGAAAATGTGGTACTTAGGGGAAGTGAATGGAAGTTTTTTAAAGGTTAGAACCTAGAAAAATATTAGGAGATGAGGATAAAGAGGAAGTCAGGGAATAGCTCATAAATGGTCATGTATGTAATACTAAGAATGATGAAAATTTCTTATGAGGATGGAAAACCTTTGAAAGATACTAAGTAGGAGACTGACCTGCTCAGTGATAAATTTTAGGAGGAAAAAATCACCCAGAAGGGATTGTGAATGTAGAAGGCATGATTCCACAAGACAGTTATATGGTTTGTGACATGTATTAAGGTACTTTCTTCCTCAAACCTACATTTCTGTACATTCCTTTGGGTTGATGGGGCTGGGATGATGCAAGCGTTAGGTCTCCATTTCTAACTACTTCCATGTTAAGTTTGCCAGTAGAGGAATCAAAAGTGAAAGGCAAGAGGTAAAAAGGGGTTTGCTTCTCCTTGCTTTGTTCCTTTGAGTGCTGTCATTCCAGCAATCACCCTTTATCCTAACTGAAGCAGTTGGTTGCAGCCTCTAGGTTTTATTGTCACTTTTCAGAACCAGAATCATCATGATGAAAACTGAAATTAAGGCAAAGGCAGTGAGGACACTCCAAGACAATTTTCTAGTGAAAAAATTAGATGTCTCTTCTCCTTAAATAGTATTAAACAAATCACTTAAATTTGTAAAAATACAATAGCCAGCTTTTCAAACTGAAGAAGATTGATGATGAATATTTGACCCATTCGTTTACTCATGTACAAATCCATTCATTCAAAACTTTTAATTTTAACCTTCAATGTGCCAAAGCACATACATTGTGTGGAAATAGCCATTAAATGATAGAAACGGTACATTCTCTTGTGGAGCTGATGTTTCAGTGCAGAGAGAGACAATTAAAACAGTAAGCAAATGTGTAAATAAAATAAGATACTCTCATATAATGAGACATGTTATGAAGATAATGAAAAGAGGCAATAAGATAGAACATTTATCAGCTGGGAAGGCATTTGGCTTCAATTCATCAAAAAAATACAACTTAATCATAAGGATATTTATGGTTTACCAGAAATCAGAAAGTAATTGAGCTCAGGGATGGTCTGGAGGCTCTGTGATGTCATCAAAATTAAAGACTTTGCTAACTTTCAGTTCTGCCATTCTGTGTGTGTGTTGGCCAATGGTTGTCACACTTATGGCTACAAGATGTCTCCCCCACCTACAAACATCATATTGCCATGCTAGGGCCAGTAGCAAGAAGGAACAGGGCAAATATCTAGGTGGTGTCTTAGCTATTGGTGGGTACAACAAACAGGGACAGTTGAAGGATGAGGATAACTGTGAATTTGTGTTTGTGAGTGCACGTGTTCTGTTAAAAATTGAGCATGTGTACAGAAATATATTCCAAATTTATTTTCTCACATTTCCAGATAATTTTCATGAATTTTAGTGTTTTTCAAAACCAACAGCATTTGCTGCATAGTTTACTTTTCTTTAAAAAAAATTTGCAACAGTTATTGAATCATAGGAGATAAGAGGTATTAATAACCCCCCAAAGATGTTCTGACTATACTACCAGTGATTATATTCAGCTTTGTAACTTGAGCTGAAGAAATTGGCAAATTTCCAAGCCTGACAATTCATTTCCATATGGGAGCTAGTCATTGTAGGAGGTAAGAATATCCCCAGTAAAATGACCTTCTGATCCTGATTCTCTGGATAACCTTGTATTTGTAGATTAATAGTTTTCTAACGTACTGTCTTTCTGGAAATGGGTATAATTAAACTTGTCACTCAAGGGTACTGTATGGTTTAATTAATATTAAGGAAAGCTCTATGAATCCTTAAACAACGGGTCCTATGCAGTTACAAAATATAATTACGAAAACACAATTGCAGCATCTTGCTGAGCTCTGAGAAATTACACTACAAAGACCCTTTCCTAATACCCACAGATTGATACCATGAAAAATGTTAGTATTTATAAATCACTTCACCATATATTAAAAATATTTTAAAGATATATATTGCATTATAAATTGAAACAATACAATTCCATTCAACACGTGTTTCAGGCAGTGGATAACATGAAAACTTTTTAGATACATAATTAATTTTTATTTAGTAATGATTCATACAATAGTATTTAGTACACTGCAACTTCCTAAGTCCTTTAGAGCATGTTCATTTCCAGTTGCTGCTAAGTAATTTTTTCTTTTATCTGTATATATATGTAGGGCTCATAAATACTTATCTATAAAACTCAAAATGCTTTATGCCTTTAAAAGAAATGACTAGTCTATTTTAATAAAATGCTGGAGTAGTCTAGCAAATATCTATTTCTTAAGGCACTTGAGAGAAACCTCACCAGGGATAGGAAAAAACCTTTCCCAAGATCAAAGACTTTGTGGGAAAGGAAAGAAAGCACAGGTGAATGGCAATGATTCCTTAGCCTTGGCCTACACCGCATTGCTTCCCTGTACGCTAAAAGCATCCATCATGATTTCTCCAAGGCTTTGAAAGCTTAATAAGCAATAGTTCACACATATTTTATGCCTATGGTGAATAAGTAGCTTATGTACATTGATGATTACAAATGTATCATTTCCAACTTCCATTTTGAGAGAAAAATATAACTTTTTCCCTTGCAATTTGAAGAGCTGTGTTGTATAGTGTTGTGTAGTGAATTACTATAAAAAGTTGAAGTACAAAATCATATCTCTTACTAATGCTTCCATGAACCATGCTGCTTCTCAGTGAGTGTTTGACATTTATATATCTACAGTATACAGATACTCTACAAGGCTAGACACTGGGGAGAAATATACCCAGCAGGTATTATACATATATTTCTATTCAGTTTATAAAGAGAAGGGACATAGTAATACTCTGCTTTGCTACAGTCATCCAAACAACCACATTTAAGTCAGTATTTTTCAGTATAATGGTTATTACTTGTATGTATTAGCCCTAACACTTTTGGTCAATTTATTTATATTGGAGAATTTAATAAATGGATCAGGGGACTAGAAATTATTATTCATTCAATTTTTGCTCAATACACAGACATTTGTAACCACCTCATGTACCAAACATATGAACCAGATCTAGGCACTGGATATTCTGCAAATCACATGCCTATGCTAACGTAGTTTACAGTCTTATTGAAAGAATAATTCATCACTTGTGTCTTGAGATTTTAAAAAATAACTGGGAAAATGGGAGGAAGATATTCACAAGGTTGAAAAGGAAAACAATTGGTGCTTCCCCCTGACTCATATACTCCTAAAGCAAAAATGCTCCTCCATGAAAAAAGAATAGAAGGATAATGATGATTGAAGTCTTATTCCAAAATCAAAATTGGGAATATATTTATGTGAAAAAATTTTAATCAAGTCAAATTTAGGGCTATTTCTTATTCTTCATGAAAATTTTGTACCATTGGCACATACACATATTATTCCATACATTGTTGGATAGCAATTTAATTTTTTTTAATTGGTCACCAACATATTCACATAATAATATAACTTGCAGCTTCTATTCTCTTGCAATCCAGAGCCTGTGTTTGCTAAGGCTGCGATCTGCTGGCATTGATCGCAGCTGTCATGCAAGGATATTTCACCAGGATTACCCCTGCCCCCACCAATCTTTTACTGCTTAGACCTTACAGATACCTGTTTTGGGACCCGTAGTGTATAGAAAACTACCAGCTATTTCCAGATGGTCTCTTTACCTTATTCTATCCAGTCAAAGAGTATATGTATTAAAATTTATTCAGATATCTTGGAATCCTAAAATAGCTACCAGTTATTGAGCATCATTTATGTCAGGAGTCAGCAAGTTTTATCTAAAAATGGAGAGAAAGTAAATATTTTAGACTTTCACAACCATGTGGCCTCTGTCACAAAAACTCAACTCTGCAAAAGTAAGCATAGAAAATGTGCGAAGGAATGAGCATGGCTGTATTCCAATAAAACTTTATCTATGAGTATTTGAATTTCATATAATTTTCACATTTCACAAAATCTCGTTGTTGTATTGCTTTCTTTTCAGCCATTTAAAGGTCTATAAACTAGTTTTAGTTAGAGGCCATACAAAACAGATTCGTAGGTTGGATTTGGCCTACAGGCCATAGTTTGCCAAACCCTGATCTATGTGCCAGTATTCTTATTTCCTTCCCTGACAATCTTAAGAAATAATCATTGTGGGAAGCAGATGTGGCTTATATGATTGGGCTTCCTTCTACCATATGGGAGGACCTAGGTTCAGTCCCCTGGGACTCCTGGTAAAGGCGTGCCTGCATGGCCAGCCAGTGCCCATGTGGCAAGCCAAGTGCCCACACAGCAAGACATGCCCATGCAGTGAGATGATGACGGAACAAAAAAGAGAGACAAAGGGGAGAGTTAAGGCAAGATGCAACAGAAACCAGGAACTGAGGTGGGGCCAGTGACAGGGAACCTCTCTCCACATTGGCGGTCCCCAGGATCGAATCCCAGTGAATCCTAGAGGAGAAAACGAGAAGAGAAGACAAAAAGAAATAGACACAGAAGATCACACAGCAAATGGACACAGATAGCAAAAAAACAGTGGGGGTGGGGGGGAGAAAAAAAGAAATAATCATTGTTGCATCATTTTACAGTGAGAATGTATAACTTATCTGATGCTGTGAATCCAGTCGATATTGAGCCACATCATTGAGTTGAAGAGAGAGAAAGAGAGAGAGACACCAGTTCTTATTTTTCCTCTTATTCAGAATACTGTGAATGTTTTTAAGGGTAAACTATGTAATCAATGAAATTAAGTATTGATTTAAAGAAAAGTTAAGTCTAAAAGTCTTCACCAAAAATGTCTGACTTTACTCTCTTTCATCCTTTGCCATTCAGGCAGTGTTCCAATATTTCTAATTGTTACCCAGAAGCACAAAAATAAAAAACTGTTTTAAACCAAGCATTTATTTATATTCCCTCTTGGCAAACTTGGCCATATTAGAATGTCTTGCTAAAGAGCTAGTCCAGGCATGTTGCCTGGTTTGGATTCCCTGAGGAATGACTTCTCCTTATTATTTCAGCCCAGTTGCAATGTGCTTGACTGTCCATTATTTACAGATGAAGGATTAAATCCTTCCACTATAGTAGTCTTAATCATGTAGCAAAACTTGTGAAAATTCTTCAATACTTAAATCTTTCAGTTTAACACACTTATGAACCTGTCTCACATGAAGCTCAGGAAATGGCAGTATTCAAAACCAGTGTTTTTCATTGTTGATGCAGCGATTTGACATTCAAAAAGAGCCATCAGCAATGTTCTAACCACGAGAACAATTATTTCTTATATTTCTTTGTCCACAATATTGCAGGAAAAGGATAAAAGATTGTGAGCCAACTATCTCCCTTATTACACCAGAACCAATATCAAGTAGCTACAGTTTAACAGAACAAAATATGGTTTTTTTTGAAGTTTTCTCTTTTATCATCAATCAAACTAGCTAGCTTGTTGATTTTCTATAGACGAATCAAAAGAAATGAATAGTGCTCTTCGGCAGTGCCCTTTCAGCTGCGCTGTTTTAACAGCTCCCGAGGGTGGGGGTTTCCCTTGGCCTTCCTCTCTGTAAATACACAATATCTGGTTTTCATGGAAGGCGAGAGCCTTTGCTAATTGTGAAATTGTCTGGATTAGCCAGGCTAAAAAAGGCAATGGCTCTGCCACAAATGATGTTATTTCTCTTTTAAAATAGTTCATCAAACGCTTCAGAAAGAATACTCAGATAGCATCTTAAACAGAGTAGCACTCCATCTGTGGATTCAGGTCATTCCTGGCTCAAAGAAGTAAATGGGAATGTTGCTTTCAATAAGAGTCTCGAAGCTTATTTTCACTAAAGCTTCTCAGACTTTTATTAAGTCAGGGTTTGAGCGATAGAAGGTGGGATTCAATTTAAAAAGAAGCAATGATTGGGCAGAATTGGTAGATCATTTCATAGAAAGTAATCTCTGTTGTTAGATATGACATTTATCCAGGTTGGTATAATCAGCTTGCTTTTCCTTTGGCACACCTAACATGATGGGGAGACCTGGAAAAGGGAACAATTGCTCTCAGCCTGTCCCTAAGATTTTCACTTCAAAAAGAAGCTTATAAATATTGGAACCGGAGAAGTCACTAACAGCTAAAGAATTTATAGTATCTGCCCTGACACATATGCACACACCTGAACAACAATTTGTAAAGAAGTAACAAGAATTAGTGAATAGTTAGTTCAAACATAAATGCGCATCCACACAAAGTTAAACATAAATTATTTTGCAACCAGGTGAGAAAACAACAAGGTATAGTGGTGAGAGCAGATGTGCATGGATTTCCAGAATGGATTTTTAATAAAAGTAAAATAAATGAAAGATGACAAAGTTCAGTATGTATGCTAGGATCCTGCTTTTATATGTATATTTCTTTTTATTTATATCCATATATATAACTACAATAAATATACAGTTATATTTAAGTATAATTATATTTTAATGATATAATTATGTGCTTAAATATATATTTAGTTGACATTGTAATTAACAGATTAATATCTATTTGATGGCATATAAATATTTCTTTTATTATCTTAATTGCATACTACAGAGTTTTTGCATGTAGTATAGATAAAGATATGTTCCAGGTGGTTATTCCTGAAGAATGGGAATGAGTGTGGGTGTGAGTTTATAGGGCTTTGCTTTGCTTGGGGAAGCCAGTTGGGATGGGATAGAGTGGATGGGAATGGGATGGGATGGGTTGTAAATGAGATGGGATGGGATGCGACAGTTGGAGACATTTACTTTTTACTCTCTCTCTTTGGGCTTGTTCATTGTTTGATAAATCACTTTAAAAGTTTTAAAATTTCAAATAAGAGTAATTGCACATGTGGTGTTCTTAAGAGAGGTCCTAGGAAGAAAGGAAATTCCACTTAAATTTAACTAGCCCTGGAGCATCAGCTGGAAAAAATGAAAGGAGACATTTGCCCATCTCCATGTAAACCCTAGAGAAATGCTTTTCATAGCTAGAAGACGGGTCCATCTTTAACCCATGGTTTGAGAAATGTGTTAAATAACAATTATGTATTTTTACTCTCCATAAATATTTTGAGAATGGTCTCCCTTATCTAACCATACTGCTCAAATACTCTTGGATATTTTGCATTCTAAAAATAAAATTTTAATTCCTAATGTATACGAGGATTTTCAGTGTCAGGAAAATATTCACCTTTCTTTGAGTTAAATAAAATGCCTGAGGTGTTTTGGTTTCCTATGATTTTATAGGGTTGGATAATTGTCTTCTCAAATGTCATGCATGTGGATGTATAAGGATATAAATTCATTCAAACCTGTAAAATTTGAAATTAAATATTAATGGCTTAAACAACAGTAATGGCAAATTCTGGCAAAAGCATCCTTGATTGTAGATTAAAATGCCATAACTTGACTCTAAATTATAAGTCATAATCTCCCATTCCTACGGCTATATTTGACTTAGAGAAACATTAAAGGGTCTCCTGGTAATTGTTGCTAAGTTGCTGAATCATACGTTTTCTCAGCTTGATAATTAAAAATATTTCAAATACCAAACTTGGTTTTGTAGATATTAAGTATTAAACCATTCAGTGATAACTAGACCTTGCTTAGCTATTTCCAAATTTTCTTCTACTTAGTCATTTTAGTTATGACTGTGAGGTGTAATTTATCAAAACCACAATGAGAGGTTATCAAACTCTCATTTCAGTAAAAGAAAGAGGAACATTACCCTCAAGAGATAAATCTTTCATTAAACTTTACAAAGACCTTAAGCAGTTTCTACCCCATTTATCATTTCTAGTCCTTTGGAATGTACCACTGTCTGTGTTTAGAAAGCAGCACAGGGCAGACAGCCAAAATCAGTGTGGATGGCTGATAGAATGGATGGAACCTGTTCTATTTTTTCATATATTCATTCACCTTAGAACATTATTTTAAAATTAGCTAGAGCTGGGACTAAATTTTGGTAGGCCCAAAATTTAAATAATAAATAATTGTAATGATGCTTTTGAAAGACGGTAAAAATTTCTGTATCACAAAAACATGTGTTTAAAGAGAAAGACCATATAATTTCCTTTATATTCTCATAAAAATGTATCCTGTTTGATGTTAGTGTTCTCGTAGCATGTAAAATACCAATTTGGTGTTTCTCTTTACTCTAAATATATAATTAGAGGCTTTTATGTTTATAGTCACTCTGTCTAATTTACTTTCTAAACATCATTCTTTGCCATCTAAAATGATCCTGTTCCCTATATTTATGTGCTTTTATAATCCTTCATTCCCTCTAGAATGTAAGTTCCCAGTGAGCAGGGACTTTTGCCTGCTTTATTCACTGCTATCTTCCAAGCACCTAACAGAATGCCTGATGAAGCGTAAACACTCAACATATATTTTCCAATATATGATCTGGACAAATCAATGAGAGTATAGATAAGGTAGTTTTGAATGCAATATACCAGAAGACCATAAACCTCAAAGCAGAAATAGTGCACACTTAAGTTTTTATAATTTTAGATTTAAGGGCCATAATCTGAAAGATGCCTTTTAAAGAGAAGTTGGATATTAAATGACAACTTAAGTGACATTTATTTATATTCATTTTACTCACTGAAATAGTTTATTGAGGTTTTTAAGGTAAATCCTGTATATTTCTGTTTTTACTGTTCATTCATTCATTAAACAAGTTTATTTAAAATCTATACTGTACTGCATTAGGCATTGGAGTCCTGGACTAAAAAAGCTAGAGTCCTTGTCTTTGCAGAGCTCATATTTTATAGGGAAGATGGAAAAGTAAATATATAGAAGTTCATACATGAGTGTGATAAAATGCTCTTACAATAGTAGATAATGTGTGTTGTAGGAGAACACAGGGGAACTATGGGTTGTAAGAGATAACTTCTGAGATGAAAAAAAACTTCAGCTGAAACAAGGATGAGTAAGGGTGATCCAGGTGAAGAGAATGGGGTAAAAAGACACCCAATCGAAAATATCATTTGCAAAATTCAGGCAGTAAATGACTGAGAGATGACAGTTATGTGGAAATTGCATGAGGTAAAGTGAGAGATGTAGTCTGGCGCATGGAAGACTTTGTATGCCCTGATTAGACATTTGAACTCTATACTGAGAATTACGTTGTGCCCTTGAAGCGTTAAAAAGAAAGTGGCATTTATTTTTAATTTGCTAATTCATTCAAAAAGTAATTATTAAACAAATGCTAGTCACTTACGCATGCTGGATATACACAAAATAACAATACCTCTGATACTAGAGAGATTTCCAGACTTGGAAGAATTGAATGTAGTTAAGTGTTGGTTGAACATAAAGTATAGTGGAGCAGAGTTCAGGCACAAAAGAGGTATATTCATAACAACACTTGCTTTGTGGAAATATCAAATTGAGGGCAAAATGGAGAGTGATTTGAAACCCTACACATTGCTTGAACTAAGGAAAGGATAGTAAGAAGTGGCCAATTGAGAGAATGTTTTTCTCTTTTGTATATATCTTGAGAGTCAGGTTGGATGGTATTGCTTCTCAGTCATTTAACAAATACAGGAGGGATGGTAAATATGAGTAAAAGGCAGAGGTGGAGGCAGGGAGATGTTTAAATTTGGGTAAGATTGAATTGAAGGTACCCATGAGATATCTGACTGGCGATGCCCACTAAAGCATTATAGACATGACTCTGGAGCTCAGGTAGTTCATCAGGTTGGATGTCTACTGTAAATCATTTACAAGAAGATGGTAAAATTATGTTGCCATAGTTTTCTAAAAGATCACATGCAGTAATCTTCATCACAAGGCTTTCAATCCATTTTTGCCTAACTCAGTGCAAAGACACTATTCTGAAACTTCTTTCATAGAGGACATCACATTGACTATTCCACCATCCCCATCACACACACACACTTCTAGAACTCAAAGATCTGAAGAAATCCACTGTCTTTTGCTCTCCATTTAAAATCCACTACTGAGTAATTATATAGGAAAGTCCTATTCACTTGTTCTCTTTTAGATGTTATCCCCAGAACCATTGACTCCCTTCTTTACACCACCATTCCCTAAAGCACTATTCTTATTATACTACCAATAACTTTTTTCATGTAAAGATTAAAAATATGTATATTTCTTCTACAGATGGCAGTCCTAGGTACCCATATGAAGTTTAAAAGTTGTTGAACCTTCAGGAATTTATACCATTCCTTGATTTATAGAAAATCTGCGTTAACACATTTAGCATAGAAGCTTGCATTTAGTGAAAATTAAGTAATTGATGAACTTAAGAAGAAGTATTTTGATCAGAACCAAGGTCTTTTGTCAATATGGACTCCCTAGTGGATCTAGTGCAGATGGAGACATTCTAGAATCAAAAACCCAAGACTTCCAGGTTGTGTGGCGTCAGACAATAGGGTCAAGTAAAGGAGCTAAGACACAGAAATCTTAATGCAATGAAGTATAATAGATACAGAGGCAAAATATGATGTACTCTTAAATATAAGAAGTAGAACCTAAAACACATTGGTGATAGACAGCAATCTTGTCAGACTGAAAAATTACAGATGTTTCCAGGTTTGAAACATCTATGCCCTGTTACCCTGTACAATCATGGAGAAAGATCACTTGGCCTTGTACTTGGGTGTTCCATTCCAGAGAGGTTTAACCTGATGTATATTTTTAACTTTTTATTTTGAAGTAATCTCAAACTTATAGGACAGTCGAAAAAATAATGCAAACCCCATACAGAGAACTCCAATATATATGCATCCTCCAGACACCCAGACCCACCAATTTTAACATTTTGCCACATTTTGGTATCATTTTATCTATCCATCAGTCCATTTATCTATTTATCTACCCATCCATGTGTGTTATCAATCTATTGTCTGAACATTTGTGTGCAACTTTCATACATTATTCTCTTTAGTACTGCCATGCACATTTCCTAAGAACAAGAATATTCACTCATATAAACACCTTAGGTGCCGTTATCAAGTTCAATAAATTTGACAATGATATAAAGCTTACAGTCCATATCCCAATGTTTTCTTATACCCCAATAATATCCTTTTGCGCCTTTTCTCCTTACTTATTAGATCCTATCTAGGATTATATGTTGCATTTCATTTTTATTGAGTCTTTAGTTGATCTTTCTTTGTTGTTGTTGTTTTAAATTGGGAAAACATGTATAAAACATCAATTTTCCCATCTCAAACATTGCCAAGCATTCCATTAAGTTGGATTAAGCAAATTCACAATGTTGTGGCACCTTTACCACCATCCATTACTAAAACTTTGTTATCTCCCAAGAAAAAACCCTACACCCCCATTTTGCATTAATTGTCCATATGGTCTGCCATTTGGCTCCGGCAAATTGTATTCTACTTTCTGTCTCAATGATTTTGCATATCCCCTAATATTTTCTTTGTGGCTACAATAAAGCTTAAATTTAACATCCTAAATCTGTAACAAACTTGTTTGCTTTGATACCAACTTAATTTCAATAATATACATGAACTATTTTCCCATAACCCCTTTTCCCTTTTTTTCTTTTTTCATTTTTAAAATTAAAGCAGTTATACATTTGTTTACAGAAAAATCATGTAGAAAGTACAGAATTCCCATATCCTGACAAAATTTTCCATATTATTAACACTTTGCATTGGTGTGGTTTCTTTGTTAGAATTGATGAAGTAATAGTATTATAATTATGCTATTAACTATAGTCCATAGTTTACACTAAGGTTTACTCTTTGTGTTATACAGTTACATGCTTTTTGTTGTTGTTATCATCCACAGTTTATTTATTTTTACCTTCGTTTTTAACTCTATCTTTAAAGAAGTTGTTAGATTACAGAAAAATTATGTCAAAAATATAGGAGAGTCCCTACCTACTCCACCTCTCATATTTTCTTCCATTAATAACATCTTATATGAGTGTGGTACATTTGTTACAATTGGTGACCAAATATTGAAGCATTGCTACTAATCATAGTCTATAGTTTACATTATGGTTTACACTTTGCACCATACAATTTTATAGGTTTTGACAAAATGTATAATGGGCTGGATCCATCATTGCAAAATCATGCAGAACAAAATTCCACCACCTAAAAATGCCATATGTTCCACCTATTCTTCTATCCCCCTCCCCTCAGAACCTCTGAGTAACTACTCTCTTTATATCAATGTTACAAGTTCTTTCATTACTACAGTCTCTCTACATCAATGTTACAAGTTCTTCCATTACTACAATAATAATGTCTGCTTTGATCCATGGCTTCATTCCCCCATTATGTTTGTTTATCCCTCAATCTTGAGGATTTTGGGGGTGTTTATGCCTGCTCTCCTTCAGATTGAGAGTGGTGTGACCCTATCTTTATGTAGTTCTTGTCACAAATAACATATTTATACATTTTCAGTCTAAAACCACTGATTTATCATGATATTTTATGCATTTGTCTTTTCAATCCTGTAGGAAGTAAAAAGTGGAGTTACAAGTGGAAAACTCTCTTTAGCATCTCTTATAGGGTGGTCTAGTGGTGATGAACTCCCTCAATTTTATATGTTTATCTGAGAATGTCTTAATGTCACTCTCATTTTTGAAAGACAGTTTTATCATATGTAGAACTCATGGTTGATAAATTTTGCTTTCACCACTTTAAATATGTCATCCTAGGTCCTTCTTGCATCTATGGCTCCCACTGAGAAATCAGCACTTACTCTTATTACTGCTCCCTTATACATGACATATTGCTTCTCTCTTGTTTTCAGAATTCTCTTATCTTCACCATTTGAGAGTTTGATTATAATACATCACTATGTAGCTCTATTTGGGTTTATCTTGGAATTTAGACTCTGAGGTCTTAAGCTTGTATCCAGCTAGTGTTATGTTAGAACTTCCCTTGAATGCCAGGACCTAACACAGGCAAAAGAGGCTTGTTCAGTCCATTTGTCCTTTCTGTTATTGGTTTCCATCCCTGTTCTTTCACATAATCTTGCTTGAGCAGGCCAGTTAAATATCCATGGTAAAGAGGGAGATTGATCATCATGGCCTAACCCTACAACAGCTTGAAAAGCAAAAGAATTGTAACATTCCCCCAGAGAGATCCCAGAATTATAAAGGCTTTGTGAATTGGTTACTTTTCTTTTGAGAAGAAAAAAGGAAATGTCTTATTTTTTTTCCTGCTAAGTCTGTTCCAGTAAGGGAACAAATCACAGAGTTATTTCTATTTCTACATTAAATTATTAATATGGCTCCCTATCGTATGACAATGTTAATTAATCTTTGCTTATCTAGTGAACTATAACTATCTAAGAGCAATGATTATTGAATTAAAACACCCTCAGTGTTTGTGCTCTGATTCCCTTTTATCCCCTTTGTCAACTATCAGTCATAGAGCATATCAATTTTCCCCATTATTCCGGTCATAGCTTCACAGTCTCAAGATAGCCCTGAGGTCACCATAATCATTCAACTGAAGTAGCCCAGGAGATATAATTCATTTTTTCACCCTGAACAAATGAAAATACCAAATGAGATATTCTCTAACTTGGCCATCACATTCTGTTCAACATTATAAACACTTAGCTCTTGTTTAATACATCACATTGAAGTGAAACAAAGGAAACTCAATAAAATTGTAGAAACCTCATAATTTCAAAAGAAAGTAGATATTCAGTGTTCACATACATTTTAAAATCTAATAATAAGAAACTTGTCCAGTTTGAATAAAATCATCACTTGCAATGGTATTCTTAAATTTTGTTGCAACTATTTCATATTCCACCTGAACCCAAGGAAAATAGATCAAATCAGCTATATAACTTAGTATGGTTAGGTGTGCAGCTGTGTAACAAAATAAGACATGTACTTACAAGTTTTAGAAAATCCTAGAAGATATGGGTACATATCTTAATGCTAGGGAACAGCAACTATGGGGTGGAATTTACTTGAATGGATTAAAAATCGTAGTTTTATAGAGCTAGGTACGATTCCCCATGTATTCTTCTTTTGGTATTGAACATTTTGAGTAAAGGTATAATAACACTGTAGAAAGTAAAATATTTTCAGCATTAAAAAATAATTCTAACCCAAAATAATGCTAGACTGGCCTACTTCAGAATGATCTAACCTTTTAAAAGGTTTATTCTGTGGCATTGCTGTTTATAATGTTTTGTGTACCACCCTTCTACCTTGCTTTCTTTACATAAAATATTTATTAATTTTGTATTTTAATATTTACTATTTATTGTTTTATTAAATTTTTATTTGATATACATATTTTTATTTTTTTATTAACAGCCTCTGTTTATTCAGCATATTTTTTTGAGCCAGGTAATGTGTTGAACACTTTACATGGATATTTTTCTTTCAGTTTTTTGTTAATTCATATATTAAATCAAGATATTTGTTGAGTGTCATCCTTCCCTACACTTGTGATACAAAGGAAATTAAGGTAGTATAAGATATCTGCACTTATACCACTTATATTCTAGCTGGACAATAAAAATACATAGTAGAATAATCTCTCCAAAGTGCTATGAAGGAAATGAGTAGTACAATTTAAGTGTAGCTGGGTGGGTATGGCCCAGATGGTCAGAAAAATCCTCTCTGGAAGGAGATATATTTTCTGGAAGCTGAAGGGTAGTTGAAACGATGTGATGAACAAGGAGAAAGGAAAGAATTTAAACAGAGTGGGCAGAAGCAGAAAATGAGCTTAGAGATCCTAAGCAGTAGAAATTAGAAGAGTGTGATAAAATGTGTCAAAAGATGGAAATATGGAATGAGGTGAAGTTTGAGATGTACAGAGGAGCAAAAAGAGCTGATGCCATGCAGCCCATGGTTAAATGCTTCTATTTCAATCTTTTTGCAATATGGAGCCATTTGAAAGAAAGTCATATGATTAGAGTTTCATTTTTCAAAGATCATTTGAGAGAGTAAGGGTGAAAGGGAGATTAAATAGGAGGCTATGGCTATTGTCTTGAGCTTAACTGATAATTTGAACTAGTAATTGGAATAGAGGTGGTGAGAAATGATTGCATTTTGGGTATATTTTAAAAGTAGAGCCAATAATATTTGAGAGTGTTGGAGGTAAAGAAAGACAACAGAGCCTATAGGATTTGAATATGAGAGGTAGAAGAAATCAATGACAATAACAACAAAGATTTTGGCTTAATTATTTGAAGGAATAGAGGTTTCTTTTCCTGAGATGGGAAAGGGAAGAGGAGAAATAAATTTGGAGAGAAAGTTAAGAGAGTATTTTTAGACATTTAAACTTTGATATGTCAACTATGTTCTTGTGAATATGAGCCCGGAGTTGAAGGGAAAGTTTAGGGATGGACATATAAATTTAAGTATATCAGTTTATTATGATCACTTAAAACTGTGGTGCTAGATGAGATCACCTAGCAAGCAGAGAAATAAATGAGAAGAAGCCAGAGAACTTGCTAGTTGATGATATCCAGTAAAGGATACAAAAAAAGAATCAGGCAGATAAGAAGGAAAATAACCAATAGAAAGTGGGATCTCCAAATGCAAGCGAAGGGGATTGATCCCTGTCAAATTCTGCTAAGTGATAGAGTAAGAGTAGGCCTAAATAACTGTTGGATTGAAAACTTACCAGCCTGGGCAACCTCTAAAAGAGCAGTTTCAGTGCAATGGTAGGGATAAAAACCTGCTGATTAAACAGAATTATCACACAAGCCTGCAATTCCAGTCCTAGTTATATACTCAAAAGATTCATTGCAGCGTTGTTGACAATTGCCAAAAGGTGGAAATAATCCAAGTATCCAAGTGTCCATTAACATTTGAATGGATAAACAAAATCTGTGCGTGTGTGTGTGTGTGTATATATTAGAATATTATTTAACCATGAAAGGAATAAAGTGCTGATACATGTTACAACATGAATGGACCTTAAAGACACAAAAGGACAAATAATGTGTGGTTTCACTTTTATGAAATATCAAGAATAAGAAAATTCATGAAGACAGAAAGTAGGTTAGAGAATACCAGAAATTGTGGGAGGGGGAGTTGAGAAGTTAATGCTTAAGGGGTACTAAATATTTTATTTGGCGTGATAAAAAAGTTTTGGTAATGGGTGGTGGTGATTGCAGCACATTTTAAATGTAATTAATGTCATGGAGTAGATACTTAAAATCATTAAAATGGCACATTTTAGGTTATATATATACACACACACATATATATACATATATATGTTACCAAATTTTTTAAAAAGATGAACAATGCAAATAAATGTTTTAAAACCTGCTGGAATAAGCTTCAGGCAGACAATGTGAATAGAATTGAAACTGTAGGCTATGACAATTATTTTTCATTGTTTCTGCTGTGAAGGAGAGCACTTGACTTGGTGCTTAAGCTGGAGAGAATCATGGAGCAAGGATGGTCTTTGCTTTTAATATGCAAGTAATTATAGCATATCTAAATACTATTATGAATGATTTTGCAGAACCAGGGTTGGAAAACTTTTGCTGTAAAGAGCAAGATAGTAAACAGTTTTGGCTTTGCAGGTCCTATGGTCTCTGCAAGTATTCATCTCCACTACTGTAGTGAGAAAACAACCACTGACTATATGTAAACAAATGAGCATGGCTGTGTACTGATACGACTTTGCTGATGAACACTGATCTTTGAATTTCATAAAATATATGTGTGATGACATTATTCTTTTGATTTTTTTCAACCACTTAAAAATATAAAAAGCTTTCTTAACTCTGGTATCCAGCCCGATTGTGCCTGTGAGCCATAGTTTGCTTATATCTGTTGTAGAACACAAAGATGCTGCCAAAAGGGAGGGAGGAAAATTTCAAGCACTAAATATTTTCATGGGGATGAGGGCGGGGAATCTAGAGAATAGGTGCTTCTGTCATAACAAGGGAGAAGGAGAAAGTTGAGTATAAGGATATAGATGCAGCCTTATTAGTATTATAGATTGGATGGTGGTGTGGCATAGAAGTATCTTTCTGATCTTTTATTTTCTTTTTTTTTTAAGATTTATTTTTATTTATTTCTCTCCTCTTCCCCCTCTCCCCTCAGTTGTCTGTTCTCTGTATCCATTTGCTACATGTTGTTCTTTGTCTGCTTCTGTTGTCAGAGGCACGGAATCTGTGTCTCTTTTTGTTGCGTCATCTTGCTGTGTCAGTTCTCCGTGTGTGCGGCACCATTCCTGGGCTGGCTGAACTTTTTTTCATGCTGGGTGGCTCTCCTTACGGGGCGGGCACACTCCTTGCACATGGGGATCCCCTACGCGGGGGACACCCCTGTGTGGCACGGCACTCCTTACGCGCATCAGCACTGTGCATGGGCCAGCTCCACATGGGTAAGGAGGCCCAGGGTTTGAACCACAGACCTCCCATCTGGTAGATAGACACCCTATCCATTGGGCCAAGTCTGCTTCCCTCTTTTATTTTCTTAGAGAAACATTTAGGCAATGCCTTCTGCTGAGGGACACAAGCAGGTAAGAGATATTGAAAGTTTGAGGAGAGACTAAAAGGTTTTTAATAGGAGTCTTGTAGAATGAGAAAGAGAATTGACTAGGGAAATGGAGTAAGATTGCTAGGCAATCACTTAGGGCCCTTACGAGTCATGAATTTAAAGGGAGATCTGTCAGCCAGCCTGAATATCTATCTTTCTTCAGGAGTGTTCAGCTGCTTGAGGATAAACCCTGAATATGCAAAGTCTTGGATGTAACCAAATTTGGTGTTTTGCCAGACAAGATGACAGGAGAGAAGGCAAGAAAGTTGAGAGTATTTGCAAGGGAGTTATTATGGTGATTGACCATGTAATTTGAGCTGGATAAGAGAAGTCAAGGCATGATAGGGTGATGGAAAGTGACAAGGAGGCAAGGTCAGTGAATTGGAAGTACAGCGAGAAGGAAGAATCTTTGGAGATAGGAAAATAGCGGGACTAACATGGAAATATAAGGGGTGGTTTTGGAGAGTACACAGTTTGAAATGCGGATATGAATGCGGTGCATTTACTGTTAATGCTAAGATCAAAGATATGACTGTGGGAGTGGGTGGCTGAAGTGTAGAGGAAAGGATCATGGGAGCTGATGAAGCCAAGAAATAAAGACTGTAGAGACACTGATACATTGGAAATCTCACCTTTGAAAATCCTGAAATCACTGAGAAGTATGGCAAAAAGGGAATGGTGAAACTTGGGAGAGATATAAGCCTTGAAGGATTTGTCAGTTGTCAATTTAAATGCATCTGGTAAGTGGCAGAGCCAGGTGGTGAATACAGGTTTCCAAAAACAATGCCTTTCTTTACCATTATAATATGTAGTCCCCACAGAATGCTATGTCTTTAGTATATATTTACAATAAAATAAAGAATATATATATATATGTAATAACAAACACTAGAATATTTCCATTTAATCTACCTACTTCAATTTAGTTGAACATACTGTTCCTCTCACTCAGAATAGCCACCGTCCTTCTTGGCCATACCACCTGCCTCATGTATTTCTTCTGAGGATCATGTTTTATCTTCTCGGAGCCCTGAAACTGCTTTAGTCTTCTCTTCCTCCTTTATCAGAGTGCCTTTCTTTTTCCTCCTTCTCCTGCTTAACTCCTACTGCATCAAAATCTAAGGTTTTTTAATTGTTTCCAAACATTCTTGTAAGTTATGCTTGTCTTTTCCAACTATCTTACAAGTTCCTTGAGGCAAAAAAAAAAAAAAGGTTTTTGTTGTTGTTGTTTTGTTTTCTTTTGTTTTGTTTTACTTTCCATGTCTTACTCCAAAACCACTAGGTACTAATTTCATAGGCAGAAGTAGAACTTTTTGATTGATTAAGCTTGTCATCAAGAAATATCAGAGTGGAAGTTTTTCAATTATTCCTTATATTCACTAAACTATAGCTGAGACCTAAAAATCTGTTAAATCAATAAATAATAATTTTTTAAATGGCATAAAACATGGACAATATTAAAAAGCCTCCAAAGCAGACATTTGGTATTTGGGAAAAATGAACTTAATCATAATTCTATTTGAATTCATATTGAACGCACTATTGTATTAGTAGAAAAGTGTTCATCCTGACATCTTTTTATTATTTAAGGGGAATTCTTAAAGGCCAAAAAACTCATGAAATTCAATAATTAAAGTCAAGTAAATGTTCTACCTTGTTATTAAGGTAATTGGGAATTGAAGGCAATTTTGTGAAATGGAACACTGGAGAAACATTTTCAGAAGGAGAATGCAGAAATGAAGATAGAATGACAAAAGACAAGAACTCTTCTCAAATGGCTTATTTCTGAAAGTTTTTTTAAAGTACTAAAACATCTAGATTACTTCTTTGCTCTTGGCCTGTATTGTGTTTCATGTTATCTCTGGTGAGTACTGCAGAAGGTAGTTGAGTCAAGTAAAGTTGAAAAACAAAGAAAATTCTATCTTCATGTCCAATATAGACCAGTCGTTAGCTCCTGGTCTTTCTTCAGAGAATGTCAGATAAATGATGAAGTATTAAATGAACCTTCATTCCTTTCTTTCCATAGGGAAGGTCTCAATTTGTAGTTACATGATTAATTGACCCTGTCATAAGTTATATGGAATTGAATTTCTTTTTCAGATTTTACTTTTTCCCTTCATTTAATAGTCTGATTTCTTTTAATGGCTATAATGTATTCTGGCAAAATCCATTTAATTTTGCATTATCTATATTGAATGCCTCTAATAAAATTATTAATCAAAAAAGCATGGGAAAATATCCTGAAAATGATAAATGCAGCTTAGTGTTTGCTTTATGAATCAGGCCCATTTTAATAATTTTGCAAATTTATATGGTTTTGATAAGAAAACAGAGAGTAGGATGTTCTTCACTAAAATCACAGTAGCCAAAATGATTATGAGACTAGTGATATATTTCTTTCCATTTTAATCTATTCTATTCTTATTTGTGGATGTAATAAATTAACATTGATGAAGATGTTAACCTAGAAGTTGCTTGAAGACAGTGGCCCCTTTATTCAAATACAGGTAGTTAAATGTTAAAAAATACTTTCTTTAATGGGAGGAATTTTACTTTATACTTTTCATTGGTTCAGAACTGATAGTTTGTATATACCTTGTTTGTTCTCTTTGTTTCTGTTTAGGTTGACCTAGATATCCTGTGGCAAAATAATAACAAAACCAACAGCGACATCAAGCAATTACACAGCACTTAGATGTGCCAGGTCCAGTTGCAAGAGCTTTACAGCTAATGAATATTCACTCTTAAACAAAATACTTTCACTGGAACTGTGAAATGCTGTTAATATGAAGACAAAACCAGTGTTCTTCTTTGTTTTTCTGTCTTCATGTTCAATATAGACCAGTCCTTATACCATTTCATATTGAGGTTCTAAAAGTGTCAAGTCTTCTTATCTGCAAGGCCATCATGCAACATCTAACACAGCGGATTATAGTCAGTGCAATGACATTTTCTTATTGCCTGTGATATTTTCATCCTTCTATCTCAATATACATTTTAATTACAGGTGAAACTGTTTATAGTGACTACCATACATTTGGGGGTGTTAGATTCAAAAGACCTTCAGTGGTCAAGAGTATTTTATTTAGTATCCATGCAATACACATGGCATTTTTATTTAGGGTTAGGAAAACCATAAAGTTCATATAGCTCAAGCACCTAATTAGTTCTAGGACACCTCCTCCTTCAGCTCCCTTTTTTGCAGTTGTATTCCTCATGTTTAGCATTTTATGCAAGATGTTAAATAGTGGACCTTCAGTAAACATTTGTTAAATGAGGAAATGAATAACGGTAGTGGTTATTCATAGCACTTATTTTCTATAATGATAGACAACTCATACCTTTCAAAGGAAATGTATTTTAGCACAGAGAGAGAGAGATCTTCATAAGAGAGAAGAAAACAGCATCATGATGTGTAGCTCTAACTACTTTTTCTAGATTCTGCTCCCATTAGCTCCTTTTCTTCCTTTTAAAAATTTTATAGGATAAAGAAAAAATAATCAGTAAAGCATTTCCAAATTTGGTTTTGGCATCAGTAAAAAAAAGATGCCTACATTTTACCTTAATTCTGTTTTTAATTTGATATTTGGTGTAAGATAGACAGGATCATAAACAATCAGGATCAGGAATAAAGTATGTCAACCTACCCTGAATTCATGTTTCTTAGATTTAATGTTTGCAAAAAAAAAAAAAAAAAAAGCAAAGTTTATTAGTGAATGAATGCCTCTTTTCTTTTTTGGGGAAGCAAAAGTAATTTTCATCGTTGTACATGGAATTTGACAAATTTTCCTGATAATCATGACCAATATTGGAATAAATATTTTGCTCCTGCAAAAAACAAAGGGGGGACATAATGTATCCACCTGCTTTTTTGGCAATCTGAAGGAGTTCTTTCTAGGCATATCATTCAAGTAGATTTCTTTTTCTCAATTTTCAGGATTTTACCTTTTTTTCTGAGAAAAAGTGGTAGCCAAATAAAATGTCCAGTTCATACAGAAAGTACCATCATACACTACAAAAATAAGTGTTCAGTAGCAAACACTAGAAGTAGTATAAATCTTATAAGAATTATTCCCCTTCTATATTCTTTCTTTTCCAGAGCTATCCTTTTGTGTTTGGGGAATTTTTGTTTTCTTTGTATTATTGTTGTTTGATTTTTTTAGAAACTTGGTAAATTTTTTCATCATTTAACAAATATTTTTCTTGAAGTAATTTATATGGATTGTAGTTAATGTTCTTGAGAAAGACAACACTACCTATATCTTAGACATACCATTCAATGAAATTGTTTTGATTAATTCAGTCAAGCAACCAGCTAATTTGGTGAAATGTTAATTGAACAATTTGTTCCTGATGACTATGTAGATCTCAAAATCCAATCCTATATTTTAATCCCACAAGATTTTATTCTCATTTACAACTGCTCCTCAGTGATGACCCTTGAGCAAATCACTGTCAGTTCAACAAACTTCAGCTGTCATACCAGATGCTATGCTGAACTGTAGAGAAACAATCATGTTTTTCATTGCTAGTAAGGGAGTTTAAGGGCAAATTTTCATTATTCTCTCTGCCCATTAGTCCAAGTGTCTCAAACTCCCATTTCTTCCAAGTCATTCAGATAAGCGTAATGGCTGAAGCGAACCTCATGCCATAGGAGGTGGTGGGGATTCTGGCCACATGAAAGTGCACCACCTAGCTAAAGGTACAGAAGTTATTCAAATCTAAGGTCTCGGTTCCTGGAGGGACTGCTGCGCTGGACTTTCCAAGAGAAATTGGAATTGAGAAACTTTATGCTAATCATAAGCATTGGCAACTTGATTTTTAAACATCTGCAACTAGTTCTAAAATTACCAAAATATTGTTCCAACCAAAGAATATATTGCTGGGATCAAACATGGCCAGGAGCTCTCAGTTTATTGCCTCTCAAAGTCAGTCTATTGAAAAAGAAGAGTCAATGGAATTTGTTCCATTGTCTTGCTTTGAGTGACTCCCTCAGAGGAATGACTCTTCCTGAATCTGCATCTTTTTTTCTTGGTTCTGTGCATAACTCCCAGTGCCTGTTACTGTGGTACATTGGATTATGTGCCTCAGTTCAGACAAATTCTTAATTTTAATCTGCATTCCTGTGGTTGTGAATCCATTGTAAATAGGTTCTCTTGATGTTGTAATTTTTAGTTAAGGTATGACCCAATTGAATAAGGTTGGATTTCAACAAAGATTACTGGAGTCCTTTGTAAACAGAAGAAATTCACACAAAGTCAGAGAAAGTCACAGGGAGGAGCCAGGAGCTTGGATGCTGGAAGAGAATTTCTGCCCTTGCTCCCCCACCCTTTTTTTCCCAGTCAACCAGCTTCTCCTGGGGATTACAATTTTACCTTCATCAAAGCTTCCAGCCTATTGCCTGCCCTACAGAGTTTGGACATGCCAGATTTCAGCACCTTTTTTGAAGTTTCTGGCTTGTCCTGGGCAGTATAGAATTCAGACTTGCCAGTCTCCATGGTCACATGAGCTAATTTCTATAATAAAACTCTTGGGGAGAAAAAGTGTGTGTATATATATATACCATCAATTTTGTTTCTTGGAGAACCCTCACTAATACAGCTACAAATTATGGTTTTATACTCCAGTTGAATTCACAAGTCTAGACTCTTTAAATATGTAAGCAACAAATGTCTGATGTGATGTAAAAATTTTAGACCAAATATTGGCTCTATTGACAGTACTTCAAGAGTTTGAAGTCAATTTCTTGTACCTGTCTAATAGTTAAGTTCCTGAGTTTAACGACTTTCAACAGCAAGTTTTATACTGCCCTTGAAAATACACACACAGAGTAGTTTAACTTCTCCTTCCTATGGAGCTTAAATAAAACGTATTGTTTAATGAATTGCTTAAATAAATTTTCAAGATACTCTCATTGTCAAATCAATTCCTCATCTCACTTAAGTGATAGATGTTCAAATTTTCAGTTGTTCATTTCATTCTAGAGTGCCAAGAAAGCTCAATTTTAATTTTGTGAAATGAAGAAATAGGAATATCATAAAATCATACAATATTTAACCAACAATGGAGTGCATATTCAAATGACCACAAGAAATAAAGTTTCAGGAGAGATTTATTTCCATCTGACAGGGTGAATTCCATAAAATAGTAGAATCATATTCTTCTCATCCTAACATCGAAGACTGAGGTTGACCATAATTAAACTGATTGAACATTGAGTATGTGTTATATAATTCAATTAGTGCAAAAATAAGAGATTTCCAGTTGCTTTCATTTGTTTTCTTCTAGAATATGTTGATCTGGAATTTAATTATAATTACAATTCCACATTGATTTTACTGTGTGTTTGAAATTACTCTTCAAAATAGCGGAGTGTTCTTAGCTGTCAAGCTGAAAAGCCAGCATGAAAAAGATATTGCAATTCTCTTTTATGGCACAGACTCTGCAAGCTGATGTTCTCCTTTTTTAGCATGCCTGGACACATATTTAATGACTGAGTCCACACACTCTGAAGTCAGAGAACCTGCACGCAAATATCTAATAACTTAGCTTTCTTAAACTTCAGGTTCCCATCTTTAAAAATAGGATAACAACTACTTCCTTGGAGGGTTGTTAAATGAGATAATATATGTAAAGTGCTAAGCACGGTACCTAGCACATAATAAATGTACAATAAATATCATATATCTATCTGTTAAACCATCATCATCACAATCATTATCATTTGTATGCCTGAAGAGGTAGAACTGAGATTCCCATGAAGAAGATTATTCTTAACGTATTAGGTTGTTTCGTTTCTTTTCGCCATTACCTCAACTTGCCTCCATTATTTGACATTTCTTACATAAATATTTTATTCAATATTTTTCAATTAGAAAAGACAGCTACATATCTTACTATTAGTCTGCCAAAGGGGTTCTGATACAAAATACTAGAAATCTTTTGGCTTTTATAAAGGGTATTTATTTGGGGTAAAAGCTTACAGTTACAAGGTCTAAAGAGTCCAATTCAAGGTTGCTCTCTCGCCAACGTAACTTGCCATTGTTGAAGCAGATGGCAGTCAATCTCTGCCTGGTTTCTCAGAGATTCCTATATCAGTCTCTGGTATAGGGCTAGTACGTTTCTGGGCCTTCTCAGCTGCTCAGCTGCTCCGTGTTCTTCAGCTGCAAGCTGTCCGGGAAATGGCTTATGTCTCCCTGGGGCTCAGGATCAAACATGACAGAGTTCGCTCCTCTTCCATGTGTCTTCTCAAGTGAATGTCTATTTATATAGGCTCACCAAGGGGACGGGGTCTCAACCTGAGTCATGCCTTACCTACGTGGTCACATCAAAAGCTCTAAATAGATTTTATCAAACAAACTTGAATCCTTTGAATTTAATACAATCAAAGGGTATCATACCCAGAGGAATAGATTAGTTTCCAAGCATAATATTTCTCTTTTTGGGATTCATAAATAAATTCAAACTGCCACACTTTAATTAAACCAATAAAATATTTCCAAATCAATTGGAATTTGAACTTTGCTCTTCCAGAAAATAATTTTTTTAGAAAGATTAAACTGTGTTTTGAAGATCTTATTTAAAGAATGTGTGCTTTGGTTGATATGGAATCATTGTAACTGATTCATTTCGATCTAAAAATATTTATTGTATGCACATTATACATAAGTATTATGCTTTCTATAGGATAAAAATAGGGAGCTCTGATAGCTCTAGTCCCAGAGAGATCTTTTAAATGTCCTGAATTTCCAAATTTAATAGATAAAGGGACATATTTCTGAAAACAAACAGACCAAGTTTTCTACCTCTTGACTCTGAATTTTACCTCAATTAAAATATGATGTACTCTTGCTAACTTCTGAATAAATCATAGTTATTTAGTAACTCAAGTAAGTTCAATAATTATTGAGAACTTACTATGTGCCAAGAAATGTGCAAGGCATGGCAGATAAAAGGTAATTAGACAAGTCCTTGATCTTATGGAACTTATAGTCTGGCTGGGAAGACAGATTTATAATTTCAATGTAATTATTGCTTTCTCTTATAGAGAGATATGCAGAGATTAAAATAAGTGGAGCACTTAGTCTTGTGCAAGTAAAGAAGGAGTTCTTGGAGGCAGGTGAAATCTGAGCTGTATCTTGAACAACAATGAAACGTGAAAGAAAAGTGGGAGAAAAAGGCCTTTTGTAGGCAGAGGGATTAACCTAAACAATAACTTAGTGGTAGGGAATGGCTTGATGTATCAGGTATCAGGATCACCATCATCTTCTTCATCAGCAGCAGCATTATTGCTTAGCCACCATATATTGAAAGACATCAATTTACAGCAGCACTTTACAAAAGCAATCTCATATAATTCACATACTAAGCCATAGATATGAGATAACAGGCTTAGAAAGTTCATGAACTTACCCAACTTCACAATATTGATGTGTGGTACCATGCTATACAAGTGCAAAGCCAGCTCCACCAAAAACATATACTTCCCACCTTTCTACTTTTCACAGTGTCATTGTTGTTCTATATTATGGTTCATTTTTTTAGTTACTATAATTCTTTATTACAAAAGTTGTAGGTTTACAGAAAACTCAAGCAGAAAATACAGAGTTCCCATATAGTGCCTTCCCCCCATACCTAGAACATGCATTAGGGTGGTACTTTTGTTACAACTGATGAAAAAATATTATTATAACTGCACTATGAACTATACTCCATAGTTTACTGTTCACTCTCTCTGAGCACCATGGTTCCATGGTTCTTAACTATTTCAGAGTCATGATATTCTTTTATTATCTCTCCAGAAAATTGCTCAAAATGCATGTTTATTTTATATTGTCAAGGAGTTGTATCCTGTTATACCATAAAGTATGATGTAGGAAATAATGAGAGAAAGAGGTGAAACCACTTTAAATTGTGGCTGATTAAATGTTTGAAAGTAAGTGAACCAGGGGAGAAGTCTTGATTATGTCAAGGTTTTGAGTTAGGGTCACTAGATGAAATATCTGAGTTTGGGAATACAGAAAAAGGTTACTGGGGCAGGGTGATTACATGTTCACTGATTGAGAATGGACTGGATCACGTGAAAAAAAAAGCAAACAAAGAGAGGCCAAAAAATAGGGGAAACTGTGGTTACAACTGTTAGGAATCAGTTAATACCTTTTATTTATTTTTAGTTCTCCTTTTACTGTTAAAAATATTCCCATTGAACAATTAAGTTTATCATCTCCCTACCAATCAAACAGACCTGGAGACACCCTATTTTTTTTTTTTAATTTTTGTTTTCTTTCTTTATAGAGACACTCTATTTTTAAGTAGTAGGTGTAGATGGAATAGAACATGAAGGATTTGAAGAAAAAGTATTCAGATAAATAGGAGATAAAACAACACAGGTAGTCCTTCATCTCCAAAGGTAATTGGTCCCAGGAAAAGTGTCCTTAAAGTGGATTTACTTAAAGTAGAGATGTGTATTTCTAAGAATATTATGAAAAAGTGTTATTAGAATGTTAGCTTGAAAACAAGCTAATAATATGAAAATGTTTCTTTGATTATATATCTAACAATGTTGGTTAAAATGGCATCTAAAGGCTGATATCTGTAATAAATAATATCTGAGCTATATTTATTTTTTCCTTGAATATTTTTTATAGAAAACTTTCTTTGGCTATAAAAGAACATTCTTCATTTCACTTGATTTTCACAGTAAATGTATAGAACATCACATTTTCAAAAATATTCAAGGATATCCTTAGTTTTCCCGGGGCCACCCTGAATCTTTTTTATATTTAAATTTTTTATTTTTGAAATGATGATTGTGTCACCATCCTTGGCCCTAACTACTTATTTAATCACTAACTGTTTTGCCTCTGTTAAAATCCTATTTATAAATGGCTTTAAGCTTAAAGAAATTCTCCAATATTATTTTCTTTGATTTCATGAAATCCTGCATTGGTTACAAATTTTGCAATTTCACCTTAAAATTGCTTTGCCTTGTATTTACTTTGAAAAGGTGTTTCAGTAAAGATCAAAACTAGTGTCAAGTGGGAAGAATGTTTAAATGGAGAATAATTTTACGTAATCAGTTAGTTGATAAACATCCTTGCCTTTTAGTAATGGCAACCTCATAATTGTGAAGATTTCCATATTGACCTATCAGAGAAATGACCATTCGATATAGTTTTTTTTTCAATTTATTTAGGGCAAGTATGTGTTTAGATTATTGAAAGAATTATAACTTTTGACATTATATTATACTTATGGTGGAGAATATCATTATCTTGCTATGCTCTAGAATTATTATGTTCCTTTCATGGTTCCTCTAAAATACATATCTCTCCTTAGTAGTATATTACATTTCGTTACTCACCACCACCATCATACCTTCACGATTAAGGGAATTGGAGATTAGTAGTCTAATTCTATTGATCACATATATTATAACCTTTTTGTCTGATACACAACTTTTCAGTGCCAAAAATCATCTTGTTAATTTACAAACTTTTATCTCTCTTGCTCCTGATGACATATCAGTCACATGGAAAAAGAGACATCCTTATCAGGAAAAATCAGCCGAGTAAGAAATCTCACTTAAATACGTGTCTTGCCAGAAAAACAGAAAACATGTGTGGGATATCTGGAAATAATCTGCGCTGTAAGCTTTCTGTTTTGTATCTAAATTCTAGAGCCTACTCATAAGGACAGCAATAAGGATTAAAATAAAGGAGAGTGTTGGCTGTTCATCTTTTAGAATCAGGATTGAAAACAAGTTTCCTACGGTTTTGAAAGAAGACTTTGCTTTGTGTTTCCCTTTGCTTTTAAATGCATGTGGTTGATTTTTTTCTTCTTCTCTAGTAACCAGCATGTGAGCTTTAAAATGAATGCTTTCGTTCGAAAGCCTACCCTCTGTGTCTAATGAATTTTCACTCCAGGGGCGCCTTCATCTCCTCTCGGTCTCTACTCCCCATTGACCCAAAGGTGGACTTCTGGCTCTCAGATATATGATTATCATGTTCATAATAAATGTGTACACAATGCATTATAAAAAGTTATGGAGGTAGCAGAAAGAAATACCATTATAGTGGTTAAGTCAATAAGTTTTATTTACCTCATGGTCTAATACATTTGCATCATAAGTTACTTATGCATTCACTGAATAATTATTTACTGGGTTCCTTCTGCATGCATGTACAACACTAGCCAATGAAACATACCTCAAGTGTTTGGCAGTCTCATGAGGGAAAGAGACATTAATGAAGTAATCAAATATATAAATATTTCTATTTAGATACATATATAAATAGGACATATTTTTATTTAAAATAAGTATATAAATATATGCAAAGAAGGAACCTCAATAATCTAAAACAAGAGTAGCCCATCTGTTTCTGGGATTTAAAGAAATTGTCCCCAATATAATGACCTTTGGGGTAAAATAAAATGTATAATTATTCGGCCAGTTGAACGTTGAGAATACTCAAGGAGGAAAAATAATTTACAACCCATTAAATCTGTAAATCTTTAAATTTCTATATTCAAAAATCTTTATTTTCTAAATATTTGTTTAATAAGGACATGATAGGAGCCATTTATGATTTTATTTTAAATTAATATTCACTCATGGCTGTGGTCTTATTTTCAGTAATTTATATTTTGCTATTTACCAAAAAGACATGAAAAACTAAGTTGATAAGTGCAATGTTTCAGATTTATTGTGGTGATGTTCTTGAATTAGCTGTAGATTGGTACCTTGGGTAGCTTCCCGACAGCCTGCCACTTAATCCAGTTCTGTTTAACCTAATATACGTGGTAAATGCTTCTGAATTCGTTGAGACGTGCAAACATGCCTAGGAGGAAATAGTGTGATAACACTCCTAAGAGTGTTTCAGGAAATTTCCTGTACTCTTAAAAGAAGTTCTGGCTTTTCAAACCAAAAGACAAATGCAAATGCTCTTACACAGAGATTGGCAAGCTTTGGCCCCCAGGCAAAAATCCAGTCTACCACCTGCTTCTGTATGGGCCCACTAGATAAGAATGGATTTTACAATTTTAAATGGTTAAAAAAAATCAAAGGAAGAATATTTGGTTATGTGAAAATTACATAAAATTCAATTTTCAGTGTTGATTAGTAAAGTTTGATTGGAATAATTTGTGCCCAGTGATCACATATGATGTATTTTTTTGTTAGAGAAGTTGTAGATTTATGGAACAATCATGCATAAAATGCAAGATTCCCATAAATACCTCCCTATAATTAACACCTTGCATTGTGTCATAACTTTGTAACAACTGATGAAAGCACATTTTTATAACTGTACTATTAACTATAGTCCATGGTTTAAACTTACGGTTCACTGTTTGTATAGTGCAGTTCCATGGATTTTTAAAAAATTTTTTTACTCTATTATCATATATACAACCTAACACTACTCTCTTTAACCAGAATCAGATATTTCAGTGCTGTTAATTATGATCAGTGTTGTGCCACTATCACTAACATCCGTTACCAAAGCATTCCTATTGTACCAAATAGAAACTCTGTACATTTTAAGCCTTAGTACTCTATTCCTTATGCCCATTTCATCCTCTGGTAACCTTTATTCTAGATTATGACTCCAAGTTTGCATATTCTAATTATTTCATATCAATGAATTTATACAATTTTTGTTCTTTGGTTCTACCCAACATAATGTCTTTATAGTTCATCTGTGTTGTTGCATGTATCAGAATGTAATTCCTTTTTACAGCTGAGTAATATTCCATTTTGTATATATACCACATTTTGTTTATCTACTCATCAGTTGATAGACACTTGAGTTGCTTCCAGCCTTTGGTAATTGTGAATTACACTGCTGTGAACATAGTTATGCAAATATCTGTTTTTAATTCTTTTGAGTATTTCTAGCAGTGGCCTTGCAGAGTCATATGGTCTATACTTAATTTTCAAGTAATAAAGATATCAATGGTATGGTGCAAATTCTGAGTCCTTTATTATTAATTTCTGCAAAGTATTATTTCCTATTGCATCAGAGTATAGGAGCAGAGTGATTTGCCTCTGGGGTCAGATAAATTCCAAACTCCAGCCTATCCAGTTATTAGGATATAACTTCAATTTCTTTAGTTTTCTGTCTCAGTCACCTGGTCTGTAAAATGAGGGAAATAACCCAATCTCATAGGTCTGAAAGAATTAAAAACAGTAAAATGTATTTTAGCACAATGCCAGTTTTATCTGTATTAATGGGTTACTTAACAGTAAACCCACTATTGCTTGTGTCTTTTATAACAATAGCAAATAGTTGGAAATTAAATAATATATCCTGGGTATTATTTAGCAAGCTGACAAAGTTTTGTAAAAGGTGAAATTATCCTTTGCATACTCATTTCTGCTTAACCATACAGCTGGTTTTCATATTACACGTTTTTTGTTTTGTAATAAAAAAAATTAGTTTAAAATTTGCCAGATGTCCCATTTAGAACAATGTTTCTTAAACTGAGGACTATAGATCATATACATTAGGATCATCTGGGTAGATGATTTAAAATGGAAACTGACTCAGTATCTGGTTGAGAGTCCATGGAATCAGGATTTTCATCAAGTCCCTTCCTAAATTTTGTGAGCCACTTCCCAAAAGATTACCATAAACTGGGAAGCGGACTTGGCCCAATGGATAGGGCATCCGCCTACCACATGGGAGGTCCGCGGTTCAAAACCCGGGCCTCCTTGACCTGCGTGCGGCAGGCCCATGCGCAGTACTGATGCGCATGCGCACAAGGAGTGCCCTGCCACGCAGGGGTGTCCCTGCATAGGGGACCCCCATGCACAAGGAGTGCGCCCTGTAAGGAGAGTCGCCCAGCATGAAAGAAAGTTCAGCCTGCTCAGGAATGACACCGCACACACGGAGAGCTGACACAACAAGATGACGCAATGAAAAGAAACACAGATTCCTGGTGCCACTGATAAGGATAGAAGCGGTCACAGAGGAACACAGCAAATGGACACAGAGAGCAGACCCCCGGGGGTGGGGGTGGGGTTGAGAAATAAGTAAATAAATAAATCTTAAAAAAAAAGATTACCATAAACCGAGTAATCTTGTATCTGTAATTCCAAGTTATCTTTTTTGGATAGTTAGTGGCTTGTTAGATAACTCAAACAGATAAAATATCCCTTTTCATTTATTCATCCAAGCTAAGTTAATGTCACAAGTCCACACATGAGTAAAATACAACTCAGTCCTCAACAAGCTACCTGTGTTCCAATAAAAAAATCATAATGGCTGCATTCATTCATTCATTCATTCATTCATTCAATATCTAATCATGGGGTGCATTTAGGATTTGACAGTAAAGAAGACAGGAAATTTCTCTGCCTTTATAGATTGGAAGTTGGGAGGAAAAGAAAGAGTGAACTGAAAGTAACTGAGAAACTGGGATGCTGATGCCATTTACAAAGATGGGGGAGAGAAACAGGTTTGGAAATGGGAAATGGGGATCTGAAGTTTTATCCTGAAAAAGTCAAGAGGGAGATAATTATTATATGATTCATCCACTCAACAACAAGAACAAGTTATTGAGATCCTACCATATACAAGACACCATTTTGAACACTGGGAATTATGTCAGGTAAAAAATTAGATAAAAATTCTTGCCCTTGTGATATGCCAAATGGATGATGGGATATAAAGTCTGAAGCTCAGAGGGAGAGGTCATGTTTTTATGTCCACATATGCAAGTCCTTTTGTTGACAGTTTCCTTTGCATCTATTTTTGACGTCAATTTTTAAAAAATGTTTTACAAAATAATGGATGTCCTATAAACAAAAGACAACATGACTATAGACTATTTTCTGACTTGAAAGTAAACCTCCTGGGAGCTGCTGTGTCCTTTGTGAATGCTGGGAGCAGCGCTGTGCTGTGCTGAACTTGAACAAATGGGAATTAAGCAAAAGAGTACAAGTAAGTTTGCACTCTCAGTTCCTATCATAGGAAACTGAGGGGAATTTTTGTTTTTATTGTTTGGTTGGATTGAGTGTGGAGCTGACAGAGAAAAAGATCCTGCTGTCTCAACACCAGTATGGAAAAGCCAAGTGCAGCAGTAAATGAATTTACAGACACCTAACCAGCTTTTCCTATTATTGCTGAGACGTCAAACTTCAAGCCAGCAAGAGCAGTGGGGCCTATAATAACCTACCAGTACCTGAGCGTGAATAACAATGGATATAATAATACTTTGCATTTATATAGCACTTTTACACCTGAATCTTCACAATAACCTAGAAAGGTGGGCTGAGCAGGCATTATCATCAGTATTTTACAAAAATAGCTCCCAGAGATACTAGGTATGAGAGGAGGACTAAATGCGTTTAATGTTATAAGATGAAGCCAATGCAGCTTGAAAATAAAATAGAAAATGAACATGCTCAGTTAGAGAAGTTGCATGAAATAGCTATAGTTTGTTTTTTGTTATTTACTGCTGCTTGTATTATTTATTTTATAATTAATTACATCAAGTACGTGTGTTTGTGTGTGTGTGTGTTTTAATCTATGGTCATATTATAATTACTGTGTTTGCTTACTACTGAGGTCTCAAGCTCAAATGCCTAGAAAGGCTAGGCAGATAATTTGAGTGAATGTAGGGGTTTGGGTTTAGATTGTGCTGAACTGTCAAACTCATACTTCATCTAAAACTGGCAATCACTATCTGAGTATGTGATGGTGCTTTACAGTAATGTGGGCCCAGGGTAGACCAATGTTATGATTTTGCAAGAGAAGCTAGAGAACAAACCTGGCATATTATGTGAAATCTCTTATTTATAATATTAGGTGCTAAATTAAAAAAAAATAACATCCACGGGACAAAGAAAACATATTTGGAGGTGGATTTGGTCCGAACCAGAAACCTATAAATGAGAAATGTCGATGAATCCTGCCTGTATGGTAGTACTTCTATGCTGATCCTGTAGAAAACTTTGTGTTAAAAGACTTACTATGACTATCAAAGTTTCTTCTTTGAATTAGAGTCAGGTAATATAACTTATTATCTTCTTTAACAGTAAAAATTAGGTAAGCAAATATATATAGGAGACTGAGACCATGGCAGCAGATTGACTTTGTCCTCTAGAGGTTAGTAGGTTTTCCTTTAAATCTTTGCAGTTAGAAGTTCACATAGTCAAATAATTCAAAATAGCAAAATAAACGTAGCAAATATTTAATATAAAAGGAGAACACTAGATCTGAGTTAGCCACTAATCTAAGTCTAATGCATAATAAAGGCAATAAGTTTTCAGCATTCTCCTTAAGTGGGAATTCATATTAGGGTAAGAAGTATGGCTTTGATTTATCAATTATCTATACCTATTTCTATATATCAGTAGATAGTTCCTCACTAATTCAAGTGAGGAAATAATTATTTTAGGTAATTACTTCTGAGCTAATGTATCTCTTGGACAGATACATAAATATTACTGCTACATTATTTTTAATTCATTTCTGTATATAAACATTCTTGTTTTGAAATATTTTCATGCTTATGGGACAATTACAAAAATAATGCACACCACATACAGATAACTCCAGCATACCCCTATACCACCAGATTTCCACACCTACCAATTTTAACATTTTGCTACATTTGTCATATCCATTCAATCTATCCATCAATATATCAGTCCACCTACTTATCTATAAATCTGTCTGCCTATTTTTATACCAACACATTTTCTGAACACTTGAAAGTAGGTTGTATATATCATGCTCCTTGAGCACTTAATACCACTACATATGTTTCCTATGAACAAGAATATTCATTCATAACCACCTTAAGTGCAGTTATCAAGTGAGATATTTAAAACCGATATAAAGTTAGAGTTGATACTGCAATTTTTTTCATATGTCCCAATGTCCTATTGGATCTTTTCTCCTCCTTGATGGACCTCCAGGAATACATATTATATTTAACTATCCTTGTCTCTTTACATGTTCTTTTTCAAATTATGGGAACATATCTTCGACACTTTCCTAGCTCAACAAATCCCAGGTATACGTAGAATTGCTTATATTTACAATGTCGCAGGACCCTGCCTCATTAATAAAATTTTCCCATCTCTTCAAACAGAAAGCCTATACACATTATGCATTGATACTCCATTCCCTTTGGTCCCCACCCTTGGCAAACTGTACTAGATTTTCTGTCTCTATGAGCTTGCATATTCTCCATTATGTGCTTTGTAGTTAGCATGGGACTTAAATTTAACACCCTAAATCTATAATGCTCTCATTTGCTTACATTTCAATTTAACTGCAATGATATATACAAACTATGTGCCTATGATCCTTTATCCTCCTACTTTTACGTAGTTCTAATCATGGATTACTTCTTTTATATTTTGTGTCCTAAATAACCAATTAATCCTTATATTTTATCCATTTACCTTCCAGATTCTGTAGGAAGTAAAACCTGGAGTTAAAAACCAAAAATACGGTAGCACTGGTGTTTGTATTTACCCATGTCATTAATTTTACTGAAGATCCTTATTTATGTATGCAGCTTTGATCTATTGTCCAGTGTCCTTTCCTTTCACCCTGAAGTATTCTCTTTAGGATCTCTTCTAGGGCTGATCTAGTGGTGACAAACTCCCCCCAGTTTTTATTTACATTGGAAAGTTTTCATCTCTTCATCATTTTAGAAAGACAGTTTTAACAGACATAGAATTCTTGGTTGGCATTTTTTTTTCTGTCAGCACTTTAAATTTGTCATCCCACTGCCCTTTTGCCTCCATGAATTCTGATTAGAAATTAGCATTTAATCTTATTGAGGCTCCTTTGTGTGACATGTTGTTTCTCTTTCCTGGCTTCCAGAATTTTCTTTTTATCTTTGACATTAAATAATTTGATTATAATATGCTGTGCTCTGGATCTATTTGGATTTATACTTTTTGGAATTTGTTGAGCATCTTGGATGCACATATTCATGTCTTTCATTATGTCTGGCAAATTTTCAGCCATTATTTCTTTAAATATTCTCTCTGCTCCTTTCTGTCTTTCTACTTCTGAGAATCCCACAATGTGCACATTAGTACACTTGACAGTGTCCCACAGTTTCCTCAGGAACTGTTCACTTTTCTGAATTCTTAATTTTTCACTTTTTTCTTTTCCTCAGACTGGGTGATTTAAATGGTTTTATCTTCAAGTTCACTGATCTTTGTTCTGCAAGATTCAATCTGCTGTTGAACACCTCTGGGAATTTTCAATTTCTATTACTGTGGTCTTCAGCTCTGGTTCCTTTTCATAATTTCCTTCTCTCCATATCACTGATATTCTCTTTGAGTTTGTCTATTTTTTCCTAATTTCCTTTAGTTCTTTGAACATATTTAGGACAATTATTTTTAGTGTTTGTCCAATATGTCTCAGATGTGGTCCTCCTCATTGATGGTTTTTATTGTTTTAATTTTCTCTTTTGCTTGAGCCATCACTTCCTGTTTCTTTGTATGTTTTGTAATCTTTTGTCAAATCCTGTACATTTTAATATTTTATAGTGTTATCACTGGTATTTAGAGTTTTGATTCTGAGGTGTCTATTCCTTTGCAAGACTCCAGCTAGTGTTATGACAGAGATTTCCTTGAATGCACAGAGCTAACAAGGAAAAAAAAAACTTTTCTCAGGCTTTGCAGATTGTCCTGTGCTAGTACTCTTCTTCAGAACTTACCCAATCAATGAGGTTAGAGAATAGCTCAATCCAAAGCTTTCCTGATCCTTTCTGCACATGTCATATGTTAGGCACACACACATGGCCCTAGGAATTCTCCTGAGTACCCAGATATAAGTTTTCCACTTTCCCTAGGAAATAGTTTCTTAACAGTCCTGAGCACTGTACTCTATATCATATAGCCCACAATCCCTTACCTCGAGCAGCTCAACTTGACTGCTCTCCCAAAGCATTCCATAGGATAACTCTGTGAATTGCATTTTACATGCAATGCCAGTTCTGGGATGGAAAGTACCTCAGGCCACCACCAGACATATTGGACCAGACATGCATGCTCCCGGTATGTGTATAAGATTTACTCTACTCCATCCAGAACTGTGATCAGGGGTCCACAGTGTGAGCATGGGCTGACTAAGCTGGTGAGGCATAAGGAAGGAGTCAACCAAGGCACCATCCAATCCTACTGCTTTTAAGTATTGTTTTTCTTGATTTGGTGTTCTCCCAGTTACTGCAGTCCTTTAGCAGTTTCCTCGAGTTTTAAGAAAGATGCTTCTGCTAGTACTCATTGATTCTTCAAAGCATTACTGGGAAGAGGGAGACCTGAAGTGTCTCACTAGACCATCTCGGTTGGTGGGGACTTACACCCATTTTATTTTATGAATAGGGAATTTGAGGCACTGAAAAGAGGGATGTAAATTTCTCAAATATATAGAACTACTGAAAGTAATGACTCAGTTGAAATTTTTGTAATTCAGGTCTGGTCTCCAGGCAAACATAAAAACAAAATCTGGGCCCAAAATCTACACACACATATACATATACCCCTTGGGTAAATATATCAAAAAATCTTGATGTAGGTACATGAGACTCACTTCTTGTTTCCTTTTTACCTTCCTTCCTTTCTTTTCTCCTTCCTTTTTGTGCTTCTCTGAGTTAAAAGGTAAGAGATTAGGGATGATATTATGGTTACTGGAAGAAAATCACTGGTTAAACCTAAACATAGAGGGAGATGAAGAAAGAAGTGCAATTGGACATAGAGAGTGGGGACATGGAAATAATTGGAAAGAGTCTCAAGCATTTCTTGAATTGTGTTGCTATGTATTCCAAAAATAGATATTGGACTGTGTTTGTAATCTGATCTGTACTTGGGCCTGATTGAGTTGTGATTAGGGCTTTAATTGGGTCACATGATTAGGGCATTGAATCCCTACCCCTTGGTGGGTGTGGATTCACAGATAAAAGGCATGGCAAAGGACAGAGTTATAGGTTTCTGATGTTGGAGTTTTGATGTTAGAGTTTGATGATGAAGACTTAAGCTGGAGCTCTGGGAAGTAAGCTCACAGAGGAAAGAAAAGCCAGCCCCAGGAAGGAAGAAACCTTGAACCCAGAGAAAAGCAAGCCCCAGGAATACAGGAACCCAGGAAGCCTGAACTCTCACAGACATCAGCAGCCTTCTTGCTCCAAATAGACTTTGGTGAGGGAAGGAACTTACGCTTTATGGCCTGGTATCTGTAAGCTCCCATCCCAAATAAATACCCTTTATACAAACCAACCTGGTATTTTGCATCAGCACCCCTTTTGGCTGATAATACAAATGGGATACAATTTCTTTTTATAATTACCCAAGAAATATAATTTCACTGAAGAAAGATAAGGTAATCAAAGTAAGAAATAAAGAAACTAAAATCCTTATTACACAGGGACAATTACTGTATGATTTCAATGTATGATCTTCCTGACATTTCCCATGAGAATTTATGTATTTATAAAAATGAACTCATACTATATATTATTCAAACTATGTATTATGATCTAGCAGTAGGTCAGAATCGTTAAAATAATTTAAGTAGGATATAAAGTAACAAAATAAATGGTACTTTATCATACAACCCATAATCCCTTGTCTCAAGCAGCTCAAATTGCTTGAGGGATAATATTGTTTTAGTTACATATGTGTAAATGTTTCTGGGATCATTATATAAAATTAGTGTCTTACTCTTAGTAAAAATATTTGAAAACTGTTACTGCCTCCTTCTCTTTCTACTTATTAATTATTAATAATATACAAAAATATTAATATATTTTTAAATCTTTTCCTTTTTAACAAATATTGATAGACATACTCATTTGAAATACTTCATGGTTGTTTCACTAATTTTACTGTTGGACAAGAGGTTGGTTCCAATTTTTTATTATTATCCATAGCACTGTCATGAACGTCTTTTCATACATATTTTTGCATATCCTTGAATAGAATAATGAAGTACATATCATTTCCAAAACCTGTGAATGTTCAAAATGTGTCCATGTGACAGTTTGAATTTTGTGAATCCCAGAAAAAAATTATGTTCTTGAACTAATCCATTCCTGTGGGTATGGAACCCTTTGATTGCATGAAAGTCACTCAAAGTTCCTTCAATTAGATCACTTGATTAGATTGCTCTGGGGCTTTTGATTGGGCTATGTCAGTGAGACAGGACCCAGGCTGGGTTTCCACCCTCTTGCTGGGTCTTATATAAATTGAGAGCATCAAGAGAAAAAAGAGTTGCCACCATTTTGGTTTTTTTGAAAGAGAACTCCAGGTTCACCTACAGCTCAGAAAGACAGAGAAGCCCCCAGAGGCCCAAGGAGACTAGTCCCATGGAGAAATGCCTGATCTCCCACAGCTGAGTCCTAGGAGAAATCAGAGAAAGATCATCAGACCTACCATCTTGCCTCACCATATGGCAAGACTCCAGGTTCTATTAACAGCTATCCTTGGTGAGAAAGTGTCTCTGATGATGCCTTCATTTGCACATTTTGTGGCCTTGAAACTGTCAGCATTTACCCTAATAAAAATTCCCCCTGTGAAAGCCAATGCATTTCTGGTATATTTCATTGACAGCACTTCTCAAACTAATGCAGTCTGTACACAGTTTTGTACTACTTAAGAAAGCATGCAATCTTTTATTATTTCTCTCTGCTCTGTGAGACAATGGGATCATTTTGCTTGGAGGGATCAAATAAATCTTGGGAGTTTCAAGGTCTAGTCTGACTCTTCTCCTTTTGAAGAAGTAATCTTCCAGTGACTTAGATCATCAAGGAGAGGAAACTTTTTCCAAGCTAGCCATAATATTTCTGTTTACAGTAGTTTGGATTTTAAGTTGATCTCTCCTCTGGGCCAATGTTATTGATACAGTAATTTAGCAGCAATACACCAGAGATTTAGGATTCCCTCTGCCCAAGCAGCTGATATCTCAAGATTATTTTGTCATGCCTTTATCATTAATGCAAGCAAGCTTGGAGGTAAAGCAAACCTTTTTACATTGCTTATTACTGTATTTCGTTAGGAATTGTGGGATAAGTGCAGTAACGGCTTCTTACATGCAATCCTGCTTATGTCTCAATTCTGTAGAATTTGATTTAGAAATGAAAAGTAATTATGAGTTCAAAGGTAATAGACTTACTTGGTATTTTCCCTTCCCTTAGCCTCTATTTCAGTACAGTGTTATGGATCACTGCACTTTGTTTACAATCCCTTTATTCTTCATTTGGCTTGCAGGTTTCTTTGGGCCACATTAGAGAATTAATCTAACTTCCAAGGATCAGTTCACAAATTGGGTGACTGCCATCAAATGCAGAGACACTGGCCACAGCTCATCCTAAATGTTAACTTTTCTCAATAAAACACCCTGTCCATTGGTTACTAATTCTATCTTTCCTTGAAGCAGTATGTTGGATTAAAGGCTGTGAAGAGGATTATAGGGTTACTAAACCTTTATGAATCTTAATTTCATGTTTTAAGACTCATATAGTAAAGATCAATTTTTATGTGTTTGCTGGAAACAATCTCAGAAGTGTTTTATTCTTTTTCTCTCCCCCCTCCCCATATATGCAACTCAATATGGTACAATCACACACTGTAACCAGTCTCTATATGCACACTGAACATTAAACAAGCTTCCTGAAATTTATTTGACATAACGAATAAAGTAAATGTATCAGAAGATCAAGAAGTTGTCTCTAGAGTCTGCATTTGACAGTTACTCCTTTGAATTAAATCATTTATTTTCTGTGATTTGATAAAAGGAAGGATGAAAATTGGCTATCATCAAAATTATCACCCACTGATAGGCTACCAAAGTTCTCCGCAAACTGCAATGAACATGCCAGCATGTGGTTACTGTTTTTAAAGTGCTTTCATGTTTTCCATCTACACTCAGAAGCATGAAAACTTGTGAATGAACACAGTATAACAGGACAGTAAAACACCAATTTTTGTATGTAAATAGAATAGCCTCACAGGCATAACACTTTGGATGCATGTACCAATCTACTCTGTTAAGGTCATGGCTGACTGTATGTCAAATGCATCAAAATTTCTCAGGCTATCATGAGCAGTCAAGGAACTGAAATTTTAATAACTACAATCTCATTTCAGGAATCAGAAAAATTCAGGTTGGAGAGACCTCTAGTGGTCACTTCCCTTCATATCTGATAATGGATCAAAAAAAGAGAGAGAAAAGTTGTCCAAAAAATCACATAGTGCATTTCTGCAATGATATAGTCTCCTTTTAATTAAGTGCACATTACCAAGATAGGATATAGAACATAGCCAAAATGATTCACTTTTCAGGAAAGAAAAGTTTTAAATCAGAATACATATACTATAAACCAACTGCATTTCCCCACTTAAAGTACCATAGAATCAAAGTAAAAATAAGTAAAAAATTGACAAGAAGGTATTTTCATCTACCTTACATCTGCTCTCAGTAAATTCCTACTTAAAATTATTTAAAATATTATCCATATAGAAGACTCTTATCTATTATTCCCAAGCAAAATTTAACTGTATTGCATCATGAAAAATTTTGTAAAATGGGAAACAACTAATCAATCAAAGTTCCCTTCTATTATGCCCTTCATTCAATACTTCCCAAGACACTTTTTAGAATAATAAAATTAGCAGCCTGAGTAATTATGAAAAGCCAACTCAAATAAATAAGTCCTTGCTCTGCCTGTAGAGAGACAAAAGTGTATTGGGGAACATGCAAAAAATCCCAAGAACTTGGGAGGGCCCATGGCAAAGACATACTTCTCCAAAGAGTTTTGAGCTACACAAGCCATATTGGAAAACTTATAATAGAAAAAAAGCTTGGCATTGTAAAAAAATTAGTAGTAATATTACAAAAAATCCAATATACTTTGATTTCTAATAGCTTATGATGTACATTTCAAACCATTTTATGATGTAACTCAATATATATAGTTTGGTATTTAATCGTTCGGTAATTACTTTTTTTCCCTCCCCCCCTCCCTCCATTGACTGCTCTCTGTGTCCATTCACTGTGTGTTCTTCTTGTATTCTCATTGGGCAGCTCCAGGAACCAATCCTGGGACCTTCCAGAGTGGAAGAGAGAGACGATCATTCTCTTGTGCCACCTCAGCCCCCTGGTCTTCTGTGTCTCTTATTGTCTCTTCTTGTGTCTCTTATGTGTCTCTTTTTGTTGAGTCATCTTGCTGCATCAGCTCTCGACGTGGGCCAGCACTCCTGCGTAGGGCAGCCCTCCTGTGCGAGGCCACACTTCACAAGGGCCAGCATTCTGTGTGGGCAAGCTCACCACATGGGCTAGCTTGCCTTCATCGGGAACCCCTGGGTATCAAACCCTGGACCTCCTATATGGTAGATGGGAGCCCAATTGTTTGTGCCATATCCGCTTCCCTGGTAATTACTTTTCAAGGGAATCTTACTTACCTCCAGCTGCAAGCCCTTTGAAAACAGAGATGTCATGTTCCCCTAATTCCATATCTTATAATTTCTATACTTCCCCTTGCACCCTTTCCACTGCTCCCATGACTTCTTCAAAGGCAATTTTCTTAGTTTCTAGGCTGTTAAGATAAATATTGTAGAAATGGAGTGACTTAACAATAGGAATTTATGGGCTTACAATTTTAGAGGCTAGAAGGCTTGCTTCTCTTGGAATCGGTAATATTCTGGTTGGCCAGCAATTCTTAGGATCCTTGGCTTTCCAGTGACCAGGGCAATGTCCTCTCTCTTTTCTTCCAAGATCCCCCTGACTGCCAACTTCTGACTCCTTCCCATGGCTTTCTCTTTATAACATCTCCAGTAATAGGAGTAAGACTCATTTTGTTTCATTTTGGCCACACCTTAACTAAAAATAGCAACTTCTAAAGGTCCTATTTACAATGGGTTCACACCCACAGGAATGGGATTAGAAACTTGTTTTGTTTTGTTTTATTCCCTGTGGTACATAATTCAATGTACCATAGCAATGTTATAAGAATTCTGGAGTGCAGGGCTAATGATCTGGGGGAAAAATATCGAACCTTGCATCAGACCCTTTGGTTTTTATTGTTATTTCATGTTGATAGTTTTCTTTCTTTTTTTCAACTTCTCTTTCTCTTTCACTCTCTTTCTTTTGAATGTTCTCAATTCAGGTAATTTTGTCTTTATAAATAGGAGCTACTTTCCAGGGCCAAACATTAGAATATGGAAAATAGTTCTTTACTTTGATCGGTGAACTTGAATAAGAATATATATATAATTATAAAGAATATATTATATATATATAAAGTTGGCATATAATTTCATTAAGAATGTAGACAAAATGCATTGTAGTATTAGCAGATCTGTGGTGTTATCTCCAATAGAATTCATCAGTATTTTCATAAAACCTTAAAATCGTGACTGATATCTAAAATATTCCTTAGACCTTATGTAATTCTGGTAGTTATTAGACCTGCCACTTGATGTTGCATTAAAGTTGAAATTCATATTATCTCACTAATTTGTATTTATTATAATATATGGATAATTATGTCAACATAATTGGTTTCTTTTTTAATCCTAGGTATTTTTTATTTTTATTCTAGTAACATACATACAACCTAAAATTTCTCCACTTAATGACATTCAAATACTTCGTGTTGTTAATTATGTTCACAATGTTGTGCTACCATTATCATTTTCCATTATCAGATGTTTTCCATTGTCCCAGATAGAAACATTGTATATTGTAAGCCTTAACTCCCTATTCCCTCACACAGACCAACCCTGGAGACTTATATTCTGGATTCTGAGTCTATCAGTTTGCTTATTCTAACTATTTCATATTAATGAGATCATACATTATTTGTCCTATATTGATTAGCCTATTGCACACAAAATGATATATTCGAGGTTCATCTATGTAGTTGCATATCTGAACTTCATTCCTTTTTACAGCCAAATAATATCCCATTGTATGTATATATATTAATACCATGTTTTGTTTATCCATTCATCAGTTGATGGACACTTTGATTCCTTCCATCTTTTGTCAACTGAGGAGTGCTGCAAAGAACATTTGTGTGCAAATATCTGTTCAATTCCCTGCTTTCATTATTTGCATATATACCTAGATGTGGGATTATCAAGTCATATGGTGATTCTTTCAGAAAAATTACCCAACTATCTTCCACAGGAGCTAACTGATTTTACATTCTATCAGCAATGAATGAGTGTTCCTATTTATCCAAAAGAAACTACTTTCTGTTTTTTTAATAGTAGCCATTCCAGTAGGTGTGACATGGTATCTCTTTATGTCATTATGGTTTTGATTTACATTTCTCTTATGGCTAATGATGTTGAGCATCTTTTCACGTGGTTTTTGGTCATTTGTGTCTCTTCATAGAGAAATACCTATTCAAGTCTTTTGCCCATTTTTAAATTGGATTTGTCTTTTTGTTGTTGAGTTGAAGGATTTCATTATATGTTCCAGATATTAAACCCTTATCAGATATGTGATTTCAAAATATTTCCTCCCATTGTGTAGGTTTCTGTTTTACTTTCAAGATAAAGTCTTTTAAGGCACAAAATTTTTAATTTTGATGAGGTCACATTTAGCTATATTTTCTTTTGTTGCTGTATTTTGGGTGTAACGTCTAAGAAACTATTGCCTAACATAAAGTCCTAAAGATTCTTCTTTATATGTTTTTCCTAAGAGTTTTGTAGCTTTAGGTGTTTGATCCATTTTGATTTTATTTTTATATATGGTGCAAGGAAGAGGTCCACCTTCACTCTTTCGTAAATGTGTATCCAATTTTCCCAGCACCATTTGCTGAAGAGATTTTTTTTCTTAGTTGAGTGGTCTATGATCTCTTATCAAAAATCATTTCACCATTGTAGCAGTTTGATATTATTGATAAATTCCAAAAAGAATTATTGGATTATGTTTGTAATCTGATCTGTACCTGGGCATGACTGAGTTATGATTAGGGCATTGAGTCTCCACCCCTTAGTGAGTGGGGACTCACAGATAAAAGGCATGGCCAAGAACAGAGTTGAGGCTTTCTGATGTTGGGGTTTCTAATGTTGTATTTGATGCTGACAACTTAAGCTAGAACCCCAGGAAGTCAGCACACAGAGGAAAGAGAAGCTAGCCCCAGGAAGAAAGGAATCTTGAACACAGAGAAAAGCAAGACCCAGGAACATAGGAACCCAGAAAGTCTGAACCCTCACAGACATTGGGAACCATCTTACTCTAAATAGACTTGGTGAGGGAAGTAACTTATGTTTTATGGCCTGGTATCTGTAAGCTCCTACCCCAAATAAATATTCTTTATAAAAAACAACCAATTTCTGGTATTTTGCATCAGTACCCTTTTGGCTGACTAATACAACCATAAATGTGAGGATTGACATCTAAGCTTGCAATTGAATTACATTTTTCTATATGTTTGTCCTCATGCCAGTACCATGCTGTTTTGATTACTATGGCTTTGTAATAAGTTTTAAGATGAAGAAGTGTGAGTCCTCCAACTCTATTCTTCTTTTGCAGGATGACTTTATCTGTTCATTTCCCCTTACACTTCCAAATATTGATGATCAGCTTTTTCCATTTCTGCAGAACAAGGTTGTTGGAATTTTGACTGGTATTACAGTGAATTTGTAAATAACTTTGGATGGAATTGACATCTTAACAACATTTAGTCTTCCAATCCATGAACACAGATTGTTCTTCCATTTATTTAGATCTTTTTAAAATTTCTTTTAGCAATGTTGGGGGATTTTCTGTATACAAGTAGGTCTTGGTTAGATTTTCTCTGAGATATTTAATTATTTAGGTTGCTATTGTTGATAGAATTTTTTCTTGATTCCATCCATTTGTTCGTTGCTTGCATACTGAAACACTACTGATTTGGGGATGTTGATCTCATACCTTGCCACTTTGCTGAATTCACTTATTAGTTTTCCTAGCTTCATTGTGGATTTCTCAGAATTTTCTGTATATATGATCATATCATCTGCAAAGAAGGAATGTTTTACTTCTTCCTATCCAATATGGATGCATTTTCTTTCTTTTTCTTGCCTAATTGCTCTAGTAAGAACTTTCAGTAAAATGTTAAAGAACAGTGGTGACAGTGAGCATCCTTGTCTTGTTCTGGATTTTAGAGCGAAAGCTTACCTCCTTTTATCAGTAAGTAGAATTTTAACCATGGAATTTTTATATTTGCCTTTTATGATATTGAAGAAGTTTCCTTCTATTTCTAATATTCTAAGGATTTTTACCAAGAAGTGTTGCCAGGTTTTTTGAAATGCCTTTTCTGCATCAATTGATATAATCATGTGGTTTTTATCTTTCATTCAGTTAATATGGTATATTACATTAATTGGTTTTCTGATGTTTAACCACACTTGCATAACTGGGATAAATCCCAAGGATCATAGTGTATAATTCTTTTAATGTGCTGTGTTGGATTCAGTTTCTTGAATTTTGTTGAGGATTTTTGTACCTATATTCATAAAAAATATTGGCCTGTCATTTTCTTTTCTTGTGGTATGTCTATCTGGCTTTTATATGAGGCTGATATTGGTCATTCAAAGAATGAATTCAGGAGTGTTCCCTCCTCTTTAATTTTTTAGGAGAGTTTGAGCAGGACTTGGGTTAATTTTTGTTGGAATGTTTTATAAAAATTTTCCTGTTAAATCATCTGGTCCTGGGTTTTTCTTTGTTGGGAGCTTTTTGATAACTAAGTCTATCTTTTTACTAATAATTGGTTTGCTAAGATCTTCTGTTTCTACTTAAGGACAGGCCATTTGGTTTTCTAAGAATTGGGCCATTTCATCCAGGTTATCAAATTTGTTGGCATGTAGTTGTTCATAGTATCCTCATATAGTCCTTGTTATTGCTGTGGTGTCAGTGGTAATGGCCTCATTACATTTCTGGTTTTAGTTATTTGTGTCCTCTCTCTTTTTTCTTTGTCAGTCTAGCTAAAAGTTTGTCAATTTTATTGATCTTTTCAAAGAACCAACTTTTGGTTTGTTGATTCTCTCCACTGTTTCTCTCTTCTCTATTTCATTTATCTCTGCTATCATCTTTGTTTTTTCCTTCCTTCTGCTCACTTTGGCCTTAGTTTGCTCTTTTTTTTTTCTTCTAGTTCTTCCAGTTTTAAGGTTACATCTCTGGTTTGAGGTCTTTCTTCTTTTTCAATGTAAGCATTTAAAGCCATAAATTTCCCTCTCACTACTACTTTTGCTAGATCCCATGAATTTTGGTATGCTGTTTTTTCATTCAACTCCAGATACTTCCTAATTTCCATTGTGATTTTCTCTTTAAGCCATTGTTTTTTTCAAAATATGTTATTTAATTTCCACATATTTGTGAATTTTCCATCTCTCCCTCTGTTATTTATCTCTAACTTCATTCAATTGTGGCTGGAGAAGAATACAGATTTCAATAGTTTTTAATGTATAGAGACTTGTTTGTGACCTAACATATACTGTCTCCTGGAAAATGATCCATGTATACTCAAGAAGCATGTACATTCTGTTGTTGTTGGGTATTCATTCTATGTCTGCCAGGTCTAGTTGATTTACAGTATCATCTTCTATTTTCTTATTGATCTTCTGTCTAGATGTTCTATCCATTATTGGAAGTGGTATACATTAATATATATATTACTAATACAACCATCAATTTCTTCCTATAAATCTGTCAGTATTTGCTTCATTTATTTTAGGGCTATGCTGTAAGATGCATATATATTTATAAGTTTTACATCTCCTTGTTGAAATGACCTTTTCATCAGTATATAATGACCATCTTTGTCCCTTATAACTGATTTTGACTTAAAGTCTATTTTGTCTGATATTATTATAGTTACCCAAGCTCTCTTTTGGTTATTACTTAAATGTTTTAGCTTTTCCCATCCTTTCATTTTCAACCTACTTGTATCTTTGATTTTAAGGTGAGGCTTTTGCAGACAGCATACCTATATCATGCTTTTTAAGCATTTTCTTTTACAATTTTTCTGCCAATCTGCATTTGGCTGGAAAATCCATTTACATTTAAATAGTGCAGGTATTTCTTCCGCCATTTTGCTATTTAGTCTTCGTCATGCTTATACATTTTTTTTGTTTCTCAGTTCTTCCAGTCATACCTACTTGCATGTTTATTTTATTTTTTTGCATTGTATTATACTGAGTCCCTTCTCATTTCTATCTTGATATATTTTCCATCTATATTCGCTGGCATTACCATGGAATTAAAATTTAACATAATAAATATACTATGATCATATTTGTTTTGATACTAACTTGATTTCAATAACATACACGTATAGTGTTCCTATATCTTTACAACCCCCAGTTTTTGTACTTGTTTCAGATTATATTTTTATACATTGATTTAAACCATTACTATTTAAGCATTTGAAATTAGCACTTGTGAATAGTAAGAAGTTGATCTTACATACCAAAAAATTACAGTAGAGGAGTACTATGTTTATAATTACCCAAATGGTTCCTTTTACCAGAGGTCTTTAATTCTTTACGCTGCTTTGAACCTTGTCTAGTGTCTTTTCCTTTCAGTCTAAACAACATCCTTTGACATTGTTCCAGTGAGGGCCTAGTGGTGATGAACACCCTCAGCTTCTGTTGATCTAGGGATGTCTTAAGCTCTCCCTCATTTTTGATAGAATGTCTTACCTGATATAAGATTCTTGATAGGCAGTTGTGTTCTTTCAGCACTTTAAGTATCCCAACCCACTCTTCTTGCCTCCATGGTTTCTGATGAGAAATCAGCACTTAATCTAATTAGGACTTTCTCGTACCTAAGACATTGCTTTTATCTTGCAGTTTCAGAACTCCCTCCTTGTCCTTTGCATTAGACAGTTTGATCCATATATGATGGGTGTATTCTTTTTCAATTTATCCTGTTTTGTGTTCTCTGGGTTTCTTGAATGTGAATATTTACAACTTTTGCTAAGTTTGAGAAGTTTTCTGCCATTATTTCTTCAAATATTACATCTGCCCCTTTCTTCTCTTTTTGGGACTCTCATGATGCATATATTGGTATACTTGATTGTGTCTCAGAGGTATGTTGGGTATTTTTGCTTTAAATAATTATTTTTTCTTTCTGCCCATCAACTTGACTCATTTCAATTGTCTTGTCTTTCAATTAGCTAATTCTTTCTTCTGCCAGCTCCAATCTGCTCTTGAAACCCTTTTGGAAATTTTTCATATCCATTATTGTGGTCTTCAAATGAAATTTGGTGACTTTTCCAAATTTCTATCCCTTTATTGAGACTCTAATGTTGTTCTTTCATTGTTTTCCTGATATTTTTTAGTTCTTTCTCTGCATTTTCCTTTATCTCCTTGAATATATTAAGAATCACTTTTTAAAATCTTTGTCTGATATGTCCACAGCCTGGTCTTCTTCACTGGTACTTTTTGAATTTTTATCCTCTTCCTTTGGATGGATCATCATTTCCAGTTTCTCTGTTTGTCTTGTAATCCTTTGTTGCATAATGTTTAATATTTTCAGTTGTTAACTCTGTGATTTATTCCCTGATGTGTCTGTTTCTTCCAGTGGCTGGAATATGACAGGGATTTTCTTGAATGACAGCCCTCTTATCAGTCAGGTCTGGGCAAGGTGAATGCAAAGTGCAGGTTTCTCCTTTTCTCTTCTGGGTCTACATCTTATCCTGGGCTTGTGCTTACTAGTGTCTTAAGAGTTCCCTTTTTACTAGAGTTTAAATGTCCCCTCTCCTTCCCAGGGCATAGACTTCCTTCTCCATGTGTTCTGCTGCAGGACTTAAAAGCAGGTAATCCTTTGCCCCAGGCCATCCATTTCCATTGTTTCTTAGATTTTTTTGGTTGTCTCAAGTTGCTTTTGCCTGGAGGGAAAATTCTGGTAGAGGGGCATACTGGAAAGGAACTTCCCAAGTCCACATTTCCAAACCAGAACAAGGAACCCACAAAGGGAGTGCTGGCCAGCTCCAAATTTCCCTGGAAAGTAAATGAGAGAGAGGCCAGGAAGTATGCCAGGAGCATCCATAGCTCCCCAAAGCTATGTTTTCTTGAATTACCCAGCAAATGCAGCCCTTCAAATATCTCTGTGGCTCTGAGGAAGTCTGCTGTGTCACCTTTATCCTGAGTCCTGTGTGGGTTTGAATAGTGCTGCACTCAGAGCCAGGCCTCCAGTGGTCCCATGTCAGTAATCAAAAGCCTAGAACAGCAATTGGCCCATGCCCACTCCAGATCATGGGGAACTGGATTTTTATGGCTCTTTCAGGCACCAACTTGCTATGCCATGGGCTGGACCCCACAGTGGACTGCCCATTAACCACTGCACAGAGAGAGAAATTTACTGGTCTTTACCAAAATTTCAAAATAGTTGACTTAAACAGTTCTTGCCTGTTTAATAGTTGTTCTCGGGGAGAGACTAATAACTTGAGCATCCTACTCTACCATCTTCCCACAATCCAACCTTGTGGATTTGATTTTCTGCATTATCAAATACTCTGAGAAGGGCTACAGGCACTCCATAAGAAAATTCTTGGTGGTTTTTAAGGACTGGATTTCCTTCTTTTCCTTATTCCTGTAATATAATTTCTTTTTTTGGTGCTTCTGGTACTAATTCTCCTTATAAATGACCTTCCACTCTATATCAATACTATGTATTATTTTTACTCTTCTTTAGTGTTCCGAGTACCTACTCTCATTCTCTGGGTCCTTACTATCATATTAATAACAGATACCAACTATTATTCATTAAAATTTGAAAATGTTCCTTTGCTCCTGCACCAACCTAGGACATTTACATTGCTTGCTGCCAAATATTAATAGGCTTTTGGGATTTGAGAGACTAGTTCTGCTGTCAGCCTGTTACAGTGGCTATTTAGTGTGAGAAATCTGAGCTAAGATGATATTATAAAGTATATATTTTTTGAAAGATACATTCCTATTTGAATGTACAACTTCACAGAATTAAAAATAAATCAACTGACTATGAATGACAAATACTTCTGCTGACATGACTACCCATTTTAAAAGCCTGCTTATAATAGTTCAGATGTTAATTGCATATTTATTATTTTTACAGTCACAAGATGTTTATCACTACAAACATTTTTATGTATCTTCACTAAATCTGTATATGTATAACACCTATAAAATATTTTGTATTAAATCCATATATTCCTAAAACCGTTGTTACAGTTATTGATAGCCACCTTACTACTTGTCTACAAAGATGGTACTTTTACACAGAGTAGTAATTGAAACATTTTTATAATTAACAGTGTTAAATGGTTTAACAGTAACTGATTTATCATTTATAGTAAACCAAAATAATTTTTATATGAAGATTCCACTCAACATTCCAAATATGTGTATAAAACACCCAACTGTTCTCAGTACTGTTTTAGCTTCCCAGCTGCTAAAACATATACCATACTATGGGTTGGCTTAAACAATGGGAATTCATTGGCTCCCGGTTTTGAGACCAGGAGAAGTCTAAAACTGCAACATCAGCAAGGCAATGCTTTCTCCATGAAGACTGGTGTTCTGGGGCTGGCTGCCAGTGATTTGTGATCCTTGGCTTTTCTGTCACATGGTGATGTACATGGTGCTGTCAACTCCTTTCTCTTCTGGGTTCCATTGACTTCCAGCTTCTGGGAGCTCCTTGTGGCTTCTTTTTCTATGTTCAATCTCCTTTGCTTATGAGGACTTCAGCCAAATTGTATTAAGGCCCACCCTTAGTCAGTCACCCTTAACTAACAACATCTTCAGAGGTCCTATTTACAAATGGGTCCACACCCATAGAAATAGATTAAGTTTAAGAACATGTTTTTCTGGAGTATGTAACTCCAAGCCACCACAGATATCAATTTGAATCACAGCCAAACACCATTTCTGTAGTTCAAGAATGCATTATAGACTACCATTTTCACCACATCTCCATATAAATTAGCTACTACTCACTATTTGTTACCATCCATTCTATACATTTCCACAATTTTACAGTAAAGCTAATTAAAACTTCTACATACATTAAACATCAGTTACTATACACTTAATTGTTTATGTATGTTCATATATAAACAATATAAAGATAATAATAGGGAAGGTTGGGGGAAAATACTTTGGTTAGTGGTAATGTTTTTACAATGCTCTTTAATCAGTAGTTTAAAAGGTTTAACAACAAAGTAAGGTGTTGGTGGTAGGGTGAGTTATGAGAGTCCTGTATAATGTTATATATGTTGGTTTTGTAAGTTCACAACTATTACTATACACTTATTGTTTATGTATGTTTGTGTGTGGGTGATATATTTCAATAAATTAGTTTTTTTAAAAAAAAGAATGCATTATAGAAATTATATGTTCATCTAATTAGGAAGGAATTGCTAAGTGCCTTTAAGGTCACTACTTGAAAATCTATTTTTTATATATACATATTGGAGCCAGAACATGGCAACCCTATAATGCTGACTTGTACACTGTTAAAACTAAAAGCGGAATTGAATTAATACCCAAACTTGAAACTTGGGAACTTTCGCACACACTCACAGACACATAAACAAACATAAACATAAACATAAACATAAACATAAACATACATACATACATACATACATATATATATATATATTTCTAACTTCTCTTGAAAAATCAGGCTGTCTGGCAAATCTAACCTTTGCCATATAAGGCAACAATTATCCAGAGCTGTATGGTTCCCCAACACTCTCAGCCCTTTTGGAGATTAGGTAACTCAAGACTTTTCAATTTTTTCTCATTTATATTTTCTGCCTTGCCCTGAAAGCATGTGCATTTGTTCTAGATAATATTTCATCAAATGATGTCTTCTGATACTGCTAAAAGTCTGAGAAAAAGTGAAGCATTACCATATTTCTTTAAGATACCTTAAGACAGGCCATTGATTATAATACAAATAATTGATTCAATAGCATTTCTTTTTGTGAAATAATAGTTCACTCAATTTCTTTGGCATTTAGATTATAAAACACATCCTGATATCTGAGGAAAATTTTGGAAAAAAACTTACACCTAAGAAAATATGGTATTAATCCACAATATGGAGATGAGATTTTTCAAATAGAAATAGTCTGGGTGGGTTGATGAATGAAGTCATATAATTATAATTAGGGAGAAAATGTAGATCTTGTGACCTCTGATTCAATGGGTTTTACCAGTTTGCTTTTTGGCCTGTAAATTTGGATATGTACACTAAAGCCTGAATACAATGTTGTTATTTTTAGATTTTAGCTTCTATCATTTGTAGAGAACCTTTGCAATTGTGATCATAAAATGATGAATCTCCTAAAAGTTACAGCACTCTTAATTTCCTTGAGTATGGTGTTTACCCCTCACACTTGCAGGCACTGAGACACTTCTCATATGTGTGTCTAACTTCTGGATGAATGTATAACATTGGAATGTGAATTCATATGCCATGGCAGCCAATAATAAAATCACAATTCCATATCACATGCAGTTTGTATCACCACTCTCAGTCTTGGATTAATTCCTCTATACCTAATAACTGCAGGGAGAACCATGTTTATCCCATAAGTAACTATAAATAAAAATGATGCTCTATTCTGTTGAGTTTCTTCAAGGTTGCTTTACTGTTCATCAGCAGGTGTACAAGTGTTCTACCAATATTAATTCTGAAGAGTCATAGTTAGATGTTCCTGGCCCTTCTATCAAGTGCCAGCTGAGAAACTGCTGGAGCACCAGAAGGAGTAAAAGGCCAGCACAAAGACATATTGCAAATGGCTATCAGGGTAGTGATTGGAATTTCAAGTTCCTGACTTCAGCTTGGACAAATTGATGGCACAATTTTTCCAAAGAGGAACTGCAACTGACTGGCAACCTCAGCAGAATGCAGCAGTGTCTGATTTAACCTCAGTTTCCTGTAAGATTTCCTTGGGAATCCAGGACTCTCAGTGGAGCAACACTTTGTTGGAGCTAATTACAATAGACCTGGTCCAAAACAACTCACAGCAAGGAGCAGCCTTCCCAGTTAGATGATACAGTGGCTTATTTTATCCTACTTGTCTTGCTTTCATTTCTTTGATAGTTACACACTGATCTCCAGCTAAACACATTGCTGTTTAGGGGAAATCACGAATTAATGAAATGTACTTCAGCATTTATTGCTACATGGAAAATGTGTTGTACTGGCGAGCAGAAACACTGTGGTGATTACAGTTAATAGAATCCTCCTGATGTTTCCCTCCCTTACTCACATCACCACAGAAGTACTTGACCAATTTAGAACGTCTGACGGGGGAGAGTTCAAACCCAGTGATGACTCTAGTAAGAGCTATTTCCATCATTATCTCCTCTGCGAATTTATCCATTTAATGTTTGGTATCTTTTAACACAGGTCTGGCTATTTCTTTGCATTTATGTTGAAATAATTTAAAACAAGAGGCTGACAGACCATATCAGGGTGTTGGTTACTCATTCAAGCCAGTTAGATCACAGATGCTGCCTGAAATATCTGAGGATAAAAGTACAAGTAGATGCTATCAGGAAAACAAACAAAGCTCTTTACAACAAAAATGAATAGATTAACCTATCTTTTGTTAAGTAATAACACCCAAAGAATAGTCCTCCCTTTTACAGAACCAATTAATTTAAAGCCTCCTTGCAATGGTTGTTATAGGATATATAAGGATTTAAAATAATTTTCGATGTAATTCTTCTCCTCTCAAGAAATTGACAGGCATTGTTTTAATTTTTTTGTATTGGTTGTTTTTTAAATTATTTCATTTTCTTATTAATCTTGTACAGTTATTTTGTTGGCTTCATTTTGGAGAGATTTTGGATCACAGAAGGGTTATAGTAGCGACAGGGGAGGATCACTGGTGTGGATGTCAGTGATGTGGGGATGCATAGGAAGGAGTTCACCTGGGGCATGCCTTTGAGACATATGAATATGTTCAAGTGTTCATGGGACATTGTCTTGGTGGGTGGAGAGTCACACAATAATCAAAAGAATACCAAATTCCCATCCTGTGGAATTCTGCTACATTCTCTAATAGGACAGCAAGAATCTCCCCGAGTGCAAGGGCAATGTCTAGTGAAGGAAAACAAACCTTTATGCCAGGCCCTTGCTACTGATGATTGTACTTATGAACCTTTTCTTGTGAAATTGAAACTTAGCTTAGTATTATACACTGCCTAAGAGTTGCCTTCTGAAAGCCTCCTTATTGATCAAATGTAGCCTCACTCTAAGCCAAACTCAGCATATAAATGCACTACCTTCCCCACTTCCCCCCCCCCCCCCCCCCCCCGGAATGGGGCATGACTCTTAGGGATGAGCCTCCTTGGCACTGAGGGATTATTACCAAGCAAAAACTAACAATGCATCTGGTAAAAGACCTTGACCAAAAGGGGAAAATGATGAATACAAGTGAGTTTTTATGGCTAAGAGATTTCAAAGTGAGTTGGGAATTCATTCCAGAGGTTACTCTTATGCATGTCTCAGCAGGATCTCATTGACTGCCTCAAACAGTGGGATACTGAGGGATGTAGAGATATCCAGAAATGATAATCATGGCAGACAGCTCAGGAACTGACACCTTGCCAATGGGCCTTACTTTGGAATGTATGCTCCCCATTGTAACAGATATAGACTCATTTATAGGTTCTATACACAATTCTCTTCTGCCCCTTTTATTTGATCCTATAATTAGCACTATACTTGATAAACATATGTCCCACAGACATAAATCTTTGGTCCATCCATGTGCCAGTCCATGGTCTGTCCATGGACCCTGAATCTCAGCACAGTTGTAACATCTCCAGTTCATTGGACTCACCCAGTTCATTGGACTCACCCAGAACAACTAACAAGGAGATGATGATGGACAATGACCATTCCAAGGTACAGAGGGCGTCTGCAACTGCAAGCAAGATAGCTCCATCCATCTACCCCACAGGATCTAAGCCCCTTCTCACCTAGAGGCAGAGTGGACATTACCATTCCCAAATCCTCAAGATTGGGGAATGAACAATAGACTAAAGTAGACATTTTATTCTACTATAGACTTATTATTATTCTAGCAATTGAAGAACTCTTATCATTGATGTAAAGGCAGTGACCACCAGAGGTTCTGAGGGATGGGAGAGGGAAGAATAGGTATAATATGGGGGATTTTGGGGACATTGGATTTGTCCTGCATGACATTGCATGATGGATACAGGCCATTGTATATTTTGTCATAACTTACAAAATTGTGTGGGATAGAATATAAACTATAATGTAAACTGTAGTCCATGGTTCATAGCAATGCTTCAGTATTTGTCTATCAATTGTAACAAATGCACCACACTAATGAAGGATATTGTTAATGTGGGAAATTGTGGAAGGGGGAGGGAGTGAGGCACACGGGAATCTCTCATATTTTTTATATAGCATTTATGTAATCTAAAGCTTATTTAAAAATTGAAAAATTAAATAAAAAATAAATAAACTGACAGGTTAGTAAGGACAATTCTTGCTTTAATCAACAATTATGTACTAAAAACTAGCAATTTGCAAAACTCTATGCTAGATACCAGAGATACAGAGGGAAATGAGCCTGACATTACCCTCAAGGTGCTTACTGTCTAGCCACAGATGTGCATACACTAAACTAATTATGATAACTGTGTTAGGATAAATTCCATGGAAACAGACTCTGAGATGGAAATTTGCATTTTTATATTATTACTTTATTTTCTTTTTTAAATCTAGCATTTAAGTTATCAAGTATGCAGATATACCCATAGACCTTTACAAGTTTTATTCTATTTAAAGTTAGGTATTTTAACTAGGAGATGAAGAGTTGTCCCAAGCTGAGGCAAGGGGCCATGTCCTAGAGAGGGTTTTGAACCCAGGATGAGGTAGTTCCCTTCATCTAGGGGCAAATCCCAGTGAAGGACAGTGTAAGCCATTAGCAACATACATTTCTGGCAGCTGCTGATATGTAGAACATGTTCCTCAAGGATAGATCTGGGTGGTACACAGTCAGTTCCAGTGTAGCTCACCCCTTGTTTCTTCAGTCCACTTTCTTCTTATGATATGTTCATCCTTTCTGTGAACAGCTTCTGGGATTCTCCTTTCCAGGTGAAACTTACAAGAGGACAGTTACTAGGTTGAACTTCAACTTCTAGAACTTAATGCATCTGGTTTTGAGATTGCATCTGATCTCCTCATCACCATGCCCTTCTCAGGCCATAATAACTGGACTCATGAATATATGAGTCAAAATTGATATGAGAGTATCAAGAGTCTCCCCAGAGAATTACTGAGTGCCAGACATACTCTTTGCTGACCCTCTTATGTAATAGCAGTCTTATATCCTCCTCAAGATCAAGGTCAATTACTCTGCTCAGTATGTTGAGTCTCTTTCTCATCTCTGGGTTTCTTGGCATGAGGAATGAAAAGTGACCAAACAGCAGCCATAACTGTAAATTCAATGGGAATTTTACATGTGCCTTAGGACGCTAGACCCTAGGGTTGCTGAAACCAGAAGCACAAATACCCTGGGAGTCAACACATACACTTCATCCTGGAGGATGGTGCCCTATTCTCACAGAGGTTTCTTTCCTTGCTGTTACCTCATTTGCAACTTGAAGGGCTAACCCATCACTCTTCCCACTGGTAGCTCCTGAGTGCAGCAGTTTGTATTAGAACAAGGGAATTCTAAATCAGGCATATACCACCATACCTTCTTTGCTGTAAAGTGGGTACCTTTGTCCTGGCAGCGTAATGGAGGATCCTATGTCAGTGGATGCTTCTTGATACTGACAGTATGTGTTCCAGGGTTTTAACATTGTATTGACTGTTTTTTAGTCTATATATTTCCATATAATTTTAGAACGAATGTGTCAATTTGCATACATACAGATATATATAAAACACCTGCTGTAATTTAAGTAGGACTATATTGAATCTATAGATGAATTTGGGAGGGGAGGATTGACATCCTAACAATATTGAGTTTTAAAACCTATACATTTGGTACATATCTACATTTATTTAGGCCTTTAGTTTCTCTCAAATTCTGTGTAGATATTTTATACTTCTTTTATTTGTTCCTGGATAGTTGAGCTTTTTCTTAATGCTATTGACATTTGATTTTCTATTTTTAGATGCCTTTCTATAGAAATAGAGTTAACTATTTCATATTGAACATATTCAAGAAAATTGAAAATTTCACTTATCAAAACTAGAAGTTTTGATTACAGATTTCTTTGGATTTTTATATGCATTATCATTTAAACTGCGATTTAAATACAATTTAATTCTGGATTTGTGTCTTTCTTTTCTAGTCTTATACAATTTCTTCCCTTGATTTATGGCTAGGATCACTACAACAATAATGAATAAAAATTGTAAGAATGAGCAAATTTGTTTTAGTTATGATCACAAAGGAAAAGATTAAAAAATGTCACCATTCAATATGATGTTTGCTGCAGGGTTTTTGTAGCTATTGTTTATCAGATTAAGAAATTCCCTTTCTATTCCTATTTTCTATGATAAAATCACTAAGAATTTTTATTATGAACTTATATTAAGTATTTTCAGTTGATTTTTCATACCCCATGAGATCATGTGCTTTTCCTCCTCTATTATCACAATACATGAGATTTATAGAATTTTTAAATTGTATAAAATCTTGTATTCCTGTTATAAATATATCTAGATGAACTTAGATGAAGATTGGATAAGATTTACTCTGAGCCTTGGCATGAGTATAAGAATATTTTACTTCTGGGAGTGACACACATTGTGGCCAAGAGAGTTAGTCATGGTAGATTGAATCTTGTCCCCATTTCTCCCCCTTTCCCATTTCCTACCCCATAATAGTGTTAATTTTTTGCATTTTTCCCATGGTCTCATTGATGTTTAAGAGTACTTGCTAACCCTTTCACTTTGGACTTTGTCAGGTGGCTTGACTGAATGCATTGTTAGCAGAGATGATGTGGGAAGACGCTTGAAAGGCATTTGTATGGTTCATTTTGCTCACTGTGCAAAGAACAGTCTGGATAACTGATGCCTATTCATCCTGGGCCCTAAATGAAACAGAGCAGAGTCACTACCATTGATGTATAGACAAGCAGCCTAAAACAGAACTTGCCCAGCTGACCTGCAGATCCATGCCCTAGACAGATCTATGCCAGTTAACTTGCTGATACATAAGCAAGAAATAAATACTCGTTGTTGTATGCTACTACTGAGGTTTCTGTGGTAGTTTCTTACGTGGAATTTTGTGGATATGGCACGTATAATTGTTATATCTGATAGTTTTTATTGAATGTATTAGAACAAGGGAATTCTAAATCAGGCATATACCACCATACCTTCTTTGCTGTAAAGTGGAATTTTGTGGATATGGCACGTATAATTGTTATATCTGATAGTTTTTATTGAATGTCATATAATAAACATGAACTATTGTAGAGACACGTTGACATGCAATTAGATTGCAGGCAGATCAAATTAATCTTTTCACAGGTTGAGCAGTCTTAGACTGAAATACAATATTTTGATAGTTCTTTCTACCACTCATTTACTCCTACATTTACAGTATATTTCTTCAGGATTCCAACAAAGAATTTGTATGTTTACTAGGATTTCTCCTCCTTGGCATATACTAAACTATATCTTCTTTCTCCCTAGTCATGTGAAATTTTTGAAAGCTGTAGTTTGCTTATATTTTGCTTGGTTTAGATTTTTTTTCTGATTTATTTTTTATTTAAAAAGTTGTAAGTTTGCAGAAAAATCATGCAAAAAATACAATTTCTCTAAAACCCCTCTCACACACATACACTTTTCTCTATTGTTAACACTTTGCATTACAGTGGTACCTCTTTTACAATTGATAAAACATTATACCATAATCATCTTATGAACTTTAGACCATAGTTTACATTAGGGGTCACTGTATTGTGCAGTTCTATGTTTTTAAAATTTTTATTCTAGTCACATATATACAACCTAAAATGTCCCCCTTTTAACCACATTTAAATACATAATTCAGTTCGTGTTAGTAACATTCAGTCCATTAAGAAAACTTTTCCATCATCCCAAATAGAAATTCTGTGTCACTTACCTGCTTTGTTTTTGGGTCACATTCTGTTTAGCTCCTTACCCTTCCACACTGCATAGCTTAACCATCAAGGAAGACCATGAGAATTGCCAAAGCAGTCTGTGGGACTGACAGCAGCTTAGCTGCTTGTGTTCCCCATATGGCAGTTTGTGTCCCCAGCATGGGTGCCTGGTTTGCTTATTAGCACCCCTAATATACACATTTAGTGTATTTGCATGTCTGTTCCTACCCTGTCCTGGAAAGCCTGACTCAAGATGCTCATTTGAGTTGCCTAACCCTGAATTCACCTGGGTCAGAGAAGCAGTGTGCAGAACTAGTTCAGCAAGCCAAAGTTGCCTGGGACAAGACTGTGTAGAGACATAAAAATCAGCATTTGTGGTTTGAAAGGAGAAGCTAGGTAGAGAATCTCTTTTCTTGGAAGGAAATCATGGCATGTCCAAAATATACACAGAATGGAAAATTAGATGTGGATAAAACTGTTTTATTATAAATGATCAGCTATACATAAACGAAGACAGCAGTTGAGTAAATGAGGGACAAAAAGGAATAAGGCATAAAAAACAATGGCACAATGGTAAAGTGGCTGCAATAAGTTCTGCCATATTAGTAAACAGAAAAAACTCATCAAACAAAGGCAGATTGGCAGAATAAATTTTTAAGGAAGTATGTCCAACTACATGCTTTTTTACCAGAGAGTCACCTGAGCCCCAAAGACACAGGTTACAAGTGAAAAGATAGAAAAAATATCCCTTGCAAACAGTAACCAAAAGAGAGTGGTGCGGTCACCCCTCGGGCTGAAGCGTGGTTTGCTGGCCTGGCGGGGGAGCGGCCGCGGTAGGCCAAGCCGCTGCCCCCATAATAGGGTGGCTGGTCGAACTCACCGCCACCCCTGAAGGAAGCTCGGCATGGGCACAGAGTGCCCTCGGGTCTCCCCTTCTCGGCAGCCATGCTTCCGCGGCCGCCCCTCCTCCCGGATGGCGCCACACGATGCCTTCTTTCTCCCTGCGCAGGCGCAGGGCGGAAAATTCCAGTCTGCCCTTTTCCCCTCCCCCGACAGCAGCAACAGCCAGGTGTGGGCGGAAAAATCCAGCCCGCCCTTTTCCCCTCCCCCGACAGCAGCAACAGCCAGGTGTGGGCGGAAAAATCCAGCCCGCCCTTTTCCCTTCCCCCGACAGCAGCAACAGCCAGGCGTGGGCGGGAAACTCAAGTCTGCCCTCCACCCCAGCAACAGCAGCCACCAATCCCTAAACCCTGCCCCTTCCCCCAGCAACAGCGACAGCCAATCCCTAACCACCACCCCTCCCCCGTCCAGTACCGCCCACTGACCTTTTGCCGGCAACCAATCAGAACAGGGCGTGGCTTCGACCAATCAGCCTTCCCCAGCCCCTATAAAACTGTTGCCTCTCCCTCAGTAAAGTGGACTTGCGTGTTTACCTTGTCTCCGCGGTAGTTCTTCTGCCGTGCGCCCTCCAGTCCTGAGAGCCCCCGACAAGGGCCTGGCCTCCCTTGTCCCCAGTTCGTTGCCTGCTTCTCCGGGCGACCCCTTCGTCGCCTGCTTCTCCGGGCGACCCCGTCAGCCGAACCGCGCAACCCCTTGTGAGACCGATCCCTCATCTGCTGCCGGACCGACCCCTCGTCCCAAGTGGGACCGACCCCTCGTCCAGAGCTGGACCGACCCCTCGTCCGCAGCCAGACCCCACCTCTACCGACTGAGCAAACCGTCGCAGTTGGCGCCCAACGTGGGGCAAAGCAACCCCACCACAGCACAACGTGGGGCAAGGCAACCCCACCACAGCCTCACTCCATAACCTGGCGGCCCCCCCCTCCTCTCTTCTCCTCTCTTCTCACCCCTATCTTTTCGCTCTGCATTGCTGCTCCTGAACCTTGGTGACCTCATATGATCCACGGCGGTCTGGGAGAATCGCTGGATGGCTTTCTCCTTCCATGTCGGGGGCTTATACCGACCTGCTATGATTAAGAGGAGCCTTGGATTTCTCGGGAGCGTGCGCTTGCACGTCTGAAGTAATCCTACCACAGCCCTACCCCCTCCTCTCTTCTCACCTTGGGACTTCTCTCGTGCAACATTGCTGCTACCTGAGCCTTGGCTACCTCATATGATCCACGGCGGTCTGGGAGAATCGCTGGATGGCTTTCTCCTTCCATGTCGGGGGCTTATACCGACCCGCTATGATTAAGAGGAGCCTTGGATTTCTCGGGAGCGCGCGCTTGCACGTCTGAAGTAATCCTACCATAGCCCTACGCTCTCCTCTCTTCTCACCCCTATCTTTTCACTCTGCATTGCTGCTCCTGAACCTTGGTGACCTCATATGATCCACGGCGGTCTGGGAGAATCGCTGGATGGCTTTCTCCTTCCATGTCGGGGGCTTATACCGACCCGCTATGATTAAGAGGCGCCAATAAAACTCTCAGGAGCACGTGCCTGAGCACCTCCACCCCTGCCTTCACCTCTGCCTCCTCCCTTCTGCGCTTGCTTCCCTTTGCCTTGCTCCACTGCTCGTCGTCCCGCCCTCCCCTCGTCGGGGCCTTCTCTTGGCCCGCGACCACCGTCAGAGCCCCACCGGCTCCGACCCCTCGTCTCACCGCGCACCTCGGCTCCCATCGCCACGCTCTCAAGGTAAGGGCCCCTTTTCTTATCGGCTCCAAAAGGCCATTAGCAATGGGTAACATCCTATCTGCTAAGCAAGCCCCACAAGTTCGGGCCCTCGCCGGTCTCCTAGACACTCACCGGTGTAAGATCTCTTTCAAACAGCTTCAAGTATATTGGGACCTTCTTCTCCCCTTTAATCCGTGGCTTACCACGTGTCAGCTTTGGGACCCGGACACCTATACTCGCCTTATAGATAGGGTCACTTTTGCTGTGGAGCAGGAAGGTAAAAGATTCCCTCCTGGCTTATTACAGGCAACATAAAGTCCAGAAAAAATCTTGAAGGGTATAATCTATGATATGCTATATAAAAAAAGATTTAAAAGCAGCTATACCAAGAAAGTAAGAATTATGAGTCAACTGTAAATAAATTATATATTTCTGTTAATGTGTTGTAATTGTTCTGTGTTTGTCTGTCTGTTCGTTCAATGTCAACGTATATTGTGATACCTCCGGATGGTAAATATAAATTACTAGAAATCTTTAAAAGAGCTCTATTCAAATGGCCAAAAATTAAATAAGCGCTTATATTAATACTTAAGTTTATTATATTAATACATAAGTTTAAATGTTAATAAGATATCTACAATTTAAAAAAAAATTGTAAGTCTTAATTAACAAAATTAACTGTACATCTTCATAAAAAGTTGTTCTTGCCTAGATTAAAATGAATAACTTATTTTTCTTCACAGGATAATATAAAGAATGTAAAACTTATATGAATATTAAAAAGGTTAAAAGTTTGTAAAAATGCTAACGGAAATGTAATAAGTTTTGCAAAAAGACGTATTTTGTCCTAAAGTAAGATGGCTAATTTTTCATAAACTCTTGAAATTTAATTTGCATGCGGCAAGTGTAAAAGGTATTGTGATAACTTTACGTAAGGGAATGTGTTCTGTAAAGATAAAATTTATCTTCAATAGTTTACATTAAGGTATTAAATGGCTAATTCCAAAAGGTCATTCTTAAATATATATATATAAAACTAAATTGATGATAATAATAATAAAAGGTAATTTTGTAACAGGAAAGATTAACAGCAACCAAGCTCCCCTGCCAACTTGCTTTTAGGAAACGGTTTCTAATATTGCATGCTACTAAGTATTTAAAGAAAAGTTATTCTTAAGGAAACAGAGGATGATTTTGTCTTTGCAGCCATTGTCTACTTAGCAACACCCCTCGCTATCGGCCTAGCCACTGTTGCGCCGGACGATTGAAACCTTAAACAAAGACTCCTCCTCACTGTCATCTTCCTATCTATCGTTACTATATTTACTGCCCTCATTCTCCTTCGTTTATAAAGCAGTCTCCTACAAACCACAAAGCTTCTGTCTTAAACATACCATTCTCAACCCTATCCTCTAAATGATCTTCTCACTTCCCCCACAGCCTTTAATACTCTATTTCTTTCTCATAACCTTTGCTTTCTTGATAATATTTTCCGCCATCTGTCTAGCCACTACCACCCCAGAAGATTGTAACCACGGCCCCCCATGCCGCCATCGCTCTCAAGCAGCTCCAGCCCTGCTAAACGGCCCGCAACCCGCTTTCCCCGGCCCGCGGCCTGCTTCCTAGCATCCAATAATGCTTCTGCTCTTGCCTCCCCATACTTCTGCGGAGCTTCCTCCTGTCTCGACCTCACTCCTCTTCTCAGCCATCCAAAGCGTCCTTTCTCGTCCCCCGCCCCCCTCCTTTTTTCGCTTGAACCCCTACTGCGTTGCAGATTGGGCCACCCCATGTCGGCCTGCCCCATTAACATCGGCCTCTCTCGCGCCCGTGAAGACTTTGGCCTTCTTATTGTCCTCGCCTTCGTCTCCACCACTCCCGACGCTGCCGCCACCACCGTCGCTGGTGCCCTGACGCGACTTGTCCTCACCGCTGCGATCCTCCAGACCATCACACAGTCTGCCTCTACCGCTCTTCGCCGCCAAGAAGAGATCAACTACCTGTAACGCGCTGTCATCCTGGACTTTTAACAAGCAGATGGACCTTATAGCCACCGAGATCAACAAGAATTGGACATTGGCCACCCTTGCTTGCAACGGCAAGATACTGCCCCCCAAATTGTACATTTGTATCCCCGTCATACTCACCTCCCTCTTCAGCCCCGCTTCCCTCATTGCTTACTGCCTCTTGGGCCTCAGCTACTTGTTGCTGCTGCCATCCTGGTCCTTATTTGAAAAGAAGGGGGAAATGCGGTCACCCCTCAGGCTGAAGCGTGGTTTGCTGGCCTGGCGGGGGAGCGGCCGCGGTAGGCCAAGCCGCTGCCCCCATAATAGGGTGGCTGGTCGAACTCACCGCCACCCCTGAAGGAAGCTCGGCATGGGCGCAGAGTGCCCTCGGGTCTCCCCTTCTCGGCAGCCATGCTTCCGCGGCCGCCCCTCCTCCCGGATGGCGCCACACGATGCCTTCTTTCTCCCTGCGCAGGCGCAGGGCGGAAAATTCCAGTCTGCCCTTTTCCCCTCCCCCGACAACAGCAACAGCCAGGTGTGGGCGGAAAAATCCAGCCTGCCCTTTTCCCCTCCCCCGACAGCAGCAACAGCCAGGTGTGGGCGGAAAAATCCAGCCTGCCCTTTTCCCTTCCCCCGACAGCAGCAACAGCCAGGCGTGGGCGGGAAACTCAAGTCTGCCCTCCACCCCAGCAACAGCAGCCACCAATCCCTAAACCCTGCCCCTTCCCCCAGCAACAGCGACAGCCAATCCCTAACCACCACCCCTCCCCTGTCCAGTACCGCCCACTGACCTTTTGCCGGCAACCAATCAGAACAGGGCGTGGCTTCGACCAATCAGCCTTCCCCAGCCCCTATAAAACTGTTGCCTCTCCCTCAGTAAAGTGGACTTGCGTGTTTACCTTGTCTCCGCGGTAGTTCTTCTGCCATGCGCCCTCCAGTCCTGAGAGCCCCCGACAAGGGCCTGGCCTCCCTTGTCCCCAGTTCATCGCCTGCTTCTCCGGGCGACCCCTTCGTCGCCTGCTTCTCCGGGCGACCCCGTCAGCCGAACCGCGCAACCCCTTGTGAGACCGATCCCTCGTCTGCTGCTGGACCGACCCCTCGTCCCAAGTGGGACCGACCCCTCGTCCAGAGCTGGACCGACCCCTCGTCCGCAGCCAGACCCCACCTCTACCGACCAAGCAAACCGTCGCAGAGTGGGAGTGGGGCTATAATAATATCAGAAACAATAGACTTTAAGACAAAATCTGTTACAAGAGGCAAAGAAGGACACTATATATTGTTAAAAGGGTCAAATCACCAAAAAGATAAAACAATTATAATAATATATACGTCTATTAACAGAGCCACACACAAATACATTAAGCAACAAGTGACAGAATAGAAGAAAACATTCTATAATAATATTTGGAGACTTCAGTAAAATACTTTCAATAATGGATAGAATATCTAGACAGAAGATCAATAAGGAAAGGAGGACCAATATAAACTGTATTATTGATAGTATTTAATAATACTATAAACCAACTGGACCTAACAGACATATAGAACTGTCCACCCAATAACAGCAGAATGCATTCTTTTCAAGTGCATGCAGACTATTCTCCAGGATAGGTGATATGTTAGGTCACAAAACAAGTTTCAATCAATGTAAGCAGTCTAAAATCCTATAAAATATCTTCTCTGACCGTAGTAGAATGAAGCTAGAAATCAATAACAGAAGAAAAACTGGAAAATTAAAAATATGTATGGAGAAATCAAAGAGCACAAAGAGGAAAAACCACAAAGGAAATCAGAAAATGCTTAGAGATTAATGAAAATAAAAACACAGTATGCTAAAGTTTATGCAATATAGCAAAGGTATTGTTCACAGGGAAATTTATAGCTATAAACAATGACATTAAATACCTTCATTACAAAAGAAGAAAGATCTCAAATAACTAAAATAAAAAATGAAAGTGGAATGTTAATACTGTTTTAATGTTATAACTAAAAAGATTATAAGCGAATACTTGAGCAATTGTACACAAGCAAATCAAATAATTTAGTTGAAATGGACAAATTCCTACAAAACATAAAATTTACCTAAATGGAATCAAGAAGAAATAGAAGATAATAACAAAAAATTTAAAATTAAAAAATAAAATGAAAGAAGAAATAGAAGAGGAAGCAGATGTGGCTCAAGTTGTTGAGCACCCACCTCCCACATGCTAGTTCCCAGGTTCAATTCCCAGTGCTCTTGAAGAAACAAAAACAAACAACAAAGAATCATCAAGATGGCAGCAGAGTAAGGAGCTCCTAGAGTCAGCTTCTGTTACAGGGCAGTTAGTAAACCCCTAGAGCTATCTAGAGCTAGCTGAAGTACCTGTTTTCGGGCTCCAGGAGATCAGAAGAATATCCTACACCATCCTTGAAGGCATGGAAGGGATAGATTGCCCATCTGCAGAGAAGACTCATAAGTAGAGGCTCCACCCATGGAGGTGCCCATCCTCCATTAGAGGCACAAGCCACCTCAGTAGCTGTTCTGTAGCTGGAATTGAAAGCTCCACTTCCCCAAAATGGAGGAGAAAGAGGAGATTGGGCATCAGTTTCAGCTACTGATGAGTAAATTGAGTGGGCTAAATTATAATCCTGAGAACCTAATGTTTGAACATGTCCAAATAAGAAAGAGGCTCGGAGCTGCCATCTTATCTCCACACCTGGCACAAGGGGAAGGGGGGTGGACTGAAAATCCCAGTGCTGGTGGGGACCAGCTTCCTTCCACCCAGATCAGATTTCAGTTCTAGCCTAGGCCTCAGCCCTGCCTCTGGCAGGGAGGAAGTTAGGGGGACCTGTGCCAGCCTCTCCAGGAAATTACTGGCCACACCATGGAGGCCAGTGATTATCCTATTCTGGTGGCATGAGCCACCCCAGGAGCTATTCTGTGACTAGAATTGGAAACACCATTTCCCCAAAACAGGGGAGGACAAGACAGTTGGCAGCTGATTTTGGCTACTGATTGGTAGATTCAGCTGGTTAAGATAATACCCTGGGAACAGCTGAGGTGTGAATCAGCCCAAGTTGGGAAAGGGCTGATGGCCGCCATTTTTACTCCACTCCTAGCATGAGAGAAAGCCGGGTTGACTGAAAATCACAGTGATGGTAGGAACTGGTTTCTCTTACCCAGATTGGCCTGTAGCCCTCCCTAGCCCAGGTTTCAGCTGCACCTCTAGCAGGGAAGAGGCTGGTGCACCCTGCAGCAGCCTATCCGGGTAACTGCAGATAACTTTGGCTGGCAGCAACTGAATAATCGGAATCTACTGGGGCGATTGCAGTCATTTGGACCCACACTGCATAGATTGCTGCCCAAACCTGCAGTTCCATCCCCACCCAGGCAAGGGAGAAAGGGACATCAAGCTTCATTAGACTCTCTGGGAAGCTACAGTCTAGGCCTGCATGACTTGGATTATTTCACAAGCTGTGACTCTTTCCCTACACTTGGCAAAGTAGAAAGTTGGAATAAGGTTCATTGGTCCCTGGCACAATGATGGCAGCACCAAGTACATGCTTGGCTCCTACTACACAACCAGCAAGGGAGAAGTGGCAGGAAGTCCTAAACTAAAGAGAAAATCTGCACCCAAAATTAATATGCTAGTAAGACAGATGCCAAAATACCAACAAAAAATTACAATTCACACCAAGAAACAGGAAGCTATGGCCCACTAAAAGGAACAAGATAAACCTCCAGATGACATAAAAAAGTTGAGACAACTCATCATAGATGTTCAAGCAAATCTCCTTAATAAATTCAATGAGATGACTAAAGAGACTAAGGATATTAAGACACTGGATGAGCACAAAGAGGAATTTGAAAGCATACATAGAAAAATAGCAGAAAAATTCCATATTTTCTTTCATGGGAAAGAAAGGTGCAATAAATGAAATGAAAAAAAAAAAACATTGGAATCATATAATTGCAGACTTGAGGAGGCAGGAGAAAGGATTGGTGAGCTTGACGAAATGACCTCTGAAAGTGAACATACAAAAGAAAAGTCTGGAAAAACTTGAACAAGGTCTCAGGGAACTAAATGACAGCAAAAGGCATGCAAACATATGTGTCATGGGTGTCCCATAAGGAGAAGAGAAGGGAAAAGGAGCAGAAGGAATATTTGAAGTGATAATGGTAGAAAATTTCCCAACCCTTTTGAAGGGCGTACATATCCATGTCCAAGAGGCACAACGTCCTCCCATCCAAAAAAATCTGAATAGATCAACTCCGAGACACATACTCATCAGAATGTCAAATGCCAAAGACAAAGAGAGAATTCTGAGAACAGCAAGAGAAAAGCAATGCATAACATATAAAGGATACCCAATAAGATTAACTGCTGATTTCTCACCAGAGACCATGGAGGCAAGAAGACAGTGGTCTGATATATTTAAGATATTACAAGAGAAAAACTTCCAGCCAAGAATCTTATATCCAGCAAGACTGTTTTTCAAAAATGAGGGTGAGCCTAGAATATTCCCAGATAAATAGAAACTGAGAGAATTTCTAAGCAAGAGACCCAGATCTTCAGGAAATACTACAGGATGTACTAAAGCCTGAAATGAAAAGACAGGAGCGAGAGGCCTGGAAGAGAGTCTAAAAAAGAAGATTTTATCAATAAAAGTACCTAAAAGTGTCAAAAGAGTAGTAAAAATGAAATATGAGAGGTAAAACTCAAATAGTCAGGAATAAACTTAACCAATGATGTAAAGCACTTGTATTCAGAAAACTGAAACACAATGTTAAAAGAAATCAAATGAGGCCTAAATAACTGAAAGAACATTCCATGCTCATAGACTGGAAGACTAAATATTATTAAGATGTCAATTCTACTACTCAAATTGATACACAGATTCAGTGCAATCATGATAAAAATTCCACCAGTATTTAAAAAAAAAATTATTTTGAAGGTTAAGGGGTCCTGAATAGTCAGAAACATCATAAAAAGGAAAAGCAAACCCTCATCTTTAATATGACTTTAAATCATATTACCTACCTATATTGGTAAAAAACAGCATGGTACTGGCATAAAGACAGACATATAGACCAATGAAACCAAATTTACTGTTCAGAAAATGACCCTCACATGTATGGTCAAGTGATTTTTAGCTAGCCTGTCAAACCCACACAACTTGGGCAGAACAGTCCATTCAACAAATGGTGCTGATAGAATTGGATATCCATAGCTGAAAGAAGGAAAGAGGACCCCTAACTCACACTTTATCCAAAATTTAACTCAAAATGGATCAAAAACCTAAAAATAAAAGCAAGAACCATAAAACTAGAAGAAATTGTAGGAAAATATCTTTAAGACCTCATGGCAGGTGGTGGATTCTTAAAGGAGATAAGAAGAGGACTGAAATAGACTGCTGATGTTTAATGTATGTAGAAGTTTTAATTAGCTTTACTGTAAGAGTGTGGAAATGTATAAAGTGGATGGTAACACATAGTGAGTAACAGCTAGTTTATAAATGGGAATGTGACTGAAAATGATAGTCTAGGTATGTAAATGCCAATTGACAGAATGCTAGAGAATAACCTAGGAAATGAATAGCACAATAAACCAAGAGGTGGATGAGAATTGTGGTTGATGGAACAGATGCAAGAGTGTCCTTTGTGAGCTAGAGCAAATGTATATCTCTACTGCAGGGTCTTGGGAAAAATCCAGCTAGAGTGACCTATGGACTGTGGTTAGCAGTAATAATGTAATATTCTTGCATCTATGTGAAAGGTGTAGTGTATTGATAATGAGACAGTATGGAAAATGTGAGCCAAATGTACACTATGGACATGGTAACAATCAGATGATATTATCTTATCTGTTGCAAATATTCCACCATAGTGTGGTATACTGTTAGAGGGGTGTTGTTTGGGAATTCTGCACATGTGCATGATTGTTTTATAAGTTTACAACTTCTTTCATAAAAAATACATTTAAAAAATAATAATAGGGTAGGTTGGGGGAAAACACACCAAATGTAAAATAAGGACTATGATTAGCAGGAAGATTTTGACAATATTCTTTCATAATTTGTAACAAATGTCTCACTACAATGCAAGGTGTTGGTGGAAGTTTGATGTATGGGACCCCTGAATGATGTTATGCATGCTTGCTTTGTAAGTTCACAACTTTTACTATACACTTAGTTGTTTATGTATGCTCATATACAAAAGATATAAGGGTAATAATAGTAGGGTTGTTTGGGGGAAAATACTTTGGCTAGTAGTAATATTTTGACAATGCTCTTTAATCATTAGTTAAAAAGGTTTAACAACAATGCAAGTTATTTTTGGTAGGGTGAGGTATAAGAGTCCTGTATGATGTTATATATATTTGTTTTGTAAGTTTGCAACTATTATTATACACTTATTGTTTATGTATGTTTATGTATGAATGACATACTTCAATAAGTTAATTTTAAAAAGAAAAAACAACAACAAGAATAACAAATGAAAAAGCCCAACTCAAGGAAGTCTATGTAGCTCAGGGGCTGAGTGCTGGTTTCCCAAATATAAGGTTCCAGATTCAAACCCCAGCCCCCAGTAACTAAAAAAAAAAAAAAAAAAAAAAGTGCTTAACAGAATATAACAAGTAAAGAGATTAAAAACCTCCCATCAAAGAGGAAATTTCCTGAAGGAGCTGGCTCTACTGATTGACTCCATTTCTTCCTATTCCATTCTGGCTCCTTTTCCTCTTGTTCTAACCTCCACAAACCCCTTCAGTCTGACTTGGGTTCCTATCATTTCATGAAAGCAGCTGTTGCGAAGGCTGGCAGAGCTTGATACTACTCACATCAATGAGCATTTTTTTCCTAGTCTTATTGTACTCCAACTTGCATGTGCAAGTACATTCCTTACTTCCTTTCTCATCACAACCTCCACTTTAGAGTCCTTAAATATTGGTACTCCTTACAGTTCATATTCAGGTCCCTGCTTTATTCAGTTTTCACTATTTTCTTAGATAAAATGAAAAAAAGATAAGACAGTGGGGGACTATATGAAAGAAAATGTCACTGTACATACAAGACAACAGATCCTAAAATGATGAAAGATATCTTGGAATTTATGCTCCCCAGTGTGATAGTGTTGAACTCATTTGTGATTTCCCTACACATAGCTCTTCTACCCCTTCTTTTTGAACCTATAGTTAGTACTAGAGTTGATAGGTGTATGTCCAAGAGACTTAAATCTTTGTTCCAACCATGTGCCAGTTGGACCCTGAATATCAGTAGAGTTGCAACACCTACTCTCCATGTTATTGGACTCACCCAGAATAATTAACAAGGTGATTTTTTTGGACAATGCCCATCCCATGGAACAGAGAGAGCCTGCATCTGCTAGCAAGATAGTCCCATCCATCTGCCTCATATGATCTAAGCCCCCTCTCAATGAGAGGCAGAGTGGGCATCTCCATCCCCAAATTCTCAAGATTGGGGAATGAATAATGGACTAAAGTAGACTTACTATTATTCTACTGTAGACTTATTGTTATTCTAGCAATAAAAGAACTTTTGTCATTGATGTGGAGGCAGTGGCCACTGTAGGTTCTGAGGGGAGGGAAAGGAAAAAAATAAGTGTAATGTGGGGGGATTTTCAGGACATTGGAATTGTCCTGCATGATGTTGCAATGACAGATACAGGCCATTATATATTTTGTCATAACTTACAAAATTGTGTGGGATAGAATGTAAATGTAATCCATGGTTGGTGGCAATGCTTCAACATGTGATCATCAGTTCTAACAAATGTACCACAGTAATGAAGAATATTGTTTATGTGGGAAAGTGTGTGTGGAGGGGGAGTGGAATAAATGGGAATCCCCTATATTTTTAATGTAACATGTTTGTAATCTAAAGTTTCTTTATAATTGATTAACAAATTAATTAATTAAAAAGTATCTCTTTTACCCTCAATTACATCTTCAAACCAATATTGCTTTAAATTATTATAGCCAAACTAACTTTTCTAAACTCAAAAAACAAAAACAACAGTCTAGGATGAGGTGACTTCACTGATGAATTCTGCCAAACATTCAAGGAAGAATTAATACTAATGCTGCCAAACTCCTCTGAAATTGAACAGAAGGGAACCCTTCCTAACTCATACTATGAAGCTAGCATTGCATTGATATCAAAGATGGATAAAGGTATCCTAAGAAAAGAATATTATAGACCAATTTCCCTAAGGAATATACATGCAATAATTCTCAAATTATATTAGCAACTGAATCCAGCTACACAGTAAAAGGAGTATACACCATGATTAAGAGGATTTATCCCAAGAAGATAAGGGTGGTTCAATATAAGAAAATCTTTCAATATACTACACACCATTAATAGAATATGGGGGAAAAAACAAATGTTCACCTCAATTTATGCAGAAAAACCATTTGAAAAATATCCAAAACCTTTTCATGATTAAAAAAAAATAGGAAGAGAAGAGAATTTCCTCAACATTATAAAGGGCATTTATGAAAACCCACAACTAACATTATAATCCATGATGAAAGATTGAAAGCTTTCCCTTAAGGTCAGGAACAAGACAAAATGATGACATTTACTACTGCTATTAAACATTGTACTGGAAGTCCTAGCCAGAGGAATTAGACAAGAAAAGGAAAGAAAAGTCATCCAAATTGGAAAGGAAGAAGTAAAACTCTTTCTATTTGCAGAAGACATGATGCTTTATATAGAAAATACCAAAAAATCTACATGAACGCTACTAGAGCTAATAAATGTAGTCAGCAAGTTGCTGGTTACAAGATTAAATGCAAAAATCAGTTGTGTTTCTATACACCAGTAATGAACAATCTGAAATGAAAATTAAGAAACAATTCTATTTATACTAGAATTTGAAAGATAAAAATATCTAGGAATAAATGTAACCAAGGAGGTAAAAACTTGTACATTGAAAATGACAAAACAGTGCTGAAAGATATCAATGAAGGCCAAAATAAATGGCAAAACATTCAATGTCCATATGTTAATGGTAAGATTTAATATTTTTTAAATGTCAGTACCACCCAAAGTGATCCACATATTCAATGCAATTTCTATCAAATTTCCCATGGCCTTTCTTGCATAAATGCAAAACTGATCCTCATATTTATATGGAATCACAAGTGGCCCCTAATAATCAAATATTGAAAAAGAAGAACAAAACTGAAGGTCTCACATTCCTGACTTCAAAAACTTCCACACCACTCTCTAAGCCAAACTCAGCATGTCCTAGGGTGGGACATGACTCCCAGGGATAAGCCTCCCTGGTGCTGAGGGATTACTACCAAGCACCAGATGATGATGTAACTAGAAAAAAATCTTGAATAAAAGGGTCAACTCAGACCAGCAGAATATCACAGCTTACATGTAATATCAGGTGTTAAAAACTGCTTTTGACCTTGAATAAAAGGGGGAAATGGAAAGGAAAAATGAGTTTATATGGCTATGAGTCTCCAAAAAAGAGCCAGGAGGTGATGAGAGGGGTCGTATTTACGCATGCCTCAGCAGGTTCCAGAGACAGCCAAAGTAGATATAACCCAGGTACTGGTTCTCCTGAGGGCTACAGAGACCCACAGCTTCTATGGTCATGGCAGATGGCTCTGGAGTTCAGTGCCATGTCAGTTTACCCCACTTCGGAGTTTGTGTTCCTGAGTGTGATGGAGTTGGACTCAGATGTGACCTTTCTACACATTCCTTTTCTGTTACTTTTACCGACCTGTGGTTGGTGCTGAGATTGGTGTATACTCAGGAGACCTGAATCTCTGGACTGTCCATGTGACAGCCAGGCCCTGAGCCTCATCAGACTTGCAACTCCTATACTCTGATTTATTGAACTTACCCTGGCCAGCTAACAGGGAGTGAAGAAGGTCAACCACCACACCAGGGAGCCAAGCATGCCTACAACTGCAAGCAGGAGAATTGTATCCATCATCCATGTGGAATCTAAGCCTCCTCTTGACATAGTGATGGAGTGGACATAACCATCCCAGGGTCCACAGGATGGAGAAATAGAGTATGGACAAGAGTGGACTTACTGATATTCTACTATGGAACTATTGTGATTAGTAATAGAAGAAATTGTAGCATTGATGTGGGGAAAGTGGCCATGGTAGCTGCTGATGGTAGGGAGAGGGAAGAAGAGATATGACATGGGGCATTTTCAGGACTTGGATTTGTCCTGGGTGGTACTGCAGGGACAGATGCTGAACATTTTATGTCCTGCCATGGCCAATTGTGTGGACTGGGGGAGAGTGTAAACTACAGTGTAAACCTTTATCCATGTGGTGCAGCAGTGCTCCAAAATGTATTCACCAAATGCAATGAAGTCCCACCATGATTAAAGAGGTTGTTGATGTGGGAGGAGTGGGGTGAGAGGGGTGGAGGGTATATGGGAACCTCATATATATTTTTTTAATTATTTATTTATTTATTTTTTTAATTACATTATGAAAAATATGAGGTCCCATTCAACCCCACCGCCCCCGCCCCCCACTCCCCCCACAGCAACACTCTCTCCCATCATCATGACACATCCATTGCACCTGGTAAGTTCATCTCTGAGCATCACTGCACCCCATAGTCAATGGTCCACATCATAGCCCAGACTCTCTCACGTTCCATCCAGTGGGCCCTGGGGGGATCTATAATGTCCCGTAATTGTCCGTGAAGCACTATCCAGGACAACTCCATGTCCCGAAAACGCCTCCACATCTCATCTCTTCCTCCCGTTCCCCACACCCAGCAGCCACCATGGCTACCGTTCCCACACCCATTCCACATTTTCTCTGTGGACATTGGATTGGTTGTGTCCATTGCACATCTATGTCAAGTGAGGGCTTAGATTCCATATGGGTACTGGATGCACTCCTCCCGCTTCCAGTTGTAGACACTCTAGGCTCCATGTTGTGGTGGTTGACCTTCTTCAACTCCATGTTAGCTGAGTGGAGTAAGTCCAATAAATCAAAGTGTAGGAGCTGAAGTCTGTTGAGGCTCTGGGCCTGGGTGTCATAGTATCAGTCCAGAGATTCAAATCCCCTACATATATCTTAAACCCAGCACCGACTACAATTCCAATAAAGTAGCATGCAAGTCTTGTGAAAAGAGATCCCCTCTGAGTCCAATTCCATCACGCAGAAACACCAGCTCCAAAGAAGGACTATCTGTCATGGCAGTGAACCCCTTCTGCCATGACCATAGAACCCGTGGGTCTCTTTATCCCTCAAAAGAACCAATACCTGGGGTTGTATCTACCTTATCTCTCTCTTAGACTCTGTTCAGTTGTACATAGGGGTATTCCTTCTGACAACCTCCAGACTCTTTTTTAGAGACTTACAGCCTTATAATCTCATTTCTCCTTTCCATTTCCCCCTTACATTAGGTCAACCAGCTTCCCGAAGTCATGTCATTATATGTAGACAGGTATATTCTGCTGTTCCGCATTGAATCTTTAATTCAAGGTCATTTTCTAGTTGCTTCTTCAGCTGGTATGTGGTAGTGATCCCTCGGTGCCAGGGAGGCTCATCCCCGGGTGTCATGTCCCACGCTGGGGGGAATGCATCGCATCTACACGCTGAGTTTGGCTGTGAGAGTGGCCACATTTGAGTAACATGCAGGCTGTCAGGAGGAAACCCCCAGGCACAATGCTACTCTAGGCCTTGTTCTTATTGCAGGTGTATAGGCTCAAAAGTGTAACCATTAGTATCACGAGCCCACTGTTGGGCCCTCCTTCCTTCCTGGTTCTTGCCGTTGCACCTGGAGGGTTGCCGCTGCTCTCCCAGGGCCCACAACAGTGACCCCCCGGCCAGGAGCCCAGTACCCCCCCAGCTGTTGTTTTTGTTTCCACTATGAGTATATATAGACATTACCATATACCCTGGGCATATGCCCTGTATAACTAACTCCCTGTCAACCATATATATCCTGTCAATAACATCCCATATCAGTATTCCTCCGCTGCCATTGTTGAACCACTCTGTGATCCAAAACTTCCCGTAAAGTGAATCCCAACATAATGTCAGCTTCAGAAGAGTCTTAGATCACCGAAAATCATATATACAATATACAGTATTTCCCCAGATCCACCATAAAACCTTTTCCCTTGCACAGCAATAATCTTTTAACTTATTCATATCATATTTCCTGAAACTGATGTACAGATTCCAACACTATAGTTTTCAAACAAGGTGACATTTGTGCTTACTATGTGGTCCATATTTTAGGCTGTACAGTTTTCTAAATTTTTTAGTTATCCTATGTTTTGTCTTATGGTTTTCATTATTAGTCTGTCGTCCCCTATATGTTTTTGGTGTAATATTAGCTGTTTTATATTCATCCTCGTGTACTCTCACATAACTCCTCTTTTGCCCCCTTATTTACCTTTGTTCCATCCATTCCACATCCATTTTCCCCTCCCCTTAGGGCCCACAACGCCTGCCAATCTAATACCCTGGGAGCCGTCCTTTCTCACGAGAGATACAGTTCTCTCTATTCAACGGCATTAGTCTTCCCCAGGATATGGGTCCACCCCACCCAATGGTAGAACCCACCTTGGCAAAATGAGCCTTCAGCTATTCCCTCCGGAGTCCGTCACGCATCAGACCATACCCCCTGAGCGTCCTAACCAGGTAACCCTCCTACTTATACTTTGATACGTTTTACTCAACATTTAGTTCTCAACGAACTTCTGACACTCTCCCATATTCGTATGTTGCCCCTCCCTCCCACCTATTTCTTGGACAATATTACCCCTCTTCCCATCCCCAGCCCCCCTCAAACCCAGAAAACCCCACCCGAAGGTAACCCCTTGCCCCCATTTTGTCCCTTCTTTGTGCTCATACTTACCGCCAGCTCATCACAGATTCCACCCCTGCAGACATTAACTCACATCCTTCCTCCACCCCCCGATTTCCTGTAAGCCACTTTTCCAGACTCTAGCTCTCTGAGGCAGTTAACTTATTTCATATCATTGAGGTCATATAGTATTTGTCCTTCAATGCCTGAGTTGCTTCACTCAACATAAGATTCTCAAGGTTCATCCATGTTATCACGTGCGATTGTAGTGTATTGGTTCTTACAGCTGAGTAGTATTCCATTGTGTGTATATACCACATTTTATTGATCCACTCATCTGTTGATGGACATTTGGATTGATTCCAACTTTTGGCGATAGTGAACAATGCTGCTATGAACATTGGTGTACATATATCGGTTTGTGTCCTTGTTTTCAGATCTGATGGGTATATACCCAGCAGTGGTATTGCTGGGTCATATGGCAAATCTATGGATAATTTTTTGAGAAACCGCCAAACTGTCCTCCAGAATGGTTGGATCCTTCTGCATTCCCACCAGCAATGGATGAGTGTTCCCCTTTCTTCACATCCTCTCCAGCATTTGTATTCTACTGTTTTTTTCATGGCTGCCAATCTTATGGGAGTAAGATGGTATCTCATTGTAGTTTTGATTTGCATTTCCCTGATTGCTAGAGATTTGGAGCATTCTCATATTTTTTAATGTAACAAATTTAAAAAAATAAAGAGGATGAATTAAAAAGAGAAAAAAAAAAACACAACTTACCACAAATACACAGAAATCAAATTATTATGAAACTGTCTTAAAGACAGACATATAGACCAATGGAATAGAATTAAGAGTCCAGAAATAAACTCAGACATCTATGACAAAGTGAGTTTTTATAAGGATGCCTATGGTAGTTTTGAGCAATGTACCCCAGGAAAACATATTCTTAAACTTCATCCTTTCCTGTGGAGGTGAACCCATTGTAAGTAAGATCTTTTTGATGAGGGTACTTCGGTTAAGGTGTAGCCCACCGCAATCAGGATTGGTCTTAATCCTCTAATAGGAGTCCTTTATAAGAGAATGAAATTCACACAGACAGACAGAGAAAGCCATATAGAGCAGCCAAGGAACCAGAAGAGAAGGGAGAGGCCAAGAGATACATCCATGTGACAATAACCAAGGGTCACAAGCAACCAGACATAGAACACAACAGTCTTCAGAGAAAAAGCATCATTTTGACGATGCCTTCAATTGGACTTTTTCCTAACCTCAAAACTGTGAGCAGTGAATTCCCATTGTTTAACCTGGCCCATTTCATGATATTTGCTTAAACAGCCAAGGAAACTAAAACAGTGACAAAAATATTGAATGGGGGAAAGAATAGTGTGACACCAAAAACATGAGCAACAAAAGTAAAAAATAGATAATCTGGATTACACAAAAATTAAAACTTTTATATGCCAAAAAGAAAGTGAATAAACAACCTTCAATATGGGAGAAAAAAGTCAAAAATCATATATCTGCTAAAAGTTTAATATCCAGAATATAAAAAGAATAGCTACAACTCAATAACAAAAAGACAAACAGCACAATTTTTAAAAATGGGCAAAGAACTTTAGTAGGCATTTCTCCAAAGAAGATACACAAGTGGCCAATAAGCATTTGAAAAAATGTTTAGCATCATTAGCTATTAAGGAAATGCAAATGAAACCCACAATGAGCTACCACTTTACATCCACTAGGATGACTTTTAGTAAAAAAAAATAAAAGGAAAATAACAAATGTTGCCAAGGATGCAGAGAAATAGAAACCCTTTTACATTATTGGTGGAAATGCTGTGGGAGTTCAGTGGTTCCTCAGAAAATTAAACATAAAGAATTACCATATGACCCAGCAATTTCAATTCTAATACACACCCAAAAGAATTGAAAACAAGGACTCAAGCAAGTGTTTGTACACCAACATGGATAGCAGCATTATTCACAATTACCAAAGGCAGAAGCAACCCATGTGTTCATCAACAGATAAACAGTTAAACAAGATGTGGTATATACATACAAAGGAATATTGTTCAGCCATAAAAAAGAAGGAAGTTCTGGTACATGCTACAACTTGGATTAACCTTGAAGATTTCATATTAAGTGAAATATGCCAGGCTAAAAAGTACAAGTTTGTATGATTCTACTTATATTTATTCACTTCACAAATACCTAGAATATTCAAATTCATAGAGACAGAAGATAGATTACAGGTTACCAGGGTCAGAGCAGAGGGGAAATGAAGAGTTATTGCTCAATGGCACAGACTTTCTGTTTGGGGTGATGAAAAATATTCACTATGGATAGTGCTGATGGTAGCACAACATTGTGAATGTCATGAATACCACTGTATAGTACTCTTGGGAGTGGTTAAAATGAACACTTTTGAGTTATATATATGTCGCCACAATAAAAAGTTAAAAATAAATAAATGATATAAGGGTAAAATCATTGTGGTGGCAGTCTTATTTACATGCAGCATCTCTCTCTAGAATCTTAGTCCTTCATCTGACAGACCAGAACTCCTATTTTTGCTACCTCAGAGCATTGAGATTACTGAATTCCCTGTTGGCTTCTCGGTTTCATAGCAGCTTTGACCTGCCCAGCTTCTCTCTCAGCTTCTTGCCCTCCTCCAAAACACCAGCAAATGCTAAGAGGAGAAAAAAAAAGCATCAAGAATGATGTCTTCACCTGAATAAACTTTTATTTTCTACAGAATCTTGGCCCTTCTAATCCTACCAACCTCAGCAGTTTACTAATGCTCCAAAAAGATTTTATTTTATTTTAGCTAGCTTCTGTAGTCTGCTACAAGCTAGTTTATCATCACCAGAAGTGGAATTTATTCTATTTTTATTTTTATATTTTCTCTCAAATTAAGCCATCTCTCTTCATTTTCATTATTGTATAATATTCTATTATTTGAATATATTTAATGTATTTATCCATTTTCCTTTTCTTAGTTATTTTTCAACTTTTGGCTAAATGAACAAAAATACTGTGAACGTCTTAAAAATATATTTTGAGAAACATATAGTTTTGCCAGGGTATAAATTTCAGAGTTGAATTGCTGATAATACATGATAATGCCAAACTGCTTTCCAAAGTGGCTATGAAAATTTATATTCCTCATTAGCAGACCTTGCTTTATTTTCCTTCCTAAAATTTCTCTCAACTAGTAATCTATTATATATTAATACATATTTGATTTTTACTAGATTTTTGCTTTTATGAGCAATGATGCTTTAGACAGTTTTGCTTAAAATTGTTTACATACCAATACATGTGTCTTGGTATGCTTAGACAACCTTGATTTCACCACTAATTCTATAATTTTTTGTGTTGAATAAAGAAGGTAGAGTGACTTATTATTTTGAGAAGAATGGTTATAATAAAGGAATCAAGAATTCAGGCAATTGATCTCTATATCATGACTTTAGCTAAACTCTCCCATTCAAAGTCTAAAGTTGGCCATGTGACTTGCTCCCGCTAATGAACAATAACAAATGTGATGTAAGTAGTTATTTGAAGAGTTCTAAACATTGGGACTTTCCCTCTCCTGCCACCGTTTGTGAACCTGCAATCATCTTGTGAAGAATCCCAAGCTAGCCTGCTGCAGGATGAGAGGTCATATAGAGGAGAACTTGGGCACCAATGCCAAGCATGTAAGTGAGGCCATCCAAAATCACCCAACTATCAGCTAGTCCACTAACTGAGCACAGAAGCATGAGGCGAGCCCAGCAATGATCTACCAAAACAGGTCCAGACCAAGATGAACTACTGAACTGCCCCAAAGTTCTGTGACCTAAATAAAATAGAATTTGTTTTAATATACTGAACAGTTAGTTAAAGCTAATTTGTTCAAGGCTTACATGAATAAGCAAGGAACTGGAAGCTATTTTTGGATATTAGAGAAGAAATAGTCAAATAGCAACTGTAGCCCAAAGCAATGAAGTGTTTGGAAAGACCAGAGATTAAGGAGAATTTGTAGAAACTATCAGACCTCATTCAAAATGGGATCATCTAAGTGTGCACTTGAGCTCTGTGAAGTCACCTTGCCTAAGGAAGCCACCATATCAGACTGCTGCAACCTCCTAAGGAGAATGGTTTCTGCTTCACTTATACCTTCCTAATTTTATGTGAGTAGTGCTAATCACCACATGATACCCTGAAACCATACAGAGAAAAGGACTGTGTGTAGCATTACTCTCAGCCTTAGCAAAGAGTGGCAGGGATTCCAAATTGATAAAAGGCAATGCAACACAACTCTTTATTAGGCATGTGACCTTGAAAAGTTATACTCTATGTCTCAGTTTGTAAAATACATAGGTCTTTGTGTGGTGAATTGGCCCACATGCTGTGCTGATGCACGGAAGGAGTGTCGTGCCATGCAGAGGTGTCCCCCGTGTAGGGAAGCCCCAAGTACAAGGAGTGTACCCTGTAAGGAGAGCTACCACACTACCACACACGAAAAAAACGCAGCCTGCCCAGGAGTGGCGCCACTCATATGGAAAGCTGACGCAGCAAGATAACACAACAAAAAAGAGACACAGATTCCCAGTGCCACTGATGAGAATGCAAGTGGACCCAGAAGAATATACAGCGAATGGACACAGCAGACAACAGGTGGAGGCGGGGGGGGGGGGTATGGGGGACAGGGAAGGGAAGAGAAATAAATAAAAAATAAATCTTTAAAAAAATACATAGGTCTTCATTTCATTGGGTTGTGTAATTTTATGAATGAATGAATGTCTAATAGAGATTCTGGCACGTGGTAAGAACACAATAAATGATAGCTAATATTATTGTCCTTTTGTCTCCTTCTCCTTCAAATCTAGTACAGTTATCTTGCATGTAGTAGAGATACATTTCATTTTTTAAAAGGTAAATACTGTCTTGCTATTTCACTCCTTTTCGAAGTGTTCATAACAGTATCATGTTAATTATTTATTCTAAAATTTTGCTCCATTTGGGTGAACAAAAATAATTTTCCTGTAGTATTTGACACTGAGTCAACATAGTCCAAGGTGTGCAATAGTTTATCATTTTAAAATCACATCTGTTGTTTGTTAAATGGTAAAGTTAGTGATTTCTAGGTTTGGGAAAATTCTATTATTTGCCATTATTTCTCAAAGACTCAAAATATCTCAAAATTCTCTCATATACAAATGTATCCATACTCAAACATAATCCACATGAGGTAGGAGGCTAGAGTCCTCTAGAGAATTGAGATCTTTATTCCACACTTCCCCTTTCTTTCTTTTGCTGTTGTTTTTTTTAACCAGGAGATCCTGGGAATTGAACTGGATCCTCCATAGGCAAAAAGGGAGCTCAATTGCTTAAGCCACAGCCACTTCCTTCACTCATTCTTTAACATGGTATGCAAGGGCCTTTCAGATCTCACCGTTACACATCTCCAAAGTCATCTGTTGCCACACACACTCTAGACTGTAGCTTGGAACATGTCATGTTTTCTTTCACATCTGGCATTTATACTTATTACTCATGTATAGAACACATGTAATTTCTCTCTTTAATTGGCTAGTTCCTTTCCATCATTCAGATCTTTAATTAGCTATTGTGTCCTCCAGGCAATTTTCCTTAACCTTTCAACTTTGAGTGAAGTACCCTGCCTGCCCTTGTAATTATTCACATGATTATCAGGACCATCCTCCCTCACCAGAGATGGTAAAAGCTATGAAGTCAGGGGTTAGATTGATACCGTTTACTGTTATCCCCTGTTCATAGGTTCTTTTAAATTCTATAGTAGAAATGCCTGGGTCTAACCACTGGCTCTACCACATGTTAATTATGTGATCTTGGGAATGTTACTTTGCTTTTCTATGCCTCAGTTTCCTCCTCTATCTAATGGAGGAAATAATTGTCCTTGCTTCACAGGGTTGTTGTGAGAACTAAACAAGATTCTTCAATTAAAGGATTTAGAAGAGTGCCTGATGAAGAATAAGCACACAGTAAATGTTATTGTCTTTTTAAAAATTACCTGTTAAAAGTTAGTGTTCAGTAAGTGTATAATGGAATCAACTACTACAATACCTGGGGGACTTGACCAGCTTTTACCCAAGATTCTATCACTTCTAACTTTTTAAAGAAGTCATTCCATCTTAAACAGAATGGAGTACATATTATAAGCTTCTAATATCTAGTTGTCAAACATGAATGCTATAAGTGAAATTTAGGTATATGGCTCTGAGCATATAAGAGGAGATCCAAATCAAAACTGTCAACCACAGCATCAATTCTATAATCAGCCTATATACAGCCTGCATCTTTTGTCTAAACTATCTGCATGTGAGAATATTTTTTCAGACATGCTTTTTGATACCTACACCATCTTATTACTTCCTCATCTTTATGAAGCCCCTTTCCCATATATCATGTCATACCCTCTTCCTCTTGTCAGTTTGACTGTTGGGGAAACAGAGAGATTCAATAATCGCATATGGAAGGCCAGGACTCAATAATATTCTTGGTAAGGAAAAGTTATTAATGACCAGCTGGGCTCGGGAACTCCTGTTTAAAAACCTGAGCCTCAAATAGGATCTTTGGTTTTCTTTTATACAGAGGATATAGGAGTGGGGAGTCAAATGATGGTGTTTATATGCAAAAGCACTTTTTGTTAATTTCTTAGAGTTTCAAGTGTTTCATCCAAGTATCAGATAGGTCTTGAATTAACACATACTCTCTAGGTAAGCTTAAATTAACACATACCCTCCACACACATATCTTCCACATTCCAAGTAAGCTTGAATTAACACATTTAGCTTACACACAAAGCCCAGGTTATCTATGAAGAAACACACAGACCCCCACAGCCCATATCATTCCCCCCTTTGATGCCAGCTTAACTTGTTAAGCTTTGGCATCACTATTGTTGGAGTTATGATGTGGGCGGCTGTTCATTGTTTTGATTGATTACCCCATTTATTAATTTTCCAGTGAGGGCCTAAAGATAAATTTTTTGGGTAATATTTGGGGCTTTTTCTTGTTCCCAGAATAAGTTTTTGTTCTGGATAGCAGAATCTTGGGGGTGGAGGTTTTCTAGCAGCCATCTTGGGTTCACATAGATTGTCTGTCAGGTTCAAGATCCATCTTTAATTTTTTTATTTTTAAGTTTGCTTTATTTTTCTTTTAGAGAGTTTACACCTTTAAACCTTTAGGGGTACTGAAAGGAGATGATCTTTTTTTCTGTAGCTACTTCCTGCTGGCCGTGGGCTGGCTATAGTCCCTACCTGACAAGGTATAAAACTGTTATTTTATTTCAACTGGAGGAAGTGTATTGTGTATGAATCTGGATGAAGTTTTCACATGGCTAACAAGATGCCCATTCTGAAAGAAACAGAGTTAATTAGAATTTTTGGAATACATGGTTTCTTTAAGAGGACACTGGATCACAGAAGTAGAAAAGGTTAGGTGCCTGAAAAGACAGCACCTTTCTAAAGTTGATGGGGAACAGTTATTTTATGTTGTTGGTTAACCCTAGAGAGAAATTGTAGTAGACAACAGTATTAGGCACTTACCTTTGTTTTTTTGAAGATGCATTCCAGGCTGTTCAATGACTGGCACTTATGTGTTTCATTAGGTGCTTCTGGTAAACTGATACTCTTGGGTAGCTGACTTTATTCAGGATTAGTACACCAAGCTGGACATTTCTTTAACTTTAATAGCTGTGGGAGTGATTAGAGCTAAAGGGTAAAGTTTTTATATTTTGACTTTAATTGAGTAACTCCTGATAATTTTTTTTTTTTTTTTTTTTTTTTTACTGTTTTTACCAGGTTTGTTCTTTTGTGAATCCATTTGGTTAAGCTGGTTAGGGCATTTTTCCCCAGATGAGTACTTTGGTGAAGTTCAGGAAAACCTTTTTATTGCACTGTTCCCTGGCAGGTAGATTTGAGCATTTTTAATAAGCTACCCATCAGTTTTTAGTGTGAACTTTAAGCTAGTTGCACAAGTTTGTTTACCCTGGGTACACTGTGGAACTTTAGGTACTAGTACAGGTGCTGTAATAAGGGGGTTGAGAGTTTGATACACCTTTATTTGCACCTTGGGGGGGGGGCGTTAGTAATTGAGCCTGATATTATTAACCAAGTACTTGTAAGCCATTGGTGGCCCTGGGCTCAAGCACATACTTCCCTTAGTGTGGGGAGAAGATGTGAGAGGTTACTCCTGAGTTTATTTGGTGGTTTTTTCAATTAAAAGCATTGTTAGCCCCATTGCTCTCAGGCAAGGTGGCCACTTTTTTTATTTTATAGACATGTTTATTAACTATTCAGAAAATGAAGTTGATCAGGACCTTTAACATGTTCAATGTTTTTCTGCATATAATTTACTAGAGGCATTACCATAGTTATCAGACATATCTATAATAGGATATAGGTATAGTACTTAATACAAATTAATGTATTACTTAATGTATAAGTTTTTTTGAGTTGCAATTAATAGCTTTAAGTTTCAGGTTTGCAATACCATATAGGTTATTTTTCCATGGGAGCAAGCTAGAGTGCCGACTGTGTTTAAGTTTTACTTACAGTATTCTGGTATTAATTGCTCCACTTTGTATGTTCTTCCCAGAAGCTACAGCACCGTTGACTCTAGAGAAAAACTAGGGAGCAGATTTTACCAGCCTGGTGCATAACACTCTCTGGCTCTATGAAACAGTGCTAGTTTGGAGATGATATTTATTGTATATTTGGTTGTATGTAGCCACTGCTGGCTGCTGTAGGAGCTTGAAACTGAAAAGTAGTTTCCATCTACTTCAGGAGCATGACCAGAGATGTACTAGATTACTTTTATTGTTTTAGGGGTCAGTGACCAAACTAGCTAATAACTCACATGGAGAAGCACCCTGTATGTATTGGACACCTGGTTTGAGTGCACAAGAGATTTTGACAATGTTGAAGTTTATCTCTTGATTTTTGTATATTTTTTAAACACTTTCCATGCAATGTGCTATATATGAAATGAACTTTCAGTGGTTTGCTTTTTACTTTTACATTTTTACCATGAAGACATTAATTACACAAATATTTTATTTTAGCAATAGAGGGAAAAATAACCTTTTTATTTTAAAAATGAAAACTGAAGATTCCCAATGGAATCAAGGTAACATTTTACTGCCACCACTTGAGTATGCATATTGAGGTGACTTTCAGACAGGCTTTATTGTTACAAAGTTTTTTTTTTTCCATTAATATCAACTTAGATTTTTAATTAATAATGGCCTTTTAGAACTAGCCATTTAAATGCTTTAATTTGGAAGACGCTTTCACAAATTTTTATACTTAAACATAATTATATAGACTGGTTAATTTACCTTAAATTATAGTTGGCAACCAATGGATTTTACTTTATGCATTTAGAAGAAGGCAGACTTACATTTTTTAACTCAATTTATTAAACATGAACTTACAGTTTTTTTTTATTATTTTAAAGATTTAATATGTATAATGTTAATTTATTAACCTGGTAATTTACAAACCAAACAAAGATATCCCTGAAGGCTCTCTTTTGCTGGCTTTTCCAGACTGTGGGTTCGCAGTTTCCACCCTTCATGGCTTTTTTTTTTTTTAAAGATTTATTTTATTTATTTATTTCCCCTTCCCCCTCCCCAGTTATCTGTTCTCAGTGTCCATTTGCTGCATGTTCTTATTTGTCCGCTTCTGTTGTTGTCAGCAGCACGGGAATCTGTGTCTCTTTTTGTTGCATCATCTTGTTGTGTCAGCTCTCCGTGTGCATGGCGCCATTACTGGGCAGGCTGCACTTTCATGCTGGGCGGCTCTCCTTACGGGGCACACTCCTTGTGTGTGGGACTCCCCTATGCGGGGGACACCCCTGCGTGGTACGACACTCCTTGCAAGCATGAGCACTACGCATGGGTCAGCTCCACATGGGTCAAAGAGGACCGGGGTTTGAACCGCGGACCTCCCATGTGGTAGACGGACACCCTAACCACTGGGCCAAGTCTGCTTTCCCCTTCATGGCTTTTTAAATTAATGGCTTATAACCAAAATGCTTCTAATGCTACGATACAATTTTTTTGTTGTTTTAAACTTGCAGTAACTGTAAGCAAAGGCAAACTCAGTTTATAATTATCATCACAATAGTTGAAGTCTAGGAGCAGATGAAATTAGTTATAAAATAACTATAATTAAAGATAAGTTTAAGTTCTAATTACTATTATTATAGTAAGCATGATATGGAGTAGTCATAAACAAAAGTAAATTTGTTTAAGATTACTATTACAATAGCTGAAATTTAAGCTACATTTACTCTGCTGTAATAATTTGAGTTATTAGTTTTTATATATATATAAAGGTACTTATACAATGATTTTAACTTTTAGTTTTCAAAAAGTTTTTACTTAAAATTAATTTATGTATCTTTATTAATTATGCAATTAAAATAATTTTATTAGTAACAATTTTGTGCAATTTTCGCCCTTTTCAGCAATTAAATAAATTTCACTCATGAGTTATGCATTAAATTTACCAGCAAGACAGTACTGACATTCAAAGATTCATTTCCAGGTTACCTTTTACCATCATCCAACTTGTAACAGGTGAATTCTAAATTTGATTTTCTAGGCACAAGCAAACTAACAAAGTTAAATAGATTTTAAAGTTGAACACAAAATCAAGCCCAGTTTAAAACAAACAAATTTTATTTCTTTGTCTTTCTGGGGCAGTTTTAGACTTGGGAGACAGGCTGACCAAATTTTAACATGAAGTTGCCAAGCTGAATTGTTGGTTTCTTTTTTTGCAGTTTTAGTTTTATGACTTTATTGTCTGACACTTTTTCATTATACTGTTACAAAATATTCAATTAATCAAAAATAATGCAATGGCATAATAAGTAGTTGCCCCTTTCCCCAAAGGCTGGCCTTAAAGAAAAGTAACTCAAAGAAATTTAAAAAATTTTGAAGTTGCTCCTTTAGCAGAGTGGCAAGGATGGGAACTAAATTAGAGAGGAATGGAAAGTATGGAGTAATGAGGAATATAAACCACATATTTGGGATTTGGAAGGGGAAAAGGAAGAACACATAATAAAGAAGATAAGAAGGCTGAGATAAATGGAAAGATTTTATTGGGACTAGGGAAATCTGACTTTTTGCATGGAAGGAGTATGATGACTGAGGAAGATGTTCCAGATGTGACAGAAAGTTCAAATTAAGAGTAGATTGGTTAACTGTAAAAAGCAGTGATATTTTATTCAACTTGCATCTGTTTGAGTGGATAAATAACAGAGTAGGTCCCTGTCTCAGAGCGCATGACATTTAATTGAGGTCTGTTTTCACTAGGCCACCTCCTAAGATACTTTGGACAAACATATGAATATATTTGAGAATTCTAAATACTATTTCTTCTAGATTAGTTCAAAAATAGGTTAATGGCGGAGTGCTTTAATATGGGGGATCTAATGATTCCTTTACTACAAGTCATGTAATTTCCAAAAGACTGAAAAAATCCTGGCCTCATCTTTTCTATGCATCAAACCTAAAAGTGAAAATATCATTCAGGAAGCTTTGTTAATCAGTGACACATCATTTGCATAGACTTAGCAAAAACGAAAAGGGAGAAATGTGGGAAAAAGAGTTTAAATTGTATTTGAACTTTGTATGACCTGTTCCTTATTGTAGATATTGCAGTTTTTCTTATTGTAGATGTTCCCTATTATTGTAGATGATGTTGGCAGTTCTGATAGCAAACAGCTGCTTGGTAGTTCCCAATAAATACGGTGTGGAAACTAGGGTTGAGGCTCTCAGTTCCAGAAGCTATGAGTCCCCTGGTCCCATCATTGTCTCTTCATCTTGTGTTTCTCTCTGTCCTTTATTTCATTAAGCTCTGTGTTGCCTTCCCTTTGATCCAACCTATCACTGAGCTGATCTTGCATATTCATAATTAGCTTTTCCAATTCATTAAAAAATGCTGTTGTAATTTTTATTGGGATTACATTAAATCTGTAAATCAATTTGGGTAGGGCAGACATCTTAATGATGTTTAGTCTTCAGTCCATGAACATGGAATATTTTTCCATTTTTAGGTCTTCTTTGATTTCCTTTAACAATGTTGTATTCTGTATACAAGTCTTTTACATCTTTAATAAAGTTTATTTCTAGATATTTGATTATTTTAGTTGCTATTGTAAATGGAATTTTTTTCTTGATTTTCTCCTCAGATTGCTCATTATTGGTGTACAGAATTGTTACTGATTTTGCATGTTGATCTTATATCCTGACACTTTACTGATCTCATTTATCAGTTCTAGAAACTTTGTAGTAGATTTTTCAGGGCTTTCTATGAGGCTGTGAGGGGAGGAAGAGGGAAGAATAGGTGTAACATGGGGCATTTTTGAGACATTGGAATTGTTCTGCATGACCTTGTAATGAAGGATACAGGCCATTATACACTTTGTCAAAACTTAGAAAACTGTGCAGTGCAAAGCATTAACCATAATGTAAACTATAGATCATAGTTAGTAGAATTCTTCAATATGTGTTCATCAATTGTAACAAATGTACCACACTAATGAAAGATGTTGTTAATCGGGAAAATTATAGGAAAGGGAGGAGGTGAGGTATATGGGAATCTCCTATATTTTCTATGTAACATTTATGTAATCTAATGCTTCTTTAAAAATTAAAAAAAGTATAAGAAAAAAAAATTCTCAAGGGATTGTGAAAAGCAGCCAGTACTCAAAAGAATATTTCAAATAAAAAAGTAAGTGAAGAAAATTATTTTGAGTCAGCTTCTGAAAATGTTAAAAGCATTTTCATCAAGCAGTATAAAAAACTTCAGTTTGTGGAATTGCATCAATGGGATTTCAGTTTACAACTAACCAAATCTTCAAATGCAGGAGTAGAAGAGGAAAAAAGTCTTGACTTTAATCTACTATAGTAGGTTCACTTTTTTAAAATGAGTAATTAGATGACAGCATCATCAGCAGAGCCAGCAAAAATAGAAATGTACCTCCACCAATCTAAGATATAAGTGACCTGCTATTTAATATTAAAATGTGCAACATAGTCATCCCAATGCTGAAGAATGTCTATTTCTGCCATCCAATATTACGATATTAAAATTTGACTTCCAAAATGCTTAATAATAAATTTTACTAATAATAACTCTCTTTATAAAGGTTGGGATTTAAGTTTGTATTCTAGCAGTTCATTTTTATGATTGTGACATTTGGTCCAATATTGATTTTATTATTTGGCCCTTTGGCATTTGACCAAATGTGCATTTGGTGTATATTTAATGTTTTTCATAGTTTAAGTTTTCAAGAGCTTGGGGAATGGCCTGACTTTTCAGCTCTAGAAACATCTCATTTTCCTACCCAGTCCATCAATGTGTACCACTCTAATTAATAGTTCTTCATGACCCATTATTTTGCAGTGAGGGAGAGTTGCAAAAGTATAGAAAGGAATAAGGACCTATCCTTCTCAGATCCTTCTCATCTATATTAATTCAATGATCTCAAAACAGGATGCTATCTCTTTCTACCCTTGAACGAGTATGTATGGGGAATACTGAAATATTGAGGACTCCATTTGACTATTGATGAGTTAATGAATCCATTTTAATTGTGACTTGCCAAACTCTGGGGTTCAAGTTTAAGAAGGTAATCAAGTAATAGATCACATGTCATAGCATTATTTAAATAAGCAAAGATGTGTACCACAGCAGTCCCAACTTATATCCAGCATTCAGTCATTTTTACAGCTATTTTCTTACTCCTTGCTTAGCCACATCCTAAACATTGCTCTATCAGAGTTAGGAGCAATATTAATCCTGATTGTTGTATATACTTCTAAGTATAATAAGAAATGGGCACCTTATTTTATTAGTTCAGCAGGTTCATCTTAATTAATGAGGCAAAATTTAGTAACACTAAAACAAAATAAAGAAATATCTATGTAAAAGTTCCATTTACATCCTTGTGTCAGTTATTGAGTTACTGCTCTCAGCTCCAAATTCATACTTTTTCCCTGATCTGTGGAAATGGATCTGGGCCTTTAAATATTTTTCTTTTGTCACTTGGCACCATATTAAGCTTTGTCAGCAGAGGAGGCTGGAGCAACTTTGCAAAATAAACCGGTTTTTGTTTCCTGGCTCTGGATCTTGCTCACCCAGCTCCTATAGCAAATGCAGTTTCTTTAGCATCTAGTTCCTGTACTGCATGGTGGTTAGCAGCACCCTGTTGCCAGCAGCTTTCTCCAGCATCTGCACTCCCCTGGTGGCTTTGTAGTGGAGTGCCTCTACTGAGACACATCCCTTTAAACATCTTTTCTTGCCACCCTAGCCAGTGGATTTCTGATCCAGAAGACATGTTTCATCAAGTTCTACCAAAACAGCACCACAGCAACTCCTCTGCCATTCAGAGAGCCACAGCTGTGCCACCTCCAACAAGGAATGGATGTCAGCTAGGGTTTAGGGGAGATGGGAGTTTCCTTGCATACTCTGTATCAGCCATAGGACTGATAGCTACTCCCATATCTTCTATCCTTATATTTTTTAGAGTTATTTTTACTTTTCACAACCTCTTCCCTGATTACTTCAATTTCCTGTGTAGTAAGGACTTATCTATATTGAATTTTTCTTGCTCAGATTACTATTTTATCTCTCTAATGTTTGGGTACAATCTTTTAGTAAAAAAATGCTTTCTAAATATAAAGAATTTCAGCCTAAAATCTCTTAATTCCCATCTCCCTAAAAATATAATATTTACTTTTATGTCCCTTGTTCATGATAACAGTCACTTCTGGGGAGGAAAAGAAAGGAAATGGAAGTAAAATGGGGAAATATGGTTTATCTTTAATACTTTAATTATTTCATTAAAATCTACTTGCAACTACTATATCTGCCTATGAAAATTAATTGCAATGGGAACTTCCCATTAAATGTATAAAAACAGAAAAGTGGAAGGAGAAGCAGATGTGGCTCAACCAATTGGGCTCCCGTCTACTATATGGGAGGCCCTGGGTCCCCTCCCAGGGCCTCCTTGTGAAGTCAAGATGGCCCACGCCCACAGAGAGCTGACTGCCCATGCCTGCAGAGAGCTGGTGCAGCAAGATGACGCCATAGAGGGAGACAAGCAGACACAGAAGAACATGCAGCTAACACAGAGAGCAGACAGCAAGCAAGCTGCAAGGGGCGGGGGAGTGATAAATAAAAATAATAAATCTTTTTTAAAAAACAGAAAGCTGGAAACAAAATTAATGAAACAATGGCTTTCAGGCAGTGAGCGATAACCAATACATAACAGTGATTCCTGGGAGAAGGAAATAAAATGAGATGAGTTCTCTGATTGTCCCTGCTCAGATCCTGGAGGCAATTCTCAGATCTGAGTGCAGGAAGTGGAACAAAGCCTGGCAATCTTGTTGAATTAAGAGAAAAGTGATCTGAGTTTGCAAAGGAGAGTGGTACAGAGAAACCTTTGGCGAAGCTACACAGGAATGTCCTGGAGTCTTTGGCTGAAAAATGATCTGCACATTCATGGGGTGAAAGTTTCCAAGTCCAAGAAAAGAACCATTGGAGCTCACAAAAGGCTGGGAATATTTCATTTCCACCAGTTAAGTAGAGAGGCCCTGTAAGACTCAGAGCAATTGGAAAGGTTTTCTGGCAGAGCACACCTTAGTTGTGGGGCTAAAGTAGCCCCAGATTAAAGTTTGCTCTGGACCTACTTAAAGAGGCTTAAAAGAAACACTGAAAAGGATAACTCTAATTAACAATAAGTTATCTCTGTGACAGAACAAAATACAACACTCTTTGAAGTAATAAAACAAAATTCAGTCCCCAACTACATAAAATTCAAAATGGTCAGCATCTAATAAAAAATTACCAGATATAGAGGGGACCAATCTATAGAAGCAGACTCAAATGATGGAAATATATACAAGAACCCTAAAACAGTATTATATATCTTAAAAATATGCTCAAAGATGAGAAGAATAGCATAATTATAATAAAGAAATAAAAGATGTAAGAAACCCAAATGAATTTATAGAGATAAAAATTCAATACCAGGAATAAAACATTACACTGCATTGGATTAACAGAATAGACAACAAAGAAGAAAAGTTCAGGGCATTTGAAAGCTTATCAATAGACAATATCTAGAATTAAACATGGAGAAAAAAGTCTGAGAAAGTAAAATATAGAAACTCAGTGAGTGTGCGGCAATACCACTTTGTCTATTAAATGTGTCATTGGAGCCCAGAAGTAGGAAGTGGACAGAAATGAAATACTATGAAAAATAATGGCCAAAATATTTTTAAATCTGATGAAAACTATAACCGCAAATCCAATAACTTCAACAAACCACAAGCAGAGGGAACATAAAGAATACCACCCTGACGTTCTTCATCTTCTAATTGCTGAAAATCAGTGATAAAGAAAAATATCTCAATAGCAGGGAGAGGAAAAAGATACATGTCAAAAAGAGAAACAAAGATAAGCAGCACAGAAGATTTCTCTTGAGAAATATGCAAGAAGACAATGGGGAGGAAGTTTTAAAGAAGTGAAAGGAAAAAAACTGTCCATCTATAATCCTTTACATAGTTAATATAGCTTTCAAAAAATAAAAGTAATGCAAGGACATTCTCAGTCAAATAAAAGCTGAGAGCATTAATCACCAGCAGAACTGTACTTAAAGTGTTAAAAGAATGTTTTAGGCATAGGGACAATACCAGGTGAAAAGTTTTATCAATACAAAGAATAAAGAGTATAAAAATGGTAAATATGTTGGTATAAATAAAATATATATTTCATTTTTTAAAATACCTTTAAAAATATTTGGGGAGCGGATACAACTCAAGTGATTTGAGTGCCTACTTCTCATGTATGAGGTCCTGGGTTCAATTCCCAGTACCTCCTAAGAATAATAATAGTTATTATTATTCTTGATAGTTATACCAAAAGTATGAAGGAAAAAAAGATAAATTAGGTAAATTGGACTTCATCAGCGTTAAAACCTTTTGTGCACCAAAGAACATTATCAAGAAAATGAAAAGACAACATACAGAATGGGAGAAAATATTTGGAATCTAATAAGAGTTTAGTATAGAGAATATACTAAAAACTCCCACAATTCAATAATAAAAAGATAAACAACCCAATAAAATAATGGGCAAGGGACTTGAGTAGACACTTCTCCAAAAAGATATAGAAATGGCCAGTTGCTCAGTATCACCAGCCATTAAGGAAATGCAAATCAAAACTGTAATGAAATAGCCAGAAATAGCAGTTATGTACAGCAGGGGAATCAGAGAGAGATTGAGAAGTAAGGAATTTTCTTGTTTGCCTATTGTTTGTTTGTTGTTATTATTGAAATAATTAAAATGCTGTTATAATGATTGAAGTGATGAATGCACAACTAAGTGATTATACCAAATATCGCTGATTGTACACTTCAATTGTATGCTTTATTATTATGTATCAATAAAATTGATTTGTTAAAAAAACACAGAATGAAATATCAATTCACACCAACTAGAATGGATTTTATTTTAACAATGGAAAATGACAAGTGCCAAGTATGCAGATAATGAAGAACCTTTGTTATTGGTGGGAATATAATATGGTACAACCACTGTGGAAAAGGGTATGGCATTTCTCAGAATATTAAACATAGAATTACCATATGACCTGGCACTTCCACTTCTAAGTATATACCCAAAATAACTGAAAGCAAAACTCTTGCAGATATTTGTAAACCAATGTTCATAGAAGCATTATTCACAATAACCAAAATATGGAAGCAACCCAAGTGCCCATCAGCAGATAGGTAGATAAACACAATACAGTATATGCATAAATTGGAATATTATTCAACCTTGAAATGGAATGAAGTTCCAATACATGTGACAATATGAAGACATCATGTTGAGAGAAATAAGCCAGCATAAAAGGGCAAATATTGTATGATTTTACAAACAATATTTGAAATACGTAGAATATGCAAATTTGTAGACACAGAATGTAGATTAAAATTACCAGAGGTTGAACTTGGGTTGTGGAAGGCAGAGGCAATGGAGAGTTATTGCTTAATGTGTGTAGAATTTCAGTTTGGAGTGATGGAGATGTTCTAGTAATGGGTGGTGGTGACGGTAACATGACATTATGAAGGTAATTAATGCCATTGAATTGTATGCTTAAAAGTGGTTAAAATAGGAAATTTTACTTTACATATATGTCACCACAATAAAATAAAAGGATAATTGACATAATAAATTAAAAATAACTAAATATTGTAGGGTTTAAAATACATGTAGGAGTAAAATGTATGACTCTATAGCCTGAAACTATGGAGGGTGAATTAAACTATAAGTTTTTTACAAAAGAGGTAAGGTAATGGTATAATAGTACTTGAAGGTTACAAATTAAATGTTCAACATGTTTCCTATAAGTCTTAGAGCAATTACTAAAAATTAAAACAAAAAGGCACAGCTAAAAAGGCAACTGGAGGTAAAAGACTTATGAAAGAATACTTATCCAAAAGGAAGCAGGAAAAGTGGTGATGGTAGGGGAAACAAAGATTTGGGAACATTAGGAAACAGCAAGATGGTAGATTTGAACCCACTATCTAAATAATTAAATGCAAAATGGCTTATGCATACTGAATAAAAGACAGATTATCAGAAATATCAATTTGTCACTTCATTCAATCCTCACTAAAATCTTCTGGATATTATTAGCTCCATTTATAGATTAGGAAACTGAGGTTTAGATAAGTTAAGTACCTCACTAAATTTTTGCAGCTAGTACATAGTTAAGAGATGCCTGGTTCTATAATTTATGTCCTTATTCATTGATTCCCACTCCTACAGTATTTGCTTACAGAGGATTAATTTCTTCCAAAGAAAAGAATACTTTCACTAAAGCCCACTATTACCAGGTAATGCAGGACATAGGAAAGATCACTTCAAATTTTCAGTACACAGATCATGGTGTAAGAACTTGGAATAGAGATATGGATGTATTTCTGTTTTCACCAAACATTTTTAAAAAAAGGGAAAACATAAATGGTGAAGAGAACAAGAATTGAAGAAGCTGAGATAAAGAACAGAAAAAGCAACAAGCGTGGATAGTTTACAATGGAATAAGCATGAATTGATGGATTTAGAATCCTTTCACATTCTTGAGAGTCTGCTTAATAATTTATATCCCAAGTCTTTTAAAAGTGCTCTGATCCTTGAATGAAAAATACATATAACAAATTAAAGGTTGATACACATCTTTGCCATGTTATTTTGCTCAGAAAGAATACTGAAACAATATTTTCTGCCACTTTTTTGAACATTAATCTGTTCAATGGGAAATGCATCCTTCTTTTTCTTTTTTTAAGACAGCAATATATCTAATAATAGAAATGAGAACCTTCTAAGAATTATAAATGATGGCATTCAATAAACTCTAAGGGAAAGAGTATATGATTGAATTATCTCAGTATTTTTTGAGTTTTCATAGAGCCAGTGGCATTCAACAAGCACCATAGACATGAGCAGAGGTTTTGTTTTTTGTAAAAAAAAAAAAAATCAGTCTCCAGAGTAATCATATAAACTAGCTCTCTAAGTATAGGCCTTGGAAATTTTGTTCTAACCACAAAGTTGTGTGTGTGTATGTGTGCGTGTGCATACATGCATGCATATTTTAAGAAATTATTGATGGCAAAGAAATAGTTACATGTAGCAAAACACCAAGAGGGATTTAGAAGGTCTCATAAAATTCTGCATCCAGTGCTGTGACAAGCCTAATAATGTCAGAGAAATGAGAGGCAATAAAGTCTTCCTTGAATTTATGATTGGCAAAGCATCTGCTAAGATGAGGTACATAAACCACAGGACACATGGGTGAGGATGTGTATGTCTTACTGCAGATTGCAGTTGAAAGGGGAATAAGAAAACATTCTCCAAAACGGGAAATCTTGCATCTTGCATGTTTAACTGTTCTGAAAATTATTGGTTTATATGAGAATGGTTTTATATAGTATTTAAAAAAATAAACAACTCCTTTCTCTATTGCCTCACTATTAAACTCAAGAGTTGTTGGTTTTTTTATTTAATGAGCAATTTATTCTACTTAGCACATGTTTTAAAACAGCTCATTTATACTTCATTGGTCAAAGATTTGTGGGCATATCCACAACATTGGGCAAATACTATACGCAAATTTTTATTCTCCCTGTTTAATAAATGTATTGAGAATATAGGGGATTTGATTTGTTTTATTCATCCTTTGTCTGTGCCTAGAAGTTAATTGCATGGAATTTTTCTCAGAGCTCTTAAAACACAGGAATTTGGAGTAGTAACATAGGATGTGACTTTGCCAACTTGTTAAAAATATAAATAGTTTTAATATTTAAACCACAGTGATATTTATGCTGCACTTAAGAGCAATCTCTTTAAAAATCAAAGAAACCCTGTATTCCCCAGTAAAATCTTTTTAAATATACCAAAACTGTTACTATTTTCATGTTCATTTTTTTTTAACAAAAAGATAATTTAAGCTGGAAAATCTAAATGAAAGTGCCCACTGGTGTCAACTTGAACAGATAGATTGACAAGCAGCCCCTAACTCATTTTTGTGATGATTTTCATTGTGGACTTACTTAAAGTAAATCATAGAGAAGTGGGTGTGAGAATATTTTAATGTCTTTAGAAACTAGACAATTTGCTTCAGATTTATAGAAAGGTTCTGGAATATTCTTTTACTCAAAGTAAAAGAAATAAGAATCAAGAGAGTCAAAGAAAATACATAATTTTCAGTTTTCTATATCAAATTCAATAAGCAGATTTAAATTTTGATTATTTATATCTCACAGTATTGTCCCTACATATTCTGCATACACATATACTTACTGACATAGGTTTCCCAAATATGAAATCTTAAAAATGATTTGACTCCTTACATCATAGACATGCTTATCCTTGTCTTACACAGGAACTCTGAGAAGTAAAATTATGTTACCTACATTACTTAGTAAGTTTTAAAAGTGTAACTCAAAGGTTGTTATTCAATTTTTAGATGCAATGGGTCTAGTCTTATAACTTTATAATTTGTCAAGTCTGTGAATAATTTGCATTTTAGTGAAATATTTTAAGCATACAGAAAACAACTCTTTCCAGTGAAACTAGCTCAATCTTAGGATAAATTGGTCAATGGTTACTATACCTAGCTATGCTTTGGTATCACCCAAGATAATTTTAAAAATAATAATAAAGATTTTTGGGAAGGGATCCAGTAGATTCTGAGACAATAGGTATGGGGTAGTGCCCAGCATTCTGTATATTCCCTAAAGCTCTTCTGGTGTTTCTGATGCACAGCCAGGTGTGGAATTACTGGAGACTGAGCAGTCTGTCTGACTTAACAATGAAACATTGCCGTTCTCATTTTCTTCCAGATTCTATGGCAATGGCACTTACATCAACCTACACATTGATAAAGCATAAATCCACCCAAAGTGTACAATCAACGGTATTCAGTTCTCCCTAGTCTACTACAAGGATATTTCACTCAAGCTTGTGGTTTAAGAAAGTGCTGAGGACCTTCTAGAGTTAGTTAGGTTCATGATGCATATCAAATAAGACAACATCTATTTTCCTTAAGATTTATTATTTCTTTTCTTTTGTATAATACAAATTCCAGTTGTCTATTGTAAATGTATTAAATACTTACGTAACTGAGTATTTTTGTAATATTTGTACTCATTACTTTAGTATAAGCCAGAAACTATAAATATTTCTTATTTTAAGTAAAATACTTCAAGAATACAGAATAGTATATAGACTAAGGTAACAAATTAGATCTAGACTTAGCTGATGAGTCCAAATATCAGACACAAACAGTTGTTAAATCATGTTGTGCTAAAAGTAGATAATATTTTCTTTACAATGTTACGCTTTTTATTTTAATTAGAAAGTTATTGTTGATCATAGTGTTTCCTAGCAAAGGGCTCACTGCCCAACATGCATAGGAGGCAGGTCTGTGACAATGGGATTTTAAGAAAAGAAAGAGCTTCATTGCAGGGTAGACAGCAAGAATACAAGACGCAACGCTCAAATCTGGCCCCTCAACTTGAGGGCTAAGGAAGAATTTATGGGGATGGAGGTAGCGCTGCTATGGGGAAGGTTGACTGGGCATGTTTTGATTTGCTAGGTATAGACTTGCCCATATATGGTAAGGTAGGCTTTTTTTTTAACAAGAAAAAACTTCAGTCAGTGTAGTTTTTTTATTTTTCGTTTTTGTTGTCAACAGTTTGTTCTTTTCATTGCAGGTTAATATTCCACGGCATAGCTATATCACAGTTTCTTTAATCATTCACCAGTTGAAGGACAAAGTTTCAAATTTTCTGTTATTAGAAATAAAGCTGCTATGAACATTCATGTACAAGGATCTGCATGAAAATATAGTTTTTCATCTATCTGAGAAAAATGTCCAAGGGTCTTGGCTGAGTTGTATGGTAAGCCATTTTAACTTTAAAAGGAATTGCCAAACTATTTTTCAGAGTGGCTGTGCCATTTTACGCTCCCACCAGCAATGCATGAATGATCCATTTTCTCTTCATCCTTCTTGGCATTTGATATTATAACCTTTTTTTAAATTTTAGCCTAAAACATAGGTATGTAGTTATATCTCACTATGGTTTTAAATTGCATTTTCCTAATGACTGAAGATATTGGGACAAGTTTTTACATGCTTACTTGCTATCTGTACATGCTCTTCTGTGAAATGTCTGTGTTTTTTTTTTCCTATTTTTAATTGGATTGATTGTTTTTTTTTATTAGCAAAGCTGTGGTTTACAGAACCACCATGCATAAAATATAAGATTCCCATACATTACCCTACCACCAACACCTTGCATTGATATGAAACATTTGTTACAATTGATGATAGCACTTTTTTATAATTGTACTAATGTCCATGGTTTAACTTAGGGTTCATTGTTTGTGTAGTAAAGTTCCATGGATTTTTAAAACCATTTTATTCCATTACCTTATATATACTTTAATATTTTTCTTTCAATCCAATGCAGATATACATTTCAGTCCTATTAATTGTATTCACAATGTTATGCTACCATGACCACCATCCATTACCTAAACATTTCCATCATTCCAAATACGAATCCTGAACATTTTAAGCATTAATTTTCCATTCCCCACCCCCACCTAGTGTCCTGGTAAACTGTATTCTAGATTCTGACTCCATGGGTTTGCTTGTTTTAAATTTTTCAAATCAGTGAGATCATACATTATTTTTCCTTTTGTGTCTGGCTTATTTCACTAAGCACAGTATCTTCAAAGTTCATCCATGTTGCTGCACGAATCAGGACTTCAATCCTTTTAACAGTTGACTAACATTCCATTGTATGTATATACCACATTTTATTTATCCATTTATCAGTGATTAACACTTGGCTTGCTTCCATCTTTTGGCAATTGTGAATAATGTTGTTATGAATATTGGTGTGCACATATATGTTCAAGTCCCAGCTTTCAATTTCTGGAATCCTACCAAGTAGTGGGAGTGCTGGGTAATATTGTATTTCTATACTTAGCTTTCTGAGGAACTGTCAAACTACTTTCCACAGTGGTTGCATCATTTTACATTGCCCCCAGCAATAAATAAAGTATTCCTATTTCTGTGCATCTTCTGCAGCACTTGTTATTTTCTGGTTTTATTTTTTGTTTGTTTTTATATCAGCCATTCTAATGGGTATGAAATGGTATCTCATTGTGGTTTTGGTTTTCATTTCCTGGATGGCTAATGATATCGTGCATCTTTTCATGTGCTTTCTGCCATTTATATATCTTCCTTGGAGGGATATCTGTTTAAGTCTTTTGCCCATTTGTAAACTGGACTGTTGGTATTATTTTGCTGTTAACTTGAAGGATTTTTAAAATACATTATGGATATTAATTCTTTATTGGATATGTGGTTTCCAAATATTCTCTCCCATTGCATAAGTGGTTGTTTTACTTTCATGATAACTCCTTTGAGACTAAAGTTTTTAATTTTGCTGAGGTCCCAATTATCTTTTTTGGATTTTGTTGCTTGTGCTTTGGGTATAAAGTCTAAGAAACATTGCTTAATACAAGGTATTGAAGATGAGTCCTTATATTGTTTTCTAGGAGTTTGATAACTCCAGCTCTTATATTTAGCTCTTTGATACATTTTGAATTGATTTTTTTCTATGGTGTGAGGTAGGGGCCTGCCTACATTTTTGCAAATAGAGATCCAATTTTCCCGTATGTAGATGAGACTGTTCTTTCCCAGTTAGGTGGTCTTTGGCCCTTTGCCTAAGATCAGTTGGTCATAAATGTGAGGATTGACTCTGAATTCTCATTTCCATTCTTTTGATCTATATGTCTGTCCTTGTGTCAATACCTTGCTGTTTTGATTACTGTGGTTTTGTACTAAGTTTTAAGATTGGAAAGTATGAGTCCACAAACATCACTCTTAGCTTAATATATACAAACCTGAAATTCCAATTTCAAGATAAGTTTGGAAATATAAATTTTTGAATCCTTGACTGTTAAACAGTTATTATAACCTTGAGCCAGTGTTATATTACTGAGAGAGAGAGTATATATAATGAAAATATACTGGCTGAGAATTGAGTATTGGGTTTTTATGTTTTAGTAGATTGGGAAGAGAAGAGAGGAAACTGGGAACTAGGAAATAGTTGGACCATGCATGTGTACCAGTATAATCTTATCTGCTGGCTACAAACAGGAGGTTAACAGAGAAAAGGGACAAAGGTTGCTTTGGATGCGCCATTCCAGAGGGCGCCGTTAGAATTAACTGTGGTCAACAATGCTCAAAGGACTGAGTAATTAAAAAGACAGAAAAGCTAGATCATCAAAAGGAGATTCTATCTAGGTGAGGGCAGATGTAACACACCTGGCTACTAAATCAGTCAGGAAGACCTTCGTCTGAGTCAGAACCCTGAGATTCTCACCCTTTACAGGGTAGGAATGGAGAAGCAACAACTTAAATAGCACACACACACACAAGTTTTTCATTACAATTAATTATAAAGGTTAAAACTGAAATGGTGTAAAATCACAAAAATAAGATATTCTTTATTGCATTTTTTAATAAAAAATATATGCATATAATGAGAAAACTCATATGGTACTGAAAGGAATACAGTTCACTCTTTCCAGTTTCATTCATTCAACAAAGAGTTATTAAGTGTTTTTAATTTTTTAAGGTGCTGGTCTAGTTTTAGGGGTTAGGTGCTGGAGACAGTATTGAATAAGGCTTATATTCCATTAGGAATTTTAAAAAAGGAATCTCCCCCCTAATTCTCTTCCCCAAAGAACATAATAAAGGTATACAAATTTTATTATATATCTGCAAAAAAATAAAAAAAAACAAGACCAACATATACCAAGGTGTATATGTATATATGTACATAAATAGATATATAGGGAAGTATATGAGTGTATGTGTATATATTCATATGTGTATTTATTATATATATATTATTAGGTTAGTGCACACATAATTGTGGTTTTGCATAGTTAAAATTTGCTGTGTGACATTGGAATACGTTCTTGAATAAATGTGGTTATGTTATACATCATTTTAATGTGCATTCCTCCCTTTGTGTTTTTTTGCTAATGACTTATTATTTGCTGTTAATTTTATATTTATTTTAGACTGTGAAATGATGTTAGACAAAAAGCAAATTTGAGTGATTTTCTAATTTGAGTTCAAAATGGGTCGTAAAGCAGCAGAGACAACTTGCAACATCAACAAAGTATTTGGCCAGGAACTGCTAAAGAATGTACAGTGCAGTGGTGGTTCAAGAAGTTTTGCAAAGGAGATGAGAGCCTTGAAGATGAGGAGCATAGTGGCTGGCCATAGGAAGTTGACAGTGACCAATTGAGAGCAATCACCAAAGCTGATCCTCTTAAACTATATAAGAAGTTGCCAAAGATTCAACATCAACCATTCTATAGTTGTTTGGTATTTGAAGCAAATTGGAAAGTTGAAAAAGTTCAATAAGTGGGTACCTCATGAGCTGACTGAAAATTAAAAAAATCATTTTGAAGTGTCACCTTCTCTTATTATATGCGAGACATTTTTCAATCAGATTCTGATGTGCAATGAAAAGTGGATTTTATATGACAACCAGCTCCGTGGTTGTACCAAGAAGAAGCTCCAAAGAACTTCCCAAAACCAAACTTGCACGAAAAAAAGGTCATGGTCTCTGTTTAGTGGTCTGCTGCTGTTCTGATCCACTACAGCTTCCTGAATACAGGGGAAACTGTTACATCTGAGAAGTATGCTCAACAAATTGATGAGATGCACCGAAAACTGCAATGCCTGCAGCCAGCATTGGTCAACAGATAGGGCCCAATTCTTCTCCACAACAACACCCAACCACATGTCGCACAACCAACACTTCAAAAGTTGAATGAATTGCACTATGAAGTTTTGCCTTATCTGCCACATTCACCTGACCTCTCACCAATTGACTACCACTTCCACAACCAGCAGGATGCAGAAAATGCTTTCCAAGAGTTTGTCAAATCCTGAAGCACAGATTTTTACACTACAGGAATAAACAAACTTATTTCTCATTGGCAAAAATGTGTTACATATAATGGTCCCTATTTTAATTAAGATGTGTTTGAGCCTAGTTATAATGATTTAAAAATCATGGTACGAAACCACAATTCCTTTTGTGTCAGCCTAAATTTTCTTTACATAACTTTATTAGTATATATGCTCTTTTGTCCTTAATTTTTTTTCACTTACTACTATATTTTAGTGAGTTCTTCAGGATTCCAAGGCAGATTTACCCCATTTCATTTCAACTATAGCCTCATGTTCTGTTATGTGGCTGTACCATATTTTTATTTAACCAACCTTCTATTGATTGACATTCTGTTTTTCCACAATGTTTTGCTATTAGAGATAATGTTGTAACTAGCATCCCAGTTCATGTATTAAGCATATGATTATAAATACATCTATTCTGTGCAGTGAGCTTGCACTAAATGGTGTTTCCAGCTTTTAATTAATCAAAAGGCATTCAAGATGCTCATATAAAAATATCTTTCTGGTAGTGGTAATATTAGTCAAATAGCTATCAAAGTTAAATTCTTCAAAATTTACTCAGGATTGCATAGTGTCTGGCTTAAAACCATTATCAAACTTACTTCCTACATAGAAAAGCTAGTGGGAATGGCAGAGAGACATCATGACCAAGTTTGTTAAATTCAGCTTATGCTTATATGTGAAATATGGTCATTTCTTAGCTTACAAAATATGTTACATTTTGGTTATAGGTAGCAATGCATTAAAGTGTTTGAAATTGGCTCTCATGTACTTTGGTATGTAAGATGAATGAATCCAATCCTACCAGTAAATCTCTTAGGACAGTGTCTGCCCAAAAGAAATTTCTCAATAAATTCAAAGTCCATAGTAATCCTCACTTGGAGATCTAATAGGGTTTGCTTATATCAGAAAGTCTGACTTGTTTCCTCCCAAGGACCTTCCTAGATCTAGCCTTGTAGCTAGAAAGCCAATTTACCAGCAGAACATAGTAATGCAGTTCCTCAGGGGGCAGACTCACAGAAGCTAAACAGATGAGACTGAGGTGTAGAATAAGACTGCAAATATGGCAATTTACAGTGCGAGTTCTTACTGTTGAGATTACTTCCTAGTGTCTCAGGTTCTTCTCTACTGGCTCTCAAGGTACATTTCCTGTGCCAAATTGGGATCTAAAATCACTTGATGAGCATGGAACTGAACAATGTGAATTACAAATTTCAATCTTATGTAAGTTCGCAATGTGTCGAACTACAAACTATAGGCATATACCTCCTCCATCTAAACTATAGGCATATTCCTCTTACCTCCTACTGAGACTGTTCAGCCTGGATGCATAGTGGCATTCCCCCACCCCAGACAGTGCCTGAAGATGGGGACAGCCCATCATTGCTTTTTTAATTGCTTTAAAAAAGCTGTCAGCTTTCCCTTTTGTTAGACATATTCTTTTCTTAGACACGTTAATGCGTTCTTCAAGTCCTGCTGACATGTCGTATGGATTTACACCTTTCTTCTTTCATCTTCAATGAGTTGATTTTATAGTTTACAGTTGATCTCTGAGCATCAATTTATTTCCCTCATTTCTAAGTTCCCTCTTTTAGCTGCCCAAACTATGATCAATAATGACACCAAGGACGTCAAAATACTCAAATACTGTGATGTCTTAATGTTCTTAACTTTACAATTAGTGTGCAAAGACTCTAATTTAATGAATGTGTTAACTATTCTTATTTGCTATGAATATTAGAGGGTATACACAAAGAGTGCACAAATATTTAGATTTGGATTTTTATATCAGACCATTCGCATTCTCAGTAAACAAATATATACACACAACTACACATACACACAAATCTATATTTTTTCTATATCATCTAACTATAAATATACTAAAAAACATTTGTTTATACTATTAATAATACCTCCTGTTCCAAACTAATGTCATACAGTTTATTCTAGCCTTTCCATATTTGTAACTCCTTTCTCCAACAATGAGAAGTTCAATTTCCATTATCAACAATAAATTTGCTTATTTTCTAAAAACAAAAATCACATAAAAGTGCCTCAGATTTGCTAACTCATATCATAGTTGAAATACATTTACAAATTAGAATTCAATACTTTACTTTTTAGTCTTTAACATAATGGTATATAGTCAAAATTATGTTCTTAAAGTTTACTTGTTAACTTCTGTCCCCACCCCTTTCAGTGTGGTTATATTATTCCTTTGAAACACAGATGGTTTAAATCTGTTCAAATATAAATGGAAAATTTGAGCATCAAAGTAAATAACAAAAGTATTGTATTACAGGATAAAACAATATCCATGAACCTATAATGTTATAAATGGATGAATGAATGAATGAATGAATGAATGAGTGGGGTGAGGGAAAGCTCTTCTTTACAGTAAAATGTAAACTAATAAGAACAGAAGGAATATGGGTTTAGAATATCATCATTTGTTAAGCACTAGCATAAAATTATTTCAGGTAAAAATCAACTATTACTAAATCTATTAAATAAATATTTGATAATTGTTAGAGGCTTCCCTCTTACAAGGTTTATAATGATTAACTGATCACAAGGTTTACAATGGCTAACAAACAGTGACTTGCATTCCTGTGACATGGAACAGCCCCCCATCCAGAGCCTATGTGATCAATTACATAAGCCATAGCCTGTGTGCTCAGATACAGCTCATTTCCTCACAAGACTAGACAAAGGAGCGACATGGCACCACCACCAACCCCTCCCACATCTCTAAAATTCACTACCCCTAGCCCACCACGCCCTAGCAATACAAGAGAAAAAATTCACCTCTACAGTTCCCTATTGGCCCTTCACTAAGTATTTTCTCACCTATAGATTACTGTATAAATTCATGACTACCTCTACCAGGGGTGGTCTGAAGTCTATTCAGCAGGCTCCCTCCACTGGGAGAACTTCTCAACAAACTTTCTGCCTGCAATCATCAGTCTTTGCATCTCAGTGAGTACCATTTTTCTCTTACAATAATAAATGATATTTTCTCCACAAGATACATATAAAATTCAAAGGAGAAAATAGTAATGAATTATAAAACTAAAAATCTTCATCAATAGTGATGTGCCTCTTGATATGATGCACTGAGAAGGACACAGTATCCCTTGGAGGTATGCCCCAGAAAGCATAACCTGAATCTAATCATAAGGAAATCTCAGACAAACCCAAGTTGAAGGATAGTCTACCAAATAAATGGCCAGCATTTTAAAAATATGTCAGGGCCATGAAAGATAAAGAAAGACTGATGGACTATTCCAGATAGAAACTAAACAACTAAATGCAATGTGAGATCTTGAATGAGATCTTGGACAGAAAATTATTATTATTTTTTTTAGTTTTGTTGTACAGAATATTGGTGATATAAATGAGGATGTTTGAATTGGATATTTGATTTCTATAATTAGATATTAGGTGTGTTTCAAAAAATTACCTGATTTGGATCACTCCATATGGTTGTATAAGAAAATGCCCTTGTTACAAGGAAATGTAACTGAAGTATTCAGGAATGATGGGGTATCTTATCTACAATTTACTCACAAACATGTCAGAAAAAAATAACAGAAAATAAATATGGTAAAATATTAATATATTGATATTTAGGAATCTGAGTGAAAAGTATAGTAGAATTCTTTGTACTGTATTATAAATGTATTCTAGTTTTAAGTATGAAATTATTTCAAAATACAAAGTTAAAAAACATGCTGAAACAAATACTTTGGCAACTTTATTCTCAAGCTTTATATGATTATAACTTCTGTGTGCAGAAAGAAAAGTCTCACCAAAATACTTTCCATGGAATATATTTTGTTACTTTATGAAGATAACTAATAATAATTAAAAGTAAGGAAAGGAATGGAGGAAGCAGGAAGGAGCAAGAGAGGAAATGAGGAAGGGAGTGAAGAATGGGAGAAAAGAGGAAGTTATTGCCTGAGTATTTAGACAACTCTTAGATATCTTTTTTTTATTATCAGTGAAAGGCAGTGTTTTCATGTTAGAAACATTATATGTGTGTGTATATGAAAAAGTATTAAAAGTAGGTATTCTTAGGATGACCTCTTCCTTTTAAAATTTTTTCTTATGTAGGTAAAATTTTACTGTAACTTGCAGGATGAGATTACTTTTGAGCACTTACTAGAGTTCAACTTTATATTAGTTAATGGTCTAAAACAATGTATTTTATCAAAGCTTAAAATGATTTTACTTTACAAGTGTGATGACTCACCCAAAAATAAATTTGTTGTTCCAAGCACTTTTTAATCTCTTCTAACTTTTAGATTTCTTGTATTTCCATGGAAGTTGGAAATCTCAAATATTTAAAAATTTATACTGGTATTATCTGACCATTTTTTAGTCTTTATTAATCATATATTTTTATAAAATATTTAGTTCTGATTCTTGCACTTCCTCCCCTCCATCCAAATGAAAAATCAAGACATACTATTCTTTAGGACTAATGATGTTAGGGTGGTCCCAGGCTTAGAAACACTAAAACCTTCATGACTTTAAAATGAAAAATGGACTCAATTTCTTCTGAACTAAAAGCTTTCTTCCTTTTAGACACCACTTTTGCTTCTGAAAACTACTATTAATGTCTCGACGTATTTTGTGAGAATATAAACTCCAATACGTAGTCAAACGCTGAAGCAACTACTAGGCATTGATCATAAGCCAGAGATTTTTTTAGTATAGTATCCTTTGTGGCAGAATTTTTATTTTCTTGAAATTTAGTGTGAAAGCATAAAACTTTTTTATAGCTGATACATAATGTATAATTTCCCATAAATCTGGACCCTGTCTGGCATTGCACATGTACAAACACCATTGTATAATAAATTTATTACAATGACTGGCTTTAATAGTCCCTCACAGTCCAAGTTCAAAGCATTAGAGCTTTTGGAACATTCCAAAACTTTCCAAGTTCCAGCCATTCCAACTCCTTCACTGTTTAAATGGAGATAAATTAATTGTAAAGTCAGGTAATCCATAAATGTTTGGTTTAACCACTTCCAGATAGGGCAGGACTAGTTAAAAACCCACTGACACGATCAAATCATAAAACTACTAAATTGCTCTCCTAACAAGAAAACAAGTTAAGATCATTTAAGTCTCAGGGAAGATTGAGTGAGAAGAAAATTAAGTTAAATGTTCTTAGCCATCCTTAATGTCATGACCATTAGCTGAATTTCCCTTCACAGTATCCCTCCCTCCCTTTCTCCTGGTGTGTGTGCTGGGATGGCCCCTCCAGATGCTGGCAAGCAGAGGGAAGAGGCTTAAGCCACCAGAGCATTGCAATCCTCTCCCCAGGGCCACTGGCTCAGAAATCAAGGGTCTATCAACAGCCTCTGACACCAACTTCAAATACTGCAGTAACTCACTTGACTTCTGACTCTACCCAGAGTGAGGCCAGACTCCACCGGTTGAGGGCAATCCCCTACAAAATTGTCCTGCCTGCACAATGGCAAGTTTTGGGCCTCAGGCTGCCCACACTTCTGGCCAACTGGTTAAAAATTCATGGGTTCCCACTACTCCCTCGGGTTTGATAATTCACTAAAATAACTCACAGAACTCATGGAAAGTGCCATACTTATGATTGTAGTTTTATTGTAAAGAAAGGATACAAATAAGATGAAGCCAAAAGAGATGCATAGGGAGAGGGCTGGGAGGGTTTAAAACACTAGCCTCTGTGTCCTCTCAACTTGGAGTCAGGATCCCGGCTTAGCAGGGATTTATGTTCTCAATCAAAGGAGCTCTTCAGATCCTCAAGTGTCCTGAGTATAGAGGGGTTCTCATTATGTTCAATGGTTGCAGTGTCCAAGTGGTTGAATTCAATCTGCAGCCCCACCCCCACCCCCACCTCCATAGGGCAGGGTGTGGGGCCAACATGACATGTGGTTCATAGCTCCAACCTCGTAATCCCAGGGCCTGTCATTCGGTGGAGCCAGAGCCCAGTCTAAGATTGCAGGGATGACTGGCCGTCCATGTTATTCATTAGCATATGAAGTAGCTACTGTGGTCCTGGGCCCACCCCTAACCAAAAACACTCTTATCAGGGTAAATGCCAAAGATTCACAGGTTGTTCTCTAGGAAGTGAGGACAAAGACCAGCCAATTTTTTCATCATGTTGCAAAAAGGAAACCCAGAACCCTTGCTGGAGCACTATGGAGACAGGAACTCTCTCTCCTTGACTTGGAGAATTGAAGAGGAAGCCTAAAGGGCCGGAGGGGAGGCCACCGTGAAAAAAGATCTGAGGGCCATCACAGAAAGGAACAGAGCCAAGCACTAGAGAGGGACCTGGTCCTTGTTACAGCACTTGAAATCCTGGATCCAGCGATCCCTGGAGATTTTCTACTCCTAGAGTTCATTCATGAGAGACAGTAGATCCCTCCCCCTGCCTTCTTTCTATTTAAGCCAATTTGAGGTGGGCTTTAATCTCTTGCATCAAAAGTGTCATGAATAATATACATACTAATTTTATACTTCATATATGATATACTTCTTTAATTTTATTAAGGGCTCTTATGCAGATATTTATGAACACATCAGAAACAGCTAGAGAGCAAAGGGGAGATCCTTACTCAGAATGTCAGGGATGAGCCTGGTCATGTATATTTTGACAAGGCTCCTCAGGTATTTTGGATGACACCCTAGAGTTGGAGTGAAAAGGACTGAGTTTAAGGTCCTGATACAGCATTTACTGTTATATGACCTTGGGTAAGTCATTTTTTTTTTATGACCTTAATTATAAATGGAAATAAAAATGAACTCTCTTATCTAGTTTGCAGGGCTGTTATAAGGAAATAATAGGAACAAAGGTGATGCATATACAAGGGCTTTTAAAATTGTGAAGAAACTAAAATTGGAAAAAATAATAACAGTCAAGTATAATTTTCCACTTAAATAGTTTACTTCCATATTTACAGCTATCTTTTTCCTTTAGATAATCCATTTCAGGCTTGCTGTATTTTCAGAATTATTTTACTTTGACATAATAAAGTTAATAGCAAGTTAACTTATGGAGTTCTGAAAAATATTTCAATTGAACATTTCATTTGAGAAGATCCTTTTCACATTTGCATATTTTTGGAAAATATACTTAAAGGTTAATAGGAAAATTTTCTTTCCTTGGGAATATGATAAAGTTCCCATGAAACCAAATAAAGTTCAATATTTTTTATTTTCAGAAATTTAATGTAGAGCCAGCTGTTTACTCTCATTAATCTTTCTCTTTAAACATAAAGAGAGAACAAACAGATGGAGCTGTAATTTAATGTAAATCAAATACTATCCATGAACATGTCTAAATAAGAGGGACTTAAAGATGAAGTGATTAGAAGCCTTCATGTGGCAAGAAACTCAGAACAGGACTTTGTGCTGATTCACTTAGGTAGTTAGGTAATCAAAATTTCAGAAGTATCTCAGGTTCTTGTTAAAAGTAAAGTTTCTAAGGATAAACTGTGAATATAAATTTGTCACAGGAGTTCACATATTTATTAAGCTGCTAAGGTAATACCTTTGTTCCCCAAATTTGATTACCAAGTATTACATTGCATTCAGGTAAAATAGAATACAGTAATATTGCAGGGGCTTAAAAGAAACAGCAATAATGATGATGATGATGAAATTAAGAAACCAAGGGAAGATTCATTACAATGTGCACCCCACCCCACCACCACCACCATAAACTGCCAACACAAGCAGCCTTATTGCTTGCCTCTTTCTGCCTGTTTTACTACTCATATAATACATGACAACCATGAAAGCAGTGATTTGCAAAATTGGTGGGCATCAGAACTCCTTGGAACTTGTTCATAATCCGGATTCCTTGACCCCACTATGTGTCATGAAATAAAAGTGTCTCTGACTGGTACCTCAAAAGCTGAATTACATGCAAACACCATGATAAGATTCTGATTTGACTGTTTGGAGGGCCATAGTCTGAGAAATCTTGTAGTAAACATTACCGTGATCTTTGTAACTATGTTAAGAATCTGGATATCCTAGGTTAAGAAGGCAAAGATCAGGCAAGCATAATACATCTATCTTTAGATTGATGACTCAAATATATATCTCCAGCCACATCTTTCCCTGAATTTCAAGCTCATATTCCAAATGATGACTTGACATCTCCAATTTGATATCTAAAAGGCATCACTGACTTATGATGAACAAAATAGAACTCTCATTTCTCATCCAATGATGCTACCCTAACTAAGAGTCCCTGGAAATTGCAATTGCATCCACCTAATTGCTGAAGTGAGAAATCTAGGAATCATTCTTCATTAGTTTGTTCTTCCCTTTACCTCAGCCCTCACCACTAAAGCCCCCTACCCAACCCTATCAGCAAGTCCTATTGCCTCTACATCCGAATACATCGTTCATTGTCTGGAACACACGTTTTTAATAAAATAAAATCTCCACTGCCACCACTCTAGTCAAAGCTACCACTTTTTCACATCTGGGTTAGTGAATGATATCCCTGCTTCCATTTTTCTCCCTAAAAAGCCATTGACCACTCAGCACTCAAAGCTATTTTTAAAAATCGTAATCAGATCATGACTCATCCAATTTATGTTTGTTGTCCTGATGTGTTAATTAAGAACAACACCTTGTTTCCTTAAAAATAGTCTCATTTGGAAACACACTATATGACCACTCTATTTAAAACCTCCCAGTGGTTTTGTTTCTTACTCAAAGTCAAATGCAAACATTGACTCTGGCCTCTAAGGCACAAAGGTGTAGTCTGACCTTGCCTTTCTCAGCTCTGTCTCCTGCACTAAGTCACTCCCTCATTAAGCTCTAGTCACTCTTGTTGCTTCTCGGTTTCTTCAACTCAGAGCTTTGGCACAGGAGCTTCTCTTTACCTGGAATATTCTTCTACTAGGTCTCCCCATGGAGTAATCACATCTTGTTTTTCAAGTCTCAGCATAATGACATCTTTTAAGATAGCCCCACCTCTGATCACTCAATTTAAATTACACCTTCCCCATTATCTATCACACTCCTGCATTCAAACTCTATCACATAATGTGTCACAATATGATCTTTTTCATTATTTATTTACTTATTACCTGTGTTGCCTACTACAGTATAATCCCATAACAGCAGACAACTTATTGTCCCATAAAGACAGACAGTAAGACAAGTTAATCTTCACAACTTTATTCCCAGCACCTAGAAAATGGCCTGGTCCTTAGACACTCAATAAATGTTTGCTTAATGAATGAATGATGAATGAATAGGTCTCGATGACCGAATTCCGTATTAGCACAGGTAGACTTAAAAGGTCAGGCAAATCCCAACTGTCTACTTGAATCACTAGTCAAAATCCCAAAGTGTGATTTTTAGAGTAGATTAATATTTTATAGAGCATTTCATTCTCTTTCCCCCTTGTTTTTCTTGTGCCAAAATACAACAACAAAAATTACTCTAAATATTTTCTCAACTTAAGTAGATACTGAAAAGTTAGAAAATCTGCCTTTAATTTGGAACCAATTTAGTCTCCATCATTCTTCAGCTTTTATTCCAGGCCTTTGCTGGGAACTTGGATGCACCTCTGAAGATTTTATTAGGACCCTGAAAAGAGGACTTACAGTGCGTGACTTTTATGAAGTATCACTGAAGCTATGATATGATTGTGTCGTGGTGACAGAGCACAAGGACAGAAGCCATTTTGTTAGCTTTATTGGACTCCCCAAGGAGTGTTCCCACTGCTCCCCTCTCTTGCACTTCATTCAATGAGCTGAATGCCATAATTACTCTTACCTTTGGCTCAACCCTCAGAAAGTAGCATTTATCCACATGATTCTGTCCTGAGCCTCTTTATCCTTTGACACAAACAATACAGATGTGTAATGTAGCCTCCCTTTTTCATTCTGGTTAGGAATTTGTGTGAAGCAGTCGAGCTCAGCGGTTCCAAACAAGAGGCCCAGGCTTTATGACTGACAGTCGCTTTCCAGGGTTGTGTCCCCCCTTTCGAACAATGGGAATAGATAGTAAGTGCCTACCTCATAAAGGAATTGTGAGATTTATATGAGAAGATTTATACACAGTCCTTAGCACAATCATTGGTGTGTATTAAGTACACGGTAAAATATTAGTTGATTTTATTATTGATGTCCCCTTGTTGTGATTATTGGTTTTGTTTCAGCCTCTGATCTGGCTATGTCTTGTGAGTCATTGCAAGACTTTGGAGACCGCAGCACCAACTCAAACCAGATCCACAAGTCTGATGTGGCAGCAAGGCCCCAGGCAACTCCTGGGCTGGCTGAAGAACAAGTGAACAGAAGGACAGAGGAAACAGACAGCTGCTGTTTGTAAGGGTCTAATAACCGGCCAAGAAACAGCTTCAAGAGCGAGGCCAACGCTTCTTTGAGGCATGAGTTTATCCTACACCTCTGTCCAAGAAGAGATGTAATATGGCTTGATGGGCTTTTCACTTTCTTGAAAGGAAAAAAGAAAAGAACCAATTAAAGAATTATATTCACTTATTAAAACATGTCAGATTTTAAATATGTGTAAAATTTGGAATGCATTTGCCTGCCTACAGTCTTTATCCCTTCCTTTCCCCCACCTTTCTTCCTATTATTATCAAACTAATATTCCTCAAATACTACGCTTTCACTTTCATTCGAATGAGATTATTGGAGAACTGAGTTTGGGCCTTTGACCAGGTGACTTTCCTAAGAAGCTCATTGTATTTCCTTCGCAGTATATTTGGCCACTAGAGGTCAAATAAATTACTCCTGAAAACACATGGTAATGCAAGTGTATGGTAAAGAAAACTGTGAGTTCTTATCTGCCAAGCCTGACCTTAAATTTCTAGGTAACAGATAGCTATATAATCTTTAATTAACTTTCCATCCTTACAAGGACTTGTTATTAGATAAATGTGTCATTGATGGCTTAGTGCGGTATATTCTCATTATGGTTTTAATCTAAGCATAATTTTCCTCTAAAGTAGTTTACCAAAAGGAAATTGATGTTATTTTACTTTTTAACTATTGGGCTTGATAAGAACTGCTCAGTGCATTCACTGTGCACAATATTTTAAAATATAAAAACTTATAAAAGCTATGTGCAGAATGGAACTGACAAAATAAAATTTTCTGATATTGCTAGTCTCTGTTTTTTCCTCCTCAGGGGAAAACACAAAACTATTTATTGCAGCTATAACAATATTTGTGTCATTTCATCATGTCATTCCATTATCACAACTCAGCAGACTCAGCTGAATTTGAGATGAATTTATTGAAACCAGGTTTTTCTTTTGCCATTTCAAACCAAATGCAGACATGATGTCAAAGAAGTGCAGAAATGACATTTATTAATCTATATAATATTTTGGATTGATAGACTATATCAAATTTAGTATTCTTATATGAAATTAATTTTTAAATGAGCAATTTGCAGTGGATACTATTCACCCTACTGAGTATGTTTGGAATGGAAGTGCCTCTTGTTTAATTAGGGTTGCGTTTTACAATGGCAGTTCACTTGGGATATTTTTGCCACTTCTCTTTAATAAAAGAAAATTTAAACATAATATTTAACCTTTGTAAATGTTTTTATAGTCTGCCAAAATCCTTTGTTTACATTACACAATTTTTATTTAGGGACTTATAACAATCTCAGGAAATGAATAAAGCAATTTCAATACCTATACTACCTGTTGTATGGAAACATATAAAATAAATATGTTGCTTGGATCGGTGAATAAATTGTCTGACCTTTGTTATTGTTTTTTTTTTAAGATTTATTTTATTTATTTTTCTCCCCTTCCGCTGCTCCCCCCATTGCCTGCTCTCTTGTGTCCATTAGCTGTGTGTGTTCTTCTGTGTCTGTTTGCATTCTCGGCAGCACCGGGAATCTGTGTCTCTTTTTGTTGCATCATCTTGCTGTGTGAGCTCTCCATGTGTGCAGCGCCACTCCTGGGTGGTTTGTGCTTTTTTTGTGCAGAACTGCTCTCCATGCGGGGCATACTCCTTGCATGTGGGGCTCCCCGGAGAGTGGGCAACCCTGCGTGACATGACACTCATTGCGCATGGCAGCAGTGAGCATGGGCCAGTTCACCACACAGGCCAGAAGGCCCTGGGTTCGAACCCTGGACCTCCTATATGGTAGGTGGATGCTCTATCAGTTGAGCCACATCTGCTTCCCTGTCTGACCTTTATTAACATAGTTTACAATTAAATTGGAGAAGGGATATCTGCTTGGTCAGGTTTAAATCTTACTCAGCATTAGATATATGATTAAAATACCATGTCACATCAGTGGGAAAAAAATTAAATTATATCATCTGTGTTACAAAATATATCAAAATTAATCCCAGGTATAGTCAATATTCAAATAAAAACAAACTAATCAGTAAAAGATTTAGAAGAAAATGGAGAAGAATATTTGTATTATCTTGAGTTAGGAATGGTCTTCTTCAACAATATACACATCCCAGAGTAAAGAATGGAAAGTTTCATTATGTAAATATGTGTATATATATATATATTATATTTAATTTCATAGGTAATACATGAATGGATTCTTTCTCTCCTTCTTTTATTTCCCCAAATTTACAAATACTCTATACTCATGCCTAGTGAGAAAATGCACAGTGCTCCACCCTCATCTAATTTATTAGTGAGAAGGAGGATCCAGAGTAGAGACTGCAAGTGTCAACTACAGTTGGAGGCAGCAGTAAGCTTGTGTCTGATTCCCACCAAAGAAATGGCAGAGTCAAGAGATAGGCTTGTGTGCTCCTGATGTGGTGAGCAGAAATTGCTTTTGCATTGGGATTAGTTTGTTCTTCCAAATGTATCAGGGCAAAGGATGTTGAGGTATCAGCATCTGGGTCACATCGTAGAAATAGGCTGAGTGATGCTGTCTCAGGTTGTGTCTAGGAAGGCTGAACAAACCTTAGCAGAGGAGCTGGAACTGAACCTCAAGATCCCAGGCATTTGCCCAAGTTGAGACAACAGATCCCAACAGAACCCATGCAAGTACCACTTGAGAACATGTTTAAATATCTGCCAAGCAGAGAAAATGCATTCCCATCTTATTTCGGTACCCATTAATTAAGAACTTTCTGCCTCCATTTTCCTCAATTCCCTTTCTCCCCTCTGCAATACCTCAATCCCAGAAGGGCCAGAAAGTTAACAAAGCTGGGAGAGGAGTAAACCTGAGAGAGGTGAGGAAGAAAGAATCCTAGTAACATCAAGGGAGAAACAATGACATCACCTTTCCTAAATATGGCTTCTTCTGATTATCAAATGAGAAGACACTTGTTGATTTCTAGATCTGGACAAAATAGTTGCTTTAGAAATGCGGTCACCCCTCAGGCTGAAGTGTGGTTTGCTGGCCTGGCGGGGGAGCGGCCGTGGTAGGCCTAATTCCAAGCCGCTGCCGCCATAATAGGGTGGCTGGTCGGACTCACCGCCACCCCTGAAGGGAGCTCGGCATGGGCGCAGAGTGCCCTTGGGTCTCCCCTTCTCGGCAGCCATGCTTCCGCGGCCGCCCCTCCTCCCGGATGGCGCCACACGATGCCTGTGGGGCGGCACCCTTCTTCTTCTTTCTCCCTGCGCAGGCGCAGGGCGGAAAATTCCAGTCTGCCCTTTTCCCCTCCCCTGACAGCAGCAACAGCCAGGCGTGGGTGGAAAAATCCAGTCTGCCCTTTTCCCTTCCCCCGACAGCAGCAACAGCCAGGCGTGGGCGGGAAACTCAAGTCTGCCCTCCACCCCAGCAACAGCAGCCACCAATCCCTAAACCCTGCCCCTTCCCCCAGCAACAGCGACAGCCAATCCCTAACCACCACCCCTCCCCTGTCCAGTACCGCCCACTGACCTTTTGCCGGCAACCAATCAGAACAGGGCGTGGCTTTGACCAATCAGCCTTCCCCAGCCCCTATAAAACTGTTGCCTCTCCCTCAATAAAGTGGACTTGCCTGTTTACCTTGTCTCCGCGGTAGTTCTTCTGCCGTGCGCCCTCCAGTCCTGAGAGCCCCCGACAAGGGCCTGGCCTCCCTTGTCCCCAGTTCGTTGCCTGCTTCTCCGGGCGACCCCTTCATCGCCTGCTTCTCCGGGCGACCCCTTCGTCACCGGCTTCGCCGGGCGACCCCGTCAGCCAAACCGCGCAACCCCTTGTGAGACCGATCCCTCGTCTGCTGCCGGACCGACCCCTCGTCCCAAGTGGGACCGACCCCTCGTCCAGAGCTGGACCGACCCCTCGTCCGCAGCCAGACCCCACCTCTACCGACCGAGCAAGCCGCCGCATAGAAACATATCCCCTAGAGTTCTACTTATTCAAGAAACTGGTTACATTTATGATATATATAAGGGATAAAAGCGTTAAATCTGGAATTCTTAAAAGACTGTCTAAAAATCCAGGCTACTCATGAAGAAATACAAATGACCGGTAAAAATAAGAAAATATGCCCAACTCAAGAAGTAATCTAAGAATTGCAATTTAAGAGAAGTAAGATTTGTATTATTAGATTAGCAAAAATTACTCAGACTAAAAATACACCATGTTCATAAAATTGTAGAGAAATAGATACTTTCATACATAATTTATATGACCTTAAATTGTGCCATCCTTTGTGAAGAAGAATTTAGCAGAAACTATCAGATTTTTAACCAGCAATTCCATTCTTATGGATCACTTTGGACAAGTATATAAAAGTTTAGTAGTTATTGTTGAATGAGTGAATTAATTACTTTCTTTTTGTTAACACTATATATTTCTCTTTTGTTAAAAACTTAAGTCACTATATAGATGTACTTCTCATAAAATTGAAATAAACCTATCAGTTGGTCACCTAACAAATAACTAAGAAAAAATACTACTAAAAACTGTAGGAGCAAGAATTGAAGAGAGCCTTTGAAGATGTCAACAGGCTAAATACTGAAGCTTTAAAGTAATTTCACTCCACTTGAGTTAAAATTAATGTTTTGCTCATTTTTTATGAGAATTTTAGTTTCTCTAACTTAATTTAAATATTAAGGAGAGGTTTGTTGCTCCAACAGCCTCTGGCAACTTCACATGTAATTTCATAGTGGATCTCCCAGAACCATTCTCCATAAGAGTTAAACAACTGTTCCCAGACATAAATACAAAGCAACCATATTATGCTGATTAAAATTGAGCCATAATGTCTATGTTCTTTAATGCAACTACTTTTTTAATGCTGCTTTGTCTCTCCTTGTTTACTGTTAGTTATGACTCTGATTTTCCAACTTTACTATCTGACACCTACTTACACATTTAGGGGAAAGAGTTTTATGGCGACATAAACTCAGAAATGGAGATTACCTCAGTTTTAACTGGGTTTTAAAATATGTCTCATGGAGCACTGTTCTATTTAGAAACAATAAGCAGGTTTTTAATGAAAAAAGAGAGAGATCATTATTTCTGTGTGTGTTTACCATGGCCTTGTTGACTAGGGAGCACTGTAAGAGAAACGTGATGTATTGGTCAAAAACAGAAAGAGGAAGGCAGGGTGTAAGAATTCACTTTCATTTAGGGTTAAAAAATTGAAGCAAAGAACATTCACCCTCTGCCAGTTTATTTTGGAAAGAACATAAAGAAAGGCTAAAATGAAAAAAAAAGTTGAAAGAATAGAGAGGTCAAGACAGTGAGGAGAAGGAAGGGAGGAAAGAGGGAGGCAGGAAGGAAAGTAGAAAGAGAGGAGGGTGTATTCCTTTCCTAGGGCTGTTGTAACAAAGTGCTACAAATGGGTGGATGTGTATAAGAGGAATTTTCTCTCAGAGATCTGGAGGCTATAAGTCTAGAATCAAGGTGCCAGTAGGTCCAGGCTCTCTCCAGTGGCTCTAAGGGAAGAACCCTTCCTTGCCTCTTCCTGGCTTCTGGTGCAGCCCATCAGTTTCTAGCATTCCTCTGCTTGCACTACAGTCTCTGCCTCCATTTTCTCATGCTTTCTCCCCTGTGTGTCTCTGTCTCTGTGTTTCTCTGCCTCTTCTTCTAAGAACACTACTCATATTGGATTTAAGGCCCCATCCTCTACCTCTAGCATGACCTCTACCTAACTAATGACACCTGCTACAGCCCTATTTCCTATTTCTACATGCTGAGGTACTGGGGCCTAGAACTCAGTGTGGTGGTTTGAAGCTGTATGTACCCCAGAAAAAACATGTTCTTAAGTTTAATCCATTCCTGTGGGTGTGAACCCATTGTAAGTAGGACCTTTGATGAGGTTACTTCAGTTAGGGTGTGTCCTACCTCAATCAGGATAGATCTTGATCCTTTTACTGAAGTTCTTATAAAGTGAGTGAAATTCAGACAGAAAAAGAAAGCCAAGGAAGCAAGAAGCTGAAATCAAAGAAATGCAGAAGATAAAGGAGAAACCAGCAGATGTAGCCATGTGCCTTGCCATGTGGCAGAGAAGCCTAGGACTACCGGCAGCTATTCTTCAGAAACAAAGCATCATCTTGAGGATGCCTTGATTTGGACATGTTCCCAGACTCAAAATTGTAAGTTAATAAATTCCCACTGTTTCTTGGTATTTGCTGGAGTGGTCTAGGAAACGAAAACATTCAATCATTTTGGGACACTTGATTCAACCAATAATAGATGGAAAAAAAGGCAAAGAGGGAAAAGAAGGATGGTGGAGAGGAAGGGAGAAAGGAAATACATGCTGAAGGAAATAGAACATATTATATTTTCCGTGTTAACATTTTATATATTACATTGCTGCTGGAAATCTTGAAATTAGTTGAGTAGATGTATGACTCAGATTACTATTTTTTTAAATTTTGCTTTATTATTTTGTTTTCTTCATCTCTAAGCTAGAAATGGTCCGCAGGAATAGAAACCATTTGACTTCAGCCCTGTTTGTGTTACTGAAATTCTACTTGACTAATAGACAATTATTCCCTCTTTAATGAATGACTATCCTAGTCTCATAAAAGTTAAATTTGGTATCAAAAATTTAACAAGGTTTTTACAACTTTAATTAGCTAATGCAGTTTAATATGATAAATCCCTTCCAATAAATAAAATCAGTGTTTGAATTTGCATTCATTATCTGAAGGGTAGAGGTTTACTGATAGCATCTGCATATTCATAGTAATAGGGATATGAGGGTATCAGGCAAATAACAAATGGAGCGCTAAATTCATGATAGCCCAGCCAAGGACTCACAAGATTTCTTGGGGTCACAGTTAATGGAGATGCGAAAACATCTATTCTTTCTTAGGAATTCCTTAATTATCCCTAAGTGACTAACTGCTTGATCCTCAGACTTCTTCCCAAATACCGTTTCTCTCAATTTCAGCACTGCAATGAAATAGTCAGAGTTTGCTTTCTCTCATAAGCTTCCATCATGCTTTTTTTTTTTTTTTTAAGATTTATTTATTTATTTATTTCCTCCCCTCCCCTGGTTGTCTGTTCTTGGTGTCTATTTGCTGCGTCTTGTTTCTTTGTCCGCTTCTGTTGTCGTCAGCGGCACGGGAAGTGTGGGCGGCGCCATTCCTGGGCAGGCTGCACTTTCTTTTCACGCTGGGCGGCTCTCCTCACGGGCGCACTCCTTGCGCGTGGGGCTCCCGCACGCGGGGGACACCCTTGCGTGGCATGGCACTCCCTGCGCGCATCAGCACTGCGCATGGCCAGCTCCACACGGGTCAAGGAGGCCCGGGGTTTGAACCGCGGACCTCCCATATGGTAGACGGACGCCCTAACCACTGGGCCAAAGTCCGTTTCCCCCATCATGCTTTTAAGAGAGTAACTATACAAGATTTTGACTAGTAGTTTCCTTACCCAGCTTATCTGATTCAGGAAGGAGTTCTTGGTAGAAGAAGCATAACTACTCACAGCAGACTTATGAGCTTCCCTAACTCTCTGCCTCTTCATCCAGAGCCCAAGTTCTTCTAAAAGATTGGAACACGGGTGTTTGGAGCTGAGCAGAACCACTACATCAACACCAGTTGGTGTCACCTTAAAATAGTCTTAAATCCATCTTATTTACTCTATATTTCACTACCATCATTATAATCTTAGCCACAATATTCTCTTACCTAGAATTTAGCTATAGAATACTAACTAGTCCCACTCTCTCTCAAATAATGCCACCTCCAAACTATTCCTTAAGTTTTGGTGCAAGACTTATGGAGGTTCCAATCTAGACTTTGCCTTTTACTAGTTGCTGATCTTAGACAAATTAATCTACCTTTGTGATTCTCAATTTTTCCATCTACAAATAGGACACAATTTATCTTATAGGTGTATTTCAAGCATGACACACATGCAGGTACACACAGATACATATAATTAGCATAGTTCTTTACACATAGTAATTCCTCAAAATTAGTTATTTGTTACTGTTGTCTTTTTTAGTACATGTTATTGTTCAAAAATTTACCAAACTGGATATGTAAAAATGCAATAATTAAGTAGAATTCAAACACATATGGTAAGTCTCTTATGAGTGGTACAAATTAAGGATTCTGGAAGTCTGGCTGTGGAAATATCTGCAAGAAAAAGCAAAGACTTGGCAAAATTGTCTTTTTATTTATTTCTTTTGCTAGGATGTGGAATAGAGTTCAAAAGTAACAGAACAACCTAATGAATAAAAGAAAACTATTAGGATAAAGAGTTCTACACTTGTAAAATTCTAGAGAAACCACTGATCCTGTGAGACTTTATTCTATACATTTAATATGAGGTGTGTGTGCATGCACCAATTTCATGCTTGGACGCGGAGCAGGCTTTAATTTCTCCTTTAAGAACTTTTGGCTGGAAATGAGAATTGTACCCAGTCTCTGTTGTCACACGAGTCTAATGCCGTTAGGGTAGGAAAATAAACACTTCTGTGTTTCTACAGCAGACCTCGAAAGTAAAGACGATGCTCTTCCTTTTCCGTTCTCCTGTACTTGTTTTGACTTTCCTGTATACCAGAAAAATGTCCTCTTCCTCTATAACTGTCTCTATCTCAGAGTCAAAAAACCAATAAAGACTTTCTTTTTTTTCCCCCCAGCTCATCACTCCTCCTCTTTGGTAACATCATATTCCTTCTTTTGGGGTGCACCTAACTGATTCAAGTAGTTGAATTAGGCAATAGTGAATCACATTCTTCACTGACATAGGCATAGTGTAGTGATTGGCTCAGAAATGGACACAACACCATTCATCACAATACTTTTTGGAGTTTTTATAGCAGGCTATATGGAAGGAGGTGCTTTCTCTTCTAGCATTTAAGCAGGCATATCAACTGGAAAAATATCAGTTTTTATGCCCACACCTTCATGTCTCAACAGCTTTATAGTAGAAGAGAATGAGAATAGCATAGAAAGAAAGGGAATAAAAAAGTAAAGGAATAAAGAGAAAAAAAGGAAAGATACAACTTACAATATCATTTGAGGCTCTGAAGTTTCTTTCTATCTTAACCCTGGATTTCTATAAAGTAAGGGGTTCTTTTCATTCAAGCCATTTGGAGTTGAAAACAAAAGAGTTGTGACTATACATATTTCTCTTTATTGGTGTATTAGTCAGCCAAAGGGGTGCTGACGCAAAATACCAGAAATTGGTTGGTTTTTATAAAGGATATTTATTTGGGGTCAGAGTTTACAGATACCAGGCCATAAAGCATAAATTACTTCCCTCACCAAAGTCTGTTTTCACATGTTGGAACAAGATGACTGCTGACGTCTGCGAGGGTTCAGGCTTCCTGGGTTCCTCTCTTCCAGGGTCCTGCTTCTCTCTGGGTTCAGGGTTCCTCTCTTCCCAGGGATTGCTTCTTCCTGGGCTCAGGGCTCCTCTCTTCCTGGGGCTGGCTTCTGTTTCTTCTGTGAGCTTACCTCCTGGGCCTACAGCTTAAGGCTTCAGCATCAAACTCCAACATCAAAACTCCAACATCAAAAACCCCAGCATCAAAAAGCTTCAATTCTGTCCTTGCCATGCGTTTTATCTGAGTCCCCACCAGTGGGGACTCAACACCCTAATGATGTGACCCAATCAAAGCCCAATCATAACTTAATCATGCCCAGGTACAGACCAGATTACAAACATAATCCAGTATCTATTTTTGGGATTCATACATCTATCAAACTGCTATAATTGGTATCATTCAAATTATGTATTTTCCCTACATAAAAACCTTGATTAAATATTCTTATCATTCCTAGTATAGAAAAAAGTAAATTGATTTTATTAGTCTGGACAAAAGTATTATGTCAACAGAGGGTAGAATAATCTTTGCAAATCTGAGACTCTTTGTAGGTTATTGTAGCTCAAATCACATAAATCGTGACTGATTGATCCTTTTACTCTTCACATGGTTTCTCCTAGTATCAAATCCTTCTTTGTAAGGAAAGAGCAGATTGAGATATAATGAAAATATGAGCCCCAGAAGAATTGCATTTTGTGTAAGTAACATCACTCTATCAAACTACCAAAACAAAAGATAGGCATTTACTTGCCTTTTCAAGAGGCTGTAAGGTGAGAAAAATTTGTAGTAGATAGAGAAATCATGATGCAACATGTATGTTAACTAGGACTCAAAGGGAAATGAATGCCACAATCGACATTCATCAGAAGGTGTAAGGATGGGTGAAAGAATTCAGAGCACTGGACAAGATTTTGTGACTAAAATGAAAGAGAACCATGAGAAAGTATTAAATTACAGAACAAGCCTTATGTGAAAGGTACCTGAGCAGTCTGGTGACCCTGGGCTCTGCTGCCGTAAGAGTGGTTGATGGATGGTTTGGAATCAATAGTTGGCACTGAGAAAGGTTGCAATCCAACCCCTGCAGTTTTCAGTCTGTTCTTTGAGTATATTATGATGGATAGAGTTCATGCGGAAGAATCCATTAGAGGAATATGGTGTGCTGCAACTTTACGTTTTCTAGGAATACTGATTAGTGACTGAATACAAAACACCTATGATCCACCCCATTACAAAAGGATGGAGGAGGAGAGATACCAGGAAGGCTTTCAATTTAATCAGCTTTGAGATGACCAATAGGGATTATAAGAATTCAAATCAGGGCTGGGGTAATGAATGCATATCACCAAATTACAGAGGACCCATAGTCACTAGCCATTTAATAATAGCTCTAAAGAATTTCTGGGGATGCAGTATGTGCCTTGGTCAACTTTGGTATCCTTCATTGTGAGAGTTCCCTCACAGCTTAGTCATTTTCCAGATTCAGTCTTTATACATGAGACCTAGTTTCCTTCCTTCATCTTCTATACTAAAGTGACATATGCAAACTAAAACTCTGACCCTAGCACCTCCTAGTTTACAAGCCATCATCAATTCTCATCTTTTAGAGGATAACATCTTGGTTCTTAGCATGACATATGAGGTTTTTCATATCCTGGTCTTCATCTACCTCTCCAAGCTTACTTTCCAATTTAGAGAGTACACTTTCAGAATGCTCAATTGCTATTTTACACTATATTACACCTTTAATGTTGCCTGTGCTCTACCCTGCCACAAATGACCTGTGAATCATTATTCCTCTGGCCAATACCTGCTCACCCTTCAGGACTCCAGCCAGTACTTTTTTCTCCTGACCTTCAAGTTAGCATTAAATGTTCCTCCTCTCTACCTCTGCAGTTCCCTGGGTGCTGACTAATGGATTTAATTACATGCCCCAATTTAGACAAGTTCTTAATCTTAAACCACATTCCTGTGGGTGTGAACCCATTATAAATTGGAGCTTTTGAAGATGTTAAATTAAAGTGTGACCCAACTGAATGAGGTTGGGTCTTAATTCAGATTACTGGAGGCATTATAAAGAGAAAGATACTAGAAGTTAGAGTAGGAGAAAGCCAGAGGGAGGAGCTGGAAACTAGAAGTCATCAGGAACCTGGAAGAGAAAGGAGAAAGGAGAGGACATATCCATAGCCACAGGATAGGAAAGTCAAGGTACCCATGGCTTGTGTTTACCTGATATATGCCTAATCTGTTTCCTAGGGGACCAGGATGATAAAGAGTTGAAAATGCAATTCAAATAAAAATAATGTATCTTATTTATGCTGTAATTGTAAAGGGGAAAAAGAAAAGAAACCTGGAGAAAATGGCCCTTTCAAGACAGAGCAGTTCCTGCTGGAAGTAAAGAAGCAAGCTTCCAAATGCAATAACAAGAGTCCTCAATTATCCAAACAGGAAATTTAGTGTCTTTTCTTCAAGGCATCCTATATAACATCCATTGTTTTGCAAATTTTTTTTTGTCTTTACCTGTTTCATATAATGAAGCCTAACTCTTTACCTTCTTTTTTTGCTTCCTCAAGATGATTCTTTTATTTTAAAATGAGAAGAATTAATATATAGGTTATCTTTGACCTGACAGCGCTTTGACAAAGGGAAGATTGCCTTTCATAGGAGAGTCATTTTCCATTTTATCATATGCTTCAGTTGCACCAAATTAAAATGTGCTTTTCTGTTGTTGGTTTTTGTTTGCTTTATGAGAAATTTTTTTATTTGGAGGTTTTCATATGTTAGAAATGTTTATTTCCTGCAATGTCATTTTAAGGTTGTGTTGAAAATAAGATTGCATTTAAAAATAGTTTATTACTATCAGATGACAGTATGATTATGAGGTTTCTAAGCTTACTGGAGTTTAATGGATGTGGCTGGCATATTTAAAACCTTCTTAAGTGACCTCTGACACCCAATTTGAGTGAGTCAGATAGAGGCTTATAATACATTAGTAATAGGACAGAAAAGCCATTTTTGCTTCTAAAATTAAACTTTAAAACATATAAACATTGAAATATTTTTAAATTAAAATATAATTTATTTGGGTACAATATAGATATTACATAAAATCATTGTGTAATATATTCAGGTGTGAAAGAATTGATATAAGCTTATTTATATTTTTGAATTGTATTTTAATTTATAATTACAATTATAACCAGCAGCTGATGGAAAGATTAAGTAAATAGTCACATAACTTAAGAGAAAATTCCTTTGTTCTCTTAGAAGTATAGCTATAGCACATCAATATCAATCTTGTATCAAAATTTATGATTTTGATCAATTTATAGCATCATTCCCAAGAGAACATTCCTTCTATAGAAAATAACTTCTTTCTTTTATGGCCTCACCTTTGGATGGCGATATGTCTTAACTAAGAGCAAAGAATGAACATGTTTTACTACACATGCCAGGCACATCAATCAGGAGATAATTTAGACACATGGAGTTAGACTATTAGTTACTTGCTGTGAAATCTTGGGCATATTATGTAACCTAAAATCTCAATGTCCTCAGACATTTGTTATGAGGTTTAAATGAAAAAAAAGAATGTGTGATCATGCTTAGTAGGCAGTTTAACACTTAATGCTCTTAGAAAAGAAATGCTTTTAGAAGGCTTTAACCATTATTTTTACTTGGGATGGTTATTCATTCACTCAAAATATATTCATTTAGTATCATATTAGTTCTACATGCTAGGGATATATCAGAACAAAGGAGAGACAATGAGTTTTGCTTTCATTGTATTTATAATTACATGAATAAAATGATAAACAATTAATTAAGTAACATACGTACTATGTTAAAAGGCAGTAAGTGCTGTAGAGCTGTAGGAAAAAATAAAAGCAGATCAATGGAAAAGGAATGGAATTGCCAGGGGGTAGAGGTGGTAGCTGGTTTGAAAATTAAATTGGGTGCTCCACATGGGTCTCTGAGAAAGTTAGATTGGAGAAAGACTTGAAGGAGGGAAGAAGGTGGGAAGAATGTTTCAGTCAGAAGAAAGAGGTGGAGCAAACTCCTTAAGGAGTGAGTATGCCTGACCTTTTGAATACTGCAAGAAGACCAGTATGGCTATTCTAGAGAGAGTGAGGGAGAAAGAAGGTGAAGATGAGAAAGAGGTTGGCGGTGGACGTGGGGGCAGGTCTTAACATTACTGGAAGCCATTGTAAACATTTTGGTGCTTACTCTGAGTAAAATGGTTAGACACTGAAGTGTTTTGAACAAAGAATTGCTACTATTCTAAGCTACTTGCTGCTTATCTCTTCTAAAAAACAAAAAAGTTACCTCTAGCCCAACTGCCACTCAGCCAAACAATAAAGAAATATTTATTGAGCATATTTCCAGATGCTGTAAGGTAGAGAATTGGAAATTGTTTGATAATATCTGCACTAATGGCTCAATTATCTGAAAGAGTAACAACAAAAATACCCCATGAAAAATCCTCAGATATTCTTATTCTGAATTATCCAATTAAGGTTTGCTAGATAGGCTCAGAAGGACACCACACCTGATTTATTTCATTCCTTTTGGTTAAGTCCTACTGGTATACACATTAAATAAAATGTGTTTCTTTTCAATCCTGAAATATCCTTAAAATTTCTTGTTATCAAGTTTATTGCTTTCAAGCTTAATAGATATTCTTTTACTCAGAGTGAAAAACAGACTTCCAGAAAGATGGAGGGCTAGAAAGACACCCGATTCTCTTCTCTGCAGAAAAATAACTAGAGGACTGGCAGAAATGGCCTGGGAAACAAATCTTCCAGGGTTTAGGACACTAGAGGAAGGCTGGACACTGCCCAGATGAGAAAGGGGTGAAAGGAAAAGAATCTCAATGGCAAAACTGCTAGTTAAAAGCCACAGATGAAAAAATAAAATACAATAAAAAAATAAAATAAATGTCACAGATGCAAATGCAGTCACCCTCCCCCACTCTATAGACACTTTTGAATTCTAGGTCTCTGGGTCTCTGGCTACAGAAAAAGGGGGCCCCAGTGATCCACCTCTCCAAGAAAGGGGAGAGAAAGACACATCCTCTAAGGCCAATTCAGCTTCTGACCCACATATTTGCTCTGCTGTGTTCCAGGAGACCTTCCAGGCTGGGTGAGGCCACACCATTGTTTGCTTAGGGAGCAGGCACAGGAATAAAGAGACCCAGCCCTTTCAATCCCCCTCTTTACTGACCTGGACTGGTTACTGAGGAGAGTGGAATCACTAACTACCCAGGAAAAGGGAGGGGGTTACCAGCAAAGGTTGGAGAACTGCCAATGAGAAAGTTTGAATTGCGAAGCTCTTAGCCTCCAGGCAGAAACCTCTGTCACATTAATCTGGTCTGTATTGCAGCAAACACACTCTGACCAGGCATTGAACTGAGAGGTCTGTCAAAGAGTGCCATCTGCTTGCAGACCAAGAAGTGCATGTGAGGATATTAAACAAAAAGAAACACAGATTCCTGTGCCACTGACAACAACAGAAGTGGACAAAGAAGAGCATGCAACAAATGGACAGAGAACAGACAATTGGGGCAGGGTGGGGGGAAGGGGAGAGAAATAAAAAATAATAAAATAAAAATTAAAAAATTAAAAATAACAATTAAAAAAAAGTAAATAAGAGATGCTTTTTCCAGCCTCTATCACCTCCCTCCCCAAGGCCCTAGGAAACGGATCTAAAGCTCATTACTGGGTCCAGGTCCCAGATTTGAGCAACTAACAGGGATAATTCTAAAGACCCAGAACAGGTTGAACCAAGAATCAAAGAAGAGCCATAACACACAGCCTCCTACTACTAAAACTCTATGAAAGAGAGAGAAATGGAGCATCTGAGTAAACTCATCACCCTAATCGGATGCCTAGACATCAGTAAAATTTATAAGCCACATTAAGAAAATGGAAGACATTGCCCAAAAAAAGGAATGTATCAAAGCCCCAGAAGAGATGTATGATTTGAGACAACTAATCAATAAGATGCACACGAATTTCCAAAATCAAATTAAAAGACAGTATGGCTAAAGGAATAAAAGACACCAAGAAGACACTGAGTGAGCACAAAGAAGAATTTGAAAACATAAACAAAACAGTAACAGAACACATGGGAGTAAAAGACATGATAGGTGAGATCAAAAACACATCAGAGGAGGCAGAGCAAGGTGGCGTCTGAGTGAGTGCACCTCATAACCTCTCCTGCAAAGAAGCCGCTGAGTAGGGTTGGAGTCCTGCTGGACCAAGCTGTTTCAGGTGTTTGCACGGAAGGAGGTGTCTAGACATCAATTTGGTGGGATGGTGACAGAGGAGATTTTTGCAAGAGATAGAATTTTGGGTCTCTTGCATGGAAGTCAGAGGTTATGGGCAGGACCCTTCCCCCTAGGGCTGGCAGTCCAGCCATGTCGATCCTTGAAATCTTTGTTGTGCTACAGTGCTCCCAAACCCTAAGTGGGATGTTTCAGAAGCTAGCAGGGTAGGAGGTGTCTGGATGTCGATTTTGGTGAGACAGTGACAGAAGAGATTCTTGTGAGAGGTGGAATTTGGTGTTTCTGACACAGAGGTCAGAAGTTGCGGGTAGGACCCCTCCTCCTAGGGTTCGCAGCCCAGCCGTGGTGATCCCTGAAGGCTTTGATGTGCTGTGGTGTACCCAGGCCCCATATTAACCAGATGCATGGTTCCGAGGCCTGGGTCCCCTAAACCGTGGTGGCCCACACTGAAGAGACTCATACACCTTGGGTCTACAATATCACGGACTTCCCATCCTCTAATCTATTGTGCCCTGAGGTCCGTCTGAGGTCCTTGATTACCCTAGTCCTCGGTATTTATGTTTTTTTTTTTTTCTCTCTCTCTCTGTCCTTGAACTTGGAGGAGTATACCAGCTGACTTGGGGAGAGTCTGGGAAGAAAGGAGAGGTGAATCTGTGGAGAAAACCCAATTTACCTAAACATCCTGGGATAGGAAACTTGGTCTGGGAGAAGGTGGAGTTAGAAAATCAATTAGTATTCTCCTAGCACACCTAAGGGGGAGGGACTGTAGGAGGAGCTATCCAAGCTTCCAGTAGCATATTTGGGTTTTCTGGTGAGGTGTAGGTGCTCTCACGCTGGAAATAAAGAGTCATAGTCTACTGTGTTGAGTTGGTTCAACAAGGACCTACTTGAATCTCCTTCCAGACCTCTCAGGCAGATTTCCTGTTGCCCTGGGAGAGAGAGAAGTGAGGAAAGGAGAAAGGGGGAAGGTCAGATCCCTAAGTGTATTATTTAACTGCAAAGAGGAGTCCTAGCTTGAAATGTTGGTTTGTTTTTTGTTTGTTTGTTTGTTTTTGTCATGGTTGCTAATATTGCATTGTCTCCTGCTCTTTTCTCTCATTTTATCCCCCAAGGTCCTTTTTCATTTATTTGGTTTTTTTTTTTTTCCTTTTTCTTATTTGTTTCCCCCTTTTTCTCTTCTTTTTTTTCTTTTCTTTCTTTTTCTTCTTATTTTATTTTATTTTCTTTATATAATAGGTGCTGCAGGGAGTGCTTCACACTTGCTGTGTTTCCTCATCCTCCATTTCCTCTTTTCTGTGCGTATTGATTTTGGCCACCTACTCTATCCCCTTTCCCCCACAACTTTCTATCCTCCATCATCTCCTGTTTCTCTTGCATTCCACCTCCCTTTCTTTGGCCCCCAAATTGTCTGACTTTTTATTTCTAATACCTTTGTTCTGTTTTCTGTCTTTTATCCACTCTTGATATAATTGTCTTTCTTTTCTCCTTCCCTCTCTCATGAAAACACTGACTTTTTAATTCATACTATATTCCTCCCCATATTCAGGTGACTGTTTCATTATAGATACTCTACTTACTGCTATAACTCTATACAACTTACATGAGTCTAATATCCATTCTCCTAGATCTCATATTGTTTCTCTGTTAACTTTATTACCAATACTACTTTATACATTTTCTTTTCTTACTCATTTTGCTTTCCGTGGCCCTAATACTTTCCTTCAAAGTGAACTTAGCCAGCAACAAGAAAATAGAGTAAGAAGAACAAAGTGACAAAGAGAAAACATAACACTTATGCACGAACAACAACTAATTAATCCCCAAGACTAGACAAAGAAGCTAAGGAACTCATTAAATCTGTCAAGATAAAATGATGACCAGACGGCAACAAAAAACTACAAATCAAACCAATAATCAGGAAAACATGGCCGAATCCAATGAACAAACTAAAAACCAGGAAGGGGAGCAGAACATCAGACAAGGAATTAAAGATCTCAAAAGATATATTAGAGACAAACTTAATGAAGTAAAGGAAGAGATTAACAATATGAAGAAAACACTTGGAGAAGAAATTGCAGACATACACAAAAAGATAACAGATATGATGGTGATGAACACCACTGTTAAAGAAATCAAAAATACACTCTCAGCAAATAGCAGCAGATTAGAAGAGGCAGAGGAGAAAATTAGTGATGTGAAAGACATTACATCTGAAATCAAACAGATAGTAGAACTGATAGATAAAAAGATAGAAAAAATCCAGATAGGACTTAGGGACCTGAATGACAATGCAAAATGCACAAATGTACATATTATAGGCATCGCAGAAGGAGAAACAAAGGGAAAGGGGACAGAAGTGGTGTTGGAGGAAATTGAAACAGAAGGAACATTACATAACTAATTCTATGATGCCAAAATTACCCTAGTACCAAAGTCAAACAAAGACACCACAAGAAAGGAAAATTATGGACGAATTTCTCTAATGAACCTAGATGCAAAAATCCTCAACAAAATACTTGCTAACTGTATTCAACAACACATTAAATGAATTATACACCATGACCAAGTGGGGTTCATTCTGGGTATGCAAGGATGATTCAACATAAGAAAATCAGTCAATATAATACACCATATAAACAGATTGAAGGGAAAAAAATCACATGATTATATCTATAGATGCAGAAAAAGCATTTGACAAAGTACAGCACACTTTTGATAAAAACACTGGAAAAGAGCAGAATACAAGGAAATTTTCTGAACATGATAAAGAGGATATATGGAAAACTCACAGCCAACATAGTTTACAATGGTGAAAACCTAAAATCTTTCCCTCTAAGTTCAGGAAAAAGACAAAGATGCCCACTATCACCTCTTCTATTTAACATTGTCTTAGAAGTACTTGCTCGAGCACTGAGGTAAGAACCAGATACAAAAGGCATTCAAATTGGAAAGGAAGAAGTCAAAATTTCATTATTTGCAGATGACATGATCCTATCCATAGAAAACCCTGAGCGGTCTACAACAAACATTCTAGAACTCATAAATAAGTTTAGTAAAGTCGCAGGTTATGAGATCAATGAGCAAAAATCAGTAGCATTTCTGTACACAAATAACGAGCAAGCTTAGGAGGAAATCAAGAAACAAATATTATTTATAATAGTTAATAAAAAAATCAAATAACTAGGAATAAATTTAACTAAAGATGTAAAAAACTTATACACAGAGAACTACACAACACTATTCAAGGAAATCAAAGAAGACCCAAATAAATGGGAGAATATTCCCTGTTCATGGATAGGAAGACTAAATATTATTAAGATGTCTATCTTACCAAAACTGATCTACACATTCAATGCAATCCCAATAAAAATCAACACAGCATTCTTTAAGGAACTAGAAAAACTAGCTATGAAATTTATTTGGAAAGGAAAGAGGCCCCAAATACTAAAGACATATTGAAAAAGAAAAACGAAATTGGAGGAATCACACTACCTGACTTCAAAACATACTACAAAGCTACAGTAGTGAAAACAGCATGGTATTGGCACAAGGAGAGACACACAGACTAATGGAACCAAATTGAGAGTTCTGATATAGATCCTCATATACATAGTCATATAATATTCGATAAAGCCACCAAACCCTCTCAATTGGGAGAGAATGGCCTTTTCAACAAATGGTGCCTGGAGAACTGGATATCCATATGGAAAGGAATGAAAGAGGATTACCATCTCACACCTTATACAAAAATCAACTCAAGATGGATCAAAGAACTAAATATAAGAACCAAGACCATAAAGACTTTGGAAAACAATGTAGAGAAGAATCTACAGGACCTTGTAAAAGGAAATGGCATCATGAACTTCACACCAAAGGCATGAGCAGCAAAAGAATAAACAGAAAAATGGGACTTCCTCAAAATTAACGCCTTTTGCATATCAAAGGAGTTTGTTAAGAAAGTGAAAAGAGTGCCTACGCAATGGGAGAAAATATTTGGTAACCATATATGTGATAGGAGACTTATAACCTGCATATGTGAAGAACTCCTATATCTTGAAAATAAAAAGATAAACAACCCATTTAAAAAATGGGAAAAAGATTTAAACAGACACTTCTCCAAAGAAGAAATACAAATGGCTAAAAAGCACATGAAAAAATGCTCCAAATCTCTAGCTATCAGGGAAATGCAAATCAAAACTACAATGAGATACTATCTTACTCCCATAAGATTGGCAGCTATGAAAAAAACAGAAGACTACAAATACTGGAGAGGATGTGGAGGTATCGGAACACTCATCCACTGCTGGTGGGAATGCAGAAGGATCCAGCCATTCTGGAGGACAGTTTGGCAGTTTCTCAAAAAACTAGCTATAGATTTGCCATATGACTCATCAATTCCACTTCTGGGTATATACCCAGTAGAACTGAAAACAAGGACACAAAGTGATATATGCACACCAAAGTTCATAGCAGCATTGTTCACTATTGCCAAAAGCTGGAAAAAACCCAAATGCCCATCAACAGATGAATGGATAAATAAAATGTGGTATATACATACAATGGAATACTACTCAGTTTTAAGAACAAGTACACTACAAACACATGTGACAACATGGATGAATCTTGAGAACCTTATGTTGAGTGAAGCAACCCAGGCATTGAAAGACAAATACTACATGACCTCGATGATACAAAATAAGTAAACAAAGCTGCCTCAGAGAGCTAGAGACTGGATGATAGGCTTAAAAGAAATTGGGGGATAGAGGAATGATGTAAGCTGACACCTACGTGGGTGAAATCTATAATAAGATGGAGGTAAGTATTTGTACAAGGAAGGGATAAAATGGGGTAATAGGGATACCTTTGGGTGGGGCTTTGTGGGCTTAAGGGGGACTAGGGATGGGAAGATGGGTAATATTGCCCAAGAAATTGAGGGGAGGGTGGGGCAACATATGAACATAAGAGATTGTCAGGTATTTGGTTGAGAGTATAATGCTGAGAAAACTTTTTCAAAAATATAATAAGGAAGGTTACCTGTTTAAGATGCTTAAAGGGAATAATCTGACACAGGACAGGCTCCTGGGGAGTGTGTGAGTGCTCATTTTGCCATGGTAGAGTATATCATTGGATGGAGACCCATATAATGAGAGTGAAGGTGTGCCCACATCCTGGAGAGGACTGATGTTCTCAAATAGAGGGAATTGTATCTCTTAAGAGAAATGGTGGCTCCCAGTGCATTAGGGGTGTTGAGCATGTCAAGCCCTCAACACTGTTGCAAGTATCTCTGAACATGGCCTTTCAAGCAATGAAGGTTGACTGTCACTGTGGACCCTAAGGGGCCATCTATTCAAAGAGGTACTGAATAGATGGAACCAATGTAACTGTGTGGGCAATAGAAGTGTTCCTCAAGATTACAAAAGGATGGATATAAGACATGTTAAATTACACCAAAAATATATAGGGCCTGATAGGCTAAAATGTAAATCATAATGTAAAACATAAGATAACTAAAAATTTAGAAAATTATATAGTCTAAAATATAAACCACAATGTAAATCCAAATGTTACCTTGTTTGAAAGCTATTCTCTCAATACCTGTACATCACTTTCAGTAAATATAGTATGAATATGTACAAAAAATATTGCTGTGGAAGGGAAAAGGTTTTTATTTTGGATATGTGGGAGTACTGTATATTGTATATATGAATTACTATGATCTAAAACTTTTGTGAAGATAAGCTTAATAATTAGGAAAAAAAGAAAAAAAGAAAAAGGATGTAGACACTGAGGAAAAGATGGAAGTAGTTGCCTTGCCAATTTGCATACAGGGCAACACTTATTGCAGTGATGGAAGGCAAAACACCAAAAACAAAGGTTTTGCATTTTTAAATTTGTTGATACCCCAATTTATTTTTACCTTAATTTTTCTAAATTAATACATATTCTATAGCTAACCTTTGAACTCATCACTATATTCCATTTTATAATTAATGGAACCTGGAAATATATTGGCTTCACTTTTGAAGAAGTTTTGGATCACAGAGAGGTTCAACAACGGCAGGGGAGGAATACTGGTATGGGATGTTATTGACAGGTGACACATGGTTGGCAGGGAGTTCTCCAGGGCATATAACCAGGGTACATTAAAATGTCTGGATATTTTCATAGTGGTTACAATTAAAAACAACAACTGAGAGAGTGCTAAGTTCCTAGCCAGGGGTCCTCTATCAGTCCCTAAAGCAACAGGAACAATCCCTCAAGTGCAATGGCAAAGACCAAAAAAAAAAAAGAAGGTCCAACAATGAGCCCTTGATAGTAATGACTATGCTTGTGAGCCTGTGCATCTGAAATAAGAACAATGCCTAGAGCTGCAGGGTGCCTAAGAGTTACATCCTGAGAGCCTCTGTGTTGCTCAAATGTGGCCAGTCTCAAAGCCAAACTCAACATGTAAATGCGTTTCCTTCCCCCTAGCATGGGACATGACTTCCGGGGATAAGCCTCCCTGGTGCCGAGGGATTACTACCAAGTGCCAGCTGATGATTTAACTAGAAAATGACCTTGCATAAAAGGGTCAACTCGGACCAGCAGAATATCTCAGTGTACATATAATGCCAGGAGTTAAAAATGCTTTTTGACCTGAATAAAAGGGGAAATGGAAAGGACAAATGAGTTTATATGTCTACGAGTCTCCAAAAAGAGCCGGAGGTTATCAGAGTGGTTGCCCCTATGCACACCTGAGCAGAGTCCCAGAGACAGATAAAGTAGATACAACCCCAGGTATTGGTTCTTCTGAGGGCTACAGAGCCCCACAGCTTCTATGGTCATGGCAGATGGAGTTCAGAGCCATCTCAGTTGGCCCTACTTTGAAGTTTGTGTTTCTGTGCAATGGAGCTGAACTCAGATGTGATCTTTGTCCACAAGCCTCTCCTGTTACTTTTACCGGAACTGTAGTTGGTACTGGGGTTTAATGTATACCCAGGGGACCTGAATCTCTGGACTGACCATGTGATAGCTAGACCCTGGGCCCAACAGACTTGCAGCTCCTACACTCTGATTTATTGGACTTACCCCACTCAGCTAAGATGGAGGTGAAGAAGGTCAACTACCACACCAGGGAGCCAAGAGTGCCTACAACTGAAAGCAGGAGAATTGCATCCAGCATCCATGTGAAACCTAAGCCCCCTCTTGATATAGATGTGGAGTGGACACGGCCATTCTAGGGTCCACAGGTTGGAGGAATAGAGAATGGATTAGAGTGGACTTACTGACATTCTATTCATGAACTACTGTGATTAGTAATCAAAGAAAATGTGGCATTGGTGTGGAGAAAGTGGCCATGGTGTCTGCTGGGGGTAGGGAATGGGAGGATGAGATGAGATGAGATGTGGGGGCGTTTTCGGGACTTGGAGTTGTCTTGGGTGGTGCTGTAGGGACAGTTACCAGACATTGTATGTCCTCCTGTGGCCCAGTGGGTGGACTGTGGGAGAGTGTGGGCTTTGATGTGGACCATTGACCATGAGGTGCGGCAGTGCTCAAAGATGTATTCACCAAATGCAGTGAATGTCTCATGATGATGGAGAAAATTGTTATTATGGGGGGAGGAGTGAGGTGAGGGGGATGGGGGATATATGGGGACCTCATATTTTTTTAATGTAACATTAAAAAAATAAAGACAAATAATAAAAAAAAAATTTTAAAAAAGGTAATGCTGTAGTAACACGAGGAAATGCATGCACTTGGTGAGTTTTGTTCATTATTTTTAATGAATTTTAAAATCATTTAGTTCTCTGACAGTTCCTTTTTCCTTGGCATTGTTTTTATTTTATGATAATATTTTTATAATATCATGTGGATGCTTTCCTTTTCATCTGGAAAAAAAGGAAAACTTAGAAAAAAGCTGCAAGAATATGAATGGGATAATATTTTATATACCTATTTATATATAAGCTTTTCAGTGTAATTTCCTAAGAAAACGTTTTTTACATAACCATTAAATTGAATACTTTAATCCACTGTTCATATTATAATCCTCATATTGATTTGTTTGAAAATTTTAGTCCAAAATTATATTCTGAACTGTGAATATGATATGTCTCTTCATAGAGTTTTATGCTCCATGGTAGATTTTTATAATTAAAAACAATTAAATCTAAAAAAAACACATCAGAGGGAAGAGGATATAGTTCAAACAAGTTATGCACCTGCCTACCATTTGGGAGGTCCTGAGTTCAGTTTCTGGTGCATCCTAAAGAAGACAAGCAGATGCCACATCTGCTGCAACAAATTAGATGCCGCATCTGCAGCAATAAGCTAGACACTGCACCTGCTGCAACTAAGAGTCACCTAAATGAGCAGGTGCTACAAGCCAACAGATACCACAGCCTCAAGAAAGCAGGTGTGGCTTAGGCCATTGGGCACTTTCTTCCCATGTGGGAGGTCCCAGGTTTGGTTTCTGCTTCCTCCTGGATAAGGAGAGCAAACAATGAGGAGACAGATGAGAAAACCATCTGGGGGCAGGGGAGATTTTTTTTTTAAGTAAATAAATCTTTTTAAAAAACAACACACATTAGAGACACACAACAGCAGACTCGAAATGATAGAAAAAAAGAATAAGTGGTACCAAAGACAGAACAGCTGAAATTGAAGAGAGAAAAATTGAAAAAAAATAGAGCAGGAGCTCAGGGAGTTGAATGTTAACATGAGTACAATATATGTGTCATGAGAGTACCAGAAGAGAAGAGAAGGGAAAAGGGGCAGAAGGAGTATTGAGGAAATAATAGCTGAAATTCCCTACTCTCATAAAAGAAATGAACTTACATGTCTAAGAAGCACAGCATATCCCAATCAGAATAAATGCAATAGACCTATTCTAAAACACTACTACTCAGATTGTCAAATGCCAAAGATAAAGAGAAAAGAAGACAAGCAGACACCACAACAAACAGATGCCCCTACCAGCAGACCCTGCAACCAGCAGGGAACAGATGTGGCTCAGGATCCTTCATAGGAGGCCCTGGGTTTGTATCCTGGTGTCTCCTAGAGAAGACAAGCAGACAACAAGCAGACAGATGAGGGCACCATCTTGGGGGGGGGGGGGGGTGGGCATTAAAAATAAATAAATAAATTGAATGAAGGAGTGAACAAATAAATCTTTTTTTAGAAGAAGAAAGACCTAAAAATCAAAAATCTAACTGAACTGGAGAAACTAGAAAAAGAACAGCAACCATTACCAAAGAAAGCAGAAGGAAAGAAATAATGAACAGAGAAGAAATAAATGAAATTGAGAACAAGAAAATAATTCAGAAAATCAACAAACCGAAAAGCTGGTTCTTTGAGAAGGTCAATGAAATCGACAAATCCCTAGCTAGAATAACAAAGAAAAAAGAGAAAAGATGCAGATAAATAAAATCAGAAATGAAAGGGGCAAAGTCATGACTGACTCCATAGAAATTTCAACATAAGAAAATCAATGTAATACACCACATTAACAAATTGAAGGGGAAAAACATATGATCATCTGAATCAATGCAGAAAAGGCATTAGACAAAATCCAGCATCCTTTCTCAATAAAATTACTTCAAAAGATAGGAATAGAAAGAAAATCCCTCAGTATGATAAAAGGCATATATGAAAACCTCACAGACAACATTGCATACAATGGAGAAAGGTTGAAAGCTTTCCCTCTAAGATCAGGAACAAGACAAGGATGCCCACTGTTGCCTTTGTTATTCAACATTGTAGTAGAAGCTGACTAGAGAAATTAGACAAGGAAAAAATTCATCTAAATAGGAAAAGAGGAAATAAAACTCTCACTATTTGCAGATGACATGATTCTATATTTAGAAAATTCTGAAATGTCTACAACAAAGCTATTTGAGCTAATAAATGAGTCAGGAATTTGGCAGGATACAAGATTAACACACAAAAATCAGTAATGTTTCTGTACACTAGTATTGAACAATCTAAGGAGGAAATCAGAGGGAAAATCCCATTTACAATACCAGCAAAAAGACCCAAATTCCTAGGAACCAATTTAACCAAAGAAGTACAGGATCTATATGCAGAAAACTATGAAACAATGCTAAGAGTAATCAATAAAGACCTAAATTATGGAAAGACAGCCTGTGTTCATGGATTGGAATATTAAATGTTGTGAATCTATAAACCCAAATGGATTTATAGATCCCATGAAATACCAATCAAAATTCTAACAGCCAAATTAACGGAAATAAAAAAGGCAATTACCAAATTCGTTTAGAAGGGAAATTGCACCCAAATATTCAAAAGCGTTCTGAAAAAGACGACATGGGCTTAAGTTCACTGCCTGACCATGAGACATATTACAAAGCTACAGTGGTCCAAACACCATGATATTGGCATACAGATAGACACATCGATCAGTGAAACAGAATTGAGAGTCCAGAAATAAACCATCACTTCTATAGTAAACTGGGTTTTTACAAACCTACCAAGTCCATATTGATGGGACAAAACAGTCTCTCCAACAAATTGTGCTGCTAGAATTGGATATCCATAACCACAAGAATGAAAAAGGTCCCCTCTCTCATCCCCTATACAAGAATCAACTCAAAATAGATTAAAGACCTAAACACAAAAGCCAGAGTCATAAAACTACTAAAAAAAAATGTAGGGAAATACCTTCAAGACCTTGTAGTAGGCGGTGGTTTCTTGGACCTTACACTTAAAGCATATGCAACAAAAGAAAAAATAGATAAATGGGACCTCCTCAAAATTAAATACTTTTTCCCCTCACAGGAGTGAAAAGGCAGTCAACGCAAAGGGAGAAAGTATTTGGAAATCACATGTTCAATAAGGGTTTAATATTCATGATATATAAAGAGATGCTACAACTAACAATAAAAAGACAACCCAATTAAAACATGGGCAAAAGACTTCTGAATAGACATCTGTTCAAAGAAGAAATACAAATGGCAAAAAAAAAAACACACACACATGAAAAAATGGTCAACATTGCTAGCGATTAGGGAAATGCAAATCAAAATTTAATGAGCTATCATTTCACTCCTATCAGAATGACAACTATTAAAAAATAGAACTACAAATGTTGGAGAGGAAGTGGGAACTAGGAACACTTATTCACTGTTGGTGGGAATGCAGAATGGTACAGCCACTGTGGAGGACTGTGTGGAATTTCCTAAAGAAGTTGAATATAGACTTGCCATGTGACCCTGCAATATCATTACTGGGTATATACGCAGAAAAACTGAGAGCACTGACACAAACTGACATCTGCACAGTGATGCTCATAGTAGCATTATTCACGATTGACAAAAGTTGGACATAACTCAGATGTCCATCAATGAATGAATGGATAAACAAACTGTGGTGTATTCACGTGATAGAATATTGTGCAAATGTAAGAAGACGTGAAGTTGTAAAACATATGGCAACATGGATGAACCTGAAGGGCATTATGTTGAGTGAAGGAAGCCAGACACAAAAGAACTGTGGAAGTTTGAGATTACTTATGAATTCCAAAGGGAGAGATTATGTTTGTAAACCAGTCTGTTCCTCTGGGTATGTTACCTTTGATTGTATTAGATTCAGCTGAGATGTCTTTGATTAAAATATATTAAAATTTTTGGATTTGATTTGACCACATCATTAGCGTGTAATTAAGTATGAGTCCCCACCTCCTTTGTGGGTTATAAAAATGGACACTCAATCAAGGAGACAGAGAAGATACACAGAGAAGAGAGACAGCTCCATAGACATGGCAGAGGACCCAGGAAGAGATGAGCCATTCTACTTATAATTTACACTGACCTTGTGAAGAGAACAGAGCAGCTGACCCCGGAAAGAAATGAGCCCCGGGAAGAAAGATGAGCCCTATGCCAGCCTACAGCCAAGATCAGAAGAAGCTGGACCCACAGAGCCTTAAGAGTGAAGAGGAAGGCTGAGCCCTAGCAGATATCACCTGCTATATTGCTTCAACAAGTGGCAACAGAGTTTGGAAGGAAGTAACCCAGAGTTTAACTCTTTAGGGCCTTGGAACTGTAAGCTTTTACCCCAAATAAATACCCTTTATAAAAGCCAACAGATTTCTGCTACTTTGCATCAGAACCCCTTTTGGCTGATTAATACAAGGACAAATACTGTATGATTGTGCTACTATGAACTAAATATATTTGTAATCTCTTGGAGTTACTAACTTGAATATGGATGAACAGAAAATAGAATGAGTTTGGAGAATGCAAAGCAGAGGGTTAACTTGTGCAGAATTGTTAAAAAGGCTGTGTGTTAATCTTTGGAAATGAACAGAAATGGTGAAAACCCAACCTAATGTTTGCGACTAGCGGTACTATTATGTAGGTAGGGAAAGTCAAAGGTTATGTGTGTTACTAAAAAGAAATATGGAACTGTATAGCATAGTAAAATCGCACATGAAATTGAATATGGGTAAAATTGCATGTATAAGACCATTTTTCTTTGAAGCTGAACAAATGTATGTTAATACTACAAAATATTAATATCAGACAAAAAAATCCACGTTGTTCTAAGTGAAAGAAACCAGACACAAAGTACTACATATTGTATGATTGCCATTTATATAAAATGTAAATATAAATCAATTTATGAAGATGAAATTAGATTAGTGGTTATGTAGGGCTGTGGAAGGAATGCTAAGGGGTGTGGAGTTTTTCTTTTTGGAGTAATGCAATTGTTCTAAAATTTTTTGTGGCAATGAATACACAACATTATAATTAAACTGAAAATCACTGATATACTCTTTGGTTAGGTCATATGGTATGTGACTATATCTCAATAAAATTGCTTAATAAATAATTATGCAAGAATAGTCAGAAATAGCAGGTACATACACCAAGGGATACATAGAGAGATTAAGAAGTGAATAATTTTTTGTTTGCTTTTTGCTTATTATTATTATATATTATTATTATTGAAAATGTTCTAATAATGATTGAAGTAATGAATGCACAGCTATGTGATCATACCAAATACCATTGATTTTACACTTTGGATGAACTGTATGCTTTATTAATATGTATCAATAAAATTGATTTGCTAAAAAAAGAATGTGACAGTAAAAAAGTATAAAAACCAATTTTAATTTTCAAAAGAAGAAAAGTAGTGAAAATCTTTTTTCATGCTAAACTCTTCATATTACTTAGCCACTAATTTGACTATTACTTTCATTCAATATTTTCTTAATATTTTAATGTAAATTCAACTAGTTTGGGGAGTTTTTTTCCATTTTTTCTCACATATTTCATCTAATTTCAGAAAGAAGATTGAGCTAAAAAGAGTATGGGATCTTGAACATATTTCCTAATTTCTCTGAGCCATTCCTCATCTTTTATAAAAAGAGAAAATTAATACCAATTTGTCAAGGGTTCATTTAGATAAATGTTATAGATGTTCTAGCCCTGTCTGGTATCTATTAGATTTCCAGTAAAATATATTCCATAAATTTTAGCTGAATTATTTATTTTAGCTAAAGATTTTTTTCTTCAACCTGGCTAAAGTGAATCCTTCTGCCTATTCCTTATGTTAATTCTCTTTTCAGCTCTCTAGGGGTGTTATTTTCTCATCCTTTGGCATACCTTCAATTATACCCTTACCTTTTAATTTAAATATTCTCAAGATCCAGTATCTAGATTATTTTAATATAACTTTATTGATTCTACTCTTTGATCACAAGTAATTTTCATCTGTTTGCTTTATGGTCCCTAATAGCTGTCTATACTCAGAAAGGCAAAAGGCATTTTACCTCATGAGCTAATTTTGATTGCCTGGTAGTATCAAGAATTAAGCAGTGTGGCTCAAGTGGTTGAACACCCACTCCCCACATGGGAGGTCCCAGGTTTGGTTTGCAATGCCTTTTGCAAAAAACAAATACAAAGAACAAGCAAAACAAATGGAAAACCAACTCAGGGAAGCTGATGTGGCTCAATGGTTGAGAACCAGCATCCCACTTAAGAAGTCCTGAGACTCTGGTACCTAAAATAATAATAATAATAATAATTAAGCAGTTTTAGGTTCCACCTAAGATGAATAACTGTGATCAAATTATGATGTCTGCTATGGATGGGCAAATTTAGGCTCACATTCTAAATATTTGTTAACCCTCAACTTTCAAATCAAGTTCAAAGTGTATAGCCTAACTTTGAAGACCTTGAATAATTGGTTGCTGTGCTCCCCGTCTACTCTCACATCCCCCTGTTCCACCAAGAAAATATTTTATCTTATTGTCCTTCTAATGTGTATTAATTTTATATACGTCTCCCTTCTTAGTGTTTGGAAAATATTGGGGAGTGTTCTTTGCTGTCTTCTCCATCTCTCCAACTTCAGTCTTGAAGATCTATCTCAAATCCTACATCTACTAAAGGGCCTCTTGTGACTGCTTGTGGCCTGCCTTTATCTCTACCTTCTCTAAAGTATTTGGGCAATTATTGTGTGTTGTTCTTTTGAACATTTGTCATATCATCTAGCCATCATGGATGCAGATCCTCCTCCCAAGCACAATGGGCAATATTATAGTTCTTGAGTTCTGCCCAGGGAAACTGGCAGAGATTAAGAAGAGGATACAATAAATATTTTCAAGTGGTGATCACTAAATATTTGCTGGTTGTTTTCAAAGTAATTCAGTCAGAATATGTGTGTTCTAACAATATAGGAAAGGCTTTATATTTTGAAAATACAGCCATAGAAACTATTCATTTGCAAAACTGAGCAAAGTAAAAGAATGTGGGAATAGAGTGAGATCTAAAGTTTTTAGCCTTCCCTTAATGCAAATATCTCAAAAACAACTTAAACAGAGGAAATAGGAACATTGAATGGCATGGTGTGGATAGATGCGTCTTTTGATTTAACTTGTCTGTTTTGTTTTATTCAATAATATATTTTTTCTCCCTTCTTTTCACACCGCTGGCTTTTAGGTAATGCTTTTCAAAGTGTGTGATGTGGCTTTTGAAGTGGCTATAGACAGACAAAAAGTTTCTTTGTCTTTTTTGTCCCCATGCCTATATTTTACACAAGGTCAATAACAGGCTTCACTGTTTTTACAATTACCAGGAGGATGGGATTTGTTACTGTGTGCAGATAAATGTGCTGATGCCTCCATTATTTATGGGATGAGATAAAAGTCATGCAGCCCTCTGAGACAAAAGGCAGGTATGTGTTTTATATCTATATTTTTGATGAGTTCTCTCATAGACATTGTACCTTCCATAGTCCAGTGACTACCTAATGTAAATTTCAGGTAGAGTAAAGCTGTCAACATTTAGTATTTTTTATGACTCACATTTATGCTGCTAGGAAACAAACATCTCACTTTGGAAAACAGTGTGTAGCAGGTAGAATTGGGTTGTGTGTGTGTGTGTAAGTTCCTGGTGTTTATGTTAGAGAGAATTGACACAAACTTGGGGGTCATTTCTAAAGTAATTTTAAGAACTTTTAAGTAAAAGAATAGATTTCAATGGTTAACATGCTTTGTAATACTTTAAATAGAAAACTGGGTCTATTTCATGGGTTTAGAAAATCAGGATAAATGCAAACGGATCGACTGTCAGATACCTACAAGGAGAAAATTCTTGATTAATTATTGGCAGAACTATAATCCAATATTTCCCCCTTGTTTTAAATTTGGTGTGGGGAATGATCGTGCAATTGGTTTTCATGGAGACTGAGTCTATGACCTCAACTGTGTGACTCACTTCCTAATTAAATTAAAATCACAAGCTTCTCATATCTGCAAAGCTTGGCTTGGTTTTCTCATCTGAAACATGAGAAGTTAACACTTGATGGCATGCTTAATTAAGTATATTACCAACTTCAAGAATTTAGCAAGTCTAGGACCAATATAATTGAAACTATAATTTCTACTTTTCTCTCTAAATAATAATTTATCAATGTAAGTCTTTAAAAAAAAACTACCATAAAATGTACTTATGCATTATGATGAGCTGTTGATGAATAATTTCTTCTAACAGAGATGATATCCAAAGAATAAGAGTAGAATCACCAAGAGGCAGGGAAAGAGATTTTCTTTTACTATAATGATTGAACTTTTATCATTAACTTGGTAATTAATTATAATTTTAACAATCTGATATAAACAATAAAACAGATCTAATTCTCTCTTAATGTTGGGAAGTTTATAACAATATTGGCAGTAATGCAAAATGTTGCAATGTTCTGGAAAGCAGTTTCACAATATATACCAGGGAGCTTTAACATATTCATGCTGTTTGAAGACTTCAACATTTAGAAAGTTATTCTAAAGCATTAGTTTATATTTAATGGAAAATTTAGAAGCATTCCCTTTGAAATCAGGAAGAAAAGTAAGCCCATGAAAAGTGCTAACCCAGGAAGTGGGTGAAGCTCTGAAGTTGAGCACACAGGAGTTTCTAGGTTCAATCCTGGGTACCTCCTGAAAAAAAAAAAGCTCATAAAAGGGCTAACCTGCTTGCAATCAACATATTACTATATGCCCTAACCAATGCAATAAGATAAAAAGCAGAAAAAAGTAGATAGATAGGAAAGAAACAAAATTTTAATTAAAGCTAATGATTATCTCCACAAAAACCAACCCAAACTACAGATAACTATGAGAACTATTAATCAATTTTTGCAATGTTGGTAGAGGGAAGAGATCAGGCCCACCTCCTTGCCCTCATCTGAGATGGACGTTCTGCAGTTGCTCTAGCCAGCACCCCTCTGATGCCTGGAGGTGGGTGGCGGCGGTGGCCTTGCCTCTGGCTTAATAGCGACTGCAGGACTGGGCATAGGGAGTGTGGGGTCTTCTGGAGCTCCTACTGACCTTTGGTGCATGGAAGGTAGGGCTCTCCTACCTTTGGCCTCCAGTGCCTTCCCAGAGCCGATCCCCTGGCTTCCTTCAAGACTGCTCCCAGGTCCCGCCCCATGTGGGCTTGGTGGTAACAGACCAGAAGATGCCCAAGAAGCCAGAGACATGGCTCTCTGCATTCCCTGGCTTTCTGGGCCCTAGGAGCCCACCCACCACTCTTCAGGCCATGAACGTGCACGTCAGCTACCAAGCTTTCTCTGCCACATCACCACCGCCTGCTCCAGGCTGGCTAAGCCCATCACTGAACATCTTGGTGCTGAATTGCGGGACTCTGTTGTATACCATGAAACTAAGGGAGAAACAACAGCTGAAATAAAAATCTGTGCATGGCCAGGATATTTTCATTATCCAGTCAATACCCAGAGACGTGAACACAGTTGTCATGGAGGTACTAATCATGGCATAGGCACCAAAAATGGCCTATGCCAGGAATATTATCGGCCTCCTCCTGTATTTACCCTATAGCAAACAAAGCAAAATGAGGAATGGGTTCCCATTGAGTTCAAACTCCCAGCGAAAGCAGCTTTAACTCACATTCTCACTATGGATCCTCAGCAAAAGGAAATACATGGCTTTTTCAGCTTTCCAATGAACAACCTTAGAGCTTCCCCTTTCCTGATTTTGTATAGCCAAGAAGAAATTCCAAATTACAGAAGCACAGTTATTTAGATAAGTGTCCTGATGCTGCACAAAGGGCCCATTCGTATACTAAGTGGCTGAGACTTAGTCATCCACCAGACTGTCATCCACCAGGAAGCTCAGTGCACAGAGCTGGATGTGGATCATAGCTGCCAGTCTCCAATGGTCAAAAATTTGATGGTCAAAAATTTGATGGTCAAAAATTTGATGGTCAAAGAGATGCCACCAATAACAGCTGTTGGAGATGTTGGAGGACCCATTGCCATCATTGTGGAAGACATCATTGATGACGTGGTTTTTTGCAGGAGATCCTGAAAGAAAGAGATGTCTACAAAATCAAAGTCATAGTCACTCACCATCAGCAGATGCCCTCCTGCCCCCAACTCCAATGAGGAGTCCTCCCTTGATGAGGTGGAGGTGACCAATACCATCCCTCATGAAGTTCAGAAGCTGCAGTGTCCCAAGTAAAGACCACGGATGTGAGTTTGATACTTTATAAAGGAAGTTGGAGAATCCACAATGGAGAGTACATGGCTTACCTTTTCAGAAACATCACTGTGGATGACTACCATTCATGGTTGCCTACCATTCATGGTTGCCTTGATCCTGGGCTCCCAAGAAAACCATGTAAAAAGTGGTGCCATCATTCTGTAAAGTGTTTCTTTTCAAAGGAGGACTAGAAATAGTCTGAAGTCGGATAGCACCTCTTACCAAGTTTGGAAGGAGACATTAAGATAGTCGAGAGGAAGACAGCCATGTGGGATCTAAGACCCCTCTCGATTGAGAGGTGGAGTGGACATCATCATCCCAGGGTCCACAGGATAGAGGAATAAAATATGGATTAGAGTAGACTTACTGGTATCCTACTATAGAATTATCATGACTCTAGCAATAGAAGAAATTGTGTCATTGATGTGGAGACGGTGGCCACGGGAGTTGCTGAGGGCTGGGAGAGGGAAGAAGTATGATATGGGGGCATTTTTGGGAGTTGGAGTTGTCCTGAGTGATATTGCAGGGACAGATGCAGGACAGTCTATATCTTGCCATAACCCACTGAATGGACTGAGGGAGAGTGTAAATTGCAATGGAAACTATAATCCATGCAGTGCAGCAGTGCTCCAAAATGTATTCATCAAATGCAATGAATGTGCCACACTGATGAAAGAGGTTCTTGATGTGGGAGGAGTGGGGGTGGATGGGGAGTGAGGGTATATGGGAACCTCTTATATTTTTTAATGTAGCATTTTGTGTGATCTATGTATCTTTTTAAAAAAAGACAATAAAAAATTAATTAAAAAAAAGAGGAAGACAGAGCTATGGATGAGTAACGTGGCTTCAAACACCTGCCATCAGCAGTCCTTTTCTTAAACAAAAGAGATACACTCTTTCCTGAAAAGAATCTGAAAATCTTGTTGAAAGGGAGTTAAAGGCAGGGAAAGTCTTCCCTCTGTAATATGTTCATCAGTGAGGGCTGCTGTTGAACCTGATTCAGGAAGCCGGTGCCCCAGCACTGTCTCTGTTCAGCTGTCCTCTCCCCATGCAGCCTCATCTAAGTCTTTTTTAGGGTACCATATTTTTCTTTCAGAAACTGCTGTGCCTAGAGCCATGGAGCAAGGAAGCAGTCATGTTGTTTCTCCTAGCAAGGATGTCAGATTGGAGAAAAACATCTCATCTTGGCAAGTTTGCACTGGTCTTAAGTTGCAAATAAAAGTGTTTGTTGCCTCAAACAAAACAAATAAAATCTCCTATATATGAGTAATTATAAAATACAATTTTAAGAATAATCAGAGTTGTCCAAAATATTTATGCACTAATGTCTTCATGCAGCAATACTGAGATTAAAAATGATCAAGAAGTTCTTGAATGTAATATGGAGTTGGAAGATGCACACATCCTGATTCCAAAACCTAGTACAAAGCTACAATAATTAATACAGTGGGATACTGGCATAAGAACAGATACATCGAGCAAATCAAATAGAGCTGAGGGTTCAGAAATAACCCCACACATCTATAATAAATTGATTTTCAACAAGTGCCAAGTACACTCACAGGAGAAAGAAGTCTCTTCAAGAAATGGTGCTGGAAAAACTAAATATCCACATGCAAAAAAATGAAAGTTGACCCTTAGATAAAAAAAACAAAACTAAAAATGGACCAAGGTCCTAAATACAAGAACTAAAACCATAAAATTCTAAGAAGAAAACAAAAGGGAAATTATTCAGGGCCTCATATCAGGCAATCGATTTTTAGATATGACTCCAAAAGTACAAACAACAAAAGAAAAAGTAGATATGTTGGACTTAATCAGAATTAAATATTTTTTTGCATCAAAGAACATTATCAAGAAAATAGAGAGAAAGCCTATAGAATGGGAGAAAATATTTGGAAATCATATCTGATAAAGGCTTAATATTCAAAATACATATTTTTTAAATCTCCTACAGGACTCAAACAGATATTTTCACACTGATATTTATAGTGTTATTTTTCATAATTACCAAAAGATGGAGGAATTCAAATGTCCATCAACTGATGAATGGATAAAGAAAATGTGGTATATTCATGCAATGAAATATTATTCATCTGTAAAAAAGAATGAAGCCTTGATACATGCGACAACATAGATGAACCTTGAACGTATAGTGTTGAGTGAAATAAGCCAGACACAAAAGGACAAATATTGTATGATCTCACTGATTTGAAACAATTAGGATAAGCACATTCATAGAGTCAGAATTTAGAATATAGGTTACCAGAAAATGGAGGTGATGGGGTGGGGTAGGAAAAGGGAAGTTAAAGCTTAAGATCTGAAGGGTTCCTATTTGGAATATGAAAATATTTAGGTAATGCATGGTGGTGATGTTATCACAACACTGTGAATACAATTAACAGCACTGAAATATATATGAATGTGATTAAAAGTGGAAATGTTAGCCTGGATGTATGGTAACAATGATTTTTTTTTTAAATCTATGGAACTGTACTACACAAACAGTAAACCCTAAATACTATAATTATTAAAATGTGCTATCATCAATTTTAACAAATGTTCCACACCAATGCAAGGTTTTGGTGGTAAGGTGGTATATTGGAATCCTATATTTTATGCATGATTGTTCTGTAAACCCACAACTTCTCTAATAAAAATAAATAAATTCCTACCACTCAACAACAAAAAGACAAACAGCACAATAATTTTTTTAATGACCCAAGCAGTTAAAAACACATTTCTCCAAAGAAGATACACAAATGGTCTATAAACACATAAAAAGATACTTAGTATCATTCTCCATGGAACTACAAATCAAACCGCAATGAGATACCACCTCATACCCACTATGATGACAATTATTTATTTAAAAATAAGAAAAACCAAGTGTTGGCAACAATGTAGAGAAATAAGAACCCTCATATATCATTGATGAGAATGTAAAATAGTACATGTGAAACAGTTAGGTAGGTCCTCAGAAAATTAAATGTAGAGTTACCAAATGACCTGGCAATTCTACTTCTAGGTATTATACCTCAAAGAATTGAAAACAAGGACTTGAACAGATATTTGTATACCAATGTTCATAGCAGCACTGTTCACAATAACCAAAAGGTGGCTGCAACCCAAGTGTCCATCAGCAGATGAATGGGTAAACAAAATGCAGTATACACATACAATGAGATATAATTCAGCCATAAAAAGAAAGGAAATTCTGATACATGTTATAACATGGATGAACCTAGAAAATATCATGTTTAGTGAATTAAGCCAGGCACAAAAGGACAAGTTAGCATATGATTTCACTCACAGGGAATACCAAAATGAGCAAATTTATAGGAACAGAAAGTAGAGTACTGGTTACCAGGGTTGGAGGGGAGGGGGGGGAAATGGGGAATTATTGCTTAATGGGTAGAGAGGTTCTGTTTGGGGTGATGAGAAAGTTTTAGTAATGAATGGTGGCACAATACTGTGAATGTAATTTATATCACTAAATGAACACATATAAGTGGTAAAACTGAGGGAAAAAAGAAAAATCTAAATGAAAATATTAGAAAAATAGTGAAATAAATTATGATACATCCCTGTCATGGAATATTGTTCTAGTCAGGAACCCTGGAGTAAACATATACTTCCCCCAAGTGAGAGCTATTTGAGGAGGGTTTAATAAACATGTAAGAGAGTAAACCAAAAATAATATGATCTGTAGACCTGAATAGGCATGGGAGGGAGTAGTTAAGAATCTGGAAGGAGAGAAGCGCCCTTTGAGAGAAGCAGCCAATTAGAGATGGCATAGCAAATTCTCTGGCCTCCTGCTTCTTCCTTCATCTGATCTCCTGCCACGAGTCTCTATTATCCACACCCATCTCAAACCAGAGCTCAAAGGAGTTGTTTTATCTCATACACACAGATCTGGAGGGTCAAATTGAATTACTGTGCAGACATTAAAAATTATAAGTTTAGAAATGATTTAGTGAATGGAGATATGCTCACTCTCAATATACTTATACAACAGAATAAATAACTGTATATTCAATATGACTCATTTTTCTCCCAAATAATCTTGAACAAAATAAACAAGTTTATGAGTTATGCTTAGGTTTATGAGTTATACTTATGAGTGATCTCTCCTTTTGTATGCTTCTTAATACTTTCTGTATTTTCAAATGTTCTTATATAATAAACAAGTATCACTGTTCAAGTCAGAAAAAAGTTGTGTATAAATATAAAGGTATATATAAACTTGCTTTAAAAAAATTCTCTTCTGGATAGTCTAGAGCTCCAAATATGCACTAAAGAAATTATGAATTATCTAATCTTCTGATTTTTCCTAGGAAAAACATCATCCAAAAGATCATGAGAAAAAAAATGTAATAAGCAGCCAATTGAATCAATGACAAAATTGACCTTGACATTTTTGATTCTATTCTGAACAGTGGAGTTTAAAAATAATATCATTTCTGATCCATCACAGTTTGTGCCAAAAGCAAATAGGAGACAAATTATAAGATAATTTGAAGCAAATAGACGTAAGATCAAGACTGTATCTTTTTTTAAAAGATTTATTTATTTATTTATCTCCCCTTCCCTCCCCACCCCAGTTGTCTGTTCTCTGTGTCTAATTGCTGTGTCATCTTTGTCTGCTTCTCTTCTTTGTCGGCTTCTGTTGTCATCAGTGGCATGGAAATCTGTTTCTTTTCATTGCGTTATCTTTTTATTGGTCTTTATTTATTTTTTTAATGTTACATTAAAAAAATATGAGGTCCCCATCTATCCCCCCACCCCCCTCACCCCACTCCTCCCCCCATAACAACAACCTCCTCAGTCATCATGAAACATTCATTGCATTTGGTGAATACATCTCTGAGCACCACTGAATCTCATGGTCAATGGTCCACACCATAGCCCACACTCATACAATGGCCGGTAACTGTCCCTGCAGCACCACCCAGGACAAATCCAAGTCCCAAAAATGCCCCTACATCTCATCTCTTCCTCCCACTCCCTACCCCCAGCAGCCACCATGGCCACTTTCTCCACACCAATTCATTGCATCATCTTGTGTCAGCTCTCCGTGTGTGCAGCACCATTCCTGGTCAGGCTGCACTTTCTTTCGCGCTGGGCGGCTTTCCTTATGGGGTGCACTCCTTGCGCGGGGGGGCTCCCCTACGCAGGAGACACCCCTGTGTGGCAGGGCACTCCCTGCGCGCATCAGTATTGCACAAGGGCCAGCTTCACAAGGGTCAAGGAGGCCCGGGGTTTGAACCGTGGACCTCCCATGTGGTAGACGGATGCCCTAACCACTGGGCCAAGTCAGCCGCCCCAGACTGTATCTTCATAGTGGATTGTTCCTTTCATTGTAGGATTTATTCTTGGCAATATTTTGTAGGCTTAAAGCAAACTGGGTCAGTTTGTATCATTACACAACTTTCTTTTCTATATATAATTTACCTTATCACATCTTTCTACTTTTAATATTTCTATATCCTTATATTAGGTAGTATAACAATCTGAAGCTTTTTGTGGATCCCAGAAAAGATCATTCTTGGAGCTAATCCATTCCTGTGGGTGTGGGACCCTTTGATTGGATTGGATTCAGTTGGGGGCCTTTAATTGTATTGCTTCAGTGAAGCATGAACCAAGGTGGGTCTTGACCCTCTTCCTGTAGTCCTTTGTAAATGGAGGGCTCAAAGCAGCAGTCACACACAAAAAAGTGGCAGAGACAGAAACCCTGAGAGGCTGAGAGTGAGGTTGGGCACGCCCAAGGCTGGACTTGCAGAGCACAGAGGCATGGAAAGAGGCCCCCAAGACTCTGAGAGAGAGGCTTGGAGGGGAGAGATGAGCCATATGCCTGATTGCCTGTGGAGAGACCTTTGCTTGATGCTTTGATTCAGACAGAGCCTCCATTATGCCCTCCATTGCCTGATCACCCACAGCTGAGCTTGGAGAGAAAGCATCTTTAGATAGCATCTCAATATTCAAGATCACCCACAGCCGACCTTGGGTGAGACAGCACCTCTGATGATGCCTGGATTTGGACATTTTCACAGCCTCAGAACTGTAAGCTTTTAAACTAATAAATTTCCATTATACAAGCCAACCTATTTCTAGTATATTGCTCCCAGCAGCTTTTAGCAAACTAAAACAGGTAGCATATAATTTGTTTTATTATCCAAACTGACAATCTTTGCCATCTATTAGGAGAATTTATTTTGTTCACTTTAATTACTGATATAATTTCTGTTCCTCTCATTATTGACTCTCCTTTTATTCCTTAGTTGCCTTCTTTTGGACTAAGTAAGTGTTTTTATTATTCCCCTTTGCCTTCCTATTAGCTTGTTAGGTACACATTTATTTAATATTCTTTCAGTGGATTGTACTAGCTATTGGAACAGGTATCTTTAACTTATTAGAGTCTAAATGAATTAGTACTTTTGCCATTTCCCAGTCAATACTGAGACCATAGAATATATAAATTCTTACCTTTTTGAAAGTTTGTGGTCCTTAATTTTTTTTCATGTGCATATTTAAATCCCGCAAGTTATTAATACCAGTATTATTATTATTATTGTTTTGGAAAGTCAGTATTCCTTGGAATTTACTCACATACTTACATTTTCCATTACTCTTCATAGCTTGCTGAATCTCTATGTTTTCATAAGAGATCACTTCCTTTCTGCCCAAAGAAATTTATTGTTTCATTTAGTGGGAGCCTGGTGATGACAAATTATCACAGAGTTTTCCTCAAACTCCCTACTTTTTCTTTATATTTAAAGGAGATTTAGATTACATAAATGTTACATAAAAGATATTGGGGATTCCCAAATACCCCATACTCTGACCTTCCCACACTTTCCCCCATTAAAAGCATCTTTTATTAGTGGTACATTTATTACAATTGATGGAAATATATCGAATCATTGCTACAAACCATGGTCTATAGTTTACATTATATTTATACTTTATGCCATATAATTTTGTAGGTATTTTTAAAAATTTGTTTTAATTTATTGAAGTATATCACTCATACCTAAAAATACATAAGTAGTAATATAGTATAGTATAATAGTATAGTAGAAGTTGTGAACTCACAAAACAAACAGGCATAATATCATCCAGGGATCCCATACATCAACCCATCACCAACACCTTGCATTGTTGTGAGACATTTGTTACAAATTATGAAAGAATATTGTCAAAATCTTAATACTAGCTATAGTCCTTATCTTACATTTGTTGTGTTTTCCCTATAACCCACCCAATTTTTAAAAAAATATACGTTTATGACAGAAGTTGCAAACTTACAAAACAATCATATACACGTGCAGAATTCCCAAACACCCCTCTGTCAACACACCACACCACGATGGAACATTTGTTACAGATGGTGAGATAATATCCTGAGATTATTACTAGATCCAAAGCATACATTTGGCATACTTTTTCCTCCACTATTAACATAGCACATCTTTGACATATATGCATGAATATTACATTATTAATGTTAACAACAGCCCATAGGTCACTCCAGTTGTACTTTTCCCATGCTTCTCCACATTCCCACCACCCTACAATAGTGATATACTATTGATATACTAGTGATATCTGCTCTATCTGACAAAGGACACTCTTGCATCTGTACCATCAACCACAATTCTCATTCACTTCTGGATTTACTGTGCTATTCAGTCCCTAGATTATTCTCTAGCTTTCTGTCATTTGGTATGTACATCCCTAGACTACCATTTTCAGCCACATATCCATTTATGAACCAGCTGTTACTCACTATAATGTGTTATCATCAACTCTATACATTTCCATACTTTTACAGTAAAGGTAATTAAAACTTCTACGTACATTAAATCTCAGTAGTCCATCTCAGCCCTCCTCTTATCTTCTCTAACAATCCACCACCTATAACTAGTCTTGAAGGTATTTTCATACATTTTCTTCTAGAAACCTTATGGTTCTTGCTTTTATATTTAGGGTCTTGATCCATTTTGAGTTAATTTTTTTATAAGATGTGAGATAGTTGTCTTCTTTCCTACTTTTGGCTGTGGATATCCAGTTCTCTCAGCACCATTTCTTGAATGGACTGTTCTGCCTGAGCTGGGTGGGTTTGACAGGCTAGTCGAAAATCACTTGACCATAGATGTGAAGGTCTGTTTCTGAACCATCGATTTGGTTTCATTGGTCTATGTGTCTGTCTTTATGCCAGTGCCGTGCTGATTTACCACTGTAGCTAAGTCATACGATTAAAGTTCAGAAATGAGAGTCCTCCAACTTTGCTTTTTATTTTTAGGATGTCTCTGGCTATTCAGGACCCCTTATCTTTCCAAATAAGTTTCATAATCATGTTTGCCATTTATTTTTTAAATGCGGGTGGAATTTTTATTGGGATTGCATTGAATCTATTTATCAATATTATTAGAATTGACATCTTAATGATATTTACTCTTCTAATCCATGAGCATGGAATGTTCTTCCAATTATTTAGGACTTTTTAAATTTCTTTTAACACTAAGCTGTAGTTTTCTAAATACAAATGTTTTATATCATTGGATAAGTTTATTCCTGAATATTTGGGTTTAATCTGTCATATTTTATTTTCACCATTCTTTTGACAATTTTAGTTATTTTTATTGATATAATCTCCATTTCTAGACTTTCTTTCAGGCCTCTCTCTCCTGTCTTTTCTTTTCAGGCTGTAGCAGAGCCTTTAGTATTTCTTGCAAAGCTGGTCCCTTGGTTACAAACTCTTTCAGTTTCTGTTTATCTGTGAATATTCTAAACTCATCCTCATTTTTGAAAGACAATATTGCTGGATATAAGATTTTTGACTTGAAGTTTTTCTCTTTCAGTAACTTAAATATATCATAGCACTACCTTCTTGCCTCGATGGTTTCTGATAAGAGATCAGCTCTAAGTATTACTGGGTATCCCTTATATGCCATGCATTGCCTTTCTCTTGCTGCTCTCAGAATTCTCTCTTTGTCTTTGACATTTGACATTCTGATTAGTATGTGACTTGGAGTTGATCTATTCAACTTTTTGTTGAGTCTAGAGTTGATCTATTCAACTGTTTGTTGAATCTATTCGTTGATCTATTTGTTTGGATGGGAGTACATTGTAATTCTTGGACATGGACATCCATGTCCCTCAATAGTGTTGGGGAGTTTTCTACAATTATTTCTTCAAATATTCCTTCTGCCCCTTTTCCCTTCTCTTCTCCTTCTGGGATACCCGTGACACATGTTTGCATGTCTCTTGCTGTCATTTAGCTCCTTGAGACTCTGTTCAATTTTTTTCCATTCTTTTCTTCATCTGTTCTTTTGTTTGTACACTTTCAGAGGTCATTTCTTCAAACTCACCAATTCTTTCTTTTGCTTCTGGAAATCTTCTATTATATGATTCCAGTGTATTTTTAATTTCATTTATTTCACCTTTCATCCTCATAAGATCTGTTCTTTTTCTATGTATGCTTTCAAATTATTCTTTGTGTTAATCCCATGTCTTCTTGATATCCTTAATATCTTTAGCCATCTCATTGAATTTCTTAAGGAGATTTGTTTGAACATCTATGATTAGTTTTCTCAACTCCTTTATATCATCTGAAGGCTTATCTTGTTCCTTTAAATTGGCCATATCTTCCTGTTTCCTGGTATGGATTAAAATTTTTGGTTGGTATCTTGGCATGTGGCTTACCAGAGTGTTTATTCTGGGTGCAGTTTCTCTCTGCAGTTCAGGGCTTTCTTGCCCTTTCACCCATGCTGTTTGTGTAGCAGAAGCCAAGGATGTAGTTGGTGCTGTAAGCTGTGGAGGTTCAAGCTGCCTTCATTGGCCCAGAGAATGATGAAGCTTCTCCCAACTTTCTCCTTTGCCCAGGGTCATGACAGAGCCAAAACCTTGTGTAATAATCCAAGTCGTGCAGGCCTAGACTGTAGTTGCCCAGAGAGACTAATGAAGCTTCTCACCCCTTTCTTCCCTACCTGGGATAAGGATGGAGCAGGTGTGGGCAGCTTTCTGTGCCATGTGGTTCCAAAATGACCACAGTTGCTGCAGTACACTTCCAACTATTCAGTCTGTGACAGCTGAATGTACCTGCAGTTACCTGGAGAGCTTGGTGCAGGGCTCACCAGCTTCCTCCCTGCTAGAGGTGGGGCTGGAGCCTAGGCTAGGGCTGGAGGCAGATCTGGATAAAAGCAACTGGTCCCTACCATCACTGTCATTTTCAATCAGCCCAGCTTCCTCTCCTACTGGGGTCAGAGCCAAAATGGTGGGTACCAGTCTCTTCCCAACTTGGACAGGTTCAAACTTTAGCAGTTCTTTGGGTTATACTTTAGCCAGTCAAATTTACTAATCAGTATCTGAAATTGGTGCCCTGTCTCTTCCTCCCTTTTTTGGGGGAAATGGAGTTTCCAACTCCAGCCACAAAATAACTCCTGAGGCAGCTGGATGGAAAGAAGTCCCTACCAGCATTGGGATTTTCAGGCTGCCCTGCATCCCCTCGTGCCAGGGATGGTGTTAAATATGGTGGCTCCCAGCCTCTTTCCTTCTTGGACAGGTTCCAACTTTAGCTATTCTTAAGGTTATACTTTAGACCTCTGAATTTACTCATCAGTAGCTGAAGTTGGTACCCAACCGTCTCTTCCTCCCCTGTTTTTGGGAAGTGGAGCTTCCAATTCCATCTGTGGAATAACTCCTGAGGCAGCCTGTGCCTCCAGTGGAGGATGGGCCCTGGCCTCCAGGGTGTGGAGTGCTCTACTTACAAGTCTTCTCTACAGATGAGCAGTCTCCTCCTTCCATTCCTTCAAGGATGTTGTAGGATGCTCTTCTGATCTTTTGGAGCCCCTAAATAGGTGCTTTAGATAGCTCTGGGTGATTACTAACTGCCTTCTAGGAGCTCCTTATTCTGCTGCCATCTTGCTGGTTGTCATTTTTTAGGTTTTGATAAGATGTATAATGATATCCATCATTACAATATCATGTAGAATGATTCTAATATCTCAAAAATGCCCCATGTTTCACCTATTTTTCTCTCTTCCTCTCCTCAGAACCTCTGGTGACCACTCTATATTAATGTCGCAAGTTCTTCCATTACTAGAATAATAAGAAGTCTACTTTAGTCTATTGTTGCCTTCTTCTGTTAGGTTTGTTCATTCCTCTATCTTGATGACTCTGCTTTTGGTTGAGGGGGCTTAAGTCACATGGGGTAGATGGATGGACGTGTCTTCTTGCAGTGCAGACACTCAGCTTCTTGGATGGGCATTGTACATCTTTTGTTAGTTGTCTTGGGTGAGTCCAGTGTACTGGAGAGTAGGTGTTAACTGCAACTCTGCTGAGATTCAGGGCTCTGACATATGAACAGACAGAAGATTAAGTCTCTGGGACACATTTAATGGATATAGTGCTAATTATAGGTTCAAATAAAAGGGGCAGAAAAACAATATGTAGGAAAATTATAAATGAATTTAACTCCGATACATTGGGGGAGATGGGTTATCATATATTTCAAGATAAGGCCTACTGACTGGGTGCTGACTTCCTGAAGTTGTCTGCTCTGCCTATAGTGTCCAGGTGTCTCTAGAACCCCAGGAACAACCCTATTTGAGGCATTGTTTACTGCAAATTGCCTATTTCTTTGCCTTACTTTTTTCTTTTGTTGTTATTGTTGTTAAGTTTTTTTCTGCCTTGCAAAGATTATTTCCCATTCTCAATGTTTTTAGAATTTCCTGTATTCCCCCATTCAATCTTGGTTGGCAGAACCAGACAGAGAGCAAGCATAAGGACCTTCTTTACCTCGCATGTGTAGTGGAAACCTTAGCAGCAGACGTTAACTGCTCCCCATCTGTCAGAGATGCATTCTTTGCCTTACTTTTTTTTTTAAATGTTACATTAAAAAAATATAAGAGGTCCCCATATACCCCCACCCCCTCACCCCACTCCTCCCACATCAACAACCTCTTTCATTATCATGGCACATTCATTGCATTTGGTGAATAAATTTTGGAGCACTGCTGCCCCACATGGATAATGGTTTACATTGTAGTTTACACTCTCCTCCCCCAGTCCACCCAATGGGCCATGGCAGGACATACAATGTCCAGCATCTGTCCCTGCAGTACCACCCAGGACAACTCCAAGTCCTGAAAATGCCCCCACATCATATCTCTTCTTCCCTCTCCTACCCTCAGTAGCTACCGTGGCCATTTTCTCCACATCAATGCTACAATTTCTTCCATTACTAATCACAATAATTCCACAGTAGAATATTAGTAAGTCCGCTCTAATCTATACTCTATTTCTCCATTCTGTGGACCCTGGGATGGTTATGTCCACTCCACATCTATATCAAGAGAAGGCTTAGATTCCACATGGATGATGGATGCAGTTCTCCTGCTTGCAGTTGTAGGTACGCTTGGCTTCCCGTGTGGTGTTTGACCTTCTTCACCTCCTTGTTTGCTGACCAGGGTAAGTCCAGTAAACCAGAGGGTAGAAGTTGCAAGTCTGCTGAGGCTCAGAGCCTGGCTGTCAAATGGATAGTCCAGAGATTCGCGTCTCCTGAGTATACACCAACCCCAGCACCAACCACAGGTTCAGTAAACGTGACAGAAGAAGCATGTGTAGAAAGGTCACATCTGAGTCCAAATCCATCACATTCAGGAACACAAACTCCAAAGTATGGTAAACTGACATGGCACTGAACTCTAGAACCATCTGCCATGACCATAGAAGCCGTGGGTCTTTGTAGCCCTCAGGAGAACAAGTACCTGGGGTTGTATCTACTTTGGCTGTCTCTGGGACCCTGCTGAGGTGTGCGTAAGCACGACTCCTCTGATGACTTCCCGACTCTTTTGTGGAGACTCATAGTCCTATAAACTCATTTGTCATTTTACTTTTGAAGGATAATTCCTCTGCATGTAGAATTTCAGGGTAGCAGTTACTTCTTTCAGAAATTTAATGATGTCATTCCATTATCTTCTGGCCTGCTTTCTTTCTTTTACTTTCTTTCTTTCTTATTTTCTGTTGAGAAACCAGGAGTCTTCTTGTTGCTACTTTGAAAGTATTGTCATTTTTATTACTATTTTTTTTTAACTCTCTGACTGCTTTCAAGATATTTTTCTTTGTCTTTTCATCCATTTTATTATGATGTACCTAGATATAGTTCACTTTCATTTGTTCTCTTTAGAATTTGTAGAGCTTGATATCTCTAGTTAGATTCAAAAACCTTGGTTACTACATATTGTTATTTTTTTTGTCCCATTATCTCATCTCTTCTTCTAGCTATTTTTAATTCCAATTATATATATATATTATCTTTTATGTGTTTCCTCTGTACTTCTTTGGAATATCTTCAACTGACCTATATTCCAGTTCACTGAAACTCTTTAGTTGTTAAACCCATCTTTTGAAGTTTAACATGAATTAAATAAATTTCTGTTTTATTTTTTAATTCTGTAGTTTTATTTTATTCTCTTTAGTAGATTCCAATTTTTTGGTGAATCCTATTTTGTCATTTGTTTTCTTGAAACTAATAACTACAATTATTTCAAATTTCTAACTTTCAACTCCAAGGTCTGGATCAAATATGATTCAGGTGGTATTGGCAGCTTTTTTGTTTGTTTGTCTTCTCTTGGTCCTATTTCTTGATATGGCTAGTAATCTTATCAAAACCCGACATGAAAAATTAAAATTGGAGAGACTCTGGCAGGCAGCCAGAATGAGAGTGGATCACCCCAACCCAATGACTTGAAGGTGAGTTTCAATCTTTACAAGTCTTACATGAGTTCTAGCTGAGAGCTTGGCTTATTTACTTTAATATTGTCTCCTTGGCTGTTTCAGAACCCCAATTTTTGTTCTCTCCACCATTGAGACTGTTTTTCTGTCATTCTCTTTTAAGCTTCTATATTCTTGCCATGCTCAACTTAAGAATTGAAAACTCCCTTTCTCTGTACCTTTCTTCTTTGTGGGATTTGACCCTTCCAGTTTTACTCCCCACCCTCATGAGATTGCTAGGAGAGACTATGACTGAATAATCTCTTACTTTGTGGCTCTTAGGAAATGGCAGATGCCCTGAAAACTGTGCAGAAAGATTGGATTTACTTCAATTAGCTTCCTTCATTTTAGCATATTGGCCATCTAAATCTTGTTTGTGTCAGTTCTCACTGCCTCCAGACAGATTTTTCTTTTCTATTTTATGTAATTTTTCCAGTTGGTTTTGGTGGTGTTGATCTGATAGAACCTATTCCATTGTCTTCAAAAGCTGATGTCTACAGTCCTCACGGCGCTTTCAACAGGACCCTTCAAGTACATATTGGTTCTTCTCTCTACTTTTGAAATTATACATCTGAGAAACAAAAGAAATTTCAAAATATAACATGCTTCTTCTGTTTGACTTTAAGCAGTTTCCAGACAGGAAGACAGACCCATTCCAGGTATAGAAATGAAGGGAATTTAATGTAAGAAAACATTGGCAAATGTGTCAGATGGACTTGAGAAGCAAAGAGAGAATGGTGAGGTAATTCATGGGTTAATAACAAGGGGGAGCTGCTTTTACCTTTAGGGACCAATAATGACATTATCCAGAGCCCAAGATTATAGTCGTGGGGCTGTTGACTGCTTGGGAATGATTGCTATCCCACTTTGCTGGGAGCCAAGATCTTACTTTCCTTCAAAAGCCCAAAGTTGCTTGGAGCTGTCTTAATCATGTGCTGCCAGTGATGCTGATATGACTCTTTTTTTTTTTTTAAGATTTATTTATTTATTTAATTTCCCCCCCATCCCCTGGTTGTCTGTTCTTGGTGTCTATTTGCTGAGTCTTGTTTCTTTGTCCGCTTCTGTTGTCGTCAGCGGCACGGGAAGTGTGGGCGGCGCCATTCCTGGGCAGACTGCTCTTTCTTTTCACGCTGGGCGGCTCTCCTCACGGGCGCACTCCTTGCGCGTGGGGCTCCCCCACGCGGGGGACACCCTTGCGTGGCACGGCACTCCTTGCGCGCATCAGCGCTGCGCATGGCCAGCTCCACACGGGTCAAGGAGGCCCGGGGTTTGAACCGCGGACCTCCCATATGGTAGACGGATGCCCTAACCACTGGGCCAAAGTCCGTTTCCCGTTATGACTCTTGCTACTACAGCTGTTGGAACAAAGGGTACCAGAATTGTCTTACTATTGAAACTTCTTCCACTATCCTTTTTCCTGACACCTCCTCCCACTGGCATAGTATAAATGAAACCCAGCCATCAAGGGAGTCTGGGAAATGTGTGTAGTTTTCAGGCTTTTGCCCCCCTTGCAAAAAAACAGAGGAGGGTCAAGAAGGGAAAGTATGAAGCAAAGAACCAATCGTCAAGTAACACAGCTAACAGAAAAATAGCACAAATAGTACAGGTGAGTTATTTCTAGATCCATTTTACAGAGAAGTTCACTAAGACCCAGATAAGTGAAGTGGCTTGCTCAGTATCATTTAGGATGGGTAGAAGGACTCAGGTCAAATTTTTTCCCCTTTCCTAGATATTTTGGGGCTCCTGCTACTGTGTCATTCTGTTGTAGACATAGAAACCTGTCCATGTAAATACATGTTTAATGTTAATGTTAGAAAAAAAACCTGTCTCCTGGGTATGAATTTGTTTTCATCCTCCCATACTTTGCTTACCCAGGGCCAAATATATATATATATATATATATATATATATATATATATATGTAGATGAGGCTGGCAATTCATGTTGCTCTATTTAGAGAGGCTCTCTATCAGTCAGAAAGTAATTTACTAAAAGATACTAGGCAATGCACACTCTCTAACAGGGACAGAAACCCAGGCTATAGATCCAGGAAGAATATCCAAATCACAACTGCTCCAGTCACCTATGGTCATAGAGGTGACTCATAACAATAGAACCTCTGCTTGTGAGAGCTCCAGAAAAAGGATAGGTTTGCAAATACCATGCTAGAAATGGTCAAGCATGATAGCTGCTTCTTTAATTGGAAGTTTTATATTTGAAAACTTGTATATGTGTATATGTAAGAAAAAAAGCATATATGATATGACTCTATCCTAGCTTCAGGAGAGGATGGGAATATATTTGGCTTCTTCCCTGGAGAAGGTCAGACATCTAAGTGGTCAAATTAGCAAACATAAGCAGGGTGTCCAAAGCTTCTAGGCAGTCAAAAGCAATAGCAAATACCAACACTGAAAAGAAAACTCCTTTCTCTGCCTTGGATAAAAAATAAAATCTTTATAAAAACATACTGTATGTGGCTTTTTATTAAAATTAAAACAATCTTGGGAGTGATAACATATCTCATACCTTTCCTAGTGGATTACCACCGCACCAAAACAATGAATGAAAATGAGAATTAAGTGTATCTCTTTCCTTAAGTGCCTTTTTTCTTAGAAATATACTTTGGGTCAATCTACGGCTATTGAAAGGTTTTCCTCACTGTAATTCCATTTTCCCTCAGGTGTATTCTGTCAGAGGAAATTTTTTCCCACTTTCAATAACAGAGTAGGAACTTGGGGCTAAAAAAAGAATGTTTCTGATTCAACATGCATTTCCATAGTGTCTTTCATGCTGGAGCGAGAAAAAAATCTACGTTTGGGATTGTATCCTTTTTATCAAACATATTATTAAATAAAACACTTAAACATTCATTATAGGAGAGAAAATTAGTTTTCTGCTATCATAGAGACAAAAATCCCCCCATTTAATGGTAAAGTTTCAAAATATTGTCAAATATTTTCATGTTGTATTTATGACTGTATTTGATCTGCCCTACATAGACGCCAATTTTAAATTACATGCGTAGATTCCTTTTTTCATATGGTCAGGCCTGTATAAACATTTGTAACAAGGGTGTTATTAATTTTTGTTCTAACTCCTCTTGGGATTTAGCTTATTCAGTTGAACATCCCTTCCCGAGTAGATGCTGCACTAACTGTTCAGAGCCCCACACTTATTTCCTGACTTTTCCAGTGTTCTGGGCATGGAGAGAATTAACCAGAGTGCAAGTCAAGTCTATGCCACAGATAAGCAGCCCTCTTGCCAGTTAGCGAAAGAAATGCCACGTGCTGATAAAGCAAAGTGTTCACTGGAATTCCTGGGTAGGAGTGGCTTATGTCCTGCAGAGGAAGAGCTGACTCAGTAGACGCTGGGTATTCCGCAGCAAGGACTCCGCTCCTACATGGCAATTGCATACTTGAAACATCTCCTTCAGGCGGCCTTTACCACATTCCCCACTCATCTCTTTTAAGGCAGTGGACCCACTCCTTCTTTAACAATTTCCTTGCTAGGCAGTATCCATTTTCCCCTCCTTTCAGTAACGGAGTGTTCCTATTTTAAATTGACTGCATAGCTGCGTAGCTAGGCACAGTATTTCCCAGTCTCTCTTGCTGTTAGATGTGGTCATGTGACCAAATTTGGGTCAATAGAATGTGAAGAGAAGGTATGTTTACAACTACCTTTAAAGTCTTCTTCTAAATAAAAATAAAAGTATTTGCCTTGGACTGACTTATCCTCTTCCTGAGGAACATGGTGTGGCTGTCACTCAGGTTGGACCTTGGAGACGCACTCAGCACTCTAGGGATGACAGAGCAACGAGGCGGAGTAGACCTATCTTGCCAGCCTGGAAAACAAATCCCTGTGTTATTGAAGCCATTGTATTCTGGAGGGTCTCTAGTACAGCATCTCAGGTTTCACCTTAAGAAATATATCTGGAAAGGACTCCAGGATCCTGAAATATTCTTAATCTAATTCCCCTTTTGGGTCCTCCCACTACTATTTGATTTCATTTCCACCACAAGGATAAGCTCCTTTCCACTTCTTATTTCCCCTTAGTTAATTCCTTCCTTTTATCTTATCATGAACAGTCCCCAACAACAGTGCCATATTCTTTTTTTTTTTAAAGATTTATTTATTTATTTCTCTCCTCTTCCCCTCCCCCCCACCCACCCCTGTTGTCTGTTCTCTGTGTCTATTTGCTGTGTCTTCTTTGTCCCCTTCTGTTGTTGTCAGCGGCATGGGAATCTGTGTTTCTTTTTGTTGCATCATCTTGTGTGTCAGCTCTCTGCGTGGCACCATTCCTGGGCAGGCTGCACTTTCTTTCGCGCTGGGCGGCTCTCTTTACAGGGCACACTCCTTGCGCCTGGGGCTGCCCTATGCGGGGGACAACCCTGCATGGCACGGCACTCCTTGCGCGCATCAGCACTGCACATGGGCCAGCTCCACACGGGTCAAGGAGGCCCGTGGTTTGAACCGCAGACCTCCCATTTGGTAGACGGACTCCCTAACCACTGGGCCAAGTCTGCCACCAAGTGCCATATTCTTTAAGCCATCTCCCCGAATCCTACTTTTATGTTCTTTTTATTTCCCTCTCAAACTCTTTTTCTGTATTCTTCTTTCAAAACAAACCTTGATATCTCTTTAAATTCTGTGCTAAATCCATTAGCAACTCGAAAATTAGTTTCTGCTTCTTTGAGGTCAATGAAAGTTTAATCTTCAAATCATTCCAGAAATTAAGAGGAAATATTTGTAGTTATTCTTCTGATATGTCAAGAAAAGTAAAATGCCAAACATTGGATTTCCATATTCAATTTCAAAACCCAGTACTTCAGCAACACTCGAGTCCCTCTGAATACATAATTTTAAGATGACATATTACTTATATAATCTTCACAATGCATCTTCTAGCATTTACTAGAAGAATGCTTTTTCTTCCTCAAAAGACTTATTATTTTCAAACCATATGAAGGAGATCTAATAAAATTCTAAAGTATTAGGGCAAAAAGGGGTTTAAAGGACAATTTGTTTTGTTTTCTTATTTCCAGATGAGGGGCTTTAGAAGCAGATTAGTTGGGCAGCTCACTCAAACTGATTGAGCTAGTAAATGGCACTGTTGGAATAAAACCAGCTTTGCTTTGATGGATATACCTTCTATATCTCCACATTTTTTCTTGCTTTTGAAGGGCAAGCTTGTAGTATTTGACTTTCAGTAGAGAAACAACTGTGTTGTAGGAGTAATAAAAATAGACATTTTTCTGGATTTTATAATAACCAGTAAACAAGCAGGTTAAAATCCCTGCATCATTCTGTACACTGGATCATTTTCATTTCTCATTAGCACTAGACTCTTTTTGAAACAAATACAACACTAATTCCCAAAGTCTGTTTTAATTAATGGGGCCATCAAAATTCACTAACTTCTTTCTCCTTTGCTTTTTCTCATTCTGTCAGCAGAATATGTATTCATTGGAAAACCTTAATTTCCTTTATCTAAACTACACACCGCATGTTTCTCATCCTTGTCACTTTCATTTTTCTATAAGAAAACTGAGCAGAATTTCTTTTGATCCGCTTTTAAGAAATCTGTCAGTAATGGTAGCAGAGTAGCTGTATTGTGGGGCATGTGCTTATGGATGTTTTTTGTTTTATAGTTTAAGGCTGCTGATTGATTGCTTGAATATTCAATGTGCCGACTCTTACATTCAGAGAAATGTTATCTGTAATAACCAGACCTGGGATGCAGCTTGTTTGCTCTCCACTCTGCTGGCCTCAGCAACAGCAAACATCATTTTGCCAATTTTGTCCCTTTCTTTCAATAGCAACCCCTTTCCTTTCATTTTCCCAACCCATTAGCTTGACTACACACATAAGCCTCTCTAAGTATCTCCAGAGCACTCAGGACACCCTGTCAAGGTCATTTTGAGGGACATGCATATGTGCAATTCACAGGCATCTCCTACCTGATGCCCTTGCACTCCCACAGGTTGGTTTGATGCTGTCCCCTTGCACTAGCATGTGGCATTTCTCTCTTCTATCCCGAGCTTTGCCTCTAAATCTGTGGGAATATAGTCTGGTAGCCATGCTTTGTACATTTTTTCTTTTTGAGGAACATATAAAAGACATGGATATTATACTATATATACAACCAGTGCCCATCTTTCTACTATTAATGATTTACTTCATTTCTTTTTTAAACAAAGGAATTAAGATGCTTCAAATAAAATTAAGATCTCTTTTGACTGTTTCCCTAAAAGTCATATCATACACTCCTGCCCAGTGGTAAGCTCTACCAAGGGATCATTGATATCATCCCCTCCCTACTTCTATGTTTTTAAACATACCTGCATTTGCATAAACAATGTATTGTATTGGTTCACGTAGTTTCTCTTTTCACAAATGGTATCATAGGGTTATTATCATTTTGAAATTTGCTGTTTTCCAATCACCATTATATTTTTTGAAATCTAAATGTTTCAAGATGTTAACTGCTATATATATCATTCTATTTTGTGATTATACCCCATTTTTTTAGTTGTTACCCTATTGATGCACTTTCATGCTGTTTCTAATTTATATATTAATTCTAGATGCTGTATTGAAAACATCCTTAAGTGTGTCTCCTTGTGCTTGTGAACATATGATTTGTTTGTATATATACATAGAAGTAAAATTACTTCTTCATAGGATGTAGAAATTTCAGTTTTATAAGATACTGCCAAATAGGTTCCAAATATGACATATCAATTTTAACTTCTATGTGTCTATGAATATAAATGAATATTCATTTCCTAACATCCTTCCCAATACTGGATATAGATAGGCTTCTAAAATTGATATCTTGATGCTATAATTTCAATTTGCATTTTCCTTATTATTTTTGAAATACTGTGAATAAATTAAAAGACAATCATATTCTTAACTTGTTAAATATGAGAAAACCCATATTCATTCATTCATTCATTCATATACTTTCATTTATTGAGTTCCTTCCAGATTCCAGATATTGTGCCAGATTTCCAGAGATAGAATATTGTACAATGGCATTTCTGCCCTAAAGGAACTTACAGTCTAGTGGGAGAAATAAATGTGCAAATACACAATCACAGTGCAGTCAAAGGGGTGCTGTTATAGAGGGAAATTTCAAGTGCTGGGTGAGAACTTGAGAGAATACTTAGGACTCCTAAAGGAAAGGCAAGATGTATCATTGCGACGGTTTGCTCGGTCGGTAGAGGTTGGGTCTGGCTGCGGACGAGGGGTCGGTCCAGCTCTGGACGAGGGGTCGGTCCCACTTGGGACGAGGGGTCGGTCCGGCAGCAGACGAGGGATCGGTCTCACAAGGGGTTGCGCGGTTCGGCTGACAGGGTCGCCCGGTGAAGCCGGTGATGAAGGGGTCGCCCGGAGAAGCAGGCGACGAACTGGGGACAAGGGAGGCCAGGCCCTTGTCGGGGGCTCTCAGGACTGGAGGGCGCACGGCAGAAGAACTACCACGGAGACAAGGTAAACACGCAAGTCCACTTTACTGAGGGAGAGGCAACAGTTTTATAGGGGCTGGGGAAGGCTGATTGGTCAAAGCCACGCCCTGTTCTGATTGGTTGCTGGCGAAAGGTCAGTGGGCGGTACTGGACAGGGGAGGGGTGGTGGTTAGGGATTGGCTGTCGCTGTTGCTGGGGGAAGGGGCAGGGTTTAGGGATTGGTGGCTGCTGTTGCTGGGGTGGAGGGCAGACTTGAGTTTCCCGCCCACGCCTGGCTGTTGCTGCTGTCGGGGGAGGAGAAAAGGGCAGACTGGAATTTTCCACCCTGTGCCTGCGCAGGGAGAAGGAAGAAGAAGGGTGCCGCCCCACAAGGCATCGGGTGGCGCCATCCGGGAGGAGGGGCGGCCGCGGAAGCATGGCTGCCGAGAAGGGGAGACCCGAGGGCACTCTGCGCCCATGCCGAGCTTCCTTCAGGGGTGGCAGTGGGCCCGACCAGCCACCCTATTATGGGGGCAGCGGAATTAGGCCTACCACGGCCGCTCCCCTCGCCAGGCCAGCAAACCACACTTCAGCCCGAGGGGTGACCGCATATCATGATGTATAGGTAGGAGCTAGTCAAGTAAGTTGTGAGGTAAAGGGAGATAAAATTGATAAAGGCTTGAGTGAGGGTGTTCCATGCAGAAGAATAGCACATGAAAAGACCTAGAGGCCAAGGGACACAGGACATGTGTGATATTATCAAAAAATTACACCCTTCTGGGGGCAAGGCTAGATATAGTCTGGCATCGGACCAAAAAGAGCCTTTATACCTTATACTTTCATAGTTTGATTTTTTTTTCTGTAGAATATGTGGAATCATCAAAGGACTTTAAATAAGATGGTGACATTATCAGAATTGACCTTTAGGAGGACACTCTAGGGGTTGAACAAGAGTAAGACCAGTGGGGACTAGGTAGGAGGCAGATGTATTAAATGAAGAAAGAGACAAAGATGGCATAAATTAATAGGGGTGGAGCACGGAGAAGGGAGAGATTTTTAAGGAATATGACCAAATGACTTCAATCATTTGACAAACAGTGAGTGTTCACTATGTTCCAAGTAATGTGCTAGGTCCTTTGGGTACATCAATGACCAAAACAGACTAAAAAAATTATCTCTACCCTAGTGGAGTTTGAAGTCTGGTAGTTGTGATGATCTATCCCATTGATTTTATAAATGATGATTGTAATGCAGAAATAAATTATGAGCACAGAAAGAAATAACAATTTGGAGGAGTTGGACCTTCCTTAGAACACCTGATGAATTGTTCAATAGGAGCTTGCAAACTGAGTTTGAATAGAAAACACAAAAGGAAACTCCTCAGGACCTTATATTAGGCAGATTCTTAGACATGACACCAAGAGGTTGAACATCAGTGAAAATATAGGTAAACTGGACTTCATCAAAATTAAACATTTTATGCATTAAAAGACATTATCAAAAAAATGATGAGACCCGGTAGAATGGGAGAATGTATTTGGAAACCATAGATCTGATAAGGTTTTAGTATCTAAAATACATAAAGAACTCAAACAACAGCAAAGTAATAAAGAATCTAACCTCACCCCAATTAGGGCAAAGAATCTGAGTAGACATTTTTCCGAAGAAGATAAACAAATGGCCAATAAGTACGTGAAAATATGCTCAACATAATTAGTCATTAGGGAAATGCAAATCAAAATCAAAATATGATACCCTCATACATTGCTGGTAGGCATGTAAAATGGTGCCACTGCTGTGGAAATTTTGGCAGTTCCTCAGAAATTAAACATAGTGTATGACCATATGACCTGGAAATTTCTTTCTTCAGTATATATCCCAAAGAATTGAAAGCAGGGACTCAGATACTTGTACACCAATGTTCATATTGGCCCTGGGTCCCTGTCCTGGGGCCTTCTTGTGAAGGCAGGCTCGCCCGCACACTGCAGAGAGCCGCCAGCCACAGGCGCCGCGGAGTGCTGCAGGCCCACAAGCACCACGGAGAGCCGACTCAGCAAGGTGACGCAACAGCAACAAAAAAGGGAGACCAGCAAAAGCGCAGAAGAGCATGCAGCGAATGGACACAGTGCAGACAGCAAGCTGCAAGAGGGGGGAGGGGGGATAAATAAAAATAAATAGAGATACAGAAGACCACACAGCAAATGGGCACAGAAAGCAGACAGCAAGCAAAAAGCCGCAAGGGGCGGGGGGGACAAAAAATTTTTTTTTAAAGACTAAGCTGAGAATTTGGGAACAAAACTCTTCCATAAAAGTGCTGTTCCCTGGCTATAGAAAGCAGCCAGAATGTTGTAAGAAAATTAAATTGGAATATAAAAGTAGAGGGTTTGGCACCATTAGGAAGCATGGTGCTTTATAATACATTTTTTTTCCTTGCTTTTCCCAGTGTGTTTTGTCCTAATAAAGCATTGTGGTAATCAGGGCCCCAAGTCTTGCAAAGGTTAAACTGTTTATCTTCATTATTACAAATTCCAGGGAACTTGATAACCCCCAAGGCACAGGATGAATGGTTTCTACCCAATATAGCAAAGTGTGCTATACTTCAGACCAAGATAAACACCTCAGGATATATTTAGCTTATTTCCATGAAGACATATTTTATTTTCAGAGGCTTGATTAAGCTCAGTATTATTTCTCTTCTCTGAAAATGTAAGATCATTTCTGATAAGTGCCAGTGTGTCCAGTCCAAACAGCATGCTATTCACTTCATTTTAAATCAAGTGGGGAAGTATGCAATCATGTTTTACAGTCTGAAAACAAATTCGATATTTTTATCTTAGTAATAATCATGAGCTATACCTTCTTAGAATGGCAAAGACAATGAGACTGAGATATGATTGGCAGAAACTACAATTTGAAGACCTCCCCCATCCCCATGGCAATGGTGAGTTCATGAAGATTCACCCATCAGTACTTGCCTGTTTCTTTCTGTGTCCAGTTAAACATGTTAGATTGCCTGCTCTGATGAAAGGTGCAATTTGAGACTCAAACTAAAGTTAAACGAAATTCAGCCTGTAACCCCTTTATAGCAGGGATCAGAGAGAGGTGCTTGCAGCATGCTAAAATCAGACTCGAAATTCCATTATTTTTAAACATTCTTCTCACCTGAGCAAAGGAGATGGGTTTCCTGGTACTAGCAGTGAGTATATAGATTTTCAGATGATTGTCATGTCTGAGGATTCCAGGCTGCATAAAATTAACCTAAATTGTTGCTGACAAATGTCACATCAAAATCCTTAAACTATGGGGAAATCTGTTTTTTCCCCATCCAGCCACCCATCCTTGGTCCATCTGTCCATCCATTCATTCATTAACAGAACATATATTTATTGAATCTTATTATGGTTGGAATATGCATATGTGGGGAGTTCAGACAAATAAATAAGCTATTATAATAAAATTTGATATGCAGAGATAGAAGGACTGGCAAAAGGTACTAAAGAGTCCCTGGAGAGTCAGTTAACTCAGGTCCTTGGGGTAGATCAGGCAACTTCCTGAAGGAGGTAACATCTAAGCTGAGATCTGAAGGAGAGGGGCGAATATAGAGAGTAACAATGGGAAAAGCAACCACAAGATCAGGTCATGTGAAAAAGCAATGTATTTAAAGACCCGAAAGAAGTTTGGGAAAGTTTGAATATGGTGTGCGAAGCAGGGGATGACTAGTAGGGCAGACATAAGGTAAGGCCATTTGGTGTGGTCTGCTGGAAGTACCTCACTGATTAAGAAGTGTGGGTGATTACAACTGACCCTCGGATTTAGTCCCGCCCCTCCTTGTGGATTGCTTGCTGTCTGCTTTCTGTGTCCATTCGCTGTGCAGTCTTCTGTGTGTCCGTATTTATTTATTTATTTATTTATTAATTATTTATTCCCGCCCCCCCCCGTGGCTTTCTTGTTGTCTGCTCTCTGTGTCTATTTGCTGTGCACTCTTCTGTGTTTGTTTTTTTACTTGTTCCCCTTTTTGTTGTGTCACCTTGCTGAGTTGGCTCTCCGCGATGTTTGCGGGATGGGCAGCACTCCTTGGTGCTTGCAGGCTGGGCAGCACTCTGCGGCATGCGGGTGAGCCTGCCTTCACAAGGAGGCCCCGGAACGTGAACCCAGGGCCTCCCATATGGTAGACCAGAGCCCAACTGATTGAGCCACAGCCGCTGCCCTCGGATTTAGTTTTTGTGGTCATGTTATTTTCAATTCATGAGAAAACGTATGCTGTCTTTGTCTATCAGTGCATTGAATTCAATGTAACCTTCCCTTTAACAAAGAGGATTGAAGGTGGTCTGTAATGATACTTAAGGTATAATATGACTACATGACTTTAAAGTGGGGTGCAAGGAAACAAAGGCAAACTACAATAGGGACACATCTACAAAGTCATATAGATTTATAAGCTCTATCTTTTGCATTTTTATGAAGTGACAAGCAGTGTTCCCAGTGCTTTATACTTATTTCCCATCCAATCCTCTCGGACTTTGCTCCTCAAAGTGTGGCCCACAGACTGCAGCACCACCATCAGTCACCTGGGAGCTTGGGAGAAATGCAGAATCTCTGGCATCATCCCAGATCTGACGTAGAACCTCTTCAGGATCTACATTTTAACCAGGCCCTTGTGATTCCTGAGTCCCTGAAAGGTCACCAAGAACTGGTCTAAGTGGCATTTGTTATTATTACATTTTCACTTTTCAGAGGAGGAAACCAGGCTTCTGAGAGAAAAAGTAACTTGCCTAAGGTCAGACAGTGAGCAAGTAGCATAGGAAGACTTGGAATTTGTATCTTTCTGACTCCAGACAATTCTTGATCTTTAAGTGACATACTCTCCCCATACTTCCTAAGTTTTACAGGAACCAATCAAACAGGAAATGTGGTCTTTTAAGCAAAATGCATTGCCCTACAGATAAAAACAGGCCAATTGCTCAAAAGCAAGCTAACTAACATCAACATGATCAGAAAGAAATTTTTCCCAGGGATGTACAAAATCAAGACAGTGCAAGAATGACAAAACAAACAGTAATCTTCCCATAAATACTAATAGACCAAATTGATGTACTGTAATGAAAAAAAGAACCTAGTATTAAGAAGTAAGGATGCTAAACTGTCTCATTAAGACTGAGGCAAAAGTTGATTTCAGCAGGGAGAATGACCTAGGAGCTACAGCAGACAGGAAGCCAAGCTAGATGGCACCACAGGACCCTTCTACCTCTATTATAATATTTTGAGTGTTGCTGCCTGGTTACTCCCAAAATTAAAAAAAAAAAAAAAATTCTTTGAGTGTAGTCACAAAACCAAATGCTTATGGGAGTTAGGCAATTGATTTAAATAAGGGAAACAACATGATTTAAATACAAATGCATGCATTTTGGAGTAGTGGCGATTCAGTGAAGCACCTTTCCACACAATTTTTGATACACATAATTGCAGCAAACTGTGTTTTGCCAAACTCTTTAAACTTTAAAGAAATAAAAAAGACTTTTATGTACAATCTCCTATCCTTTGTAAAAAGTTGGTTTACATTTTTAAAAAGTAATAAAATACTACGTGGTCTATGCAAAACATATCTGAGAGCTAGATCAAGAACCATGTGGCCATCAGTTTGTAATATCTTTGCTAGGGTTGTTAACAAGTTTGTATACAGGGAGCATCGGCTGGCCATTTGGCCACATAATCATTTTGCTCTTAATATCACACCATCCAAGAGGCATTAGAATGCACAGTTCTGCTCAAATAAACTCCGTATATGTTCTGCCCAAGAGAAAGGGTGCCTTAAAGTATGCAAAATTTAGCTATCCGACTTTGACACTACATGTATATTGAAGAATCACAGAATGACTATTGCTTAAAAAAATGCATTTCATTGACTATTCAATCTGCAAATGTTGTGCCATGCTGACAATCAATCAGGACAAATCACATGGCTACTCAACTAATTCATCCATAAAGGAAACTGGTAATTAGAGTGTCGAAAGCAGTGAGGCTGAAATAAAATTTCCATGGCATGTGTATTTGTGGGATATGAGGCTTTAATGGCTGCCCATCAGAAATTTTTAAAACAGCCGAATCAACAATATCTGGAATTATTCACGTGGCTAGCATTCGTCATGATTTTCAAGGTCATATGTGTAGTTAAGAATGCATTTTCTCATGCATTTTAAAATGGTCAGAGCTTTCTAAAGGAAGTTGTAAATAACTTCTTTGCAACAACTTGCAGTTTTAGAAGCTCTAAATTTGAAAATGCCAACTCCTCTTATTGGAAAATAGTTTCACATTGGTGCTGGTTATTAGTATTTCCCAACTGGAATCTATTTTTTTTTTATCATTTTTCATCATTTTTTCTCCATTTCTCACCTCTTGATTGTGAAAATCTTTACTTCTTGCCACAGATAGCGTTCCTATTACTGCTTTCCAGCCTTGCCTTACTCTAAACCACACTATTACTTTTTTATTTCTAAAGCATAGCTCTACCACTCTTATGGATTGAAGTCCAAATAATTTAGCCTGTCATTCATGTAGCTCCATGTTCTCACCCCAACCATTCTAACCTTGGCTCTTACTAGGCTCCTGTTCTGTTATCTTCTGCTGAAATGAACTCCACTAATGGAAACTCAGGCTTTCTGGGATAATATGGGAGTCCATCTGTCAGCTGTTAATTTTGGAATTATCTTATTAGATGTTTGGTTGGTAATACATATACATGTGTATGTTTTGTTTAAGTAATTTGTTATCTCAAATATTTCTTCTGCTCCATTCTCTCTTCCTTGTCTTTCTCTTTCTGGTATTCCTATTAGGCATATGTTACATCTTCTCTAATCTTCCCACAGTTTTTGGATGTACTGTTCCAACTTTTTTTTTTCAGTTGTTTTTCCCTTTGTATTTCAGTTTAGGAAATTTCTATTGACCTATCTTCAAATTCATTGCTTCTTTCCTTGGCCATGTCAGGTCTACTGATGAGCCCAGCAAGGATATTCTTCATTTTTGTAACCATGTTTTATATTTCTAGTTCTTCCACCCATTTTTTCTTAGTGTTTTCAGCTCTCTGCTTACATTACCCACCTGTTCTTACAAGTTGTCTACTTTTTTCCCTAGCCCTTAACAAATTAATCATGGTTGTGTAAAATTCTCTGATAATTCCAACATCTATATTATATCTGAGTTTTGTTCTGATGGTTCCTTTGTCTTTTCAGATTGTGTTTTCTCTTGCCTTTTGATGTGCCTTATAATTTTCTGTTGAAAGCCTAGCATGTTGTATTAGGTAATAGGAACTGAGGTAAATAGACCTTTAGTGTGATGTTTTATGCTAATCTTACTAGGAGTTGGGTTGCATTTAATGTTTATTGTGACTTTAGGTGCCAGACGCTTCATATTCCTCTAGCAACCTGATATGGACTGAGTCATGTCCCTTACAAAGACATGCTCAAGCCCTAACCCCTGGGTCTGGGGATGTGAATCCTTTTAGAAATAGTATCTTAGAAGACATTGTCAGTTAGGTGAGGTCAAACTGATTTATGATGGATCTTAATCCAGTATACTGAAGGCCTTATAAGTCGAGGAGAGTTGGACACAGTAGTAGGAGTAGGAGACAGAATTCGGGCAGCAGAGATTGAGCTATAGATCACCAGTGAGCTACCATCAAAATGCTACAGACTTCAGAGAAAGCATGATCTGGCCAACACTTTAATTTTGGACGTCTAGGTTCAAAATCTGTGAGACAACAAATTCCAGTTGTTTAAGCCAACTTGCCTGTGGCTCTTCGTTATAGCAGCCCTGGTCAACTAAGACATGATCTTGTTTTAGTCTCCTCTCTTGACTTTGGCATTCCCTAAGTACTACTCCTCAGAGAGAGCCTGAGGCTTGTTGCTCTTTTGGCTGTAATCCACTGGGATTACAGAGGTTGCAGAGGTGCTAAGCATAGGTGAGGGGGAGCATTATGTAATCTTTTTCCCCTCTTGGCCCCTTTTGCCTTCCCAGGCTAGAGCTTTCCCAATCTAGTTCCTTGAAGCCCTGGTCCCTGCTGATGATATTTTCTCTCTTTAGGTGAGACAGGAATGCTACAGGGTGCTAGAGTGGGTAGAATGCCTTTCCCTATTCAGCTTAAGTACTAGCAAAGTCCTTTCCCCTGGAGAGTTGGCCTTTTTCACAGCTCTGGGCTGTCTCTGGCAAGGTGCTCTTTCTAGATATTCACTATGAGGACCTGGTAGGGTTCCTGGAGGTAAAGCCCACTGAAGTGTAGGGCCCCCCAATATTGCAGCTCCCAAAAGCTCTCACACTTACTGTAGTTCATACTCAATCTTTAGTAATCAGTCAGAATTACTGGAAACTGGATGTGGCTCAACTGATAAGAGCGTCCACCTACCATATAGGAGGTACAGGGTTTGGTACCCATGGCCTGCTGGCCCTTGTAATGAGTTGTCCCACGTGCAATGCTGCTATGTGCAAAGAGTGCCGCGCCACACAGGGGTGTCCCCCGTGTAGGGGTACCCCATGAGCAAGGACTGCAACCTGCAAGAAGAGCCGCCCTGTGCAAAAAATGCAGCCTGCCCAAGAGTGTGTACACACATGGAGAGCTGATGCAGCAAGATGGCACAACAAAATGAGACACAGATTTACAGTGCCCCCTGACAAGAATACAAGTGAGCACAGAAGAACATGCAATGAATGTACACAGAGAGCAGACAAAGGGGGGGGGGGGGGAGAGAAGGGGAGAGAAATACATAAATCTTTAAAAAAAAATGAGTCAGAATTACTAATGTAAGTGTTTCTGCCAGTGTACAGCTCCAGTGGCTACTGCTCCAGGTAAAAAGATGTGGGTGTACCTGATGGCTGTAAAAAAGTCATTGTTTTTCAGTTCATTCAGCTTTTCTCGTATTGCAAGTCCAAGTGTGATGACTTCCAAGTTCTTTCTTTCTTTCTTTCTTTTTTTTTAAGATTTATTTTTTATTTATTTCTCCCCCCACCCCTGCCCCAGTTGTCTGCTCTCTGTATCCATTGACTGTGTGTTCTTCTGTGACTGCTTCTATCCTTATCAGCGGCACTGGGAATCTGTGTTTCTTTTTGTTGCATCGTCTTGTTGTGTCAGCTCTCCGTGCGTACGGCACCAATCTTGGGCAGGCTGCACTTTCTTTTGTGCAGGGTGGCTCTCCTAATGGGGCACGCTCCTTGCACGTTGGGCTCCCCTATGCCGGGGACACCCCTGCGTGGCAGGGCACTCCTTGTGCTCATCAGCACTGCGCATGGGCCAGCTCCAAATGGGTCAAGGAGGCCCGGGGTTTGAACCGCAGACCTCCCATGTGGTACACCCTATCCATTGGGCCAAGTCCGCTTACCCAAGTTCTTTACATATTAGAGCTGAAACCAGGAAGTCGAGGCTTTTTGCAAATCATTTTTTTATGTCTAGATGATAAACATGTACCCTGGATGGAAGCATGGCAACCATTGAAGCCAGTCTCCATTCTTTCCAATTCTAGTTAGGCCCCCAAGATACAATGACTTCTCATAGTTACACAGGCATCACAGCCTTGCCGCAAATTTGTGCTAATAGGAACAGAGTTGAACCTGAAGACGATAATGCTGCTTCTGTTAATACATACACGGTTTGCGTGTGTCCTACATCAGTGGTTTTTTGGTAAATGTGTTACACCTTTCAGAGCTGATGGTTTATGGAGAGGTAGTTCATTTGTTATCTAGTGCTGAGGTTTGACAATTCCTTCCTCCACTCTAAGTTATAAAAGCAACAGGGTCCATGCTATACAAAACATACATGGTTTACACGTGTCCTTTATCAATGGGCTGCTTGAAAAATTTTGCTAAATAACACCCACAAAACTTATCACTTTAAAAACATATATATGTATATGTTCAATACTAAACAAAGCATAAAGAAACTCTGTAAATCCTCTTTCTCCTTGTGAGAGAGAGGATAAGTCAGAGAAATATGTTCAAGGGTTTAAAGATAAATGGAGTCAGTAGAAACCAAGTCTAGTCTAGTGCCAAAACTAATAATCTTCGTGATACACTGACTCTTACATTTTTGTGTTATCTCCTTTCTCTTCTTCCTACTACCCCCATTCACACCCCTACTAGAGCTATTACAGTGCCATAGACAGAGATGTAGATTAAATAGTTTCCTGTTGCTGCTATAACAAATTATCACAGACTTCGTGACTTAAACAACACAAATTTTTGTCGTGCAATTTTGAAAGTAGAAACCTGGTATGTCTCCCGGGCCTAAAAGCAAAGCGTCATTAGGGCTATTTTCCTTCTGGAGGTCCGGGGAGAAACCTTTACTTTTGCCTTTCCCAGCTGCTAGAGGCCACCTGTTCTTTGACTCATGGCCCTCCCCCTCCATCTTCAAAGCCAGCAATACTGGGCAATGTCCTTCAGCTGCTATATCTCTGATTCTTCCTCTTCTGCCTCCCTCTTCCATTTTCAAGGACCCCTGAGATTACATTGGGCCTACCTTGTAACCCAGGGTAATCTCCTTTTAAGGTCAGGTGAGTTGCAATCTTAATTCCCCTTTGCCATATAACCTAACATATTCACAAGCTCCAGGAATTAAGACACAGATATCTTGGGGGGTGGGGGGTGGGCAGGGTATGCATTATTCTTCCTACCAAAGATGATAGGGAGGCAGGTGAGTAGGTAGGTCAATTGATCAATAGATAATCTCTCCCTCAATACATGGTTGGATAAGGGAAAATTGGCTGGATTAACATATAAATGGGAATATGAGAACAATACCATTAGAGAATAAGACAATGTAGAGCAATGATTTTGATAGTTTCAGGTTGTGAACCATAGGAATAGAGAGGAGGCACAAATCCAAGGGGCTGGAGACATCCAAGAAAGTCTCATTGATCTGGGCAATAGGGACTTGAAAGTCATTGGAGGAGGCAGGAAGGAACCCTCATGACTAAGGGACAGAATTCGAAAAGAACAGACATGCATGTGTGCAGCACAGGTGTGGAACCAGCTGATCAGAAGGTCATGATGGAAAATAGTGACAAAAACATAGATAGGAGGAGTAAGATACAATTCTGATCCCTAGGCAGGGAATTCATATGGAATAATATTTAAAGCAAATCCAAGCACACGGTGCATAAATTATCCTTTGATTCAGAAGACAGGTGGGCAATCCAAAGAGTACTAGTTCCAATCATAAGATATTGCCATTATTTTCAATTTAAAAAAAGTCAAATATCAACAATATCATTTAGGTCACTAAAATATCAGTAGAGTGTCACTTAACTCAAAAATTCAGCCTGTGGAAGTGATATTCAGTGACCAGAAAGTTGTTCTTTAAAATCACCACAAGAGGGTGCTAAGTAATTATGCTTTAGTATCTTCGTGCCTATGGAATGGTTGCCTTTTTCTTCGGGCCAAAAAATTATTAAAATGCTTTCTATGATGGAAGGTTTTTCTTTCTAATTTACTGTTGTTAATCATATTTAATAACAATGTTTGGCAGCTTCAGAGTATGTGGGCTGCTAGCTGGGCATCTTGAATGCAGAGAACTCCAGGCATGTGTAAAATACAGATTGGGGGCTCTCTGCGCGAGCATGAACATGCTTAAATGCAACACACACAGTCATACATTATGAGCTCCTCATACTGTCAAACTTCCACCTTATGATGATGAATTAAATAGAATTCTAAGTGGAAAAATCTCGATTTTAAATCAATTTTCCCCTCCTGGGTATGAAATGTAATATTGGAGTGAATTTAAGGGAGTGTCCCTGTGGTTCATGCTCACATCTTAGTCAAATTCCTACTGTTTACTGTTCTCAGTGACCTTGATCAAATTGCTCAACTCAGCTGGGAACTGAATTGTGTATTTAAAGGATTAAGCAGTGCCGCACGACATTTTGGAGTCAGACACACCCACCATAACATGCTATGGCATTTATACTGTGCTCCTTTTGAATTAAAATGGAAATCTCCAGTCTGCAAAAGGAAGATCGCAGAGGCTTAAACATACATCTATTCCATCCTTCTTGTATTGATTTCCTTTATTCTTTCTTCATTTCCCTTCATTTTAACTCAAAATTTTCAAACATTTTGTTAGAAATATATTTAATTTCTCGAGTCTTTTTTTTTTTTTTTCCTTTTAATATACCAGGGACAGGGATTGAGCCTGGGACCTCATATGTGGGAAGCCAGCACTCAACCACTGAGGCACATCGCCTCCCTCTCAAGAGTCTTCTAGTTGTTGTTTTTGCACCTATATGTGTGTATCTGTATGTGCATAAGTGCATGAATACATGTAAGTGTACAGGTATGTCTGTATGAGGTGTATGTATGGGAGCTTTGAAATATATGTGTTTGCATATATGTGCATGTGATGGTACTGTCAGCATATGTGTGTTTATATGTGTGTGGCATGTGGGTACATCTGTCTGCACAAGTGTGCACATGAATTATATAGGTTAAACCCCTGTGTCAGCTCACAAGTGTGTGAGTATATGTACACATTGTGGCGTGTGTGTCCATGTGTGATATGTGGACATGAACATGTGTGTAAAGGAACCTGTACATTTGTGTGCAGATATGTGTGCACGTGAGTGTGTGCATTCCTGAAATGCAGTTGAGTGTGGGTACATGCATGCATATTGGTGGGCTTGTAATGTGGACGTAAGGGGAGTTCAAATTGTGTTTATATGTGTGTATATCCACATATATATGATCATATACACACACAAATATATACACACACATAAATATACATATATACATCCATATTTCTTGTGCATGTAAAGGTAAGCAACTTGGCAAATTGTCATTAGAACCCTGCTCTCTGAGCCAAGAAAAAGCAGTGTGTTGAAATCTGGTCAGTCTCTGCTGCTTTTGCCCACTCTCTCTCCATCACCAAGCTCATGCACACACACACACACACACACACACACACACACTTCTTTTTACTGTATTGTGTAAGAATCCATTTTAAATCTCAACAACCTTCTCCTTACTTTTCATTCTTCCTGTGTGAAAACATGTACTCAAAGAGCACTTTTTAGTAAGACCATAGGTGACATCATGGTATGAGAAAAATTATTCATGTGTTTTTTTCTATTACCTCATATTCTTTGTCAGGTATTTTTCAGTTTCTGCTCTTGGATAATATCATAAAGGACTTTGAGGTTTTGGGAAGAGAAAGATGTAAAATATCCTCAGAAATGATCTTTTTACTAATACGACCATTTTGTTAGTCTCAGCAGATTCTTTTAAGGAAATATTATCAGCTCATCTTTTTAAAGTGCCTTTTATATCTGCCTTTGATTTTAAATGCAATATTCTTTGGCAAAAATGCCAGAGCAGACTGTGCAAGTCCTGCTATCTTTGAGGAAGAAGTCACTCACCTTTGAGGATTGGCTTGAAAATGTGTTCTCTGACCTTCTCAGAGTTCAATACATACTCATTCCCCCCTCACCCTCCCTTTTTTTTTCTTTTTTTCCTGGCTAGGCTAGTGTTCTGCTAGTTTTCCAAAATGGCTTTACTAGTTTTAGAGTATTGATAAAAAGCAGTGACTTTACAGTAAGAGAGACCCAAGATCAAGTCTGGGTCAAAGCGTGTATTGACCTTATGTTCTCTGAACCCCAGTTTTCTGTTTTCTGAACTGCTAATGGCAAAGCTTACTTTACAGCATAATTGAGGGCATTAAATAAATTAAGGTATATGACATATGTAATATGAAGGACATAATAGAGAGACTGGCAGAGAATAAATACCATAAAGAGTAGTGATGATTGAGACCAGTTTGCTACTTCCTCATGAAATAATTGGAAAAGACATTTTGTTTCTTGATAAGTGGTTTCTGGATGCAAAAATGGGAAGGCCAAAAGGGGTAATATGAATATAAATTATTTAAATGTGCTGCAAAATGTATTTTACCTGGGATATGCTCGCATCACCTCTTGAAATTATTTTAACCCTTGATTGAATGATTGAATGATTAAATTTTAATCTCCTGTCCTTTACAACTATTTACTCATAATGTCTTCTGAACATATAAAGAATTTTGGTCTATGCTATACAATTAGGGACCAAATTATATATGACCTTATACTTTTCTTTTTTTCTTTTTAACAGGAATCCTTTAGCATCCTTTTTACTTTTCTTTACTGCATACCAATGAATTATACAGCAGGTTTTCCTTAAATGCTTACTAATTATTTTTTTAAATGAAGCCTTTCAAAAAAAAGTATACATTTTGAATTTATATTTGAATTTGAAACAACATTTGAAAAATGTTAAAGTAGTAGATTTGCTGTGTAAGAACCAAAACCTCAATTCAAAGCAAACTTCAAAAGAAGGGAACTAAAGCTACTGAAGTTAAATTTTATATAGATAATTAGTTAAATTTTATATAGCTTTAGTAGCTATATGAATAAAATTTCTAGGAATATTAGTGTTGCTAAATAATGTTTCCTATTTGATGGTATTTTGAAAGACAAGCTTTGGTTGGAAGAGATACTGCATAATGAACAGAAGCTTCTTAAAATGGCCGATTTTTAAATTATTGTTATTATCACTCCAAAGAGATATAGAAATTCAGACCATCTTTTAATTCATTCCTACTGCTATTGCTTTGAATAAAATGCTAGCAGATTATGATTATTGGTTGGTGGCATCAAAAACAAAAGTCAAAAATATAAATGATATTGTCTTGTCAATCAATCAACAAGACAGGAGGTCTCTCTTAATTTTTTTCCACTACCTTTATCAACTTGATTTGTTCTTGACCAATTGTGCACCAGACATCATCCAACAGAGATCTCTACTACCTAAGAGTTTTAGGGGTTACCTCGCAGATTCATGTGCATTTTCCAAACTCAAAATACAACTCATGTTTGATTAGTCTCTTATATGCAAAATGGAGTTGTAGACTATGAAGATATACCATGGCAATGCTCTTCTCTATATTAGTGTGGTTATAAGACCTCAAGTATAACCAGAAAAACTAGAAAGAAGATCTGTAAGTTTCTAATTAATTATCACTCATATTGTTGTGGAATTTAAGAGAAGTTCAATTATTTTAGTATAGAGAGGCCAGGACTCAGGAATGATTTTGAGAAGGAAAAATGGTTTATTGACGGCCGGCCGGACTCGGGAGCTTTCAGTTTGAATCCCGAGCCCCGAACAAGATTTTCAAACGTCTTTTATACAGAGAGGAAAGGCCAAATGGTCCCTTTGTTTCAGTTCTCAATAGGCTTCAATTAGCATATATCTCTTTCACATCTTAGGTAAGCTTTTAGCAAGGACTCCAGACATTTTAGATAAGCCTTGGTTTTTGCATTTCCCCTAAATACTTAAAGTTTATAGCCCTTGCTTTGTTAAACATTTCCTGGGACTGGAGCCTGCTGGTCCCTAAGAGCAGGACTGCAGCCTCTTACCGTTTCACACCCACAAGTCAAACAACTTAGTTATCTCTGAAGAGACAAAGAGCCTTCCACCCATAGCCCACATCATTCCCCCCCTTTGTCAAAGTTTACTTGCTAAGCTTTGGCATAATTATTGTTGTAGCTATGAGGTGGATGACTGTTTGTTGTCTTGACTGATTATTTATCAGTCTTTAGTACAGCATCCAGGACCGTTTTTAGAAGTTTAGAACTTTTCATTCTGGACAGCAGAATCTTGGGCAGGGGCCTCCTGCAGTTATTCTGCTGCCACTGGCACTCACGTGGATTTCCAGTCAGGTTCCAGATCCATCTATTACTTTTATTTTACTCTTAAAGAGTTTACACCTTTAATTTAAAAGGGGTGCTGAAGGGAGACGGATCTCTTTTCTGTAACTGCTTCCTGCTGGCCATGGGCTGTAGTCATTGCCTAATAAGGTGTAAAAACTCTTTAATTTATTCTAACTGGAGGAAGATGGATCTGGCATTCTGTACGAAGTTGGATGAAGTTTTCATATGGTTAATAAGATGTTCACTCTGAAAGAAACAAACTTAATTAAAAATTTGGAATACCCGTTTTTAAAAGAGGACACATTGGATTACAGAGATAGACAAGATTAGATGCCTATAAAGATGGCATTCCTTAAAAGCTGGTGGGAACAGCATATATTCTTTTTTAAGTTATCCATCTTTAGAGAGAAATTGCAACAGACACTTAGCTTTGTCTGAAGACACATTCCAAGCTGTTCAATGATTGACACTCATTCGCTCTGTCAGATGCTCCTGGTGAACTGGTACTCCTTGGGCAACTGGCTTCACTCAGGATTAGAACACTAATTTGGAAATACTCTTAGTTTTCACCTGTGGGAGTGATCAGAACTACAGAATAAAGATTTTTACACCTTGGTTTTCATTGTACAATTTCTAGCAATTTTGACTTGTTCAATAGGTGACTCACCATCAGCAAGCAAGCCTCACTTTTGCTAACTGAGACTGGCTGAGACTGCCACCTTATTCTATAGACATGTTATTAACTGTTTAGAAAATGATTTTACCAGGAATTTAACATGTCTAATATACTTCTGCACTTGATCCAAAATAGAAAAGATTACATTACAATTATTAGGCATATATTTAGTACAGGATAAAGGTACAGCACTTAATATTAACTAATGTATTACTTAATGCATAAGGATTCAGAGTTGCCATTATTAGTTTTGAGTTTCAGGTTTGTAATACTTTACATGTTATCTCTCCATGAGAGCAGGCCATAATGCCAATTGTTTAAGTTTTACTTACAGTCTCCTGGTATCATGGCTCCACTTAGCATGTTCTTCAACGCAGTGAGCAAGTTGCAGCATCCTTCCAGTATTCCAGAGATTTTCCAGTATTCTACTAGCCTGGTGCATAGCGCTCTCTGGCACCATGGAACAGTGCCAGTCTGGAAGCGATATCCACTGTACACTTGGCTGTACCGAGTCATTATTGGCTGCAGGAGCTTGAAACTGCAATATAGTTTCCATCAACTTCAGGAGCAGAACCAGAGACTGATATAGCACATATTTTCAATTGAGGGGTCAGTGACCAGCCCAGCCAACAACTCACATGGAGAGGCCACCTGTAATGTATACAAGGCCTGGTTCGAATGCACAAGAGTTTGACAATGTTAAAGTCTATTCCTTGTTTTATATATTTTAAACAACTTAACGCAATACATATATCAAATGACCATCTACTTACACAATTTTACTATGAAGATAACAGTAGGTACTTCACTTTAGTAATAGAGGAAAAATATTATTTTTCATTGTTAGAATGAAAACAGAATATTTCCAATAGAATCAAGACAACCTTTTATTACCATTTACTTAAATGTGTATTTTGCAGTGGCCTTCAGACAGGTTTATTATCATGAAGTTATTTCTGCTACCAATACCAATCTAAGTTTCTTTAGTTAACAATGACTTCTACAACTAGAACTATTTAAACATTTTCAGTTTGGAAGATGTTTCACAAACTCTTTATAATTGACTATAACCGCATTGACTAGACACCTCATGTTTAAATAAACTTACTAAATTACAATTACCAATGAAAGAAATTTACTCTTTATTTAAGAGAGCATATCTACAATCTTTTTCCTTTAGCCTAATTTCACCAATGTGAACTTACAATTTTCATTACTGTAAAGATTTTGTACATATGTTAATTTAGTTTATAAATTAACTATGGGAGATTACACTCAAGTTAAATAAAATTGAAACCATAATAGTTTATGCAAGGAATGTTCTCTTTTTCCCTTACAGGAAGCTAAAAACTTCTTTTCTTTAAGTTATGAAAATTATTAATTTAAAAGCATAACTGACTACCAGGTTTTAAAACACAAGCATAACTGACTTCCAGGTTTCAAAACACATTACACAATTACTTAATTTTTAAAATCATAACCCAGGAAAGATCTCTCCATAGTTTTTATGGACTTTCCTTTACTTACTGAAATTTGTTAATAGAGCCACTAATTACCTTATTTTGTTGGAAAGAAATCTTCTGGAAGAAAATAAGGCTCACCAGATTGTGGAGAAGAAAATACTTTATTCTCAATCTTGCAAGAAGGGGCGCAGAGCCAGATATGGCTGGTGCCCCGAACAAAGAAAAATGACACAATTTATACCCCTAAGCCTAGCATGCAAGCTCTTCCTGTTTTTCCATAGATTGGATACTTCAGAAGTTACAGCTTATCTGAGATTTAACTTTCCCACGCAAAAGTTTGATTTAACTGCTTCCTCTATCACATTCCAACCATTTTAGTTTTTACCTGCTCCCCCCCTTTGTCAAATAAGGAATAGAATTTAGTGCTGAAATGGCACCGACTTAGTTAGCTCCTTCTTGGGCATCCTTCCACTGCCCATAGGACTGGCCTAAACTGGTCTCCTCCACTGCTGTCCAACCCGGGAGTGGGAGACTGAGGCAGCAGGCCGCCGGGTTACATCAACATTTTTCTTCTGTGAAAATTAACCTAATCTTTGTGTGTTTTTTTTTTTCCAATTTATGGCTGACAAAGGTTTAAACTGGGAAATTACCAGGCAAACTGATTCTTAATTCCCTAGCCTAGTAGATAGGTTTAATCTGCCACACCTAGTCTTGCCTTAAAAGCTCTTGCAAAGAGGAGGCCCTTTCCCAATTGTTTCCATAATCAGATTTCTGACTTTCTCATCCTGCTTAGTTCAATTTGGGCTTTAAGAATATTTATAAATATAACTGCATATTTAACCTCAACAATTTGAGCAAATAGGCAGACATGAATAGTTTGGCACAACAACATGACTTTAGTTACTTTAAACTTTTCAAAGACTTTTGAAACTCTTCTTAATTTGCACTATGACCATGCAGTTTACCACAAGAATTTTCTTTCTTACTTAATGGATTGTAATAACCAAAATGTTCTCAATGCCTTAGCACCATTTTGTTTTAGAACTTTATATTTTACCTTGAAATTAGCAGAATTTTGGATAAGCAACAAGATTAGTTTTATATATATTTACTGAGGCTATTTGAAGCCTCAGGGAGACAGACTGCTTTCTCTCATGAATTGCCACTCTTAGGAACACTGACCGTCAAGGCAGGAGACTTTTCCCCCTCCACCCCCCTTTTGATTTTGGAGATAATAAAACTCCAGTGGCCATTTAACCTTATTCTATCAGGCAGCAATTTATTTAGTTTACACTTGAATTCATGAGAGAAAGGGTTACTAATACCAGAAGAGGAGACAGTGATGTCCCAGCTCTTCTCAATTATGAAATAACCACAGGCAAAGGCAAAGGGCGAGGTTAGGCCTGAAGCAACCATAAACAAAGGAAAGGTTAGTGTAGAATTTACACTTAAATAATAGTTTCAGGCTAAATTCACCCAGCTATAATCTCAGTTATTGTCTTTCCACTGTTTTACAATATAAATGCATTTATAAATGATTTTAACTCTTAGTTACAGTTTTTATTAATTTTTTAAAACCTATTAATTTTATAACACCTTTAAATACCTTTCATTCAACTTATAACATATTAAATGAACTTAACCATTACTTTAATTTTTCCTTTAAAGTGAAAGAATAAATCTCTTGCAGTTAGTTTGAAATAAAAGGCTACTTTTCAGGATTTGATTTCTAGAACATAAAATGTTCTTTTAAAAGAGGTAAGACTCTTCTTCAAACATTGAGGATATGATGAGGTTAAAGCACAAGAAGCTATTGATAAAATATTTTCTTTGTATATTGATCTTACTCAATTTAATCATAAAAATTTCCCTTCCACAAACCTTCTACACTTTCAGTATTCATTCAGGTTCTGTCCCACACTCTACTCTTTCCAATAATCAATCATTTTATCTTAGGACAAAATCATCTTCTGTTGCCTTAACAATAAAAACACACTCCATATATCCCACATACTAAGTTACCAGGCAAACTTCTTACAACATATAATTGCCATTAATACTAACCAAGTTTGTTAAAATAATGAACTTTTCTTCACTTTAAATACTTAGTAGCATGTAATACCAGAAACAGTTTTTTTGGAAGCAAGTTGGCAGGGGAGATTGGCTGCCGAATAAGTTTGTTATAAAATTGCCTTTTATTATTATTATTATCAATTCAGTTTTGTTAAATAATGACTTTCTGCAATTAGCCACTTAAATACCTTAAACAATGCTTTGTAAAACTTTTATATTTATACCCTTAACACAAAGTTTACCTTCACAGAACATTCTCTTACTTAAGGTTACTACAATACCTTCTAAGAACCTGAGCAGAATGCAAACGTATTTTGGCTTTGACACCCTAAGGAGGGAACTTTACTGCATTTATTCTGATTCTGCTTTTCACCTCCTTCACTTCCCCCCCTTCCAGGCAGTCGGGTGCACAACAAACAGGAATGCGGCTTATGAATAGAAGGGTGGACTCACTGGAAAGGGGCAAGCCGCTCCCCCCTTTCCAGCTTTCAGCCAAAATGGGCAGACAGAACCTACTCAAATTTGGCAACTCTCCCAGGAACCCAGCCACCCTGACTGGGACATTCCCAACAGACTTGGGTGCTTGGCGCGGACACAGATGGCCTCCCAGCCGGGGCAAAGGGCCAGACCAGAGACAAGACACCAGAACATGCACAAACATCTAGACTCCTCAGCTTTTGCCCCAGAATCATTTCACCCCCTTGCCAATGGCAAGGGAGGGCTCCAGCTCAGCTGTAATTCTACTTCATGTAAGGACACAACTCCAACACTAACATTGAGCTGACACAGACAGAAGCACAAAGGTCACTAATCTGACCCACAAGTTTATATATTTATTTTCACCACGGCTGCCCCCACAGCCATCACAAACCTCAGAACACTTAACATTTGGTATAAAGCAAATTCATTCACAAATTAGCACCATAACAAAAGATTCCAGCTAGACTTTTCCACTGTTTAAACTTTACACCCAGACCAAGCTCCACCAGAAAAGCCGATCCATTTTCCTGTAACCAAGTTTTGTTTTCCTTAATCTAGACCAATTTCCAGGATATTAGGACTCGAACCTATAAATACCCTTCCTATTAAAATTGAGACTCCACTCCTTTAGTGGATATAAGACCAGTACCAGATTCTAACATGCAGTTAGACAAACCCAAAACACCAGGGCTTTTCCCCGGTTTTCCTCCTTTTCCCAAGCCTAGAGAGAACGGCTTCCCCCCAGCCTTCTGGGGCTACTAGGGTTCTCTCGGGAGGTGATCAGCCTCCCCTTCCTAGCAATTAAAGCTAGGGCCTTCCAGACTGTGCTCACCCGGGGAGTCTTACCTTTTTCCATGTTCGGAGTTCTTTTTCGTTCCCAGAATCTTTCTCTTCAGACCTTCCATTGCCCTCGATTTTTGTCGGGAAGATTCTGGTGGAGCCCACATCTTTTCTGGATTAAATTTAATCCAGGGGCGCCCAGATTTGGGGTTCACCCGAGTCCTCCTGGCTTCCTCGGGGATTTGGAAGGGGCAGCAAAATGCTACCGTCTCTGGCCTTCATTTATTGTCCCTTCGCGGTCGCCATTAATGTTGTGGAATTTAAGAGAAGTTCAATTATTTTAGTATAGAGAGGCCAGGACTCAGGAATGATTTTGAGAAGGAAAAATGGTTTATTGACGGCCGGCCGGACTCGGGAGCTTTCAGTTTGAATCCCGAGCCCCGAACAAGATTTTCAAACGTCTTTTATACAGAGAGGAAAGGCCAAATGGTCCCTTTGTTTCAGTTCTCAATAGGCTTCAATTAGCATATATCTCTTTCACATCTTAGGTAAGCTTTTAGCAAGGACTCCAGACATTTTAGATAAGCCTTGGTTTTTGCATTTCCCCTAAATACTTAAAGTTTATAGCCCTTGCTTTGTTAAACATTTCCTGGGACTGGAGCCTGCTGGTCCCTAAGAGCAGGACTGCAGCCTCTTACCGTTTCACACCCACAAGTCAAACAACTTAGTTATCTCTGAAGAGACAAAGAGCCTTCCACCCATAGCCCACATCAATATAGCTCAGCTACTCAGAGTAGTACTCAAAGGTGAAAATACTTTTCATAGAAGAAAAAGTCTCCATTTACTGCATTGATCTTGGGATTGTCTACTTGTACTGTTTCATCTGCATGTTTTCATCCACACAGATTTGTTGATCAAAAAGAGGAGTGATAGTACATTAGTAAACAGTGGGTGTTTTTGTGTTCATTCAGTCATAGCTAATTCTTCTGTACTCATTACTGAGCCCAGCTGGGGCCATGACTTTGTGTCACATTGAGTCCAATTCTTTAAGAGCCATGCATTCTCCTTTTACTCAAATTCACTCTTCTACTGTAGAAATGGAAAGGCCAATGGAGAATTACATGAAAAGCTGTAAGGCTAAAGTTGGATAGCATTCCTGACTGCAGAGAATAGTGTGGAGAGACCAATGGCTGCTTAGGTACAGACCTGGGAACATTGCCTGGGCTTTTCTTCTCTTTGTTCCAGAACTACTGCAGCCTTGTTATGTTGTTTCTCTTCAACCAATGCAATTTAATAAACATCTGTTGAGCAGCCATCACTTATTTCCCAGACTCTATAGTAAGTTGTAGGCAGCAGCTAATGGGCAGGTCTGGTAAATAGTAGTACTTGATAATTAGTTGAGATTAATGACTGAGTGAAAGGCTATTCTCCTATTGGCCTATAATCGATTTCTGGGTATAGCTAGTATTTGTGGGCCCATGGTTGGCCTTGGGACTGATGATGCCATTTTTCTTGGTTCTCTGGACCCTCTCTGCCTATTTAGAACTCTGGTGCTGGCCCATCATCATCCTATAATCTTCTACATCCCTGCCTGCTTGGATCCTTGCAATATGCTAGCTTCTATTTGCTTAACTGGAATACCATGCCAGGATCTTCTTGGCCAAATTATTCTGTTGTCTCCAAGGTTATTGGCTTCAATTTTAGGGCAAAATAAATAAAAGCCTGACTCTCTTATTAATCAATCTTCTTTCAATCCTTCATTTCCAACAAAATTTATGAAAACCTACCAAGTGCTAAGTCATACTTTATGATAGAGATCCTGCATTCAACAAAAAGCATTTCCTACATTGAAACTGAGTAGAAGGACAAGGAAACCAGTGATTACTGAAGACAGTCTCGCTTGAGAACTGAAAAATCTAAAAAGCTATGTAAAACCCATTCCTAAAATCCCCAAACAGCCCCCAAAGTGATGTCAGTGGCTATTTGACAAAACCCATTTTATTTTTTAGATGGAAAAAAATACCTGCTCTATAAAGTCAATATAGTTTTGTGTGATCTATGTATCTCTAAAAAAAAAAGACAATAAAATATATTTTAAAAATATATAGAATGAATATCATCAGCCAAAGAGCTGGTAGTGATTGGAATTAAAAGAATTAAAATAAAGAAGGTAGTATTTTAAGACATAAATTAACTCAAATTAAGCTAGTAGCATGTATTCGAAGACACTTCTAGAAAATCTGCTTTAATGGGTAGCTAATCATTATTTTAATTAAATTATCAGCTTTAAGATGGTTCCTATAAAGTGATAACAGATGCTTTAAAAGAGTTTGCTTTGCTAAATAGGTTTCATGTAACTCAGTTGAATAGGTAGTGCTCTGTTAAGGTCACTCCAGCTATTGCCATATGATCATAAACTCCAAATGAGTGCCTTCTAAATGAATGATATTTTACTGCAAAATAATTCTACTCATTTCTGCCAGGCTCCATGAATGCTTTGAAAAATTTCAGGAACCCAAACCTGATGAGCTTCTAGCAACTCAACTTCATTATGCAGTGATGGCCACCAATTTTTCCTGGGAATGATATATAAAACCTCTCATCTGAGCAAAACGAGGCAGATTAATGTTGCATAAAACATATACAGTCTGGATCACAAAATCACAAAAGCAATCTCTTGGATAGGGAAGCCTCTCTCTAGATGCCTGTAATTGCAAAAAATAAAATTTCCCCATGGCCTAATACTTCTTGCTCTTACAAAAAGAGAAATTCTGCATGAGTGAAATAAAGCTGCATATGGGGAAATTTTAATAAAGTTTGCTTTCTGGCTAGGAAACCTAAGTATAAATGATCATTTGATTAACTCATTTGCCTCTGCACACTTTCTCTTCAAAACTAAAGAAAGTTTTTTTCTTAAGAGTTCTGGATGTATATTGTTATGAGAGTCAACTGGACCTGAGAAATTAAAATAAAATCAATTTCAGTAAATGATTGTGTTAAAGTAAAATGTTGAAAATGCTTTGAATGCTTGCAATGTAAGTGTCTACATTGGAAGCTTGATGGAATACTGGCTTGACCTTCACTGATCTTGTTTTCTCCTTCTTCCTTCCCTGCAATTCATCTCCTAATCCTCTCTAAATATAGCTTTTATCGTGGCACTCTCTTACTAAAAATCGTTCAGTGCTACTGAAGGGACATATTATGAGCCTCTACATGTATCTTTAAGGTACCTTTGGAAGGAGAAGATTGGTCTGGGCGATGAAGGGGTGAAGAGGATAAGCCAAGAAAATAGAGTTGCTACCTCTTTGGAATCCACACATGCTGACAAGCTGCTGCAGCACCAGCTTGCCCAATCCCCGTGACCATTAAGGATAACTGGAGGGTGTGGAGGACAAGGGCAATAATACATGGGCCGCTTCTCTGCAGAGGTGCTAACAAGCATGCAAATGCTCCCTACAGGCCAGAAGCTGCAGGGGGGATAAAGTGGCAGCAGAACCTTCAAAACCCACAAATTGGATTATCAATTCTTAAATAATCAGGAGCTGGCTATTGCGAAAAGCCAAGCCTTGAGGCATACACTTCAAATACAATCCAAAAGAGTCATAAAGAAAGCATTCATTACTATAGCCAATTCTTTTGAAGGGTGATATTGTGGCAGGCTTAAGAGCCAGGGCTGTATGAGCACAAGGTCTGGATTTGAATCTCAGCTACAACTTGAATTAGCTGCTTGGGCTTGGGCAAATTATTTAAGACCATGATTGCTACTTCTTAGTTTCCTCCTCTGTAAACCATGCTACTAATGGTAGCTACCTAATAGGACTAGTGTGAGGAATAAATGAGTGACTATGTATAATATACTTCCAACAGAACCAGGCGCAACGTAAGTAGTAGACAGTTATTTGCTATCGCTTGAAAACATTTTTTGAGTGTGAACTTTATGACAGAAACTGTGCTGGAAATTGGGGGTCAAATGAAGAGGGATTCAGAGTTCCTGTCCAAAAGAATATGCTGTGATCAGACCCTATGAGTAGGTAAATGCAATGAGGATGCTACAGACCTCAGCGGAGGAATGATGAAAGTAGTTTTAGGGGAGAATTCTTACAAGAAGGCCTGCTTGAATGTGACCTGAAGGCAGAGGTAGATAGCCAGGAAATTCAAGAAGCCTCAGTTTTCCATTCTCGCCCTTGGACAGAAGCCTGGAGTGCTGGGAGAGTTAAAGCTGGGGAGCAAAACTGAGGATGTACTCAGGTATCATTTCTAATAAAAATGCCTAAAGAGATGGCCTAGAAGACAATGGCCTGAATCTCAAATCTGCAGTGATTTTGTTCCTCATTCTAAATCAATATTCACTTTCAAAAATAACTCTTTTATTTGTAATTTTGAATTCCCCTTCCAGCCTGTGTTAAGTTTTACATCCCACAAAACAGAGATCGACCTCTGTCCCCCAAATTAGTGGGATATGTCTAAGGTAAGGGACTAGTTGAAGTTAGTAAAGGATGATTAGAGAAAGAGATATCATTTTTGACAAAAGCTCTGAGGTGAAATAGCCTGGAATCTTGGGTAATTCCAAAGAATCTCACAGTGCAGTTGCAGCAGGGCATTCAAAGTGTGGTTGTATTTCCCACCTTGTTGTTCAAGAACATAATTATGCAGATATTTGGAATCTTGATTTAGTTAATGCTCAGTTCAACTTATCTTAACTTCTTCCTTTTCACTTTTGGACTGGCATACTGAGAAAGCAGACTCAAAGTATGTGGTCTGATGTTTTACACAAGGTCCAATCCTATATATGCAACACAGACTTCAAGATACATGTGAAGGTTTTTCTTTAGGTATTGATTGAACATAAAATCTGCCCCAGCTTTTTATCTTGACCACCATTGTAAGTAATAAGTTTATATTTATGTATCTACAATAACTACCATATATATTCAAAAATATTTCAGAACCTAAGTAGTACTTAAAATATGCCTTTTTCAAGGGTAAAATATACAAGCTCAAGTTCATGTGAATTCCTTATTTTCATTATTTGTCTCATAACTTTAGAATTGCAGGCAGTTTGGATGCATGCTCTTTAATCAGTAAGAATATCTAATTTATAAAATTACTTTTTAAAGAGAAAAATGAGCAATAATGTGTCAATGCTAAAATTGTTGGAATAGGATTCAAATGAAGAAATCCAGCATATTAAATTTGAACACTTTTAAAACAATATCTTCTGGTCACAACTGTTCTGTACTTTGTTTTCCTAAGGGAGAAAAAAAGAAGGGATGAGAAAAACAAATGAACAGATGCCATGGAATTATAAATCAATAATAACTTATTCTCTATGCTTTTTGACCTCTAGTTTTTCCACTGGAATATAACGTACTACTTCTTGCACTAGGGTAGTTTGAGATAAACCACAGAGTCAGGTGGGCTCAGAGGCCACACATATCCTCAATCAATTATGGAGACAACAACAACCATTTCCCTTTTAAATGAGCTTGAGAAAAATTGGGTTGTTTTCCCAAAATGGAGGAAGTAAATGAGAACTGCTCATTTTCTGAAAAGAAATCATGTGAATGAAATGACAAAGAGGGCTTTGTTCATTTAAATACCATAAGGTCCATCGGAATTGGTAATAGACCACATAATTGTCTCTTTTATATCTCAGTCAAATTTTTGCTAAGGGGCTGGTCTCTCCAGTCCTTCTAATGAGAAAGCAAACTGGAAGGAACTGAATTTCTTGATATTTAAAATCCTCCTCAAGGGCACACAGGCTCCATAGCAACCACACACACACACACACAAAGTCTATTACATTCAAGTAATTTTTTTATCTGTAAAATAAACCAAAATATATCAGGCAAAATATTGTGCTGCTATTAAAAACGATGCTTATATTTTACTTAACTATGTTTTACAATTAGGTTATAATGACTATATATACCACTTGTTACACACACACACACACACTATATATCTTTTTGTTTTATAGGATAGCACTAATTTAACTTAAAAGCCTAGAACATCAATAGCATTTTTCACAAAACCATATTTCAGAATGAAATAAATCCTATTTTAAGTGGTATATCCATAACTGCTGTTTCATTATGCTCATGGAAATTAGTTGGAAGAACCTCTTCCATGGTAGCTTTCTCACAGAGAAACATCAATCATCACATTGCACGTCATTCTTTTTCTAAAGGGACAGGAATGATCGCTTTTTTTGAGGAATCAACTGGTTTAGCCATGGAAACAGTCCTTTCTTTCCAACAGCCTCCTCTAGTGCTTCTAGCTTCATGTGACAAAGAGATGGGTCGATCAAACCATTTTTAAGTGTGGGTCAATTGGGCAGCATTGTTGAAGAAATGCATTCAGAACCTGCAGGTATATCCCCCTGCATTTGAAGCAGGCCTGTGGGATTCACATGTGATAATGGCAAAGTGGATAAATGACAGCTCTGGGCATCAGTTTCATGGAAGTGCTCAGCTGAATATAGAAATCAAATAGAAGAAAACAAATAGCATTTTATGGATCCTCTTCGCTCCAAGTTTGAATTGTTTCTTGCTTCTTTGTTCTTCCTGAAAGAAAGCAAAAGGTCAACTGGTAAAATCCCATTGCCCTCAGAGTTGGGTGATTTTCTTCCCAGTTTATACAAACAATTCCTCTCATATTATGCACACATACACAGGGCTCTAAAAGACTTGGTTATAGGTCTAAAAATACATAATTACTTCACTGATACTAAATGATTCTGTCACTTTCATTGATAAAGAGTCCTTTTAAAAATGCAGCTAAGTTATTTTGACTGATTTGATATCACGGTCTAACTGATGAGCTTTGCCAATTCAGGTTTCTGGGTCTCTGGTTCTTCATCTATAAAATGAGACAGCAGGGTTAGAATGTTCTCTAAAGTCTTCTAGTTCTCCTTTCTATAAATTATGCTCTTGAATTGTGTGGCGAGATTTTATAAATTCTGCTAGATGAAAGCATGTGTTGCAAAATTACAAGGCAGACAAAACTGGGCCCAAGTCCTGATTCTTCCATTTGGTAGACGTACAACCAGGCAATTTATTCTAGTTCTCTCTACTATTAATGGAGATAGCTATCATTATCTTATAACATTGTTTTGACAATTTACTAAGATATATCTCACTTAATTCTTGATAAAGCTCAGCATAAAACTTCTGCTCAACAGATAGTAACATATTATTTATTATTATATTAAGTTTTATCATATCATTAGGTAGACATAGTTTCTTAATTTTGCTGTGTATCAATATCCTTGTGCATAAAGTGGGAAAAATAATGATTTTTACGATTTGAGTTCCTCTAGGATTATTATGAGTCTATTCTTTCAGTTCATTCCACCTTCAGTGTTTCCTAAGTGTGATCCATGTCCCATCACTGTATATGGAAGGAATATACCAGTGAATTTAAAGATTACTAGAGCCATACTTATATTATGTATATATTATGAATAATAACTAACAGAAGGTACCTATAATATAAAATTTTCTTTTACAACAAATTTATAAATTAAAAGAAGAGAATTGTCTTGTATAAACTATTAAGGATATAATGGTACCGTGGTATAGGGGAGCGGTAAAATTCATCCATTTATCCATTCCCCTCAGTGCCTACTATATATCAGGTACTTTACCAGTGCTATGTAATAGAAAAAGTCTGCTTGCCAGTCAGATTTACCACCCGAAAATTGCACACCAACTCTTAACATAGTAGCACACAATTGCTTTGTCTTAAGCTGAATGACAGCTTATTTTATTGCCACAACAACATACACCCCAGTAATTAGGCTGAGATTGCCAATAAGCAGATTCTCAACACCACACTCTTATAAAGATCAGAACAAGAGAACACGCCAATTATTCTTCACTTTTCTACTTCCAAGTTTGGTGGGAAACAAGCATTTCAATGCAGAGAAATCAAATCTAATCCATGTGCCTGAACTGCCATCCTGGTTTCCAAACAGGGGAAGGTTTAGAAAACTGTGAATTTGACCAGGGGTCCCTTAAAATATTTGTCACCACTGAGTTTGGTTTACTAGCTAGAGGAAAAGGAAGAGTTAAGATAAAAAGAAATGTTATCCTGATATTAGATTAAATGAATGAGTTATACGAAGATAAACAATTCACTGATTAGTAATGATGGCTTTTAACTTTCATGAGAGGTAAACTATAGCAAACATTTCACTGAAGAAATGAGTTATAATTGTTTAGCATTACAAGAGTAAACAGGAAAGGCATAACTTTGCACACTGTTTGTGGGCAAAGTTGAATAAATAAGTAGAGAAGAAAAAGAGCAAAATCTTGTAGTCTTTCTCTCGTCGGCTCCTTTGTCTCAAACAGCACAGCCCAGCTTGTCTTACACACCATGACAAAGAAACAGAGGAAAGCTCTCAGCAAAAATGCAGACTTCAGTTACAAAGTCATTTGATTTTGCTTCTCGAGATGGGCTCCTTTGAAAATGTGTCTGCAGTTCAGCCAGGCATCAGCAAAACAAAATCCAGGGACAAAAATAAAATTTTAAAACATCTATATCTGCATAGCTATATGTGTATCTGTGAAAAATTGCTAAATGTGTTCAAGGAACATCTTGATGTAAATTAACCTAAACATCCTCTATGAATATTATCAATTATTCATGACATAAATTATGCAACAGGGCTGACAGTAGATACTTGATAGAATATACAGAATGAAATGTGTGTATATGTGCACACATTTATGCATATATATACATATTTATGCATAGATGCACAGACATATATAAATGCATGTGTACATACCCGTGCATAAACACACATACTGATTCATCATACATGCATATACACATATACATACTCATGTACACACACGTACATAGTTGAGGCAAAGTGGTAGAGCGAAAGAACATTAAACTGTGAATATGGAGACCTGAATTCTATCCACTCTGTGTGAGTCACTCATTCCTGTTCTTAAGACCTCGATTGCCTTGGTAGGTTGGATCAATTTCTGTTTTAACTGTAATTCTTTTATTCAGTATCCCCCACTTTCTGTCTTACCACACACAGTACAGATAAAATGAGCAAGGGTCATCAAGCTTGGGGACTTAAACGTGTTCATTTGGGGAAGTAAGAAAAGGCTTCCCCCTCCATTCACTTAGAGCCTTTTCACATTTCAGATCTGCAGGCCTTGTGTGGGAACTTTGCCTTTTATACCTCCTTAGTTTTGTTTTCCTAAATGCTAGCAAAGAATTCCAGTTTTCTGGTGTGAATTGTTTTCTATTTAAAGGTCTACCCAGGAGACAGTTATTTGTTCACTTTATTTGTCCAGGGGTAGAAGAATAAACAGTTAATTATTTTATGAAGTGTAAACTAGTCAAAATTAGTTGGTTAGGAACATTATGTGTTTGTTTTGTTTTGTTAATTTTCATTGCATTCTACATGCTAATAGAAGCAGGTCCACTTGAAATTTTCCAACAGAAGTCTTGTTTCTTGCTGCTCAGCCTATAAGCAAATGCCTTCATTTATCTGTTATTTTTTTATCTCACATTTTTGGTAAATTATTATTACTTTTTCAGATATTAGCTAGCATTTATTGACACCTTATTATATAAAAGCACTTAACTTATGTTATTTAATTATCTTGTTCAACCTTTGTAAGTAGCCTATTAATAATACCCCACTTTTAGAGATGAGAAAACTTAAGCATAGAAATGTTAAGTAACTTGCACAAGGTCTCACAGCTTGTGTGTGCCAGAGCAGAGATTTGAATTCAAGCAATCTGGCTCTACAGCCTATTCTGTTAGCCAGTGTATCTCTGTTTCCACCATTAAACTATTTGCAGTAGGACTGTGACAGGTACTAGGGAGTTCTGTCTCAAATACATACTGTAGCTTCAAATAAAAAGTCATCTTTTGATATTATATTTCCACACACACTGGGACTTCTTGACAAATATGATGTCTAGCTTTGTGACCTTCCACAAACTAGGTAATTCTCTCTGATTCCATTTCTTCAACTCTAAAATGATAATTGTAGTTGTTTAGCTCACATTGCTGTTGTAAGAGTTTTATGAGAAAGTTGACATTAAATATTTAGTACCTTGCCTAGAACATAGTTAGTGCTCTACAAAGGTAAGTTTTGATGTTTGTAGCAGCAGCAGCTGTAGTAGTAGCAGTATATTAGAGGAAAGAATTTAGATTTCAACATTAGAGAGGCTAAGTTTAAATCCTGGATTTGCCATGCATGTATTTCATTTACTTTTCTAGTCTTGCTGGTATATTGTTTTATATATATGTGAGAAGAAAGAGAGAGACTAACTCTCATTTGGACTCCCTTGCCTCTCAGTTGAAATTGGGGAATCCAACTCATCTGTACAACATATAGGTACAAATTTGTTGATCAGAACAATATGTTTATAAGGGTACAATAGGGAACAAACTAAATGCTCAATAATAGAATATTGTTTAAGTGACTAATACACCTATATGATGGAATACTATGAAAATCAAAGTTATGTTTTAGAGGAGTATTTAATTACCTGAAAAAATATTCACAGCAGGGTTTATGTGAAGAAAGAAAGTTACAGGGCAGATTGTGTGTCATAATCCCAAATTTGAAAAATATATAAAGAGGTATGGATAAATGGATTACAATAGGAAGAACGCAGAATAAATTACTAACAGTGGTTATTTCTGCAAGGTGCCATTATGGGTAATATTTATTTTCTATGTGTCTGTCTAGTTTCATAAAAATTTCACATAAACATCTATTTTATTTATAACACTAGAGCTAATAATAATAACTAATAAGTGTTATTGCATAAAATAAAACACATCTCAGTGTTTCTGGGAAAATCTAATCACCATCCTCTTAGATTCAATCCTTGAATTCTGCTCCAGCCAGACAAACCTCCACACAGACATGTCATCACCTCCATCTGCTTCTTTTCTATCTGCCAAGCATGTGCTTCTGCTGAAGACTGTCGGTCTATGCCAGGTTTCCAGAGCAGCTTCTTCCTCCATCTGAAGTCACTGATGATGCTTGATCCTACCATTTTCAACCTTTTATTTCCAGTACCAGTGTATAACTTTTCTATGATGTATGTTTAACTGTACCTGAGCTTCCACTGCTTTCTTTCAGGAAAGGACTGCCTCTTCTTTCATTTGTCTCTCAGTGGTACTTTGAGTCTCACAATCTCCCCCTTATTGCTTAAATTTCATGCTGCCACCAGGCAACAGTGAATCTATCACCCAGGCCAGAGAATGAGAATTAATGGACATTTGTGGTCCAAAATTCAGTGCCACCCCACAGTGTATCTTCTTGCAGTTGGGTCATTCTCTTTCCTGGTTATTTTGTAAAGTGTACTAGACATACACTAAAAGGGATCAGGTATGGATCATGATGGTCTGGTAACTGTCTTGTGTATATGCATCTCTTTTTTTATGTAAAAATGTCAACTCCTCAAGCACAACAGTCATGTAGACGTGGTGAAGCACTATGGCCAAGGTCTCTGCATACGGAGTCAGGCAAATTAGCTGTGAGACTTTGAGCATGTTATATACTCTATGATTTTTGAATTCTTCATCTATGAGATGGAGATAATGATACGTTCTTTAAGCCATCTTTTTGAAGACTAAATGAAATAAGATTTTAAAATGCTCATTGTAGCATCTGGCACAAAGTAATGTCATTAATTGTTAACTATTGCAGATAACTGAAAAAGGGGCCCCTCAAAAGTTATGTCCATGCCCTAATCCCAAATGCGCAAAATCCATAGACCCTATGAATATTACTTTATATGGCAAAAGAGTGACTATCACCTCATTGGGCAAAATACAGGATTAAGTTAAAGATGTTAAGAAGAAGGGCTTCCCCCGGATTATCTGGATGAGCCCTAAATGTAATCTCATGTATTATAAGAGAGAGATGAAGAGAGTATGTAGACAGATGTACACAGAGAAGATGAAAGACAGAAGAGAATGTGATACAAAACCAGAAATACAGATTGGAAAAATGCAGTCCCAAGCAAAGACTGCCTGTGACCACCAGATGTTGTAAGAAGCAAGAAGATCCTCCCCTAGCACAGCTCTGCCAACACATTGATTTCAGCTCAGGGAAATTGATTTCGAACTTTCTGGCCCCAGAACTATGAGAAACTAAAACTCTGTTGTTTTGTGCCACCAAGTATATGGTAATTTGCTATAGTAGCCACAGGAAACAAATACAGACTTTGGTACCAGGAAGTGGGATGCTGCTATAGCAGCTCCTTAAACTATGTACGTGTAGTAACTTCAGAATTGGGTAATGGATATAGGCTGGAAGAATTTAGCAAAGCATGATACAAATAGCCTAGATTAGCTTGAACAAACAGTTGGTAGAAATATGGATGTTAAACACTGCCGGCAAGGGCTCAAACAGAAGTGAGAAACATGGTAGAGAAAGCTCTCTTCGTAGAGAATACATATATCTCCACAACAGAATGGTGGTAGAAATATGAATGCTGAGGATACTGCTGGTAAAGGCTCAGAAGAAAATAAGGAACATATTAGAAACTGGACGAAAGGCAATCATTTTATATAGAGGCAAAAATTTGCTGAATTTCTTACAGTTGCATGGAAACAGAACTTAAAAGTGATGAACGTGGATATCTAGGTGAGGAGATTTCCAAGCACAGTATTGAGGGTATTGAAGGCATGACCTGCTACTTAAAGTAACATGTGAGAAGAAAGACAAACGGAGGAAGAATTGTTAAACAAGGAGCCATGATTTGATGATTTGGAAAATTCTCAGTCTATGTGAATTGGAAAAACAAAATGCATTAATATCAGGAAATTCATCAATAGGAAAGCATGCCCTGGAGAGAAGGCTTAAGGATGTGGCTAAAAAACTTTTGCTGAAGATATTAGGCACATGACTCATGGATCCATTCAACTTGCTCAGCAAAAGCAAGATTAGAGATTGAGTTATCCAGGAAAGATGTGTGGAGGACAATGTCGTCTTCTAACATAAGCACTTGTGATATAGAGGAGACCCAACAGACATTTGAGAAATTTGAAAATGTTATATCAGCAGAAAAACTGCCAGCATGAAAGGGACAGTCACGATGATATCAAGGAGCACTATCAGATGTCTGGGATTATACAAACAGAAAACAGGGTAATAGAACATATGACATCTTTCAAAAAAAAATAAGAATGCCTGCAAGGGCAGAGCCTTGGGCAGAGAGGGTAGATCCATATTCAGAGGAATTATTCTCAAGCCTTAAAACCAAATGTAATTGTCTCTGCTGGATTTCAAACATTCTTAGGACCCTTAATTCCTTCCTTTTCCCATTTGCTTTGTCTATAATATCTACAACTATTATCTGATGTCAGTCCTTCCATTGTATTTTGGGAATAGATGACTTGGTTTCTAGTTTCACAGGTCCACAGATGAAAAGGAATTTTACCCTAGATGGATCATACCCAGAGTCTCACCCATTTCCCTATTTAGATGATTTACATGATGATATTTTAGACTTTTGTCATGGTAAAATTCAGAGGAGATTTTTTTTTAGGTAGGTTGTTAAATTTTTTTTTAATTGTCATCTTGTTTTTTAATGATACATAGATGAGATTTTATACTTTATGTTTTAAGGGTTGAGACCTTTGGGGATATTGGAGTGCAGTGAATATAATTAGCATGTGAGAGGAACATCAATCTTTAGGAGACAGAGAGTAGACTTTGGCAGGACATAAAATGGCTCTCCAAAAAGATGTGCCCATGACCTCATCTCCAGAACCTGTGAATATCCTTTTATATGGCCAAAGAATTAATATTTCCTTATTAGGCAGAAGGGATTTATCCTGGATTATTTGGGTGGGCCCAAATGCAATCCCATTTATTCTTTTACTAAGAAAGAGGAAGAGGGAGTTAGAGCTAGAGAAGCCATATACAGAGTAAAAAGACATGTGAACACAGGGGTAGAAATTGGAGTGGTTGACACCAATGATTGGCAGTAGCCTCAGAAGCTGGGAGAGAGACATGGAATCATTTGTACCCCAGAGCATGTGAGACCACACAACCCTGCCAATGGCTTGATTTTGGACTTTGGCCTCCAGAACAGAGAGAATAAATTTCTCTTATTTTAAACCACCAAGTTTGTGATAATTTATTATAGCAGGCTATGAAACAGATAACTCTGTTTTACCTCTTTGTAATCCCCAGAGAGTGAAATAGGGATTAATCCAGGATAAGCAAAAATTCTTATTGATAATGTCCTTCTGCCCTTGCAAAATCCTCCACAAAATAATTAAGTTCTGAAGATATTGGGTGTGCTCGTAAACACTTGTTGACTTGAATGAATGTCCCCAAACTTTGCAAATAGGGGTCATGGACCTCTCCAAAATAGCCTCAGAGTCCACATTTCTGAAAGGTCATCTTCTTCCCCTTCTTTGCCTCCCCCTCTCTTTTCCAAATACTTATTTGAAATAAACAGTACTCTAAAACCAAGTTTGAAAATGCAACCTGATTGATGGTCATAGGGAGCAAAGAATCACACTCAAAACCACATATTTACATGAAATACACAAATTAAAGATGTGGTTTCCCTGAAATCATTTTCTGAACTTGTTAAATCAGAAGCCACTTAATTAAATATGCCATTTAGGGGAAGGCTGAACCCAGCCCCAGAGCATATTTTAGGTTATTCAAGGCATGAACAAATTCTTTGTTTTGTTTAGGCTTGGTTCAAGAAATCTGTAAACCCCTGGCCTAGTAGCATGTTGACTGAAGCTCTGCCTTACACTAGAGGAGAGAAGAAAACCCTGTCAAACCCACAAGGAATTGTTTCTTGTTTTTAATCATATCGAACACTGCTGAAGACTTTATCTCTCGCAGAAGCAGGCTTCTTTGTTCTCACAGCTATGAAGTGAAGGGGAGGGGGAGAGCAGTTTGCTCTCAGCCAGAAGCAAAGGCAGTTTTATGAGATAACCAGGGGAGCTGGGGCTTCTTTGCACACCTGGTGAAACACTGTCTAGGGACCATGCCACCTTCATCTGGCCCTATGCCAAGGCCCAGGACAAGCCGTAATGGGTAACTCCAAATCAAGCAGAGAAAATGACTGAAATCCAGGAGGAATTCATTTATGAAGCCCAATTAGGAAACCTAAATAGTGCGTCCAAATGATGACTAAGGCAAGACTTTAAAAACATCAGCGTGAATTAAAAAGGTGTAAATGGTAAAACTGGAAAGGTATCCACAGAATGTAATGGGAATAGTCACCATATTTAGAACAAATTATTAATATTTTAAAGAAGATTAAATGCAGCCTACAGAAAACCTGACTCTTTATTAACATTATGTATTTGGGTTGCTAGTTTCAGGTTAGAATACATGGATAATGATATATTATTGTGAAGGAACAAATTTGAGCACCTACTCTATTTCAGGAACTGCATTAAATATCTTATGTTCATTATGTCTGTAGCAGTTTGATACAATTGATGAATTCCAAAAAGAAATATTGGATTATGCTTATAATCTGATCTGTACCTGGGCATGATTGAGTTGTGATTAGGGCATTGCATCCCCACCCTTTGTGGGTGGGAACTCACAAATAAAAGGCATGGTGAAGAAAAGAGTAGGGGATTTCTGATGTTAGAGTTTGATACTGAAGACCTGGGAAATCAGCACCCAGAGGAAAGAGAAGACAGCCCCAGGAAGAAAGGGACCTTGAAGCCAGAGTAAAGCAAGACCCAGGAACATAGGAACCCAGGAAGCCTGAACACTTGCAGATATCGTCAGCCATCTTGCTCCAAATAGACTTTAGTGAAAGATGTAATTTAAGCTTTATGGACTGGTATCTGTAAGCTCCTACCCAAGTAAATACCTTTTATAAAAACCAACCAATTTCCGGTATTTTGCATCAGCACCCCTTTGGCTATCCCTTATAACGTCTCTACAAGATGAAATCAGATGTAGAAAGTTAGACTGAGATATATTAAAAAACTTTCTTCAAATCATATAACTCCTAATTGCTTAAGCCAATATATGAACTCAGGGTCAACATGTTTCCATTCAAGGGTTCTTATCCAGGGGTCCACAGATCCCCAAGGGATCTTTGGAAAGATTTCAGGGAGTTGGTGAGCTTGAATTGAAGAAAATCAATTTATTATCTTTATTTTCTCTGACCTATCACTGAAATCTAGCTTTTCCTTCACAAATGAATGTATGCAATAAATAAATTACAGGCATATTCATTTCACCTGATTATGCTGCTCTGTTCTCAAGCTCTTGAAAAAATTACTATTTACCAAAAACTCCCACCTTGTCTTTGATATCATAGGTAGGATAATAATGAGATTTCATGTCAGCACTCTTTTATGATTAAAATAGTGCAAAATAATAAGGCAATAAAATTAAGCAAGATTTTATCCAATATTTTATGAGAATTTCTCTGAGCACCTTTTATCTCTTGTCACCTCCTTCAACTTTTTAAGGAGAATTAATAGTTTCTAGTTGCCACAGATCTGAAGAAATCTTATGAATTGAAGTTGCTTTGTCAACTTATTGAGAATCTGCATTATACTTAGGTCTTTACTGGGAAACTGAGAGTTACAGAAGAATAAATAAATTAATAAAGTCCCTGCCCTCAAGGAGCTTATAATCAAGAGAGAAATAGAAGCAATTCATAAAATAGAGAATACAACACAGAAGTTAGTTCAGGGCAGATATCTCATTTTGATTCTGCCTTCTATTGCCTTAGAACATGGGCACAATAAATTCCCATTGTTTAAGCTGCCCTTTCATGTGTTATTTGTGATTACAGTCCAACAAAACTAAGACACAAAAATAAAAATTCCTAACATCAAACTCTATGCAGAAGGGAATAATAATAGGAAAGATTGGTGGTGCATTGATATTCTTCCCATTACCTATCTGTGGGTACCTTCTAAGAACATTTCTGTCACCCAAAGCATAGAAACCTTCACCCACTCATTAACCATGGGGGACTTTTAAAAGGCTAATAATAATAAGTTATTGCTACCTAAATGTCTACAAGTCTGCAAACAAACTTATAATTGGATATCTGGTGTCCCAGCATCCATAAAGATTTTATAATAATTACATAAGCAAAGAATGCACTAAGGCAAAAAAAAAGCCTTAGGAAAAGCATCAAGGCACTTTGTGTAGAAAACACAATTGCCTTGAAATATACTTTTTACTTTTCTCCAACTAAGTCCAACTTGCCTTATGATATCTCAGCATATGAATGATTAAATTTACAAGCCCTATTAAATGGAGGCTAATTACTTGCAGAAGTAAGCAATCTTATTTAGTTGAAAGAACATAAGCACAGCCACCATACATTAGTTAAAATGTATGGCAATACATTTGACCCTTTAACGTCTGTGGGTTTTTTGAACAAATGATTTTGCTTCTATGTGGTTTGATTTCCTCAACTATGAATTGGAGTTAATATCTATCTCATACAATTGCAGTGGTGATTAAGTGGGTAAGTATATGAATTGCATGTTATAGCATGACATATGGTGGTCTCTGAATTAAAAGTAGCTGTTTTTATTAGTATTCAAAGTTCTGCAAAGAGATCTTAAAGCATATGCTCATCTATTACATCTCAAGTGATATTTAATTTAAAACATTTCAGTTTAGTATTTATTACAGTTAGGGTGTGTTTCTCACATGATTATATATAATGCTGACTAAGTGTTATATGTTGCAGCTTATTCTTATAAGAATCTGAGACAGCTAATTTAAATTCATACTATTGATTATGTAAATGGAGACAAGGTTTATTAAAATTCGGTGATTCACTTGATTTATCAATTTGTCTTTAGGGACCTGCAGTCAATAAATTAGATCTGCTTGTTTCTGCTCTTCCATTGTGAGTTTTATGGGCTTTGATCAATAATTTGGAAACAGCTTTCCTTCAACACATACACTTGACACAAACTGCACCGAATGACAGGGATGTTAATAAAACTTTCTTGGCTTTCAAGCTGTGATTTTATTTTAAAACTGAATGAAAATAAATGTCATCTCACTTGCCAAATATAATTTAATAATGCTGTATACTATTGTTATTGAAATAACAACAAGGTAGTAGGTAATAGAGTGGGAATGACTGGGGCTTAAATACAAGCTTTGCTGTTTTTTTATTGTGAGTTCCGAGACAAGTAGCCAGGCCTTCAGTCTGCTCATCGCTGTAACGATTGGTAATACCTACCTCATAACTTTGTTTGGAGGATTAAATGAAATAATATGTTTATTTAAGAAATTAGCATAGTATTTGGCCTGTATTAAGGCCTTAATAACTGTTACTTTTGTTATAGTTATTATTGTTTGCATTGTTTGGTGATTTTGAGATACCTGGCAAAAGTTTTTAGAAAATTTCTGTAAAAGATATTCCAGTTTAGAATGTTTCTGTTTCAGATAAACAACTTTTATGTTGGAAGATGTTTTTCCAACATCTTCCAGTAAAATAAGTAAATCAGCAGTTTTTAGTTTGAACTTTTAAGATTAGAACATCAAAAACAATAACAAACAATAAGCAAAGCCTCAATAATAGCATAACATTGCAACATTCTTTTTTTTTACATTTTTTTTCTTTTTTTAAATTATTATCTTTTTTAAAAAAGATATATAACATTCTTTAAAACATTCTATTGAAGTAAAATAATTTTAGCAAATTGTTAAAAAGATACTGGTAAAACCATCAGGCAGGGGGAAAAAACCTGTAAAAATGATTCCTTTGCATATTATCAATTCCCCAATTAGGGAAAAGCTACAGGTTTCTAAGAACAGAAAGAAGTGGTATACAATGTTGTGGACACAACTCATGAAGGCAGCTTTGGCATCTCAAAATGCTTCTCATTTCCCTGGCAGAGATAGGAATGAAGTGAGGCAAGACTGCTGAAATTACAAAATCAAATTTTTTCATACAAATTTAAGAAATTTGCTGAGAGCAAGCAAAGAGACAGCCTTTTCCAATTGTGTAAAGCCTCTGGACACCCAGCTTCAACAAACAAGAAGGAAAAGCACAGGAAGTCATTCATTCACCCAGTACAATGATAATTGCACTGAAAAGGAACTTGTGTTTTCAGTGGCTCATGCCAAGTAGTTTTGAGGAATAAATCGAATCTATAATTCTAGCAACATGTTAAGTGCTAAACAACCACTTAATGAACTGGAAACAAACTTGAAAGTCAGCTATCAAAATACAGTCAAGAACAACAGGGAGGGCAGGAAAAATTAGAACACCAAACACAGTTTATAGTTATATCTCTTTTGTTGATGTAAACTAAAGAGATATAACTATCTCCAGTTGTTTTTTTTTAAATTACAAAGCAATATATTTCCACATTGAAAAATTTGAAAATGAAGAAACGGAAAAAAATTTTTTAAAGATAATCTATTATTTGTCACCGGCTCAGCAACCTTCCAGCTTTGTGACATCAAGGGACATCAGTCTTCTTAAGTCTCAGTTTACTCATCTGTATAGTAATAATGTCTTCTCAGAGTTTTGATAAGGATAATATATATACTTAACAATGGAAACTGTACATAATAATAGAGTACTCAAAACTGGTAAATTGAATATTAAAATATAGTTTACAAATTTTTTTTTTCATTGTATGGATAAAGACATGTTTCCAAGTTCAGGTTGTGGTTAAATATTTTTATATCTTGCTTCTCTAATTTTTTCATAAGTCTTTCCAAATCAACAAAATCAATTCATAAATATAACATTGAATGGTTGTATAATAACCCATCATAAGAATTTATCAGCCTTTCTTGAAATTATCTCCTATTGATCGAAATTTAGATTGCTTGTTTCCTCTCTCCCTCCCCCCTTCTTTCTCCCTCTCTCTCTCACATCAACACAGCTGCATGAAGATTTGACCCCCAAATTTTCATTAATGACTCTTCTACCCAGAAACTATTACCCTACTTCCTCTGCTCTGTTTATTCCATCCATTCCACTTTATCCAGACATCATGGCAGCTTAAAATATTTTATTGAGGCAAAAGGCATGACATGATGGACTTGATTTTCAGTCATCTATCTGAAAGTCATTTTACCTCACTTGACTTAATTTTTCACTTGTAAAAGGAGAGACCAGATGGTTTTTAAGTCACTTCCAAGACTAACATACTACTATTTTATGCCTTGAAAATTTTCTGTAAGGTGTCTGAAAAAGATCACTTGCTTTCAAGAACCAAACCCACTCAGTACTGCCCTAATTTATACGACTAGATGCCAATAACTTGATCAGACAGACTTCTAAGTGTCACTCATCCCTTAGCCCCTTTGAAATGTTCTGCGAACTTCTTGACACCCCTACTGTTATATATCATTTTCAAACTCCAGGCTGACAGTCATCAGATGTCCTTCCTACTGAATCATGACCTGCAAAACCTGGTGAGATCTGGTCTCTACTTTCATCTCAAGCTTTTCTCCCCCTAGCTCCCCATGCTCTAGCCACATTATTGTTGTTGTTTTGTATCTTTTTAATGCCAAGCCTTTTATTGTCTCAAGTCCTTTTCCATCTCTTTCCTATGCCTGGCATGTCATTATCTCCTGACTTTTGCATGACTACTCTTATTTTTCCTTTGGTGGCAGTTATAAAACACCTCCTCAGAGATCCCTTCTCTCCCAAAAGCATGTAAGGTAGCTATGCCCCTCCAGTTCTGCATCCTAGCTCCTTATTACCTCACTCTTTGATTGACGATTACCAGAGTTTGAATTCATTCATTCATATATATTTGTAATTGTTTTGGTTTTGGTTTCTCCCACTAAAATATAAATTCCATGAGGGCAGGGTCTTTCACTGTTTTGTTCACCATTACATCACCAGCCTCTACTTTGCTGTGTGCCTGGTACACTTTTGTTTTTTAACTCAATACGTAATTTTTTAATAAATGAAGAAATATTTGTTGGTGAGATTTCTACAGAAATTCTGAAAACAAACCAAGAAAAAAGAAAATAAAACACCTATCTCAGCCCCATTCAAATCAGAAAAATAGAAGAAATATCAGGAATGTTTTAAAATTCATGAAACGTTAGCTTTCTTTTTGCATTAATCATAGTCCTTACCATCTCTCAAGTGACCAGAACATCTAGTAAATCAAGCTTCAACCTGTTAGAGGATAAACTATAGAGAAAAGATTTAGACGAAATGAAGTGAGGAAGATCATAGCAATCTTCAGGGTACTGAGGTGATTTATAGATGCAGAATTCTTTGAGATTACCTGCCACCAAATTTCAACTAGGCCCCTTATATTAATAATATGCTGGCTTGAAAAAACACCACAGCTCTGAATGCACTGTCAATATTGAATTCCACACAGGAATGTGGCTATGAAAAATGTACCTACTTTCTACCTTAATGATCCAGGTGACTGTATCAAGAGAATTGCCTTTTTGTCCTGAGGTAGCTTTTCTTGAATAAAAGCAGGTGTGTTCTGTGTTTATGTTGGGACTCCCTGTTTTGCTTTGCTTTTTGTAATAACAGTAAATGTACTTTAGTCTGCAGTTATACCACCCCGTATTTATTTTTTCATTTCTCAGTCTTGTGGGATTTGGGACAACGTCCACTCTACTTTATGCTGAGAAGGGATGTAGGTATTATGGGGAAGAGGAATAGAATTGTTTTGCTTGCAGCGAGGATACTCCTTCCTTTTGGGCTGGGGCTGGTATGTCATCATCGCTTTATTTGTTGTCCAGGGCAGGCCCATAAGAGCGAGCAGGGGTTGCCCATGTAGCCGCTGAGTTTCAGGGTTCCACCAGCATAGGAACAATCTGAAGGCTTTAAGTCCCTGAGAAAAATACTTAAGTAAACTGAAAATTATAGTTTCAAATAAAAGAGGTAGAAGAATCATGACGAGGGGATTTATACCCAAGTCTCCCTATGTTATATTGGGGAACTAGCCTTTCATATATTCGCGGCTAGAGTGCACTGAGGGGGTGTTGACTTCATGTGGCCAGGTGGCTTGCCTATGGTTGTCTGGATGTCCCTAGGACCCTCAGGAGCACTTCTGTTTGTGCCTTTTTTTTAACTGTGGCATTTTGTGGGGTCTGGCTGAGACCTGCATAAGCATAACCTCTGGAATGACCTCCCAACCCACTTTGAAATCTCTTTGCCATAAAAACTATTTGGGGAAGCAGATTTGGCTCAACAGATAGAGCGTCCACCTACCACATGGAAGGTCCAGGGTTCAAACCCAGGGCCTCCGGACCTGTGCTGGCCCATGCACGGTGCTGATGCACACAGGGAGTGCCAGGCCATGCAGGGGTGTCTCCCAAGTAGGGAGCCCCATGCGCAAGGAGTGTGCCCCAAAAGAAGAGCCACCTAGCACGAAAAAAGCGCAGCCTTCCCAGGAGTGGTGCCACACACACGGAGAGCTGATGCAGCCAGATGATGTAACAAAAAGAGACACGGATTCCTGGTGCCGCTGACAAGAACATAAGCTAACACAGGAAAACACAGCAATTGGACACAGAGAGCTGATAAATGGGGTGGGAGTGGGGAAGGGGAGAGAAATAAATTAAAATAAATAAAACTTTAAAAAATAATTTTAAAAAACCCTCTATTTTATTTCATATTTCCCCCATTTGATCAAGGTCTTTCTTCAAATGTACCACTGATTAACACTTGACAATAATCCCTCGATATTAGAGAGGCTCATCCCCGGGAGTCATGTCCCACATCGGAGGGAAGGTAATAAGTTTATTTGCAGAGTTTGGCTTAAAGAGGGGCCACATTTGAGTAACAAGGAGGCTTATAGGAGGCAACTCTTAAGTATTAATTATGATTAGGCTTAGTTTCATTATTACAGGAAAGGTTCGTAAGTATAATCATTAAGATCAAGGTCTTGACTTGTTAACCTATTTTCCTTTATTACGGAAGTCTTTTATGTTCCAGAGCTTCTGTCCATCTTATTTGAGAAAGAAGTGGGACTTCCCCAGGAAGGAAGTTTAATATTTTGTTAACTACTATGTGGGCCTCTTATCTATCCACAAAACATACCTATGACAACGAGGCTACATTTATATCCCATAGAAGTAGGTAGCTATTTAGTGTTCAAGCTATTCAAAAGGCTCTGTCTGTCTGGACTCCTGACCATGCAAAACAGTATAACTTACAGGGAACTTTGGTTGTTTCTGTGGCATATAGCACTTTTCTACTAATAAAATATGCAACATTCCCAAATACTCTCTATTGTTGACACTTAACATTGGAGTGATACCTCTGTTACAGCTGACTAAAGAATGTTAAAATGTTACTGTTAACTATGGTCCATATTTTGCTTTAGGTGCATTTATCCCCATATCACACCCTATTATTAATTCTCTGTACTAGGGATGTACTTTGTTTTAGAACCTGAATGAACATTCTTATGTCTATATTATTAACCCCAATCCTCACCCATCACAGTGTTTACTGTTATACAATCCCAAGTTTTACCCTCTAAGTTTCCTTCCAGTAACATACATGACCCAAAACCTCCCCCTTCAACCACGCTCACACGCATACCTCAGTGCTGCCATCTACACTCACAGTATTGCACTATCATCCCCTCTGCCCACCCCCAAACCAGTACAATCAACCTAATTGTGAATTCCAATTAAATATCAGCTCTCGATTCTCTAGCCCCATTCTAGGTCCTGGTAACCTAGTTTCAAGATTCTACCTCGATGGATTTGCTTATTATAATCAGTTCATATTAGTGAGATCATGCAATATGTGTCCTTCTGAGCCTGGCTTATCTCACTCAACACAGGTCCTAAAGGCCCATCCACCTTGTTGCATGTGTCAGCTGAATAATATTCTATCATTCATCTGTTGGGTTGCTTCCATCTTTTAGCAATTGTGAATAATGCTGTCAAGAACACGGGTGTGCTTTTATCTGTTTGTTTATCTGCTTTCAGTTCTTCTGAGTAAATATCTAGTAGCAGGATTGTGGCTCAAAAGCATTTCTATATTTAGCTTCCTTAAGAACTGCCAAACTGTCTTCCACAGTGGCTACAGCATTCTACATTCCAACCAGCAGTGAATGAGTGTGCCTATTTCTTCAATGCTTATATTTTCTGTTTTTTTCTTTTAAGTGGCCAATCTAGTGGTATGATATCTCATTGTGGTTTTGGTATGTATTTCCCTAATAACTAGTGAAGTTGAGCATCTTTTCATGTGCTTTTTAGCCATTTGTGTTTCCTCTTTGGAAAAATGTCTGTTCAAATCCTTTGTCTATTTTTAAATTGCATTATTTGTCCTTTTATTGTTGCGTTGTAGTATCTCTTTATATATGCTGAATATTAGACCCTTATCAGATATATGGTTTCCAAATATTTTCTCCCATGGCATTGACTGCCTTTTTACTTTCTTGACAAACTCCTTTGAAGAAAAAAAGTTTTTAATTGTGAGTAAGTCCCATTTATCTAATTTTTCTTTTTTGCTCTTGCTTGGGGTATAAAGTTTATGAAAATGTTACATACCACAAGATCAATCTCAAAGATGCTTCCCTATATTTTCTTCCAGGAGCTGTAATGTTCTAGCTTTCATGTTTAGGTCTTTGATCCATTTTGAGTTGATTTTTCTATTGGGTATAAGATAAGGATACTCTTTCATTCTTTCAGATATGGATATCCAGTTCACCCAGCATGATTTGTTGAAGAAACTATTCTCTCTCAGTTGAGTAGACTTGGTGTCTTTGTCATATATGAGTTGGTCATAGATGAATGAGTCTATTTCTGAATTCTCAATGCAATTTCATTGGTTAATATGTCTATCCTTGTTCCATTACCACTGTTTTGACCATTGTAGCTTTGTAATTTGCTTTAAAATGAGGTAGTGTGAGTCCTCCAATTTCATTTTTCTTTTTTCGAGATGACTTAGGCTATTCAGGGTCCCTTACCCTTCCAAATAAATGTGATAATTGGCTTTTCCATTTCTGGAAAAAGAAAAAAAAAAAAGACCAATGGAAATTTAAATGGGATAGCATTGAATCTGTAAAATGATTTGGATAGAATTGATGTCTTAACAATATTTAGTCCTCTAATCCATAAGCTTAGAATGTTCTTCCATTTATTTAGAACTGCTTTGGCTTATTTTAGCAATGTCGTGTAGTTTTCTGTGTATAAGTCCTTACATCCTTAGTTAAATTTATTACTAGATATTTGATTCTTTTATTTGCTATTGTAAATGCAATTTCTTTCATAATTTCCCACTTAGTTTGCTCATTACTAGTATATAGAAACACTACTGATTTTTGCATGCTGAGTTTATACTCTGCCACTTTGCTGAACTCATTCATTAGCTCTCGTAGGTTTGTTGTAGATTTTTCAGGACTTTCTATATATAAGATAACATTATCTGCAAATATCGAAAATTTTACTTCTTCTTTCCACTTTGGATGCATTTTATTTCTTTTTCTTGCCTAGCTGCTCTAGCAAGAACTTCTATCACAATGTTGAATAAGAGTGGTGACTTTGGGCATCCTTGTCTGGTTCTGGACCTGGGAGGGAAAGCTTTCAGTCTTTCACCATTGAGTATGATGTTAGCTGTGGGTTTTTCATATATATCCATTATCGTATTGAGGGATTTTCCTTCCATTTCTATCTTCTGAAGTGTTTTTATCAAGAAAGGATGCTAGATTTCGTTGAATGGTCATTTCTGCATTGATCGAGATGATGATGTAACTTTTCTCCTTCACTTTGTTAAAGTGGAGTATTACATTAATTGATTTTCTTTTGTTGAACAACCCTTGAATACCTGGAATAAATCCAACTTGATCATAGTATATTGTTCGTCTAATGTGTTATTGGTTTCTATCTGCCAGTATTTTGTTAGAGGATTTCTGCATCTAAATTCATTAGAGAAATTGGTCTATAAGACTCCTTTCTTGTAGCATCTTCATCTTGTTTTGGTGTTAGGGTGATATTGGCTTCATATAATAAGTTATGTAACATCCCCTCCTCCTCAATTTTTTAGAAGAGTTTGAGCAGGATTGGTATTAATTCTTCTCAGAATAATTGGTGGAATTTACCTTTGAAGCCATCAATTCCTGGGCTCTTCTATGTTGGGAAGTTTCTTTGATGATTGATTCAATCTCTTTACTTGTGAGTGGTTTATTGAGATCTATGATTTTTAGAGTCAGTGCAGGTTGTTCATGTATTTCTAGGTATTTATCTATTCATCTGAGTTGTATAATTTGTTGGTGTGCAATTTTTCATAGTATCATTTTATGATCCATTTTATTCCTTTGGGATCAGTAGTTATGTCCCCACTCTTGTTTCTGATTTTATTTATTTGCATCTTCTCCCTTTTTTTCTTTGTTAGTCAAGCTAAGGGTGCGTAAATTTTGTTGATCTTCTCAAAGAACCAGTTTTTGGCTTTGTTAATTCTATTATTTATTTATTTTTTTCAATTTCATTTATTTCTCTAATTTTCATTATTCCTTTCCTTCTGCTTGTTTTAGGGTTAGTTTGCTGTCCTTTTTCTAGTGCCTTCAGGTGAGCAGTTAGGTCTTTGATTTTAGCTCTTTATTCTTTTACTGTAGGCATTTAAGGCTATGAATTTCCCTATCAGTGCTGCCTTCACTGCATCCCATAAGTTTTGATATGTTGTATTCTCATTTTCATTCACTTCAAAATATTTACTGATTTATTTTACAATTTCTTCTTTGACCCACTGATTGTTTAGGAGTGTGTTATTTAATTTCCATATATTTGTGAACTTTCCAATTCTCTGCCCTTTATTATTTCCAGCTTTATTCTGTTGTGGTCAAAGAAAGTGCTTTGTATAATTTCAATCTTTCTAAATTCTTTGAGACTTGTTCTATGACATAACATGTTTTTTATCCTGGAGAATGATCCATAAGCACTTGAGAAAAACATATATCCTGCTCTTTTGGGATATAATGTTCTGCATATGTCTGGAAGATCTAGTTCCTTTAATATGTTATTCTAGATCTCTGTTTCTTTATTGATCCTCTATACAGATGTTCTGTCATTTGTTGAGTATATTATAGTCCCCCCACTATGATTGTAGATGCATCTACTTCTTCCCTCAGTTTTGCCATATTTGCCTCATGTATTTTGGGTCTTCTTGATTAGGTGCATAAATACTTATGGATGTTCTTTCTTCTTGGTGGATTGTCCCTTTTATTAATATATAGTGTCCTTTTTCTCTCTTTTAGCAGCTTTGCATGTAAAGTCTTTTGTCCAATATTATAATAGTTTAGTTATTCCACTCTTTTGTGATTATTGTTTGCATGGAATACCATCTTCCAACGTTTCACTTTCAGCCTATTTGTGTCCTTCAGTCTAAAGTGACTCTCTTGTAGACATCATATAAATGGGTCAAATTTTTTAATCCATTCTGCCAGTCTGTTTGTCTTAATTTGAGAGTTCAATGTATTAACAGTCAATGTTATTACTATAATGGCAGTACTTACTTCAACCATTTTATCCTTAGGTTCCTACATGTCATATCTTATTTTTGTCTCCCTTTTTACCCTTTTAAATACCTTTACTAATAATCTTCATTTCTATGATCTCTTCTACACCTCTCTTACCTGTCTTTTCCTTTCATCCTGCAGAAGTCCTGTTAGTATTTCTTTTAAGTTGGGCCTTATTATGAATCCTCTCAGTTTCTGTTTATCTGTGAATATTTTAATCTCTTCCTCATTTTTGAAGGACAATTTTTGCCAGATACAGAATTCTTGGCTGGCAGTTTTTCTCTTTTAGTACCTTAAATATGTCCTACTACTGCCTTCTAACCTCCTTGGGTTTTGATGAGAAATCAGCATTTAATCTTATCCAGCTTCCCTTGTTTGTGATAGATCCCTTATATCTTGCTACTTTCAGGATTCTCTATTTTGGCATTTGACAATCTGATTAGTATGTATCTCAGAGTATTTCTTTTAGGATTTATTCTGTTTGAAGTAAACTGAACATGTACATACATGTCTCTCATAAGAGTTGGGGAATATTCAGCCATTATTTCCTCAAATACTCTTTCTGCCCCTTTATCCTTCTCGTCTTCCTCTGGGAGACCCATAATGGATATGTTTGTGCACTATGTGCTGCAAGTCAATTCCCTGAGATCTTGCTCAATTTTTTTCCCATTATTTCCCTATCTCTGTGAGTTCAAATGCTCGATCTTCTAAGTCACTAATTCTTTCCTCTGCCTGTTCAATTCTGCTATTGTGTGATTCTAGTGTATGTTTAATCTCTTCTGTTGTGCCTTTCATTACCATAAAATCCATTATTTTTCTATAAATGTTTTCAATTTCTTCTGTATTCCTGCCCAGTGTCTTAGTATCCTTTACCTCTTCCCTCATCTCCTTGAATTTATTTAGGTGATTTGTTTGGACATCTTTGATTAGTTTTTCCAAATTCTGCATCTTCTCTGATGTAATCATTTGTTCCTTTGATTGGGCTATATCTTTCAGGTTTTTAGGATGGCTTGCAATTTGTTTTTGTCTAGGCATCTGCTTCCCTTGATGACTTTACTCTGATGGTCAGTTTCTCTCTCTTCTCTAGGTTTTTTTTGTTGTTTGGTTTTGTGATAAGACTCTTCTTTGAAACTTGTTTCAGATTATTCTAATTCTTTAGGCTTGCCTGTGTTTAACTGATCAAAACCAGGCCAGGGACCCATGAAGGGGACACAGACCAGTTCCAAAGAGCCAATTCCTCAGACCCAGTTCCTCTGCAGTGCCCTTTATCAGTCTCCCCATCCAGCTCCTTTCTTGATGTTGTACCATAGTACCCTTTCCTCTGGAGTCCAAGTACCATTGCCTGGCTTCCCCTTGCACCCACCTGCAACCTCCTACACCTGGCCAGACCTCCCTCACAGCTGTCTGTATCACTTCCCCACTGCTCTCCTTATACCCTGCTAGGCCACTCTTGCAGCTCCACCCCTCTACTGTTCCTTCTGCACCCTGCAAGGCTGCCCTCACTGCTCTTCACCCCCCAGCATCCAGTAAGATTGGACTTACTGTTACCCATCCCCACCCAGCAAGGCCAGCCTTGTGGGTTGTTCCCCTGCCATTCCCCTTCTGCTCCCCTGTGCCCAACAAACACTTCTGTGCAGCTTCTCCCTTTACTGCTGTCCACCTGGGCTGCATCCATTGCCACTCCCCTGTGACTGTCAGGGCAGCCCTCATGGACCCAGTACTTTCTCCTTCTCCCCCACCCTTTCCCTGCAATCAACCAGGCTATCCATCTGGGCCACCGGCTCCAATCCCACATTGCTACCTCACTCTTTCCCAGTGATTGGCAGGACTGCCCAACTGGGCTGTCCATGCTGTTCCTGCTGGCTCCTGGAAGGGCTACTCCCCACCAAATGTCCTGCTATTTGGAGGGCCACCCACACCACTCCCAGATAGCTTTCCTGCCACTTCTGCCACTCCAGGTAAATCTGCCTGTCATTTAGCCATCTCAGGAGGAAGAGTGTACCCTGCCACTCTCTACTCCACCATCTTGTATCTCCTGTTTTCAAACCTCCTCTTTTTTCCAAAAATTTTAGGATCTACTTGTCTATTCCAAAGAGTCACTTATTACATTTTGCAATGTCATGTTGGTTTTGATTTGTCTCATTCTGTTATTACAGTAATCCTTAAATGAAAAAAAAAATCAGTATTGAATACTGGCCATTGTAAGATCACTATGTACTATTCACCTCATTAAAATCAAGCCATAACAACTATAATGGACTCTAGTTTCAGAAGTATACCATTGGGTAAGAAAGTGTTTTTGTTCTGAGGTCAAAATATCTCATTCATGCTGTAAATCAGTTTGCTTTCAGCCCCTGTGAAAAAACCTGTGTATGTTTAGCAAGGATTTTTGGATGGCCTCTGCTATCTGTCTACATGCCAGAATCATTGAAGAGTGCATTGTTTTTGAGAGATGAATTTCAGTTTAGGACAGAGAAGAACATTCCTCCTTGAAACAATCCCTTCAGAACCAAGCCTTCTGTGTAGTGTTTCTTACACTGGGTATTTGGTTGAGTTTTGCTATGTTCATGCCTTTCTTTACCCTGAAGTTTTGCTCTTTAGCTCCAGGGGTAACCTGTACTAAGGCTTTAGGGTAAAAATATGTCAATACACTGTTGTGATCTAGTCAGTTCCATTTCTTTCTCAGACAGTTTCCTGACAGTTTCCCTTCCTATTATTTTCATCCAGAGAGGCTCAAGTTCAGTACCAGTTAAAAGTGAGAGGTTATTACAGGGTTCACAGTGTCAACCATTTTCACCACCTTCGGAAACACATCTTATTTTCATTTTAAATCAGAAAGTTCAAAGCACATTTTCCACTGGACTGTCCAGAGATAGCCAGTTCAGCTTCCTCGGGCACAGGTTTTACCAGTTGCCACAAATAAGGAATTATTTTGTGTTGTATCCAGAATTTGAAACCCTCTGCCACTTTGAATCTGACTTTTCAATGTCCTTTTGCAGTGACTGCCAAGAAGGAACTTGTATTCAGAGAGCCAGTGTTTCATTTGCAATTGAAAGACCCTATCATTGAATGTGGTCTTTAAAGGGAAGGGAAAGAGCCAAAGTTGGAAAGGAAGAAATTCTAGGAAGAGTCCCTTTGTCATAGAGTAGAAATTGTGAGTATCTTTATTCCTGGATTTTTATTGTTTCTTAAACACTTTGCTTAATGCCTGTCATGGACCACTTGGCATAGGATTGTGCATGGCTTGAAGTCAAAGTTGTAAACCAGGTCACTTACACTCAGAATTTAGCCAATGGCTCTTTCACATTTGTGAGAATATTGCTAGCCTCCCCACAAAACTAGCATAAATACTGATCTTTAAATGATCACAGGAAGGAAGTCTGGCTTCTCAAAAGAGAATTCAGACTAGTTTTGACACAGAAGACAGAATTTGCAACAAAACTCCTGGCAGAGGCAGGAATACTCAAGGCAAGAGAAAGTACAGTGCATGTGAGTGGTGGAGATCCTAAGAACTCAGAGATGGGAAAGGGGCTTGCGAGGTGGCTAGAAATGGGGGGAAGGGCATGTAAGAATCCAGATGAAAGAGATCAAAGTATCCAGTTTATGGATCAAGTTCTCTGTAAAATTAACATGTTGTCCTTCTCCGTAAGTATAGCTTGGACAGTGGGGGCCTAACCAACAATTTTTAAGGTTTTATATATTGAAGATATTTTAGCCATCATAAAGGTATTAGCCAAAAGGAGAACAATAAGACACCTAGAGAAGGTACTCATGGGAAGGCACATTTTTAAAACACTCATCTAATCCCTACCAACTAGAGAAGCAAGTACAGGCTTGACCCTAATAACCCTGATGTTAGAACCTGATTATTAACTGAGGTGGCCCCTGAGTTAATGTGCATATAAGGAACACTGGACTAAGGAGAAATGGCAGAGACCCGTAGATGGGGATCCTGTCATTAACTAGCATAGCTGCCTAGGCTTGGGCAGAGACTTAACCCCTCTGGGCCTCAGGATCTTTACCCCGGAGAACTGTGGTGGTGAAAAGAAAGCCCTTGACCTTCTAAACCAGACCAAGTGGATTAACATCCTGACTCATACACTTAGCTGTGTGATCTAGCACAATATTTCAACTGAGTCCAAATTCCTCCTCTTTGGAGTAAGATAATTCCTGTTCTACGAGAATGGGTCGGATGGATTTAAAAAAGAATTTAGTTTCTGGCATAGGTAAGTGCTTACTATATGATAGTTGTTATCTGTCTAATGAGGGAGCTGAATGATATTTGTCATTCCTTCTAACCCCCTAGAATTTTCTTATTCTATGGATCATTGTTAATAATTGTAAATTTCTGACTACGTGCATATTCACTACAATTATACAGCAATGCTTATTTCTTCATATCTTTAATAAAACTGTTTTCCCTTTTGCTGCTTTCATCAATTTATTTCAAAAAGGCAGAATAAAATCACTGTTCACACATTAAAACAATTTGCCATGAGATTAATTATTTCTTTAATGGGGACTTTACAGAATATTTCCACTGTTTGCACCTCAAGATATGGAAAATTTTCTGATAGCACCTTCTATCTCTCTTGGGATGTGATTTTACAATCCAATTATTTTTACTGTCCGTAATAATTTTCTTCATTTCTAGTCAAAATTTACTTTAATTTCAGATTGTGCCATGCTCACTAATTTGCTATTTTCTTTGATTTTCTGGATGCACATTGTGATAGTTAACTTCATGTGTCAACTTGGCTAGGTTGTAATGTTTACTTGTTTGGTCAAGTAATCAGTGGTCTGATTCTTACTGTGAAGCTATTTCAAGGACTTAAAGCATTAGTCAGTTGGTTGCATATATGGCTGATTATATCTACAATCAAAAAAGGAGTTTGCCTTTAGCAATGAGAGACAGCTCATCCAATCAGCTGAAGGTCTTAAAAGGAGAACTGAAGATTTCAGAACTGAAAAAGAAGAATTTCTATCTTCTCTTCTGCCAGCCACCTTTCCTGGGGAATTCATTGAAAACTTTATCAGAGTTCCCAACTTGCAGCTTGCCCTGTGGAATATGGACTTGCTAATCCCCACAGTCACATGAGCCAATTCCATGATAAATCACTTAATATTTATGTAGGATATATCCTGTCAGTTGTATGGGGTGAGGAAGGAGGGCAGGGAGGGCAGGATGACAGTTGAAGGTAATGCTTAAATATGTAGCTTTCTTACCAAAAGTATACATGTGCTTTTTGGTCTTAACATTTACTGTGCTCCTCTGCCACTGAGAATGTATTAAAGCCCAAACTGGGAAACAGATGTGGCTCAAGTGATTGGGCTTCTGCCTACCATATGGGAGGATCTGAGTTTGATCTCTGGGGCTTACTGGTTAAAAAAAAAAAAAAGGTGCCAATGCAGTGTGCCAAGACGAGTGCCCTGCGGTGAGCCAGTGACCATACAAGGGAGTCATGAAGCAAGATGATGATGCAACAAAAAGAGAGATGAAGGGAAGAGTCAAGGTAAGACACAATATAAACCAGGAACTGAGGTGGCGCAAGTGACAAGGAACCTTTCTCCACATCAGAGGTCCCCAGGATCCAATCCTGGTGAATCCTAGAGGAGAACAGCGAGAAGAGGAGGCAAAAAGAGAAACAGATACAGAAGATCACACAGCGAATGGACACAGACAGCAAAAACAGCAGGGCAGAAAAAGCCCAAATTAACTGGAATGCAACTAACAAAATACTCACTAAACTAGAGTGCTTGAATTCTCTACTTTAAGGAAATATTTAATGACAAAAATCAAAGGATATATGGTAATAATTTGAAAGCACAAGAAAATCTTTGAAGTTTCACTCAGGTATCTGTAGAGCTAGATTATATACGTAGTCCCTGGTTCCTAGGTCAGCAGTACCATTTACAAATCCATCTATAAAAGATTCTTAAGGACATCCAAATCTGGAAAAATGAAAAATAAACCAAATTTATTTTACTGTATCTCCCAAGATAGAAAAGAAGGCTAATACAATTTCAAAAAAATTTTTAACTAAATTTGAAATTAACATGTTTTTATTGAATTTTGTTTCAGCCTTCTGATTTTCAGTTAACTAAAATGATTTTTCCTGAATACATACATTTTATCATTTTCATTTTCCTAGATATTTTCCATTAGAATTCTATTGATTTCAATCATAACTGAAAGGGGGATACAAAATTTTAAACTCTATTACTTCACATAATTGAAAGTTTTAGCAGAGGAAAGGCTTCAATGTTGATGGAGCCAATGACTCAATCAAAGAGGTTTATTCCAGCCCTCTGACTGACAGCAAGATGGCTGACGAAGTAAAGGGATTTCATTCCAGAAAATACAATATCAAGAAGGAAAAGAATGATTGGATTTTGTAGGAGCAAGTAGATTTTCACAGAGATTCCTTGTAGTACATTGGGTTCTATACCCCAATTTAGGCATGTTCTCAGACTTAATTCATGTTCCTGTGAGTGTGAGTCCATTGTATGTAGAATCTCTTGAAGATGTTATTTTAGTTAAGATGTGGCCCAACCAAATGAGGATATCTTAATCTGGATTACAGGAGTCCTTTATAAGCAGAATAAATTCAGACATAATCAGGGAAAGACAGAGAGGAGGAACCAGAAGCTGACCCGGAGGAGGATGGAGAGGATATCACCATGTGATGCAAGACCAAGATACAAGCCAACAAAACATAAGAATCATTGGCAGTCAGCATCAGAATGTTCCAGATTGAGGAGAAAGCGTAACTTTCCTGATAACTTGACTTTGGACATCTTCTAGCCTTAAAACTGTGAGCCGATAAATTCTCATCGTTTAAGCCAATCCTTTGTGTGGTATTTTTGATAGCTCTTTCTTGAAGGATGTTTTCACTGATTATAAGATTGTAGGCTGACAGTTCCTCTTTTTTCAGCACATGAAAATAATTTGTCATTTTCTTCTGTCCTCCATGGTGTTTGATGAGAAATCCGTTGTTATTTGAATTGTTTTTCCTCTGAAAGTAAAACTGTCATTTTTCTCTGTCTGCATTCAAGACATATTACTTGTTTTCAGTTTCCAGAAGCCTAATTACAATGTGATTTGATGTGTGTTTCTTTGGTTTTCTCCTGTTCAGGGTTCACTCAGCTTCTTGAGTCTATGGGTTTATGTCTCTTGACAAATTTGAGAAGCTTTCAGTCATTATCTTTTCAAGGACTTTTTCAGTTTTGCTTTCTTCTCCTTTCCTTCTGGGACTCTGAAGACATGAATAAATGGTCTTTTGTTATGGTCCAACAGGATTATGAGCTCTGTCCATTTTAACTCAGTTTATTTTTCTCTCTGTTCAAATTGGATCATTTCTATTTCTCTCTCTTTCAGTTTATGCATTCTTTCTTCTGTCCCCTCCATTATGTGGTTTAGCCCACCCATGAAACTTTTAATTCCAGTTATTATATTTTTCAGTTCCAAAATTTTCATTTGGTTCTTCTTTATATACTCTATTTCTCTACTGAGACTTTCTTTTTTTTTTTTTTTCATTTATTTCATGTATGTTTGTAATCACAAAAGCTCATTAAAGCATTTTTACCTTTGCAGTTTTAGAATCTTTGATAATTCTAACATCTCTGTCATCTCAGTGTTGGGGCCTATTGATTTTCTTTTTTCATTCAGTTTGAGATTCTGTTGGCTCTTGGTTTGACAAGTGATGTTTTATTGAAACCTGGGCATTGTTGTATTGTGTTTTGAGCCTGTATTTTAAAACTGCATTAGCTGAATTTTTCTGATACCACTTTTGCAGGGGAAAGGAGGGATACTGCCCCTTTATTGCCAAGTAGAAGTAGAAATGCAGATTTGCCACTCAGCCTATATTGACACCCAAGAGGGTGGAGTTCAGTGGGCAGGGGGTGGTATTCCTCTCCTCATGGTCTCTACTGACACTGTGGATGGAGAGCCTTGTCACCTGCCAGTGGGGATGAAAGTCCTGGCTCTCTGCTTGGCTTTCTCTGACATGACCTGGGCAGGGTTGCTGGACATGTTATTATAGCCTTGAAAGAGTGGAAGTCTACGCTCCCCTCCTAGCCTTTGCAGGTGGGGATGGGGCCACAGATTTTTCTGTGGGTTTGGCTCTAGCAAAGCAGTATTGTCTACAAGTTTTCTGTTTTGCTATGCTGCCCTTTCCTGATCCTTTAGCTAGAGAGATCAGGCTTTTGTTGTTTCTTTTGTTTTGGTTTTTGTTTCTTTGTGCTCTGCATTTATTCACTTTCCCAAGTTGCTGACTTCTTCAACTCCAAGTCTGGGGTATAGAGTTTAAATGCAAGTCTAATGCACTTACTACCATGTTATTCTGTGAGAACCAGAATCCCTGACCAGTCTTCCTTCTCTCCTCTTTTCAGAGTCTTCTTATGTCTGTTTCATATCCCTTGTCCAGGGATTTTAGTAGTATTTAGTAGGAGAAATCAGAAAAGTGTGTCTACTCCATTTTCCTGGAAGCAGAAGTCAGTCAAAAATATACATTTTTTAACAAGCATATTAAGTGATTTTGAGGCAGATTTTCATGGTCCACACTTTGAGGAATACTTTATAGATAATGAAACTAAGACCCAGAGAAACAAACTCAAAGGCACATATGTCAAATTCTGGGTTATACAAGATGAAGTCTAAACTATGACCTATATCTCCTGGCTCCATTTCCATGTAATTTCCTCCTAATGACATTAAATCCACTAAGAATAACAAAAGGAATTAATTATCAATTTCCCTGATGTTCATAGAATCAAGTAGTTTGCCTAAAGGTAATCAATGAGTTTTTCTTAAAGAGTAGAGACAGAATCTTTCCAATTCATTTATTTCCCACAAGCTGCAATGTAATTCTACTAAGGAGGATTCTAGGCAATTGCTCCAAGGTAGGGCATTGTCATCCCATGAAAGAAGTGTTCTTGGAAATTATAATTTATATAGCATATTGAGATGGGCTGCACATAGCCTGGATAGTATGATCCATTCAGAGTAAAGCTTTTCTGGTTATGTTAATATTCATTTGGCAGCTGCCTGTATAATTGCCTAAGTCAGTTGGTAGACATGTAGGAAATGCTAATTCTCTGTAAATAAAGTTATTCATAACTTGGTGCCAACTGTAACACCCTCAATAAAGACAGGTCTTCAGATGCTTCTGGTGTTGGGGGTAGGGGTTCTGTATTTAGTCAGCCTTGGGAAGCCCTTGAACTTTCTGAAGTGAAATCTGGAAGGACGGGAAGTGGTGTGAGACTGAATGCAGCATAAGTATGCGTGTAATGAAATACGGCATCCTTCAGTGTCTGCCTTTCATTTGACTGGCCCTGTGCACAGGTTGTACCAGATGGTACTCTCATGGTTTCCATCAATACGGAAATGTGATGAAGAAGGGGAGGAGAAGAATGGATGAGAAAAATAACACCAATCTGCAGAGCTGAAAATAATTATGATTACGTAGCTAATGACCCAGGGAATTAGACAAAGCCAAACCCCATTAGAACTCAGGCCACATGCAGGCACATGTCACAACTTAATGACAAAAGATAAATTGCTTTGTCTCCTATATAGTAACAAATGATGGGGAGTGGTGGCTCTTCATTCCGAATCACTGTCTTAGAATAAAGTCAAAGGGAGACCCATATAATGAATCTTTTTTTCATTTTGAATGGGAATTGAGCTAGAAACAGTCTTGGGCTATTTAAAAAATATAAAAAACTTCAGTAAATAATGTATTGATATCTATTTCAATTTTTAGGAGTGATAGACAGTGACCAACTAGATGTTAAAGACAGTCTTTCTGCCACCAAAATATACATTATGCATTGCTTGAAGGGAAAGGTCAAATCTTACACTTCTTTTGTGGTCATTTAAAAGCATTTATTGAGATTCTGCCATGTACATGGTCCTGCTTAACAACCTGTGATAGAAAGATGAAAAAGACACTGCCCTTACCAACCCTCACAGTAGTGTCCACTTGGAAATATTGATTGGGGCTGGATGACTGATTGCTGTTCTCTACACACCCTGCCAAGGCTTCTGAAATCCTCCCTTCTTTTTGTGAAAGTTGTGAATGCTGATATTCATATACTGCTTGTTCAAGAATTCATTCTTTAATTTATTCACTCAGTCATTCAGGAAATCTTTTTTGAATATCAGTTATGATCTAGGCACTGTATGTGTGCTCGGTGCTAGGTTTAAATGGTGAATGGCATTTTTATATTAATATTAAAATATAATTATGAATATATATGTAATATATTAGGCTATGTTCTGTTTTAAAAAATGAATGGTACAGGAGAAATCACAGCCTCAACATTTAGAAATAAATGGTAGAACTATTTGACTTACTGGAAAAGTTTATGGGAAAGGAATAGAAGTCTAGCTATCTCAATTTATATATTAGCCAGTCAGAAAAAATGTAAAGCAAGTGCCATTAATATTTCGAATCTTAAATTGCATGTTTATAAAAGCTGCATTAGGGGAATGGGTAGCCTAGAAGTTTGGCAATGAAAAACAAAACATTTTAAGCCCATGTAATTGGTTGAAATTCAGCCAAAATTGATAGCGAATGCAACTCTTCTCCATCTGCTGGTTTATGTAAATGAGTCAGTGATCTCATTTAGTTTCTAGGAGACAGGTGTCTTTGTTGCTAAAGCAGCTACTCTCCTGGCACCTAGCCCCAGTCTCAGGCAAGTCTTGAATTTAGCTCTGAGGTAGGACTCAGATTGAAACATGGCCCTCAGAAGCTCAGGACTAGAGAGTAAGCCAGAAGAGAAAATGACTAAGGTCTGTAGCTAGTCTGTCAGGGAACTTAGCAGCCAAGGGAGAAGAACTTCAAAACCGCTGGGCACATATTCTCTAGCTGATTCCTCCAGAATGGAAATTCTGCCAGGCAGAGAGATCTGAAACAAATTTTTGCTACAATTTTTTGTTTTTTTTTGGGGGTGGGGGGTGGGGGGTGGGGGATTATTGAACCCAGTACCTGGTATGTGGGAACCTGGCACTGAGCCACATCAGTTCTCCTGAGTTGTTTTTTTCACTTGTTTTGCTTGTTTTTTTTTTCAGGAGACCCTGGGAACTGAACCTGGTACCTCCCATGTGGGAAGCAGGAGCTCAACAGCTGAGCCACATCCACTCCCTGCTACAGACTTTTGAACCCAAATTTTTACAATATCAAGCCTGATTGGGTAGGATCTTATTTCTTTCTAGCTCTTTCATCCATATTCCAAATGCACAAGAGAATGCAAGTATTTTTAAACATTTGTAGGGATAGAATATCAGAGACTCTTGGGGGAATATCCTTAACTTTTCGTGAGAACCTATTGTTGGTGAATATAATGGTGGAGAAGAACATAGACTATGAAGATGTAGGGTGCTTGGGTTTGAATCATCTCATTGCCACTTACTAGCTGTGTACTCTGAAAAAAATTTTAATCTTTCTGGTGCTCATTTTCTTCATCCATAAAATGGAGATAATAATATAATACTACCAGTCTCTGGAGGTTGTTATGAGGATTAAGTAAGTTAGTGCATGTCAAGTGCTTAGAACATTACCTCACATATAATGAGTGTTTTATACAAGTTATCTCATCCTATTGTGTGGCAGGACCTGTGTTAAGACAAGGAAATGAACAAAAACCAAAAATCACATTATTTAATTCTGTCCTCAGTTCTTTGACACAAGTATTATATATTGCTATTTACAGATGAGGGCACTAAGTTTCAGAATGGCCAATGAAGGAGATGATATAAGGTAGCTTATTGAGTTTAATGCCCAATCAAGAGCTTTCTACTGTACCTAATAGTTTAAGATCACACAGCTAAGCAATAGGAGAAGCACAGGGACTATAACTCAGGATTCTTGTTTCTCAGAATATACCCTTTTATACATTATGTGAACATAATTTCCAGTTTCTGATTTTGTTAATAAAAAGAGAAAATATTTACCATTTAGTGAAGAATGCTAATTTTATGATTCCCTACTAAAAATGAATTACGGTCCAGGGAGATTTAACTTTTCTTCAAAAAATTATTGCCTACTATGTAGCAAGTATTATGCTCAAACCTAAAGTCATAGTAGTAAATAAAACAGGAAAGATAATTTGTGGCAAATTTTTAATAAATTTTACTAAATCAGATTTTTAAATAGATATTTAAAAAAAAATTTTAAAGATACATAGGTCATACAAAATATTACATTAAAAAATATGAGAGGATCCCATATACCCCCACTCCCCAAACCCTACTCCTCCCTCATCACCACATTCTTTCATCAGTGTGGCACATTCATTGCATTTAATGAATACATTTTGGAGCACTGCTGCACTGCATGGATTATAGTTTACATTCTGTCCCAGTCCATTCAGTGGGTTATAGCAGGATATATGATGTCCTTATCTGTCACTGCAATATCATTCAAGACAACTCCAAGCCCTGAAAATGCCCCCATATCACACCTCTTCTTCCCTCTCCCTGCTCTCAGCAATCCTGCAGCCACTGTCTCTGCATCAATGATGTGGTTTCTTCCATTGCTAGAGTCACAGTAATTCTATAGTAGAATACCAGTAAGGCTACTCTAATCCATATTTTATTCCTCCATTCTCAGGTCCCTGGGATGGTGATGCCTGCTCCGCCTCTAACTTGAGAGGGGCCTAGAACCCATATGACTGATGGATGGAATTCTCCTGCTTGCAGTTGTAGACTCTCTCTGTTCCCTGATGGTGTGGTTGACCATTCCCACCTCCCTGTTAGCTGACTTGGGCATGTCCAACAAAGCGGAGAGTAGGTGCTGCAACTCTGCTGAGGCTCAGGGCCCAGCCTGCACACAGTCAGTCCAGAGATTCAAGTCTCCTGTGCATACACCAACCCCAGCGCCATCCACAGGTTCAGTAAAAGTGAGAGAAGAGGCATGTGTAGAGCTAACTCGGATTAATGTTCCTTATACTCTCATACCAAATTATGAAATTAGTTCTGACATTGTAGGTTTTTGCTTACAGGTTCAAATTATACTTGTCCATAACAATCTCATAGCAACTCTGTTCATTACCTCTGAAAAAAAAATCACTCAAGGCATTTAAATGAAAAGGTTGTTTTAATTATTATTCTGTTGGACAATTGCTCATTAATATCTGTGCATGTCCATGGTCTCCCATGAATGAGTGGAGTATGGGTCGGTGCTAGGCTGACATCTCCAGGTCTTTAAGAGCTTCTGGAAAAGGTAGGCCATAAACAAGGCATTCATTAGAGGGCTGTGAACCAGGGAGGTGGCACACACTGAAGTTCCCACATCATCATTCATACTAATCTGATTAACTCTCCCAGTATCATTTCCAGAGTGCAGGGATCAGGAATTTTGGCAACCATCTGGGTAACAGAAGTCTCTCCCTAAGGATCTTATAAATTTCTGTCCATATGTTCCCTGTAAAATTGCATTGCCTACAGCTTCCTTCCCACAGCTCATGTCTGCAAAGATGACCAACCAACCAGATCTTGTGACAGAGTCCTTCCGCCTTCTAGGAATATGGCAATTTCATTCCTCTTGTCATTTCTCACTGAGATACTTGCATGCTCTTTATTGATAATATGAGTTCTGAGAATAACAGCACATACATTAGACATGAGAAGACACTATATGACACCAAATTTGCAATACACGGAGTCATTTTATAAAAGCCCTTTACCACAAGACACACAAAAGTCAGTGTTCCTTCTATTTTACAAGACAAAAGCTAGGAAGGGGGCTTTAAGAACTTTTGCTATGATATAACTCTCTGCAACAAGGGAACCTCCATGGAGAGAGACAGCTGCCATATTGATTTATTTGAATTATCCTAATAAACGTCACTTTTTAACACCAAACTAAGGTGTGCATGGTAGATTGAATTATCTACTCCAGCAAAGGGCATGATCTTAATCTTAATCTATGTTCCTTTTGGTGTGAAACCATTTGTAAATAGTATCTTTGGATATTTTAAAGTGAGTCAGAGTGTGGACTCACTTGTGAATAGGGTCTTCTAAAATCCTATTTAGGTATGGCCCTTCTGAATCAGGGTGAGTCTTCATCTGTGTTAGTGGAGACTTTATAGAAAGAAAGTCATAAGCAGAAGTCAGCAGAAACAGGAGGAAAACAAACAGGAGAGAGAGATTACCATGTGTCAGGGGCAGAGATACAAGCCAAGAAGCCCTGAGCATTGCAGCAAGCCAGCACAGAACACTACAGAATTCTGGGAGAGAGCATTGCCTTGCTGATGTCTTGATTTTGGACCTCTAGCCTCTGAGATTGTGAGCTAATAAATCCTTGTTGTTAAGCCAAAACTTTATATAATATTTATTATAGCAGCCTGGCAAACTAAGCTTCGATTCATAAAATTATGACTATTAAAATGATAAACCTGAGCAGGGCTTTCCTTTATCTGATTTCTTTGGATCCCATGACAACTCTCAATAGAATCTCCTTATACTGTATTTGTCAGAACCTTTCATCAGCTGAATAATAAATGAAAGTTTCACTCCTTGGAATAACTCAAAGAAGCATGTGCTAAGAGATTCAGCATGCTATGCTTTCCTCTGGTTTTTAGTTTGAGGCAAAATATTTATCTCTTGCATTCATCAGAAGATATTTGACAGTGGGGCTAGACATTGAATATGTAGTTTTTGAAAGCTGGAGGAAAAAATGCTGGTTTCTCTCTAATATTCCTATTCTTCTAAAGATTCCATTCACAGCCTATCTGTCGATAGGGAGAACACAGCAAATATCAGGTGTGGAGCCATTATAATCTTCCTCTTGTGCTCAACCAGAAACTCTTGTGTGATGAGGTGGGGGCAGGTAAAAACTGGATCTTGTAACTCTTTCATCACTTAATGAAGAAACACTTCAGGAAAACTAGATTGTCTTTGCAATGGCTCCACCTGGTTAAACCAATGAGATTCCCCTCCCGATGTTATCTAAAACAACTTGGGGAAATGTGTGGGTAGCAGTTAATGTGGTTAACTCATTGGGGCCATAGACAAGACCACAACCCTCTGGGGGAAGGAGGCAGCTTTATTTACCAATTCCCTGCATCTCCTCAGGAAGAAATGGTTGGTCCCAATGACAATCATCCTGTAGAGATATGGGTCATGGGGAAGGAAATAAACTCATTCACTTTAGAACTAAATGATTTCAAACTTCATTCTGAGAACCTTTGGGTTAGTTTGGTTAGTTTTGCCCAGACTACAAGGCCCAGGAATAACTGGTAAACTACCTCCTGCCATGTTAAGATGGGTAGGGAGAAGACCAGAAAATGACTTGAATAAGGAACTCTGAGGCCCTATTTGAGTCTATGTACAATAGAAACTCTATTAAGCAACCTTCACTTAATTGACTTGCCAGATTTACCAATTTTCTGCATCTCTTCTATAAAACATAGTTATTGATGACCAGCGCTAGGATGAGTAACCAACCTGGTTTGCTCAGTACTATCCTGGTTTTAGCACTGAAAGTCCCAAATCTCAGGAAACTGTCAGTCTTGGGAAAACATAGACAGTTGGTCACCTTACTCATAGCAATGAATTTGTATAATTCTGCATGATCTTACACTCTCTTATTCCCACCAGTCAAGTTGAAAGTTTCCCAAGAGTCTGTTGTGCCATTTGTTCCTCAACTGGTTTAAGTCAACTATTTGTTATTATCATTACATAATTTAATTAGATGTAATATAAACTGATGAAATATCTGTGTAAATATAAAGAGTTGCTTCTCTGTGGAAACTAATTTGAATGCTTTGGGAAAATCCAATAAAGAAAAACACTGTTTTTAAAATTTGTATATACCTCCAAATATCTTAAATTCTCACTCCTCTTTGTAGATGTTGAAAATGGAAATCACAGATAATTCATAACAGGCATGATTTATATAAGAGATATGAGTGACAGGATATACCAGTTAGAAGTTCCAAACATAAAGAAAAGGCATTGGCCTTATATCAAAAGATTGGTTTTGCACTTTCTATATCTTTCAAACCAAAAATAAAATGTGTAAGTATATATGATTTAATATATGATTCCCTGCTCTAACAAATTACTTCAATTAACTGAACTCTATCCTGATAACTTCAACATATGAGGTCACCTATAGCATTTTCCATCTTTCCCTGTGTTCCTATGTTCCATTTTCTTTCCATGGTGCTCAGATCTTTAGTAAGATATTATCAATTAATTCCTATCAATCAATCAATCATTGTAAATTGATGCCTAGTATCACACAGAAAAGAGGAACAAAGACTTTGAACACAGGTTCTGAACTCTGTTCTATCAAGGTCCAGATCTGTTTTCTTTCCTATTGCCACGATCTTGCAGGGTCCCTGGTACATGAACTCCCTGAATGTTTGATGAATGAAAAATAAGCAACTGAATGAATAAATGAATGAATGAACATCTCTTCCCTGCACTTAAGAACATTATAGTCAACTTTGGAGAAAGAAATATTAAATTTTTAGATATTAAAATGTATATTATTTAATCATCCATATATTTTTCATTAGAAAAATGATAAGTACTCATCCTGAGTAAGGGATTGTTTTAGGCTTTGAAAAGATTATAAAGATGAATAAAATATACAATACATAAGGTACAAGCAGGAGATTATTCAAAGTTTAATGATGAATATGGCATTGGCACAGACCATCCAGAACCGATGACAGGACAATGGGAAAGATACCATCATCATACAACAGCAACGCATGCAGACTGAATAATCATACCTGAGTATAAGGAAGAAAGTGATCAAAACTGACTTGGCCTTAGAGTGTTGCAATTATGAGCACAGACTTCAGATTCAAACAGACCTGAATTAAAGTATAGACTCTACAGTTAGAACTCTTTGACACTGGACAAGTTACTTAATCGGTTACTCTCTTACTCAACTTAGTCATCTGTAAAATGGGGAAACAATGCTTACCTCACAGGGTAGCTACAAGGATCAAAGGAAGTAACGTATGTAAAGCACTCACACTAAGCACTTAGGATCTATTCATTATTATAAAGGAAGATATAGCTGAAGTACCACTGTAACTCAGAAAAGGGTAAATCTGTTTCCAGTTGTAAAGATTTGAAAACATTTCAAGAAGGAAGCAGGAATTGAGCTTTTCTACTGATGGTAAGATTTGGATATGGATAAGGATCCAAGGAGTAAAAAAGAAATAGTTTTCTAGGTACAAATACAACAAGAGCTGTTCAGCTTCAGGGAATCTTGGTAAATGTACAAGGAAGAGCACAAAGGCTGGAGTAGCAGGAGAAAAATTGGGGACAGGCTACATAATGTGGAACAAAACAGAATTGCATTAGAAATTCTAAGAACAAAACATTTATTGTAGAATGGAGTATTTAATCACTCTATTTGAGGATGAATTCCTGAATTAAAAAAAAAAAGGGATCGAGACAAACAACCTGTCCCCTTGAAAATGAAGGTACCCTTTATAAGCTGTTCCTGCAACAGAATGGCAGGTAACTTGGAATGAGTAGAAAAGTAGAAAGTCAGTAGGGATAGAGGAGAAAGGGCAGCTAAGGAAAAGATCCAATCCCCACAACTTTCTACTTGTAAGAACATTAGCAAATCATTTGCAAATGCCTACATGACAATATTTGAAATAGAAAACTTCTACATCTCTTTTTTAGATTCTGCTATAGTGCTTGCAATATTTAAGTAATTTAATCTGAAATAGTCTTTCTTTCTTGTGCAATGTGCTTTCAGCCACTTCATTAATTTTGATTTTAAGGTCAATAAAATTTCTGTTATTTTTGCAAATTTCATATCTGGTTAGTCTTCACGAGTTCTTCTCTTTTTATCTTGGTTTTGCAAGTACCAATCCATTTCTGAATGGTTTCCCATTCTTTTCCTTCAACCTGAGTCTTATTCCTTCTCAAAAAGGTCTTTTTTGTCCATCCAACCCATAAATTTCTCCTTCTCTGTTCTCCTATGGATCTTATTAACCAAGTCTCTGATTTGACTTTTATGTTAGTTATATAATTATTGGATTTTTTTTCTGAGTAAATATATCACTTACCTTTCTATTCCATTAAATCCTAAATAACCCCCTCCTAAGTAGTATTTATTCAACAAATAAATACTGAGCACCTACTATGTACCAGACACTGCACTGAAAATGTGGATATAGCAGTAAATAAAACAGACTTACTTCCTATTTTCATAGATCTTAGGCTTACTAAGAAAGACAAGGGATATGAGATGTGACAGCATTACATGATTTCTGAAAAATATAAATCCTTAAGGATATATACCAGGTGATACTTGGGAATTATTGTGGAGACAAAACAAGGGACATTATATAGTGGATTCAAGAAAACGTTTTGATGAGATTACGTTTCAGGAAAGAGCAGAGTGATAAGGAGTAGACTATGTAGCGATCCAGAAGCAGATTATTTCAGGCAGAGAGAACAAGTGCAAAGGCCCTGAGGCAGGGCCAGAATGACCTATTTGAGGAATAAGAAGAAGTGTGTCAGGTGCACAGTAAGCAAATGGGCAGCGATAGGGAGACTAAAAGGAGTCAGACCATAAACGACCTTGTACACCCTTCATACGCATTTTGGATTTTACTCTCAGGGATATAGAAAGCTAATGAAGTCTTCTAAACAGAAGACAGGCACAATCTGACATGTTTTATGAAGATCCCATTGGGTATTGGATGAGGAATGGTTTGAAGTAGGGGAAAGCAGAAAAGCAGGGAAATTGGTTAAGATGCTATTGCTGTAGCCCACTGAGAAATAATGACAGTTTACCCTAGGTTTAAAGCAGTGGAGTTAGAGAGAAGTGATGGATTAGAGGCAGATACTGAGGGAAGCAGAGGTAGCCATGACAGGATTGCCGATGAAGCTGGTGTTGAGAGGAAGAAGAAACAAATCAAGGATGAATCATAATTTCATCAAGAGTATTTGAGTAGATAGTGGTGCCACTAGAGAAAAAGCCAAAAAAAATAAAATAAACAAAAAGTTTTTTGGTTTATTGATTAATCTTAATTTAAAAAACAAAAAGTTTTTTTTCCAATGAAACTAGTGATAGTTCTGTGTTCAGTTTAAAAGGTATGCAAGTTTTTAGAAGCTATTCTGATGACTATAAAAATATCTTTTCAGTTTACAAATTATATTTTCCTATTTGACAATCCTTGTTTTTTAACTGTACATATCAGAGGTTGGTAAGCTTTTTCTGCAAGGACCAGATAATAAATATTTGAGGCTTTGTGGGCCATGCTGTCTTTAGTCATAGACAGTACATAAATGAATGAGGGTGACAGTGTTCCAATAAAACCTTTTTCAAAAAATCGGGCTTGGGCCATAGTTTTCCAATGTCAGCTGCATACTGTCAGAGAATTATTTCCTGAACAAGACCTATTGATGCTCCTAATTCATACAACTCCTCAAAAACATATTCAATTTGGGGCTGGGGACTTTACAAAAGAATATATAGCCAAGCTTACTGTCTTCTTTAGAGTCATTATTTTTCCTCATTAAGAAGTCCAGGAATCATCTGACTGTGTTCAAATATTCATTCCAAAACATACAAGATAAAGAATCTGGAAATCTGATATGAGTCCTTCGATGAAAAGATGTCTGTTTTTTTTTCAAAACTCAGTAGAAAATGGAGGTTAAAGGTCTTGTAAAATGGAGTGGCAGAGGTGGAATATTTATTGTTCTTTTTAATTCACTTCAATTATTCCAAGCGGCATTTCATTCTTCTAATTTCTTTTTTAAATTACCCATCCTTGAAATGTGCCATCTGAATTTGACAACGACTTCCCCTTTGCAGGGGTCAGAGCTAGTTACTGTCTATAGCTCATAAAAAACACAGCCCCTATGATCTAAAGGTTATTAATATTTACTCCAAATTATGATGTATTGAAGTAGCAGCTTTTATCTCGCCTTTGAAGTCCTGATAACACAGAGGACGGGAAGATCAATAACCACAAGATGGGTAACTAATTGCTTTTGCTTCAACCTAAAACCTGCCATTCCCTCTCAGAGCTCATTCAAAGACCATTTGACAATCTCAGATATTGTTTTCAACCTTTTCTCTCAACAGCCTGGTTTCCAAAAGAAGTGGGAAGACCATTAATGTATTTTCTATTGATAATGCTTTTACTTATATGTACTACTCGATATTTTTCATATAGGATATTTATTATGGGTACTTTCTAAAATAACTACTAAGAAATGATAGTCTTTGCCAAGCATGATGATCTAAATGTACTTAATTTTTTGTTATGGTTGTAATTATTTCACTCACTATTGCACAGTTAAGCCATTGCATTCAAAATGCATTTATTGAGTGCTTACTTAGTACTATTACTACTAACTAACACATTTTCATCAATTATTATAGGCCAGGTTCTGGTCAAAGTTATTGCTAAATGAACTTGTTGAATCTTCACAAGGTAAGTATTCCTAATTTCTACATTTCTATATTGAAACACTGTGAGAGTTATTTACAGTTTCTGAATTCTGGATTTCCGATTTACCAGTTTTGTTACCTTGGGTAAATTCATTAATCTCTTTGTACCTCAACTTTCCCATGTGAAAATTGGAAATAATTATAATCTCTACTTCACTGGCTTATTAAGAAGATAAAGTAAGTTAATAGTTTAAAGTGCTTAGAAAAGTGCTTAGCACATGCTAAGAACTGTTAAATAATAAGATTAAGCTAACTTGTCCAAAATCACAAAACTGGTAAATGGCAGGACCTTCATGTACAAAATGCTGGAATGAATCAAGAATTGAATCAACACAATTGGAAGATCGTGTATAATTATGTCCTAACTGACAAGAACATCTTCATGGCAGTCAGCTTGTATTTTCTTTTTAGCTTCATAATTTTAATCTTACTTAGTGGGAAGTAAGTCTCTGCCCATGCAAAGTGAGAGAAATTGTCCCAGCAACCATTAGTTTATCACTGCACATGGGCACCAACTTGTCCATGATCTGTGAGGGTGACAATCAAACTAATATATGAATTCATTCTTGTTTATGTTGTTTTCCATGTTTGCCTGATAGCACAAATGCACCAACCTTTATCTGGGGAATTTTCTGGGTGGAAGTAATTATGGAATTATTTTTCCAATAAATTAAAAAGAGTTTGAATTTTTTTCTCATAAAGGGCTGATAAAGGTTTTTTGTTGTTAACTTTTAAAACAATAATTTCTTGCCAAATATCAAGAAATCCCAGGATAGTATTCCAAATTAAGAGGTCATGAACGCCCGGTTACATTCTTATGGTTGGACCTCTACCTCCTCATGGCCTACACTCTCCGATATGTTATTTCCTTTACAATATGATGAGTGATAAATTTTAAAAATGACTGATGATAATTTTTGTACAACCTTCTATTCATTCTTTTCCACTCTAGCCCTCAATTTTTATCATACTGGCCTTTATGATTTCTCTTCTTACCTAGTAATATTTAAATATTTCAGCATCCTAATTTAAAGCCTTGATTTATTCACTGCCAAATGTAAGCTGAAAGTCATTTCTTAGCAAAGAATTTTAAAAGAAAATAAGAAGGAAGCCTGCAAAGCTGTCAGATCTTAGCCCTTCCTCTTCCTGTGGTACACTGCTCTTTGTGGATGTCGATACCCCTCAGTGAGGATCCCAACCAGTCGCCCTCATGTGAGAGGTACATGTGCATCTGTGGAGAAATGAGTCTTCTTGGTTCGATTAGCCTCCTTGCCTATGCACAATGCTGTTCCTCTTAAGAAGGTTTCTTTGCCAGGCTCCTCATACAGAAAAACAATCAACCCAAATCCTCAAGGTTTTCTCTCCTCTATCCCTAAATGCCCACGCCCTGAGTGTGGGCAAACTGGTGGGGGGTAGAGTTGAGAGTAGGCCTTAAGAGACTCAATTTTAAGTCAAATTCTCTCCATAGAATGAAATGTTTCCCTTGTCCTGTAGATCAAGAGCTCAGTATTGGATATAGCCACTGCCTTACAACCATTTCCTTGGAATTAGGAGCCCTTTAAAGGCTTTCTTGAATAAAGCCGATTTGATTTCCTGGAATCTTGTGTTTTTAATGGGCTTCGTGCTGTTAAAAATACTCAGACAGGACTTCCCTTTCAATTCCCTATAACGTTAGATGGAGACAATTAAATTTCCTTTGTGAGTCTTGTGAAAGTAAAGGTCTGAGGCAGTGAGGAAATAATTGCTACAGCACAGTGGCTCTCCAAGTGGTCTCAGGGCCAGCAGCATCAGCATCACCTGGGAACTTGTTAGAAGTGTTCAACCTGCCCCCAGCCCTACTGGATCCGACACTCATGGGGGATGGTGCCCAGGAACCTGTGGCTCTCAAGTTTGAGAATGTCTGCCATAGAAAAACACTTATAGAGAACCACTTAGCAAGGAGATACATGTTCTGTGAAATCTGGGACCATGCAGTTATCTGTGCTTCTAATGTTTGGCTCTGCGGCATGTTTCTAGGGTTAACAAATATTTTCATGAGTACTAACGCCACAAATCCAATCATCCTCTCGGCCATAATTCCCTTGCTCCACTGCCAAACATCATTCTCTGATGTGATCTGGCCACTATCTATCTACCATGTTATAGCAACCGTTGTCCCTCTCATTTCTCTCAAAGTGTAACTCCATTTTATATCTCTCTACAACATTGAGAACTGCTATCAATGCTTCATTGTTTTTTTTTTTGGGGGGGGCTGTTGTAGGTTCTATTCTTCCCGATTAAGTGGAGACCTTTATGGATTCATTGGTGCAGTCAAGAAATATATATATATATATGAAACAAATCTATTTCGTTGATACATAATAATAAAGTATACAATACATCCAAAGTGTACAATCAATGGTATTTGACATAATCACATTGTTGTGCAGTCATCGCTTCAATCATTATTATACATAATAATAAAGTATACAATACATCCAAAGTGTACAATCAATGGTATTTGACATAATCACATAGTTGTGCAGTCATCACTTCAATCATTATTAGAGCATTTTCATTATTTAAATAATAATAATAATAAACAAAAAATTCATCACCTCTAAATCTCTCTATGCATCCCCTGCTGTACATAGATACTATGTCTGGCAATTCTTGCTTATATATTTATTTATTTTAAAGCAGTTTTATTGAGATATAGTCACATACCATACAGTCTATCCAAAGTGTATAATTAATGGATTTTAGTATAATCACAATGTTGTGCATTCATTACCGCCCCAAATTTTAGAACAATTTCATTATCCCAAAAAGAAAAACTTCATACCCCTTAGCAGTCACATCTCAATCCCTCTATCCTTTCCCATCAAAAAATATATATTGCTCTTACCAACTGAGGTTGAGTGTATGGGCTTAAACTTTTATTCCCATCCCCACTCTTAAACTTTGGGCAAACATATTAACTCCTCTGGGTTTCAGTTTTATCTCCTTTAAAATGGGGATGATAAATCCTTGCATAGCATTTGTTAAATGCCAGACATCTGTTTTGGTTCTTTATATGAATTAATCCACTAATTCTCACCACAGGCCTACAAGGCAGGTATCATTGTTGTCCCTATTTTGCAGTAAGGAAAGTGAAGCAGAGGTAAGTAATGAGGCCAAGGTGAGAGCGCTAGTGAGTAGTGGAGCTAAGAACTCAGGCAGTGTGAGGCACGATCACAGGCACTTAACCCCAATGCCTCCTGCTCTGTAAACTGATGGCATAGGGTTGTTTTAAGGATCAGATAATGCAGTGCATATACTACACAAAGGGCCAGACTTAGAAGCCTTTCATATAGAGTAGCTATTTTTTAACTACTTCCAGAAACATATAGATAGTGTTGTGAAGGAGAAAGACAGGGGACTAAATAAGATCAATAAATTTTATAAGTGTGTGTTAGTTTCCTACTGCGGATATAACAAATTACCACAAATATAGTGGTTTAGACAGCACAAATATGTTGTCTTACAGTTCTGGAAGCCAGAAGTCCGAAATCGGTCTCATGGGGATAAAATCAAAGTTTCAACAGGCTTGTGTTACTTCTGTAGGTTCTTGGGGAAAAAATTGTTTCCTTGCCATTTCCAGTTTCTAGAAGCTGCCACATTCCTTGGCTCATGACTTCCTTCCATCTTCAAAGCCAGCAGTTGTATCACTTCAATTTCTCTCTCCATCATCACAGCTCTCTTTCTGACTCTAACTCTCCTGCCTACCTTTTTCACTTATAAGGACCTTTGTGTTTACACTGGGGCCACCCCAGTAATTCAGGATAATCTTTCCTTCCCAGGAGCCTTAATTTAGTCACATCTGCAAAGTGCCATTTGCCATGTAATATATTCACATGTTCTGGGAACTAGGACAAGATCATTTTTGTAGGGCCATGATTCTGCTTACTGTAAAATGTTTTACAAAAGTATTTTCAAACACACATACACACACACATAGGTTACAAAGGAGAAGGCAAGAGTGGAGGTCAGGAAGTCTCTTTGAAGGGAAAATGTTTGAGTGTAATATTTAATTATGAACAGACTTTTTTTATCAGGCAAGCCAGGAGTGAGGAAAATGAATTTTTAAGACATCCAAGAATGAATGGGCCATGGTAGAGCGAGGGTACAGGCCTCATTCCTTATAGTTGAAGAATTGGGCTCAGAGTGTGTCAGGTATAGAGTTGAAGTTGAAAAGGTAAGTAGAGTCCAGAAAATTGATGCACTGAATAACAAGCTAAAGTGTTTGGATTTTATTGACTGAATGTGGACTTTGTTTTCCCAATGAGACCCAATAGGGTATGCATAGTAGATACTTAGTAAACACCATTGATTTAAAAATCATACAACTGAATAAATACAGAGTTTATTACAAAGTTTGGTCAGGGGGAAAATCTACTGATAACTTTGACTCTGCTGATAACATCAGACTCAAGCATTTCATTGATCTCCTTCTGTTCTACTGGGAAGTGAAAGAGCATTTATTTACCCAAGAACTGCCCTGGGCAACCGTAGTTATGTAATGCTAACTGGAAAGCACTTTAATTTAAAGGTGTTCTTGCTTTCTCAGAGGAAAGTGTGCCATTTGAGGATGGAGTACATAGTCAGTTTGGGTCCACAACACCTGTGATAGCACATTAGTGTAAATATTCCACCATATACCTTCATTTGCATTCCAGAATAATGTAAGCTAGGCTCTACCCCAAAAGTAAACATGACTTCTTTGAGAGGAAGAGGTTCACCAACACTGTGGGGTGTTTTCTCAGGATTCACTGGACATTAAAATTACATTTTCTCACCTTTCTGCACAGATACACCTGTCAGAATGCAAGCTGTGCCCAAAGCCACAAAAGCAATAAACACAAACTTTGATTTTATAGCTTGTTTCTACTAGAGTCTCCAAGTTCTACAGTTGTCTCATCACTGCAGCTCCAAGCCTCAGGAGAGAGGTAGACAGGCATTATCAATCATGCCCCAAAGGAAGGGAAAAAGACACATGGTGCAGAGGTGTGACTTCTCCAAGAATTCTCTCCTCTCTAATAGTTAATTACATTTGCTTTCTCCAGACTTACTCATCTCAAGAATGCCTCAACACATTGGCATTCTCATATTTTGTTTCTTGACTCTAATTCTTCCCCAAATTTGAGTCAAGGGGAATATTAGAATTTCTAGAGTTGAGTCATCCTAGCCTCAGTTTTCTGCCTAAATCTTTATAAGTAAAAAGGGGCCCCATTTAAAAAAAAAAGAAAAGAAAAGCTATCCATCCATTCACTTGTGTATTCATTAACAAATTACTAACTTAGCTCCTACTATGTACTTGGCACTTTGAAAGATGCCATGAGTTTTGCAGTGCATGAGATAGAAGCACCATTCCTATTGTCACCACTTGGGTCCAGTTAGTCCAATAACTGGTAGTGCTTGAAGAAATAATTATGTAAATGAATAAAATAGCCACTGCTCATTGAGTGCTGACCCCCAGACAGACACTGATCAGAATGATTAAATTCCATTAGATCCTTACAACAACCCTATGAAGTAAAGATGATTACTATACTATTTCAACTAACTTGTCCAACGTCACAGACTTCGGAAGTGTTGGAGCCAGGGCTCTGGTTCTAGGGCCCACCCTCTTATGATCAGTGTTCAGAAGAGAAGGACAGAGTGCTGGGGTTCCTGCTGTCAATTAAGATTCGATACTCCTTACAAAACCAGAAAAACCCATCCCAAATTCTGTGACTGGCTCCATAGCTTGGCTGCACATTGCATCTCATCACCATGCTAATGAGATACATTCCTCACTAACCTCTCCCTTGACCTCCCAGATTCCCATCCCCAGGGAGCTCCTTGAAGATCATTTATGAAAATCAGCAGTAAGCACCAGTGGCCTTTCGAAACCTCTCAGAGAGTGCTTAATGCAGTAATTGTTTACCCAGATTTGTAATGAGAGAAAGCAACATGGTGATGTTAGGGACTGATTAATTTTCCTGAATTTTCTTAGAGCAGAAGGCACCTTGAAGAGCAGGACTCATTTTCTCCCCCTGCAGATTACCCGGCCTTGATTCATGCCGCCAAACCCCACTGGCACACCTCAAAGCACAGTTTGCCTTAGATTTGCATAATGTAAGCTTGCTGAGCTAAATTATTATCACACATAGGATTAGTTATCACTTTTACTTCAGAATTGGTGAAAAGGTTACCATGGAACCACTAACGTAAGAGAGGTCCAAAGGTTGCTAGCACATTCAGGGGATCTACAGAGTTTTATTTCTCTCCTTTAACAGTGGCACAGAGAAAGCAGCTAACATTTTCGTGGCTCAGTATGGCCATTTTGAGATAGCTAAGAAGGAAAATAAATGCCGAATAGAAATCATAGATCATAGAATACATAAGAAAATGGTGCTTCCATAACATACAGCAAGTAAGAGAGAGTGTGGGTTAAGTGGAATTTCTCAGATCTAGATGTGTCCTTATATTTGGAAAATGATCGGTTATGCCATTTGGTATTTTGTTATAGGGCACAAGGTGTTGCTGGGGAACTGAGGCCTTGTAAATTGGCTCTTACCAGCTGCTTTGTCTTGTCTTCTAAATTGCTTAAAAACCTATTAAGAAATATGGCCCACATAAAAGTAGGGCCAGAGGGTTTCCATATCATGGCCCCCAGGGATTGGATTTTACTTTATCACCCATTAATGCAGAAGGGATTTCATCATCTGCTTATCCTTCTCTCACCCTCGAGAGTTATAAAAATTGCAAAGATTAGCTTCTCTAGGATTTAAGCAAAGATGTGATTACCTAGACAGCTGTTTGACAGGCAGATATGCAGGGACTTAAGGGGGTAGAAGTAGTATGGATACTGGGGTGGGAATAGAGATAGGATTTGTGAAGAGAGCTGATTGGCCAGACAAGGCCTCAAAATATTAGACAATTAAAATCCTAGTTGGAAAAATGTGAAAGACCTTCATTACTGACTTTGTAAAAGGGTGCTTGTCCTTTGTTTTGCTTCTTGCAGAGTCCCTCTTCTCAGGCACATCCTTTCCAAGGCATCTCCATTCCTAGGTCATGTTACCATCACTGCATCTTAACCAAGTTTACAAGCTGTGTGTTCCTAATGAACTGCAATGCATTCAATAACTGGAAGCAGAGCCTTGCTGTGCCAACTCAGGTGGAATAAAGTAGAGATTTGAACAATTAGCTGGTGGATTAAATTGCCTAGGCCAAAGGTCATATGCTGGTGGCCTGCCGGCTGGATGTGACCTAAAAACTGATTTTATTTGGCTTGCACTGTACTTTTAAATCGCCAAGTTAACTGCCAGGATACATAAATTGGGAGATTCCAATTAGAATAAGCGGTTATCAAAATGGTCTTGATAGAAGTCCTCTTTGTGTCCTGTGATTATGCACTCACCTGCTTCACTCCTTTACGTTACTTCCTTGCTCAAGTGGGTATTTCAGCTTGGCATCCTGGAGTATGCCAACTGCATCGATGCAGCACTTTCTCAGGGGTGGGAGTGGGTTCCCCAAGCCTCTCATTCACTCTGCTGGTAAACCACATTGAAATCACCCTCACCCCACTCCCCAGGTCTTTCTGTGCCTCAGTTTCCCAATCTCTACAGTCCTTCTGTCTTTCTTGCTTTCCAGGCAGGCAACGGGACTTTCCAGAATGGGTCTACCAACTTCTTTACTCTGGGACCCTTGCACCACTCAAGTCCCAACATGCCGCCTCATTGCTATTTGTGCTGGTAGCTTTGATCTCACCCAGAAGACCCGAATGGTGCACTCTGGGATCATCAGGACGCAAAGCACAGTCTCTCCCTCCACCCTTTTTATTCCCCATCGCACGAGACTGGCAGCCCCAGCAGCGCAGCCTTGCATTTATTAGGCGGGAGATGATTGCTCGTCGTTTATCTGCAACTGGGTTTTGCTTAAAGAGGGTGGCTTCCTGCCAAAAATGAAATGCATGCCTAATGAACTTGAATTCCCAGAAGCCTGGGCCTCACAGAGTCCCTGGATGTCAGCCTGCAGCCCCTGGAAAGATGAAGAGGATTCCCAAGGTTAAAACTGATTGAATCACTTTCTTCTACTTCCTCTTTCTATGCACATAACTCCCCTCACAGGACTGTAAATTCTCATTTTATTTCCTGAAAGCAGAGTGCATGGGGAATTGAGGTGGATGCTTGCAAGCTTCATCTTTTCTAATAAAATTGTAAAGATTTTTGCATCTTTTTTGTCCTTCAGTAAAAAAGAAAACGTAAATATGTGTAAAAGTATGTTGTGGTGTGGTGGGGAGATTGTTATATTCACTTGTAACCTTGAAGCAGTTCTTCTTTGGTAAGTAGGGAAATAAAGTTACTTGGGTTTCCAATCTGGGAATAAATGCCAGCCTCAAAGTCTATAGTTGTGTCTGACTCAATGTAGCAAATTGGAAAAACTGGGAGACATGGTTACTACATAGATTTTCTGAGCTCACCTTGGCATCTCAATCCCATAAAAGATTAGATGGTAGGAGCAAAATGAGACCTGAAGATTGAGTGATTTCAGACTGTGTAATACCAAGTTACGGGCTTTGTGGAAACGTAACTGATGGTTTGCAAAATACAGTGGCTGCTAAATCCAAGTGTATGAAAGATAACAGATTGCAGCCTGTCCAGTTTTGACCCTGAGATGACAAGGCTTGAGCAGCAACCTGGCCTGTTGTTAACTCTTTGATTTACAGTTAGGAGGCTTCAGCTCATCTCATTGGCAATAAAGCCCTGATAATGTGGTTCCTGACCTCATTGACACGCCTGATAAGCCTCCTTACCCCCGGTGCATAAAGCGACACACCAGGGAGAAAATTAGAGCACGAAGCAGAGATTTACCAAATGTGTTCCCTGGAGAGTGAAAGAGTTAATGCAGTTTTCAAACACGGCTAATTTACTTCAAGGGGGTTTTAAGTCCTCTGATAATATGAATCAGTATGTGTCTGGGGAGAAAGGGATGGGGGCAAAGTCAGGGAAAATGCTTAAATGCCCTGCCCTTTCCAAAATATCAAATTTCATTTAAATTTATATATAACTTTTTTCTTCATACACAAATGATTTGACATTTCAATAGTCTTTCAAAAGAGAGCTAATGTTTCCTTTTTTTTTTTTTTCTTTTTCTAATTTGCAACTGGGTCTGAAGTATAATAGAACACCAAGATCCACAAACCCTGGTTTTAGTCTTAGTTTCATTGCCAATTATATGAATTTGGGCTGATTACTTTTCTGCTTTGCCAATTGTAAAATAAACGGGCTGAGTTAGTTTCTGAGGGTCCTTATGTTTCGTGATTCAGTGGTTTAAATGTTTGCAAATATCAACCCTTAAAGCACCTCTTTGAATCTTGATGTTTTTAAAATTTGTGTGGCATCTTTTATCCTCATTACTCAGGGCACAATCTAAATATAAATTTATGTATTCCTTCCTAAAAGAATAGTTAAGAGCAAATGAAGCTGGCGGGACTGTGGGGTCACTTTATCAGCAGCAAACACAGCATAATTGCCGTCCTCTTTAACTGCAGCACATCTCACATTTGAACTGTGAGAAAAGATTGGAGATGATAGAATTGGCCAACCGTGACCTTCTAACTCTTTGCACTTCCTAGCCTGCCCTGATTAGTGACCCCAGTGCCTGTCAGAAATCCTTGGGGCTTAAATATATCCAGGCAGGCAGATAGGGTCTTTTAACAATGGCTGTACCTACAGGATGCAAAACTGTATCTCAAAAGCACAAATTCCACAGGCAGTTCCGATTTTGTGGAGAGTAAGGAGGGGACAAAAAGAAGGGTTTCTCATCCAGGAGAAATTTAACTTTGTTCTGAGTCCAAAATATAACCCAGTTTACTACATTGATCACTTAACTGTACTTTAATACAGTAGTCACTAGCTACATGTGGTCATTTAAATTTAAATGAATTAAATTTAAAGAAAATTAATTTTTCTCAGTCATGCTAGCTACATTTCAAGTACTCAATTAACCATACTTGCTTAGTGGCTACCATATTGGACAGTACAGGTACAAAAACATTCCCATCATTGCAGGAAGTTCTCCTTGACAGTTGTAGGAAAAAACAGATAGTAGTTAAACCTTCAAGAGCTATTTTTTTAAAACTCATTCATTCATTTAAAACATACAAATTGAAAGGCAGTTTTCTAGCTGCTGAAAAAAATTTGCCACCTAAGGAATGTTTATTACCAGTCAGGCATTGTGCAAAGTGCTTGCCATCCATTGTCTGACTTAGCTCTTTGAAGTAGTTACATTGTGTCTCTTTTATAGGAGAGGAATTGAGGTCCTGGGTGATATGATTGGTCAGAAAGAAAGCTAGAATTCATAAAAAATCTTTCAGATTCCAAAACTATCTTAATCAGGTAATAAAATAGTTTCAGGCATATTTTCCTCCCCAAAAATAAGTTTCTGAACTAAATTATTCTTATCATTTACAGCAGGAGAATTATTTGTCAGAGGTGATTTGCATTGTGCTTTTATAATTTTGGAAAGAATCCTCTTGTATAACAAAAAACTAAAATTTCTGTGCATATATATCTGTTTTCAAAGCCAGGCTAATACACAGAGAAAGAGAAAGTGAAGAAAAAGGAAAGAAAAAAAAGAAAGGAAGCCTACTACATAAAAGACCCAGATATTCACGTCGTTGTGTATTTTAGTTTGGAACTATGGTGGACTTCAGTTTAGTCCCCTGTGCAGCCAGCATCTCCCTGGTAGAAATAAGTGCTAGATACTTGATATGCAGTGTGCTGCTTTTACTGTGGAGCAATTCAGCTGCGAAGGAAAGCATTGCACTTCAGATTTGATATGTTTTATCCCTTGGCAACCCACCACAGTGATATTGCAAACATTGAGGCTGTTAAACTAATGGAAGTAAATATTGTAAAAGCTGTGAAAAATGCTGTAAACCATTCACTCATTCACACAAGAAAGAAATTCACCAAGCACCCACTACGTACACTAGGCACTGTGCTATATACAAGCTCTAAAAAGTACAAGTCAATAAGACATATTCTGTTCACTTGAGGAGTTCACAATTAAGTATGGGACACAGACTGTTATACCAATAACTGTAAAATAATATCATTGGTAGTGTCGGTAAATGTTTAACAACCAGCTCTTCTGGACAAATAGCCCTGATTTGTACCATTTGCCATTGCCATGTTGTAAATAAATACTCCCATAATGGCCAATATTAAGTTACCCAAATGACTTCACCAAATGTGGAGTTGGGGAAAGATACACCCATTTGACTCTTGTAAGCAGTAAGAACCAATACACCTCATATAGTACATGTTATGTTATAATGTAATATAAATTATATCAATTATATTAATTACTTCATATCTCATTACATCAGTATACATACACATATGTAAATATAGTATATGTAATATAATAAATGTGATATAATCTTCAATCACATACCATAATGCAATGTTAGGAAATAGCTTATTCGTTAAGAGCTTATGTTTTAGAATTTTAGACCAGGGTGACCTTAAATTTCAGCTTAAATTCTTAATGGGTATGTAATTTTAGTGAATTACTTTACCCCTTTAAGTCTCAGTTTTCACCTCTATTTAACGGAAGAAATGCCAGTACCTGTCTCCTTGGGTGGTCGCAAGGGTAAGCACAGAAATGCTTAGCTCAGTTCCTGACCCAGGCCAAGGGCTCAGTAATTACAGAATCATGAGTAAATGAATGACGATGAGCAACGTCTCTTCAGTATGAAATAAGTGGTCATAAGGACCTAGAGAAATTGAAGACTGCCATTGTGAAACAGTAAAGGTTTCACAAGGAAAAGAAACATTGTAAATGAGGCTGGAAGGCAGAGTAGGAGCATGCTAGGCATATAGAGAAAACAAGCTCATTCCAGACAGAGGCAGTGGCAGGAGCAAATCTATTTATTTATTTTTGTCGTGGTTCTTTCAGAGGTAATATTGTGCTTTGGGCCAATATGCCTCTTCCTTTCCTCCAAAGACAAATAGGAGTTGCCATGCACCTACTTCGGCTATTCCTCAGGATGGACCACACTTCCGGTGGCCCACTGCCCATTCAGTGCTGGGGACCCTTGGTGAGGTGCTTGGGAGAACTTCTATGGAAGCTTTTTTTTTTTTCCAAGCCAATAGCTCTTATTTGCTGATGCTCCAGAAACTGGCAAATGAGATGTATTAAGGATGGGGTCTAATCTGTATTGCATTTTACTGAAATTCTATTTCAGCCTCTGCAGTACTGTATGCCTGCCAGTGAAGCATAATTTCTTGACGTCCCCCACTCTAAAGGACATCATATTTCATCTCTCCATGCCTACGGTTTATCCAAACAAAGGAAATGGGTTGTTACCAAGGAAAGCATAACTCAAAATTCCAATTATGACTGTTAAACCACATGTGAAATTACTTTTAATAATTAAAAATGGCTCTTGCCACTCTGCAATCTCAGCTCAATATGAGATCTGGCGCCATTTTAAGAAAAGCTAATAATCCCCAGTAAATCCCTATGACCTTAATTGTCTTCATATCCACCCTTCAATGACCTTTATTGCTTAGATGGTTAAAATATAAAATAAATGATACTGATATATCTGATGTGCAACTGCATCATATTCATTTATTGTATGCATTTATTATTTTTCCATGAAAATTTTTCTCTGAAAAGGCAATTATGCTTTGCAAAGAATTCTTAGTAAGGACATTTTCTTAATTTAAAATGTAAAGCAAAGGAGGAAATTTCCAATAAGAAAATTGTCATTTGAAGGAGAAGTTAAAATCATAGAAAGAGAAGAAACTAAAAAGGAACGGAGGAACAACTGGGAGTCAGTAATTATAAATTCCACTGGCAAAATACAAATATAACATCCAACCATAAAAAAGCATGTGAGCAGCAAAAGCTATTTCCAGAAACAATAAATTAATGCAAATATTTGTGTCTTGTATAATAATTCATTTTACAAAAGATTCTAAGACTTTGAGAACCTTTAGAATTAAGAGTTGCATACTTCTTGGCTGCTTATAGCAAGAGTCAGTTTTCATACCTATATACCTAGGAGTATTCTTCAGTTCAAATTCATAATTGGTACGCAAGAGATTGCACATGAAGAAGTGCAGATATCATGAATTTGTTTTTTCTCACATTTTGAATAATTGGTGTCAACACTGTATCACTGTGATCTGCATTTCTGCCATTCTGTATGATGACACTACATTCTTTAGAAAAGCTGTTCTGTTCTTCTATGCATTCATTTACTTTGTCATTCATTTATTCATTCAACAAACACTTCCTGAGTATATATTATATGTATGTGTCACTTAAAATATAAGATGATTTGTATATTATCTTGAATTTGCTATATTGGATATTTCATGTCTATGAAATAACACAGTATTTGTCCTTACCTGTTTCACTTAGCATAAGGTTTATCCAACTTGCAACTTGTCTCAGAACTTTGTTCTTTCTTATGCTGAATAATATTCCATTGTATGAATATACCACATTTTGTTTCCCCATTCATCTATTGAAGGAAGTAACTTGGGTTACTTCTACCTTTGACTATTGTGTATAATGCCGCTATCAACATAGGTATACATTTGTCTGTCTGAGTCCCTGTTTTCTATTTCTTTGGATATACTATATAGCAGGGAGTACAATTGTCAAGTCAAATGGTAATTTAAATTTTTGAGGAACCACCAAACTGTTTTCCACAGTGGCAGCACCATTTATATTCCCACCAACAATGCATGAAGGTTCCAATTTTTTCCCCATCTTCTCCAATACTTTATATTTTCTGGTGTCTTTTTTTAAAATAATAGCCATTCTATTCTGGGTATGAAATGGTATCTCATTGCAGTTTTTATTTTCTTTTCCCTATTGGCTAATGATGTTGAACATCTTTTCATTGGCCATTTCTATATTTTCTTTGGAGAAATGTCTGTTAAATTCCTTTGCCCATTTTTTAAAAGGTATAAGGATGTTTATTGCAGATTATTTATAAAGGCAAACATTAGAAAACCACCAAATCACCCAACAAATACCATTATCTAAATAAAATTTACTGGAATATTTTCAGCCATTAAAGACCAGCTAGAAAATTGACAAATCCATGAAGAGTGTCATTATATAAAACCACTGGTCTGTTCTCTTCACAAATGTTGGTGTTGTGATAGACTACTAAAAAGGCTAAGGATCTTTTCCAGATTAAAGGATACTATAGAGACAAGTCATACAAGTGCAAATTGTGATCCTGTATTGGATTGTGGTTTGGGATTTTTTTAAATGCCATAAAGGGCATTTTGGATAAAATTACCTTTTCCCATTTTTAAATTGGGTTTTTGCCATTTTATTATTGTATTGAAAACATTATTTATATATTCTGGATATTAAGCCTTTAACAGACACATGATTTACAATGATTTTCACTTTTTTGATAATAGCCATTGGTACACAAAAGTTTGTAATTTTGGTGAAGTCAAATTTATTTACTGTTTACTTTGTTCTTCATGCTTTTAGTGTCATACCTAAGAATACATCACCGAATCCAAGGTGATAAAGATTTTTCCCTTTGATATCTTCTAAGGGTTTTGCGGGCTTGGCTCTTATATTTAAATCCTTGATTCTTTTTATTTATTTAATTTTTTTGAGGTACCAGGACTGGAGATTGAACTTGGGATCTTGTATGTAGGAGGCTGGTACTCAACCACTGAGCCACATTGGCTTCTCTGAGGTGGCTCACTTGTTTGTTTGCTTGTTTGTTTGTTCATTATTTGCTTGATATTTGCTCATTGATTTGCTTATTTTTTGCTTGTTGCTTGTTTGGAGGCACTGGGAACTGAACCAGGACCACCTGTGTGAGAGGCAAGTGCTCAACAGCTCGAGCCACCTTTGTTCCCCATCATGATTCATTTTGAGTTCATTTCTGTGAGTGGTATAAAGTAGGGGTCCAACATCATTCTTTTGCATGTGGATATCCAATTTTCCCAGCACCATTTGTTGAAGAAACTGTTCTTTCCCCATTGAATGTACTTGTCAAAAACCAATTGGTGGTGGTTGTGCAGGTCTACTTCTGGAGTTTCAGTTCTATTCTATGGTCCATATGTCTCTGTTTATGCCAGCACCACACTGTTTTGATTACTATAGCTCTGTAGTAAGTTTTAAAATCAGAGAGGGTGTATCCTCCAACTTTGTTCTTCTCTTTTCAAAACTGGCTTGGCTATTCTGGTCCCTGCAATTTCACATGAATTTGGGGATCAATTTTAACATTTCTTAAAAAAAAAAATCTGCTGAAATTTTGATAGGGTATTGCATTGAATCTAGAGATTGTTTTGAACAGTATTGACACACTGGCTGATATTTTTATTGCAATACTGTGACTCATCCACCTAAACTGCCTCCTTATTCCTGACACATATAATTTATGTAAGATAATAAATTATTTATTGTTTTTGTTGTAAGCTGCTAAATCTCAGGACTGTTTGTTATACAGCAATAGATAACTAACACAAATATGATGTCCTAAGTAGGCCCATTGCTAAGAAAGAGTCTTCCTCACAGTGTGCAACCAACATTTGTTGGATATGTTAGTGAATGGAAAGGTAATTGATGAAACCTCCTTAATTACATTTAATTGTATTTACCATTTAGACTAATTATAGTTTCAAAGATAAAAGATGTGGCCCATTAAAAAAAGTTTAGATTACAAAATATGACTATGATGAAATCAATAACACATACTTGAATATTTGATTCAAGCTCTGCCTTCCTATTAAACTCCCAGCTTCCTTTGTCACAGCAGAGTAAATCAATGGGAGGGCATTTGTCTCCTTCTTGCTTTTCTTAAATGTCCTTAACTTCTATTTGCAGGTGTTCTTTCTTTCTCATCGTTCTCATCATTGTTTCTCCAGTCTTCGTCACTATAACAGATGTACTTTCTGTACTCTTTCAAACCCTGCCATTTTGATTAAGAAGAAAAAAGAATTTAAATAAAATTGTGGTTCATTTGTGAAGCTCTCCACATTTATAACTGACAATTGAATGCATCAGTTGCTTTAAAATAACCTAACTACAGTCATTTGTATCAAAAAGAAAGAGGGACTGACTGATGTGCACCCTGACTGATGAACTCTGAAACGCGGGACTTGAAGAAGGTTGGAAAATTTAGAACTTAAGATTTTACAGAAATCTCCAAAATATATTTTTATTACAGGTTCTGATTCCAATTTTAAAGCATAGGGCAACATTTTTTTCCCCACAACTGATTGACAATGTCCCTTTTCCTCTGTAAACATGATGTTAATATCATGTGCTGTTGTAAACATCATGGTTAACCTTTCAAACATTTGCTTCTGTCTCTACCAAGGGTTCATTTTTATTACAGTGATGAGCAGTTTCCATTTTAATCTGAATGTATTCTGTGAAAAACAAAGAGCAAGTCTTGTTTGAAATTTATTTTGTGTTGGAAGAATTTAGTTCATCCTTATAACCACAGAGGGTCTTTAGCTGCCAATTTAAAATGGAGAGAGAATTTGAGAAGCTGAAGTTATTTTATTTTAATGATATTTTATACTCATGATTCTCATTTTTGTGCAGATAAAATAGGGTATCATTAAGATCAGCACTATTGTGATAGCTTGCAGTGTTAAATTCTCTGAGTGGGAAATGTTTAAACCTCGGTAGTTTTTGACCATGAATTCACATTTCAAAAGAAAATATATTAAGGGTTAGCAAAACAGCAGGTGCAAATGAAGTTATAACCATCCCTTTTTACTATTAGGAGGGAAAAATCTGACAGCAATAGACTTGTTCATCTTCTGCACTTCTGTTTCTAATGATAATTATATGACCAAGCAATACACATTAGCAATCTTGGTAGGAATATCAAATTATATACCATTATTGTCACCTATCTACAAGTAGTAGAAAAATATAACAGGAAAAAGAGGCATTTGAAGTTATTTATCATTGATGAGATGGAACAATATGAGATTAGCATTTTGCAATGCAAAGTGATATTAAACTCTAATCTAATGCAGGTTTCTCATTTGGCCCTATTGACATTTGGGCTGGATAATTCTTTGCTGTGGGGCCTGTCCTGTACATTGTAGGGTAGCTAGCAGCATCCCTGGCCTCTACTCACTAGTTGCCAGTAGCATCTTCCCAGTCCAAATGACCAAAAACATCCCCAGAAATTGCCATATATCCCTTGGGGCAAAATTGCCTCCCATTGGTTCTAGAGTATCATATAGGTAAAAACACAGAGAAGGGTCCCTATCAAAAAATCCCCCCTAAAGGTCACCAGTAGCACTGACCCAGGTAGAAGCAGAGACTTACAAACCTGGAAGGGGCTTTGGGTGACAGGTAACCCATTTTCTTCATTTTATGAATGGGACTCTGAGACTCTGGGAGCAGTGTTGATTTGCTCAAAGTCACACAGCTGGTTTGTTTCAGACCTGAAACTTGATCTTTTTCTACACGTATGCTATCCTTTCTTCCTATCTGAAGATAACTCACCCTTAGCAAAGCTTGGGTTTAAATCTTAATGCTTTTGAAAATGGGTTGGGTTTGCATTGTCTTAGCTCATGGAAATGGTCAATGGTGCTGCAAAGAAAAATGTCCATCCTGGGCATTTGTCTATGCCGTCAATGTGGTGAGTAGTTGCAGAACTAGATGTTGGCCTCTGTATTTTCTGTATTAAAAGATTCCTATCGCTATGCTAATTATTGGAGCTTAAAGATTCAATCTTTAAAGTGTTGTATGTTCAATATAAATATGCAGAATTCAGTCATGCTACTGCAGTTCAAATCCTGGCTCAGTCACTTACCAGCTATGTGGCCTGAGACAAATTAGATAACTTCTCTAAACATGAGTTTCCATATTTGGGTGAAAAGGAAATAGTTGTACCTAGTTCATAAGGTTGCCATTTGGATGAAATGGGATGAAGCATATAAGCCGCCGAAGACCATTTTTAGTACATGGAAAGCACTCTCTACATATAAATGCCACTGCTGCTGTTGTAGTATTAATATTAAATTGAATGATTTTCAAATTAACTACATGTGCATGGAGAGATATGGTTCCTACTCTTTGTAAAACACATAACAAAAATATGAAGTGTAAAGATGTTTGAGTTAATAGGGAGAGTTCTAGTGTGACTAGAATTGAAAGAAAACTGTGTGGAAACGTCCAAGAAACCTTATCCTGAGAAGAGATAAAAAGACATCCTCAGTAATTATAGCAGTTTAGAACAGACATAATTATAGATGATATACTTTTAATTTGATGCTGAAATAAGACACGTTAACACGAGTCTGGGAGGAAGATACAGGATTTTATGCATTCTTTGTTTTTCTTCCCATTCATTGAGTGAGTCCTATTGCCAGGCACTGCCCGTCTTCATGACTCACAGTCTTCAAGTTTGAGCTGGTTCTGAGACTCACATATAATGCAAATTGCCTGATACCTTTGCCCTAATGAAGTCAACAATCATCCCTCTCTTGGGACTCTGGACTATTAATAAAATACAATAAAGGATACCAACATGGCATTGTTGTTGAAGAAATGCCATGCCTTCTCCCTGATTGTTTTGAAATGAAAAATTAAATGATAGGTGGGAGAGAGACATAGAAACAGTTACAACTTCTGGATTTTGCTTGCCTTTATCCCAGATCTATTTTGGTAATTTAAAAAGACAGTATGCCAATTTCATTTAGGCTATTGAATAACATGGGAAAATTTAAACACATTGACTTGGTAGTCTTACTAAACTTTTTTGGTACCCAGCAGAGTCATAGGCTTTTGAATTTTGTGCAAAATACAGATCTAATGTTTTCAGTTTGGTTCCTTAGCATGTCATAATGATTCCCTGACACTTTACTATAAAAGCATAAAATATTGTATTGCTCTAATAAGGATCAACACAATATTAAATACTGTTTTCAATTACGAAAGGAAAAAGAAAAACATATTCACCATGATACTGGAGTGAGAACCATTGAAATCCCACTGTTCATGAGCAAAGTACCCTGCTTCTCTGCATAATAAATAGCAAGTCACCATAGTTTGTCACCTGGTTGCTTACTGTCCTGGCAATTTCTTATGTGGAAATAATTAATACATGCCCAATTTTAAAGGAGACTGTGGATCAGGTATAAATAGCACTAGGTTTGAATTTTTAAAAGCTTAGTGACCTACCCACTTGCCAGCTGTGAGAACTTGAAGAAGACAGTTTTTGAGTCTATAAAACACAGATAAAACTATCTCATCTGCCTCTTTCTGCAAATCATAGTGAGGCTCAAATGAGATAATGTATATGGAATGATTTGTAAAATGTGAAGCGTGCTTCACAGGTAAAAAATTATTGGAAGGGACCAGGGACATCTAAACTGTGTCTATCATCAGGGGCCAGACATGCCTGAGCATATCTACTCACTGGTGCGGCAACCCTCCAGCGTGTCTGGGCAGGTAAGAGACATGGCACCTGCTGGAATAGAATTCATAATGAAAAAAGATTGAATCAGGCCTCTTGGGAGCCAGTTTAGAAAAAAACCTGGAAATGAATGATTATGAAACCACCGGTGATAGCTGTCATTAGATTTCTCTTCTGGCCCAGACTCTCAGGCTCACGTATGAGTTCCAGCAAGAGAGGGTGTGCGAGCTCTAAGGAAAAACCAGTAAAGCTTGAAGCACCAACTCTTAGAGACCATTTTTCCAGAGTGAAACTCTAAAAGTAGAAAGAAACTTTCATCCCTCACATCACCACAGAACACCGCTGACAGTTCAGGTGCTCCATGGGTCACTGACATGCTTATACCTGGCACTGCAGATTGTCCAAGGTAATCATTAAAACTGTGGGCAAGTATCTGTGCACAGCCCTGGCAACCACCCAAATTATCTGAGGTAGTTAAGCTCCCTACTTAGGAGGGAGCTACTCATCTCCCAATGACTTCTTTTCTGGATCGGCCCAGGCACCCAGGTTTGGGCTGTCTGTAACAATGTCTCTGCTCTAAGAACCTGTCTCTTTTTGCTGTGGTTTATCATCTGGTGTAGGTACCTGATCCTAGCGGGGATAAAATGATTTACTTTGTATTAGATTTAAATTTAAGATAATTTAAATTTTTGAATGAAGAGACAGGAGATTAAAAGTCATAGAAGCTCATTCACATAATCATCAGGGTTCTTGAGAAAGTACAGAGTCCTTGGGCTGAATTTTTCTGAATATACCCTGATTCTTGCTCTTAGTAAACTTATTTGTGCCATTTTTCTTTTAATTATCAATACAACGCTGGTTGCCTTCCAATAAATTCCATTAGGAATAATTAATTTCTATTATTTTTAACCAAAAGAAGTTTAACTACAACAAAAGGGAAGAAGACTTTACTGGTGATTTAAGCTTTGACTTTAGCAGGGAGGGGGAAAGTCAGGGAAATATGAGTTACTGATGACTATAATTTAAGTTGCTTAGCCTAAAGCCATGTTTTCATATACCAAACACTGTTACCTACCTTGTTGGCACTGGATGCTAGCTAGGCCCCTCTGAAACTGCTCTTCCCAGTCTCATTTTTTAAACACTCTGATTTTTGAGGATCTGTAGGAGACAAAATGTCTGTATTAAACATACTAAAAAGTAGATTGGAGATTTCATATAACACAGTCTTTCTCATCTACACACCAAAACTTGGTTGAGAACCCTTGATTAAGGGTTTCCTATTGCTACCTTAGCATATTACCAAAATCTTAGTGGCTTAAAGCAACACACATTTATTATCTTATAGTTTTGGAGGTCAGAAGTCTAAAATGGGTTTCACTGGGATAAAATCAAGGTTTCAGAGGCTTTAGGGGAATATCTGTTTCCTTGCTTTCTTAGGTTCTAGAGGTTTTCCACAATCCTTGATTCATGGTCCCTTCCTTGGATAACTCCAAACTCAGCTTCCATAGTCACATTCTCCTCTTCTTTCTGTTTCCCACTTACAAGGGTCTGTTATTACATTGGGTCCACCTGGATAATACAGGATAATCTCTCCATCTCAAGATCCTTAATCTCATCTCCAAATTCACTTTTGCCATGTAAGGTAGCATATTCACAGGTTCTGAAGATTAAGACATGGATATCCTTGAGGAGAGCATTATTTTCCCTACCACAATGCCAAACGTGGGAATGAGATCCTCATACATGTGTTATGACTCAGATCAAGACTGAGGACTATTTTTCTGGAAGCCAAAAGAAAATTCATAATTCCCTTGTCTATATTCATATCTTGGTCCCAAAGACTTCTTCTCTCCCAACTTAGAAGTAGTAAAACAAAACAAATAGAGAAGTAGTAAAATCAAACAAATGACAGAGGAAATGTCACCAGGACTTTGAGAATATGAAGTACTGGGAAACAGTACATGAATACAAGAGACAAAGTTTGCATGGAAATTCAGTTCTTGGTGATGAGAAAGAAACACCCAAGTTGAGATAAAATTTACTGATAGAACCAACAGGATTTGCTGATAAATTAGACAGGGGAGGTAAGAGAAAGGGAGAATTCATCACCCCAGCCTTAATGGAGCATCTGCCATGTGGATGGCACTCTGCAGAGACATAAACAACTAAAATAGAGATGAAATCCTCCCTTCATGATCAAGAGTTTAGTAAATGGGTTGACTCAAATGAAAATGAATGGGCATAGAACTAAAGTCCTATTATAAACAGGAAAGAATAGTCAATATACATTTGAGAAGATAATATTCAAATTCATTACTCATCCAAAAATGTAAACTAAAAATTACAAGATAACCTTTTCTTCATAGAATTTGAAAAAAAATAAGATCATAAAAATCACCTGCATAGGGGTATGGGGAGTTATTACTTAATGGGTATAGAGTTTCTATTTGGGGTGATGAAAAGTTTTGGTAAGATGGAAAGTTTTGGTGACAGTAGTAAAACATTGTGACAGCATTAGTGCCTCAGAATTGTACAATTAAAAATGATTAAAATGGCAACCAAAGGAAAAATAGATAAAATGAGCTGCATCAAAATTAAAAATGTTTTTATTATAGTGGCAGAGAGAAAAAGGTGTAAGTGGTATCAAAGGCCAGGATGATCTATTTCAACTGGTTGGACTTGGTGGACTCTTATCCTGATAAAAACTGAACCCCAAATAGAATTTTTGGTCCCTTTTATACAGAGGAAATAAGAATGGGGAGTCAAATAGTGCTTGTATGCAAAAGGACTGTTTGTTAGTTTCTTCAAGTGTTTTGTGTGAGTATTAGATAGGCTATTTCCTCCGGGTAAGCTTGATTTAACATATATTCCCCAAATTCCAGGTAAACTTGAGTTAACATATATCCCCTACATTCCAGATAAGCTTTTAGCAGGAACCCCCCAGATTCCAGGTAAGCTTGACACATTTGGCTTACATCCTCCCTGAATATCCAAAGCCTATAGAGTTTATACTTCTCAATTGGCTTTCTAGGCATACTCGTATATAAAATAAGTTTGAATTTATACACAGGCTATATTATTTCCCCCCTTTGATGCCTGCTTAAGCTTATTAAGCTTTGGCATCACTATTGTCAGAGTCTCTCTGCACTAACAGGTATGTATATAGTGCCATGAGATGGGCAGCTGTCTGCATTTTTACTATACCATTTAATAGGGTGTGCATTCTGTTTATGATGAAAGGAAGGAGGCAAGGAAGTATGGTGCATTCTCCTATGAGGAAAGCAATTATTCCCAGTAGAAGCTTGAAATTGTTTACTATTGACTGCCAGCTTCCAAAGGGATTACGAAATTCCAACCATTCCAGGTCTGCACTGGAACATGAGCAATTTTTATCATTTTGCTTATAATTTTATTAATAACCTTTCCAGTGCTGTCTAGTTCAAGGCAGCAGTTAGAAAGATTGAATTTTCCACAAACTCCCCCTTTAGCTGCCAGGAGATAGTCTAGAGTGAGATAGTGTTTCTGAATTTAGTTTGCTATTGGGCTAGTAAGTTGAGATCATGGGCAGTTTCATTAATTATTATTTCTACTATGGCTTATAAGCTGATGATTCAGTTTAGCATATAGATAGAGGTCTGAAAACCCCACATGCTATCCTCTGCCCAAGTTGCTGGTCCATGGTACTGGATTATATGCTCAGGAGGCCATTCTTCACCTCCGCATGTAATGACAGTCCTTTCTTCTTATGTTTTGATACACTGACTGGCTTTGCTCTTTCTCTTCTGCTAAAGGAAGAAGGAGGGTTTTATTGTACCAAGCATACAAGTACCACACCAGTTTCAGGGAAGTTCTTGGAATGCAACTTTCCCACAAATCCAGGACAGACTGTTTGGGGCAGTAAAGGGGCCTTTTGCGGTGTAGTTCAACACTGTGATTAATTTGGAGAAAGTGTGATTTATGAGAGTAAGGTCTGATTCATTCCATATTCCCCATGGCTCTGTTTGTATTGGTGGTATAATTTTGGAAGTTTCCCCCTGTACATGTTGGGTGTCCAACAGATATAGAGGAGTTTAGGCAGACCCTTGAAGCACGATATTTTCCTATGACAGAAGTTTGTAAGGGTCACATACTATCTTGGGGGATAGCCGGGAAGCCAGTTTCATTTTATGGTTGGCTATAATTTTATTCTCTTGTTTCCCAGGGCCATTGGTCTCCCATATTATTACCCCCACATACACAGCATGAGGAGGCATTTAAGGTTGCCCCTCCTACTTCAGCTAGGTTTGTGAAGAGGTTTCTTGCTGCTTGTGGAATGGAAAAGGGCTTTTCCATTTCTTCATAGAAGGAGTGGCACACAGAGTAAGCTTTACTTGTGAGTGGGTGTTCCCAATACCCGACCCAGATGTAGGCTCCTGAGTCTATTCTTCTACCATCAGTGCAGAGGCCCATTTGGACTCCCTGAGTCTGCCAGGATTCAGGTTTAAGGATGGTGAGGTTTAAGGGGTTACCCTGACCACGTGAACAGTTAGCCAGGGCCATACCTTTGCTGAGGACAGTTGTTTGTTTAGTTGTGTCTGTGTTCCAGGTGGCCCAGGTGACACAGGACCAATAGGGGGAGTAGTATGCACCCAAGTATTTGCACCAGAAGCCCCCCTTCAGGCTGCACTTTTCATTTCTGGAGCACACATATACTTATTGTTTTGACTATATATTTGCTCCCAGCTGAGCCCTCCACAATTGGTGTTCCATGGTATCCTGGAGTCTATAACTTGACATGCGTCAAATAGGAGGGACGCTCGTTGGTTCTGGCTAGTGACTGGGGTAGAGCTAAGTAGCTCCCTGTTTTGATTAAGCACCCTTATTTCCCATTTATGGGAGATTGTTGGGGGTTTGGGATCATAGCAGATTATTTGGCCAGATACGTTACAGATGCTATAGGAGATTCCTTGAAACTGGCAGGTGGTATATGGCCTTTGCATGTGTAATGACTATCATATATTAATGTGGTATTGACATGGGCTCCCGTTCACAGTTTTTGGATACATGGCTTACACTCTGTGGTGCCAACCTGGGACCAGAGGGTGGTCAGGGCTAGGAGTAGGGAAAATAACCTAAGCGGCATTGTAACTGGGATTAAACAGGATTTCTATTCTTCAGCTGTGTGTAGACCAATCAGCTTTTGGGGTGTGACTGGAGCAGAGCTCGGTGTTCTGTCCTCAACCTTCTGCCATGCATGGACCAATCAGCTTCCAGGGTGTGCCTGGAGCAGGGCTTGGTGTCTTGTTCTTTTGCAAGGTGAGTTTGGTTGAGTTGTGGGTATCTGGAATACAGGTCCAGGACTCTGGGGCAGCTCGCTTGACCCAGCTATGGTGTATCCATGGGGTCATTTTAGCTACTTTTAACTGCACTGGGGGTGGATAAAATGACAAGATAGGGTCCTTGCCATTGAGGGGTTAGTGGAGCTGATTTCCAGTCTTTGATCCAGACTGCATCTCCTGGCTTGTATGGGTGTATGGAGCTGCTTAAGCTAATAGAGACTCTTTCTTAGACCCAGTGATGCAGGTTTTGTAGGGTTTTTCCTAAGCTGATCATTTGCTGAGCTATTGATAAGTTTTCTCTTTCTCTAAGATTCCTTTCTACATTTCGGTTTAAGGGGGGGTGGTCTCTGAAGGAGGATTTCATAAGGGGTTAGGCTTAGCTTTTGGCTTGGGCTTAGCTTTCGGCTTGGAGGAGAGCACTCAGAAGTACTTGCACCCATGTTAGCCTAGTTTCTTGGCAAATCTTGGCAATATAAGTCTTTATTGTATGGTTCATTCACTCCACTTTCCCTGAGCTTCGAGGACGGTAAGCGGTGTGCAGTTTCCATCAAATGTGCAGTGTTTTGGCAATTTTTTGAGTGATTTCAGAGATGAAGGCAGGTCCATTGTCAGAGCCAATTGAGAGGGGTAACCCATATCAAAGAATGATTTCCCTGAAGAGAACTTTGGCTACTTCTTCAGCTTTTTCTGTTCAAGTGGGAAAGTGTTCCGCCCAGCCAGAAAAGGTGCAGATGAGGACTAAGATACACTTATAGCTTCCAGATCAGGACATTTCAGTGAAATCAACTACTAGATCTTTGAGAGGCACACTGTCGATTGCTTGGACTCCTGGGGCTCCAGTGAGTCCCTGACAAGGGTTCTTCTTTGCACATGTCACACACTGCAGGCACACAGCATGGGTGATAGTGGCTAGACTTGGGATGCAGAAGAATCTTTCTAACACTTCTTTAAGATGGTTTTTCCCAGGTGTGTGTTCTCGTGGTAGTCTTGAAATACAGTTACAGCTAATATTTGTGGCACAACTATTCTGTGATCAGGCAATGTCCACCATCCTTTTCTTCTTGTGTCCTGCCCTCAGAGAGTGTCCACTCTCTCTCAGCTTGAGTATATTGCGGCTCTCGGCGATTCAGAGGCTGCGGAACGAGAGCAGGCAGTGTATACTGGAGTTGCTGATAATTAAGAGGTTGAGGAATGAGAGCAGCAGCCAGGTTTTCAGATAGGGATCCTTCCTGTGTCACTCTTTTTGCTTCAGTGTCTGCCCTCCAATTTCCCCAGGAGATGGAATTGTGGCTTGTCTGGTGTCCCTTGCAATGCATTACAGTCACTTTGATAGGTTCTCAAACTGCTTCTAGTAGTTCCAGAATCTGTGTGCCATACTTAATGCTCGTTCCTCCTGAGTTAATGAGTCCTTTTTGTTTATAAAGCTCCACGGGTGTATAGGGTAAGGAAGGCATATTTGGAGTCTGTGTAGATGTTAGCCCTGGTCCAGCCGCAAGTCGTAGGGCTCAGGTAAGGGCAATGAGTTCAACTTTCTGCGCTGATCTGTTATCCTGGAGGCGCTGGGCCTCTATTATGGTCACGGTTGTTACTACAGCATATCCCGCTCACTGATTGCTGCCCTGTAAAGCTACTCCCATCCATGAAGAACTCCATGTCAGGATTTGCCAGTGGCTGGTCTTGGAGGCCTGGCCGGCTGGAATATACTTCTTGCATTGTTTCCAGGCAGTTATGGGCTGGAACACTCGGCTCCATGGATAGCAAGGTGGCAGGATTTAGGGCTTTTACAAGTTCCAGTTGGATGGATGGATTTTCACATAATAGGGTTTGATATTTAACCAGGTGGCTGTTGTATGCAAAACCTGGACAATTATAGGCTACCCAAGAGTTAATTTTATGGCTTCTAGTGTTAATGTTGCTGCAGCTGCTACAGCTTGCAGGCTTGAGGGCCATCCCTGGGCTACAGTGTCCAGTTGTTTGGAGAGATAGTTACAGGTCTCTGCCAGGAACTGAGGTATTGAGTGAGTACACCTACTGTGATGCCTTGACAGTTATGAACATAGAGGTAGAACAGCTTACTGAGATCTGGAAGTCCGAAGCTCAGTGCTTCCATTACAGTTTGTTTGAGAGCAGTGAAAGCATTTTTCTGTGGGCTTTCCCAGAGCAGGGGATCATGATCTCCCCCCTTTGTGACTTCATATAAAGGGCACGTAAGGACCCCAAAATTGGGGATCCACCTGTGGCAGAATCCTGCTGCTCCAAGGAACTCTCACAGCTTCTGGTGGGTGTTGGGTTCCAGGAGACTACAGATTGCTTTCTTTCTTTCAAGTCCCAATTCACGGCATCCCTGTATTATCTTATAACCTAGATATTTGACCTGAGGTAGGCAGACTTGGGCTTTTTTCTTAGATGCCCAATAACCTTTTTGCTGTACATGCTTTAAAAGGGCATGAGTTCTGTCAGCACTGTCTTGGTAGGTGGGACTTCCAAGAATGAGATCATCTTCATATTGGAAGAGGAAACAGTTATGGCTTTCTGGTTTAAAGAATTTGAGATCACTGGCCAGGGCTTGTCCAAAAATAGTGGGTGCATTTTTAAATCCCTGGGGCAATCATGTCCATGTTAGCTGCTGCTTTTCCCCTAAGTTCAGATTGTCCCATGTAAAGGCAAAAATCAGTTGGCTCTGGGGTGCTACCCAAATGCAGAAGAAGGCATCCTTAAGATCTAAGCATGAAAAGTAGATTGCTGATGAGGGTATTAATTTGAGAAGAGTATATGGATTAAAAACTGCAGAATGGAGGTTATTACTGCCAAATTAATTCCTCATAAGTCCTGGGCCGGGCAGTAATCCCTATCAGCTTTTTTAACTGGAAAGAGTGGCGTATTCCACGGAGACGGTCATGGCCTTAATATGGCCTTAATATGTCATTCAGTAATCTCTGAATATGTAGCCAGACTTTTTCTTGCACTTCGTGTGGAAATGGGTATTGCTTTATGCTTACTGGACTGGCTATGGGCTTTATTTCAATAATAGTTGGAGGAATGTCATGTGCCATCCCCATTGGGTTACCCTCTGTCCATACTTCAGGCATATCTTTAAAGGGGAGCTGCATGGCTGTAGATTGGCCAGTTTCACTGAGGCAGAACAGTCTCCATTCCTCCTGCAGAGGGAAGGTTAGCACTATTTTTGGAGGGTTTGGTGGTCCCAGTGTCAGTGTGGATTGCCCCGTGGCATTAAAGGTAATTTGAGCGCAGTTTAGACAGCAGGTCTCAACCCAGAAGGGGGACTGGGCACTCTGGAAGATAAAGGAATTTGTGAATGACCTCCTTCCCCTCAATGTTCCAGGTCCTGGCTTGGAGGAAGGGCCGTTGGGTACTTTTGCCAGTTGCCTCTATGATAGTGGCTTGTCTTTTTGATAGAGGCCCAACTGGCATTGTCATTACAGAATGTCGAGCCCCAGTGTCAACCATCATATGTATGGTGCGGCCCACAATTTGGACTCTGACCATAGGCTCTGCGGGGCTGAGAGAATAGGAGCCTGGTCTGTCCTAATATCTCTATCAGAGTCCTCTATTCCTGCCAGTCCAATGATTTGATTTGCAAGGTTCTTTTCTGAATTTTTACAAACCCGGGGTTTGGTTTGTGATGCTCCACTACCTTTCCTAGCTAATGTTTTGGCTACTTGCATTGCAGTGATGGGGTTGAGTGACCAGCTGGGACACTCTTCCTTCCAATGCCCCTCTTCCTGGCAGTACATGCACTGATTTCACCTAGGCGTGGGCCCTTCCCTCTCCTTGGGGCAGGGGCTTCCCAGTTTACTCTCCTTGACACAGGATTGGATTTTTCCACTATTGCTGCTGCCAGAAGATCTGCCTTCTGTTTCATCCTCTGATTTTCTTCCCTCCTTGTTTCTACATCATCATTGACATAGAACTTAGTGGCTATTTTCATGAGCTGAGAGATATTCATACCAGAGAAGTCATCCAACTTCTGCAGCTTTCTTCAGATGTCAGCCTGTGATTGGGCAACGAATGCTGCATTGACCATTGTTTGTCTCTCGGGAGCATCTGGGTTAAAGGGAGTGTATACACGAAATGCTTCACACAGTCTCTCATAGAACTAAGCCTGACTCTCATTGAGAGCCTGTAGGATTTGGGTGGTTGTTGCCATGCTTACCACTTTTGGGCTCCCTGCCCTGAATCCTTCAACTAAGGCCCTATGGAACGTTAGTGGTCAGTTGAGGCTGGTTGCTTATTGTGGTCCCTTAGGGGATCCTCCTCTGGGAACTGTGAGCGGGCATATTGGTCAGTGTCCAAAGTTCCCTCAGGTGGGTGTTCTCTAAGCCAGGTCAGAGCTCCCTGTATGACACACGATCTCTGTTCGAAGTTTAATAAAGTCATTATAAGTTGTTTACAATCAGCCCAGGTGTGTTTGCGGGTCTGTCTGATGGACTGGAAAAGGTCCATCATGGCTTGAGGCTTCTGTGAGAATGGTGCAGTGTGACTTTCCCAGTTAAAGAGATTTGTTGTAGCAAAGAACTGATCGATGAAGGTTTGGTTTCCTCCCTGAACCTGGCCATCTGCATTGTAATAAAGTGGGGCCCAGGCTTTAGGAGAGGTAACTGGAAGGACGCCTTTTTCTCTGCTCCTTCTGCCCCTGGAGCTCCCCGTGGTTTGAGTTGCGGCTTTTCAGCGTTTCCCTCCTCACTGATCGGCAGTGCTGTGTTGCCAGGGGCAACCGGCTGCAGAGCAGCTGGTTTACATTTTCCGTTGTGGAAGGTGCCAAAGACAAGTGCGGGGATGGTCTAGGTGCCCTCTCTGATGTGAATGGTGATAAGAGAGTGGGGGGGATGGTGTGGGCATTGCCCTTCCCCATGTGGATGACGATGATGGGGCACTACTTAGGGAGACTTGCTCATTTTCATTCCTTAGCACTGCCGTGGTAGGAGCAATCACATAAGGCAGTGGGAGGTCATTTTTGTTTTACCCTGCTAAAATGGGTGGGTTGGCACTGGACTTGGGACACACTTTCTCTGGGCCCTTTGCATGGTGATTGTTTGGTCTTGTTCCTGGGACGGCAGTCCTCAGTTTTTGTATTAGGCAAATCCTGGCTTCCTTAGTCATGCACTTTCCTAACCAGGGTGGATTTTGACTCAGGCATCGATGTAAGGGAACTGGTCTGGGTGCCCTGGGTTTCCAGTTACTATGTCATGGGTTTTATGTTTGAGCAAGGGATCTAAAGTGCCCTTCTGGGACCAGTACACACTGAAAGTTGGCCATTCTATTTCACAAAGCATTCTAAGCTTTCCTGGCTGGAACCTTATGCCGTATACTTCTCCACAGAATGCATGGGGGAAGTTTTTCAGCATACTACCTAATGAGGTCCTACTTTGTGTGTTTCCCATGTTTCCACCCTGTTCCAACAGTGCACAACACTCACTCAAGCCTCATACTTTGTCCATCTCCAGCCATGTCCCTCTTAGGAGCTTTTGGTGCCTCTTGACGTTAGTGGTCGGTATAAATGCCTGACTGGAAGAAGGTCCCTTTGCAGGGACCCCCCAGATTGCCCTTGATTGCATGAGATCACCACAGAACTGCAGATTGGGACTCTGCACTTGCCCTGCAGAAGTGATTTTCCGTGTCTCACTCAGTTGCTACAATCATATACACACACTACCTCCCTTTTCCTTTTCTCAGACCTAGAGAGGAGACAGCTTCCTTCCATATTTTCAGGAGTACTGGGGCCTCCTCTTTTATAGAGCTAATCGGGCTCCCCTCCTAATTTTAGAATTAGGTTTTTCCTGCACTATGCCCCTGGGGGCTTACCTGTCTGATATGCGGTACCCCTTGCTTCATTCTCAAGATCTCTTAAATCTTCTGGTGCCTCCAGTTCTTCCAGGAGGGCTCTGATGAAGACCACAACCTCTTTCTGGACCAAAATGGAGTGTCCAGGGGTGCCTGGGGCTGGGTTTCACCCAGGCCCTCCCAGCCTCTTTGGAAATGTCCAGGAGGGGCAAACAACCATTGCCCCCTCTGACCTTCTCAGTGTAATCCAGACAAGCACCCAGAATTTTAGTGGCAGAGAAAACATGGGTGTACGCAGTATTGAAAGCCAGGACGAGAATTCTGAGAAGGAATATGATTTATTTCAACTGGCTGAACTTGGCGGACTCTTGTTCTGATAAAAACGAAGCCCCAAATAGAATTTTTGGTTCCCTTTTATACAGAGGAAATAAGAGTGGTGGGTCAAACAGTGCTTGTATGCAAAAGGACTTTTTGTTAGTTTCTTCAAGTGTATTATCTGAGTAGTAGATAGGGTATTTCCTCCAGGTAAGATTGATTTAGCTCATATCCCCCACATCCCAGGTAGACTTGACTTAACATATATCTGCTACATTCCAAGTAAGCTTTTAGCACAAACCCCCCACATTCCAGGTAGGTAAGCTTGACACATTTGGCTTACATCCTCCCTGAATGTCCAAAGCCTATAGAGTTTATACTTCTCATTTGGCTTTCTAGGCATATTTAGATATAAAATAAGTTTGAATTTATGCATAAGATATATTATTATGTCAAAGAACACTATTAAGAAAATGAAAAGACACAATACTTTTCAGACTCCCTACAAAATGGGAGAAAATAATTGTTAACCATATATCAAATAATGGTTTAATATTGAGAAGAAAGAAAGTACTCTTACAACTCAACAATAAAGACAACCCAAATAAAAAATGGGCAAAGGACTTGAGTGGACATTTCTCCAAAGAAAAGTACAAATGCCCAATAAGCACATAAAAAGACTCTCTGCATCTTTTAAGTGCAAATCAAAACCACAATGAAACACCACTTCATACTCACTAGAAGTACTGTTAGTAAAACAAACAAACAGAACTAAAATAACAAGTGTTGGCAAGGACAGGGAGAAACGGAACCCTCATGCATAGCTGGAGGGCATATAAAATGGTGCTGCCACTGTGGAAACCAGTTGCATGGTACCTCAAAAAGTTAAACATAGAATTACCATACACTTTACAATCCCACTTCTTAGTATAAATACAAAAGAACTGAGAGCAGGGATTTAAAGAGATACTTGTATACCAAAGCTTATAGCAGCTTTATTCACAGTAGCCAAAAAGTAGAAGCAACTCATGTATCCATCAACAGATGAAGAGATAAACAGAATGCAGTATATATACACAGCAATATTATTCAGCTATAAAAAGGAAAGAACTACTGATATATGCTATAACATAAATGGACCTTGAAGACACCATATTTAGTGAAACCAGCCATTCACAAAAAGACAAATACAGTATGATCTCAGTTATATGAAATATCTAGAAAATAGAAATTTCATAGAAAAAGTAGATTACAAATTACCAGGGGCTGGGAGTTGAGTGGAGAAAAGGAAATTGCATAATGGGTGCAGAATTTCTGTTTGAGCTGATGAAAAAGCTAGGGGAATGATTGCACAGTATTGTGAATGTAATTAATACCACTGAATTGTACAGTTGAAAGTGGTTAAAATGGGAAATTACGTGTTATATATATGTTACTACAATTAAAAGTTTTGAGAAATTATGAATATTGCAAATTTTTTGTGTATACATTACCACAATAATTTTTTAAAAATTAACACCATAATAAGGATGCTGAGAAAGCTATTTCAGTCTTTTTTTTAAGATTTGTTTTTACTTATTTCTCTCCGCCCCCCCATTTCAGTCATTACCTACACTAAAAGAGACATCAAATCTTGTATTGCCAAAATTGTAAGGAAGCAGATACTTTCAACTACTGTTGGTATGAGATTTTTGAAAACTAAAAAATTTCTACATCTTCTAAAATTAAAATATGTCTATACTGCAACCCAACAATTTCACATTTAAATATAGAGGAAAATTACAATGATGTACAAAGAGGAGATTCAGGTGGTTCATGACAGCATTCTAAAAAACAATGGAAAAAATCAGGCACTACTTAGGTGACTCTTAATAGAGTACTCATTAAATGGACTATGTAAATGTATATATCATATACTCTTAATGAAAAGGAGTATGTAGATTTCTATGTACCAATATTTATGCACAGTATAATATAATTTATATCTGACATCTTTATAAAACAAAATTATATACATCCTTAGGTATAAATGGAAGTAAAACTATAGAAAAATTTGGACAGAAATTATCAAAATGATAATGCTTGTTATCAAACAAAATGATAATCCCAAAATTCTATTGGGATGGGAATCAAAGGCATCATTTATCTTGAATGTTGTAAAAGGATATTAATACAATATCATTGCATTCGTATTGTATATTAATACTATATCATTGTATTAGTATTGTATATTAATACAGTAATGATATTGTAAAATTTAAATTTTTTAAAAAGATTTATTTATTTATTTATTTCTACCCCCTTTCCTCCTCCCCCACCCCGGTTGTCTGTTCTCTGTGTCCCTTTGCTGCGTCTTCTTTGTCTGCTTCTGTTGCTGTAAGCAGCACCAGAATCTGTTTCTTTTTGTTGCGTCATCTTGTTGTTAATTTAAAAATTAATGTCGTATTTATAATAATAAAAATTAAAACAATGACGAAAATAAAAAGAAGAAAGTTCAATAAAATCAAAGGACAGCAAGGAATTACTGTATTGTACGGCTGCACATTTTCGTCAAAGCTTTGCCCATTGGATAAAGGCCCAATTCAGGGGATCATTTGGCGCTTTTCTTGATGCAAAAATCAGATTTTTTTTTTCAGGTCAAGAGACATTAGAAAATATTTGAAATGCAAAACAACCTAACAGTACAATACTAAAGAGTTTTATTCATCTGTAAGGTCAATATAAATCAACAATATGATGAGGCTTCCTGCAAAGCTAGCTCCATCATTAACTGCAGTAAAAGAGGCCTAGACTCTTGACTAAGACAAGTAAAAACCCCTAAGCTCCTCTCTTCTCTATGCTCCTCAACAGTACCTGGAGTATTATATTCAGGTGTGTATACCACTTTTGAAGTTTGTGCAAAGAGTGAAAGCATGGCTGATGAAAGGATTTGAAATGATGTCCTATCAGGAATAGTTAAATAAACTGGGAGTTATTCAACCAGGAATAAAGGAGACTCAAATAGCATGTGATAGCTAACTTTAACCATTTTAAGACTGCTAGGCAAAGGGCAAAAGGGGCTCATTCAGTTTGCATACAAAATGTAGGAAATAATAGCTAATATTCACGTAACACTGAAATGTGTATCTCTTCTCATCCCTGTGAGATATTATTGTCCTATTTGACAGTTGTGGCAGAGACCAAAATGTTTGTGCTTCCCAGGCTTTGATCCCAGAGAAGTGGCTGCCTTCAGAGAGTACATTTTCTAGCCTCACTTGCAGTTGGATATGGTCCTATGACTGCCTTCTAGCTAATGAAGATTAGTGACAGAATCTAGAGTCACTGCCAAGTCTGAAACAGTTACACACACAGGCACACACACTCACCTCCTATGCACATGCTTCCACTTGCGTTTCCCTTTCTGATTAGCTGGAAGGAAGAAGAGCTTCAGTGCAATCTTGAAAACCAACGCAAAAGATGGTGGTCCATCAGTCTCGGCCCTGATGACTGAAAGAACGGCTGCTCCACCAACTTGTTCTCCCACACTATGCTGTTGGGCAGTAAGACTTAAAATTCTATTGAGTTTAAACTGTTATACATTATAAACTCTATTGTTAAAAATCAGCCTCCCTTAACTCAGAAAGTAAAACTCAGGTGAGCATGGAGTCCAAAAATAATTAAATGATTCAATGGCACAACCATCTCAAACCCAGGTCATATCATTATGTATCACAATCTTTTCCTCTTGTACCACACTGCTTTACAAGAAATTTAAGATCATTGTTATAAACTAAAAGAACAGAGAGTATAGCTCCATGCAGAAGAACTCTGTAAAAGGCCTATTTTTGCATTTCTTCAAGTGGCAATGTGTGCTTCATCTCAGGAAGTATCCAAAAGGGAACATTAGAAAAAGAATATAACAGTGGATGGTTGTCAGAACTACATGATTTAATGTTTCTTACAACCTGGGATTCCATGATTCATTGCACACTTGAAGCACTCAAATGATATTTATTACACAAACACTATGTACTCAACAGCAATTTTGGAGTCCTGCAGTCTCCTTAACAAGGTATAATGGGAATGCTAGGAACTGAGCCAGGAAAAAAATAAGAACTTTAGAGAAAGTTCCAGCAAACTTGTCATTTGGAAAGGTTTGTAAGATTGAGAGTGACAAGGAATTTGATTACAAACATATGAATGATTCTTCGAACAAATCAAGTTCTTGGATAATTTGTTGACTATGGAAGAGCTTATAAAACTTAATAACTTATGCTTCTATTTGCCATTCTCACTGGGAGGATGCCCACATCCAGGTGGCCATGAGTAAATGGGTACAATGTCAGAGCAGATTGCTATTGTTGATAAGGATGAGGTCGATATAGGGATAAAAGCTGTAGGGTGCAGTAGATGGCCTAACGTCTGAGTAACTTATTACATCAATAGTCACTTTTAACACACACTGCAGTTTGAGTTTGAGCTGGAAAAACAGCAAATCCTTTGTGAACACAAACTCCCTTTCCCCTAGCAAAGATGAACATGGCCTGCCACTTTTGGTCTCTAGAAATAAAAAACACAGAGCAATAGAAGGAAACAAGTAGGGGATTGAGGTAAGCATGAAATAGTCCTGACTCAAGACTGACTCAAGACAGGTGATTACTCTTAGCTTCTTGTCCTTGACAGTTACCTCACCCTAATGTCAAAAATTTTGTTATTTATATTTGTGCTTATTCCATCCAAGATAACTTATTCTTTCAGTAAATATGTATTAATCCTCTTAGCGCCAGACACTGATCTAAGTACAGGGTAGCATTAGTGAACAGAAAAAATATATATATTAAATATATTTCTGCTCTCATAGAGCTTACATTCCAGTGTGCAAAGACAGATAATAAAATAAGTAAGTAAAAGATGCACTATGTCTGATACTGGTAAGTGCTAAAATGAAGCAAAAGTAGTCAGGAAATGTCTTACTAAGAATGGAAGTGTGGAGTAAATTTTTTGTGAATGAAGTGAGGGAGTGAGCCAGACAGATAGCTAGGGAAGCCCATTCCTAGTAGAGGGAACAGGTGCTTAGGTCCTAATCTGTCTGGCATCAAATATCCAGTGTGAGGGAGCAGAGGGCAGTTGAGAGAAAGGACTAGAAGATGACATTAGAAATATGTAACAGTGGGCAGAACAAGAGGAGTCTGGAAGGTCATAGTAAAAACTTTTAGTTGGATCACAAAGAGATCTCTGGGGGTTCTTAAGCAGAGGAGTGATACAACCTGATTTACTTTTAAGCAGGCTCACTGTGGCTATGTTGAAAATAGATTTGCAAAGGTGAAAGCAGGGAGATCAATTAGATCATTGCAATAATCCAAGTATGGTGGCTTGGACCAGGATGGTGGCTGTAGGGGTGGTGGGAAGGGGATGAATTATAAATATGTTTTGAAGTTATGACTGAGATGTTTTGCTGATAGCCTGCATATAAAGTGTGAGAAAAGAAAAGAATCAAGGAGAACATTAAGTTTTGGGGCCAGAATTTAAAAAAAAAAGAAACACAGATATTTATAGAGAAGGCAAAGCCTATAGGAAAACATTTGACATTGGAGAGGGGAAGTGAGAAGAGGAATTAATAAATTCAGTTTTAGCTATATTCAAATTTGAGTTACCACTTAGGCATTCAAGTGAGAATGGCAAGTAGACAGTTGGATATACAAATCCAGATTTCAGGGATTGCAATGGAGATAAAAATTTAGGAGACATCAGGAGAGATAGGTATTTAAATTGATGATACTGGATGAGATCATGTAGGGAGTAATGGAAAAAATAGCAACAACCACAAGAGAGGTCCTAGGATTGAGCCCTGGGCTTCATACAACAGGAGTTAGGAATAAAGAAGAAACAGCCAAGAGACTGAGGTAGAATGACTAGAAAGAAAGAGAAAAAATTAGAAAATTAAGATGTCTTGGCAAAATAAGGCAACTTTTTCAAGGAAAGAAAGATCAACTGTGGCAAATGCCCCTGAAAGTACAATAACATGAAGATTGAGAAGTAACCTTGGACTTGTAACACATTGAGACCATAGGTGGCATTCAGAAGACGAGTTCTAGTGGAGTGATGAGGTAAAAGCTGATTGGAGGGGTCTCAAGAGAGAATGGGTGTAGAATAACTGGTCAAATAAAATGTTGATAGTCCTTTAAAGGGAAGAAGAAAAATTAGATGATAGTAAAGTGGGAAGTGTGGTGAAAGGAGATAATGTTCTTTAATACGAAATGAATAATAACTTATTTGTATGAATGTGGGAATGATTAAGTAGAAATTTTTAAATCACTTAAAACTGAGAGGGGAGAATTGCTGAAGTGATGTGTTGGAACAGGAGAGAAGGGGAAATCTCCAGTCTGTAAGTAGAACTTTTGACCTTGTCATGGAACCTGAACAGTCCAAGTGCAGGAAGGTGGAAAGACAGAATTTCTGCCTAGAAAATTTCATTTTCTTTTTTTTTTTTCCCCTTCTTTTTTTCTGTAGAATTTCTTAACGAATTTCTCTTGTGACTGTTTCAATATTCTAGATAAAGTAGGACACAAGGTCAACATTTGAGAGTGATGACAGAGGAATATGTAATCAAAGTTTGAGAAATGGAGAAAAAGTTTGTAATCATCACTGGGACCTTACTGCTCAATATACCAGCAGCATTAGCATTATCTAGGATCTTAACAGAAATGCAGAATCTCCAAGACCTACTGTATATGTACTAAAGCAGAATCTGCATTTTAGACAAGAATCCCCAGAGGAATTCTTACCAAAAAAAAGTTTTTTGCCCACTAAAATTTTAAAAGTACAGACTACAGATAAGAGATTGAAAAGACTGAGAGGCTTTATAGTATGCTTGACAGGCAACAGTAAGGACCAATTTAACATTAATGATGAATTGCAAATGAGATCAATCAAAATGTTGTGGCTTTTTCCAGCCAATTTCAGAAGTGCTAGTGAAGGTTTTCTGTACATAGAGTTGTATTTAACCAGAGTTGTGGTTTCTTCAGGAATGTAGAGAGGTGTGATGTAGTTGCAAGAAAATGATGATGATGATAGATAAATTTTAAAAGATAAGAGTAACTGGCCATGAAATTTAAGCTTAGTATGGAGAAAGAGAAGACTTAGGAGGAAAGTAAAGAACAGAGGACTATTGGTGAAATCAGGGCGTTGAACATTTTGAGGGAGTTGAAGTATTATTGGAGTTTGGATATTGTAGAAAGGGAGATGGAAAAATAGAAATTTGTGGTTGTAGAGTGGAATGTGATATAGTCAGTAGTATTGTCAATCATGTGACAATGATATAGAAGGCAAGGTCACTGGAGTAGAAACGTTCAAAATATTAAGAAGAGAGCAGGAAAGATCATCTATGTGGCTACAGAAATGATCAAGAGTTATGATACAGGTAGTATTGGAGAAAGTGACACATATACCAGGAGAGAAAGTCTTCAAGAAAAGAGAAAGAGTGACTTGGGAGTCATGGGAAAATAAGGAGGAATATGGGTGATATAATCTGATGTAATAAGATTCAAAGCTGGCTATTTTCAGGGGAAAGGAAGAGAAGTGACCATCAGTGAAGAGAAATAGAGAATCTGCCCTGACTCCAGAAGCCATGGTATGAGGATTGTAGGAGAACCACTCCTTGAGAAAGCTGCTGGAGAAGCAGTGCACTCAAAAGAGAGACATTCGGTTTGAACCAGAAGCAAATACTAATGACACTGAGAATATGAATTTGCTGTTTGTTAGAAAGAAATTTTCTTCTGGAAGAAAATAAGGCTCACCCAATTTGGAGAAGAAAAGAATTTATTCTCAATCTTGCAAGAAGGGGAGCACAACCAGAAAACATGGCTCGCGCCCCGAACAAAGAAGAAGGACACAATTTATACCCCTAAGCCGAGCAGGCAAGCCCTTCCTCTGTTTCTCCATAGACTGGATACTTCAGAGGTTACAGCCTATCCAAGAAGATCTAACTTTCCCGTGCAAAAGTTGTGATTAACTGCTTCCCCATCACATTTCAATCATTTTAGTTTTTACCTGCTCCCCTTTGCCAAATAAGGAATGGAATTTAGTGCTGAATTGGTATTGACTTAACTCTTTCTTGGGCATCTTTTTTACTGCCTATAGGACTGGCTTAAGCTGGTTTCCTTTGTTGCTGTTTAACCCAGGAGTGGGAGACTGAGGCAGTAGGCTGCCAGGTTACATTAATCAATATTTTCTTCTCTTATGTGAAAACTAAACTAATCTTCATTTCTTACACTGTTGATTGACCAGCTGTTCCAGAAATCCTGTGAAAGGATTTAGGACATAGGGAGGAAAGGATAAAAGTCAGTAGAATCAGCAGGGATTAGAGTTTGGATTCTGGAGAGGAGCAATAATGTGAAGCATGTGAACATCCTGATAGTCAGCATAAACAGGGCAAGGGGCATGATGATCAGTCCAGAAGTTCCAAGGCAAATGGGTTGGCAAGACTGCTAGCATTAAGAAGGAGGATTTGAAGGGTGACCTCCCAGAAGACACTAATTCTGGGTTTTACACTTGTCTTGTGCCATTGGAGGCAAGACATCCTGCTGAAAGATGGTCTTCCTCCACAGTTGTAGGCACCTGCATGACCTCTGCTGAATGGAGTACTGCAGGGACTGGCTTATCCTTTGAGTTTAGGCACTCTCTGGACCTCTGCAAATGGCAGCCTGCATGGGGTCCCTTGTAACCATAACATATTTAATTCAGTTATGACTTACTGACCGTAAATCAGAAAAAAAAAGGAAGAACATCAGAAGGGAATAAACACATCCAAATAAATCCATTACAAGGGAGAAGAGTTTGCTATATTTGATAGGTATATTGCGCAGTGTGCTGAAAGGGACAGAATGGTCAATGACAATAGTTTCTTGGGCTCTGCCAACTGCCTTATTTTATCCATTTGCTTAGCCTCAGTTATAGGCACATGTCTTATGAATTAGCTGTTGTGACTCTATCAATTCCAACATTGAAATTGAACTAATCCTTATGACTAAACTTAAAACTTATGGTATTGTTCTTTGCCCCTTAGTTAATCCCAAATAGAAGTTGGGCACTCTCAGCAGAGCTCAAAGAGTTCCCAGGATGATGCAAAGTGGGGTAAATATGACAAGTACTACTCAGTGATTGTTTTAGTCCCTTGGCTGCTTAAGCAAATACCAAACAATAATTTGGCTTAAATAATAGGATGTTATTAGCTCATAGTTTTGAAGTTAAGAGAAAGTTCAAATCAAGGTGGCATCAAGGTGATGCTTTCTTCCGAAAGACTGGTGTTCTGGGGCTGTCTGCCTGAGACCCTTTGTTCTGGGATCCTCTGTCACATGGTAAAGCACAATGGCAGCCTTTCTTGACCTTTCCCTTCTCCTCTGGGTTCTGCTGGCCTTCAGCTGCTTGCTTTCCTTTTTCTGTCTGAATTTCATTCTGCTTATAAAGGATCCCAGTAATGGATTAAGACCCCTCCTGTTTGAAGTGGGGCATGCCTTAACTGAAGTAATCTCATCAAAAGGTCCTACTTAAAATGAGTTCATGCCTGCAGGAATGGTTTAAGAACATGTTTTTCTGGGGGCACACAGCTGTAAACCACCACAGTGATGGAGGGGCACTATCTTTAGAGACGCTTTCTTCAGAAGCTTATATATGATCTTATAGGTCAAAAAAGGACAAAAAGCTTTCTAACTCCTTCAAATTATGCCTTCATCAAGCTGTCAGAATTTCTGTGGATACCTGAAATTAAAAACTAGAAATGTAGCAAACAGTTCCAGCATCTGTGTTTAAATCTCCGTGGGACTTTATAGTGCCTTCCCTAGGCACAAAAGGCATGTTTTAAAGTTCAGTTTATATATCATGCTGAAAAAATGGCAACAAACACAATGAAATTTTTTACTACCATATAAAACTGAAGGACCAAAGAGAACAGTGTATATTTCAAAGTTTGATAAAATATTTGAAGATAACCTGAGAGAATCAATATACCTTTAAAAGGAAACTCTTGGGATCCTCACACAGCAAATTCAATCATTTGCTCATCTACCTCTTACACTTCGATTGTATATATACCATGTGCTGGACTCATCTGAAGGAACCAAACACGCTCTCAAAATAATGGTCCATAGGAGCAAAACCTTTTTTGTGTTGAAAATAAATTTTAAAAAATAATATACAACTCAAGAGTTATGTATTTTCCAAGTTTCTTTCAGGATATCATTGTCATGTTGGAAAGAAACAGTGATCAATTGTGTGTCAAAACAGTGCCAGAAAAATGAGATGAAGAAAGTTTCATTTGGTCATGGAAAATTTAGCACAGCACTATATGAGAGTTAGATGTTATCAGAAACTCTGCCCAAACTAACGGAAGCAAATAAAGTAGTGACTAATGGAACTGAGAAATACAATAGCTATAGCTTCAGGCATAGTTTGATCCAGAAATTTAGTATTCTTTCTCTGTTCTTTAACTTCTCACCAGTCTCCACTGGTGACATATCCTTATTTTCTCCAACTACAGATAGGGTTCTCCCAGGAGACCTTGCAAGAGAGCTCCTTGGCGCTTCTAACTCATACCACCATGATTTAGCAATGCCAAGGAAAAAATACTCTTCCTCCAAACCCCCATCATCTACATATCAATCCCAGGGAAGGATTCTGATTGCACCTGTGTGAGCTCTGGTCTTACCATTAGCCTAAACACTTTTCCCATAGTGGCCGCTTGAGATTATTTATGAATCCCAAAAAGAGAAAGATTATGTTTTCAAATTAATCTATTTCTCTGGCTGTAATACCTTGCATGAAATTAGGAAGAGGGGCTTTTGATTAAGAGTACTTGATAAGATCACTTTAGGGTTTTGTCTGGGTTTTGTCAGAGGGCATAACTTAGATTGAGTCCTTGCCCTCTTGCTGGGCCTATATAAACAAACGCTCACTCAAGGAGACACATGGGAACAGAAAGAGCTCTGTCATTTTTGATCCTGGGGCTCCGGGGAGGGAAGAGTCCAGAACAGCTGAGACTGATATAGAAGACCCAGTAAGAGACATGCCCTGTGCCAGGAGAGAGAGGACTGGAAGCCCAGAGGAGAAGGAGAGACCAAGCAGAAATCAACGACAATTTTGCTTCAACACATGGCAACTGACTTTGGTGAGTAAGGAATCTTGAGCTGAACTTTTCATGGCCTTGTAACGATAAACTTTTACCCCAGATAAATACCCTTCATAAAAACCAACAGATTTCTGGTACTTTGCATCAGCCTCCTTTGGTGGACTGATATACCCAGGGGATGAAATATTAGTTAAGCCAAAATCACTGTGGGCAGGGATGGCAACAGACTATGACTGACATCTCTCCAGAATCAAGGCCGTAAGAGTACCCCAAAGGAAAAAATACTGCAGAGAAAATAAAAAGCAACACACGTCCACTCCAACCAGCATGACTAGCAGAATTGAAGTAACCTGGATATCAAATCAATAAATTAATTTTGATACATAGTGAGTACCAGGAAAGGAGAGAGTGGTGAAGAAGTTAAGCGTAATGCAAGGGGAAGAGGGAGGACTATAACGTTGGGCTAAAACAACAAACTTATGCAGATATTAAAATTATGTTATAGAAAAATATGTCAAAACATGGAAAATATTCATAATGAGTGGTTATGTTTAAAGAGCAGTTGACTAAACAGTAAATGCACCATCCTATTTGGGTAATAGTTTAATGATAATAATTTAATATCACATGTTAGAAAGTGTATACCTTGTATATGCAGAGAACAGTATGACAAGGGAATACACTAAAATATCATGACTGTCTTTGGAAGACAAAATAATGAATTTTTTATTCTTAATTTTGCATAATTATATTAGCTATTTTTCAAAACAAAATGTATGACTTGTGAACTCAAAGTAAAAAAGAATAGTATCATTGTTTAAATAAATGCAAACCTAGGAGTCTGGATTTTATCTCCAAATTAAAATTGTTGTTAAAATAGAATGCCTGCAACAATTTTTCATAGATTCCCAAGAATCCAGCATCTATGCTTTTAAGTTCTGATATAGATCCTAAAGAGTATTATTTTCCATTTGATTCTCCACATATTTCAAAAATGGCAGGATGAGATTAAAGAAGGTTTAGAGTCATGTCTAAAAATTTGCTTTGCTAGGAAAACTAGGACCTTTCTATATCATGGCTTCTTATTTGAACAGAAAGACATTTTTCTGAAAATTCCTTCAACCACAAATTCAAAAATGTTCATATACTCATTTTATAGTCCCACGTTCAGCAAAAATATAATACATATAATAACAAATGAATGGGGGAAACAAAACAAGAAAATGTTCAGGGTAGATCCAGTACTGATTAAAACCTAATATTCTTTCTGGGGACCTGTAACCATCTTTTCAGAGAAAGTTGTTATCAGGGCAGCTAGAATAAAACTGTGTTATTGTTTGTTTGTTTGTTTGTTGTTTAAATCATGTTGTATCATTTTAAAGGTTTTGTATTGCAGAATGATTCCTTGAAACCCATGAATCAATAGAGGTAGTTTTGTTTTTTTTTAAGTTCATATATCAGTTCTGAATTGATCCAAATTTTTCTAGAGGAGAGGTTTGATTAATATTTATGGGATGATTCTTTCTGTCCTCAGAAATCTCCCTATACCTCTTTCTAAAACTGAAATATTTATTAAGTTCCTATTAAATTTCACTGAGTTGGAGACTTTAGGATGCCGATACAAAACTGTAGGAATCTTGTGTGCCACAAGCTTTCCCTGTTCAAATGTAAGCATCCCCTAGAAAAGGAAGCATTTTCAATTATTCCACATCTTTGCAGGTTTTATTTTGTCTGCTGAGTGCTAAGCATATGTGTGATGGGCATACAAAGATGATGGAGTTATTTCTACAGATGCAAAGGTTGGAGAGAATGATTTTTGAATAAAGAATTATTATCTAATCCAATGTAACTAAGATAATACTGAAGAAAATATGCTACATGAGCAGAATGCAGAGAGGAATCAGAAATGCACTAGCTGCAAATAACATAAAATCAAATTAGACTAGCTTAAGTGAACAGGAGTATATATATTTTTATATGCGACATATTCCAAATACTGCAATATGGGGTTGGCTTAATAGCTCTGTGCTTCCAGGTATGATGCCCTCATTTTTTTACTGGCTTTTCCCTCCTATCTCTCTCTGCTGGGTCTCATGAAGGCTACTAGACATAATATCCACATTCAAGGCAAAAATAAAGCAGAAGGAAACAGGGTAGAACCAAGTGCATCTGTTCCCTTTATCAAGAAAGCAAGTGTTTTCCCAGAACCCCCCAGCAGACTGCTGCTTACATCTTGTATTAGATCTTTATCCTATCTCAAGAATTTTCAGTCAGTGCTGTGGTAACCAGCTTCTTTTTTTTTTTTTAAGACTTATTTTTTATTTATTTCTTTCCCCTTCCCAAACTGCACCCCCCTCAGTTGTCTGCTCTTTGTGCCCATTCACTGTGTATTCTTCTGCATGCACTTGTATTCTTGTCGGCAGCACCGGGAATCTTTGTCTCCTTTTTTGTTGCATCATCTTGCTGCATCAGCTCTCCATGTGTGCAGCACCACTCCTGGGCAGGCTGCACCTTATTTGCGTGGGGCAGCTCTGCCCATGGGGCGCACTCCTTGCACATGGGCCTCCCCTACATGGGGGACACCCCTGCGTGGTAAGGCACTCCTTGCATGCATTAGCACTGTGCATGGGCCAGCTCATCACACAGGTTAGGAGGCCCTGGGTTTGGACCCTGGACCTCCCATGTGGTAGGCAGATGCTCCATCAGTTGAGCCAAATCCACTTCCCTCAACCAGCTTCTTGCAGGTATAACCTAACAGCACCCAGGTGCACTACATATCTAACACTTTCTGTCTGGAGCATCACTGACACAGTGCATAGAAAACCTATAGGAATCCACACTCAGTCATATACAAAGTAAAACTAGGACAAAATTTACAACCTATAAAGATACTCCCTGACTAATGGGGGACAGAAGCCAATGGATAAATTTTCCTTTTCATATCTTGAGCAGACAATTCTGAGACTTTTTCTATACAGCTCCTCAGATAACACTAGTATGATTGTGTCTCAGTTACCTACAATGATGACTAATTTGAAAATTCACCATTGGAACAGGCTTCCTCCACTTCTCTGTTTCTTAGTCCCCAATCCCTCACTTTTATCACTGAGATCACTTCCCAAATAAACTTTCTGCTTGTAAGCCTTTGTCTCGGGTTCAGCTTTCTGAAGGAACCTAGGCTAAGACACATCTCATTGGGCAGAACTGTTTATATGACCATCTTTCACCTCAAGGGAAAATGGCAGAGTGAGTATTTGCACACATTTCCACCTAATCAGGAAATAGGAGGTATTGAGCATAGATTTAACAGACGAGATCACAATGAAATAGATCCTTGTAGATTGCATAGGAGCTTGCAAAAAATGAAGAAACAAAAAAGCTTTTTAGAAACTGTCTATATGAAAGGATCAGCATGAGCAAAGTTGGAGAGATATGAGGTATGGATCCTAAATATTTCAGTTTGAAATAGTGAGTAGAAGCAAGAATGGATAATGAGTACCAGTAAATGAGTCTGGAGCCATAGACACTCATCAGGTGGCATGGATCTTGTGGTCATTTCATGGCCTTTATACTTTAGGCAATTATAGACCTTCAAAGTTTATGAATAGGTGATCACGCGGTTATGTATTTTTTGATTACCCACTTTAAAACAGATCTTCATCTAACCGCAGGAATACAGTAGTGACCAAGAAGCAAAGTCACTTTCCTCTCGGTGCTTACACAATAAACACACCAAGCAAATAATAATTTTTGAAAATGCAATATAATACCCAGTTGTGATAGATGCTATAAAGAATGGAAAAAACAGTCTATGGGAATAGAGAGTGACAATTTATTTTAAGTGGAGCAAATAGGAAAAAACACTCTGGAGGATGTGACATTCAAGTGGAGACCTGAATTAAATGAGGGAATGATCTCTGGGAAAGTTTGGGGGAAAAGCATCCCAGACAGAGGTAAGAGCAAGAACAAAGGCCCTGAGGCAGGGACAAGCCTGTCACGCTTGAGGAGGACCAGGAATACCAGTGGGAACAGAAAAGAATGATCTGGGGAGAGTGTGAAGAGGTAAGATGAACAAAGATGGCTGGAGATAGAACATGTGCTGCTTTGTAGGCTAATGGTAAGGAAGTTTGGATCTTATTCTGAATGTGTTGGGAAGATGTTGGGTGAAGTTGTGCAGAGGAGTGATCTTTTAAAAGATTACTCTGTCTTCTGGTTGGAGAACTAATTATGGGGAGCAGAGCACGAAAAAAAAGAGTAGCAGAAAGAACAATTTGGAGAGTCAAGTTAGGTGAGGAATCCTGGTAGCTTGGTGTAGGATGGTAGGGATGGAGATGCTGAGAAATGAGTATTTTAAAAATAGAATAGAGAGGGAAGTGGACTTGGCTCAACTGATAGAGCATCCACCTACTACACAGGACGTCCGGGGTTCAAACCCAGGGCCTCCTGGCCCATGTGGTGAGCTGGCCCATGTGCAGTGAAGATGCACGAAAGGAGTGTCCTGCCAGGCGGGGGTGTCTCCTGCCTAGGGGAGCCCCACATGCAAAGAGTGCGCCCCTCAGGGAGCACCTCCCTGTGCAAAAAAAGCACAGCCTGCCCAGAAGGGGCGCCATGGAGAGCTGACGCAGCAAGATGACACAACAAAAAGAGACACAGATTCCTGGCGCCACTGTCAAGAATGCAAGCACACAAAGAAAAATACACAGCGAAGGGACACAGATAGCAGGAAATGGGGGCGGGCAGGGGGGTGGGGAGAGGAATAAATAAAAAATAAATCTTTTAAAATAAGAATAGAGAGAACTTACTGATAAACTATATATGGAGTGTAAGGAAAGGAGAGGGTCAATGATGACTACAAAGATTTAAGTCTGAAGAACCAGGCACGGTCCTAAGTGCCCTACATATACTGACAAATACAATCTCACAACAACCTGTAAATTTTACTATTATTATTAAATGCTATTATTATCATCACCAATGTACAAATGAGGATTAGTAAACTGCCAAGCCTACACTGCTGGTAATTAACAAAGCCAAGACACAGAACCAGACACCTGGCTACAGAGTCGTCATAACTGCTACACTATTCTGTGATGCCTATTAAATATCAAGTGGTGATAGGAGGACTGTTGAATATACAAATGCAGGCCTCAGGAGAGAGGTTGGGGCTGATGATATAAATTGTGAATCATTAGAATATAGATGATATTTAAGGCCATGGGGCTGGATCAAATCTCCTAGAGCAGGAGCTGGCATACCTATTCTATAAAGTGACAGATATTAAATATTTTTGGCTTTGAGGCCAAGATGTTCTCTCTTAGCCACTCAACCCTGCAGTTGTAGCTCAACAGCAGCCACAGGCAATAGTTAATAAATGGGCATGGCTGAGTTCCAATTCAACTTTATTTTCAAAACAGAGGATGGGGGCAGATTGGGCCTCTCAGCTTAGTTGGCCCACCCAGTCATCTGGGATGAATGAGAGCAGAGAAGTGGAAAGGGGGTTAGGACTCCAGAGGGTGGAGCCTGCAAAGAAACCAGCAAATGGGAGGAATGGGGGGAAAACTGAGGGAAGGGGGGAGTATCTCTGAAACCACGAGAATAAAGAGTATTGATCACAAGAGACCAAGAGTGTGGCCAGAAGATCGAACCACAGAATGAGAGAGATGGAAGCAACTTCAGTCATTTCCTTAAAGATCCAGATTTTATAGATGAGAAAACTGAGACTCAGTGGGAAGAAATTATTTGCCTTGAAGTCATTTCATTTATAAATGGCACAGTCAGGGATGTCTGAAGCAGAAAGTTGAGGTCAGAGAAATATTTATGAGCACTTACTATGAGTCATGCACTATTCTTTGCTGTAGTAACTCATTTAACGCACAGAAAACTTTCTGAGCTAAACATTCCCAATAGAATCCTGTTTTTCAGAAAAGGAAAACTGAAGCACAGACGCGTAGAGAAACTTGCTCAAGGTTAAGCGGTCAATGAGTAACAAAGCTGGGACAGGAACCCAGGCAATCTGCCTCCACTCTGTGGATGAGAGAGAGGCAATGACCAACCACTCACTATCCTAGAAAGGCCATATTGAGGGCTTGAATTTTCATATGCAGACTACTGGAAGCTATTCAGTGGAGAGTGACTTGCTTGGCTTTCCTTTAAAGATAGATTTGAAGGGGTACAAGACTAGAGGTTCAGTTGAGAGAGGATGATAGACCAGGAATGGTAAATGAAGTGATAGATTTCAGAAATACCCCAAATTGACAGGGCTTGTGCCTCTGGAGAAGGAAGAATATAGAAACAAGATGAGTCAAGGAAGATACGTGGGATGATAGCAGAGGTGACTGGTTGGATGGTAAGACCATTAACTGAGAAGGAGCATCCGGGAAGCAAAGGTAGTTAGAGGAAAATGATGAATTTAGATTAGCCTATATTAATTTTGAGGGGCTTTGGGGCATTCACATGCTGATATCAAAAAAGCAGTTGAATATTTTAAGTCAAACTCCGGGAAGAAGTCTCTGCAACAGCTAAAAGTTGAGAGTCATCAGCCTACAGGTACTAGTTAAGATGTGACAGCAATGAGATTATTATTGTCAAATTTATATGCATGACTATTACCCGCCAGTGCACACACAACTTTAAAAGCCCAATTATTAAGTCTTCCACTGGGGCCTCTTTTTCTTAGCAGAATCTGCAAAATGTTTTATAAGATACCATGTGACTTTTGCTGTTTCACCCTCTAAATGTGTCCCCTAAGGAAATAAGCAACAAAGTCTGCCTTTAAAAATGCCCCTAGAGAAATAAAAATAAAATATAAATAAACAAACCCCTCCCCAAAAAACCCATGTAAATAATATCCAATAGAATTTGAGTTCTGATGATTTTCCAGTGCTCTGTTGTAGGAATTCTTTCTTCCATGTATGAATTTAAGCTGCCTCAGTTTGCCTCAACTTGGTGTTTTGGTTGTGAATTCTAAAACCTTTATATATGACACCGATATAGGGCCTTAAAGAATCCCCTACAAAGGGAGATTTAATTAAAGTTTCCAGTTGTGTGGAACTTTCCAAGCCTCAGGCAGTGAAGAGGGTATTCTAAATGAGAAGCAGAGCTGTTTTCTTTCATTCAAATTTAATAAAGCTCTTGATCTTTGCTCAGGGAAGTTTTGGCTTTGAATAAAAACAGAGCAACATTTAAACTCTTCACCAGCCTTCCATGACTTACTTCTTTTTCAACTATTTCCAAAGTTAAGGGTCCCAATTAATTCTTAGGTATCATGCAATGAAGAAAAGTGTGGCTCACAGAGAAATGTGTGCTGTAACTGGTACAGAGGATGCAGGACTTTGCTTCCTACAGTTTTGATCATGTGGTGCTAACCCATGCTCAGGTTTGTCAAGGCATCAGAATGGGGTGGATCACAATAACAGATTTCCTGTCTAAGGCTTAATATACTTTGCAAGTCATCACACTCAGTTTCTAAGAGCCCTTCTCAGAGTAAAAGAACCTGAGAGTCTGGAATCAAGAGATGGGTTTGAGCTGCAGTGTAATGCTGATTTGCTGTCTGATGTTTTGTTTTGTTCATTTAATTAATTGATTTATTTATTTCTCCCTATCCCCTCATTGTTTTTGCATTTTGCTGTGTCTGTTTTGTTATGTGCTGGTCTCTTTTTTAGGAGGCACTGGGAACCCAACCAAGGACCTCCCATGTGGGAGGGAGGCACCCAACTGCCTGAGCCACCTCTGCTCCCTGCTGTCTAATCTTGAGAAAGCCATTTAACCACTCAGGACCCTGTATTGACTTTAGTAAACCATAATGCTGCATAGAAAATCATCCCCAGACTGAGAAACCTAAAACAAAAATATTTGTTGTTTATATGTTTCGTGCAATTTGCAGGTCAACCTAGGGCTCCACTTAGACCTGGCTTGGCAAAGAGAGGTTAGTGGGAGAGCTCTGCTCCATGCATCTCTCATCCATCTTCTGGAACCAGCAAGCTGGCCACTGGTGGTAGGAGCTGAAAGGAAAGAGCACACGCAGAAACCACAAGACCTCTAGAGCCTAGGTGCAGATCAGGCACAGATTCACTCCAGCCTCACTCTATTGACCAAAGCAAATCCTGTGGACTGAGTCAGCACAGCAAAGTCACATGGCAAAGGGGATGCAAAATGGGAAAGGTATACTCTACCATACCTACTTTTTAGAGTAACGGTTAAAATACAACAGCACTTTACTAAATTAAAAAGATTGTGTGAAATATTGTACATATCATTAATCATATTTCAAAGAATTACCATTAATCTACTTGTATACCTACCTTTTATCCAAACTTTCAACAAACACATGCAAAAAATCTAATTTTAAGATTGACACAATTTAATCATCTGTTCTTCGTTAGAAGCAGAATAAATAATCTTTCAGCATTATCATAACACCATGAATTTTTATAAAAGTACTATAAAAGCACTGGTCTCAAAACAAAATGTTATGTTTTTAAGTAGTCCAATACAAGGTTGCTGATGGTTGTACAAAGGCAATCTTGATATTTCCTGTGTCTGTGTGTAAATTACCTGGCTCACACCTGCTGCTGAAGAAATATTGTCTTTGTTACTTTAACCACATTTTAAAGGGAGGGGCTCATTAATCTTTTTTATTATTATTTTTTTCCACTCCACTCACAGGTATGACTCTCTCCATTTTGGAATCCTTACATCATTCTGGAGACAGGCACTTTTACCTGGATCAGCCTGGTTAATCACCACTCCCTTCCAGCACTTTCATCTGTAAACAGAGTCCAATCCTGTCATTCTCTGTGCACAAAAGAGCTGGTGAAAGGATGGTGTCATAGACTGAAACAGGTCGGGCATTTCTAAAGATAGAAATTCAAATTTCTACCCCTATTCACAGTTTGCTTATCTAGCTTCCTATTTGGTTAAATGTGTTCTTTCTTTTTTCATTCTAATTAAAGAATCAGACTATGACCCAATCAGAGAATGTCTATGTCTTTATTTTGGATTTTTAAATTCCCTTCCTGTTCTCTCAGCCTGTCTTCTTGAGGACTGAGAAATAGATTGGGGCATTTTAGACCCCCACACCATCCAATTCTCTTTTGAGGGTGGCCTTGGAAAACAGCCAGATCTCATTGTTATCCTTCTGTCAATTACAAATGTGCCAGACACCCAAAGCATTGGGGAGGAAGTGCAATTATTAGAAACTACCCAAGAGAATTTGCCCAATGTCATCCCTGACTTGCCAGGCGACCTTTTGAAAATCAGATGCATAAAAGAAGGATGATAAATTGTTCTCTAGGCCAATCATGCAAATGAGTAAAAGCACTAAAGATGGAAAGAAATTAAAGCAAGGAGAACTCCGAAGAAAAAAATTTTTGTTCACAAAAGAATTGTCTCCTGATACAAAGAGAACCTAGTCCAAATAATGACTAAACTCCTGCCCAGATATTGGTCATAATTTACTACCCAATCCCTATTCATGCATGTTAATCCCAAATGCCTTCCTCCTGCCAAAAAAAAAAAAAACACAAGAAAACAAAGCAAACAAACAAACAAAAAAACACCCCATATCTTTAACACCCATTCTTTCATTTTCGGTGAAGTATTAATGGTTTTATAAAACAGATTCTAAAATCCCTGGCCCCAGTGCCAGGAAAACATTTTTTCCCCACTGCATGTAGGACTGTGTGGATCAAAGGGAGAACAGAAACGGGAATGCAGGCATGTCCACTTAGGCTATGTGTTGACAGCTGTAGCAACTGTCTTGTATGACTGTGTCCTCGACTGAAGGAACTACATTTCAGAGCATGTTTCAAAGAGGGGAATTCTTCACCACCAGAGGCTTTACCTTCTCAGAGCCCATGCTATTAAGAGATACTTTGAACTATAAAAAAAGAGTTAAATAAGAAGAAATCCAATATGAATTGAACACCAAATGTATCATTTAATGAGCAAGAAAATGTCTTGGTAATTAAATTCAAATGAGAAGTGAAGGGCACTGGCTATAAATCTCTACCATGGACAGAGGCAATCTCATTGTACATTGTTCATGAAGGATCTCGGATAACTTGAAAAAAAGTAAAATGGAACATTGTGCATTATAAACAAGGCATTCTCCTACAATAACCTGTCATTCATGTTGTCAGAACTTCATCCTTCATATAAGTAGACATAAATATAAATGTACAGGGACAAATAAATATGTATCCATACAAATGTATAAGTGAGTATATCTCCTTCATACATTTGTATTTAAAACTAGACTCTAGTCATATATTATTAGGAATAAAAAAAAATCACTTATCAAAGGAGAAACAAGTCTGACCAACACAGATTAAAAAAAACTACAATTTTTCTATCAGTAGAAACAAAGGTTAGGGAGTGTTTCAATAGTCCTTCTCCATCCCAAGTTCAGAGACTCAGAAGACCAGTTAGCCGATTATACTCATGGCTAAAGTTTATTACAGAAAAAGATAAAGAGGAAAAACATAGGCATCAGGTGAAGTCCAGAGAGGTCTGACACAGGCTTCTGAATCCTTCCCCATACAGGACATGCTTCCTCTCCAGCAGTGAAATATGTGAGCATGGGTGGTATGTCTTTGTCCAAGGAAACCTATACCTGTACATACTGCTATGCCAGCAGCTATGGAAACTGAAACTCAGGAACCCAACAATGAAAACCAAGTGCACATTATCATGATGTTTGTGCAATGCAGTCTTAATGAGCGAATATGGCATGGTCCATTGCTTTAGGTATATACAACAGAATCAATAGCCATTAATGTAAAGAACATTTCAGGGTTTGTCAAGGACAATCATGGTTCCAATTTCCCTTGGAGACATGGAAGGAATAAGCAACCAGACCTCCTGTGTTAACTCTTTGCTCACAGACAGGCACCACAACCAAAAACCAAGCACTCATCAATGGCACGGACAATCCTGAAAATCCTACAATTTTAATAATGTGAGCTTAGAAATACAGCTGGATTCAAACAAGGTCTGGACCAATACACAAAACTGGTATAAATTAGTCTGTTAAGGAGGACTTGAAGAAAAACCAACCATGGCTCTTCTCTTGACTGATAGAAGGCAGACAGTTCCATCCAATGCAGTAAATACTTTTGCATGTGTTATTGTAAAAGATTACATAGTAAGAAATCTGCTGCCTTGCTTAAAACCCTCCAGTGGCCTACCACATATTTAGATTAAATCCAATTCTGGCTTTCCAGTCCTGAATGATTGTCCTCCAGCCTCCCTCTAACTTTTTCTGGTGTCCTTCTTGCCCACACTTGTGACACTCCTGCCACCCTACCATCTCTCTGTTCCCCACCACAGAGTCCACACACAAGTTATTCCCACTGCTCTTTCTCTTGACCTTTTCTTGGCTGGGTCCATGTAGCAGTTTGATATTATTGATGAATTCCAAAAAGAAATTTTGGATTATGTTGGTAAACTGGTGTTTTCCCCTGGGTATATGAGATTATGTTGGATTGTGTCAGTAAGGCATTGAGTCCCCGCCTCTTAGTGGGTAGGGACTCGCAGATAAAAGGCATGGTAAAAGACAGAGTTAGAGCATTCTTAATATTGGAGTTTTGATGTTGGAGTTTGATGCTGAAGTCTTAAACTGGAGCCCCAGGGAGTAAGCATGCAGAGGAAAGAGAAATAAGCCCCAGGAAGAGAGGACCTGAGCCAGGAGAAGCAAGACCCTGGAAGAGAGGAACCCAGGAAGCCTGAACTCTGGCAAACATCGACAGCCATCATGCTCCAACACGTGAAAACAGATTTTGGTGAGGGAAGTAACTTATGCTTTATGGCCTAGTGTCTGTAAGCTCCTACCCCAAATAAATATCCTTTATAACAGCCAGCAGATTTCTGGTGTTTTGCATCAGCACTCCTTTAGCTGACTAATACCATCCTCTTTATCACAAACTTCTCAACTTAAATGTCACCTCTTCAGAGATGCCATTCTTGACCACACAACCGAAATAGTCCCCCCTAGTCCTTTCTTTTACTTTACTCAGGTTTGTTTCCTTTTTTTGAACTTCTCTCTCCACTTGATGCTTTCTTAGTTTATTTGTGTCTCTTTCTTTTCTTTTTTCTGTGACTAAAATGTAACTTCTGGGAAATGGATACAGCTTGAGCAATTGATCTCCCCCCTACCACAAGGGAGGTCCTGGGTTCAGTTTCTGATGACTCCTGGAGAAAACGAGTAAGACAGTGAGCTGGTGCAATGGACTGGTGCAGTGAACTGATGCAACAAGATGACACAACAAGGAGTCACAAAGAGGAAACATAGGGAAACGGACTTTGGCCCAGTGGTTAGGGCGTCCGTCTACCACATGGGAGGCCCCGCGGTTCAAGCCCCAGGCCTCCTTGACCCGTGTGGAGCTGGCCCATGTGCAGTGCTGATGTGCGCAAGGAGTGCCGTGCCACACAGGGGTGTCCCCCGCGTAGGGGAGCCCCACGTGCAAGGAGTGCACCCATAAGGAGAGCCGCCCAGCGCGAAAGAGGGAGCAGCCTGCCGAGGAATGGCGCCGCCCACACTTCCCGGGCCGCTGAAGACAACAGAAGCGGACAAAGAAACAAGACGCAGCAAAAAGACACAGAAAACAGACAACCGGGGGTGGGGAGGGGAATTAAATAAATAAAAATAAATCTTTAAAAAAACAAAAACAAAAAAAAAAACAACAAAGAGGAAACATAATGAGAAAGCCAACAAAGCAGGGAGGAAAGGTGGCTCAAGCAATTGAGCACCTCTCTTCCACATGGAAGGTCCCAGGTTCAGTTCCCAGTGCCTCCCGATAAGCAGATACAGAAAACACACAGTGAATGGACACAGAGAGCAGAGAGCAAGTGCAAACAACAAGGGGGGATGGAATAAATAAATAAAATAAATCTTTTTAAAAAATGTACCCTCTGTGTGAGCAGATAGTTTGTCTAAGTTGCTCCCAGCTTAATTTCTGTTATTAGCATCTGGTTCATAATAGGTACTCAGTAGATATATGTCGAAATAATAAACTAAAAGTCCTACACAGCCTAATTTTCAAATTGAGTGGAGAGTCTCTATCTCTAAGACAACTTCTGACACGTAGCAGTCCTATCCCATCCTCTGAATGATGCCAAGTACCATATTGGAATGATTGAATCAATGTGGCTCAAATTGTGGCTCGTGGACCATTTGCATTACAATTACTTGGTCATCATGTTTAAAATGTCGCTTTCTGAATTCTACTCCTTGATTCTTATTTCGTATATCTAACCGGGGCTCAGACAGTTGCATTTTAACATGGTCGTCAGTGCTGCTTATACCTACCAAAACCGTAGTGCCAATTAACCCATAGGGACAAGGATATTTCTAAATATATAGAAGCTATTGATTCCAAGACAGATTAGCAGGGTTATTTTTTGAAGGGCATTAATTTAGTATAGAAATTAAGCTTCTCGTGGAGCTTTCTGATATAAGGACATTATTCATTCATGCTTGTATCTCCAGCATATGATACAGTGTTTGACACATGGTAAATACATAGTAAATACTTGTATAATGAAGTAAGAAACTTTTGTTCTTCTGAACTGTGTTATGATTTGGCTGGGGGACTGAACTAGAAAGCTGTGTTATCAGAAAAAGCACTAATGGGGGGAGGCTTCCTTTTTCACCTTATGAGATTTCATCCTTTGAGGAATAACCTTCTCCTAAATTAAGAGAAATTATCTAAACCCCTGGTAAGAACTTGACATAATTCATTTCTTTCTGTTCTAGACATTAGCTGTTTTTTAAATTCAACAATCCATCAGGTACTTTTCTACATACTGGTGATAGAGCAGTGAATTAAATAGACTGAAATTGCTGTCCTCATAGATCTACCATTCTAGAAACAAAAGAAACTTATTCTATTCTTATAACTTGTTCAGTCTTCTCTCCACCTTAGCCACTAACTCTCCCTCCATTTTTATAGTAGTTAACACCAACCAGTATGTGGAATAACGTTGTGTCTGCTAATCATTCTCAGCATTTGGAACTCATATGTATAAAACAAGTGAAGAAATAATCGTGAAAAGAAGAGGTAAAATACTGAATAGCCTTTGCTTAAATCTCCACAAAAGCCTCAGGTTTTATCTCAAAATAAGAGCCACCAATGTATTGCTTGTTTGATTTGCTTAACAGGAGCACAAAAGGAAAATTCCTTGAGCAGGGAAAACAGCTGGTTTGCCAAATCTGCACATTTGGCTGTACAAGTGGCTCTATTGGTAGCTTCAGGCTAACAATATTTTTTCTTGACAATTTACATGCTGCTCCAGCCCAAGGTGCCTGAAATAAAGTCTAAGCATGTACACATTAGAAAAGAACTTGGCTCTCGGCCCTGGTCAAAACTCTGCTTTGAAAAGGGAATTCACACTGGTCGGTGGTAATGTGATAAGGTTGTGACTTTTCAGCACAGATTGGCTATGCAAGGCCCATTGTTTTCTTTGACATACTGTAAAATGTAATGTCAATAATTCATATTGTCTGCCTTAATATCATCATTCATATTACAGTATCATGCCTTATTTAGTTACTTTGTAATCCAGAATTCCACATGCGCATTAGGACAGAGATAACTGTGGAGGACAGGGTTGCATACAAATTGCGCTGAGGGATAGGGAGTCACTTCTCTCCTCCTCTCAGACAATGCATTTTAATTCCTTTAGTTTTTTTCCTAAAGAAAAAAAAAAAAAAACAGATCATTTACTCAGATCTCCAAATTTCCAACTGCTTAAATGACAGATTTCATCAACCTAATTAAAATTTCTTGTGGGTAATCACTTTGGGGGCTTAGTTAACTTCTGGAACATACTTAAATTTTAATGTTCTCTGATTTTACTCTAAAATGAAATTAAGTAAGTGTATTGGAAACCAAACATGAGAATGATGTATGCCGTCTTAGAGCTTGCATTCCATTTTGCTAAACAATTGATTTTACATATTATCCTTAGGTCCCAGGATACAATGTGTAAATGCATCACAGTGAACTGAACTAGTAAAATAATTGAATTTATAGAAATTCTCTAGTGTGATAAAAATCTGACATCCATTAAAATTCAGGGGCGATAAAAGCAATCTGAATTATTATATCTATCTTTAAATTGAGGGGATAACAAATTTAATTGTGGGAGATACTGATGCAAAACATTTTATTTTTTAATTAAAGCAATCACAAACTTACAGAGACATTGCAGTACAGTTTTCTAAACCATTTGAGTGTAAATAGCTGACCATCTAGTATCCCATAAATGAAGACATTCCTCTATATAACCACCATAAAACCATAAAAAGCAGAAAATTAGCAGTGATACATTACTGTCATCCAATCCTCAGATCCCATTCAAGTTTCATAAATTGCCCCAATAATTGTCCTATTTAGTCAAGAATCCAGTTTAGAATCACAAGTGACATTAAGTTGTGATATCTCTTTAATGTCCTTGAGTTTGGAGAAGTTGTTTTTTCTTTCCCTGACTTATAACCTTGATAGTCTTGAAGATCACAGGCCAGTTATTTTAAAGACTGTCTCTCAATCTGAGTTTGGGTAAATGTTCTCCATGATTAGATTTAGGTGATGCACCTCTGGCAGGAATATCACTAAAGTATTGCCGTCCTCTTTTCATTGCAACCTTAGGTAGCATCTGATTCCTATTTGTCCCATTCTTCATTTTGGTCACTTGACTAAGACATTTCTCTCCTGAAAAAATTTTCTTTTTCCTTTTGTAATTAATTATTTTTATTGGGAGTTATTTAGAAATTCAATAAAGAACCCATTCTTCATAAAACTTAAAGTTATTTCATTTTATTTATATCTGAATGGACTCATGGTTTCCTAGTTTATTCAATAGCTTATAATCCATTGCTATGTTTACTTATTTTAATGCTGTATTGTTTAGATTTGCCCAATGGGAACAACAATTTGACTTTTGTAGTCTTTTGATATTTTCCCACTTTTTTTTTTTTAAGTATTTCCTTGTTTTCTGACAAAATATGTTCCAGGATCATTTTGACTTTCCCAACCTCAGCCCTGGAAACAGTTCTTTCTCCAAGGAGTCACAGAATATATAGAAACCAAGCTCTGGGCACTTATTGGGCTCATTGCTGATGGCGAGTTACTATTTCCAGGCCATCTAATGAACACAGTTGGCAATATTTTTATGTATGTAAAAAGTACATTCACATTTACAACTCTAGTTATTTCTATATCTGCTGCACATATATTAAAAACATGAGTTCACACCAAAACTTCCAAATTCAATCCACCACAATAGAGTTCAATCTAGTTGTCTCTTTTTCTCTATTTATATCTCCCTTCTCTAGCTCTCTATCTTTTTAAATTTTTATTGTGGTAACATATAAACAACACGAAATTTCCCATTTTAACCATTTTTACATGTACAATTCAATGATATTAGTTACTTTCACAATATTGTGCTACCATCGCCACCATCTAGTACCAAAATTTTTTCATTGCTCCAAACAGAAAATATATTCATTAAGCACTAACTTCCCATTCCCACCTCTGTCACCTGCCTACCAGTTCCTGGTAACCGCTAATCTACTTTCTGTCTCTATGAGTTTGCTTATTGTAGGTATTTCATATTGGTAAAACCATACAATATTTATCTTATGTGTCTGACTAATTTCACTCAACATGAAATCTTCAGGGTTCATTCATGTTGTAGCAATTATCAGACCTTTATTCATTTTTATTGCTGAATAATATTCCATTGTATGTATATACCATATTTTGTCAGTCCATCTATTTGATGGACATTTGGGTTGTTTCCACCTTTTGGTTACTGTGAATAATGCTGCTAAGAACATTGGCGTACAAGTATCTGGTTTGAGTTTCTACTTTCAATTCTTTGGGGTATATGCCTACGAGCAGAATTGCTAGGTCAAGTGGTAGCTCTATATTTAACTTTCTGAGGAACTGCCAAGCTGTTTTCCACAATCGCTGCACCGTTTTACATTTCCACCCACAATGAATAAGTGTTCCTATTTCTCTGCGTCCCACTAACACTTATTATTTTTTATATTTTTAAGATAGTGATCCTAGTGGGTGTGAAGTATCCCATTATTTTAAATTTATTTACTTATTTGATCAGTCCCCCTATATCTAATTAATATCCTGTCTCTGCTACCACCCTCTTCCCAGCACAAATATCCTTCTCAACCTACTTGGACTAAGATACCCCCTGCTTGGCCTCCCTCTATGTGAACACCAAGTTCACCCCAACTGAGCTCTAATGCCCACATCAGAGCATCCTTCTCCATTGATGCCCTTCTTACCTCAGTCATGCTCCAACATGCCCCACAGAGGAGCCGTCCTACACAGTCATCCTGCTCACCTTTGACGCCATTCTCTGGGACGCTGAGGACCCTCCAACTTTTGGCATGGATGCTTATTTTGCTCTACTCCACCAAATGGCTTTAAGATTTAATTGTTATAGAAGAAAAGGAAAAGGAAAGGGGGAGAAAGGAAAAACAGAAAAGGAGGAGCTACAACATCTTTTGAAGTTCCAATTTATCCCTGTTTTTTTATATTGGCAATATGCAACATAAAGCTATACTATGTTCACATTGCAAACTTGCTATCTGTAAGACTTCTATAACCTTGGATGCTCCCATATGATCCTGAAAAAAAATGAAATATGTGTTTTTCACGCACTTGTAACATTAGTAAGTATTAAACCCACTCACATTGCTTTAATTTTGCCAGCTCAGCTCAAATCATATAGATGGTAGAGATCAAGGTGCATTTTAATACTAAGCCATGAAACACATTGAGGGTCGCTAGAATAAGGCCAAGCTATTTTTCAAAGGAATGCCAATCTTGCATACTTATGTTGACATTTATTTCAAATTTAGGAAACAGGTTCTCGTTTTTGCAACATTGGTTGGTAGTCACATGTGAAAAAATAATTAAGAATGAACAGATACTGCTATAATTTACAGCAATCTGATTTATTTTAAATGCATACTAGCATGTTATAAAGCAATTTATCATGTCAAGCAAAGCTATACCATTACAGAATGGGTCATTTAGTATATTATATTATGATACTTAACTTATTAGAATTTAAAAGTAAGAAACCTTCTCAGCCAGCACTTTTTTTAAAAATTTGCAAGGATGTCTTTTATTTTTTTTTCATTCCAGTGAGGTGAATCTATTTCAATATTTAATCACTGTCTGGATTTGGCAGGTATAGAAGATTTATGTTTTTATCTCATTTCTTTATATTTACATAGTGGTTTTTTGTCTTCATGAATGCCCAGGCTGAACACAAAGAAAGAAAAATACAATAGGTAAGTGGAAAGCTGCCATCCCCTATTTAATTTTACAAGAGTGTTGAGTTATTTTAGGATGAAATTAGATTATAATGTGATTAGTGCTCACTCCATGCTACTTAAAAAAGATTTTCTTTTTATCAATTTTAACTGTTTCTCAAAACATCAAGTTCTTGATTAATTATTTCATTTTATTGGGTTTGGAGACCCTTATTAAACATGTAATTATAAGTTAAATCATGGACTACAGTTAATAGCACAATTATAAAAATGTGCTATCATCAATTGTAACAAATATTTGCTACCAATGCAAGGTGTTAATAATAGGAATCCTGAATTTTATGTATGATTGTTCTGTAAACCTACCACTTCTCTCATAAAGGAAAAACAAGCAAACATGTAATTAGATGGCAAAAGCTCAAATCCTTAGACCTCCTTACTATAGAATATTTTCTTTCCAGTTTAAACCCAGCTCGAAAATATCTCTGCTCTTTCATGATCAAGGTGAAATATTGACTTGAGTCAACTGAAAATGTTTTCATGGAATTAAAATATTGTTAGTGCTTTCCTTCCTTTCAACACCTGTCTAGAAAATTTAAATTATTAGTCGAGTCTTTGAGAGCATTTAAATTACTTCTGGCCCTCTACTGTCCCCTTCCCAGCTATCCTGACTTACCTTTTGATTCATTAGCCATATCAAATCATATCCCCTAATTGGTCAGGGTGTCATGGTGAAGTGGTTATTCAGCGTTTATAACCTCAATATTTTCCCCCAACTACTGAAACAATGGTCTCCATAATCGTGTTTCCCACGTACTTCATTGTTATTGTTCCACTTTGAAGTGTTGTCGTTTTAAAACCAAAGATGTGATAGACCCTTGCTCCCTCTCATTCTTCCGTCAGTCTCCTAAACTCATGCACAAAAATTTAACCACACTGCAGACTTCATTTACTATGCATTCGTCTTGTTAGTGGTACTGGTGCACAGGAGGTGAAATACTATCTGAAATAGTGCTTTGTAAAATAATACAGGCTTCGCTAATCTCCAGAGGTATATGAGAACTTGATGTGAAAAAATTGTCTGTTTATGCACTTGATGGACTTTAATTATGATCACTCCCTGACAGGGCATGCCCAGTCCTTCCTCTCCTGGTTGCCCAGTTTTCTGCCCCTCCTCCCACTTCACTGCTCTCTCAAGATGGAGGGAGAATGTAAACCTTATGTCCAATCTTTTTGTCTCTTCTACCAAGCACTTTTTGAATTCACCTGTACCTGGACCTATTTTGGGAGGGACCCTCTTTTCCAAAGTTACAGTCCAGTTGGGTATTCTCTGTTGATGTGTTAATGACTGCTAATGTATAAACGGATGCTTCTCTATTGATGGGGTAAGGTGCAAAGTGACTACTTTAAATGTATGACAGAACACTAATTGCGGCGGCTTGCTCGGTCGGTAGAGGTGGGGTCTGGCTGCGGATTAGGGATTGGCTGTCGCTGTTGCTGGGGGAAGGGGCAGGGTTTAGTGATTGGTGGCTGCTGTTGCTGGGGTGGAGGGCTGACTGGAGTTTCCCGCCCACGCCTGGCTGTTGCTGCTGTCGGGGGAGGGGAAAAGGGCAGACTGGATTTTTCCGCCCTGCGCCTGCGCAGGGAGAAAGAAGAAGAAGGTTGCCGCCCCACAGGCATCGTGTGGCACCACCCGGGAGGAGGGGCGGCCGCGGAAGCATGGCTGCCGAGAAGGGGAGACCCGAGGGCACTCTGCACGCATGCCGAGCTCCCTTCAGGGGTGGCGGTGAGTCCGACCAGCCACCCTATTATGGGGGCAGCGGCCTGGCCTGCCGCGGCTGCTCCCCTGCCAGGCCAGCAAACCACACTTCAGCCCGAGGGGTGACCGCAACTAATAGTCGGCCTTTCAGGCCAGGTAGACCAGCACTTAGAAGGCAAGATAATTTAGTGCACTGAATCTATAATGTTCTCAAAAATCATTCTGTTAGGCTCAAATACTCTCCTGGCAGTGAAAGCCAAAAGTAGAAAATGCTTTTGTTTTTTAACATGTGTTCAACAGAACATTAAATTGTGTGCTCAGCTGAGGCAGTAGAGCCAGATGACCTGGGTTCAAATCCTGCCTTCACTTTTACTAGCTGAGTGACTTTGGATAAAGTACTTAATCCTTCTGTGCCTTTAGTTTCCTCATTCATAAAATGAAAAAATGAAGAAATAAAAAAGTACAATGACAAAGTCAGGAACTATCACTTTTAGTGACAGAAGAATGTATTTGTTTACAAAAGGAGCACACACTGGAGCAAGTCTGCCTAATTCAAGTCCTGGGTCATCTACTATATGTGAAGTGGCAGTTATTTGACTCCTCAGTTTCTGCATTTGTAAATCTAGGAACATAATAACACATTCGTTATAAGGTTATTAGAGGACTAAGGAAATACATGAACCACACTTTAACATATCCATCCCATAGTATGAGCTCTATGAACACTGACTATTACAATAGAAACATCTGAATTCAAATAACAATAGTGTACTTCATTAATCAATGTACCCAAGTCTGTATAATATAGAGAATAATAATAAATATTTCTGCCTAATATATGACATGTCTTTTAGCTCATGCTTTTTACTTTCTTTTTTAAACAAAGCTAAATCAAATAAATAACTCCTTTTCTAATGTAAAAGCCATTACAACAAGAGCAATATTGATGAGGAAGAATACAGGTGAATTCACTCAGAATGGATTCATTTCAGAATCAGTTCTGAAAGGGCTAATTGTATAAGTCTCTTTCTACATGTGTTGTGTTCACAGGTGGTAAATGTGGCACTAATCAGAAAGGACTGCATGGAAAGCCCTTACAGATTCTCTGCCAGGAAGTTTGTCTGGCCATAGCAATAGGTGAAGCATAAGTTTTCACACTGTCTTTGGAAACAATGCTTCTCAAAATTGATGGGCTGAAGGCTATTGCTTTTTCTTGAAAGTATGTTATGACCAAAAAGGGGGGGGGGGCAGGATTTCAATGAAATTTTGCCATTGAGGTGAACCAAAATCTTAATTTTATTTTCTTTTAGGCTTATTTTAGTGGTGGGATGAAGAAAGAAGGGCACAGACTTAAGATTTGAAGGACTTTGTCCAAAATATATATACTTTTTATTTCTGTTGAACTCATCAGAAAATAATGATAGATTCCTTCTGCTGTCGCTACTTTTCTGCAACTATTTCTTCTACCTAATATTTATTGACCACTTACTATGGGCCTGATTCTGTGCTTAGCACTTTACATGTATTAACTTACTTAATTGTGACAACATCCTTATGGTGTAGAATCCATTATTAGTCTCATTTTACAATTGAGGAAACAAAGGATCTGAATACCTTGCCCAAGGGTAACCTATACTACAAAATCAGACAAACTACCTCCTGAGTCTTATGCTACACTACATTTCTATATAAAGTTGGGACATTAATAAAAAAGAAAGAAAGAAATTTTCTATTGTCCTTAGTGAATTTTTTCTCCTATTCCTTCTAACTGGGATGAACATATTATACCTTCAAGTGTTGTGTGTGTGGGTAAAATTTATAGCTTGAGACAATGATGTCTGCTTGTTGTTCAATGTTATGTGAAATCAGCTGGCTGCCTTGGTCCAGTACCTGAGACATAGGTACTCATATTATAAAATAAATAGTGGCACAGATTTAATGGGCCCTTAAGATAGCAGGCTCTGGAAAGAGGGGAAGAAAGGTGGGAGCACTGTAAATTGAATACCTTCACTCTTAGCAGAGGTCTCTGTTGCCTAGACTCATGGGTTACTGGAATAATGCATCTCTTCTTTCTGCTTTTTAAAAGATGGCCATTGTCTCTTTCTCAATGTATGACTTCATAGTGGTACAAAACTGAAAACAACATATCTCAACCTTATCAGCAAAAAGAATGGCAAGGTAGAGATGAAGGATGGAATAACATCTCTTAGAAACTATTAGTATCTGATTAGTCCTAAATAGAAATATTTGTGAAGTCCAAATCCATTGGTGACCCAAATGCCTATACCCTCATGGCAATTGACATGAATTGGCAGATTAAAGAAAAAGACTAAGGACTTCTAGTAGACAAGGAAACTGATGACAGTAAGGGCATACTGGCAAACTATACCATTAAAACCTAAGGGTTAATTCTGAAACCCTTCCATCATCAATGTGCATTTTTTTATCTATAAATTTCCTTGTATAAAGAAAGTAGGAGAGGGAAGGAAACAGCCTTCTTAGTTAGGGCGATTTATTAGCATTGCTCAAACCTCTGCAAGAATGTCAACTAACATGTTTGTGAAATGTCTTCTCATATATTCAAATCGATTCTTCCAAATCCTCATGTTCTTTCTGAGCTGATTTAGCTGCACATTGCTCCTGGGGAAAAAAACCAAGAGGAGTGTTTGTGAACCAAGTATATCTGTAATCCAAATGATAGCAATTTTGTGTGAAATGTTTGACAAATATTGGATGAGCTGATTATTTACCAAAAGCTATTACTGCATTTTGGATCAAAAGGGGGCAATTTATTATTTAGATTGGAAGACAAAGGCTTCATTACCCTGCTATTATTAAAATGTGAGAAACCACCTGTTCTCTTGCATTTTAATTTCATCCAAGGGTCTCGTTAAGAATAACAAAAGGCATTTTAATCAAACTGCAGCAAATGGGAATGGGGTAGTTCTATAGGTACCCTATAAATTATGAAATAATTGATGTAATAGAAGTATGAAAACTTCATTCATGATGGCTTTTCATATACTTTCATGTGAGAATGCCTTGGTTTTTAAAATATCTTTATATAATTTGCAAAAGTCATCATTTGTCTCTATTTTAAATCCATTTTTGCTAAGACAGTATTATGAACACAACCAGCACTTATTAAGCACATAGAGTATGCAGTAAAGGCTTAATAGGGATAATAGGGATAAATTCACTTAATCCTCAAAATAACTCTGTTTGAACAGTACTAGTATTTCTCCCTTCCTTTACAGATGATGAAACTGAGGCAAAGAATAATTAAATAACTTGCCCAAGGTCACACACAGTAATTATTAGAACAGGGATTAAGGCCTCATTCATAACTTCCAGCAAAATGTGTTATGCATTAAACAAATATTTGATGAGCTCAATTACTATTTTCTGAACATAGAATGAGGAACGACAATTGTTAATCACTTAGAACTCCATTTAGACCTCTACTCTCAACATAGTAATTTGCTTTTTAAAACCATATAACTATATTTTTATTAGGGTATCTTCTGTACAATGATTTATTGAAGACATAACTGGGCAAACAGATGAATTTTACAAATATGTTTAAATTTCACAAATATTTGTGGATAGTGGCCCATGACTATTGGGCCAACCAATCTCATTCTTTATTTTCCTAAAAATTCACATCTTAAGAAAACACTGGTCTCCTTTAAGCTAACAACTAGAAAATAATTCAAGAAAAATTCTAATGAAGCACTCTTACGAGTATCATAAAGAAACCATACCATGTTGAAAGACAAATTGTAAATGAACTAACAGATTCCACTCAATGCCACATTTTAATCTCCATTATCTTTGACAGAACCATCTAGCCCATGTATAGTTCCTCAAAGTACAGTCCATTCCTTTTTTGAATAATTCTAATTGTTTAAAGTTATCATTTATATCACTTATATGAGGCCAAATACTCCTCTCTCTAATTTCTACCTGAGTTAGAGAAACGTAAAGGTGCCTCCATGCTCCCTACATCCTGGTATCTCTGCACTTGTTTAATCCCCTCCTCCTGAGTGTGGGCAGGACCTGTGACTGCTGACCAGAACAATCCAGTAAAGCTGATGGGATGTCGCTTCTATAATTAGTTTACAAAAGATTTTAAGTTCTGTCTTGCTAGGAGCCTCTCTTCCTGGCTGGCTTTGAAGAAGCTTGCAGCCCTGTTGTGAGCTGTCCTGTGGAAAGGCCATGTGGAGAAGAACTTTGGGTGGCTTTCAGCCAACAGGAAATGGAGGTCTTCAGTCCATCAACCTGCAAGGTACTGAGTTCTGCCAACAAACACATGACCTTGGAAGCAGATCCTTCCCTATTGAGACTTGAGATGAGACTGAAGCCCTGGCCAACACCTTGACTGAAGCTTTGTTAGAGAACCTAAAGCAGAAGGCCCAGTTAAACCCAGACTCCTCACCCACAGAAATGATGGGATAATGTGTGTGTGTGTTGTTTGAAGTCACTATGTTTGTGGTAATTGTGTTATGCAGCAATAGATAACTAACTCACTGCTAAATCTGGCTTGAAGGTTAATTCTTCTGAATAAGGCTCTTGAAAAATAATAAAATTATGTTAATATTAGTTCTACTACAATAGCAACAGTCTGCCCTTTGTTAGTACCTACTATGTACCAGACACTTTCACCTCACTAGGATTTTTTCACACACATCATCTCACTACTCTTCATAACATCTTACAAGAAAGTCATTATTATTCCCACCTCAAGAACCTATAGCATGGGAGTAGATGTGGCTCAAGCAATTGAGCTCCTGCTTCCCACACAGGAGATCCCAGGTTCTGTTCCTAGTGCCTCCTAAAAAATCAAAACAAAAATCAACAAGCAAAGCAAACAAAAAAACCGACTCAGTGAGCTGATGTAGCTCAGTGGTTGCATGCCAGCTTCCCGTATATGAGGTCATACGAGGTCCTGGGTTCACTCTGGCCCATGGTTCATCAGAACAAACAAAGAAAAAACCCTGTAGCTCAAAGGAAATAACTAACATGTCTAAAATTGCACAGCTAGTGCTTTTGGGAACTGCATTTAAAGCCAAGGCTGCTTGCATTTGTTCACTGTGCTACTCTGCTTCCTATTTAGCTTTTTTTTTTTTAAGTTATTAAATGTTTATTAAAATTAAAATAAAAAATCTATGTGGCAAAGACAATTCTAGGCTCAGATGACTACTGGCAGATGGGCTATGTAACAACACTTAATGTATTTGGGTTTGGATAGTTCACTTGACCTTCCTCCCCAATCTCCTCATCATGACTTATCTACTATAGACTAAACAATCCTAATTCTTCAACCAGTTTTTCCATTCCACATACAATGTGATTTTGAATTTTTTTTTACTTTCCTTTCTGTTTTCCAGTTTTTATTTTTTCATATCCCTTTTATGATGCAATATGCTAACCAAAATATAAAATCAAAATACTATCTGTAAAATTAATAGTAATAAAAGAGCTAGGCAAAATCACTTTTGGAAATTAAAATATCAGGTTGGGAATATATAAATGAGGAAGGAAAGTGAATATGAATAATATAATTAGTAAGTTCATATGATTAATAATTATATCCATGATTTTTTATTTCCAAAAACTGATACTACACACTTTTAAACACATGAGCCCTAAACAAAAATGACCTTTTTTTTGGTCTGTGGTGGGTTGAATGGGGTGCCTCCCCCTGTCCCCCAAGAAAAGATGTGTCCATGACCTACTCCCCAGAACCTGTGAACATGACTTATTTGAGAAAAAGGGTCTTTGTAGATGTAATTAAGTTAAGGATCTTGATGAGATCATCCTGAATTTAGAGTAGGTCCTAAATACAGTGAGAGGCATCCTTGTAAGAGAAAGAAGAAAGAGATTTGAGACAAACACAGAAGAGGTGGGTATGTGATGATGGAAGAAGTTATTGGAGTGATGTGTCTACAAGAGAAGAATGCTAAAGATGGCAGGCAACTACCAGCTGCTAGGGAAGAGACTGGGAAGGGTTCTCCCTCAGAGTCTCCAGAAGGAACTAATTCTGATGACATGTTGATTTCAAACTTCAGACCTGCAGAACTGTATTAAAGTACATTTCTGTTGTTTTAAGCCATCAGGTTCATGGTCTTGTTATGAGGGCCCCAGGAAATTAATACAAGGAGAAAAATGAAAACCTCAATGCAGTCTCCAAAACAGAACTTATATAGATCATATAATTGGACGAAAAGGTAATAAAGCTAGACCTTTAAAAACCAAAGAACAGCAAAATATCATGTATTGAAAGATAGTAGCAGACACAAACTTCTAAGTAAATCCTGAAAGAAGAAATTAAATGTATATATAAATGAACTTACTAATTATTTAAAAATGTACAACATCAAATCTTGCAGAACAAAGCCAAAGTGGTAATAAGAATAACATTTGTAATCTTAAGGCCAAGCACAGATGATAGGAGAAATAAAAAATGAAATAAGGGAATAGAAGTTTATTGCTTGGGCGACAGACTTGGCCCAGTGGTTAGGGCGTCCGCCTACCACATGGGAGGTCCACAGTTCAAACCCCGGGGTCTCCTTGACCCATGTGGAGCTGACCCATGCGCAGTGCTGATGCGCGCAAGGATTGCCGTGCCACGCAGGGGTGTCCCCCGCATAGGGGAGCCCCACGCGCAAGGAGTGCGCCCTGTAAGGAGAGCCGCCCAGCGCAAAACAAAGTGCAGCCTGCCCAGGAATGGTGCCGCACACACGAGGAGCTGCCACAACAAGATGATGCAGCAAAAAGAAACACAGATTCCCATGCCACTGACAACAACAGAAGCGGACAAAGAAGACTCAGCAAATAGACACAGAGAACAGACAACTGGGGTGGTGGGGGAGGGAAGAGAAATAAATAAATAAATCTTAAAAAAAAAAAAAGAAGTTTATTGCTTAATGGTGCAGATGTTCTGTTTCGGGTGATGAAAAAATGTGAGTAATGGTGAATGTAATTGTGAATGTAATTAATACCACTGATCATATACTTGAAAGGAGGTAAAATGGGAAATTTTTGAGCTTTATATATGTTACCACAATAAAAAAGTTAAAAATAAATAGATGATGATGATAGATAAATGATAGATATAGAAATAGATAGGAAAGCAACACAGAAAGTAGATGAATAGTTGTCTAGGGCTGAGGCGACTAGGGAAATTGGGAGTGATGGCTAAGTTACACAGCATTTCTTTTTTGCATGATGAAAATGATTGTGGTGACAGTTGCACAACTGTGGATATACTAAAAAAGCCATTGAATTGTATACTTTAAATGGGTGAATTATGTGGTGTGTAAATTATATCTCAATAAAGATGTTTAAAGAAAAAGAAGAAAGCAAGCGTATAGTTGAAAAATTTTAAAGAACAGCAAAGGTAAACCAAATAAAAAGGGGTGCATTAATAAAGGATAAATTAATTATACTACATAAAATGGGATGTTCCCAAAAGAATAGGGACCCCAGTTGCACATTGATGAAACAAAATATCTCCCTTTAGTTATTGAATTTGTTGGTGCCATTGGTCACATCATTATAAGATTCCCGGATATTGCCATCCTATGTCTTGTACATAGAAATAAGCATAGTACTCTTCACTTGCTATTTCTTGGCAATTTTAATATCAATTATAGGAGGAAATCTTAGAAAACAAGTGTTCTGGGTGTTAATGAATTTTAAACCCCAGGGATTTCAGCTGTTAAAGACCTTTCTTCATAATTAGCCTTGAAAATTAGCATTCAGAAAGAATTTTGAAAACCAATTATCCTTAAGTCTAATAATTATGAATTAGGGGGTGAATTTGTAAAAATCATTGTTCCAAAGTTGTTTTCTACAAAATACACTGGTGATATTAAATGCTTTCATGTATCTATTTCCTTTCTCAAAAGAATTCTTTTAAGACATCTTTCCTATAGAGATATTTCCACTTTAATATGAAAGTCATATTGTTTCTCATCTAGAATATTTACAGAGATTGTCTTCATTGATCAGGAAGCACATATTTAAGCCGTTCCCATTATTTCAGTTTTCCTTGTGAAGCAGAAGTATTCATCATACCAGTTAAGGTTTATATTACCCTGTAGCAGTGCAATTTATCATATCTCAAGATCAGCAACTTCTTTGATTATTAACATTTTCTTGCAGAGGTACACTTAGGAGCATACCAAGTTGCTATCTAATATATTTTCTTTATTATTTGACCCGAAGTGCAGGGAAACTGTATATTAAGACATGATTTAAAAACAGTGATAAAGGATGCAGAACCAAATTAATTAAGTTAATATCTTGAAATACCTTGCCGGATTTTAATATACTGCATATATCATACCAACAAGCCTCAAGAAACACTAGTGGGAAACTTTTTTCACCTTTAGAAACTATTTTTATTTTCCAAGCTAGGTCTGCTTTAAAATGGTAATTCTGTGAAGCTCCAGAGCCAATGGCTCAATTTTGAATAGTAATTATAATCAAGGGGATGTGTATTTGATTCGAGTTACTATTGACCATTCTCTTCCAAGTTGTTCAACCATTATTTCACTGAATATTTCATGATCCCTCTGTCTGTCAGACACTGATGGTTTCTTTCAGAAATTCAAAGTTGCACATTGCTTCTGGGTTAAAGGATTTGCAATCTAGGTGGGGAGGGAAGATTTGCTCACCTACATTAAATAAACAGCAAAATGTAATCTACTGAGAAGTCAAGAAAGGAATGATCAGGGAACTTAAAATACCCTCTGCTCACAGGGGCCCAACAAGTCACAAAAACAATCAAGCAGGTTTTTTGCTTGTTTGTTTGTTTGTTTAGGGTACCAGGGTCAGAGATTGAACCCAAGACCTCATATGTGGGAAGCTGGCACTCAACCACTAAGCCACGTTGGCTCCCCTGAGTTGGTTTTTCATCTGTTTGCTTGTTTTTTTGTTTTTTGGAGGCACCAGAAACTGAACCCAGGACCTTCCATGTGGGAAGCAGACACACCACCCCTTGAGCCATATCTGTACCCCCATCAAGCAGTTCTTGCACAGAATCTCATAACTGAATATCACAGATATAAATGATGCAGCTATTCACTATTCTGCTTCTCCCAATTTATTGCCTTTGGGGAGGCCTGCTATGACTGTGATTTTTTTTATTGTGATTTTTATGTTAAAACTCTCTCTTTTAATATTCAACGAACGCTTTAATTCTGGGCAGTCATAAAATATTCTACTGGCAGCAAAGAGTAGATGACTTCTGATTTATATCATTATCCTAGGTAAAGAGAATTCATACTTTTTGAGGCTGGCATTTAGCAGGCTGATCCAAAGGCCCAACCATGCTCAAATCAGGTATATTTATATTTCAAGGTTCAGGATCTATGGATATTTGTTTTAAAAAGAAAGTCTGTAAGGTGTGTGTAAGGCTAGCCAATGGACCAAAAGAGATTTATCTTTATTCTCACTATCTTTTCCACAATGATACTTACATTACTACACGGTGGTACAAATGACTGTCTGTTTCCACATCAACAAAAATACCATTTCAGAGCAGTGGTCCTCTCCAATGTTACTGTACATACTAGAATCACCTGGGAAGTTTTTTAAAAATTCCAGTGACTAGGACATACACCTTATCAATTACATAAGAATTTTGGTGGATGGGGCCCAGCCATATGCACTATGAAAACCTTTCCAGATGATTCCACATGCAGCCAAACGTAAGAATAGGGGGTTTAGACCAGTGTTATGCAAACTTTGTGGCACATTAAAAATAACTGAAGATCATTCAAATGTCTAGATGCCCAGGTCACACCCTGCATCAATTATTATTTGCTGCATAGCAAACCATTTCATAAGTTGGTATCATAAACCAGCAACCACTGTATTTGTAATTTGGCCTGGGCTCAGACAAGAGGTTCTTCTGCTGGTCTCTCCTGGGTCGCTTATGTAACCATCTGGTTAAATTATTTAATACAGCCTCACTCATATGCCTGGTGGCCAGCAGACTGTCAGCCTAGGCCATCTCATTTCTCCTTCGCATGGCTTCTTCAGTAGACTAATTAGGATTTGCTCACAACACGATCTTAGGGTTCAAAAAGCAGCCCCATTTTGCAAGGAATTTTCAAGTTTCTACTTACATGTTTGCTTTTAATTTTTGTCCAGAGCAAGTCACATGATAAAGTCCATATTCGAAGAATGAAGAAACAAATTCCAGCTCTTGAAGGACGGAATGGAAGATGGTCCTGCACAAGGGAATGGGAGATTACTGCCGCCATCTTTGAAAACAGTCTACTCTACATTCCATTCCACCTGAATCAGAATGTCTGGGAATGGGATATGGGCAATGTTTTTTTTTTTTTTTAACATCCTAAGTGATTCCAAAGTGTAACCAAGTTAGTAACCACTGATTTTGACGAAATCACTTTGATTTTGATCTCAAACTTTAGTGTACATCAGAATCACCAGAAAATCTTGTTCAAACATGGGTTCCTGGGCCCTACCCCTGGACATACTGATTCAATACCTCTGAGATAACCTAAACTTTTCTCCCAGGTAATGCTGATGTTGCTGGTCCTCTGTCTACATTTTGAGTAGCACTAATTCAAACCATGTGCAAAATTATATGTGTATTACTAAAATGGTTTCTAATCATTGGTTAGTTCTCTGTTCTCTGTTTTTCTAGTCTATTACTAGTTAGAACAGTTGAGCATCCCGTACCATTCACTGGCACTAATCTTGCCCAACGGCCAGTGAAAGGTTAAGAAGTACCCGGTATAGTAGCTTTCAGTTAAGTATCAAGGGATCTTTGATGTCATCTCTACCCTAACCTCCTACTTTGTTTCTTGAAAATTGCTGTCCAATCCCTCTCCCCTTTATCCTACCACTATTTCCCCTCTGTTGAGGCTGTCTTATTCTTGGTACACCTGATCCCTACCTCTGTTCCCAGCCTGAGAATATTGCTTTGTTCCCCAAGCTCATTCTAAGAATTAAGCTTCTCCCAACTGCCCTTAGAATTCCTCCTACTTTCTGCCACTAGACTTCACACGCACGACATGTCAACTTCATATTGGATTTGTTTCATACTGTATTTGCCTGTTGATAGCTTTCCCTGTGCTGGTTATTTTCCACTAACTACCCCCAGACTCATACTCGCTTTTTCTCTACTCTATACAGATGGAGGGTGATCTCTTATGTACTGCACCACCAGGCTCTCTTGCTGACTGGCTTCCTGTAGACCAGTGCTTCTCAAAGTAGGGTCCCCGGACCAGCAGTATCAACAGACCCTGAGGATTTTTTAAATTAGAAATGTGAATTCTTGGGCCGCACCCCAGGGCTGCTAGATCAGAAACATGCGGGGGTGGGGGGGGGCGGTAAATACCAACCATCTGTGTTTTAAAAGGACTTCCAGATAATTCTGATAAATGCTGAAGTTTGAGAATACTGTCAGAGAGTTTGGCTGAGCGTAGGCATTGGCAGGAGGTCTAAGCACAGAGTGAGTGGTATGTGTACTTCCTCACATGCTTCCTTCTTGCTGGGAGCCTCATTTTTCCTCTGAAGCTGCACGCATACGCAACTTACAGCTCTTGTCAGGGAACCTGTGCCCCATGGTTTTGACTCACTCTGGCCTCCGATAACATTATCTTTTCTCCCCACTACAAGCCCAAGAGTGGTAACAGCTTCCTGCTTTTGCTAGGCTCTAGGCTCATAATGCATTGTTTCTTTTAACCCTGTCCATATTTGTAAGAAGCGCCTTCCTTAAAGTCTCTTAAATCATCTGATTGGATTCTGTTTCCTGCTAGAACCCTTAGATACTACTGCCTGTAGGTTTCTCCTTCCTAGCCTTTTTCACTCTGAGCCATCCCAACAAAGACCTAGCCTGGAATAGGATGTATAATGGGGCTAGAATGATTTTTATCTACTTAAATGTTTGGTTCCTTACAAAGGCAAAATCAAGAGCAAAAAGGTTTAGCAGGTGGGGAGACAGGACTCTTCTTGACATTCCTAAATTCTCACAGCTTCTTGCCTAATACACACACATAATAAAATTGTGTGTGTATATTCGTGTGTGCATGAATAGGTGTCCTGTGTGTAGGTGTTCATGAAGAAAGAAATGAAGGAAGGAAGGGAAGGAGGGAGGGAGGGAGGGGGGAGGAGGAAGGAAGGAAGGAAGGGAGGGAGGGAGGGAAGAAGGGAGGGAGGAAGAGAGGAAAGGAGAAGAAAGAAAGGACAGGAGTGGTAGGGAAAAGAAAAAAAGAGCATCAAACTCTTCTGGTAAAATGAGAAATGCAACCCTGAAAATTGCCTGGCAGCTGCTTCAGATGTCAGACTACATTTATCAGAGAAACAATAGAATCTGGTTAGAAGAGTTCCTGTGTTTGGGGGAAAAGCGGAGATTTAACAAGACTGTGAAATACATCATAAACCCAATTGGGTGCTAGAGCAGATGGTTTGCTTCCCAGTTCAGCGCTGTTGCCTGGTCAGCAATGCTGTGCTGGCTGTTGCGTCCTCTTCTGTAGGAAAGCAACGCCTCACAGCTAGTGGTAGGTAATAAGCACTCTCACAGCAGGTCATTTCCCCAAGGCTGGCGGCCACCAGTGGCAAAAAATTAACCTGCCACCACATGCAGAGAATAGTCTTAAACATATCTAATCTGACTCTGAGCCTGAATCTAGCGCGTAGGATCAAAATAAGAAAGAGCAGTGGGTACATAAAGTTTCTATAATCAAAACAGTGAGATGTTTTTTAATCAAGTGCAACAGTGGGTACATAAAGTTTCTGTATTCAAAACAGATTTTTCCCCCCATAAGAACCACCAATACTTGTAATGTTAGAGAATTTTTCTCCTAAGAGTATCAAATGGAATTGTTACAATTACGAATCTCATTTCATAGATGGGAAACAGATCAGGCAAAGGAAATTCTAGCAACAAACATCCAGCAGAAAATGTAGATCAAAAGAAATTACTATCAGAGCACATTAAGGAATCATATTTATCGCCCTGAATATTCTTTTTCTAAACTTTCTATGCGTTTTTAAGCACACATTGGATATTCTCTCTTTTTTATTGTTCATAATTTAGGTCCTTTCATTTTTTAACTTTATCATGTATTATAAATAACCCACCAGAATTAATGTGAATATTAAATAATTATTTTTCTCTACTAGGATACATTTATTTTACAAATAATTTTTAGACTTTCACTCTGCAAGACACCACAGCTACGAGGGTAAATGAAGCAGATGCATTCTTTGTTATGATTGAAGAAATTGTGAGGTAGTGATGATAATAACATTGAAAATAAGCTAATAATTATATTGACTAACATCAGTATAAAGACAATGAAAAATAATAGTACCATACATTAAGTGTTTGTTTCCTCGAGAGGTATTATGAAATTCTGCCTCTTAAAATATCCCTGGAATTTATAAGTGAGCATATAAAGGGCAGACTTTGCAAAATTATTTTTATAAAAGTCTCCCCTGCTTGGCCCCATATAACTCCCTGATCTGTACCCATCTCAGCCTTGTTTGTCAGCTCCTCTTTATAAAGCTACAGGTTCAACTTCTTTCTTGGGGGTAGGGGAGGAACCATCTCTGCACAGGCTTCTAATAGAGTCCAAGAAAGTCAATACAGTTCTCAAGTGACTTTCCCCATTTGGTACCAAAGACGTCTAGTCCTTATATTTAATTTTTAATGAATTATTAACTGGCTAATTATTACCTTGCTTCTCTGAGTCACATCTCATCTACCTTTTTTTGTTGTTGTTGTTCTTTTGTGTGTGTGATGTGTGATCTTTTTTTTCTCTTTTATTTTTTTTAATGTTACATTCAAAAAACATGAGGTCCCCATATACCCCGCACCCCCTCACCCTATTCCTCCCCCCATAACAACAACCTCCTCCTTATCATGAGACATTCATTGCATTTGGTGAATATATCTCTGAGCACCGCTGCACCTCATGGTCAATAGTCCACACCATAGTCCACACTCTCCCACAGTCCACCCAGTGAGTCATGGGAGGACATACAATGTCTGGTAACTATCCCTGCAGCACCACCCAGGATAACTCCAACCCCCTAAAATGCCCACACATCACATCCCTTCCTCCTACTCCCTACCCCCAGCAGCCACCATGGCCACGTTCTCCATACCAAAGCCACATTTTCTTTGATTACTAATCGCAGTAGTTCATGAATAGAATATCAGTAAGTCCACTCTAATCCATTCTCTATTCCTCCATCCTGTGGACCCTAACTGGCCATGTCCACTCTACATCTATATCAAGAAGGGGCTTAGATTCCACATGGATGCTGGAGGCAATTCTCCTGCTTTCAGTTGTAGGCACTCTTGGCTCCCTGGTGTGGTGGTTGACCTTCTTCACGTCCATGTTAGCTGAGTGCGGTAAGTCCAATAAACCAGAGTGTAGGAGCTGAAGTCTGTTGGGCCCAGGGCCTAGCTATCACATGGTCAGTCCAGAGATTCAGGTCCCCTGGGTATACATTAAACCCCAGTACCAACTACAGTTCTGGTAAAAGTAACAGGAGAGGCTTGTGGACAAAGATCACATCTGAGTCCAGCTCCATCACACAGAAACACAAACTCCAAAGTAGGGCCAACTGACATGGCACTGAACTCCATGTGCCATGACCATAGAACCTGTGGGTCTCTGCTGCCCTCAGAAGAACCAATACCTGGGTTGCATCCACTTTTATCTGTCTCTGTGACTCTGCTCAGGTGTGCATAAGGTCAATCCCTCTGATAACCTCCCAGTTCTTTTTGGAGACTCATAGTCATATAAACTCATTTGTCCTTTCCACTTCCCCCTTTTATTCAGGTCAAAAAGCATTTTTTAACTTCTGGTATTATATGTAGACTGAGATATTCTGCTGGTCCAAGTCGACCCTTTTATTCAAGTTCATTTTCTAGTTACATCATCAGCTGGTACTTGGCAGTAATCCCTCGGCGCCAAGGAGGCTCATCTCTGGGAGTCATGTCCCACGCTGGGGTGAAGGCAACACATTTACATGCTGAGTTTTGCTTCAAGACTGGTCACATGTGAGCAACACAGAGGCTCTCAGGAGGCACCCTGCAGCTCTAGGCCTTGTTCTTATTTCAGGTGCGCAGGCTTACAAGCATAGTCATTAGTATCAAGGGCTCGTTGTTGGACCTTTCTTCTTTTTTGGTCTTTGCCATTGCACTTGGGGGATTGTTGCTGTTCCTTTAGGGATTGTGATAGAGCTCCCCTGCCTAGGATCTCAGCACTCCCTCAGTTGTTGTTTTTAATTGTAACCACTATGAAAATATCAAAACATTTTTATGTACCCTGGATATATGCCCTGGAGAACTCCCTGCCAACCATGTGTCCCCTGTCAAAAACATCCCACAGCAGTATTCCTCCCCTGCCATTGTTGAACCTCTCTGTAATCCAAAATTTCTTAAAAAATGAAGCCTGATATATTGCCAGGTTCCATTAATAATAAAATGGAATATAGTGATGAGTTTAAAGGTTAGATATAGAATACATATTAATTTAGAAAAATTAAGGTAAAAATAAATTGAGGTATCAAAAAATTTAAAAATGCAAAAGCTTTGTTTTTGATATTTTGCCTTCCATCACTGCAATAAGTGTTTCCCTGTGTGCAAATTGGCAAGGCAACTTCTTCTGCCCTAATGCACTGGGAGCCACCATTTCTCTCAAGAGATACAATTCCCTCTATTTGAGAAAATCAGTCCTCCCCAGGATGTGGGTATACCTTCACTCTCATTATATGGGTTCCTGTCCAATGATATAATCCACTATGGCAAAATGAGCACTCACACAAAAGATAAACAAACAAACAAAAAACAAAATCTGACTTTTGAGATGCTTAAGAACAGACAAAGATTGAGTGGGAGACATCCAGGTTCCTATTCTGGCTCTCACACCTGCTAGCTGTGTTAATTTGGGCAAAATATTTAGCCTCAGTTTCCCGATCTAGATAATTAATTAAGTAGCTTTTCTGTGTGAAGATCTTAATAATTCCTGGTGCATTGTTAGTGGTATATAACCATTTTCTGGTTATATAAGTAATTGCTGCTGGATGCACAGTGATTTGGTGGCCTAGATAGTGATTTGTAGCAGGTGCAGGCTATCATTTACCATATTCCCTAGTTTTAGTTCATGGCTCCCTACACTTCCTTCTGATGCCTGTGTTTACTTAGCTTCTCATTCACTCTTGAGTAGAAAAGGAATAATAATAGTATTCTTGAGACCAGAGAGGTCTGTTATGGATTAAATTGTGTTCCTCCAAAAGACAGTTTCATGTCTTAACTTCCAGTCTTGTGAATGGAAACTTACTTGTAAATTGGATCCTTGAAGATATTATTAGTTAAACTGAGGCCAAACTGGGTTAAGATGGGCCCAATTTTATTCATATTTCCCAGTATCTAAGGCATTTGATTCTTATAAAATGATAGTGTTTCTGCCAATTATTTTCCTTTTGATTTTTATTACTCCTGTAATGTTCATAACCCTTATCTCTGGATTCATTATTTAAGGCACTCAGATTGTGGTTAATTTTATGATGAAATTTGAATTGAATTTAGGGAACTCCTGTAGAAATGCTTATAGAATATTATCTGTGAAATTACCAGTGGTTTGGGCTATTAAATTGTAATCTCAGTTACATCTTATTCTCTATTGTGGGAATCTTGCTTTTGCAAGATCCAAACAGAATGAATATAAATCCTTATAAAATATGTTCCTGGGACTCATTAGTTCAGCTCCCTTGCCTCACTTAAATTTATAGGACCTGTTAATTCCTACTTGGTTCTTTTACAGTTTTAAAGTTATCCATGGACTCATATCATAAATGATATACTTTTGTTATGTTATGTGCCACCCCAGAAATTCTTCAAGGTTTATACCCTAGACTTAAGCCAAACATTTTTACAAGGTAATAATTTGAAAAAGGACATGACTTTTTAAAACATAATGCTTTATCCTATTTTAAGAGTTTCCCAGAGAATTAGAAATAATATTATTATTATTATTATCCTTGGTGGGTTAACAATGACATTATATTTTCTGTAACCATTCTCTTTTATTTATGAAAAACAAAAACTTCAACAATAATAATAGCATTTAACATTTATGAGGGCATTGACTAAGTGTCTGGGATGTATCTGAGCTTTATATTTTAATATATAATTTTCACAATAATTCTGTAAAATATGTATTATTGTTACTATTTATAAATGAAGAAATTGAGCTTCATTCAAGTAGAATTTACCCAATATGAATTAGCTGGTGAAAATATGTAAGAATGCAAAACTAGTCTCTATGGGTCCTGGACCCGAGTACTTTCAGTAAATTCTAACTCAAGTATGTGAAAAACTATTTAAGAAAGTAAAAATTCTGCCTGAATCCTTTGCAAAATTTCACAAATCACAAAAATATAGTGACTTGAGGTTAAAGAAGTAAGGAAGTCTTAATTTGAGAACAGAAGTGGGATGCATTATCAAATTGTGGTTCTATGGTGTTTTCACAGAAAAGAAGCAATCACAGGAATCATTTAAGGATCTTTATGTAGTACCTGACATAGTCCTATAACCCGATATTCCTTTCCATTCTTATTCTGAACTTAGAAGGAAAAGAGCATAGGCAAATAAAGAGGCTATGAGAGAGAACATGCTTTTTCCTCCCCTTCCCAAATTGACATGTTATAAAATTAATTACAAGTGAAGAAAACCAAAACTCCACAATGAAATAAGACAAGTACCAAGAAAAAAATATGTTCATGGGCTATCCCTGTGGGAAAGCTAACATTTTGCTAAAAGGAAGAAGGTGGAATTAAGAAATGAAGGGCAACAAAATATTTAGTATAGTTAACGTTAGAAGCTGAAATGGATAGGAATGCGTTCAGCTGCATGAAGCAGAAACCCAACCACAAATAGCTTAAAGCAGTTATTCTAAAACATGTCTGACGTTATATTTACCCAGAGAGCTTTTTTTTTATTCACTTATAATTCACAGTCCTAACACGATTAATATTAATTCATTCCATATCTTGAAAAATATATTTGCCTCAGTTTTCCTCCAAAGGGTAATCTCAACATTTTAGCATATCATGAGAGGATGTTCATAATCTGGCACAAACTTCCTCTCTGACATTGCTCCCACCAATGTTGTCTATACTCTCCAGTAACTCATGTTTTCTGAACAGAGCATCCTCTCCCCTAACTCTCCTCCCTTTCTGCCTGCATTGTCCTTCCTCACACATCTTTCAAGGTCTGTTTCATATCATACAATCTCAAATGCCTAAAGGGACCAGGGAAGTAATGTAAATGAGACGGGTGTGCTGATGGTTGCATATCAAACACATAGAAATAACACTTCTACAAGAGAGATGCTCCATCCCATTTTTCTTAATATTTACTCAATCTTGATCATTTCTTTGTCTGTCTCTCTTAATAGATATACACTGACCAGCCCAGGCTCATTGCTGCCTTAGAATATGGCTACTACACCATGCTATCTACTAGTTTCTTTTGTTAATATACAAGGAAAGCTAGAAGTCCAGATTTCAATGTGAAGTTTCCCATTTTAAATCACAGTGAATATTTATGTGTGGGTGTGTGTGTATATATACATATATATATTATTTAATTATTTGAATGGAGGAAGGAACATCTAACAAGCCACACTAAATGCATCTGCAGTCTGTAGCCAGGGTGCTGACTACCAGTTTACAGCCTAGACCAAGATAATTTCCTCTTTGGAGTCTTTCCTAGCCAAGCTAATTAATAATTTCCTCCACTGTTCTCCAGCAAATCTAACCTCCAGGATAACACTTCATTTAATATTTTAGAACTGTGGTTTAAACTTACTCACTGTGGGAGTGAGTGCACCTGTGGACTGGGACTTGGGGCAGAGTCTGCAATGTTATGTTTGTATTTAAAGCACAGCTCGTCATGGAGTCCATCACATTGCTGACAATTTGTTATTATTAGTTACATTAATGGATATTTAATGAATAAGTCAATCTAATAAAGAAATGTAGCTGATGTGGAAAGGACATGCTCCAATTAAAGAAGAAATAGGCTTTGATTTATTAATAAAATAATTGAAGGAGAAATTTTCTAACTGGTCCCCCTTGGATAGGACATTTGATAGTGGATCAAAATTAGTTCATTCAGCAAAAATTATTGAAGGTTCAAGCACTCTTCTAGACACTGGGATTCAGGAAATTTCAAAACAAAAAAAATCTTAGTCAAGGAAGCATTAGCTTGGTTGTTATTCTGAGGGTATTTTGTGGATTTAAATTACTAGTCAGGTGATTACATCTATGACTGATTACATCTATACTCAACAAAAGAGATTTTCTTCAGCAATGAGAAGTCTCACCTGATCAGTTGAAAGTCTTATCAGGAAAAGTGGTGATTTCAGCGGGTCAAAAAGAAGAATTTCTATCATTGCTTCAGTTAACCTGTTTCTTCTGGAGATTTCACTGAAACCTTCCTCAGAGTTCTCAACTTGTAGCCTGCCCCACGAAATATGGATTTGCCAATCCCCATGGCTGCGTAAGCCAAGTCCTTTAATAATCTCTTAATATTTACATGTGTATCCTGTTGGTTCTGTTTTTCTGGTGAACCCTAATACAGTAACGAAATAGCTTAATCACTTGTGTTTGAATTGTAGACTGTGAGAGCACTGGGGATTTTTATGATTTTCTCCTATAATCTGTTCTTTACGTTGCAGCAAGGGTGATCTTTGATAAGACAAATCTGATTATGCCTTGCCTATCCTAAAACAGTTTAATATTTCCCCATCTCATATAGAAGAAAATAAAATTCCATATCACAGCCTACAGGGCACATTTTGATCTTGATTTCACCGTGAGGCCAAATCCTAAATCTGTGCTACAGCAGATCTGTCCACTTAGTCCCTTTTATATACCAAATTCCTCTCACACCAGTGTTTCCCCATCCTATTGCTTCTGCCTGGGCATCTTTTCTCTCCCTTCTTTATCGAGAGGACCTCTCTCATCCTTTGATCTTCACACAGTACCTTAGGTGTTACTCCCCCTGGGACTCCTTCTCTAATAAACTTGACTATAGTGTCTTCCGCTCTTACAGGTTCTAGTAGTCCTAGCTCCTTTCCCTCATTGCACTTGTCACAGTTGCAAGTTTTCATACTTTCGTGAGCCTGTTTGATTAATGCCTCCTCCTGTCCGTCCAACACACACCTAGCCTGTGTGCTCCTTGAGAGTAGGGACCACCGCTGCTTCTCTTTACCATTAATTCCCAGCATTTAGCACAATGGCACATGTATATTTGATGAATGATTGGATGGATGGATGGTTACATAATCTGATTAGTTTAGAATTTAAGCATTACCTAGTTTGTAATTTCTCACCATTCAGTGCAATTTGTATTCTTGGAAGCATGAACAGAAAACAATTGCAAGTGTTGATTGTTGCAAATGTACTGCTGGGAAGCTATACAAAGGCAGCCATTCTTTCCTGCCTGAGGAAGGGCAACTGGAGCCAAAATTCAACTGGTGAATCACACTGGCCATCATTTGAGTAAACTGATGGTTTTAATCCTGTCTATTCCTCATTTTGAAGCCTGGGGACGAATGCTTTTGTTTGCCTGTGTTTTCTCCCTGGCACAGTCTTTGGGCCCAAAATGAAAAGAGTATTATTATCTTTAAACAGACTTTCATATTCTTTGATTTTCATCAAGCTTTTCATGTTTTCATGTCAAGGAAGCAGAAAATTATTTACATTATCCAAGATTGATTAAATACATTTTCGCAACTGGTTGCCTATTTAAAAATGGTATACTGGAGCTTTAAGAAATAGTAAAGTCTTCTAATAATCTCATAAAACTAGAATGTGCTATTTTTTTATTTCTCAAAACAAACTGATGTCATTGAGCATATTTTGGCTAAAATGCTTTTACCTAAACTAAGATCATATACATTATTTGTTACCTAAAAGGGCTAAAACAAGTTTCCACCATAAATCTTATACCTTTTAAAATCAATATTTGATTACCCAATTCAAAAATGATGTCTTATTTTAAGGAATTCCTCATAAATTCTACCTCTTTTTCTATAAACAGGCTGGTATGTTTTGCTATCAAAGCAATTTAAATGTGTATTTTTATGGTACTTTGGGTTGTTATTGAAAGCAGGCTGATAAACAGCAAGGCAGTTGATGATGATAAACCTTAGAACAATAAATATAAGAACAAAGGGAGAAGAAAATAATGTGCATCTGCTGAAGGAAAAGATACTGCCGAATACTGATGAGGAAAGTGGTCTGGGAGTTGTAGAAAACCTCTAAAGCATGCAGCTTAATGTGTGACTGCAGCAAAAGGGCATGCAGAATGTGAGATCGGATGGCTGAGGAAAGACCATATAAATCAGATTTGGCATCGTTAATCCAAGCTCAAGTGTTAATATCACCCAAAGAATTGCTCTCTACTTCGCTCCTGGTCAAGAGAGGTGCAAAAGAATGCATTTAACACTGAAATGGTGTAGTAAAGAGGCAGCCAGGGAAGTATAGTGGTCTGAGGTTGGCAAGTAGGAAAAAAAAAGATTCACAGCTCTGCTGGTGGCAGCAGACTAAGATGAGTGTCGTTGCCCTTTCTTTTCTTATGGGCCATTGGGAGTTAAATAAACAAGCGATATCATTGAGTTCATATAAAATTGAACCCTGGGCCCTTGGGGCAGACTCAATGGAGACTTCTACATTCCAGAAAACCCTCAGATTGCTACTGGTACAGGTTTATCCAGTCTTTCCCCAGAGGAGACTTTGCTGTCTTTGACATGTATTCCTGTTTTATTTTTTTGTTGTTGGTTTGTTTTTAAAAATTTGCCCCTTCTGTTATAGGTTTGTTGTGGTGACTGAATCAGAAAAGGAATTAAAATAATTAGCACAGTTCCTGGTTTGTATTACATACTCATTTGTATACATTATTGCTATTTAAACAATTATACATTCTTATATTTTCTTTTCCTCATTCCAGTCTGTTTCACTCTGGCCATTTCCCCAATGTCTACATAGAACAATAGATTTGAGATGGGAGAAAAAGTATCTACTAATAACCTCACGTACAGGTGTAGAAATTGAGGCTCAGAGGGAAAGCCTAATGAGCCCAAGATCACACAGTGGGTATTTCTGTCAATGATCCTTCTTATTTCTCCCCTTGCTCACATAGGAATGCTTGTTCAGGCTTTGTATATAGGGAACAAAGACACCAGGTTCTCTGATTCTGTCTTTGACCTGTCCATCCTATATATCACACCCCTCACCCATATCCCCCTACCAGCGCATAATCATGCCTGGATTGTTGCAATTATCCCCTTAGTTCATTTCCTATATCTTCTCTGCATTGTAATTCATTCTCATCACCACTGAAGGTGGTGGAACCATGCTACTTTTGAGAATGCTCAACTCCTTCATAGTTTCTCACATCCAACTCATATGGGCCTAAAGTCCTTTGCCTCATATTGAATACCCATCCTTGTAGACAACCACTTTCCTGCTGTCACTCATCTCCAACACATCCCTTAATTCTGCATGGCCTAATCTTCTCAAGGTGTAATAAATAAGCTACAAATGTGCCCATCTAGATGGATTTGCTAATGTGCTCTATGACTGGAATAGCTTCCTTTCTTACATAAATTCTATTCATCCTTGATACAAGGTAATTTGAAGTTGAAAAACCATGACTGAAATTATCAAACACCTCCAGAATGTTGTAGGTATCCATATAAGTCCACTGCATATATGCATATATATACACACATATATATTTCTATAATATATACTTTCTGAATTAGTCTTATTCCATCAATAATCATCTTCATTGATATAAATAAAAACTTCATGTAAGTTCAAAAAGAAAATGAAAATCAAGGAAATTTTCTTCTCTGAATTTTCCCAACGTGCAGAGTCAGTTCTTTTGATTTAAAAACAAAATTGGATTTATTTAGCTTGATCTCTTTTTGTCATATCAGAGTTGGCTGTTATAGATACCTTGATAACATCTCTGTGCTTGAAAATTGATTTTTTAATAAATTGTTGCAAGATTTCTCCAAATCTTTCTGGTATCATTGCCCATTTGCCATTTACAAATCTGAGTTGACAGTCCTCAAGACAACAGGGTGTCAAGTAAAAGGTCTAGTCCTTGGACTTGTTGTCTTGTCCATACAGAGCCAGAGCCACCCATGAGTCACCACAAAACAACTCTTGTGGAGATTTTAGACCATAACCTATTCTTAGGGTCTTTCTGACTATGTTTATGGTTTGCAGATATTGTACAAAATATTATACTTCTGGATATGGTAGTAGAAGATGTATTTGGGATGAGTGTACCTAACAAATTAACATCGGTCTTCAGAATTTTTATAACATTAAAGTCATGAATGACTTCTTCCTGCATAAGATAGATAATTTCATTCCACCTGAAAACAAATTATAAATATGTATTTTTTAAGTTTATAAAATTCTCAAATGTTATAAATTATTTGGGCTGCTCTGTTAACAAATTAGATTATTCAGTCTTTAAGCAGAACTGATTCTTGATGTTCACTGCAGGTGGTGCTTTCTTTCCAAATTCTTACTTGCCAAGTGTAATGACCTTGAATTTTTCTCAGCATCAGCCTTCCAAAGCCACTAAATGATGCCAAATGAATACTGAATGATAAACTATAAGTTACCTCTTTGAAAATTCTACGGATGGTTCTTAACATTTTAATCTGGCCGTAGAGGAGGTGTGCCACAATCTGAATGTAGACCTTTTGGTCTTTAAGCAGTAGCTATGAAATAAGATATAACATATCATTCCTACCAAGTTACAAAATGTACTTTTATTTTGATATATGATGGCACTTCCTGGGATTGTATTTCTTACTGGACTCAGGCAATATTGCCTGGCTTTTATTAATGTATCATTAATTTGATTTATAACTAATGCTGTTCTCCAAGGCTTCTATTTTGTACTTAACATAAAATTCTAAAGAAATTTCTTTTCCTTGTAGGCATAACTTCAAATGCATCTGTGCATTTTCTGAAATTGGCATTATAAATTACAAATTTGATTTACAAATTACAAATGTATAGGGCAATATTAAATAATCATTTAAATAGGAAATGCATGAGATACAAAGAATCCCAATAGTTCAGGTTGTATTTTTTTCCCTGAATTAAATTAGATGAATCCTACTGGGATTATATTTTATTTAGGAAGTATCAATATCAAAAGAGAGCACTCTGGGGTCTCATAGCCTGGACTGAATCCAGGCTTGACAATTTTGTAGCTATGTGATCTTGGTACCTTTGCTTCTTCGGGAAAGTGTGAGAAATCTAAATATTGACTACACTGGTTAACTATGTGCTGCACATAATAAGTTCTCAAGAAAACTTAGTTGCTATAATTGTTTTTATTGTTTTTCTTCTATTGAGTGCAATTTCTCCTTGTGTTGAATTTCATTTGCCCCTTGTTTCTATCCATTTTCTTGAATTTTTACGTTTTATATTTATCACTCACTGAGTAGTTAGCATCTCAAACTTAGAGTACAAATTATATTACTTACATTTTATTCCTTTCTTACAATATCTAAGTTATGATAGTCAGTGATTATTTATTGATTTCAAATTTAGCCACTGAAACTTAGATGTGGGTCTAAATTCAAGTGTTAGCCTTCATAGGGCTGGTAGTTTTAACACATTTCTCCCCCCTACTTTGGGGATATTTTACACTTCCCCTGACCATAGGGGTGGAATTTAAACTAGGCTGGACCAACTAGTACATAAAATCTGCCCTAAGTATAGCTCACATCAGAAATAGGCATTTGAACAAAACCAGATCAATCAGAGATATCCCAGATTTTCTAACTGACTAAGCAAAAAAGTCTTTTGTTTTCTCTCACTTGCAAAATCTGAAGAGCAATATTCCTATTTCATGAAGTTATTTTGATTATTAAAGAACTTAGAAATGCCCTGGCATAAAGTAAGATTGCCCTTGTTGCCACAACTAAATATCAGCTATTCTGACTGTTCACATTACTGTTGTTGTCATCTTTTTTCAGGATTGCTAAAATGAAAGTCAGCTACAGAAACCATCTTGTCCATCCAATAGGGAATAACTGGATAAAAAAAATTAAGCCAAACCAAAAATTCTTAGTGACGAAGAAAGAGATAGTAGGCAAGGGATGCTGCTTGTGTCCATCAATCCAACCATGCCTATATCCTATTGGAATATTCAAATACATGAGCCACAAATTTCCTTAAAAAAACCCAAAAATTAGTGTGAGCTGAGCTGAGATTTTGTCATTTGCAATTGTGCTAGTCAGCCAAAGGGGAGCTGATGGAAAATACTAGAAATCTGTTGGCCTTTTTTTTCTCCTCCCTCCTCCCTCCCCTTCCTCCTCACCCCTTTCTCTTCCCTCTATGCTGTTTTTGCTGTCTGTACCCATTCACTGTGTGATCTTCTGTATCTATTTCTCTTTTGGTCATTTTTTCCTCTAGGATTCATCGGGATTTGATCCTGAGGACCTCTGTTGTGGGAGGATCCCCCTCACTTGCACCACCTCAGTTCCTGGTTTCTGTTGTGTCTTGCCTTGATACTCCCTTCGCTCTTTTTGTTGCATCATCATCTTGCTGTGTGGCTCTCCGCATGGGTACGGGCTCATTGTGTGGGCATGCCTTTACCAGGAGATCCCTGAAAATGAACCTGGGTTCTCTCATATGGTAGATGGAAGCCTAATCACTTGAGCCACACTCACTTCCTTCTATTGGCTTTTATAAAGGGTATTTATTTGGGGTAGAAGCTTACAGTTACCAGGCCATAAAGCATAAATTACTTCCCTCACCAAAGTCTGTTGCCATGTGATAGAGCAAGATGGCTGCCGATGTCTTCAAGGGTTCAGTTTTCCTCTTCCTCTTCCTCTTAAGGCTCCATGGTCCCAGCTTCTTCCAATATCAGCAATAGGCTGGGATAAGTCTTGTCTCTCTCCCAGGCTCATTTCTCTCTGGGTCCAGGTGCTCTGCTCTTTCCATAGGCCAACTATAGACTATTAGGGTAATGCTTATCTCTCTTCCCCAGTCTCCACCATGTCTAATGGAACCTTCTTTCCTTTCTCATGTATCTGCTTCTCTTTGTGTTCAGTTCCTGGGGCTCCAACATTAAAACTCCAAACTCTGTCCTCTGCCATGTCTTTTCTCTGTGAGTCCCCACCTACCAAGCAGGCAGGGACTCAAAGTCCTATTGATGTGGCCCAAAATCTTAATCATTATTTAATGAAGTAAAAGTGAAACCTCTGAATCTAATCCAATCTAATATGCCCAAAGGGACAGACCAGTTAACAAATATAATCTAATGTCTATTTTTGGAATTCATAAACTATCAAACTGCTACAGCAATCAAAAGAATATTGGCTAAACTTTTTACCTTATCATGTGTCTATCAAATCAATAATTATCTTGCAAATTTGATTAATTTGAAAGGCAAATTTTATATTCAAGACTATCTTTCTCCCTGTCTCTCTCTCTCTCACACATGCACACATACACACATATTTCACGTCCTTTTAATATACACACAGGCAGGCACTTCACTTCCTTTTAATAGCAGGATTTCTTTTGCCCAAATTACCTAGATAATTTCTTTAATTAAATACGTGACTCTATCTGTCTAGTCATAATAAATTGAGAGTGAAAAAGATGCTGAGACAGAAGAAAATTAGGGATCATTACTATTGTTCCACCTAATTAGAAGACTCAGAATGACCAATGAAGGATTCCCAGTTAGTACAATCATAATGACTTGATATTCCATGTGTTCACACTCAGTGTAAACAAAGGAGACAGGAACTTCTTAAGGGAAACAAGTGGAAACAAGAAAGGTACAGAATTGCAAACCTTAATATCTCTGGTCTAAGCATGAAGAAGTAACTGGTCACTGGGTATGAAATTGTGATTTCTGTCTTCTGCATATTGAATAAATTGGATCATTAAACAGCTGAAAACAAACCCCCATTTTGTTCTTTGGTTAGCTGAAAATTTCAGAATAAATTAAGCTAAAGCAAGCTATGTTGAGAAATTGGCTAAATGAACAATATTCTTAATAATTTTGACATGGATTTTATTATATTTTAATGTGAATTTATATTTAATTTCCATTGGAGAGTTTTGAAAAATGATTTCCCATAATGTAATTTCCATGTTAGCATTTTGCATTGTTCAGTTAGTATTTACACATTTTAAGAATTTTTAATTCAAAGTTAATTTGAATGAAAAGTCTTTAAATAGAGAGCTCTTTAATAGCAATATTTCTATTCTATAATCTTTCCCAATAAATATTTTATTTATTCACTAAATGGCAAAATTTTCTTTCCCAAACATCTCTCCATGTAATATTATACAATCTTTAATACCCACTACTCATTCTTAGAAAATATCAGGTGGTTAAATTTTTCTCAAAATTTCAAGGAAGTTGAAAGTCAATATTATAAATTGATTATGGTGTAAATAAATAACTCACTATTTTTTCCCAGTGTTTCTTATTTTATTACTCAAATATCCACAGATTAACGCAGAGGCTAGAATTGCTTGAGAGGTTTGAGAGGTGTTACTAAATAGCACCTTGATTTAATTCTTTCATGTAAAAATCAGCAGGGAGAATATTTCAAAGTATTTGTCAAGAATTAGACTGAATTTAGCTTGTGGATCCCAGGTTAGTACATTTCCTAAAACACTTAGGGCCTTTTTTATTGTTGTTCTTGCCTTTTCCTGTCATCTTCCCTCTGTCTCCATTTTATGCTGTTCTTCCTCACTTCTTAGGTCTATTCTCTCTTGTATTTTCTCTCTCCATATATCACTTTCTCTTAAGACGGTGGCATTTGAAGATGGGATTTCCCTATTAGCGCAATCTTGCCATTGCATGGCCGCCTTTCCCCTAAGGAACTGGCTTTCCTTTGAAATTGGCTTTAGATCTGACAGGGTCTCTGCAGATTCACATTACTGCTAGTCCAATACAGAAAATGAAACCAAGAAATTTGATCATGTTATCCTGGGGCAAAAGAAAAGGTTGGCTTGGAGAAATGCCTAATTTCCATGATCCAGCAGGGATTTACAAGCCTGAATCTCCTGAGGAAACCAGAATCTGGTTTGCTATTTATCCACCCAGCTTTTCCAAATTACTAACTCTAGGTGGTTTTACAGATAAGAAATCAGAATGGATTCTGAGTGTTGAATTCAATTCCTGATATGAGGTTATCTTAAAACATGGGTCAAAGCAGCTATTTCCTTACCCCACCTCCCACTACCAGCATCAAATAATCTATGCCTTTCTGAGGTATTTAGTAGATTCCCTAAAGAGAAAATATTCTTAGAAACTTTAAATAAATGCTTCAGAGTAAGGGGCTATGTCAGTAAAAGGTCAGGAATAAGACACTAGGTTGATTGAAGAAGCGCTTTCAGAATCTTATATTCTTTTTATCTTTCTTGTTTCACAGAGGGGAATATTGGACAATGGCCTATTTTATTAAACATAAGGAGAAAATAAATCTGGCACCCTTTCCTTGCATCATTAAGCATAGAATGAACTGATATGCATAGACTCTTGAGAGCTATTGCTGCTCAAAGCCTTTGAAAATATCAACACCCACTGCCATGCTTTTCCTGTTTTGTGTTTTTTCACTTTTATATGTCTGATAAATAACAGATCCAAGAGTAAATACTTGAATTTTGTAGAGTAAATGTATGTATTATATTGCATCCATGGTCCAGCATTCTTATGGCCTTGTAATACAAGTTGATGTCACATGTGGAAAATTCGAGGCAACATCTCTTACTTCCTTTGGACAAAACTGATTTTAAATAGTTCTCATTTTTCCCATTGCAGAGAAATGTAAAGAGCATGTCTTACTTTTTCCTTTGAGGCTTACTTTTGCATTTCACAAACCATAGCAGCAAATATGTGAGTGTCCGTCACACCAAATTCAGGTTAAGAGGAGGATGCTAATTTAGAACCATCTTTCAATGTCGTTTCTACATTAGATTAAGGAAAATCCATTAGAACATTCCATCTTATATTTCTCAAGAGGTTATGACCATCCGAGCTACTAACCTCATCAGAACAAACAGCCACAATCACTCTTTATCCTTTCCGCCACTGCTCAAGCAAAATTTAGGTCTCCATTTGCCTTTCACCAACATATCTTGTAAATGCATTGTAAGCATTTCTTTATTTTGAGGAACTTATTATAACAGCTAACATACATCTTCACCTATACTCATCAGAAAAGTAGGAATTCTCTCTTTGGAAACAGAAACTAATTTTTCTTCTCTACATTGTACCTGGGAAAAAGAAGCTTCATAAATTACCTTCAGCTTTTGCTAATTTGTTGAGAACATCATAGAAAAAGTAAGAGTCAGACTGTCTGCATGCTGATCAAGTATTGTTGTTTCAATTAGATTGATTAATCAATTTGGACAAACATTTTGAATTATATATTTTTAATGTATTGATCATAAAATTAATCTTTAGTCAGAACCAACCCCATATGGATACAGGCACTGTCATATATGTAATTTCTTCTGAACACTGAAAATATATTGTTACTAGTTAATAATCTAGATTTAATAGTAATATTGATTTAGAAATAATGCTGCTTCTATACAAGCAAAGTAAAGTTCAGAATACAATTAACTAGATAATTCAGAAAGGAAAATCACTTGGATATTTTGTGCTGAAGTTGATCAGTTTTAAGTCATTTGGGTGACTCTCTCAGTTATTCACTTTACTTGGTTAAAGGTGGTTTAAGACATGGCATTAGAATGATGCCATTGTGATGATTTTTTAAATAAATAAGTAGATATATGATCAATGTTCTAGATATTTAGTTTCGATAACATTCAGTTTCTAACTTGTTTGCGGATGACTAAGTTTATTTTATCAAGCAAATATAAAATAGCAAATATTATATTGGTAGATATAATTGCTTATTAACCAAATGCAGAAAATATTTTGAAAGCTGTAAAATTTGACATCTTAGGTATGAAGAAAGAAATGATCAAGAGTGAAAGTAAAACACAGCATTTAATTTTGAATATTTTTTTCCTTTTTGTTCTTTTTATGACAAATGGTTATCCATCAATATGTATGAATGCCTGGTGGTATACTTGCTTAAAACCGCTGTTAGTCACCATTTTTCCATTTGGTTTGTGCATACAGTTTGTGTAATGCACACATATGTACATATACTAGCCATTAGACCCTATTTGTATTACCCAGATAGCTAAAGCATAAAGTGAACTATAAATGAAATTGACTGTAATTGAAATGAACTATAAAGCGTCAATCAAAAATGAACTGCATGTTGACAAGAGTAGAGTCCAAAATGACCCTGCACCACAGCTATCTGTTGGCAGCTGACAGTGTTGCTGTACTGTTTTTTGACAGCTTTGATCACAGCCATAGAACTTCATAAGTTAGATGTGCACAGATAGAAAAGATTCTGTACAAATATGCAGATGTAACATAGTACGTGTTTAGAATCATTGCAGTCTAAGCAGACAGACTCATTCAGGTGTGGGCTTTTTGACTTTTTAGCTGTATATCCTTGGGCATGATACTCAAACTCTCTAGGATTCATTTTTTACATCTGTAAATTGGGGGAAATAATTGTATATATTGAGTATAAATATGAAGATTAAATGAGGTGATATATGTCAAGCACTTAGCATGGTATCTAACATAGTAATTACTGTAATGATACAAAATAGACTGCAACAAGAATAAATGAAGCCCAAATTGTGAAGTTCAGAGGAGAATTCTATGGAAGTTCAGAGCCTTTGGGGGTCAGAATTATGCTAGTGGAGAGGTAAAAGGGTATATTGGGCTAAGGTGATTTGGCTCCTGTTTACCATATAGGAGGTCCAGGGTTTCATTCCCGGGGCCACCTGGTGAAGGCAAGCTGGCTCATGTGGTGAGCTGGCCTGAGCAGAGTACTGGCCCATTCAGAGTGTTGACCTGTGCAGCGTGCTGGCCCATGCAGGAGTGCTGGCCAGCATGGAGTGCCAGCCCGCACAGAGAGCAGGCACAGCAAAATGATGCAACAGAAAGAGACAGAGAGAGGAGAGGCAATAAGAGACCCAGCCGAACAGGGAGCTGAGGTGGCACAAGAGATTGAGTACCCCTCTCCCACTTTAGAAGGTCCCAGGATCAGTTCCCTGTGCTACCTAAAGAGAAGACAAGCAGACACAGAAGAACACACAGAGAATGGACACAGAAAGCAGACAGCAAGTGCAAAAACATGGGAGGGATAAATAAATAAATCTTGGGGGGAAAAAAAGGGCGTATTGGCTTAAGACAGGTTGAAACGACAGCACAGATATTCCAAGAACACAGAGAAGAGAAATTAAACACTGAGAATGAGTGATTTTGTGGAAACAAATGTAGTCAAATTTGAATGAAAGAAATTATTAGGAAATATAGTTTGAAACTCAATATTCCAGATTCTTGAATTAGAACTAGAATTATGGTATTTATTTCACAGGGAAATTGAAAAGCTTTGTTGATATTTGAGCAATTAGTAGGATGGATTAGAGACATAAGAAAGTAGAGGTAGGAGGACAATTTAGAGGACTGTTAATAAAATCCAGACTAAAAGAAATGAGGCCCTGGAGAAGGCAGCAGTAGAAATGAGGATGAAAGGACAGAAATTAAAAATATTTCTGGGATAAACTTAAGCAGACCTGGCAAATAAATATATGAGGTAACAGAGCAGGGATCATCAAGGGTTACATACTCAGCAAATCTTGGCACCCTTCACAGACATGGAGAAAGTAGGACAGAGCAGGTTCAGATAGATGCACATTATTTAATTCAGGGCATAGTGACAGAACTCAGTCTTTGTAAATGAAAATAATCAATAATTGTCTCCTAATGATCATGATTATGTTGTAAAGGTGGAAAAAAATGACACTGCCGTTTTTCTTTTTTTTTTTTCCCCCATAAAGAACATATACTTTATAGTCAGGGTAATTAGTGCTAGCAACTAAAAAAACAAATAAAAGCAAAAACACCTTCCCAAATCTCAGGGTCTTCAAAGAATAAAAATGTATTCCTTGCTCATACAGATTTTCTATACTACTCCTTGTCAGGCATCTCTATCTAAGAGGGAATGCAGAGCCCAGCTCCTTCTCTCTTTTAGCACTGCCGTCTTCTCCTTTGCTTCTAGCCCATGAACTGAAAGAGAGAAACTTGTAGGATTGTTTTATGGCCATCCTTGGATGTGGTATGTGTTCTTCCTCCCATATTTCATTGGCCAGAACTCAGTTAGACAATTCCACCTGATGCAAGCGAGCCAGGGAAATCCAGTTCAGCTCTGTGTTCAGGAATGAGAGGAGAGTAGAATGCTGATTACCATTTTTAGTCTTTGTCTCATGGTCTACTAAATTTTATTGTGCCTAATTAGGAGGGAGAAAAGAGCAGCTAATTTTATGAAGGTGTATTTCTAACAAAGTAATTCAAAAGATCATCTGGGTTTTGGAATTTATTCTTACCAATATATTTTGCAAACAATCCCAAAGCTCCATGACAGAAAAACTTTCTCTGTAAAGGCCCCGACAGTAAATGCTTTAGGCTCTGTGTGCCATACTATGTCTGCTGAAACCACTCAACTCTGCAATTGTAGCATGAAAGCAATCCTAGACATATAAACAAATGAGTGTGGCTGTGTTTCAATAAACAAAACTAGATGATGGGCTGGATTTGACCTGCAAGTCAACATTTACCAGTCCTTTTTCCAGTATATTAAGTATATTAACTAAAATTCCAGTCCTATGCTAATTGTGCATGAGCAGTAAGCCTAGTTGACTGCCAGCACCTACATTAAAATGGGGCTTTGTGTGCTCTGATTTACTTGGTCAAGGTACATGGAGTATCACTTGTAGAGCAATAAGAACAATGTTTCTTTGTGAAGATTGGGTTTAGCATCAAGGGCAGCTCAGAAGACTGGTTATAAAACTAAAGAGAAAGTGGCAATGTCTCAGAGAGAGGTCGACCATAACTAGAAGATGTTCTAGTTTATTTCTCTTATTTTGGTTTGTCTCAGAGGAAGATTGTTCTTTCTCCCCTGTAAAGATAGCCTCTCAATCCTGAGGGATTCTATACTCACCCTTATTTTGAGTCATCTCCGTTATGTCCTTCCAAAATGGCACATCTCCCTTATCAAGTAAGTGCCTTCTCAGGATGGTGCTGTGTCATCTAGTACATTTTTTTCAGATCTGCCAAACTGCTTTATCATTTTTCTTTCTGCAACTTCCTTCTCTTGAAAGTTAGTGACTTTTCTTCTCCAACTCCTACAATGTGATGGTTTGCACATGGTTTACACATTTCACAAAATAACTCTCAATTATCCCTAAAGACCCAAAAAGCCGAATCTTTAGCTCAATGATTCAAGCTCCCACATTTACCTCTTTATTATTATTATCCTCTTTCCAATTTGACACCACTGTTCCTGTGTCCCAGGCTTAAAACTTTCAAGTCATTTTCTCATCTCCTGCTTGTTCCCTCCTTATATCTGTTCAGTTTTTAAATCCTGTTCTTCTTTCCTTAAAATATCCTCTTCCCCATTCCTTTATTAAAACTTCAGATGTCACCCTTGAATTATCTTGTCTCCCCATTTATCCCTCCACCTACCCATCCATCCAGTCATTCAACTAATTAATACCTTACTATGGGCCAAGTTTGTGGGCTTCACTGAAGTGTCAGACCACTGGTAGCTTTTGGAATGTCTTTATTCTCTTGGGGAGGAGAGAGGACATTAGACTTTGATCAAGCACACATGCTATGGAATCAAAGTGCCCTGTATAAAAATCTTTAATCAGTCTCTCATTGCAATCTTAAACAATTTATTTAACCTCTCTCGACTCATTTTCTCATGAGTAAAATGAGGATAGTAATGATACATCCTTCGATTTTTTGCGTGTGAATTAAAGGGTGGCATATCAAGAAAAAATGACTTGAAGTGTGACACCATGGAAGTAGAAGTCTGGGCAGAAGGCATTTCCATGAGCCAAGAGAGAGGCTTTTGGTCCTGCCCTTGGATAACGTGAGTCTTCCACCCTGACATGTGGGGATGGGTCTTGTGGTCTAGCATTAAGAAAGAGTGTGCATATATCGGTTTGTGTCCTTGTTTTCAGTTCTGCTGGGTATATACCCAGCAGTGGTATTGCTGGGTCATATGGCAAATCTATGGTTAGTTTTTTGAGAAACTGCCAAACTGTCCTCCAGAATGGTTGGATCCTTCTGCATTCCCACCAGCAGTGGATGAGTGTTCCCCTTTCTTCACATCCTCTCCAGCATTTGTATTGGATGGTGCTTCAGGGGCAATCACCGGACATTGTAAATCCTCCCAGGGCCCACTGGATGTAATGTGGGAGAATATGGGCCATGATGTGGACCATTGACCATGAGGTGCAGAGATGCCCAGAGATGTACTTACCAAATGCAATGGATGTGTCATGATGATGGAGTGAGTGTTGCTGGGGGAGGAGTGGTGGGGTGGGGGTGGAGGGGTTGAATGGAACCTCATATTTTTTTTAATGTAATATTTTTACAAAATCAATAAAAAATAAATTAATTAAAAAAAAAAAAAGAAAGAGTGTGGCTGCCCTGGTGCTCAGAGGTGCATTTGGGGAGAGCAGGGCAGCTGCCCTAGCACTCAGAAAGAATGGGGCTGTCTTTCCAGAAGGCCTCGAGGACAAAGCATTGATTCACAGATCTCAGACCTTGGATTCTAATGGCATTTACCTTGCTGAGTTTTGGACTTACTTGGGAACCATAAACCCTGTTTTCCTAACAATTTCCCCCTTCTGGAAATGGAATGTCTATGCTATGCCTACCCCACTGCTGTATTTGGAAGCATATAACTTATTTTCCAGGTTGGTTTCACAAGTCCACAGACTGAAAGAAATTTTGCCCCAGGATGGGTCATGCCCAAAACTTATTTTGATGAGACTTTGGACTTTGAACTGTTCCTGAATGACTTAAGGTTTTGGGGATATTGGGAAGGAATGAATGTATTTTGCATGTAGGATGAATATGTCTTTTTGTGATCTACAGGGCAGACTATTGGGGATTGAATAACCAATCCCTCTCCCCCCTGCCCTACCAAAGACATACTCAAGTCCTAACCCCTGTCCTGTGGATGTTTAAATAGGAATTTTGGAGATGTTATTGTTAGTTAACAACATCTAAGGTATGGATTCATTTGTGATTTGAATCTGTTTAGATGAGGACAAATTGAACCAATACAACCTTAATCCATATCGCTGAAGTCCTTATAAGCAGAAGGAATTTGGACATGGAAGTAGAGACCAGAGCCAGTAGAAATCAGAGAAGCAGATCACAAGGAGAAAGAGATAGAGGATTGCCAGAGTGCCACAGATTCTGGGAAAAAGCAAGTTGTGGCCTATCTTGACATAGGTTTGGGACTCATAATGTATAAACATATAATTTATGGCAAGAACTACATAGAGGTGGGGGAATGGAGAGTATAGGAACATGGTTTATATATGTTGTTGTAATTAAGTTGTTATCAAAGCAAACAAGGATGTAATGGATCCTTGTTTGGACAATATGGACAATATGCAAGCTCATAGAGACAGAAATTAGAGCACATATGGCCAGTGATAGGGGACAAGGAGAAGGGGGAGTTAATGCAATATGGTGTAGGGTTTCTGTTTGGGGAGATGGGAAAATTTTATAATGGAATGTAACAAGGGTATCGCAGTGTTGTGAATGTAATTAATCCATTGAGCGGTATGCTTAGGAGTGGTTGAGATGGGAAAGTTTATGTTGTATATATGTTTCCACAATTAAAAAAAAAATTAAAAGCACATAAGGGGACGATCGCAATAAAATCAATATACAACCCTGGACGGGATCTAACTAGGGACAAGAGAAGGCTCAAAAAGATAATGTGGCAGTTTGAGATTATTTTATGAAACCCGAAAAAAAAGAATGATTATGTATGTAAACTAAACTAATCCACTGGATGTGATATCCTTTGTTGCATTAAATACAGTTGAGGGACAAAGGCCCTCAGCTTGATACTTGATAAGATCAATTTAGGGCTTTTGATTAGACTATGTCAGTAAGGCATGGTTCAGGTTGAGTCTTCCCCCCTTTACTGGGTCTGAACAGCTGAGCTCCAAGAGATGGTAGATTCTGTAGGGGAAGGCAGAGACCTCTGCAGAGATTGGCAGCCATCTTGCTTCACTATGTGGTAACAACACTAGGATCAACAGTAAGTAGCTGGGAAGTGTACTTGGCCCAATGGATAGGGCGTCTGCCTACCACATGGGACGTCTGCAGTTCGAACCCTGGGCCTCCTTGACCTGTGTGGAGCTGGCCCATTTGCAGTGCTGATGCACGCAAGGAGTGCCCTGCCATTCAGGGGTGTCCCCCACGTAGGGGAGCCCGACACGAGGAGCGCACCCCATGAGGAGAGCCACCCAGCGTGAAAGAAAGTGCAGCCTGCCCAGGAATGGCACCGCACACACACGGAGAGCTGATGCAGCGAGATGACACAACAAAAAGAAACATAGATTCTCGGTGCCTCTGATAAGGATGTAAGCGGTCACAGAAGAACACACAGTGAATGGACACAGAGAGCAGACAAGCGGGGGGAAGGGGAGAAAAATAAGTAAAAATAAATCTTAAAAAAAAAAACAGTAAGTAGCTGACTGGTGAAAAAGAATCTCTGCCGAAGCCTTGATTTGGGCATTTCATGGCCTTGGAGCTGTAAGCATTCCCCTCCAATAAATAAATATAAAAGTCAATAGATTTCTGGTACTTTGCATCAATAGCCCTTGGCAAACTAAAACAGATACAATTAGGACATACAAAAAAATCAGACAATAGTCTGTAAGCTTTATATCAATGTGAAATTTCTTGAACTTGAAAAATATGGATACATATGTGAATATCCTTGCTAGTTCTTAGGAAATGTACATGGCAGCCTTGAGCTCAAAGGGCATGATATATTCAACTTACACTCAAGAGTTCATAAAATGAATTGATCAATAGATTATAGATAGGCAGACAGAGAGATGAGTAGATAGACAGGTGACACATTGATAGACGCAAGTGTGGCAAAATATTAAAATTCATGCATATGTGTATCTGGGGGGATAGGGTATATTAGAGTTCTCTATATGGGGTGTGTATTATTTTGTAACTGTCTGAAACTTTGAAAGTATTTCAATTTTAAAAATTTTAAATGTTTTAAAAAGTACAAAAGAAACTTTTGAAATAAAAAAATTAAATGATTCTAATTCTAATTACAGGCTTCATGTTGATTAAGAATATGACTATTCTACTGAATTTTGCTTATGTTATGAACATGACCACTGTTTTCTCCATTGTTAGAATAAATAAGTTTAAAAGGAAACATCTTACTTGGCTGTGCTTTGGTGATTTTGTTGTTTTCATCAAATGCTTTTATAAAAACCAAAGAGCCGTTTCAAATAGTGAACTCTGAATAAAATAAATTTTATCCATAACTTGGCCAGCTACTATGTCAAGCCTGTAATAACGGAGGTACTTAATGAAATGGTTGTTGAGAAGGATTGGTCTGTGACAACCCTGATGTGTAGAAGGAAGACAAATCAGCCTTAGGGAAGGAATTTACTTGGCATAAGATTTTTTGTTTTTTTGTTTTTAATTATGATATTCACTTTATTGCAGTGACCTGGAATCAAATCTGAAACATTTCCTTGGAAGGGGCCCATGGAAGCCAGAGGCCCTTAAGGATTTGGAGGCTCATGCTAAAACCTGCCACTAAGAGCTGGGTAAGGGAGATCACTCTGAGGAGGGAACAGGGCTTTTTTTTTCAGAGGATGGCTAGGGTAGGTCACATTGAGCGAGTCCAGAGGTAGGGTCTGGCTACGTGCCTCTCGGGGTCATGTGGTCCAGGCAGCGGCAAGGGCTGATGCTGAGTCCTGAATGCCGAGGGGGGCTGCCTCCCGCGTGGGGGAAGAGCAGAGGCCTAGGAGGCCGGAGCCCACCGAGCAGTGAGAAGCACAGGAGGTACGGGGCAGGGCCGGGGCCAAGCAGGGGAAGGACTTGGGCTTGTACTGTCGGTGACGGGGGAGCTGCTGGCGCCCTTGGTAGGACTTCAGAGGGCGTTGTATGCACTAGTAATAGGAAATATTCCTTTGTCTTTGGAGCGTGTGAGTTGGTCTGGCAGGGTAGTGGAGGATCTTGCCTGTGCTTTCCAGCTGAGATCAAGGTGTGCCACTTCTCTTCACTTCTTGAGCTTTCTCCAAGGAGTACTGTAATTCGAGCTACCTTTGAGATGAAAGGGATGCCTTATTATGGCTCACGTGGGCAATCTCCACAGGACGCCACTTGGTAAGGGTGAGACTGTTAGGAGAACTGTGAAGCTCTTTAACTCCAGGTAAAGATAGGAACTACTGTTTCTTTAAGGTGTACAAGATGATCTTGCCATTTTCATCCTTATTCCTTTAATCCCAGGGACAATTTTAAAACATACTAAGGTCACATTTATTACAAATAGAAAATAATCTATCTATCTATCTATCTATCTATCTATCTATCTATCTATCTATCTATCTATCTATCTACCTACCTACCTACCTATTGAACTCTCTGGTACCTATTTATTTGTTGGATGATAATTCAAGTGATATTATAGGCTATTCCTTTCTCCTAAGATAATTTATACGTACTATGCTATCATTAATAAAATTTCACCTGTTTCTTCATTTTCAGGACCCTAGAAACATCTTGCAAAGTCTGAGATGCACAAAATGCATCTGGTTATCAATTGAGTGCATGTGTCTATTTTTCCATCCCAGTTTAAACTCTTCATGGCCTTGATATAAGTTTATTTACAACTTAAACCACTGACTATCCCACACTGCATTGAGAGAGACATTTATTTCCCAAGGAATGTGAAATAAAGGCATGATTTTTTTGTTTTCTAATTGAACCATTTTTAGTATGCCATGATGCTATTTTTTTTCCCTTTCTCTCTCTCCCCATTACTCATGTTTATTTAGGGAAGCAATGTATGTTTTGGACTTGTTATTTTCTGCCTTAGCCATGTACTTTTCTGACTGTAATATTCACTATAGCTGCCCCATTTAACATTTTCTCTATACTTTTATTGAAATTTAATCTCTTGGGAATCATGAGCAAAAACAGTCATTCATTCTTCAGCAATTATACAAGGGTATACCTACTGCCAGCAGTAAATGCAAACTTGGTGATGCTCTCCACAACTGAAATTCCATTTAACTTCCAAAACCCAAGGAGACTAATTCATTTGCCAAGGAAATGAATAAAACCAAAGTCACTATTTCAGAGAACATACTTTGTTTTCCCTCTTTGATATAATTCTAACAAGGAGCTGTATTTCCTTACTTCTTAGGTCACATGGTGGTGAGAAAACTCTATAACTTAAAGGATAGGAGTTTATTATGGTTAAATGTAAAATAGAACAAAGCAGTTGGGCTTCTATAGCGTTTTACAAGAAACCTCCTTTGACCCTTCTAAAAACAATTCCTTTGGAAAAGTCCCCATTTTATGTTGGTTCTCTCTGTCATCAGTGTAGAATTATGGCTTGAATAGATTCTTGTTGAGGGTTTGAAGGTTGGCATGGGAATGCCTTTCTTTTCTAGATCTTATAATGGATGTGTATAATTCTTCAAGTGTGGAACATATGTCATGGTTTTTTCACAAACTTTTACAGAAGTTTAATCGCTACTTATCACTTTCAAAATGTGGCACCAGAATCTGATATTGTAAACCTTTTGGGTAAGAATTAATTAGTAAGGTCTAGCAATTTACTCTTAGTAAATACATTAACTTAATATCAAAAGGAAAATGATATCACTAGCATTTTAAGTTTTTCACAAGCTTGTCATTATTGTTCATTTCTTTATCTTGGTTAACGTTTTAGATTCTCAGTGCATCAAAATTTTGAAGTGGATGTGAGAATTAAAGAAATAACTAGACAGCCAGATATTAAATTGTTGAAGGTTAATTTGCATTTTATTTGAGTGGCATTTAATGGAGAATTGTGTTTTTTGTATGTTACATTTGCGATTTTTGTTATATGTGTTAAAAAACGGTGTCCTAATACTTACTTCTTAAAGGAAAAAAGGGTAGGGATAGAAAACAAACTTACTTTTTAAAAAATTTATTTTTTTAAACATACTTTTTTTACCCCCTTCTGTTTTCTCTTGCAAAAAAAAAAACAAAACAGATGTGATATGGTATTTGATGAAATAGTATAAGAGAAAACATTTTCTTGGTTCACGAGTATTGAGTCTGGTCCTACAATAATCATCAGCTAAAGGATATTAACTTTTGTTCTTCAGCCTAATTTGTAGAATAAAAAGTGAGCATCCCCAAAATGTATTTTTCAATAGCTACAGCAAATAAAACATGTTTGATGTATAATAATCACTGATTACCTTATGGATATGGTATTTATCAATTAATTCAGACATTTCTGCCAGGAACAGTTTTCCTTGAGCCATACATAACAGAAAAAATACATTTTCCTGGATGTCTTTTCTCTTAAGTGATTTTTTCAAATTTAGATAAATTTTAAGTTCTTTTATTTTTAAGTGGACACGATGTATTTATTCAATTTTGTTTTTAAATGCAAATGATTAAGTGTTTTGCATTCTGATCAGTAAAGAGCCCTGTGACTGAATTATAATTAAATGATCTTTTCCTAGAGAATTAATGTTGTAAAATTTATATCTGAAAAGAGGGTTCTCATTTTCCTCTAATTGGACTGATCTTTCACCATAATTGCTATAGATTTCTTTAGTTGTGGTCATCGTAAAACACTGGATACAGTCAGCATTATGAATATGCTAGCTTTTAATTCAGGAAAAACATTTTAATTCAGGAAAAACATTTTCATCAGGAATGATATTTTCTGTACATGTGATAATGTGCATTTTCTATTGAACTGGGGGAAAATGACAGTTTTGTTGGAATGAAGGGCTGGTAGGTTTTTTTCCTTCTAACAGACAAGTAAACTTAAAAGAATCTTTTAGGGGAGTGGATGTGGCTCAGGTGGTTGACATCCTGCCTCCCACATGGGAGGTCCCAAGTTTGGTTCCAGTGCCTCCTGAAAAAATAAAACAAACTAACAAAAAAGAACAATAAACAAAACCAATTCAAGGAAGCCAATGTAGCTCAGTGATTAAGTGCTGTCTTCCCACGTGCAAGGTCCTGGGTTCAATCCCCAGCCCTGGTACCTCAAAAAAAATGTTTTATATCTACCCACGTATTTTCTATTTCCAATGCTCTTTCTAACAAGTCTTTCTAAAGATCTGTGTTTCCATCTGGTGTCATCTCCCTTCAACCTGAAGAACTTCTTTTAGCATTTCTTATACAATTCTGATGACTGCAACTCTCTCATGATTTTTACCTGAAAAATATTTTTATTTTGCCTTCATTCTCAAAGAATGTTTTCACTGGATATAGAATCCCAAGTTGGCAGGTTTTCTGTGTGTGTATTTTTTTTTTCCTTTTACAAGTTTTTACTTGCTGTTCTCCTGTCTGTAATGAGCAGTTTTTCTCTCTGGCTGCTTTCAAGGTTTTCTCTTTATTTCTCTGAAGCACCTTAATTATTACATTCCTACATGAGGATACCTTTGTTTTTATTCTGCTGAAAGTTTGCTGATATCTTTGAGTCTATAAATTTCTGATTTTCACCAAATTTGGTAAGTTTCTAGGTATTATTTCTTCAAACATATTTTATACCCCATCTCTCTTTTATTTTTGGAACTCTTATTGCACATGTAAACTGTTTACAAACCACTCTTTTTTCTCTAACCTCTTAATTTATTTTTCAGATTGCATAATTTCTATCAATCTTCAATTTCACTGACTGTGTTCTCTATAATCTCCAATCAACTATTAAGCCAATTCATATTTTTAAAAATTTTCGGATATTGTATGTTTCAAATCTAGAGTTTCTCTTTGGTCCTTTTTTAGATATTCTATTTCTGTATTTAGGTTTCATAATTTTATAGTCATTTCAATAAATCTTCTATTATTTTCCTGAATGTAACTGTAATTGCTGCTTTAAATTCCAATGATTGGGCCATCTTAGGATTGATCTCCATTGTCTTCTCTTTGAGTGTAGACCACATTGCCCCATTTATTTTGATATATTGGGTCATTTTGGATTATTTCTTTGGCATTGTGGAGAGTCTGGAGTTTACGTTTTCCAAATAGTATCAATTTTTTCCCCCATTAAACTTAGCTAGAATCAAACCACAGTTTCCTTTGCAATAGATGACATCTGAAATATCAGTTCAGTTCTGTCAGCCTCAGCTGAGCTGTTTGGAAGCTGCCCTACTAATGTATATTTTTGAGTATTTGGTAACACGTACTCAGAATTTAGAACATCAACTCTCGAGTTCTCTTCTTGATGATACTTCCCCTCTCAATTTCCAGAGCACTGATTGCCCAAACTCTGTCTTCTGATTCTTCAATTCAGTACACTTGCACACTTTCTCTCCTTATATTTGTTAGCTAATACAGACTGAATGGGTCTTGCCCTCCAATTAAAGGCTGTAAGACAGGAAAAATACTCAGCTCTTAACTTCTTCCAGGTGACAACCTCATCCAAATGATTTCAGGTATTTAGTTTTTCAAAAACATTTTGTCCGTAGTAGTTCATAGCTTTTTCCTTTATTATTTTTTACTTTTTTGTTTCGTAGTTCATAGTTGTTTTTTTTAATCTTCAGGAGTATTGGTCTCCAAAAGAGCCATTACCAGAAGTTATGACTTTACATTGGAAAGAATTTATTTTAAAAATCTTCGAAAATATAATTTTATTGGATGTTTCTCACAGGATTACTGAATAATTTATTAGATTGAATGATGTGAAAGTGCCATTTTGCTGGTGAAAAAATGATAAAATCGTGGCAATTTCAAGCAGTTCTACACAACAATAATTTTCTTATGTATTTCTAATTAATTTTATCACAGAATATGGGCATAGAGTTTTCTGACTTTATGTTTGTTTACATTGTATAGGGTCTTAGAAGTGGAATTTCTGGCTCCAAATGCATGGACATCTTTAAACTTCTTAAGTATAATTGCTAATTTTCTTATTTAATTTTAATATATTAATATACTATGTAATTATTTTCCCTAAAATGGTTGTACCCATTAACAGTGTCTAAAATGACATCCTTCTTGAAACTGGGTAGTGTGGTTATATTTTGGCTTTGCTATTTTTTCATTTGCAAAAGATGTTATCAAGTTTTCAATTTAATTTGTGTTCTTTCATTATCATCTTGGTTGAATGTGTTCCGCATGCATATCGACTTCTTTACTTCTAAAGATTATTGTATTAGAACATTTTAGAAACCCATGAATTTCAGAAATTTTCATCTTCAAATTTCCACCCTTAGTCATATTTGAGACCTTAAAATCTGCTGGGTTTTAGATAACTTTTAAGATGGCATCTATGGTCCAGATAGGAAATTTTGCGAAACTTTTAGTTTTGCAATCGTGTGGATGAACTGAGCTATTAGAAAAGGATTATAAGCCAAAAAAATGCTACCTGTTTATGGGAAACTATATCTGTGGACAATACAAGTGTTATGTGAAACTAGCTAGCAAAAAACTACCAGAGTGTAAAACACAAAAGATATGACAGAAGATGGAAAAACAAATGACTATAAGGTAAGGTAAATTTTTCTTATCAATTCAAACAGGAGATTTGGGACCCTTGCTATAGGCTTATTGTACTCTGGCATGCTGTTTCGAATGTCTTATTGGGTTTGTTTGATTACCACATTCTGAAATACAACATGAAAAAATAAACTGATGTCTCATTTAACCCCCGAAAGAAAATAAATTCAATGCTATGCTTGTAAAGAATTCAGTTAGGGTTTATATTGGCACAATATATCACATACTAGTAATTTGTGATTTAAATGCATGTATGCTAATTAATTTGTTTATTTTTGCAGGGGAAAAAGTCATTTAAAAGCATGAATTATGGTCTCTGAGTGCTACATAAAGAGGGCTTATTGGTCCATGGCTCTTTTTAAAACCTCTGAGGAGATGTACTATAAGAATGTACCATTATGTCTTAATTCAAAAAAAGAAAGAAAGAAAATTCCCACACTTATCAGAGTTGTGGCACAATTTATCCTAAAAATGCCTTAAAACAAGGATGGCAAATGCCTGACACATGAGGGTCATTTTATACAAATTTATATGAATATTGCAAACATCATTAATATATAATTTTGCCCTTTCCTGATGAGCCCAAAGGCAGTGTCAGAACCTTTTGGACACAAGGTTTCAGGGAGTCATTACTACTCAGTTGGGTGATGTTTTTGTTGTTGTTGTTTTTTATTTAAAAAATTTATTGAACTATATCACCTCATACATAAACATACATAAACAGTAAGTGTATAGTAAAAGTTGTGAATTTACGAAACAAACATTCATAATATCATACAGCGTTCTCATACCTCACCCTACCACCAATACCTTGCATTGTTGTGAGACATTTTTAACTAATAATGAAAGAGCATCCTCAAAATATTATTACAAACCAAAGTATCTTATATTTGGTGTATTTTCCCCATCCCACATTATTATTATTATCATTCATACATGAACCTACAGAAACAGTAAATGTATACTAAATTCGTGAATTTACAAGGCAAACATGCATAGCATCATACAGGGGTCCCGTACATCAACCCACCAGTAACACTTGCACTGTTGTGAGACATTTGTTATGAATTATGAAAGAATATTGTAAAAATCATCCTACTAACTATAGTCCATATCTTTCATTTGGGGTATTTTTCTGCCAACCCACCCAATTATTTTTTAAAATATTTTTTTTATTACAGAAGTGGTGAACTTATAAAACAACTATGCTCATGTGCAGAATTCCCATACAATACTCCTCCATCAACATACCACACCATTGTGGAACATTTATTATACACTGTGAGATAATATCCTCAGACTGTTAACCACTATCCATGGTCCATAGCATGCATTTGCAACATTTTTCCATACTCTCCTATTATCAACACAGTACATCTTTGTCATAGATTCATGCATATTATAGTATTGCTGTTAAATACAGTCCATAGGTTACTCCAGTTGTATTTTTCCCATGCTTCTCCACATTCCCACCACCCTGCAATAGTGACGTAGCTCACAAAGGACACTCTTGCCTCTGTACCATCAACCACAAGTCTCATCCTCCTCTGAGTTTACTATTATTCACTTCCTAGATTATTCTCTAGCTTTCTTTCAACTAACATTTACATCCCTAGATTACCCTTTACAACCACATTCCCGTTTTAAACTAGCTCATTGTAACTTTACCATCAACTCCATGCATTTCCACACTTTTACAGTAAAGTTGATTAAAATTTCTACATACATTAAACATCAGTAGTCCATCTCAGCCCTCCTCTTCTCTCCTTTAAGAAGCCCTATCTCTAGGGCTTGAAAATGTTTTCATACATTTTCCTCTAGAAGCTTTATAGTTCTTGCTTTTATATTTAGTTCTTTGATTCATTTTGAGTTAATTTTTGTATAAGGTGTGAGATAAGGGTCCTCTTTCTTTATTTTGGCTATGGATATCCAGTTTTTTCAGCACTATTTTTTGAATGGACTGTTCTGTCAAAGCTAGGAGGGTTTGATAGGCTTGTCAAAAATCACTTGACCGTAGATGTGAGGGTCTGTTTTTAAACATCACTTTGGTTCCATTGGTCTATGTGTCCATCTTTATGTCATTTCCATGCTATTTTTTTTTTTACCACTATAGCTAGGTAATATAATTTAAAGTCCAGAAGTGAGAGTTCTCCAACTTTGCTTTTCCTTTTTAAGATGTTTCTGACTATTCAGGACCCCTTACCCTTACAAATAAATTTGATAATTGTGGTTTCAATGTCTTTAAAAAATGCTGGTGGAATTTTATTTGGGATTGCTTTGAATCTGTATATCAGTTTGGGCAGCACTGACATCTTAATGATATTGAGTCTTCTAATCTATGAGCATGGAATGTTCTTCCAATTATTTAGGTCTTTATAAATTTCTTTCAACAATGCATTGTAGTTCTGTGAATACAAGTGCTTTACATCATTGGTTAAGTTTATTCCTAAATATTTGATTCTTTAATTGTTACTGCAAATGGAATTTTTCCCCCTGACTTCTTCCTCAGACTGCTCATTACTAGTGTGTTTTAAAGTCTATTTCAAAAAAAATTAAAAATAAAGTCTATTTCTCTGAAATAAGTATAGTATAGCTACTCCAGTTTTTTTTTCTTGGTTACTGCATGCATGGAATATCTTTTTCCAGCTTTTCACTTTCAATCTATTAGTACCCTTGGGTCTAAGGTGAGTCTCTTGTAGACAGCATGTAGATGGCTCATATTTTCTTATCCATTCTGCCAGTCTTTGTCTTTTGATTGGGGGGTTAATTACATTAACATTCACTGTTATTACTATAAAGGCAGTTCTTATTTCACCTATTTTGACCTTTGGGTTTTATCTGTCATATTTTATTTTCACCACTCTTTTGAGACTTTTAGTTACTTTTACTGATATAATCTTCTCTCTAAATTCTCTTCCAAGCCTCTCTCTCTTGTCTTTTCTTTTCAGAGTGTAGCACACCCTTTAGTATTTCCTGCAAGAATGTTATCTTTGCTATAAATTCTCTCAATTTCTGTTTATCTGCGAATATTATAAACTCACCTTCATTTTTGAAAGACAGTCATGCTGGATATAAGATTCTTGGCTGAATTTTTTCTCTTTCAGTATCTTAAATATATCATACTATTGTGTTCTTGCCTCTATGATTTCTGATGAGAAATTGGCATTAATTTTATTGTGTATTCCTTATATATTATGCATTGCTTTTCTCTTGCTGCTCTCAGAATTCTCTTTGTCTTTGACACTTGACTTTCTGATTAATATATGTCTTGGAGTTGGTCTATTCATATTTATTCAGATGGGAGTACGTTGTGCTTATTGGACACAGATATCTCTGTCCTTCAATAGGGTTGGGAAATCTTCTACCATTATTTCTTCAAATATTCCTTCTGCCCCTTTTCCCTTCTCTTCTCCTTCTGGGACACCCATGACAGACACATATGTTTGCATGTCTTTTGCTGTCATTTAGTTCCCTGAGACCCTGTTCAATTTTTTCCATTCTTTTCTTCATCTGTTCTTTTGTATGTTCACTTTCAGAAGCCATGTCTTTAAGTTCACCAATTCTTTCTTCTGCCTCCTCAAATCTGCTGTCATATGACTCCAGTGTTGTTGTTTCTTTTAATTTCATTTACTATGTCTTTTATCTCCATAAGATCTGCTCTTTTTCTATGTATGCTTTCAAATTCTTCTTTGTGCTCATCCAATATCTTCTTAACATCCTTAATCTCTTTAGCCATCTCACTGAATTTATTATGGAGATTTGTTTGAACATCTATGATTAGTTGTCTAAACTCCTTTATGTCCTCTGGAGGCTTATCTTTTTTCCTTTACTGAAACAAATCTGTTTCTTGGTATGATAGTTTTTTTGTTGGTTTCTTGGTATCTGGCTATCTAGATGTATTTATTCTGGGTACAGTTTCTTTTTGGTTTAGGACTTTTGCCTTTACTCCCTTGCTGGTTGTATAGTAGGAGCTGAGCATGTAATTGGTGCTGTAAGTAAGCTGTGCAGGCTCAGGCTGCCTGCGTTGCCCCATAGACCAATGAAGCGTCACCTACCTTTCTCCTTTGTAGCCACAGGGCCACATCCATGTGTAATAATCTAAGTCATGCAGGCCTAGACTGTAGTTGCCCAGAAATGGAGTTGCAGGTGTGGGCAGCAATATGTTCTGTGGGTCCAAAATGACTGCAGTTGCCCCAGCACACTTCTGACTCTTCAGTCTGTGCCAGCCGAATATACCTGCAGGTCCTGCTAGCTTCCTCCCTTCTAGGCTAGGGCTGCAGTATGATTTGGGTGGAAAGACCTGGTACCCATCTCCCCCTCATGCTGGGGGCAGAGTAATGGGTTCGAACTTTACCTGTTCTTAGGATTAAATTTTAGCCAGCCTAATTTAGTAATCAGTAGCTGAAGTTGGTGGCCAACCATCTCTTCCTCCCCCATTTTTGGAAAATGGAACTTCCAATTTTAGCCACAGATTACCTCCTGAAGAGGCATGTGTCACCAGTGGAGGATGGGCACCTGCCTTCATGGCATGGAATGCTCTACTCACAAATCTTTCCTTCAGATGGGCTGTCTCTTCCTTCCATTCTTTCATGGATGTTGTAGGATGCTCTTCTGATATCCCAGAGCCCCCAAACAGGTGATTTAGAGTGCTCTGGGTGATTACTAACAATCCTGTAGCATGAGCTGACTCTAGGAGCTTCTTACTTTGCTGCCATCTTGCTGGTTGTCTGGTTATATTTTTCTTAAATGAAGGACTTTTCCAAGGCACAACCCCTTTTGTTAAACAGCCAATCCCAAGGGACTGTTCTTACCTAGGAATCTATAGTGAATAAGAATTATTTTAATTGAAAAACAACAGCAAAATCAAGACACAATTCAAATGGTTTCTGATTTAACAAAGAAAATAATTTTTTTTCCCATTCAGCTAACTGCATCAAGTTGTATTCCATTTTTGGCTTTTGTCTGATCTAGTCTTCAAATAATACTGTTAAGTATCTGTCTCTCTCCTTCTCTTTTTTATATGGAAGCTGTTGTCTCAGGCAAGCTCTAAATGGTGATAAGATGGCTACCAGCTTCTTCTGCCTTACCTCATGCCTGCTGAGCAATCTTCAGTTTCATTTTTTATTGTTCAGTCACAAGTCTCAGGTGGGTCTCACATTGATTCCTTTGAGTCCAATGTCCTTCCTTGTTCCATAGGCAGAGGTATAGAAAATATTGTTTTGTCATCCCTGTGCCACACACCTAGACCATGGGTAGGTAGGGAGAGTTGGAATTAGTCTCAACTCAGCCACATGAGAAAGGAGATGTTAGTCCCTAGAGATGGTTAAGCTGATACCAGAATGGATGTAGATGAATGCTAGGCAGGCCAAAAAGAAACAACTGTTACTATTTTTCTTGTCTATTCTTCTGCAGTTATTTTAGTAACAGAGATCATAATTAGTTAAGGTTGAGGCAAAACAGTTATAATAAAGAGACCCCAAAAATCATTGACTCAAAACAGAGAGAGAAGTTCAATTCTTCATGGTGAAGAATTGATGAGTAAGTTCTGAGCCAGCCTAAGGAGGTTCCTTTGATATCCTAACAAGAGACATTCATCATTGTAGGGTAGTTAGATGGAAAGGGAGGAATGAGTCCAGTTTATCTTTAAGAAGAAGTCCTGGAAGTTGCCAATAGTACTTCTATTCATGTCCCTTTGTTAGAACCTTGTTATAAGGCCAGACTTTGCCACAAGGGAGACTGGGAAATATAGCCTTTGGATCAGTGGCCATGTGCCCAGGAGGAAAGAAAGAACAGATTGGGGGGAGGAGGAGCAACCAGTGGCTTGGCACAAGAAAATCCTTTATTTATGAGACCCAGTGGGCCTCTCTTTTTTCTCCATCATGTGTCCTTTACATTGAGAGTGGGAAAACCTACTTTGAAAATCAATTGGCCAAAATAAACAGAAGAAAGTGGTGAACTAAGAACCTTCATTTTAGGTAATATTTGTCTCTGTAATGTTCAACCCTTTTACTCCTGGCATCACTATCTCACTGTCCACTGTTTTTCTTGTTTACTGTGGCAGAATTGGAATAAATAAAATTACCTACAAAGATAGCAGTGAATTTGCATATTCTAAAATGATACAAGATTAGGAATTAGGAGATTTTCAATATATTCTAGGTTACGAAACAGTTGTACAACTTTGAGAAAATTTCTGAGCCTTGCCTTCCTTAAGTATTAAGGGAGGTTATTCGACAATATGATATCTGAAGTCCCTTCCAAACTGAAAAGAGTTTTTATTATGTATGGAAATAGAGAAGTTGGGATGAAATATCCATCCTCCAAAAATACTAGGACAATCCCCAATAAATCTGAATTAATCAGATAACCCAATTTATAGGCCTATGAGCTAAAACATGGGTGCATAGACCTTTGGAGCAAACCACTAATAGGAGAGTGAACTAGCTGTGATAGATCACTGGGCCTTTCTGATTTGGAGAGTGGAAAAATCTTTCTGATCTCTGTAAGGAATCTATGGATACCTTAAAGTATGAGATTTGATAAAGCTTAGCATTATCTTTGTGACAGAAGTATAATGTTATTAATGACCTTACAATTACCTTTTTTTTTTGTCTTTTTTAAAAAGATACATAGATCACAAAAAATGTTACAGTAAAAGATGTAAGAGGTTCCCATATAGCCCACACCCCACCCCACCCCCACTCCTCCCACATCAACAACCTCTTTCATCATTTTGGCCCTAGCCCTTTTAAATATAGTGGAAGTTTCAGACTCTATGATCTCCTAAGGTTGATCCATGGCATGGAATACAAGATTTTACCTTTTTATTTGTTCCAGAATTATTTTGCTTTGATTTTTAATACATGTCCTTTTGTTCCCATATTAAAGAACAAGTTAAATGAGTATTGACTCTGTCATTATAACTTTGAAGAGTTAATATGGTTTTCTTTAGCTTTATGTATATCTATGCTGGAAGTGACTGCTTTGTACTTCCAAGGTTGCCTTTGAAGGGTCTATTTCTCAGTGGAACATCCTGCTTACCATTATTACAGCAATTGGCCAGAAAACCTCTATCGATCTGTGACAGTTTGGAACTGCTAGACTGAAATGCCATTTCCAAAACTACAGCTCTCTGCTAAACAATTTTTCTAGGAATGATGCCATATCACTAGCTGCTCAGCTTTGCCAAAATGCAATACTCCTCCAATGGCCCTAGCTCTGGGAATAATACCAAATGATGGTTCAGGTTGGGGCGGGGGTGGGGGAGGGTAGAGAGGCAGTAAATCAGCAATAAAAGCTGAAAAATACCCCAGCTTTTAATACCTTTTATCTTTTTCCAGATGACTGACCTATCTCTCTCACCTTCTGCTTCTATTCATGAAAGAACCCCTTTCTCTCTTTCATTTGTGGTTTAAGAGTTGTATTTTTTTTTTTTTACAATCAGTCTTCCTATGAGCTGATTGTGAGAGAGAAATACACACTTTTCTAGGATACTGCAATCAATTTGCCATGTAATTCATAAGAATATATAGTTTTTCTCCAGCACCTACATGTAACTGTGTGATGCCTGATTGATTAGGATTATTTGTTGAGTGGGAAATAGGTCTGAACGAAGTGTCAGACAGTAGAATGAAAGCCAGGGGAGAGTTCCAAAGCAGCAGCAGAAGGTATATTCAGCACAAGCATCCTCTCTGGTTGAAGGCTGCCTTCTGGCCTTGGGTTCCAGCCTTTCTGGAAGCTGAGGCAGTAGAATTCTGAGTTCTTTGGGCTGCGAAGCCTGGGTTTGTTGCCTGCCTTTGATAATGTATTAACAATACAAACCCATTTTTGGAGATTACATCTGCCTGCATTTTGCATTTTTTAAAAAATTACTTCCTTTAGTTGGTTAAAATTGGTTCGCTTTCTTTCAAATGCTGTTTTCCTTTCTTGGTTCATCATTTGTTCGTTTTCCTTCTCCTCTCCCTCCTTCCCTTCTCCTCCCTCTCTCCCTGTCTCCTTCCCTCCTTCCCTCCCTCCTTTTCTTTCTTCATTCCTTCCTTCCTTCCCCATGTTTCCCTTTCCCTCCATTCTTTCTTAAATTTTTATTGTCTGGGATAAAGTGTATAGTGTAAATACTGACTTAATTGCTGTCCCTAGTAAGACATTTATTTCCTCATTTTTATGCAGTGTCATAGGCAAAGAAGTATGCTATTTTCTTCTAAAGAAAAAAAAAACTATTTAGGAACTGACAATTCATCTTCTTGTTTTGGGTTTTGTGTCTTGGTACTTTCTAATATAATTTGGATATTTGAATTACCCAGTTCAAAAGAAGCAATTGGCCTTGTCTCTTGATGTTTGCCATGCATCCTAGCAGCTAGAGCAGTGATTGGTCAATAGTAGGTGCTCAATAAATATTTGTGATTTTTTAATAGTGATCCTACTATCAACCAAATAAATCACAGAGGAAAAAGAGAGCTATTTGGCTCTGCCAAAATTCCTGACTCCTTTTCTCAGAGAGCATTTACCCAGAAGATGGTAAACTCCTGAGAGCAACTTGACTTTATATCTCTTTTGTGTTTCCTTGACCTTGGAAAATGTTTTCCTACAGGCACACTATTTTCCCTGTTGGAATTATATTCAATATTCCATCTTTGTCTCTACTTTAGAAACATGCCTTGTGAATAATGATGCCTCAGGCAAAGAAATTACTCTAGCTGTACATTTTAAACTCAGGACAAATCCTGCCCTCACTTGCATTTGCAATTTGCCAACACAGTCAGAAGGAAGTGAGCCCACACATGAACTGACAGAATTAGGGCTCCAAGGTTGGCAATTATTAAAATTTAAAAGTCCATTTATTCATTTTCAAAATATTTTATTCCGTTGCCTCTGACGCTGAATCGTGAGTAGTGGCATCCAACTCCAAGGGTAGCTCACAGCTCTAAATGGTCCTCATTGTTCAAGGCACTAGATGAGAACAAAACTAGACAGTAAGGTCACTCTCACAGCTTTATTGGAGCAAAAATTAGAAGTCAGTGATTCTCTTAGCAACAAAAAGAACTTAAATTCAATAGGATTTTTTTAAAGTTGCACAGTGTGACATATTTGGAAAATATAATTTGTCAGTATTATGTTTGCCATGGTGAGACAAAATATAAAGTGTGGACAATAAGATAAAAGCCTGTAACTTTCCATATTAACTTCGAGATACTAAAATAAATATTTACATATATTGGTGGAATTGATAAGGCATCAGAAATGGCTTTTTGAATTGGAAATAAGTACACAGGTTTTCCTTTTTTTTTTTTTTTAATAGTGAATTAAGAGAGAATAAATAGGGAAAAATGTTAGGGCACTATATGGTAAAATTATGACCAAAAACATTATAATACAATTTAAAAGATGGTAACAGTGATAAGGTCCCCCAATTTAAATATATGGCTGATAGTATGAACAGCTTTTGTAAATTAAACCTCAAGAATCAGCATAGCTCTAAATGAGGAGGGAAAGCCAGGAGAATATGCTGTTAGATACATGCACCGCACCCCTCTGACACGCGGCAATGGGGAAAAACCAGACTGGCGATCCGTGTCTGGAATATGTACTGAGTGAAACCATCGGTAGAGGGGAGGGGTTTCTCTTAAATTTCTCTTTGGCAAATAAAGGGGACAGAGATCCTACCTTTCTTCACCAAAGGTGTTGAAAATGAGGGGGAAAGTTTTGCTTCCCTCCCTAGCTTTTCAATATAAAATAGTCTTAAGGCTTTAACTCTCCCCGTCCCAAGGGAGTGTGCAAAGGGAGGGAAATAAGCGGCGTGGGTGAGGGGTGGCGAAGCAGAACTAAGGAAGAGAAGAGGAGAGGCACCAGCCAGATTCCGCCAGGAGGGCGTGAATCCGGGTGCAAGCCAGCACAGGTCCTGCCTTCTCCCGGCCAGTGTCAGCAGCGGGAGGGGTCACGCGGGATCTCCGCGGGCAGATCTGCGTGGGGATCAGCCGGGAGCGGCAGGCAAGGAACTCCCCTGGATCCGCCCAGGGCGGCTGGACCCTGCACGTCCTCGCTCCAAGCCAGCTTGGGAAAGAAGTTTCCCCCGGGAAGCCGCCGGACGGATCCGGTGTCGGAGGCGACTCAGGTGTGTGGTCGGGTGGGGGTCAATTTGCATCTCTTTTGCTAGCCCAGGGGGCTCCCCTGACCCGTCCTTCAGCCAACTCTGGGCGAGATGCAGAGAAGGTTAAGGATTTGCTCCTATAAAGAGGGAGTCAACCCATTTGTGGAAAGGAAATGGTGCGCAATCACGGCTCCATCCTTGTCCAAATTGAGGTGGTAGAGGTCCCCAAGTCCTAACCCGGGAAGGGACACCCCCTTTCCCAGACCCGCCCCCCAGGTGCCTGAGGCTGGATTCTGAGAGCTTCGGGTCAGATCGATGGGATAAACAGGGACTCCTCCGAGCCTCCAGCCCCCAATGTTCCCCTGGCCCTGGGTAGGTTGATCCACTGTCTCTTCCCTCTCGCTCCCCCTCCCACCCTCTGGGGGGGTTTCCAGACCCTCAGGGAGATTCCAGCCCTCTCCTGAGTGGGGGTCAGAGATCAACCTGGAGTTGGGGTCCATTCCAGCCTCTCGGCCCTGGCCCCCGCCCGGGTCTTGGGTGGTAGGCACAGTCCCTCCCTCCCCTCAGCCTGGCTCCCACTCTCAGAAGAGGATTCATCCTCACGGTGGGATTCCGGACCTGCCCCCAGCCTGGAATGGGGACCTGAGGACAGCAGGGGTGGAGGTGGGGGCGAGAAAACGGGGGATGGGCGGGAGTCCCCCCTCCCCAGACCACGGTGGGTGCAAGAGGGCAGGCGGGGGCCTGGTTGCCATGGCGCCCTAGTAGCCGAGCTGGGGGAGCTAGAGATGCCAGTCACGGAGGGTCCCTTCTTCCTCTTTGTGTCTCTCTCTTTTTTCTTTTCTTCTTTTTTTTTTTTTTTCTGGAGTGAGAGTGTGCGTGGGGAGGGAGGGCACAGAGAAAGTGATTAATTTGGAGAGCAGGGATTGGAGCCGGGAGGCTGGGGAGCGCCGACCCCTCCGTTCCCACTCCTCGCGCTCACGGCGAGCTTCACTTTCTCAGCCAGGGGCCGGGGTGAGGGATTCCTGCGAAAAACGCGAAGCCGGGGGAGCCGCGGCCGCCGCCGCGGGCCCAGGTACCCACGCCGGGGGCTGCGCGCAGCGGCGAACGCGGGGCGGGTGGCGGGGCTGTGGGCCCCCAAAGCGGGCAGGGACCGCGGTGGGCGGCGCGGGGCCGAGAGCAGGTGTGCAGGGCGCAGCGGGCCGGCGGCGCGGGGGGCGTCCCCCGCCTGAGCCTCCCGCGAGGCGGGCGGGCACTCAGCCCGGTTCCCGGGAGCGGCGCTGAAACCCCAGCCGCCTGCCAAGGGGCCGCTGGAGCAAGCGCGTGCGCTTGGCGCGCTCCCGCCGAAACGCGCGCGGTCGGGGCGTGTGCGGGTGCGCGTGCGCGTGCGCCGCAGGTGGGCAACTGGTGAGCCACCTGGGCTCGCCCAAGGCAGTCTCCGGTGGCGCCCACGTCCGCTGGATTTCCAGCTCGCTCCCCTCTGTGGTTCGTCACTTTGAAGGAGCCAGTTGAACTGCTCCTTGCCTCAGTTTACCCTTTCAAAAATAGGGATAATAACAATACATTCGTTACTGGGTTGTTACAATATAGGAATTAAGATAATGTTAGTAAAGAGCTTAGTCCAGTGCCTGGTGCATAATAAGCACTCAGAGCTTAGTTATTGCTGCTAATGGCATTACAATTAATTAATTCTCAATGTAATTAGATATGGTGCGATCTCATTTCTCTACATCTTTTTTCAAGGCAATGTGCAGTGCCCTCTAATTTTGGAGGACGGTTAACACCTTAGTAATGTCATTTACCATTAATATTACTGTCGGATCCAACTCCTATGAGTTTCTGGCTTGCAGCAGACTGGGACAGACAAACTGACCGTCTGCTACTCAAGTTGACTTGTCAGTACGTTGATGGAAGGAGAAGCTTAGAAAGCTGTTTGAGAAAGCAATGACAAGGAGAAAAGTTTATTCCATGATTTTGTGAGTAAGACTTTGGGTTTCCTCCCTTCACCTGCTTGTGTTGCAGATGGGTCTGTCTTAATTTCAGTCTCTGTGATGAACCTCTCTGTGGCTTTCATAATTTAAGTTGGTTCTAGAGTCTAATGTATATCCCAGTTTTCCATTTTATGGCTTTAAGTGCTACAGTGGATTTACTTCTGGTAATGGCAAAGCCTGGTGTGTAATCATTGCTTGCAAGCTCTTGAATATTGTCAGCGAATAAATGGAGACAAATAGTTATTACCTGGCAGGTGTGAATGCTGGCTGTGGCAGTTCATTAAAATCTCTTTCAGGGCATGTTTGTATCCACCTCACTGCAGAAGTACAGAACTATGGTGACATTTATTTTTTCTAGATCGTTCTCTATTGCATTCACACTTAAGGGTCTCTTCCTTGAAAGTTAAGGTTGTAGATTTTTATTACTACCTTATGGTTATATAGCTGCACCAACTAACCTTGTAATGGAGAAAAACTGTACACACATGGGCCTAATTGCAGGTCTAGCAGGATTTGACCTTGCACCTAATTTATTATTTTTAAGTTAATTTATCTCTTTAAATGAAGTGTTTTAAGTTAATTTTAAAAATCATTTACTCATTAAAATATGGACTTGAGGTGCCTAAAGGTCGATAGATGTCACCATCACAAATCTCAGTGACTTTTGCAAAATAAATCTTGCCTAAAAAATATTTGCTGGATAGAAGCCTGATTTTATCATTTACTCCTGAAATCCTTGAACACAGGAGGTTGTTTCATCCAAAATTGCTTTATTGAAATAATTTAGTGGGATTCACCATTATGGAGAGTTAATTATGGGTAATTATCAAGATTCCAGTAGTTTTTATCTGATAAGAGAAAATTAAGTAATATACGGGAACTAAGAGAGTTAGATTTGAAGGAATGAGTGTCAGGAAGCCTGTGAGTATCCATTCAGATAGTAGAGTATTGCTTCAAGTTTAGATTTTGCAAGACAACACCCCCATCTTCACAATGAGTATGTCATCTTTAAAAGGTACCTTGAGGAATTAGTGTGACAGCTTGCCTGAAATTCATGTGATCATTTGCATATTGTTTCCCAGGAGCTTTGGTATTAAATGTTTCATTTACTGGAAATTATTTTGCCCTTTGATTTATGACAGGCCACAGAGCAATTGGGTCTAATATATTAGAAACAAAATTTAGCTTTTCACCACTTTGTATTTTCTTTTAATAACTCAGCAATAATATGCATGGGAAGCTTCAGTGGGGACAAAGAAAAAGGGTTACAGTAGAAAACCATGACCTGTCTGGAGGTGTTGGGTCCTGAATTTAGGAAGCCAATTAACATGCAAAGGTGTAATTAAGAGGATAAACTTGTCTCTGCACTAAGGCTATTTTCAGTGATGTACTATATTATCTGATTCACTCAGCATTTGCTGTTATTTTTTCAAACTAAGCCTGAGAATACTATATTTTCAATTATGAACATTTTGATTACAGCTTCATTCTAACTAATTCAGTCTGAAGAGAATGCAATTATTATGGTGATTTACATACAATATGCTAAGTTAACGCAGCTAATGAGTGAAAGCATAATATTCCTTCTATTCATTCCTGGAAAAATATTGAACTAAGCATTCTTTCAAAGAAAAGATTACATTATTTGCCAGCATTTTATGTGTACTTACAAGGAAATTGGCATTGAGCCATTTCATCTGCTATTAAAGTGGATCTCGTACATACAGTTGATCTGTTCATGTCCTCCCCCGCCCCCCGCCCTTTGGTGGGGAGTGGTAGAAACAGTTCTCAATTTAATTAGATATGATGTTTTCTCCTTTCTCTACATCTTTATTGTAGGAAAGATTCTGTGGTTTCTAATTTTGGAGGTTGGTTAACACCTTAAATTTTACTAATTACTGCAGTTTATTTTATGTGAGTTGCAATAGTGTTGTTAATTATAGTTTTCTCATTAGCACCATGTAGAGAATAATGAATTAACACATCCCTTTGATCAAAAGAGCATCTAAGTTTATCTTCTGAGAATATGTGTTATTGTGTTACCAAAAGTCACTATAATTTTCCCAGGAAACAAATTGGTTGGAATTCTCTAGCACTGAGTTAGGAAGCTAGATGAATGAGTAGAACTGATCACAAACGAGAGAGCAGAGCTGTGGTTGCTTGGCAACCTAACATTATTTTGCAATTTCTTCTGGTATATTTATCTAGTAAGCTAGAAAATTCTGTTTTTTTAACAAATGTTTTCAGTCAGTGCACAAATAGACCATAACTAATTGAGATTTTATGTTTGTGAATAAAAAAATGTCCCTGCTTATCTTACCATTGTGTTTAGATAATAAAAATACAAAGAAAAAACATGTTATTTTCAAATTTTGTATTTTCTGTAAAAATGTGTATTTCATTTTCATATTAATTTGTCCTTAGCAAAAGAATGCAACCTGTATATCTCTTTGAAAGTCAAATTATTCAGTGTCTGTCTATGTGTGTCCACATAATTTCAATATCAGAAATAGAGAGGAATTCTTTAGAAATCATGGTTTGCTAATTGAACTGACAATTCAGCAAATTTGGGGGAAGCTGTAAATATCTGATAATACTGATGCTGGTAAATGATGGAAAGAATAATAAAACAAATGTATTAAAATTGAAAAATACATAAATATATTCTGTACTTTGACCAGGATTTCTTCTCTTGTCTGTCTTATCCCATTCACCTTTTCATGTTTGGGTACATCTTTTTCACTGTCATTGCAGAATAGGAATTCAGCAGAACAATCAGTTGCCCATCTTTTAATCCACCTCTCCTTGACTCTAGGGATTATACTCACATCATTTTTCATTTTGTTTTACAGTCTATGAATTTTAGCATGCATCTCAATTTCCTTCTCAGATCGTAAACTCCTTGAGGGCACACATCCCATTTTATTCATCCCATAAACCCTTACAGTGTCTGGCACAGTGGGAAGCAAAATGATAGGTGGTTGAATATACTGGCTCTGTAATCAAGCTGGTGATGTTCATAATCTAACTCTACCATCTCTTAAGCGTATGACCTTTGTTTTAGTTTGCTAAAGCTACCGAAAGTAATGTACTAGAAATGCATTGGCTTTTGCAATGGTGATTTATTAGATTACAAGCTTGCAGCTCTGAGGTCATGAAAATGTCCAAATCAAGGCATCATCAGGCAATACTTTCTCTCTGAAGACCTTCTGCTGGTGATCCTGGACTCTGTCACATGGTAGGGCACATGGCAGTGTCTGTTGGTCTTTCCCTTCTCTCCCTGGTTTCACTGGTTTCATCTTGCTTCCATGGCTTTCTCTCCATATTCATCTCATTTATAGAGGACTCCATTAAGAGGATTAAGACCCATCCTAGGCCATGCCTTAATTGGAAAGTTCCTATTTACAGTTGGTGTACACCTATAGCAATGGATTAGCTTTAAGAACATACTTCGCTGATGTTCATATAGCTTCAAACCATCGCAGCCTTGGGTAAGTCATTTTAACTTCTCTAAGGCTAAATTTTTTCTATGGAAATGAGTAATGATATCCATTGGATATTTGCATGGGGCAGTGTAGATGGGCAGCTTATTAGTACTTATTAAGTATTCAATAAATGCTTTCTTTTTTGTTATAATAATTATTATCTTTTCAGAATCATGCTCATGTGTGAATGAAGAGACCAAAATAGAGATAATTGTATGCGTTTATATCACCCTATATGTGAATAAGTGTGACTCTTGAGTAGTGGTGCTATCAAATGGAAAACTCTTGATACCTACATCAATTTTATATAAATAAACTATTAGAGTTTTTTTCACATATTTGAAAATGCCTTATCATGGTGGTTTGCAAGCTAGGCTGCAACAAAGAATCACCTGAAGAGTTTCTGAAAACTCCAGATCAATTAAATCAGAATCTCTGGGGATGGTAATTGAGCATCTGGATTTATAAAACCTCCACATGAGATTTTAATAAATTCCCAGTTTTAAGAACCATGGCTTTCAAATGGGTAGATCTTCCATAAGATCACATTTGCCTGAGACATTGACTCACAGTTATTACTTTGGTGTCATGAAAGTTAGTTGGGAAAGGAAAAACTTTTTGGCAAAACTATGAAGTGTTTCTTACTAATCTCTGTGGTTTGAAAGCACTTTATTCTCTGGAGAGCACAGATTTGCTTTTCATTTGCTGTGTATTATTTCATTTCTCAGCCAAATGTTTCAGTGAAGATGGCAGGAAAGAAGCCGTTATCCTGATTTTGCAGATGAATGGAGTGAGCCACACTGAAATTAAGTGATTTGACTAGTTTCATACATTTAGAGCAGGCCGAGATATCAAGATTTCTTTGACTTGAATTCTGAATGATTCTCCATTTTGACATGAATTTTCAAATAAGAGAGGGCGAGTTACTGATTTTCCACTAAATTAGTGTGTCAGAAAGAGCTATGTAGATGAGATTTTCTGTTCTTCTTGTTATAAGTTTTGCACTGTAAAGAAAAGCAGAATTCTTTGTCTAAGGAAGAGACACTATAGTGTATATAATATCCAAATCAATGTCTCTTGGACTGAAACCAGCCTATGTATGTGTTTTCTTTGACCCAAGAAGTGTTTTCGAAATATTTCAGCTAATATTTAGAAACTGGAGATTTCACATTTTTAAAAAATCCATATTTCTGGCCTATCTTGAAAAACTTGAAGTTCTAGTAACATTGGGCCTGAATACCCAAGTGGCAGGGAGTGTCACTGGCTTTAGAAATAGCTGGAATGTTCCAGTTCACCAGACTTCCACCACTTTCTATTGCTTTACATCAACTCTGCATCACACAATTCTGGCCTGGACCTGGCAGACGTATGAATCCATCACCCTTCTTCTAGCAGTTTGAAGAATGAAGAATTTCTGGTTTTTAAACAATACATATGCCCACAGAAGCTTTGAAGGACCCCAAGTTTTTGTCTATTTTGGGGAAAACCTGGACTCCTGTCACCTTCATGTCGGTCTTTAATTACATATAGGCCATACTCACAAAGGATAATTGAAGAAAGTTTAAAGAAGGGACTGGTTAAGAGAAACCAACAATGGCTGGTAAGGCCCCAGGGAGCTGATACTGCCTCTTCTCTTGAAGGGACAAGAGGAGGAAGAAGATACAGGAAGGATGCATGAGCAGTAGCTCCAGGGAATAGTTGCCAGATGGGACTTTGGGTAAAGGAACATAGCCACTGTTGAATCACAAGGTGCCTCTCTCCTTCGGCCTTGAGTTCCCTGGCTACTTGCTCAGGGTGGCGAACCCCACCAGCAGTCAGAAGGCATGGGAGCCTGGTTGGGGTGGTCTGTAGAGGTCAGTTCCTTCGGCTTGGAAAAGAATGGACCTGGATCTAGCGGCAGTGATGAAGAATATCCAGCGTGCATTGAAGCCTTCAAATTTGTGGAATGGGAGTTGAAGAGAAGGGGGAAGCTTGAACTGCCAAATCTAAAGCAAAATGGAGAATCAGATAGGATTTTGCATTCAGGGCTATTTTCTTCCATTTTCCTTTGTTATTCCTTTCTCTTTCTCCTCCCTTCTTCCATTACCCAGGTAGGCGTGCTGGTAACCACAGATGTGTTTAGCTGTGACTTCCAAACATCCAAATAAATTTGTCCATTCCCTTATCTCTGCTGTCTATGATGAGAGCTGATACAGCAAAGAGTAACACAAAAAAATATGGTCAAATATATTACAGCTTCTATGGTAACATGTTTGCATTTTAGCAGAGGTTTCTCTAGAACAAAAGCTTATGCTGAAAGTGGATATTGGAATGCTAGGGATTTCAGATATCATGCCTGGAAAGTAGGGATGTCCTCAAATAACAACCTGGCAGCTGATAGTTGCTGTGACCTGAACATTTGACTCTCTGGGGTAGGATCTCTTTTCTTTAACATAGTGACATGAGTGTGATGACGATGGGGAAACAGATCAGGGGTGCATTGTAATATCCTGATACGAGAAATTTGTGTTTCCCAGAAGTAAGGGATGTATTCACCTGTGCAATAGAAGGTAAGCAGGTAAGAAGAATCATCGATGATCTTAATATTGATTGTGGATTCAGCTTATTATTGCATTGAGATCTTTGCTAAGGAATGTAAAGTGCAGAACATTTGCTTATTATAGGATATTTTGTGGATTGCTGTGCTAGAAGGAAATAATACATCTCAGGTTCAGGGGGAAGTTAAATATTGACCTCTTCTGAGACTCTGACACTAGACACTGCATTTCTATCATTTGAAAGATAACTTCTGAAGATTTCTATTAAAAACCATAATATCCAGCATTATTTTAGTGTTTTATGCTTTTCAGATAATTTTCCCATATCATCTCATTTGACTTTTACAATGACATGGGGAACAAAAAACAAAAAAGGAACAGATTGTTGGCCCATTTTATAGATGAAAATCTGAAGCAAGGTCAATAAACTGGCTAGGCAGTGATGAGACCAGAACTAAAGCTCAGATATCCTGATTTATAACCCCATTCACAGACAGCTTAGTTTTAGATTTATCTGAAATCTTATCTTTCTTCCTTTTTCCCTTCCTCCCTTCCTCCCTTCCTCCCTTCTCCTTCCTTCCTTTTAAAGCAAATCCAGAGTTAAGATATATTGAGCACTATAATTACTTTAGGGGAAATATTTTAGAAGTCAGCAGTTATATTGCCAGGGTTGAATGAGGTAGTCCTCTCCAAAGACAGGGAAAGTAGATTTTTCCTTTTTTATATGGTTTTTATGGGTCCTATGAGACATTAACAGTGACCAGTCCCTCAAAAAAGCTATTATTTTGTGACTATTTTGTGACAGAAACAGGATTAAGGCTGTTCCGGGTAGATATTTAAATAACTGCCATTAATTATTTATTATTATGAATTTTGCTATCTCCACATTAGTGATTTATCATAATACCTGTTGTGAACTGGGTTGCACAGACATAGTCACACAACATGGCTCGGAAGTGGCAGAACCAGGATGCAAATTCAGAGGCATCCCATTCTTTACCCCCAGCTCCTAACTGCTACGCAGCACTGCCTTTGAGTCCACCATACTCCTTCAGTATCCTTGCTTTTCTCTCGTGGACTTTCCTTATTAAGTGTACGATGCCCGTCAGTGCCCTGTGATTAGCAGGATTCTCCAACGTTGGTCTTCACTTTGAACTATCACTCTTCCCTGTTTTTCCATCCAAACTTACCTGCTCTATATCCCAATCTCTCCAGTAAACCTGTAGAAAAGTTGTTAAAAAGGAATCCTCCTAAAGTATTACATGATAATGCATTGTCATCCCAGGAATGGTGGCATTTTAAAGAGGTGTTAAAACCCTTAATACAAAAGATCAGTAGTAGTGAGGGACTTCTATGAGGAAGACCTATCGGCAGAGGAGGGTTTTTGTGTTTGCTCCCAAATCATGTCACATAAGCATTTGGTGCTCTGACTGTGCCTGCTCCTCCCCCGGCACCAGTATATGCATAAAGCAAACTTCTCCTTCCCCATACCATTTGCTTGCCTTCATTGCCATTTATTATTTCTTGGTAGGAGTGTTTCTGAAGCTCCATAATATCAATATGCATGGATTTTCCTCAAGTGTGGGCATTATGTGTAACAAATTGCTTTACATGGTTGTCATCTCTGAAAGGTATATCTCCACTCCAGATTAAGATAGAAATAGTTGTCAATGGCAGATGCTACACCAGCCTTGCTGTCATTGAAAATGGCTTGTAAATGACATTGATCATAATAATGACATCATTTTTATTAGCAGTTGTCAATTATTATAAGATTTCAGACCAGAAATAAAAAGGAAGAAGGAAAAAAGCCATGCTATAGTCCAGGCAATGGTCAATATCTGGAATTTTTCAGAGAGTTTTGAATGTTTTGGTTTGAAATAGAAAGAGCATCCTCAAATGCTGAGTATCTTGAAGAGGCCCATTTTTTGTGTAATAACAAAGATATGTTTGCTTTCTGCTGTAGATAGCCAACAGACCCCATTTTGCTGGAATACATGGAATGGGTTCAATATCAGGCTGTTGTTTGATCCATTCCTGCTTTTCTGATATATGCACTTGGCTTCTCAATAAATGCATTTATTTTTGTGTTGTGAATTCAGGGACTTTTGAAACTTACTCTGTAAAATATATTTGAAGACCCAGTGAATAATTCATTCATTAGAAAAATTGTAAAGATGTAAAGAATACTTAAGGCATTATACAACTGTCAGAAATTAAAAATATTGTGCACAATTGTGCAGATACAATTTTCTGTGAAACGAAGGAGATCTAAGTGAATGGATAAAAATAGAAAGCCAAAACAAACCTGCTTAATTTGACCTTGACCCCATTTCTCTTTGTGACCTTTAGCAATTCTCCAAGGAGCTAGGGTCTCAACAGACTGCTTTTTCTATGCATGCAAGTTTCTGCATGTAATTGATTTGGGATGAATAGATTTTGAACCCAATTGATTTGCTTGAAATAAAATTAAAGGACCAGCGTCGGACAATTCAGGTGCAACTCCTGTTTGCATCTCTAAGTCAAGTGGATTTGACCTTAACTACTGTTTTCCTAATATAGGCTGACAGTCATCAGAGTGAATGACATCCAATCATGTATAAAAATTGATATGAGTTGTTTAAATTGGAAATTGGTCTCCATGAACAAAACCTTCTTTTGAAAACTCGGTTATTCTCTTCTGTTTTTTGGTCTCATAGCTGTAAACTGAGGACAGAAACAATATTTACTACTGCCTCCCAGTGACAGTTGGAGGATTAATGAGCTAATATTTGTAAAGTGCTTTGAAGATAAAAGGGTCAGCTATTATTATTACTAATAAACCATTTTTCTCTATTGTAATTTTGGATAGTAGCCATTAAAAACCCATCATTGTATTTAATAGTAAAACAATTGCTGCAGTTAGTATTTACTGCCTCAATTAACCATGCAGTCCACTTCCTTTGCCCCTTTAGCTTCAGAGCTGATAGGTGTGTGTCATCATTTCCCAAGTTCACTTAAGTCACGGGTTTAACAGTCTCAGTGCCCATAGGGGAGGCTCATTTGATTATATGGAATCATATAATCTGTGGAAGCTAAACTGTATCCTCCGCGGGTGGCTAGTTTGGCTTCGTGCCCTATGAAGAGAATGAAATGCAAAGTTCTAGGTTTTTATTCAACTGGGTTTTCATTGCAATTTATTTCCTTTGAAAATTGCGTTCTAATACCATTTTGCTTATTTGATACTGGTTTCATGAGTAAAATGAGTTTATTTGAGTGGTTTTATGTGTGTCCATGTGTGGAGGGGGAGGGATTGTATGTACATTGTACTCAACTCATTGCTATAAATGAAGTGGAAAACAAAAGCAATTATGCAGTTACCCTCCAGTTCACAAATATTAAAAATAAAATTTGAGGCCTTGACTTATATAGATTCATTTATTAACTTGTAATTAACATATGGTAATAAATACCCTCAATCTCAATTTTTAAAAAAATATGGAAACACTTTGCACAGTTGTGTGTCATCCTTGCACAGGGGCCATGTTAATCTTCTCTGTATAGTTACAATTTTAGAATGTCTGCTGCTGAAGCGAGCACTCAATCTCAATTTATTTTCACCTACGTAGATGTTGTGTGAATCTCTCTCACTTATTGCCCTAAAAAAAGGTAGTTCTCTTTTATTACTGCGAAAAAGACTGCAAAAAAATAGAAAATAAAACAATGACTATAATGATAACTATTTGAAGTTTACACATCAGCTACCTGCAGAATTCAAATCCTAGGCCAGTAATGGAAAGTTGAACACAAAAGACCTCATAACAAACCATATCTCTTTCTCTAGGAAAATTTACCTAAGTACAAACATTTTATTATGGAAAGACCTTCCTTACTCAGTGACTCTTTGCTCTTAATTTAGAAACATTCTGGTAAATATAATTGTCTGTTTTATTTTAGTAGATGACAGACTATAAACTGCAAGTTAGAGCAGATGAGAGAAATTTTGCAGATTCATCCAAAGAGAAAAGAAGTTATAGCTAATATCTCTCCAGTGAGGGAAGATATAGAAGACCTAGAGATCAATTCAGACATCATAATGACTGTATGGGTGGTCCTAACTCACTTAGAAGATACAGCATAGTTTGATAGAAAAAAAAATTGTTGTACCCCAACAGGAGTAAGTATCATTTATCTGAAAATCATGTGAAACCCCTCATTTCCGAGTAATGCTAGCTGTTTAAAAATATTAACTTATGGGAGTGGGTGTAGTGCAGAGGTTTGAGTACCTGCTTCCCATGTACGAGGTCCTGGGTTCAATCACTGGCACCTCCCTAAAAAATAAAAAAAATAAATGTTAACTTAAATACAAAACCCAAACTGACAGGCTTCCATTTCAAAACAATGTAGTAATAACAGCATATCCAAGGTACTATTGTTTGCAGATTGGATTTTGTATTGCCTACTGCAAGTATATACCACAGAGTGTATCTTGTGTTACTATCATTTAGGGCACGGGTTCTTAAACTTTTTTATTCCACAGACCCCTTTGCCAGTCAGGTGAAAACCATGGACCCCTTACTAAGTCCATACTATACTGTGTATTGTTTAGTAAATATATCACACCTGCACCAACATGTCCCCACAAGAATAATGTTTATTTGAATTTCAATTCAAGTTCATGGACCCCTGGTTAAGAACCCTGATTTAGGGAGACCGTGCTCTGTAAGTACCATCCCATTGACTTCTGTAATTACCATCCCAGTGACTTCTGAAGTTTAGCTTATGCTATTTTCATGACTTATTTTCTTGAATTGTGTATGGGGATTTCACCATATGGTATAGTACTATTTAAGACCTCAGTAGGTATGTGCTTTGCATTTGATATTCCTGGGGTTTCAATTGGGAAGTACACAAGCTGCTTGTCATTGAGAAGAAAAGTACCTGGAGGTTTGTGTGTAGCTAATAGGGGAAATGAAGAAAAATGACTCTAAAAGGTGACCATGTAGCAGTTTATGTAAAATTAGAAGGCACATTGTTCAGATTATCTATTGCTACCTAACAAAGTACACAAAACTTAGTGGCTTAAAAGAACCACCATTTTTATTACATCTCATGATTTTGTGGGTCAAGAATTCAGACAGGGCTAGGCTGGGTGATTTCTCCTGTTCCCTGTGGTTACAAGTGGGGTCACTTGGTGGTGTTCAGAGGGTCTTGGCTGGTCTGAAGGCCCTAAGGCAGCTTCACGTGCATGCCCACTACTGTGACAAGGACAGCAGAGCTCAACTTGGGCCATTTCCCTTGACACATAGTCTCTGGCCTCTCCATATGGTCTCTCCAGCAAGGTCACCGGACTTCTTACATGATGCCTCAAGGCTCCAAGAGACTGTTATGGATTGAATTGTGTCCCCCTAAAATGTGTTCATGTCCTAACCCCTAGTCTTGTGAATCTAAACTTATTTGTAAGTAGGATCTTTGAAGATAATAGTTAAGATGAGATCAAATTTGATGAGGTCAGACCTTATAAAGAGAAAATCTGGGCAAAGACAGAGAGATAGAGACAGAGACAGAGAAAAGGAGGAGAATAAAGAAGAAAGGAGGAGGATGAGGAAGAGGAGGGGGAGGAGGGAGAAGGAGGAGGAGGGGGGAGATGGATATGTGATGGAGGCAAACACTGAGTTATGCCGCCAAAGACAAGGAATGCCGTCAGTCACCCACCAGAAGCTACAGATGAAACATGAAACGGACTCCCCCCTACAGAGGGAGCACATCCTTGCTGACACCTTGATTTTGTTCTTCTAGCCTCCAGAACTGCGAGACAACACATTTCTCTTGTTTAAGTCAACTGGTCTGTAGAACTTTATTACAGGAGCACTGACAAACTAAGAGGAGACCAAGTTGGAAGCTTGCCAGTTCTCTTAAAGGCTGGTGCTGGAACTGGCATAACTTCACTTCTGCTGTCATCCACTGGTCCAAGAATCACAGGCCAGGCCAGTTTCAAGGGAAGTGCTCATCCAACCTGCCTTCTTGGGGGATTCTAGTAGACAGCATAGGAAGAAATGGGAAGGAAGACATGCTTATAAACAGAATTATTAAATCCACTCTGATATCACAAGATTGCAAACTAGAAAAAAAACATGGGACAGGTAGAACAACCCTCTATCCCATAGGTGCACCCCTTTCTCTTGCCCACTTTCTAGATATCTTAAGACAAAGAGAGCATATACCTTTGAGGAGGGAGTATGAAATGAGAGTGAACTTTAGTTAGCCAGAAGTGCCTATGCTTTAGTCTGGAGAGAAAGGTAGGGTCAGAAGAAGTGGGCATAAAGTTGATGGAGGATACTTTTGGCTAAGTTTCTTTAACAGGATGAGATTTTGTGATGCTTTCCCCCCTCTGATTCATTTAGATTTATTCTTGTTTTTTTTTTCCCATTCAGTTTGGAAGTGATTTGGGCTTAGGAGACCGAAGAACACCTCAGTAGAGTCAAAAGAGCCAGGGTGAAACCTAAAGTCAGGAAACTAGAATTAACTACTTATGTTGCTCCAGGCACCAGATGTAAGGAGAGAAAGAATAGAGCTGCTCCTTTTCTTTCTGTTTATCCCTATAGCCACAAAATGAAAAGCAAGCAGTCTTTGTGAGCAGGCTCTTTGCCCCCAAAGATTATGCATTTGCCTGAAGCTTTCCATTCCCTGTAATGGAAAGGGAACTAATAATGGAAAAGGTAGATTTAGTCCTCTTATATCTTCCTACCACACTATGAGAGCGCTGGGCAAGAAGCAGGTCAAAAGTACACTGCAGGGGAGCTTTCCCAGGCTGTTTTTTTTCTCTTCAGATGTTCTATGATAATGGATGACAAACAACGGCCGCCATGCCTGGTATGGGTTCAATTTATGTTCTCAATGCCATTAATTCCCTTATTTCTCCAAATCATCCCACCACATTGTCCCTCAGGCCTTTGGAACCATATACACTATCATTCTTAGACTTCTGAAGCATTATCCCAACTTCTGATAAACATGACTCCATGTTTTCCTCTAGAAAACATGCTAGAAGCACTTAAAGAGTTTTGCTAGAAGCACTTAAAGAGTTTTGCTCTATATTTTCACATAAAAAACCTATTTCAACATGCAAATGTTATATATATTACTCTAAAATGCTGTGCTATAGTGAATTTAATTCTGCGTTGATAACCCTATAGGTTGCCTTTGAATGAAAGGCACAATGCATATACATCATTGAACTTGATACTCATAAAAACCTAGCTGTTTAAGCATGGTGTAGGTATTAACATTGCTCAGAGCTGTAGGATGGTTTGCACTCTTCTCGTGGAGCTATTATGTGTGTGAATGGACCTGGAACTCAGGTCGTCTGATTCAACCTTAAGTTCTTTCAATGACACATCATCCAGCTATGGATAAAAGGTTTCCTTAATCAGACATACAAGTTTTCAGAACAAGTTGCATTTTTAGATGACATATAATGAGCCTTACAAATTTAAAATTCTGCTTTCTTAGATTTCAGGAAAAAATGTAAGGAATGGCAGAGAGTCGTAGAAATGGATTGAGAAGCAAAGGTGTTGGTAAACTGAGGTTTCTATGATGAGTCTGCATTAAAAAATGATTGGGGATTATTGAAAGGCAAACTCAGATATTTCCAAACTTCTTTGGTCATAAAAACAGTACATTTTTACAGTAACAGAGAGCACCTTTTTTCTACTCTTGCTTTAGACATTTGTCACTGTCTGTCCTCTGTGTCCTTTCTCTAATTTTAAACCACCAAGCCTGTTTCAACTTTCTCCTTGACACACTGAGATTTATTTCTCACCAGCCATTCTAGAAAATTCTTCTAGTCACTAAACCACTACAACCTCTCCGTCACTGGGTTTCTGCCTTTTGTGGTCTCTCTTCTCCACTAAAGCCTAAATGTCACTATAAAAATCCCCTTTCTCACTTGCCACATTGGCCATGGTGGCCCTCACTTCCTGAAAATTTCCCGTGGCTCCCCACAGCTTTTCAGGCCAAGTAACTGTCACACTTGGTTTCCACATTTAGCTGGACTCAGCTTTCATTATTCTCCTCTGCTTTCCTGTATCCTTAGAGACCCCCTTCTTTTACTCAACAGCTCTCAGACACATTTCCTTTTGTTCTTTCTTTTTAAAATAACCTAAAGCCCCATGACTGTGCAACCAACCACCTCCCATCTCTGATTCTCTAGAATGATACTCCCCTAAACTCACCTTTTTGCTACTTTCATCATATCTTTGAGCCATCTACTATAATTCACTTAAATTTTAACTGGCTCTTTAAAAAATACATTGATTCAAAATTGATGTTTTATTTCACTGCTATAAATGAAACACTAGATTAAGTGGCAAACATTGAACGCTAACTACAAACAGTAACACAATGAAAGCAAACCAAGATCATTAAATTCTGGCTGGATATGGTTGCCTGCCAAAGGCTCTGGGCTTCAGGCCTGCTTTCTCTTTATGAAACAGGGAGGTTAGTAAAGTTCAAGTGGTGTTAATGATATGTAAGCACCTACCTGAAACGTTCAGTTTTTTATAGTCAGACAGATTGAAAGAAAATTCAAAGGGGATGCCATTCTTGTGACATGTTCAATTCTGTGATGCCCAGAGCGCAGTCATCTTAGTGCTGAGAATACTGCTATAGGAGACACACCCCAACTCCACCAGGGTGAAGACACTCCTCAGAAAAATTCATTCAGCTCCACCCCTTGCTTTCATCTATTGTGTTCTTGCATTTAATCATTAAGTGAAGCCTTAAGAAGTTCCTGCTGAATGAAAACCATCGTGCAGGATAGATGAATTCCAAGATGAACTAGACTCAGGTGCTGGCCTGTAGATGCAGTTACCATTGAATATTTTATGGTCATAAAATATTATTTATAGGGGCTTTTGTGCATTTTCTGGGGTTCTATGCCCCCAAAATGTCTAACCTCCTGTTTAAGTGACGAGCTGGGTATGCACACAAATAAAAATGCAGAGCAGATGAGAATGCCATCCATAGGATTTGGTAGACAAAATGCTTTGCGAGATTAGAATAAATATAACTTCCAGCTTGGACACTATTAAAAACTATTAGAAAAGAGGTGGACACTTAAAGGGCAAGGAGAAAATTTCATTACAGCTATAGACTTTTGGAAGCAAACAAATGTCCACAGCCTATATATCAAGCATTAAAGCTTTAGCAATACTTATCACAGTGTAATCTAGTGCTCTTTGAGAAAACCTTCTGATATGATAAATTATGTTCGAACATAAACTCTCTCAATTTCTGAAAGATTTTCTCACACATTATAAAACTAAAGAGCCCTCCCTAATTTGGAGGAGGACAGGAGAAAACCAAACCAAAGTCGTAAGTAGGTACTTTCACAGCATCTGTGCTTGGGGAACCAAACATACAGTTAATTTCTCCTCCACGTTCCAGAGTACAGCCAATTCTCTGTTTTCCAGTTCCTTTCAGGACCTGGTTCTCAGTTGGAGTAGCTCAGGGTAGGCCAGGTAAGGCCATTCAGTGGTTGGTCCTCTAGCTATAATATGTATATGAAAGAAAAAGAGAAAACAATGACAAGGACTTCAATTATTAGGGTCTCACTATGAAAAATCAGAATTAACTTTACTATTGCATAGATTTGTGTATGTTTCCTACATTTTTCAAGTGAAAATGTTGTGTGTATTTTCTAAGAGGTATTTAGGTTAATTGCCTGATTATTAGTATCATCTTATTGGCCATGGTAACTCATAAATATTGACATGTTGAATCTCTTATAAATTGCATTTTAATTACCTTTACCACTCTATGTAATTTCACTTTTTAAAAAATGTAAGGAAATAAATACCCACTGTATTGATTAGTCATAGATGTTCTTGCTTTTGATAGCACTTTGAATAATGAATCCCTCTCTTTGTATGCTGTGGATTTGTACTTTATAGCTTGAAATACAGAAAAATAATTTAGTTAAAATTTCAATAGAAGGAAGTTTATAAAGCAATAGTTATACAGTGGTGAAAAATATTTTAGCTTTATCTTCTGGGATTCTGCCTTGCAAAGATTAATTATCTGCAGCGAATAGGATAACAGCAACAAGGCATAATTTAGAGACAATAAAATTGAGAATTTAAACGCGTAGTGCCTCTGTGCACATACACACCCAACCATTATTTTTTTAAATCTACATAAACTCATCCATGCTGAATTTATTCTCTCTCTCTTTAAAAATTCTGTTACCATATATAAAATCTAACATTTCCCCTTTTAATCATATTAAGAAATACATTTCAGTGCTGTTAATTGCTCTTAGGCACAGCTTTCTCATAAAGCATTCAGCAGCAAAGTGAAAACCTCTTGAAATTGTCATAGATTTGTTTATATCATTGTATGTTTATTAACAGCAAAAAAGTGACATCTATTTCTAGGCCACACACTAGGTGATTAATTATGAAACACTTCTGTGCATTGATTGGAGCCTCTCTCTGAAAAACTTTACAACCTCACTTTTGACAAAGGTATGTTGCTATCTAGTGAATGATTCAACAGTAAATTTTTTTCTGAGTTTGCCATTTTCTGATTTCTGAATATTTGGTGACTTTTAGGATTTCCCACTGTTATTTGTTTTATTTACTGGCCCCTATATCAAGTCGTTGAGGGTGTTTGGCCCAGTCATTCCAAATACTACCAATACCAAATTTCTTTTTCATGTCTTAGGATTTCAAATTTGACTTTTCTGTATGATAAAACCTCTTCATTCTTGTGTATTCTTTTTAATGTGATCAGGAGAAAAATTAATATGAAGTTTCTTTCATAAAGCTAATAGGTGGCAACTCTGAATCAGAGCACTAGAGAATGCTTTCGTGAATGAAAGAACAGCCTTGGAACTCAGATATTCAGATACTCAGTGCAAGACCAAACCTGTCTATAAGAAACATAAAAGACACCTTGGATTAGATGGGGCTTTACCAAGAGTAAATGAAACTCACATTTCTCCTATCTCTGCCAACTGCCTAGGGGTATCAGCGATATATTTTGGGAGGCTTGTTCCTTGGTAGGTGTAAATATACTGTCAGGGTTAGCAATGAGACACTGCTGGAGGGTGTTTTGATACTACCAAAGTGACCATAAGTTTTGGGGAGGAGCTGCTAAATTTGACCATCCATCCTCAGAGAACTAATATCTTCTCAAGTAGGCAGTGGATTCTGTACACCACACCCAGACTTTATCAAGCCATGTTGATTTATGGAAATACCCTGATAAAAGCTAAAAAGCTAAGACCAAATTCAGCAATTCAGAAAGACTCCAAATCGTATACTTCTTTGTCAATATTTTCACAAGGGCAATGTTAGATATGAAATCACCTGGAATTAGTTATGTGCCATTTCAGCAACCTTTTATGCTTCAATCTGCTACAAGCTGGTTGTGCTGATTAGCAATTTAAAAGTCTGCAGAGGAAGGAAATTTTCAGTAGCTTGATTCCCCTCACCTCCTTCTCCTCAGTCCTGTGTGCATTGGGGAAGAAGCTACCTTCTGTGCAATTCCTGAATAATTTCATTTGACCAGATTCACGCTGGGAAAGAACAATAATTAGAAAAATTTGCCTATGGGGCTATAACTGTGCTCCCAGATACATGGCAGGGAGGAGAAAAGCCTGTGTCTCCTAATGAAATGTGTGTGTGTATAGTTCTGATTCCAATGATTCATTCATTCATTCACTCGTCAAATATTTATTGAGCGCGCAATAAATCCCAGGCACTGGACTAAGCACTATGATGAAGGCAAATTCCATTACTGGGGATGCCAACCTGTAAATAAGTAACCAAAAAATACGATCATTACAGGAAAGAAACAAAGGAATGTGATGGAGAAGATTGAGAGGAGGAACTTACTTTAGAAAGGTCCTTCTAAGAGGGTCACTTTCAAGCTGAGACCGTAAGGTTGGAAAGCAAACAGGAAGAGAGCCATAAGAGAAGAGTTCCAGGAAGAAGAGTAGGAAGAGGAAAGGATGCATTTGGGGAAATGAATTTGACCTGGCCGGGAACTGAAAGGAGGCTAGAGCCCAGAGAGATGTGAGCATGGGAGAGAGAGGCACAAGGCAAGGTTAGGGTAGAGCAGGTAAGACCTTAATGATCATGACTGGGAATATGGATTTCAAGTGCAGCATAGGAACATTAAAGGAATTAAAGCAGTTAAGCAAATTGATCTGATTTATGATACCCAAAACCATTTTTGCCATTGTTTGGAGCTGATTGTCTTAGAGAGCAAGAAGGCCACAAACTAGGGAGTGATAAACAGGATGTTATAAGTGAGATTTTGTTGTTTAATTTCTTGTCCTACTACTAGTAGGATATGAGTGGGTTTGGGGTAGTTGTAAAGAATAACACACAGCCCCTGCACACAGGCAACTTACATAGGAAAAACAAAGAATAAACACAGTTGAGGGATGATAAGGTTTAATATAGGTATTTCCCAGCTGCCTGACTACAGAGTGAGTTGAATGAGCTCCACGAGGGCTTGGGGCTGTGATGGAGTAAGTAAGCCTAGAGTGTGAAAGTTACATTGCCTACATCTAATATGGATGTTATTAGACCTCACCTTAGAGTGAGTCTCTGGTATGGGAAGTGGCATACATTCACAGGAGGAATTCATATGTGCTTTCTCTACTGGGAGAACCTCTCATTAATTCTTATCCAGCAGTTATGTGTTAAATAGAGAAGATGAAAGACATTTTCCATTCAATTATTGATCATAAGCATGATGTGTGTTGATTGAAATGACATGATAATTACATCAAAGGAAATTTAGATTCCTTTTTCCTTAATATATTTTAATGTACAATATTTAAGTCTCCCCAGATCAATAGAGAACACAGAATCCACTTCCCCTTTTCCAAAGAAAAAACTATTCTGTCACCTAAAGCCAGTGAAGAGAAAATAAGTTATACTGACTTTAGCTCAAATTCCTGTCCTATTTTTTGGCATGTATATTATTGGCTTCAAATGCTGCCCAAAGCATTCCTCATCTAGGACAATTAAAGTCTATTTTCAAATTTATTTGAGCAGATATCTATTAATTCCACAGGGAATGACGTAAAGAACAAAAAAATAGTTTTTCTAACTGATGAGAAAAAAGAATACAATGGAAAGATGGGCAGAGGGACAGAACCCGTTTCAGAGAAGTTGTGCTATAGTCAACATCATGATAAAGCAGGGCAATGCAAAGTCAAATCACAGTGAAAACAACTTGTAGTTCATTGATACCATGGAATACTATTTATTAATAAAAAAGAAGGGACTACTGATACATATAAAAATATAGATGACTCTCAGATGCATTCTGCTCAGCAAAATGAGCCAGACACAAAAGGCTACACACTGTATGATATGCTCGAAAAGACAAAAAACTGGAGAGAGAGAAATAAGATCAGTGTTTTCAGAGACTCGGGTGGGGGTGGGAGTTAAGGTGATGGGAATATTTTATATCTTCAGTGTGTTGATGTTTACACAACTGTATATTTTGTCAGTGCTCATTGTGTTGTAAGTTTAAAACTTGGGGATTTTACTGTATGTAAATTATACTCCAGTAAAGCTGATTTGATAAAATCACAGTGAGAAACTGTTTAACATTTGTCAGGCTGAAACAATTCATTTCTCTAGGACTGACTGTTGGGAAGGTGTAAAGAATAAGGAGCACTCGAGCCCTGCTGGTGTGAGTGAAATTGGTATTATATATCAATTTTGGAGGTAGAATTTCATAGTAACTAGTAAAGTTGAAAATGTTTATACCCTGTGATGCCTCATCCAATCTACTGCTACATGATGACCTAAGAGAAAATGCTCACTCGTGTGCTAAAGGAGAAATGTAAATGCAAAAATGGAAACAACCTAAATATCTGTCAAAAGGGGATGAACAAATATTTTGAGAAATAGTCATGTATATGACTCAGATATATGATTTAATATATATTCTTAGGTTGACTGCTATAGAACAATGAAAATAAATGAATTAAATGTAGATCTCAAAAACAATTGTTAGTAAAAGGGCCAACTCAGACCAGCAGAATATCTCAGTCTACATGTAATACCAGGAGTTAAAAATGCTTTTTGACCTGAATAAAAGGGGGAAATGGAAAGGACACATAAGTTTATATGGCTATGAGTCTCCAAAAAGAGCCGGAAGGTTATCAGAGGGATTGCCCTTATGCACACCTCAGCAGAGTCCCAGAGACAGATAAAGTAGATACAGTCCCGGGTTCTGAGGGCTACAGAGACCCACAGGTTCTATGGTCATGGTAGATGGAGTGCTGTGCCATGTCAGTCGGCCCTACTTTGGAGTTTGTGTTTCTGTGTGATGGAGCTGGACTCAGATGTGATCTTTGGTCACAAGCCTCTCCTGTTACTTTTCCTGGATCTGTAGTTGGCGCTGGGGTTTAGGGTATACCCAGGGGACCTGAATCTCTGGACTGACCATGTGATAGCCAGGCCCTGGGCCTCAACAGACTTCAGCTCCTCCACTCTGGTTTATTGAACTTACCCCACTCAGCTAACATGGAGGTGAAGAAGGTCAACCATCACACCAGGGAGCCAAGAGTGCCTACAACTGAAAGCAGGAGAATTGCACCCAGAATCCATGTGGAATCTAATCCCCCTCTTGATATAGATGTGGAGAGGACACAACCATTCCAGGGTCCACAGGATGGAGGAATAGAGAAGGGATTAGAGTGAACTTACTGATATTCTATTCATGAACTATTGTGATTAGTAATCGAACAAAATGTGGCATTGGTGTGGAGAAAGTGGCCATGGTGGCTGCTGGGGGAAGGGAGTGGGAGGTAGAGATGTGATGTGGGGGCATTTTCAGGACTTGGAGTTGACCTGGGCAGTGCTGCGGGGACAGTTACCAGACGTTGTATGTCCCCCCATGGCCCACTGGGTGGACTGTGGGAGACTGTGGGCTATGGTGTGGACCATTGACCATGAGGTGCCGCGATGCTCAGAGATGTATTCACCAAGTGCAATGAATGTCTCATGATGATGGAGGAGGTTGTTGTTATGGGGGGAGGAGTGGAGCGAGGGGAGGTGGGGGATATATAGGGACCTCATATTTTTTTAATGTAACATTAAAAAAATAAAGACAAAAAAAGAAAAAAAACAATTGTTTATATGATAAAAGTAAGTCTCAGAATGTCATATGATATCAATTATGTAAATTAAAAACACTTCTACAACATTATATTGTTTTTGTAGAAAAATGTAAAGTATGTATTGGATACACATAAAATTAATTATGCTTGTTATTTTAAGGAGTAAAGGGAAAATGGAAGTTAGGAGGGATATTTAAGGGACTTCATTCATTTTATCTCATTTATTTAAAAAGCAAGTTCTGAAGCAACTCTGACAAAATATGAACATTTAATTCTAGATGACAACTACATAGATACTTTTATATTATCTTCTGTATATAAATTTCTTCATAAAATAAAAACACCTAAGTAACAATACAAAATTTCAACTATAGTAATCAGTGTATTTTGTTTGAGTCCTTGATTATGGAAGCTCTATCACTGAAGATTGGTATATATTAGCTATGTTTCCAATTACAGGTGATTCTAGTGACATACATTAATGTCTCCACTGCTTAACATTCATACAAGGACTTATATATTAACAGCACATAACATATCAGGTAATTCTCAAATTTTTTTTTTTTTTTTTTTGAGGTATGGGTCAGGAATTGAACCCAAGACTTTGTATGTGGGAAGCCAGTACTCAACTACTGGGCTACATCTGCTCCCCAGATTTTTTGTTTGTTTTGTTTTTAGGAGATGCCAGGGGTCAAACCCCAAACCTTGTATGTGGAAAGCAGGCACTCAACCACTTGAACTAAATCTGCTCCCTCTAATTTTTTTTTTTTAAGATGTTTAATTTATTTCTCACCCCTTCTCCCCGCCCCCCCCCCCTCCCCCTGCATGGTTTGCTGTCTGTGTCTATTCGCTGTGTTCTTCTGTGTCCGCTTGCATTCTCATCAGGCGGCACAGGAATCTGTGTCTCTTTTTTGTTGCGTCATCTTGCTGCATCAGTTCTCCATGTGTGCAGTGCCACTCCTGTGTGGGCTGTGCTTTTCATGTGGCGAGGCTCTCCTTGCGGGGTGTACTCCTTGCGCATGGGGCTCTCTTATGTTGGGGACACCCCTGCGTGGCATGGCACACCTTGTACGTGGCAGCACTACGCTTGGGCCAGCTTACCACATGGGCCAGGTGGCCCTGGGTTCGAACCATGGACTTCCTGTATGGTAGGCAGATACTCTATCAGTTGAGCCACATCTGTTTCCCTCCTTTTTTTAAAATCAGTTCTGTAAGTGATCTTTATCATCAGATTATAGATGAGTATGTCATTGAAGAGTGGGCTTAAATTATTTGTCTAATGTTAAGTGCTGAGGCTATAAATACTAAACCTATCTTATATAGGGTATTAATCAATTGTACCTTAGTACCTTAATTTATGAAAATATTTTTTATGATCAATAAAATTATAACTACATAATTGATGTAAGTCTTATTGAAGCAAGGACTTTTGGTTCCATAACACGTAACATAGTGTGATCTATGTACCTTTAAAAAAAAGACAATAGAAGATTTGATAAAATAAAAAGCAAGTAACATAATTTTACTTAGACTTATGAATTTAATATTAATTCATCTCTTTGCACAATAATTAGAATGAAGCTAATACATATTTTGTCTAAGAAGTACTTACCATTGGCCCTCAAATTCAAACATAAATTCTTATCCCCACATTTTTATGTTGTACCACCCATATTAGTTTCCTCTTGCTGCTTTAACAAATTACCATACACTTAATGACTTAAAACAATACAGATACATTCCCTTAAATATGTAGAAGTCAGAAGTCTTAAATTCAAGGTGTCAGCAATACTCTGTCCTTCTAGCAGCTCTAAGGGAGAGTCTGTTTCCTTTCCTTTTCTAGCATCTAGAGGATGCCAGCATGCCTTGACTCATGGCCCTTTCCTCTATCCTCAAAGCCGGCAGTGCAGCATCTTCTAGTTTCTCTCTCTGCTTCTGTCATCACATAACCTTTTCTGATTCTAACCTTCCTACCTCTCTCCTAAAGGGTTACATTGGGCCCAGAGAATAATCCAGGATAACCTCCCCGTCTTAAGATCCTTAACTTAATCTAATCTTCAAAATCCCATTTGCCATGTAATGGGAAATATTCACAGCTTCCAGGGATTGGGATATGAACATCCCTGAGGAGCCATTAGTCAGTCTACCACATCACCCTTCAAACTGTTATCTGGTTGAAATATCCATAAAATTAAGTGACATTTTGATGAAAGTTTTATGTTCCATCACTAACACTATCTGATTTAAAACAGTGACACATAAGTGAAGCAATATGGCACACAAATCTTTATTGTGAGGTTAATATTAGAAGGTCAGTGCCCTCTAAATATTGATCCATAGAGTTGATGTGACTTTTGTGTAGGCACATATTCAGGGGTCATATTCTTAGTCTACAACATCTTTTGCTTTGAGGATCATTTTTGTACTGTAACTATTATTGCAATGATTGTTTCAGGGATAAAGAATAGGATGTACCTCTAAGGTACAACTAAAGTTTGTTGCAAGGATTAAATGCAAGCCATTATTTTTTAAAACTGTTAGAACAGTGACTGGCATGTAGCATTTGCTAAAGAAATGTTTGCTGCAATTGTTAATATTATTAGAACCATATGAAGTACCAAAAACCACATTAGCTACACCAAATTGCAGAATTTAGTGGGAGGGAAAAGTGCAAAACATTTGATAAAGAAACTCAAAAGGACTGTGTTAGGTACTGAGTGACTTGAGGGTTATGTGTGTATACCTTTTATTCATTCAACGTGTACACCTCAGGTATTGTATAACCAAGAGGGTAGATTGACAATTAATAGATGAATAATAAGAAAGTATAGGGAAACGGACTTTGGCCCAGTGGTTAGGGCGTCCGTCTACCACATGGGAGGTCTGCGGTTCAAACCCCGGGCCTCCTTGACCCGTGTGGAGCAGTGCTGATGCGCGCAAGGAGTGCCGTGCTACACAGGGGTGTCCCCCGCGTAGGGGAGCCCCACGCGCAAGGAGTGCACCCATAAGGAGAGCCACCCAGCGCGAAGGAGGGAGCAGCCTGCCGAGGAATGGCGCCGCCCACACTTCCCGTGCCGCTGATGACAACAGAAGCGGACAAAGAAACAAGACGCAGCAAAAAGACACAGAAAACAGACAACCGGGGGAGGGGAGGGGAATTAAATAAATAAAAATAAATCTTTAAAAAAAAAAAAAAGTGTAATGATAGCAGTTGACTCCTTCATATGTTTCCTAGAATTATATAGCAACTTTGAAATCTGAAATTGAGTATAAATTAGAGTCATCAGGTACGGCAGAGTCTGAATTAATTCTTAAAGCATGTGTTTTGTTGTTTTTCTTTATAAGACAGCTCATAAAGGAAAAACGAAAGCTGGCTCAAACAAAAAGTAATTCAATTTCTTAGACACACACAGACACACAAAAACAACACCATTTTCTAGGAAATAATAATGATTGTGCTTCCCTAGATATCTAAAATCAAGAGAGAAAAGAATAGGTAATGAGAGAAATTATTTGTGCTTGTCTGCCTTCTTTTGAAGTGGAAATATTTTTATGACTTGTCAGAAAAAATTGCTTACCCTAAAGTACCTGTACTTTTTATAAGTTTCCCTCATTCTCCAAAATGCTCCTTCCCCACACCCTGACTCCACTGGCATAGCACACAATTCAGTAAAGAAAGATGCCTTTCTAGTATAATTCATATGGCAGAGTTTTGAAAACAGAATAAGAAGGGTGTCTTATTCCTTGTCAAAATGTTTTCTTATTGGAAACAGGTACAATTTTTGGTGAAAGCTGAAATGCAAGTCAGGTTAATCCATGCCTGTTATTGCAGGTAAATTATTTTACCAGGATTCTTCATGGGTAAAATTAATGTTTATGTCGTGGACTTTTTCATGCAAGAAAATATAGCAGGTGTATATATTACCAAGGTTTTAAAGGAATGTAAATTTTATCCACTCCATGTTTATCTTACTTTTACTTTAATAACCACCTCCTGTGAGTGCCCAGTTTATAAAACCAAGCAGGAAGCAGTCTGTAAATCATTCTTCATATTTTTTCTGCCTAATTGCTTTTATAGAAACACTATATGAGGAGAAGTATAGGGAGACAGGAAATGATATATTATTCCCTGGAAGGTAGACCTGGGGTTGGGGTCTAGAAAAGCAGGGTACATATGTGCGACCTGTAACGATCTTGCTGAAATATCAGTGCCAATTTTCAGCACTAAATGGAGAGTATTGTGCCTCTGAGCTAAATGAGAAAAAACAAGACACATACCACAAAAACCCGACTTTTCTCTAACATCCTCAATTACTGTTCCATGAAAATAAGGGCTAAAAGGCTCATTTCATTTTGACAGAGAGTGGGTGATATTAAAGGCATGAAATAGAAATCCAAAGTGACTGGAAAAAGAATGAATTCTGGAGGCAATCTGTGTTCCTACTGTAAGATAGTTTCCACTGAAAAGATGCTGGCACATTAGAGAAGAAATGTCTGCTATCTCTATATCTAAGCAGCTGCCCAGCTTTTCAGGTAAATCCTTTTCTTTGCATTCACATTCTTTTCTCCTCCTGGATTTTCCTCTTTTCCCACCCCACTTTTTTCTATCTTTCTTCCCATAGATACCTGCACACATTGCTTTCAGCCTCCCATTAGTGATTTTATTAGAGTATCTGCATTCTGCCATGTTTGCGTCCAACGCTGGAGCCAAAGTGAATGAAGCCAGCCAATGTTCGTCAGGGCAGGCTGTGAGCACAGGCTGGGCTCCCCAGGAATGGACACTGGCTCCAGGAAAATGACAGCACTTCTCTTTTTCACTGTTATGCTTATTGCCACTATGCCCTTTATCTAGCCATCATCTCTCTCTCTCTGTCTAATCTGTCTGTTTGTCTTTCTGTCCATTCATTTTTGCATACAGCTTTGTGATAAAGGCAAACTATGTCTGTTTGTATTTGATTTATAACAACATTGTAGTTGGGATTAAAGAATCAGAACACAGAGGAAGTTAAGTCCAATTAAATGATGTTATTGGAATATATAGTTTAAACAACAATATGTTTTCTTCAGAGGAATTTTTTTTTTTTATTTTTTTATTTTTTTATTTTTTATTGACTTTGTAATAATATTACATTAAAAATATATATGTGAGGTCCCATTCAACCCCACCCCCCCACCCCCCCTCTCCCCCCCCCCAACAACACTCGTTCCCATCATCATGACACATCCATTGGATTTGGTAAGTACATCTTTGGGCACCTCTGCACCTCATATACATTGTTTCACATCATGGCCCATACTCTCCTCTATTCCATCAAGTGGGCCCTGTGAGGATTTACAATGTCCGGTGATTACCTCTCTTCAGAGGAATTTTAATTCAATTAAGTATGTAATGAAAGCACAAGGGAGTTATTTGAAGAATTATTTAGTCTCTATCCAGGCCTCATGTAATTACATTGAATTTAAGGGTCGAAAAAACAAACTTAAAGACTTATCCCAATCATTGGTCAAATATTTGAACTTTTTCTTCTGAAACTGTGCAAACTTGTCTATTGAGATGATGTGTTCAAAGAAAAACATGCACATGAATGTAGATGTTTACGTATCCAGAGTTGTGTAAAATATATGTATATATCTCCACATACATGTAGCAGAGGCAATATTTTAAAAACAATTATACTCAAGTGGTGACTTTATTTAATTATTTTAATTTTTATTGTTGAATAGGACAGGCTATAACTAAACTAAATTGAATGCACACGGGACTACATATCTTCATGTGGTATATAGTGTGGTAATGCAATTTTATAATGGTTCATTAGCCCCTATGAGATCTCAGTTACATAAGATAGCAATAGATTGCCATCAAATCCAAGAAGAAGATAAAGTGGCATCTTTTTCATGTAGATTTCTAAATACTCTATTTCTTTGAAATCAACTCAAAAGCATATATTAGATTCAAGAAAGGCTGTCTTCTGTTTCCTAATGATTGATTTAATGGTGGATTTGACCATATGTGTATCAGATATGGAAAGCAATGTCCGGTAAGTGGAGTAGAAATGTTCTTTTAGGGAGAAAAACCATGATTTAAATCTTTAGATTCTCCAGGGATCTCATTAAAGTTCTCTTTCTTTAATACATTGTGCAGCCTGATAGTTATCAGCAATCCTGCAGTGCGCATTGCTGATAGGTTAGTTTACACAGGATTAATTGTGTAATTTTGCAAGCAACCAGCACAGTGAACATTGATTTTTGCATTAGCCCCATGTGTTGTTTCCAGTGGATTCTGCTTTCTATTTTAAAGTAGTGTTACATTTCACTTTTTATTAATTTTAATTTCTGCCAACATGTTTTATGCCTGATACAATTTATTAAAAGTCTTTCATAATCTTTTTTCCTAATTGTTATGTTCCTCAGAAACTTCATTAATTTTGAGCACTGATGTGTAAAAAATGACAGGAGAAAATGTCATTCACAAAAGATTCTCTGTATAGCTGGTTTCCTCATATTTATGCCGATAAGTTGCCACAAAGCTTGCAAAAGCAAATTCAGTTATAGCCATTGCAGGTATACTAAGTGAATAATTAATACAAGAAATAACGAGAGAAAATTACATTTCTCAAACCAGAAGGATGTGAAATTTCAAAGAGGACTTGGCTCCTCAGAACTAAGTCCATTTTCTAGAAGAATGCAGACCCCTAGAGCTTAGTATTTTCCCAAAATATTTGTGGATACAGAAGGATTAGAGGAAGAGGTTTTTTGCTTGAATTTTCCAGACAATTAGTTTAAGTCTCAACTACTATATTTCCACTCTTGGTGGAATTAGAAAATGACTATTGGGATTTCAGTGGAATAATTTCAGCTGGTCTCAGAATATCCTTGCTCATCTTCTATGTGGTTTTGAGAAAACAGAAAATAATGATGATTGCATGAAAATTATATCTAAAAACCTTAAACTTTCTCTGTCTTGAACTTGCAAGTCAACTACCTGCCCTTGCTCTTCCTCCCCCACCCTGGATTTCATTAGATAAACGTTTCCTTTCTCCATTCATTGGGATCTCTCCAAGGGAAGGAGTTGCCTCTCCTTGTTTTTTGTTGCTTTTGCTTGTTTTTTTTTTGTCTTGCATGGGTTCAACCCACCCATCTGTGAGCTTCTGCAATATTATAAAGACCCAGTAAGGAAGTATACAAAGTGGATACTTGAAATGTGTGCTGAGTGACAAACTGGCCCCTATTGGAAGAGCCCTCTTAAACACTGTTACCAAAGCTTCAAAGGGGGCTTGTTTCTGAAGGATCAAAGGATCTCTTGTATGATAGATTCTGAACATTCAGTACATAATGAAGAGAATAAAACATGTCTTTTAAGCTTCTATATGATGCCTGGATTATGTGGAGAGACTAAGGAAGTGGTGGCTCTCTCTGCTTTTGTGTCATTCACGTTAAATAGAAATAGATGAAAGCAAAGTCATAAAGCTGACAAAACCTCAAGTAGGAAATCTCTGCATCCACAGCTTGTTCACTTGTCCATAACAAACCAACAGCTGATGATAGGGAAAAAAAAGTTCTGTTCACAGTAAATGACTGTTTGTTTTACATCATTATAAACTGTCCTTTCACAAAACATAAAAAATTTGCTTTTCTGACATGGAGATTAATGGCATTGTTGGGAAAGAACTAGAATTAAGATCAGAATATTTGGGTTCTGCACTTGAACTTACCCAACCTTTGCCACTTGCTATGTATGCCTTTAAGGAAGTAACTTTACCCTTTAAATTTTATTTTTCTTTATTTATAAATGACCCTAATAAAACTTAATTTTCAAAATTATTTGAAGAGTTAAATAAAAGAATATTTTTGAAAGACTTTTCTTAAATTACCATAAAATGTAAGACATCATATTGTTATAAGTAGATTGCAATAAAACTTGGTTAGACAGGTAACACGGAGTTTAGAATTTAGTTATCCTTGAATTTGCATAATCTGTTCTTGCAGTTAATGAGAATTAGCATTCTATTATAATAAATTAGAAGTTAAATAATTAAGTTGACATTGAGATTCTATCAATAATAAACCTACTTCATTTTTTTGAACATCTTACTACATCTCATTGTAACCATTTTAGTGATGCTTTTAGTGTTATTAGAGTATCTTATTCATGCTCTGCTGATGAGCTATTTGCTTTCTCAGTTTTACAGGTTAAATTTTGAACCTAGATAATTTTCTAAGGATCAAAGTTTTCCGTTGCTAGTGAGTATGTATAAAAAAATAATTATCATGTTAGGTATTAACTCTCTGTTACATGGTTTACCATTCCTAAATTCTCACAGTCACCCTGTGAGAGAAGTTAAGACAGGGGTCATCAGCCCCAGTTAAAGAAATGAAGGAAGGGAGTTCAGGGAGGTTGTGCCCTACTTAAGGGTGTATGACTAATAAGTGCCATGGCTGGTGCTTGTGTCTAGATCAGATGACTCTACCTTTTAGTCTAGAATTTTCTCTGCTACTTCACTACCTTTTCTACTCAAAGAGCTTTTTTCTGAAAGCAACCAAGGAGTACTTAAAATTCTTCCTCTAAGTTAAGGACTACATTCAAGCCATCCCGGACAAGATCAATTTGGTCCTATCTATCTTCCTTTTCTCTTTATTCCTAATTAATCAAGATATCCAATATCCTTGAAGTCATAGGCATATCTGAGTATACACTGTATAAAACTGGAGTTATCTTTCCAACACATGTATCTGATCTTGTCATTTCTTGCAAAAAATAAAATCCACAGTGGCTTTCTGTTGCAAGATAAAGTTTAATTATGAAGCATGACACCTTGGGGCTCTTTGCACTGTCTTTGCAATCTGACTTTTCAGCCTCATCTCTTTTATTACCTACCCCCTGCCTTCACGCACCCTCATATTCAGCCTCCCCAAATTTCATACATCTTCTTGACTATTTCCTGCTTCTTTAGGTTTCCTGGTCACCTCTTTTGCTAGTTCCTCCTACCTCCAATTGGAATGCCATTCCTTTCCTTTTTGCAGCTTGGAAAACTGGGTCATTGACTTATCTAGCTCAAATAACTATGCAGTTTTGGGGGAGAAATTGTTTATATTTTTTTATCCTGTTTAGTTAAAAAAATCCTGGTTATTTAAAAAACGTATCTATTAAATTCATCATCTTCAATCTCCTCTTTGCCCCTTTTCTCCGATAAGCAGTAGCATCAAACTGGAGCATTTTTCTTTCAATGTTATTTTTTATATAGATAAAGATATAAAGCTATTTTATTGTGCAAAATCGAGCTCATACGCTCTATAAAATTCTGTAGTATTTTATTTCACCTAATATTTTAATCTAAGAAATTTCTCTCAGAGTTTGATATTCTTGAAAATTACATTTTATAAAACTATGAGCTTTTCTAATATATAGCTCTGTTCCAAGTATTTAATTATTTCTCTGTTATTGAACATTTAGGTTGTTTCCAAAATTTCAGTATTATAAATTAAGCTCGGTAGATATCACTTTTCTTAAAAGTTTAAACATATCTTAATGTTTAATCTAAACTAAGATGGATTTCTAGATGTGTGGATATTGTAACAATCATGTGAAATACAAAGGTATATTGCATTACTTAATACTAAGGCAAAATGTTTATAATGTTATATGGGGCAAGGAGCATACGATTTTTGTGTATGTATCTGTAGCTGTGTCACTAGTTGGATATTGATATATCAATTAGGGAGGGAAATGTACCACAATATTAGTAGTAGTCATCTTTTACAGATGATTTCTATTTAATTTATATGTGTCTATTTATATATACTTATATTTATCTTATGAAAACTCTACAATGAATATTTATTAGTTTTATAAGGAAAAACCACAAGTATCCACTGTAACCAATTGTCATCTCCTGCAAAATCTTTTTGACATGAATTCATACTTGAAAATTCTTTAGTTTCCTGAGGTTCACTGTAGCATGCAATCTTGGGTAGCTATTGAGACTAAAATATATACTATGCTGAAAATTTCTGAGCATGTGGAGAGAATAATGAAACTCAGTCATATTTCAAAGAGATGTTAGGAAGTGTAGCCCTGAGTTTGCTTTGGGGAGATAAGGGGAAAACAGAGATGCTGAGGCTCGTACTTCCCAATGGTACAAGGACTGCAGAGGCAGGTCAGGGGTGGAAAGTCACTTGAGCAAATACTCTGACCAAAGGAGCAGGTGTTGTGGCTCAAGCAGGAAATGGGGAATAATATTCTGGGATTGGATTTGTTTAGACAAGTTCCTATTTTGGGGATATTGGGCTCCCCATTCATGGGTGTGCCTTGAGCACAGTGCCAACACAGCATAGTCAAGTAAGAAATACTTGAATGAATAAACAAAGGCCCTTTTGTATACTTTGGGATAGAAAATCCTAATAATAGTGATGAGAACTTTTTTTCTCATACCTAATGTGTCAGAAACACTTTCAGGCATTTTCATATTTATGTCAGTGCAACTTTTCATGGTTTGTAATTCTCTTCTTTATTCATGATTGAAAATGTCCAGGACCCTAAGCCTGAAGCCATAAAGAACAAGAGTCTGATTTGACATTGTACATTGTACCTTTGGGGATATTTAAGACTACCAAAATTGTAAAGTTGTGTATGGGAGCAATATAATTATATAACCTTAGGCAATTTGTAATTTCTTCATGCCTCAGTTTATTCATCTTTAAAATGAGGCTCTTAAACAAAACGTGTCTACCTTTTGGGATTTTAAGGATAAAATGAGTTACTGTATGTGAAGCACTTAGAACAGTGCCTAGCAAATAGTAAGCCCCACATAAATGTTTCCTATTATCATTACTCAATGAATTTGACATTGCTTTTAACTTGCCCACAATCAAGTGGTTTGATCAAGCTTTTGCCAAAGCAACCGTGCTGCTCTGATAAATGAAATTATTATCACATACATTTTGATCTGTATATATAGCCATGGTGTTCCTCTATCAATTATTTTCAGAATTGCTAAACAAATTATGAGTGAATGTTCTATTCCCTGGGGAGACCATCTTCAATTTGCATTAGGAAATTCAGGGCTGGATCCTGTGTGAAATTTAAAAGGTTATCTGATTTATTTTTAACTTCAAAGATTGATATGTTTGCTTATTGCTCTGAAAACCCTCTCAAACATTCTTTCTTTTGGTACTCATACTACTTTCATCAAATTTGAGAAAACAAGGGATGCCCCATTCCATCACACTCCAAGGAAGACTCCAACATAAGACTAGCAGGGGCAGAAGAAGGACGCTAATCTCTGGATTGTGGGCTTCTTAGGTTATAAACTTCGGAAACGTACCAGCCCATCCCCTGGTATGATGGGGGCTGGAGTTCTAGTTTTATGGTTTGACTAGACGACATGGCTGAAACCTGGCCTCCAGCCTCATTCTGCCAGTTCAGCATTCATGGTTAGAATACCAACAATGATGTGAACAGGGGTCTGAGCCTTGTGTTTCTAGCCTGTGGTCTTAGGCCTTGCTCCTCAACCTGAGTATTCTACTAAGATGGATTGCTTTAAACACTTGGCTATAGCTGCTGTGGTAGATTGAATTATGTACCCCAGGTTAGACATGTTCCTAATCCATATTCCTATGGATATGAACCCACTGTAAATTTGATCTCTTTGAAGATGCTACATTGGTTAACATGTGGCTCAACTGATTGAAGTTGGTCCTTAAACTGGATTCCTGGAGGCCTTATAATGAGAAGGAAACTGGAAGCCAGAGTCAGAGAAAGCCATGGCAAGGAGGCAGAAGCCAGAAGTCAACAGAACCTGAAAGAAAAAAGAGAAGACAACACCAGGTGTAGCAGTTTGATATGGTTTATGAATTCCAAAAACAGATTTTGGATTATGTTTGTAAACTGGTCTATAACTGGGCATGATTAAATTATGATTAGGGCTTTGATGGGGCCATGTCAGTATGATGTTGAGTCACCAAGGGGGTGGGGACTCACAGATAAAACTACACGGCACAGCAGAGGAGTATGTTAGATTTTTGATGCTGGAGTTTTGATGTGGAGCCTGGGGAAGTAAAGACTTGGAGAAAGAGGACAAAAAGGAGTCTTGAGCTAGAGCCCCAGGAAGTAAGCACACAAAGGAGTTTGACTGTAAGGATAGAGACAAGGCCCCAGGAAGAGAAACAAGCTATTCACCTGAGTCTACAAGTGGCCTTGTGGAGATAACAGAGCAGCTGAGCCCAGAGATAGGCAAGCCCCAGGAGGAGAGGGACCCAGGAAGCCTGAACCCTTACAGATGTCAGCAGCCATCTTGCTCTAATATGTGACAGTAAACTTTAGTGAGGGAGGTAACCTGTGCTTTATGACCTGGCAACTGTAAGCTTCTACCCCACATAAACACCCTTTATAAAAACCAGCCAATTTCTTGTATTTTGCATCAGCACCCCTTTGGCTGACTAATATACCAGGTGATACAAGGTAAGGATACAAGCCAAGAAACCCCGAGGATCACTCACAGCCAGTACCAGAAAGTTACAGACTTTGGGGAGAAAGAATTACCTTACAGATGCCTCAAAACTGTGAGCCAATAAATTCCTGATGTTTAAGCCAACCCATTGTATGATATTTGTCATAGCAACTAGAAAACTAAGGCAACTGGTGTCCCAAGAGCTTCATGAGAAAAGTTCCCCTCTGGGAATTTGGCCTGCATATTAGTCATGCTGAGCCATACCTCTTAGAAAGTTAACAGGGTAAATCATATTCATATTTGATTGCAGAGAAAAAGAGGAGTTAAGACATTTTCCAAGATGACACAGCTTGTAAGTCATTTTTCCAAGATGACACAGAATTCATTCATTAATTCAAACAAATATTAATTGATTACCTACTATGTGCTACATTTTGGAGTTGGATCAAAATCCTAAAGTACTTAAATGTAATTGATACCATCTGTTAGTTCAGATCCTTCTAGGCTGGTCATCTTTAACTGAGATTTTTACGAAGGCATGTGTTCTTGAAAGGATAGACTGCTTCTCTTTAAGGTTCACAAATGTTAGAGATGACATATAAACCCTCCTTTCTGCTAATAAACCAAGACTTTGTCCTAAGCTTTCTGGAAGCTATTTGTTTCTTCAATATATCCTATCCTAGTAATATAATTTTTTTAAAACATAATTTTTATTTATTTTTAGAAGATACATAGACCACACAAAATGTTACATTAAAAAATATAGGAGATATTCATATGCCCCACTCCTCACACCCCCCACTTTTCCCACATCAACAACTTCTTTCATTAGTGTGGTACATTCATTGCATTTGATGAACACATTTTGGAGCACTGCTACGTAGCATGGATTATAGTTTACATTGTAGTTCATATCTCTCCCAATACATCCAGAGGGTTATGGCAGTATATATAATGTCCTGCATCTGTTCCTGCACTATCATTCAGGACAACTCCAAATCCTGAAAATGACCCCATATTACACCTCATTTTCCCTCTCCCTGCCTTCAGCAACTCCAGTGGCCACTGTCTCCCTGCCTTCAGCAACTCCAGTGGCAATTTCCTCCCTTGCTAGAGTCACAATATTTCTGTAGTAGAATACCAGTAAGTCCACATTTTATTCCCCAATCCTGAGGACTCTGGAATGGTTAGAATCTTGTTGTTTATCATTTTCCCTTAATTTAGTTCTGATATTCCTCTCCCAAGTTCTAACAGTCCAGGACTGTAGAAAAAATAATTCACTTCTCCAAATCCTTCAAGATTTTATTTATTTGATTTATATGTTCTGTTTTGTCCCCTCTATCACAGTGCTTCTTGAATATTTTAGTTGTTGCCCTTCTCTGTACCTTCTCCAGTCTCATTATCAGAGAAAATTATTTTAATAGTCGTAGATTTTTAAGGCAAAAAGAAACTGTAAAATTCATTCAGCTAATATTCTCATGCTGTGAGTGAGGAAACTAAGGCTCAAACTGGTTCAGAAACTTGCAATGAACAGGCAATGTTTACAACAAAGCTAGGAATAAAATGAGGTCTTCTGACTTGCCCTGCAATATTCTTTGTTGATTTTTCCATATTATGCTATTGGCCTCCTTAAAGTAGTATTAAGTATTCTTCTAAAATTCATAGGAGATAAAGAAATAACTATGAAGGAGTACTTTTCTTAAAGAAACTCCAGGCAATTTTCACAAACGATTCATGAAGGAAGGCAGTCTGGTGTACATAAAGATCTGGGCCCTGGACTGGGTTCAAATCTTAGCTGGCTCTGCCATCATTATCATTGTGATTTTGTACATGCTACTTAACCTGTTAGAATTCATTTTATCATCTATAAAATTAGAGTCAATTGTACCTAACTTAGAGGGGACTTGTGAATATTATATGAGATAATATATAGATAATCTATACATTACTTAGTACAATCTCCAGCACATACTATGTCTTCATTAATATTAGAAAAAATTCACATATGAAACTTAATAGCCAGTCAGTTATTGTTTTTCACTAAGCAGATGCTAAAACTAGTGACCATAAATGGGAGCTGTTTTATTTCAGAGTCCTGTTGCTTGGAATATTCTAAGAAACAAATTCAGCATCTTTGTATTCCTGTATAAAGTTTTGCCTATAAATAATTTTTAAAGAATAATTTCATATTTTTATTATTTTTCTGGTATTTATTTGATTGAGTATCATTTTATGTTAGGTATATTGAAGAATTTCTTTTTGTGTGCTCATTTTTACTGTATGATAGCTTACAGTATTTGTCTATTGTTTCCTTTTTTTAAAAAAAAGATATTCTCTACATTTGATAATTTTTTAAACATCTTGGCACACATTTTGAAGTTATAGATCTTCAAAATGTGACTTAAGAACTCATTCCTGCTAGGTAAATGTTAATTGATTGAAAAAGAGGCATATTCAATCCCAACTTCTTATGAACATTGAAGCTGGGGTGCTCTCAGTTTATTTTTTTAAATCACTAGAAAATAGTCAGTGTTCAGAGATCAATTGCGATTAGGTATATTTTTTTTTTAAAAAGAAAGATAGCTACTCTTGATTCCAGATTTATGATAATGCATTTTTATTCACTGCACATATATTAAGCAACCAGTATTTGACATTTGACAGCCACTGTGTTTGAGTGCTATGGAGGCAAAAATTAATGAGGCTGGCCTTGAGGAATTCAGAGGCTTGCATAAAGTATTGTAAAGAAATCCTTTTCTGTCTGATGCAAATAAGTCATGTAGCTACCCACACATTTGGCTTACATAGCAGCTGTCAAGATTCACATGTCACTATTTGGAGTTATATGTGGTATCCTCCTATTGGCTGAGTTTGAGTGGGGACCTTTTAAGCAGCTGGGAACTGGAGACAGAAGTTCTCCTGGTTTCATTGCATGATGATGGGGTTGCTGCTGCTCAATGACTGACGGTGGGAGCAGCTACTGTCACTGAGCACCCTGTAGGTCCCAGTCCCATGCTAAGTATTTTGAACATGTTAGTCCTATTCCCAAAACCCATCCTGCAAGGTAGATGCTATTATCCCTTATACACCGATTAGATGTATGGAGTCCTGAAAGGTTACATGACTAGCCTAAGACCACACAGTGGTCTAAGAGCATACTGTCGGTAATTTAGCCCAGGTCTGTCTCCTTTTTCTCTATGTTACAGTGTCCCGTTTGCTAGGCGCACTGACTGTATTTATACTCCCTCCTCCTCGATCAGAGAATGACATTCAAACCTGTCACCGTCAGGTTAAGGAACCTTGAAACACCACTGTTAAAGGCTATGTGTTGCTTTCATATATTCAATCCTTAATTCATCCAAAATGTACTTATTGATCTTTCTTTTGGTGCCAGGTAGTAGCACTCGGATTACAGCAATAATCAAGATATCACCTTATGCAACTCAAGATTCATTATATTAAATATAGAGTAAAATGTAGCTGGAATATTTATGAGAAGGCTGCTGGTCTTTAGTTAGTTTTGTCTAGAATGGAGTTTCAATTTATATATGATTTGTTGTAAAGTCTGTAAGGAGAAATTCAATTTAAAAATATTTTGGGAAAGTGCTATGCTGAAAAATAATCTGTTGTCTCTAGATAATGCTTGAGTAGCTAACTCTTACTGCAGCATTGGAAAAGATCACCATTTGGTTTGTTTGAGCACCTGATGAAGGCCAAGAGTTTCTTTTAGGGGCCATGTTGTGTGAAAAATACTGTTTGCAAATATTAGATAAACTTAGAGCAACAAGTCACTCATATTAGGAAAGGCATGTGGACCTGAGTTCTGCTGCTTCAGATCTCCCATTTACATTTGACATGGGGCATTTGTTCACTGAAGAGACCACCATAACCAAATTTTACTACCTCTTGCTCTTGAAGAAATTCTATTCCCCTCTCTAAGGTACTTTCTCTCTCTGTTTTTTACCCCTTAAAGTGATTATCTTTAATTTAATTAGTTTGATGTACCTATATTATATTTTCTTTGTTATGCTTTTTTAAAAAGAAAAAGCAAATAGCCAACAAAAGCCTATTATCATTTTGCATTTATATGCTTCTCAATTCTTCAGATTGTCTTTTCAGTATCCTTCTCATACTTCCTTTTAAGTTTGATAATAAGATTTTAGTTCCTCCTCCAGGGAGGGGAGTGATAAAGGCTTTCAGTTTAAACAAATTAAAAGGATTATATATATTTTTAAAATATAACAACAACAACAAAAAAGAATAGGAAAGACTTAGACTATAGTAAGTGGCTATAAACTTTGTATGTGTGTGTATTCACCCTATGATAATGTTTGAGCATGTACCTCCAATATTGCATATGCCGAATTGTATAGATATACTATTATACTAATATTTACCATAAGAAAACAGGAAGAAAAAACTCAGAAATGAAAGAGAATGATATGACTAATATGTGTAAAAATATGTATTATATATGCATGTGTGTCAGTTTTAATAGTATTGCATTCTAAAGAATCATTTGCATACCCTTTTTTGGAATGTGTGTACCTATACTATGAAGGAATGAAAGAACCTAATAATAGAGAGATAGTTCTTCATACATACCAACTGCCAAACACACATACATGCACACAGAACCAGTGATTAAATCAGTAGCAAAGAACTTATATCCATGATTAATGTAAGTGCTTTCTCAACCAAAGTTGAATGAAACAGATGAGAGCTCAGCAGGCATATGCTGCTGCTGTGAGCATACAAATAAGTTTGATCAGTAGCTCTAGTTTCCATACCTAATGCCAAATAACCATCTAGAAAATCCTAGGCAAGAGAGTGGATAATTCAACACAGGCCTGATCTCTGTTGTACGGGTGACCTTGACATTGGTAAGAAAGCAGAAACCAATTGGTAAGAAAGCAGAAAGGGAAAAGCTACTTGCTGTAAGTACCTGTCAAGGATTTAGAGATGTCTGAGAGATTTAACATTAGAACAATAAAAAGTTTCCTCGGCTGTAGAATACACCCAATTTTATGACAGTCTTCATCAGCAGGGTAAATAAAAGGATATTCTATATTATATCATTTAATTTAGGGGTGGGGAGAGTCAGCAAATTTCACCCAGAATTAACATGTGCAAATATTTCATTTTTCTTTTCTCCACTGAGTGCCTATGGTAACACATAAAAGATGCTGGACACAACTAAATGATAGCCAGTTTCTGTATTCCTCTACTTAGGCAAACAACTTCTATTAGCCTGCGGAAGTCGATAAATAGAATTATATTCAAGCGATGTGTACCATGTACCTGGTGGTTAGGAGCCATATTAAAGGCTGTTTTCTGCATTGTTAGTTGTCCATAAACATTTCTAGTTGTGATGATAATACAAATAATAACGGTGTTCAGAAGTAGGCCTAATGGGATTTAAATGAGGTTACTAAACAAAAGTAAAAAGGGGCAGTCTGTGCAGTGTGTCACTTGGTCAATTGGAAAGTAGTGGGGACTATTCTTATACTTGCCAGCATAGAATTTTTCTTTTCAGTATATTGGTATGAGATTCTCTCTGGAGGCGTTACAATCTGTTATAACTTCCTGGCAACAGCTTTTGGGATAAGGCCAACAAGATTGTCAAATAATGCACAGGAAGGAAGAGGGTGGCCTAAATATTGTAACCATCCTTTTTTTTCTTAGGGCCAAATTACTGTAGTTTTATAAATCTCTGTAATTAGGAATCTCTGCCAGAATAAATTAGAATTCTTAGATGGAATTTAGCACTTCTGAATGAAGCTCATCAAATTATGACAACTGGCATGCAAACAACCTTTCATTCATTTTGACCTTCCTTATGCCCAACAGAAAACCTTAGCTTTTCAAGATATGTTCATGGGACAGCATATGAAAGCAAGTTTATATGCCATCTTTTAGAGTCAATCCTTAAATTACCTGGGAATTAACACTAAAAGGATTGTGTATATTGGTTGAAACACTTCCTTCATTTCATGTGTTGATTTTAAAAAGATGGGAGGCTTGACAAGAGCACACCTGGTGAGAGATGGCCTCTTGAATCGAAGGCTTATATTAACTCTATAATTCATAAAGCTCTGATCGTAGAGTGCTTTCTGATAGAGTTCTCATGCTTTCAGTCTATACTTTTTATTTTGACAGATTAGTCACAGCATCAGATAAAAGCAAGTGGATAGCATGAAAAGCAGTTCATGGAGAACTGCCAAGTAGGAATACTTAAAAATTGTGGTCTGTTGCAAAATACTTAAAGTTGTGAGAAAAGACAGGTCAATAATACTTCTAATGAGAAATGTAATTACATTGTTGCTTTCAACATGTCTGCCCTGTCTTTGCCTGTCATTCATGGTTAGAAATCCATGAATGCTTTTTATAGTAACAGAGGAATGCTACTACTTAGATATTTGCATGGAAAATCTGGTGGAGGGGAGTGGTGGGTAAGAAAAATTAAGATTGATTTTGTTAAAAAGGGAAAAGACAAAAATTAATTGGAATTTAGCTCCTAAGATGGGGTTTCTAAAATTATAACTTTTAAATCTATCTTTAGGTGCCGTAAACTGCAAACAATTATCCTGTCTTAATACTACAAACAAATCACTGTGGAATTGAAGGGAACTTAATTTACAGGTAAGAATATTTTCCTTAATCAGTTGCTTTATGGATTTTTGAGTGTACCTAATTATTGCAGTGTGTGCTAGAAGAGTATTGCCAGAGGCAGTGACTCAGGATGAGAAGGTTGTCACAAAACTTCTGTATTCACTGCAGGTCTGAAGTAGAATATGGACCAAATATATATTATTGCATGTGAGTGTTTCTTGAATTCCATTAACATGCCAGCTTATTTTTGAAGAAGCAAAAAACTTACCTGAAAGTTATTTTTCTTAGCACATTTGTAAGTGGCATCCTGATGGTATTTATATGAATGTCATTCTTAATAGAAGAACGAATTTCACCGTTGGGATCTGAGACGGCCTGTTCATTAGGAGGCTAGATATTTTAGTGACAAAATCGGTATTTTCAGGGGTTAAATGGAACTCACCTTTCACGGTCTGAGGGGCTTTTAGCTTCTGTAACTGTCCTTAGGATTTGGATCAGTGAGACATCTGACCTGAATGCTCCTTGGGAGTTTATTCAGATTCAGTACTAGGCTAAATTATTAGTAATTTCAAAGAGTTCGGAACAGTGGGTAGAAGTCCAGTTTGGAGGGCCAGAGACACAATAGTATGGCTGTGTTTAAGCTATTTAACTGTTTGAAACTTGCTGTTCCTGAAAAAAAAAAAATTACAAAAGAGGGCTCCTCTACATAGGTTTTTTAACTCCAGTTAATCTTCATGTCTTTTAGAGGATTAAAAATCATTTGAGATTAACTTTAATATTCTTAGGGAAAACTCTTCCTCAAATTTAATTAATCGAATCCTTTGATGATTGTGATTGGTACATTTATTCCATGAAAACACGGTTATGATTTCACTTTAAACAAATTCCTTGTTCATAAAAATACATAAAAAATATTCTGAGAAAGTAAAGGGTTCAATACAATGGCCAGGGTATTAACTTTTTAAAAAACATATGCTACCCTGAAGAACCTTAATTGTGGTTGTGGTATGATGATGTTTTAATAGCTGTCTTTTGACATCATGAAAATGGATGGTAAACTATAAAAATCGTTGCTCACTCCTAATAGTGTGTTTCTGCCTTGATTTTATTGAATTGTGTTTATTTCTTGTGTCCCTCTTGATGACTGTTCAAATCATTATTTCATTTTATAAAATAAGTTCTCTTGTCATCAGTTTTCATTGTAGTGCTTGAGGAGTTTAGCTATGTAGTTTCCAGGAAGTGTTCATGGAATCAAAATCCTAGAAAACATACATACATACACTTAATCCTGAATTTTCTTTTGGAAATCCTTCATTTGGAGATTTCTACCCCCACCTATATATAGCATACAGCCTCTCAAGAATTAAAAAAAAAAAATGGGGTGAAAAAAATCCTCAAGGCTCTGATTAGATTATAATATATGAATATTTAATTTTGCTGTTATATTTTTTCAACACCCAAATTTATATGAACTTGTTCATAGCACAATCTACAGTAAATGTTAAAAAATTTATGATGTTCAATTTATACATATCAAATTAATATAGGTTTACAATACGTTTTAATCATTGTCATACCTACGTATAATTCATCCAAATGTGGTATTATCCATACATCTTAACAGAAAGCCTAAGTACTTGAATGAGAGAGACCACATTTCCACAACAGAAGGTCACAATAAAATATGTGCTGTGTTAAATATAGCTGGTCACCTTGGGTCACGCACTGAGACTGGTTGATGGTGCTTATCTCTGCAAACCTCTCCTTCCACTGATTTATGAATTGCGATGGGTTTTCTTATATCAAAGGCAAGACAAGGCTACATGCCCTGACAGTAGTAAAGGGAGAGTAGTATTTTCATTTAAGTCTTAGTAAAGTGCTTTCATGTGAGAGAAGATTATGGCTGCCTTCCCTTGCTGATCTGTGAAGTTTCTCTAAGGATATTGATTAATTTTCCAGTCACATCCAAGTGTATTGTCAGAGACCATCCTTATACTTAGTTGCACCAGGGCTTGGCACCAATACTCTGGGGAGGACAAGAGGGGAGGATCAACCCCCCCTGTTTGGATTGTTCTCAGTACAATGTGCTATACACACTGCACAAACACAGCTAGCTGGACGTCTGACTCTGCCTTGCCCTCTTAGCGCTGATGAACAGACCTGAACCTCAGGTACAAGTAATTGTTTACACATTAGTCTCTGGAACATAGCTTTGAGGGCACAGTCCAGGTGAAATTTATATTTGCATTCTTAACTTTGAGCACAGAACTTGGGAGCTGCTAGATCCTTTCACAAATGTAGGGGGAAAGAGGAAGAATAGAAATTAGTAAGGGAAGGGGGGAAAGAGTCTCCTGATAGTCCATTCCTTGGACACCTTCTGTGCTTAGCAATCCCGGGATTACTCCTCTGATCCCCTCAATCTTCTTGGCAGCCTTGCTAGGACTTTCCAGCCACACTTAAACTTGGATATTGTTGAGTTTTAATATGCCCTTAACTATCAGCTCCCTGACAGACCAAGTAGGTCCTGGTCTTACCTTTGACGTTGGACCATGAGTAATTCCCTTCAGAGTAATTAGGAAATGAAGTCTGACATACCATCATATGAAAATTATGCAAAGTGAAAATCTCGCCAAGAGAAATGCAAAGTGGAAGCCAAGTAAAACTGATGTCCTCAGGAAGAAGTTGCCTTCCATTGAATAATTAACTATAGTTTTTCAGCATGTCTTATGATGGGACATTCAGAGGCAATACAAGATTCCATTGAATCCTAGAATATTTTGTACAAGCAATTAATGTTTCATATTTGAAAATGATGATATTAACCAGTATCCTTTTCTTTTTCTCTCCTATAATATGGGATAAATCAGGCCTAGCTACACCCTTTTGTCCCAGAATTAGTCATTTCTATCCATATCTGATTTTTACACCTTTTTAATATTTATACGCTGATATCTTCCTTTTTTGTTGTTTACTCACTCTGGGGACATTCGAAAGCCTTGCCTTTCTTCCTTAGCCAAGCACTCCATTCCCTTCATCATCCTCTTGGCTGTTCTTTGGATTGCCTCCAATTTGCATGCACAATTTTAGTATTGAGGTGCCAAAATTACGTTTATTCCAACTGTAGCTTTATTGAAGTTACTTATAACTCAAATTACATACTCAAATAAATGAGATCTCCAAGGCATGAAAATTCACTAAGGACCTAGAAGGCAAGCTGAGATATACAAATATGTTGTAAAAATGCTACAGGTAGATTTTAAGCCACTAGAGAAATGTGTATATCAAAATCAAAAGATTTTAGGATGAATGTTTTGTATAGAATTATATATTTTCAGCCTAGGTCTGTTATCCTTTTTCAGGTTTTTTTCATTACTGTCAGTCTGTTTCATGTTCAAGATTTTACTAGGTGTGGTTTCAGTATATCTGGCCATTTTCTTATTACTTTTTCTTTTCTTGCCAATTCAGAGGGCAGGCTTATATCATTAAAAGGAAAGTAGTTGTCTTTGCAATGCAGAGAAAAGACTAACATTAAATGATGATTAAAATATTAAAGACAAAGACACTGAACCCAGCAAAACTTGTGTCATCTTTTTAATACATGGACACTTTGGATATTGATATTTAAAGTGACTGTTCAAGTAGCAACATGACACATGGCACAGATAAAGTGTCTGTGAAAACGTGTATCATAATCAAACAAATGGCTTAGAGTAAAATCCAATGAAAGGAGAAAATAGTGTTTCCTCAACAAATGCCATTTTTGCCCTAAGGCAATCTATGCTGGGGGAAAAACATCATGTATAATGTCAACACAAATCATAGACATCTCCCTTGAAGAGCAGATTTTATTGGAATGTCCATGTTTGCAAATACTTGAGACTGTGGAAAGGAAGCAAACCAGTGAAATACATCACGACCATCACCCAATGACGTGGGGAGGGCAACAGGAGCAGACATACCTCAGAGAGTGGTGAGGAAGAAGGGGATTAAGAAGTAAACCAAAACCTTAGATTAAAGATTAATTTAGCCTGTCATGAATGATCCTGCAGTGGAAGGAAGTCTTATGTACAAAGATCAGTGCTGATACATAACCCAAAACTCCCTACCATCATGCAAGAAAAAATGCAGAGAGAAAGATGGGAGACAAAGAGGAAGAAATAGATCAACGTTTGCTAAGAATCCTGTGCAATCTAATTTCCCTTTCTTAAGGACAGAGCATACTGTTAGGAAAATGAAAATGAGTCTTGGTTTTTTTTTTAGGATATTTGAATTCTACTTTCAAAATAGCAAGAAGCTGATACAGTTGGTTTAAGTAACTCATTTTGTAAACAGACATTAGGCAGGGCTTTTAGTTGCAGTTGCTCTCCTTTATTTGTAACCCTTCAATGTTCGTTAAGATTCTATTCACAGCTGTGAACAGTGGTTAAATAATTTGATATGAGAGAAACTATTGTCTGTTGAATTTAATTTGGGTTAGAGGCTCCAGTGCACACTAATATGCTAATTGTTAACTTCTAGTTAACCTGCTACGTCAAACCTAATATGGTTTTTGTTGTTCCAGTACCTACTGTGTGTATAGCTAGTTCTTTATCTGTACACAAATATTCTTATATACTATATTCTCCTGTCATTAATACATTATATTCCATAGTATTTTAAACCTGCATCATGGATAAATGACAGTGAAAGTACAATTCTTCTCAAATATCTTTCCAGGTGTCTAATCATAGGCTAGGCTGCTTTATTAGTTTTTAGTTTGCAGGAAGTCATTTTTCAACTCACTAATTAATTTCACTCAACTATTTTTTTGCATGATTATTGTTTTAGTTACCTAGGCTACTTAAAGCAATGCCATGTAATGGTTCAGCTTAAGCAATGGGAATTTAATTGCTTACTGTTATAGAGTCCAGGAAGATGTTCAAATCAAGGCATCATTAAGGTGATACTTTCTTCCCAAAGACCATCTGCTGGTGATCCTTGGCTCCTCTGACACATGGCAAAGCACATGGCTGAGACTGCTGGTTCTCCCTTATCTTTCGGTTTTGCTGATTTCATCTCCTTGCCTCCATGGCTTCCCCCCACCCCCTTCTTTCTCTGTCTCTCTCTCTCTCTCAGTCTCTCTCTCTCCCTTTTGCTCTCTCTCTCTCTCTCACTCTCTCTCTCTATTCGTTCCATTTATAAAGGACCTCAGTTATAGGATTAAGTCCCATCCTGAATGAGGTGGTCACTGGCACCTTAAATGAAGCAGCCTCTTCAAAGATCCTACTTATAATGGGTTTATACTCACAGGGATGGATTAGATTTAAGAATATGTTTTTCTGGCATACACACAGCTTCAAACCACCACAAATATTAAGAGCCATTGTGCTGAGAATATAAGTCAGTATACACAGTTCCTGCCTGTAGGACGAATATTAATTAAATTATTATGCAAACAAATATAAAGGAAGCAGACTTGACCCAATGAATAGGGTGTCCGCCTACCACATGGGAGGTCTGCAGTTCAAGCCCTGGACCTCCTTGTCCCATGTGGAGCTGACCCATGCGCAGTGTTGATGTGCGCAAGGAGTGCCCTGCCATGCAGGGGTATCCCCCGTGTAGGGGAGCTCCACGTACAGTGAGTGCACCCTATAAGGAGAGCTGCCCAGCGCAAAAGAAAGGGCAGCCTGCCCAAGAATGGTGCTGCACACACAGAGAACTGACACAACAAGATGACGCAACAAAAAGAAACACAGATTCCGAGTGCCGCTGATAAGGATAGAAGCGGTCACAGAAGAAAACACAGTGAATGAACACAGAGAGCAGACAAATGGGAAACGAAGAGAAGGGGAGAGAATAAACTAAATAAAAACCACAACAAATATAAAATTACAGTTTTGATATGTGCTAGAAAGGAGAGTAAAATGAGGATTTGAATTACGGAGGTCAGCTAAGGCTTCTCTGAGGACTTGATGTCAGATCAGAGATAGGAAGTGTGGCAGTTTGAGATTATTTTATGAATTCCAAAAAGAGAAAGATTATGTTTGTAAAATAATCTCCTCTGGGTATGATATCTTTTGATTGCATTAAATTCAGTCTAGGGGACTTTGATTGGATTACTTGATAAGATTGCTTTAGGGCTTTTAATTGGGCTATGTCAGTAAGGCATAACTCTGGTTGAGTCCCACCCCCTCACTGGGGTCCCATATAAAGGGACAGTGACCAAGACAGACACAGGAAGAGAGAGCTTTGTCATTTTTGATCCTGCCATTGACAGAAAGGAGAACGCTCAAATAGCTGAGGCCCCAGGGAGAGATGAGCCATTTGCCTGAGAGCTTACAGCTGAAATTGGGAAGGGCATGGAACAGCTGGCTAATACAGGAAGCTCTAAGAGAAAAGCCCTGTGCCAGCTTGCAGCTGAAATCAGGAAGAAAGCAGAGCCTCTGAGCCACAGAGAAAAAGCCCAGAGGAGAACCAGGCACCATCTTGCTTCACCATGTGGCTCCTGACTTAGGTGAGAAAGCACCTCTTATGATGCCTTGAGTTAGACTTTTCGTGGCCTTGGAACTGTAAGCTTTTACCCCCAGAATAAATCCACATTATAGAGCCAACAGATTTCTGGTATTTTGCATTGGCTTCCCTTTGGCAGACTAAGACAGGAAGTAAACTCGATGACATGAAGGAGCCTTTCAGTTAGAGAACTTCATTGACAGGGTTTCATTTTGAGGGGCTAGAGCCTTTCTGGGGGAGGGGGGGTGTTGAGAAATCAGTTCAGTGATGGGGAACAGGAGAGCTTTGTGAATAATTTACTAATTAAAAGAATGAATTTTAATACTGTATCAGAAAAAAACTGAGCAGCAGGCCTCATCTAATGACTTCTCAGTTGAGGACTTTGGACAAATTAGTTAACCTCTTTGAATCTTAGACTCCTGATCTGTAATATGGAGATCATAACCCTTAGTTCATAAAATTGCCTCAGTAAATGCTAGCTACCATCACCACCCCACTGTCATCCTGTCATTGTCATTGTGGTTGTCATCATCACTTTGTTTCACTTGTGTTCTAGCACTGATTTGCAGTCTGCTTTTAGGCAAATCATTTCATCTCTTTGAGTTTCTATTTCATCCCTCTGTAAAACAGGGGTTGTAATTAAATGATTTCAAAGATTCTTTCCTGCTCTGATTTTCCATGATTTTCTAACCAAATCTAAAGCCAGAAATTTCAGTCCAGATATCATGGGAACCTGTACCCTGCAGATTAGGGAAAATGTTATTTTGGGGAAGTAGATATTAAGAAAAGAGCCACATCTACCTGTCAACATCTTTACTTACATTTCTTTAGTCCACATTTTAGAAGTTTCTATTATCTTAGATTGAATTTTATAGCACATATTTCTTCTACTAAAAAGCCTTTAAAGTGTTTCAGTGGGACATTTAATTTGCCATTATGGTTGGTTTCTCAAATCATTCTCTTTGTAATTGTCACATTTTTACAGTCCTCTTTAAAATGAATTTAGTTTTCCAACTAAAAATATCAAGCTGAGTTGGAAATTGAAATCCAAGAACTATAAAATCAAATGATAGGAAACCAGCCTACTGGCCAAGGTTTTCAACTCACACATCATCAATAAAGACCATGAGAAAACAGTGCTTTTTGTTGTTACAAAATATAGAAGATTATTTGTGTGATTCTTATAACCAGAATAAAATTTTATGACATTTCTAAACTCAGAAAAGGAAAAGTGAGTTATTTTACCCCTTGCTACTTATTTATTTAAATATGTAAATGTTTTGTTTGATTGTAGCATTTTCTTTTTAAACTATTTATGCTTCATTTAAATTACTGTATATTTGGTTTTCAAAAGTTTACTTTGACTATATGTATGTTCAACATTTGATCTTTGTTAGTAATGCCACAGATAGAAGAATCCAGATACATTTTTTCTATTTGTTATTTTAAAACTTCACCCTTTGGTGTTCTTGGTAAAAATCTAAGTGCTTTCATACTTAGTTTCATCTTTACCCTAGGTAATATATAGTAAATAGATAGCTCATGTGTTCTTGGCCTCAAATTACAAGATCAACTGTATGTTTATTGAATGAGAACTAGATTTCATATCTCCTGACTTCTAGACCAGTATACATTTCACAGTGCCCCACTGTTCCTCCAAAGTAATATATACCCCAAATAACTCAATCACAGCATGCAAATTATTGGCATGAATTAAAAGTGGTTAAATTGGCAAATCATTGAATTCCCTAATGATTATAGCATTAAAATAGTATTTCGTGTTGATTTCCTCTTCTATTTTTTTCTTATAATATTTCCCATTTGGTTTGCCTCTATATGGATATGCTTTTCATATATGAATGCCTTATTATCACATTGTCATATTGGGTGAAAGACCAATTAGCATGGATTAATTAAGGTAATGAAATAATTATAGTTACTGTAATATAGCTATATTGTAACCAACGTTAGAAAGGGCTAATTGTCTCTTGGTTATGAGCATGTGCTTTGGAAATGATTGATGTGGACTTGAATTTGACCTTAGATACATACTAATAACGTGTGCTCTTGCAAGTTATTTAATTTTGAGCCTTAACATTCTCATCTGAAAAGTAGAGATAAATAGTAGTTAACTTAGTTTATTTTTAATAGATAAAATTATATAACTGTGTTACATTTTATACATGGTAAGGGCCCATTGCTATTTTTAATGTTAGTTTTACTTCCCTGGCTACAGGAATGTGTACATTTCCCATTAGGAGCTAATCATACTTCCATAGACCCATAGTTTTAGAGAACGGGACAGGTAATGCAAGTTTGGTCATTTAGAAACCTTTGCTGGGTACTGATTAAACTCAAGCTGGGGTAGCAGTGCTTGTCTTGGAGAACAGAACCAGCACACAGCAAAGCTGACAAGATGTAGCAAGATCGACTTAAAGGCATTTGAGTTCCTGGGTCCAGTGTCCCTGAAGTTGGTTTTCCTTCTGCCTTCTCTACGGTTTTTCTTTGTGGGACACTAAATTCCCCTTTCTAATGTTATTTTTAATTAGGCTTCTCTGACCTCATAAAGGAGTCAAATAATACATCTTAAGAAACATGTTTCTTCATCCCTCAGTGAACATTTATTATTCCCAACAGTATCTTATTGCTTATTTATTTACATAGTTATTTTCTTTCCCTTGCTACTAAAATGTAAGCTTTACTTAGAGGACTTGCAATACTCTGTCCTTAGCTATTGCAAAACTCCTACCGTGAAGTAGGCACTCAATAAATATTTGTTGAATAAACAGATGAAGGGAGAAAGGAAAGAATAGTCTTCTTTTAAAAATGCTTCCTAATCAAAATTGTATCCATGCCCTTTCCTGAAACAAACAACATTTATTGACACCTTGAACCAGTCATCATGTTAGCATTGTACACCTTTTGAGGTCGATAGTATGATACACATTTTACAAAGGAGAAAACTGAGGGGTAGCGTTGTAAAGTCATGATAGTGGACTCTGATGCCCTGCCCAGCGCCCTGTGAGAACCAGCTGCTGGGAGTGCTGCTGGCAGACAGCGCTCAGGTGTGAGCCCTCTTCAGGGATTACCTCAGCTGAGGGGAGTGCACCTTACCCATGGCCACACCCCCTTGGCAGCAGGGCTCTCATCTTAGGCCTGATTCAACTTCTCTCTTTTTCTCAACTCTGCTTCCTTTCGGTCCCTTCCCCAGACATTGATCTCAACAGCCTTCCCTAGTAAGCTAGAGTCTGCTTTCCTGAAAACCAACTTGCTCTGTGTAACTTCTGAAGGTCCCTGCCCCTGCCCTGAAAGGCCTCTCTGAGGAGCCCCAGAAGGCTGAGACCTGTCAGAGAGGAAGCTCAGCTCAGAAGGTTGGTCTGAGGAAGGCTAGGCGTCTGTAGAACTAAAAGAATTCCATTGTGGCTGGAACACTGTGAACTGGGTGGAGAGACTTCAGAGGTCAACAGGTACATGTTGGATCTTGTAGGCTATGAGCAAAGAAGGTAGAATTTTATTTTTAATCTTTCCTACCCTACTTTCTGACCGAGCATCTGGATTTGCCTACCCACACGTCTAGCTGCAATGAGTCTGTGCACTGGGGCCCATTTCTGCTCTATAGAATCTTATTTGAATTCAGAGCTTGAAAGATTAATTTTTCTTTCATAATGCCATTCATTGGGCTTTTCATTCTTGACCTTCTCACTGGCTTCCTACTAGAATTATAGCCTCAAAAAGCAATTGTTTTATTGGAAAATGGTATTTTGAACAATTAGCTGTTAAATAGTCAATTTTATGTAGTTAAAATATCTCTTTCCTTATCCACAGAAAAGACTAGAATGCCAGCTACTAGGATTCAAAGATAACATAGGAGATTTCCCAGTGCTTCATGTGCTTGTGGAAATCTTTTAGACATTTTAAGTTAGTAGGATTTATACTACTTTGAGTAATAATTAGAGATCATTCAAGTAGCTCTTAGAACTCAGTTACTTCTAGGTCATGGAGAGACACATGTGGACACTGATATGTTTCAAACCAGCAAGGTTATGTATATATGCTAAATTAATTTGTGCACTGTTTGGAAAAGGTCTAAACGGTTTTCATTTATTTTGGGCAAATATTAGTGCTTACTAGAAGCAGCTAGGTAACCGAAACCTGGAAAATGGAGCGCTAAATGGAGCCTATGTGTGTTGAAGGATTTATTTTCTTGCATTCTTTTTATTCCCAATATTTCTTGACAACCCAGTACGGAAGTTCTTAACCTTGGCGGCCTATAATTATCACCTGTGGCACTTTTAAAATCTATGGTAGCTGGGAAGATATTCTAATTGAGTAGAGTCCATGTAGCTGTTTGGTTTGTTGTTTTGGTGATCTTTTTCACTTCTGCATCTGTTTCAGTTGGACAATAAAGGATTAAACCACTAGTCTGTTATAATATCTAAAAGGAAGGTGTCTGTGAATTATGACCATTTCTTTCTTTGTCTAATGTTATACGCTTCATCTTTCAAAAGTCCCTGGGCTTCTTGCCTTCATAGCTAAAAGAACAGAAAATTACCTAGAACTGCATGGTGGCACTCATAAGTAATGGTTTTTCTCCTTCACTTAAATTTCACTTAGAACAAACAACATGCTAAACAAGGTAATTGAGTTCCATGCCTCTGTGTGTATGTATCTGGATGACAGAAAAGAAAAACAAAAGGCACTATTGTACATAATTTAAAAATATAGCAGAACGTCGATGAGAGCTATGTCCTAGTATTTTCTTAAACCTCCAAATTATGTATCACCATAGCAAGTAATTTTCATAGTAAAGAAGAGCTTCTCCTTTTGAGTTATATACAGCTGTTATCCAGATTTGTATTAGAGGCACATAGAACTCAAATGACTAGTACTCCTTGGAGTTGTATAATGCAGCGCCCTTGCTTTGGGACCAGGTAAGAAGTGCTTAGAACAGGAGTTCTAAACCAGAAGCAACTTTGGCCCCCAGAGGACATTTGGTAATATCTGTCAGAACTGGGGGAGGTATAGTTAGTATCTCTAGTTAATAGAGGTCAGGGATGCTGCAAAACATCCTACTGTACACAGGACAGCCCCACTACAGTATAGGGTTATTCTGCCCAAAATGTCAGTAGTGCCAGGTTGAGAACCCTGGCTTAGAGATTTGTGTTGACTATCAACCACTTAAAATTTCCCATGAAAGGTTGGAGCTGAAGGCAGGATCTTGTCTTTCTGTTGGGCGTTGTATCCCCAGTGCTAGTACAGTGCCTGATACATAGTAGGTAGTCAATAAATATTTTTGGGGATGACTGACTGAATGACTTGAGCTGGACAACCTTGAATTGACAGCCCTAGTGTTCCATGGATGTATTTATACTGTGAAGGCCCCTTGGGAAATGATACAGGATGTCTGGAAGGGGGGAGACCCCGAAGGGGATCAGACCTGAAGGACATGTAAAGCCCTTTAGAAGGCCAACTGCTTTAAATTACAATTTTCTCCTCTTCCCTTATGACAGTCTTGGCAGCACCAATGTGACTTCTGGGTTGAGAGTCCTCTGAGAGCAAGAGGCCTATTGTTTCATGTGAGAAACTAATAAGGCTATTATGAGTCACAGAATTAGGACTCATGTTTCATAAGTTCTCTTAGCAGAACCTCAGAGGTCCTCAATTCAACTGTTCTTTTGAATCTCAAGAGCTTTGGATTACCACCCCAGTATGAGGTCACCAACTTTACCTCCTTCTTGAGGCTTCCACATGCATATTTCTGTAACTCCAAATCTAGATTTCAGTTTATAGCAGTCTGGAATCTGTCTCCTAGGTATTTTCACTTGTTTTTCCCAGTTCTGTTTTGTGGGAACATAGAAAACAAAATCTAATCCCTTTCCTATGATCTTGGAATGTTTGAAGAGAACTCCCCCAGCTGCTTCAATTTTTCCCATTAGTTCCTTTTCCTGCCTCAGGAATTTAGGTCTGAATAAGTGAAGTTTACCTGGATCAATTTTAAAGTGAAGCACCTAGACCTGGGTACAGTTTTTCAGGTGTTACTTGAGTGGAATAAAGTAAACTGAGACAAGTACAGCTTTATTCTAGATATAATATTTATTTTACTGTATCCTGAGATTACTATATTTTTTTGGTAACTATCACATGGTTCATTAAATAAGACTTTTTAAAAACGTACTAGGACTAGGCCACAACTTCTTTACTTTATGCTTATGATAACATCTTTCTAATCATAGTATATGTGAGTATTAGGGGAAGGGGATCAGAGTAAACTAAGTACCAAGAGAAATGTGAAGAAATGTTAAATGTTTAATGCCCAGTTCAAGCTGAGAAGATGAGTTTTCTTTTTCCTTAGTCTTTAAAAGGAATATTCCTCACATTTGGGTCCTTAAGTCATTGTGTGTCAGCATCATCTTATCAGAGAGGTGGTTCCTGGACGTCCTATCAAGTACTGTCTCACTCCCCTTCACTTGCTTATCCCTTTTACCCTGTTTTATTTTTCTTCATAGCTCTTACACTACCAAGCATTTTATAGATTTCTGTTGCTGTATTAAACATCTCCTGAAAGCAGGGACTTTGTTTTTCAGAGCTGTGTCCACTGTACCTGGCAAGCAGCATAATGTCTGGTGCAGTAAGAATTTGGTAAATGAAGAATTGAATAAGTAAATCAGTCAGTGTTAATGACCATGCCAATCTGGCCCCACTCTGGACCAGGTGAATAAGAATTTCTGGGGGTGGGGCCCAGGAATCTTTGAGTAGAAACTTTTCCTCTAGTGTTTCATCTGTATTCTAAAAGTTTAGAATGACACATTTTGAATAGGTGCACACAATATTCAGCGTACCAAAACTGATAATAGAGTGTAAGAGTAAGTTTTTGAAGTATCAAAAAATGGCCATCTGCCTTGATAGTTTTAAAGGAAGACATATGTCTACACCAAGGCAGTAGAATACAATTATTTCCATCTTAAATTTTGCCCATTGTGTATTATTAGACAGTTGAGGATCACCCTCTTCCAACACATGTTTGCTCTAATGTAACTTCATTATTTAAACACAGAGAAGGACCTCGATAAAATCCGGTTTTGACTATGATGCTGCCATGGCTTGAGGATTCACTCCCACTTCCTAAATCATATTCTTGCTCATACTATAATAGCAAAGATCTGAACATATATAGGCTTACCAAATAAGACTAGGTAGGGTGTAGAAATAGTTGACACTGTTTGGATATAGTTTGTGAAATTGTCTGAAATGCTGATCTCAGAAAAGAAAGGGAAGGAATGGTTGAAAGAAACGATATACCCAAAGGCTTTCCTTGAGAAGAACTCTTATTTTCCTATAAATTTCGTTACTAATAAAATAAGGGAGAAGAGCAATAAGAAACAAACAAGATTAGGGGAGCCAAAATGGCTTTTAAATGAAATTAGTTTTCTCAGACTTTTCCATGAGGCTTCAGCATCTCTGTAACTGCCAGTTTCTTGGAAATCAGCCTGGTTTTTGGCAATTCAAGAAGCCACTCTGTCTGCCCCATTCATTGTTTATTAAATTAATTGTGCTTAATTTTTTCAGAAGAAAATGAGAACCAGCTGGACAATGAGCTAAGCACTAAATCCCAGAATGATTTGGTCACCTAAGTTCTGGCTCAGTCAGGCTGAGGCTCACCTCATGTGTTCATCTTTGATCATCTACACAAAAAGATCCAATGTTGCAGAAAGCAAGCATCATCCAATGAAATTTTATGCTAAAATTACTCAGTGCAGCTACCCAATGGGACTATATCTGTTAAATTTTATGCTAAAATTACTCAGTGCAGCCACCCAATGGAAGTATATCTGTTTAGCATGATACTTAAAAAAAAAAAAAACCCGAGTAAACTATAGGTTCTTTAAAAACAAGAGAAGAGAAAGGAAAAAAAGGGACAGGAAGGGAAAGGAGAAAGGAAGGAAAGAAGAAAGAAGGAAAGGAAGAAGAAATGATGGGGGGAAGGAGTCAGAGGAAAGGGATTTTGGAGGAAGGGGGAGGAAGGAAAGGGAGAGGAGGAAACAATTTTTCACATTCAGAAAATTTTACTTTTTCTCCCCATGAGGCATCATGGAATAGAGAAGGGCTGTTGCTACTAAAATTAAGAATTGGACTGAGATAAAGAAATTCTGCCATTGAATTTCAAGTTCACTACCTATATTATCTCAAAAAGTCACAGATTTATTGAGCTAAGATTTCTTATTGTAAAAATATGTGAATCAGGATAGGCTAATACTGAAGCAAATTTCCAGCCTTAAAACTGTATGGCTCTTTGATTTTTAAAAAATTTTAATGTCAAATTTAAAACACAAAGAATTAGGATTTAAGACATCAACCATAAGGTTAAGGACTAGAACTAAAAGTTAAATCAATATAGGAGAAATCTATTTTGGGTGAAAAATAGCAATTCTGGGGTACAATTAATTGCTTCATTGCCATTGTCTTCAACATTTTAATAGAAATTGAATAATATATTTTCGTAACTTTAGTGTAAGAATTTTAATAGTTTGAATATATTCATAACTTAGATCTATATAGTTGTTACAAGGCAGGGATCACACATTTAAATGCCATGGGGTGAGATATCAGGATTTGGTATAAGACAAAAGGGAGTTCCAGGAACTTTCGTGCTCAAAAACATGTGCCAATTCTAAAACAGGAAAGCTCTGCTAATCCCTGGAAGTTTTTGCCATATGCTAAAGCAGTCCCAGGTTTGTCAGATCTCCTGTGTTGTTGTTTTTTTTTTCAGAAGGACAGAAATCTGAATTTTAATGTTTAAATTCCTATTGTTTAAGAGACACAAACTAATTGAAGAATTCAGAAAGTTACTGTGCAGGCTGAACAAAATACAACACACCGGCTAGCAGCCCTTAGTCCCCCAATTCTAGGGTTTCTGAAGTTGCTTTCCTTGTATTCACCTACTAGGTGACCTATTATCAGTTGTAAATCTGTGATGACATTCTCCTCGTGGCTTTGTTGAGATGTTTAAAAAATATCCTTCCCTAGAAAATTTAGAATGCCCTGAAACACAAAGGCTATATTGTATTGAGTCTAAACCACTGTGCAAAATGTGGAACTTCTGGAGAATAGATTCTTCCAAAGAGTTCTGATAAGGGACTGGTACCCGACTAGAATCCAGATGCCAGCACACAAGCTGCTCTGGAATTGGAAGGTCTGCTCCGTTGACCCTCTTCTGTCCACTCGAGTGCCCCGAGACTGTGCTGGTGATTTATCACATGAACTCCTGGAGATCTCAAAGAGCTAATTCAATCTCATCCCCTGGGTGGTATTGATGCATTAAGAAGCTACAGCTCTTGGAATAGTTAATGAAAAAAGTGCTAATAGACTCACTGAACATTTAACAGATAATTCGTCATTTATAACCTGATGTTTCTGAATTTTGCCAACTCCTTCCTTATACTGTATGGCATGTTTCTTTTTTATTTTGTTTTAAGAAAGAAGAATGTTAGGGAAGGGAAATGTTCATTTGTTACTTGAAACCTACAGTGATGGATGTGCTATACATCATAAAAGGTCTCTTGTTCCCACTTGTATTTGTCACTGCTCTGAATCATATATCTGTCTAGATCTTTATACCTAATCTAAGATTTATTTACATAATTTATCTAGTCAGTTTTTCTCAAAGACTAAAATTATATTACACTTTTGATTTATGCATTTCTTTACTTTTGTAGACTTTTAGATTTCTACATTTCTCCGAATATAGAAAACACATCTATATTAGCCTAGGGAATATTGAAAGAATGATTTCAATGATGCCACAAATCTTTGCACTGTTCTTGGCTACAAAAGAATTGTACAAGTGATGCCTTTTGAATATATCCATGTCCCGTGCCAAATGGTAATGCACAGTGCTATTACTGATTTTAAAAAGAATGGTATTTTCTTGTGTGTTCTTTTCCAGTGGTCTGCTTATCTAAGACAGATAGTATTGATACCATGCACTGTCATTATTTTAGGAGAGATTTGCAGAAATGCTGTTCTTTCTTTCTCTTTTGGTCATTTTTCTCTGGCTTTATTGTCCAGACCTTACTGTAAGGATAATCAATTAGTAGTCAAATGAGTTATATGAATCTTTTTATGTACTCTATTCAAATGTCACTAAACTCATTGTTGTATGAATAAGACAAGTGAATTATTCCTTTATGCACTTTTAAAACAAGCCCACACCATAAATGGTACTGCTCGTAATCCCTGCCTCTATTCCTCTCTTCCCTATTCCTAGGTAATCAATTTGAAGATGAACTTGTAGATCTATTTTACCTTATACTAGAAATAAGAACTCAGTAGTTATAAGACTGTAATTTTTCTCATAAAGAACTTAAAGAGGGGCAGGTAGTTTTGAAAACAGTATTCTAAAGCCACAATGGTAAGATGTGCTGTCAACCTGCATTTTTAAGAAGATTGTTATGAACTAACACTACCCTTGATCTATATCATTTATGCATGGTATGGAGATATATATGTGAGCCAAACACTAAGATTGCAGAAGTAAATAATTCTCACTTCCTGTCTTCGAGATACTCAGAATTTGGGGATATTTGGAAAGCTAAAGTTCAATGCTCATTATTTAACTCTCAAAATGAATGATCTTTGGCTTGTAACAAAGGACATTCTGATAAACAAAATAGACTTGGGATTGTAGAAGAAATGTGTCATTCTGGACAACAAAGACTTCTGTGTCTTTTTACAATGGACCGTTTGCATAAAAGACCAAAGTGCTTAGTGAACTGGACATCCACAACCCTGTGTAAACATTCCCTTCCAGTCATTGCTTCCTGGTTGGTAATCCTGGCTACATTGAAAGTCCTTTATTTTGAGTGTTAGGAAAAAACTACAAGTGAGTTCCAGGCTTCTGTTCTAGTTGTCTTTTTTTCTAAATTCACTAATAATGACTGAAATTATGCCTTTTAATGGGGACACTGTACCCGTCTAATGTTTGCTACTACTTCTATTGCCACGTCCACCCTGCTCCTGCCACGTCCACCTCTGCTACTACCACTGTTACTGTACTAATTTGACTACTGTTTACCAGGCACATTTACCATGTGCTCTCTACTGTGTTTATCTCTTACTTGCATAAAATGCATTATTTAATTGAAGGGTAGATTGGCAAAGTAGTTTAGAGTGTGGGCTCTGGAGACAAAAACTGCCCAAGTTCATGCTCTGCTTCCCACCCTTTGCTAGGTGTGTAGACTTGGGCAAATTACTTAACATTTCTTTGCCTCAATTTCCCCATCTGTAATATGAAGATAATAGAAATATTTGCCTAAATAAGTCATTATGAGGTTACATCACATGATACATATTAAGAGCTTGGAATACATAGTAAGAATTCAATTATGTTTCTATAATCTCACTCAGTATTTGCTATATTCTATATCACCTATTGATCACCATAACTCTTAAGAACTGGGCATTCTTTTTTAATGTTCATTTTACAAATGAGGAAATGAAGTTCACAGTAACTTCTTAAGTAAAAACTCTGAGCTTTTGGGCTGAAATTCAAACTCTGGTTGAATACTAAATGTGAGGGATGACATGTGGAAGGAAAGGGATAGACCCACACCTAAAATGTTTCTAGAATTCTATACAATAATACAATATCCTCACATTCATTCAATAACTAGGGAAGAGGGGGAGGGCCTGTAAGGAAATTAATGTCAGAATTTTAAAAGTCACAGTGGAGCAGGTGATTGAATGAAGGGGAATTTAAAAAGTTAGTTTTCTTGATGGTAGTTTTAAGGTGGAGTAGAGTGGAACACGAGGTGGTAAATTTGAATAAGCATACAAGGGTCTTCTGGAAAGTAAGATTTTCAGTATTCAGAGTTCTTGAACCTTGGCCAAAATACCACGCCTTCTGAGAAAAACAAACAAGAAACAACCAAAAGCAAATAAAATCCCATTTAGAAAGAAAGAAATCAGACCTGTGGGTATTTGAAGGGGATTGGTGGTTCTGGATCTGTGCACCTTTCTTGGGAAGGAGGTGTATGGCAGTTTGAGATTATTTATGAATCCCCCAAAAAAGATTGTTTACAAACTAATCTATTCCTCTGGATGTGATACCCTCTGATTATGTTAAATTCAGTTGAAGGACCTTGATAGATGACCTGTGAAGATTGCTTTCAGGGCTTTTTTAAAAAAATTTTTTATTTGCCAAGTCAGTAAGACATGACTCATATTGAGTCCCCACCTCCTTGATGGGTCTGATATAAACGGTCACTCACACAGACACATAGGAAGAGAGAGCTCTGTCATTTTGGTCTGGCTACGTAACAGAAAGAAGGCAGCACAGAAGCTAAAGCCCCAGGGAAGATGAACCTTTTACCTGATAGCTTACAGCTGACCTTGGAAGAGAGCCGAGACTGATATTGGAAGTCCTGAGACAAGCCCTATGCAGAAGGAGAGGACTTCACTTAAGCATGAAGCCTGGACAGGAAGAGGAAGCCCAGAGGGAGAAGCAGAGACCAGCCAGAGATTGGTGACCATCTTGTTTCAAAACATGGCAACTGACTTTGGTGAGAAAGCAACCTTGAGTTGGACTTTTTAACGGCCTTGTAACTGTAAGATTTTACCCCAAATAAATACCCTTTATAAGAGCCAACAGATTTCTGGTACTTTGCATTGGCACCCCTTTGGAAGACTAATAAAGGGTGTGAGATGATCTATGAAATGTAGTAAAAGTCAGGAACCCCAGCCAACTTGGTTGTATAGTATCCTTGGTTAAGCATAAATGCTTAGAGGAGGACCTTTTTTTCTTGCACTTTGAAGAATTCTGTAACTTAGTCAGGACTTGGCACCAGCAGCTGTGACAGCCATAGGAGCAGTGATTTCAGCTGGGGCCTCCATTCTTAGGACATACAGGTGGCATGGATAGGGTCCTGTAGCAGTTGTAGTGATGAATAAATGAAGACATGTCTTTACCAGAGAGCATCTGTAGAATATCTACTTGGAAGAGGTTCAGTGGCAGCAATCTGGTCGGAAGAAGCCTTGAATGTATATCTCCAGAGCTGGTGCACTATTCTTACAAGATTGTAAATGACTTAGGTTGATGAAATTGTGGGGGAGCTAACCCCCTTATCCAGGGTGCATGTTGGCACCACAACAACTCTTTTTCTCTCTGTAAAGATGTTAAGCTCTGCCATTGGCGCCAGCAAAGTCAGGATAGAGGCTATTTTGGCAGCAACCTGTTTGATAGATGAACACTGACCAAACCAGGGAGGCAGTACTTCCAAAGTTTTTGTTTAGAACATTCCAAGACACTATTTACATTTCATATTGTAGCAACAACAGTTATTACTACAGTAGTTATAAAGAATCAAAGCTATTTCCTGCTTTTTTAGGGTCCAGGAAATCCTTTTACCTTCCTCTAATTTGGAATACCAGGATGCAAATTAACTGGAAGCTGACAGATCACAAATCATGTATCAGTTTCTTTGTAACATTTACCTGCAGGATTTGTCCTCATTTCTTTCAGATTGGTCAGTCTGGTTCTTTGCATTCATCAGTCATTTCTAGTATATATTTCAGCTACAGTAATGAATTGTACTCTTCAGTGGCAAGAGTTCTATGCTCTATTTTCTTTGGGCACTTTTATTATACAGAGAAGGATTTAAATAAATGCCTGTCGAAAAATTGAACAAATAAGTGATACCATTTTTGTTCAGGAAACGTTATATGGCAGCAAGATCTCTGTTCAAAATTGTAAGAAGCATCATCTCGTCATTATTTCTTTGGTGACCTGTGGGCATGGAATTTAATGAGAATTTATTTCCTTGCCCTGGTAGCTACTGCCTTTGCATAAGATCCTAATTAACCACCATGAGGTGATTTAGGCCTGGGGTGGGGGCAGGGATAACTTATTTTTTTCTGTTTTATGTTCACATTTTAGTTCCTCTTTGCTTAATATTACATTTGCCTCCTAAAAAATTTTAGTATTGAGAAGTCCCTAGTTGTCGATTTTTATTTTCTTAAAATTATGAGAACTTTGGTTTTTTGCTATACTTTGCATGTAAAAATTAAAAATAAAAGCACGACTTGTAAAATTTCCTCTTCTGAGGATCTAAAATTACCTTAAACATTGTATTTCATCATCTTCACAAATTTTAACATTAACTCCTAATTAAACCCTTGCCTGTATCTCAAAGGCAGGAGTAGATTCTCATTGGTTTTCTCCATTAAGCCATATAAAAAGAAAATGCCAAATATTACATATCTTTTTGGTAACAAATACCTTCCCTAAGGTTTAAGAATAATTTTCTTAAGAAAATAGACTTAAAATGTGAACTACTTCCAAGAAAAGACTTAAAAGCAAATTGGGTTTCATTTTCTCAAAGGAGAAAATTTAACAATTATCCTAAAAATGCATGTGCCTTGTTATTTTTAGCCAAGAGTTTGATCATCTCTTCCATTGGTTGATTGTAGAACAGTGTGTCTTTCTTATGAAAAACCTTGCTTTGGTGTTCTATCACAACTGGTACTTTATTTAATTCATATTTTTTGTCATTATTATGTTGTGTTTATCTTGCTCCAAATGTGTCTTTCCCCAACACATGTTCAGTCTATATGGTTCTTTGCATGAAAAGAACCGATCTTCAGTAGATGTCTCAAGCTTCTGTGTTATGGTTATATCAAACAGCAAGTAAAATAATTTGTGAAATAAAATTTAAAAGTTTCTAGAAGTTACAGCAATGGCATGGAAAATATATTAATAGATGATGACTAGTTCTCTCAATACATATTTTTGTTTAGGTACCATATTTTAGTTAAAAAAATTTCCTTCTCTTTTACCTGAAGATTATTACACATCATAAAATATCTTACAAAATTTAATATTAATGCATTAGATGGAGCTACAAGTCTTACTAAGTGCACAGAAAAAATTAAAAATCTTTGGAATTAGATTTGTGTTCAAATCTTGCCTCAATTAGTAGGACTTAGATTTGGGGAACAAGTCACTCTGTCCCTCTTCCATTGTTTCCAAAGACAGGGTTGTTTTGTTTTTGTTTTTTTTAATATTTATTTCTCCTCCCTCCTTCCATTGTCTGCTCTCTCTGTCCATGCATTGTGTGTTCTTCTGTGTCTGCTTGTATTCTCATTTGGTGGCTCTGGGAACCAATCCTGGGACCTTCTGGAGTGGAAGAAGGGTGATCATTCTCTTGTACCACCTCAGCTCTCTTGGTCTGTTGCGTATCTTATTATGTCTTCTTTGTGTCTCTTTTTGTTGCATCATCTTGCTGTACCAGCACTCCTGCACAGACCAACACTCCTGCGTGGGCCGGCTTGCCTTCACCAGGAAGCCCTGGGTATCAAATCCTGGGCCTCCTATATGTAGATGACAGCCCAATTGCTTGAGCCACATCTGCTTCCCAAAACAGGGTTTAAATACAAAGAGCTGATTCAGATGGTGGTTAAAATACTAGCTTCATGTAGAATTCACTAATCATGATGAATATTGAAAGAAAATTGGGTAAGACTTTGTTTTTGCTATCCCAATTTGGTACCTAGAGCTCAGAGCTGAATGCAGAGATTAGCCTAGTGTCCTACATACTAAAGAGAGAAATGAGAAATTAGGGCCAGCATCCTTAGACACTTACTAATGTTGAAAGAAGAAATCCAGTTTTCCTCAACCATCACCCCAGCTGCCCAGTGTATATAAAAGGGAATTGCAAGCAAGAAGGAGGAGAGTAGATCTTTGAAGTGCTGTAGCCTTGTGGAGCATGCAGTGTTTTCATTGAGAGGGAGTTCTCTCCTCAGTGCTTTCCCCTTCTCAAAACCAAGTGAAGGAGGCCAATGTAATCATTTTTATGGTTTGGCATGCCTGAAGGGAGAAGGGGATGTTGTTATGTTCCCTGTTTGCTTAACTATGGCAGCAAGAGGCTCTGGGACGTAATAAGGATGGAAGTTGGAGTAGGACTGGAAAAGTCAGGGCTGAACCAACCAAAGAGCCAGACTAGAAGAGACTGTGATAATTCCAAGATGATAGAAAGCTGTAATTCTAACTAGAGATAGGGAAGGAGGGAGCAGTTTGAATCTATGTTTTAGTGACAGAAATCAACTAGACAGTTACAGAATCTATCCAAAAGGTGATGTTACAGAGGAATGGGGAAGGAAAATTTGACAAAATAGTATTGAAAGCAATCTTTGAAGGGAAAAATGATACATTTCAGGCTAACATTTTATCGAGGTGAGGATCCTTGGTAAACTATTTACAGCTGGATTGGAGCTCTGTGAGGCCTATTTATCTTCTCTCAACTTAGGCTCTTGTGTCCTCTCATTATTTCTTACCATTTATAGGCAGAGAAGTTAGAAGGGAGATTAAAGTCTTGCTTGATATATTTACCACTTGAACCCTGGAAGCACTATCATTGACAAATTCTGTGTGGAGGAAAGTAAGTGTGAGCCTTACCTTGATTTTGAGACTTGCATTGAGCCAAGCTAATTACATTCCCCTATTGTGATATTTACTGTTGCTGCGTTAAATAATGTCTAGTAGTTAATGCCTTAAAACACTCATTTCCTTTGCTCACAATATTGTGGGTTTCTTCCTCCAGAGCAAATATCTTAAAGAGAATTAAGGGGAGAAGTTGCTTGTTTTCTGATTTCAGCTCAGAATGTTGGTTACAACCATGTCACTAAGGCGTCCCCGTATTGAAGGAGAGGAGGCAGAGACCTCATCTCTCAACGGGAGAATGTTCAAGAGTGTGTGGGTGTTTCAAATTTACTACACTGAACTACTTCCCTAGTATGACCAAAATATCTCATTTTTGGCTGAAGTTCCCCTTTCTAAGAATGTAGGGGGAAAAAAGGGGGAAAGAGGCAGAATTGGAAAGTAAGTCTAACTCCTGTGTGAGCTTGGACAAACCATTTTACCTCACTGATTTTTTCCCTCTTACTAAAATTGAAGCAAAAAATGCCCATTTCATTGTGCTTTTGAGAATTTTAATGAAATAATATGTAAACAGGGAAGGGTACATAGTAACTCATCATTTATTGCTATATTTATTGCTAGCAGTGATTATTGAAATTTATATAAAGATGTATATTCCTAAATTCAGACAGGAAAATCGTAAAGCTTTCTACAAAAGCAAATATTCTTATGGCTAGTATATGGATCCAAAGACAAATTCTCACAAAATGAAATGAAGGAAATCTGTATAGTAGAAGTCTTCATTTGTGAGGGTGGAAAACACTGTCAAATTTTTGAAACAATGTGATTTCGAATGGACATTGGCGTAAATAGAAAGCCAGGGGTGCAGAGCTGAGTAGGCTAATATTTTCATGCTAAGCTGTGGAAATCAGGAAATGGGCTACATGGTTATCTGACAAATAGATTCTGAGAAGCAATGGGGAGAGGAAATGGAAATCAACTGAACATTGATGAATGTGGGTAAGAGTATTGTCTGGTGAGGAAGCATCAGGGCTCTTCTATTTAATACACATGATGTGTTTGAAGTGCTCAGATGAAAAGTCATCCTTCATGTTAAGTACAGATCATGTTTTCATGACATTTCTATTTGGTAGTCATATCTCTATGCTATTAAATCACATTGTGATAAAAACTGTTTTGATATGTACTGACTATGAAGTAATTTCATAGACTTTTCTGCCATATAGCAGGATTTCAACAGAATTGGGTAAACAGAATTTTTATGTCCCTAAATAACATGCATATAAATAATTTTAACAGTTGCTATGAATTCAGTGGTCTTATATCAATTACTTTCAATTTTTCATTGCTTTTCTGCTTACTATATTACTACTGTTATTTAAAACATATCACATTTGTATGAGGACCAATAGCAGTGTCAAAATATTGGGAGAATTTGCTCTTTTCAAATTTCAGGGTCTATGTCTGTTTCTGTAGTTGTGCTATTAATAATGCCTTTTTTTTTGGTTGTGTTTATATTTGCATTGACTCTATTGTCCTCTTACAAGTCTTAGATGTAGTGACAGATATATTTCTAATTTATAAATTTCAAGACTTCTTTCATTTCCCTTTTCCCCTCTCCCTCTTAGAAATATCTCAAGAATGCAAACTATTATGTTTACAAGACACTGTGTTTTGATTCTGTGGAAATAAAAAGATAAATTAGATGCAGATTCTGCCCTCTGGTATCTTATATAGTAATTTGGTGTATTAGTCATGACACTTTCAATTTCAGGGAGCTTGAGGCAAAAGAAAACTTAAAGTCTCATAACTAGAAAGGCTATGGAGTAGTTCATAGAATGAAAAAGACATTATAAGATCTGAAAAAGACATTATAAGATCCGGAAAGAATTTATCTTTAAACGGTTCAAAGCAGCAATAGACTTATCTTGTGTCTATTGTGTTTAAGTACCAAAGATGACCCTAAAGATGCTGCCTGACATCTACTCCCTCCTGGGTTCATCCTTGCATTCATTCACTCAGTACTCACTGCACCCCTATGAGTACCCTCTAGTGAGTTCATGCTGGGATACAGAGATGAGAAAGACATTCTAACCAAGAGAGAGAAACAGCTAAACCAAAAAAGAGATGATTAAATTTTCCAGTGGTATTTCCTATTTAGAAAAGTAACGTTGGGCTATGGGCTAGCATTTTAAATAGGATGGTCAAGGAAGGCCTCTCTGAAACAGTGATATTGGACCAGAGTTTTGAATGAAATGTAGTGCTGTGAATATTTGGGTATGAGCCATCCAGGGGAAGAGCATGGCAAGGGCAAAGACCCTAGGAAAGTACAGAGGTTGACAGTGTTCTAGGAACAGCAAGAAAAGTGATAGGGAATCAAGCACTATCTATTAGTTTTGTGTATATTTCAGCCTTTGCAGGCACCACAAAGTACGCAATAGCTAGACTTTGCTCAGTGAAGTGTTCATGGCCATAGTATTTGCCCCTCTTCTTACCCTCCTATTGCATCCTCTGAAAGTGTTTAGTTTGCCCCATGCTGCCAAGGGAGAGTTTCTCATTCAGGAACCACTGGAATCAATATGTTTTAGTTTGGCTGTTCCCCCCCCCCCCCCCCAAGTAGCTAAGCTCTTTAATTCCTTTGAGATAATTATCACTCCCAAACTTAATCATTTCCCCCTCAGCTTCTGATTTATCTCCTTTAATCTTCTTCAGGAGCATTGTTCTCCAAATCTTTATTGCTTTACCATTAAGCCTCATCAATATTTGCTCTGAGCTAAATTCAGTATATTCACATTCTTCTTCTCAGTACCTCTCCCATTTTCCTCAGTGGAAGAAAAGAATCAATGTTATGAAATTAAAAGACTCATAAATTTTGATGTCAAGTTCATGTTTTCTACTGTGATAAATTCTTTCAGATAATTTAGCTACATCTGATGTGAATGCTTCTTGTTTTTAAATTACAACATGCCTGCTTATATTGGTGGTGGTGAGATGGTAACATGCATGTATCATTTATTCTCCTCCTGGATGTGTATCCTAACTTCTCCCATTTACTCTTGTCCATACTGTTGTTTTTTATACTGTACCCAGGATATTTTTTTCTGAAAAACAAATTTGATCACACCCCTGTTCTGTTTAAAGTATTTCTGATGACTTTCCATTCCTTTTTGGAAAAAGGCAAGCTACTTGCTTGGCCTACAAAGCCCTCAAAGATACGGGCCCATGTAACTTGCAGGTGCAACTCTGGCCCATTTCCCCCTCTCTTCACCAGATCCATTGGCCGCCTTTCCCTGCCTTGTATTCTCCATGAATTTTTGCATCTGCAGAGTTTTTGCATCTGCATCTACTATGTTTTCTATCTTCCTTTCCTAACCAGCAACAACTCATCCTCTAGTAGCTCAGCTCAGTGATTACTTCATAGAGTTCCCCTTCCCTCAATAATCAACCTTATCCTCTAAAATATCACCTTTACCTCTCCTTGTTAGCATTTGTCATATTAGCAGTTTTATCTTTATTGGTGTGAATAGTTAATGTCTACTTACCCATATGAATTTAAGCTTTGTGGTAATGTGTATAATTTCTGTATTTGCTTATCATTGTATTCACATGGATTAGTCCAGGACTAGGCATATTAAATATTTGTGCTGTGAAGGAAAATAAATAAATGAGAATGAGTGCATGAATGAAAATAAATTAAGATGAATTTCCATACCAGATTTGCTCAATAGAACTTTCTGCCATGAAGGAAATATATTATATCTGCATTGTCCAGTATAGTAGCTACTAGCCACATTTGGCTATTGAGTGCTTGAAATGTGGTTAGTGCAACTGAGGAACTAAGCTTAAATTTAAATTTAATGGCTACATTTGACTAGTAGAGAGCATATTGAAAAGAAAGATAAGGATATAGTACCATATACAGTTTCTGGTTCCTGTAAAACATCACACACACATTTTGGATAAATTTCAGAAATTTTATTTCAATATAAATGTGTTCACTTGCCTTAGTTAAATCATGCTCAAATTAGATCATTCAAAACTATTAAGCTGACTAAAGTTGTCTTTAGATAAGCATAATAAATATGACCACAATTCAGTTGAATTAAACAAGGAAAGAACTCCTTTCAAGGTCATCAAGCCACAGTATTCTAAATCCAAATGTTGCACTAAAACTTTACAGTGTGTTCATTTTTTTATTTCATACGTGTGCTCTAGTGAGAGGTAGCTGGACACCGTTTTACCAATAGCTCTCTTTCAACATTATATCTATATCTACATATCTATATCTATATCTATATTACTGGAGAAGTTGTGAACTTTCAAAACAGTTATGCATAATGTGCAGAATTCCCATAAAATGTGCCTTTGCCAACACCATGCTTGTTTGTGGAACACTCGTTATAGGTTATGAGAGAACATTATCAGACTATTACCACTAACAATGGTCTATAGTGTACCTTTGGCATATTTTTTCCCACCTCCCTCCTTTCCCCCTCTGCCCCCCGTTATTAGCACAATACCCTCTTTGACAATGATGCAAGAATATTACAATATTGATATTAGCTATAGTCCATAAGTTATATTGATTGTATTTTTCCCATGCATCACTATATTCTTATCACCTTGTGATAGTGACATACATTTATTCTAGTTCATAGGAGAACACTATCGTATTTGCACTGTTAACCACAATCCTCATCTACCTCCAGGTTCGCTGTGTTATTCAGTCCCTAGGTTATTCTCTAGCACTCTTTCAGTTGACATTTAGAACCCTAGAATACCCCTTTCAGCCACAATCCTATTTATAAACCAGCCATGTTAGTTATACTTGCTATAATGTGTTACCATCAACTTTATCCTTTTCCACACTTTTACAGTCAAGCTCACTGAAAATTCTACATACATTAAGCATCAGTGCACCTTCTCAGCACTCATCATATCTCCTAGTAACCTATACTCTAGGTTTTAACTGTGTTTATTTTTTGCATTTAGTTCATTTAGAGCCGATACAATATTCTTTTGTGTCTGGCTTATTTCACTCATATTGTCTTCAAGGTTCATCTATGTTATCATGTGTGTCCCAATTTCATTTCTTATTATAGTGGCATAGTATTCCATCATATGTTTATATCACATTTTTAAAATCCATTCATTGGTTGATGAACACTTGGGTTGTTTTCATCTTTTGGTAACTGTGAATAATGCTCAATGAACAATGGTGTGCAAATGTCTGTTTGCACTGTGGGGTTCTCAGAAGGAGAAGAGAGAGAGAAAGAGGCAGAGAATATTCAAATAAAAGTAATGGCTGAAACTTTACCATATCTAATGAAAAATGACTACACATCTAACATATTCAACATTAATTCCAAACAGGATAAACCTAAATAGACTCTCACCATGCCAAGTTATAATTAAACTGTCAAATGCCAAAGATAGAAAAGCCACAAGAGAAAAACATCATATCATGTACAAGGGAACCTCAGTAAGATTAAGTGCTGCTTGTTCAATGTGAACCATGGAGACAAGAAGGCAGGGGGATGACATATTTGAGGTGCTGAAAGCAAGAAAAAAAAAAAAAGCCAAACAAAAAACAAAAACTCTGTATCTGGCAACATAGTCTTGGAAAAATGAGGGAGAAGTTAAGACATTTCCAAATAAACAAAAGCTAAGAGAGTTCATTACTAATATACTGGCCCTATAAGAGATGCTAAAGAGATTTCTGTAGATTGAAAGGAAAGGACAAGAGAAAGTAGATTGAAGCCACATAAAGAAATGAAGCTATCTGGTCGGGTAATGGCATGGGGTAATGCCATGGGTAAATATAAACACCAGAACTGTTTTTTATTTTTGGTTTGTGACTCCACTTTTTACTTCCTACAGGATCCAAATGGATAAAATATATTGATAAATCAGTGGCTTGGCACTTATCAGGTTTTAGTGTCCTAGGTTGCATAAGCAAATACCATGTAAAGGGATGACTTAAACAATGAGCGTTTATTAGTTCATGGTTTTGAGGCCAGGGGAAAAGTCCAAATCAAGGTATCATCAATGTGATGCTTTCTTCCCAAAGACTGTGGTAGTCTAGTGTTGGCAGGTGGCGATACTTGGTCCTTAGCTTGTCACTTGCCAAGAGGCATTGCCAAATGCCTTGCTCTCTCCCTTATCTTCCAAGTGCTTTTGATGTTCAGGTTTGGCTGCTCCCTCTGTATTTTTCTCTCTGTCTGAATTTCATTCTCTTATTAAGGACTTGGATAATAGGCTTAAGACCTATTTTCATTGAGATGGACCGTACCTTAACTGAAGGAACCTCATCAAAAAGGTCCTACTTAAAATGGATTCATACCCACAGTATCGGATTAACTTTAAGAACAAGTTTTTTCCTGGTATACACATAGCTCCAAACAACCACAATGTACAAAGGTGTAATTTGTGACAAGAGCTGCATAAAGATGGGGGAATAAAAGTTTATAGGAACATAGTTTGTGTATATTCTTGAAGGTGGTATCAAAGCAAAGGGGGTTGTTGTAGAGTTAGGATGTTAAATTTAAGCCCCATAGTAACAAAGAAAATATCAGAGAGTATGCAAGCTCATAGAGACAGAAAACGAGAGTATAGGTTGCCAGGTATGAAGAGCAGGGTAATGAGGAGTTAATGCACATTGGGTATAAGGTTTGTTTGCAGAGATGGAAGATTTTTAGTAATGGAAGGTGGTGATAGTACTGCACTCTTTTTACTGTGATTAATTCCTTTGAATAGTATGCTTGGGAGTGGTTGAAATGGGAAAGTTTATATTATATATTTTTTCCCATGATTTTAAAAAAGCAGTTTGCTAAGCATTTTATATATTATCTTATTTAATACTTAAAGCCTTAGTTTTCCTTTTTAACACATGAAAAGATTGGGAATTTGAAAATTTAAGAAAGTAGTTCATCTAGTAATCAGAGGACATGGGGTTAAAGATTTTTGAACTCTAAAGTCTAAATCACTTGTTAATATCACTTAAACGTTTTTAAAAAACATAATTATATACTCATTACTCTTTCTTTTAGAATATATTTTCCTACCAATCTTAAGTCTGTTTTATTCACCACTACATATAATGTACATAATATACGATATTTATACATCATAGATAAATAAAATATATTGAATGAATCTTCTTCAGTTTTTGAGGCTAGGGTTGTTAAAACATTATGATTGTTATATCCTTCCTTCACAGACAGTTTTGGGGGATTGGGTATGGTAGAAGGGCAGAGTTTAGCCTGCTTGGAAGAAAGTTGGTGTTTTATAAAGTTGGTTTATAATTAATGGAATCCAGTGATTCCACCATCCTTGACTATGACATTGACATAAGAACCAATAACAAGAAGAGCTTAAGTCCCTCAGAGAACTTCATGAATGGAAGGGTTATTGTACACTGATCTGGAAAGGATTTCCATGTCAACATAGCATGGAGGTTAAGAGTATGGACTCTGGGCCAGTTATCAGGGTTCAAATACATTTTCTTCCACTTCTTAGCTGTAAACTAGTAAAAGTGACTTAATTGTCTCTCTACCCATGTTATCTCATCTGAAAATTGGAGATTATAACAGTATCTCCTTTGTTACTTTTCCAGTTGAATGAATTATTATAAAGTGTTTAAAACAGTGCCTCCCACCTTGTAGGTGCTATATAGTGTTTGTTACTCACATACTCAATCCATCAAGTCATTTATAATGTACACTAAATGCTTACTGATCTTAAATGTTATTGTATAGTTTTTTGGAAATTGAAGGATATTATTTGATCAATGTTAAGGTTTTCCCAGTCCTACAATTAAATGGTAATGTCTATAATGTGGAATTTTAAAGGAATTATAGGGACTTTTATATTTATAAAGCAAAATAAAGAACCGGGGGTTAGTAACTACTGCACAGATTGTATAAACCAAAGTTTAATGGTCTATATCTATATATACACATAACATTAATATCCTAATTTGCCTGTCAGAACAAGAACATGGCATTGAATCTTGTGTAATTTCTTATTCTTTGTTCTGCCACATTTGTTTTCAAATATTACTTTTATCCTTTTCAGTACAACAAAATTGCTTGTCTTTCAAACCAAAATCACTATATTTTGATGTACTTCTCTTACCTTATACTGGAAAAATTATTTTCAAAAGGACTTAAAGTTCTTTTATGTATTTGAATGTTGTTTTTATATTAGGATTTCAAAGAAAATAAGTATATTATTATTGCTAAATGTTATATCAATTTATACTTCCCTCTTCTTATTTGTCCACTTCTTTCTGTCGTCTTTGTCATGACATCTGGAATTGACACAGGAAAGGGAATTAACACCATAATCCATAAAGTAAGTCATGACACATTCATTTCTTACATGGGGGACATATTTCACTTTGCTTTTTTAACTTCTGTCTTTTCTGTAGAGGGTTTTGTAGTTACAGTTTACAGGTTTTATGATTATGCACATAAAAATTAAGTTTCTGTCCATTTGTTTTATTTCTTTAGGCAGAGGTGCATCATGTGTTGGGAGGAAATGTAGGGTTGCTCCAGTCTTCCTCAATTCATGATTGAAAGTCTTTTTGCAATGCTCTGTAGAAGTAAAAAACTCTTCAAAAGATAATACTTGGGAAGCAGATGTGGCTCAACCAATTGGGCTCCTGTCTACCACATGGGAGGGCCTGGGTTCGTGTCCCAGAGCCTCCTTGTGAAGGCAAGGTGGCCCACGCCCATGGAGAGTTGACAGCCTATACCTGCAGAGAGTTGGCACAGCAATGTGATGCAACAAAGGGAGACAAGCAGAGACAGAAGAACACACAGTGAATGGATAGAGAGAGCAGACAGAGAGCAAGCAGCAAGGGGTGGGGTAAATAAATAAATCTTAAAAAAAAAAAGATAATACTTTATCCATCTGCCCTTTGGAAATTAGGCCAGGAATAAATTAAAATCACAAAGATATCCAAAACAGATTTACTTTACCTCCTTTTATGCATTTGACCACTGTCTTCAGTGGTTTTAACCTTTCTAGACATTGCCTTATGGTTTTCCTTATGGTCCATAGCAGATCCCATTGAAATCATTTACTAAATATTACATTTCTTCCCACAATCTTTTCTGTGCTAAGTGGTCACTGATTTGGAAACTGTCGTGTTTAGAAAATACCGTGATGCCATGAGTTAATTTCTTCCCTGTTATGAGATCTTGCATGAGATCCCAGGGGGCCTTTCAATGTGTCATGGTACTGCAAGCTATTCGTTAGTTCCTTTCAAGGTAATGACCCATGACCAAGAGAATCTTGTTGCAACATATGGTGACACCTGTCACTGAGTTTCATGATTGGCATAAAATTAACCTGTTTTCCTCTTTGATTTGTTGCTTTCTGCAATATCTATAAAAAGGATGAGAGATCCTCCGAATACTCTTATTTCTCATGCTCAGGTATTAGTGTTCTTGTGGGAATATGTATATACAAATGCTTCCAAAATACCAATATTCACAGTTATGCCTAATATCTAAGAAAAATATATTAATAATGGTTGTGTTGGCCTTTAGATCCTTAGTAATTCAGCAGTTACTTTTAAGAAGGGCAGAGAAGAAAAATACCCAATGACTTCTCTGTGGCTTTTTTACTTCAAAAAAATGGTAATTTTTTTTTGATGGAGGGATTTCTCAGTGGAAAAAGTATCTCATTCCTTATAATACTGTTGGTTTTCTGATCTCTTTACATATCTTCAGCTTCATAAAATGTTATTTTAATTGAGGGTTATTTTATTTAACTGGTTTCTTTTCCTTTGCATATTTTAAAGTTTCCTAGATTCTGCAAGTTTTAATATTCAAATGTAATAAAAGAAATGAACTTAGTAGTCTGTTTTTCTCTCTACATGGTGATTTTCTGATTATTTTCTGCTCAGATCTGGACTAGTTGCTTTGAATTTTACTGCAATCAATTTTTCCTGGCCTTTCTCAAATGACCTTTATTATTCAGTGAATTTCTTTTGAAAGAATAACATTAGTCCTGTCCATGGACTTGGAAATTGATGGTTTCTGTTCTCAGTACATGGAAGAGTTGGGCTGATTAAAGGAGTGGAGCACAAACTATGGGGGCTGGGGAAGATAGTACTAAGAAACTTGGGAGATAATATAGGGATTAGGAATTTAAAGACTACTTACACTTATTAACACATTTTTGAGACCTTTGAAGAGTAATTTTTGCCAGGACTCAGCATTTCATTTTTACAGCATCTATTAATGTTTATCGTCTTTACTTTGGCAAACATTTTTTTCCATACTGGATATAAAAACAACACAAAAATATGGATCAATTTTTTAAAATTGTACAGTATTGTTTTTTTTTAACTGCTGATTATGGTTATGTTGGTGTAGGTTAGGCTTCCATTGGTCAAAAATAGAAACAAAAGGAAAAAGACTAAAAAGAGAGCTATACGGATACTATATTTTAGAGCAACAGCCTTTCAGTATTCATCTTCTATCTTTGATAAATCAGGACCAACATGAAATTTAAAATAAAGCATATTTAAAAATCTTCTGGTAGAATAAATATTTATTTTAATGCCAGTGATGCTGCTGGCAATTTTGTACAGAAAGAATGAAAGATTTTGCTGGAGTTATAAGAGAATGTGGTGCTGAAATGGGTGATATCTAAACCAGTTCTAATAAAATATGTTAAGAAAATTAAACATCAGAATTCTTTAAATATTCTAGAAAATTATTTTATTAACAGCAAACAGGTTCTACAATAATTCAGATAAGAATTAAAATACTGAAGCATTTTTTGTTAATGGTAAAGCCGAATTCAAAACTACTTTTGGTACTCTTCATTTGAGCAGGATCTGGAAAATACGACTTGAATCTGTTTAGAAGAAGACATTCAAGAGTACACAAGAGTCAAGAATCGAGGGGTTTCACCACTCATAAACAATCACCTTGACTACAGTCAAATCAATCACTTTTTCTATGTGAAGGAGTCAGTAAAGGATAGAAACATGAAGTAGGAGGAATGCAGATGTGGCTCCGTCTACCATATGGAAGGTTCAGGGTTCAATCCCCAGGGCCTCCTGACCCATGTGGTAAGCTGGCCCATGTGCAGTGCTGCCATGTGCAAGGAGTGCCATGCCATGCAGGGGCACCTCCCATGTAGGGCTGCCCTCACGTAGGGCTGCCCAATGTGCAAGGAATGTGCCCCGCAAGGATAACCACCCCATGTGAAAAAAGCACAGCCCGCCCAGGAGTGAAATTGCAGACATGGAGAGCTGACGCAGCAAGATAACGCAACGACAAAAAAGAGACACAGTTTCCCAGTGCTGCTGGATAATGCAGGCAGATGCAGAAGAACACACAGCGAATGGACACAGAGAACAGACAACGGGGAAGGGGAGAGAAATAAATAAAAAATAAATCTAAAAAAAAAAAAAAAAGATGAATTTGGAGAGAGTTTTGTTTTTTGGTTAGGTGGTTGGTTTTATAAATACTCTTCTCTTATGGATAGTAGAATGGAAATAATCTCTCTTTCATGGAAAGCAAGGGGTTAAGTAAGTATCCCATTCAAAACACACACATACACACACACAATCTATCAAACAATTGGCAAGAGCTTTATTCACACCATGTTTGTAAATTAATATGATTTAATATATCTCTTTATTTTCTGCAAATGAAAAGTATTATCTTATATAACCCAGTAGTCTTCAGTCTAAGTGACTTTGTCCTCTTTTCCTCCCCACCCCCAAGGACATCTGGAAATAACTTTGAGACTTTTTTTTTAAACAAATCAATGTTATTGATGCACATTAATAAAGCATAAATCTATCCAAAGTATATAATTACTGGTATTCAGTATAATCAAATAGTTGTGCATTCATCATTTTAATCATTTTTAGAGCATTATCATTATTCCAGTAATACAATAATAATAATAACAAATGAAACAAAACTCATCACCTCTCAGTCTCTCTCTGCTTCCCCTGCTGTACATTAGCTGCTATTCTGGTTTCTTTTTAGTATATTTGTATTTATATTTTGTAAAAACAGTCTTATATGCAATAGCATCCGTATTTGTATTTTACATGAGGTTTCACTATGTTATACAGTCCCAAGGTACATTTTTTTGGCTCTTCTAGTAATATACTTGTTCTTAGACTTTCCCTTTCAACTACTATCATACCCATATAATAGCTCTACTAATGAAAAACACCACGATGTGCTCTCAACATTTCCATTCATTTCCAAAGATTTACAAACATTTTAACCAGTTCTGTTCAGATTAACCCTCAGCTTTCCATTGTCTAAACTCATTCTATTTTCTAGTTACCTATATTCTAATTATTAACTCCCTGAGTTTACAAAATATATTAAGTTCATAATAACACAGTCATACTGTATTTGTCCTTTCATGTCAGGTTTGCTTCACTCAAACCTGTTCTCCAGGTTCATCCATGTTGTCATATGATTCATTACTTAGTTTTATAATCAATTCATTACATCACTGCATAATCCATCGTGATTATACACCACAATTAGTTTATCCATCATTGGTTGAGGGACACCTGGGTTGTTTCCAAATTTTGGCTATCATGAATAACACTGCTATGAACATTGCTGGGTAGATATCTATTCGTGTCACTGCTATCAGTTCTGGATATATACCTGGTAAGGGTATTGCTGAATCACATGGCAAGTCAATATTCAACTTCCTTAGGAACTGCCAAACAGTCCTCCACAGCAGCTGTACAATTCTACAGTCCCACCAACAATGAATAAGTTTTCCTCTCTTACCACATCCTCTCCAATATTTACAGTTTCCTGGCTTTTTAATAGTAGTCGGTCTAATAGGTGTGAAATGATATCTCATTGTAGCTTTAATTTGCATTTCCCATATTGCCAGTGAAGTTGGACTTTTTTTTTATGTTTCTTTGCCATTTGTATTTCTTCTTTGGACAATTGTCTTTTGCCCATTTTTTGACTGGGCAGTGTCTTGTTGAGCTGTATAATCTCTTTACATATCATGGATATTAAACCCTCATTGGATATGTGATTGCCAAATATTTGCTCCCGTGGAGTCAGGTGACTTTTTATCCTTTTAACAGTCTTTTGAGGTACAAAAGTGCTTAATTTTGAGGATGTCTCATTTATCTATTTTTCCTTCCATTGTTCGTGATTTGGGTGTAAGGTTTAAGAAACTACCACCTATCACAAGACCTTGACGGTGTTTTCCTACATTTTTGCCTAGGAGTTTTATAGTCCTGGCTTTTATATTTAGGTCTTTGATCCATCTTTTTATTAGTCAGTCAAAGGGGTGCTGATACAAGATACCAGAAGCCTCTTGGCTTATGAAGGATATTTATTTAGGGTAGGAGCTTGCAGATACTAAGCCATAAAACATAGGTTACTTCCCTCACCAAAGTCTATTTCCCCATGTTGGAACACGATGGCTGCCAGTGTCTGCCAGGGTTCAAGCTTTCTGGGTTCCTCTCTTCCCGGGGGCTTGCGTCTCTTTCCTCTGTGTGCAGGGACTCAATGCCCTAATGATGTGGCCCAATCAAAGCCCTAATCATAATTTAATCATGCCCAAATACAGACCAGTTTACAAACATAATCCAGTATCTATTTTTGGAATTCATAACTATATCAAACTGCTACACTCCACCATCTGATTTCCAAAAAGACATTGCAATATCCAAGAAAACCTTAAATCAATAACAATGAAAGTACTAAATCATAATATAATCAATTTAAAGAAATACAGTTTGTCTTGGGGCAAAGTCCTGCCTGGATGTAGACCTCTGAAATTACAAAAAAAAAAAAAAAAATTATCTGCTTCCAATACACAAATAGACAAAGAAAGGATAAACATTTTCATTACAATAAGGAGAAATTGAGAGGGAAACATGAGTCAAGGATCCTCTCCAGTTCAGTAAACCTGCAGGGCATCTTCCATTCAATTTCAAAGTCTGAAAGGCATTCTTAAGAAGATGGTTTCTTGTTCTTGTTTCCTTATGGGAACTCACCCTTTCCACAGGCTTGCCCAAGGGTCATTTTCATGGTTCCACCCTCATCAGGCATCCAGGTGTTGACCAAGCTCCAGATCTCACCCTCCAAAAGCATTGGGGTGATTGCCACACCCTACCCAATCTTTGGGTTAGAGTCTTAACTCCCGTAGTATAGTGATGTGAAGACAAAATTCCCTCTAACCTTCGGGATACATGCTTAACCTTCTCAGAGCAATGAGTTGACCACCTGGCCTTCCATAACCTTTGGAATACAGGCTCAACCCTCTCAGATCAACGGGTTGACCACTTGGCCTTCCCTAACCCATGGGAGACAAGTCTAACCCTCTCAGACCTATGGTTCTGAACTTAACTGCCTTAATCCTTCAGGAATGTTCTCCACCCTCTTTGAACCCTGGGGTGGCAAAACTCTCCCAGAACATCTGGTGGAAATATCCACCCTCCTTAACTGCTGGTGCAAACTCACCCTCTCTGTACACATGGGTGGGATTCCTCTCTTGGCCCAAGGTGATGCCTTAAGTCCAGAGCTCAGCTTCCATGGTTTGGATCTTAAAGTTGTTTCTTCTTCAATCTCTCCTTTCCATGTCCTTTTTAGTCCAAGCTGACAGTGGTTTTGTTCATACAACTCTCTCAAAAACCTTGTTGGTTGAGCATGCAAGAAGCAGGGGTCTGAGCCAGCAGACAGTTAAGAATTTCCACAAGTCTATCCTAGATACCTGCATCTTCAATCCTGATTTACAATTTCCAAGTTTAATTAAATCCTCCAGTAGGGCACTTTCATCTGGGAGCTTAATTTCCAGAGGCTTGGAACTTCCAGAATGAGTTTCTGTTTTCTTTGTGCCCGATTGTTCAGTTCTCAGCATATCTCTCTTGTCTAGCATTTTGCTATAAGCTACAAGCAGAAGCCAAGCTGCATTCTCTGGGTTTATGTTGGAAATTTTTTCAGCTAAATGCCCAGGCTCACCATTTTCAAATTCTGCCTCCCATAAAACACCAGGAGTTAATCTTGTTAAGTTCTCTGAAACTTTAAAACATGGATCCCCTTTCTTCCAGTTTCCAATAGTAGTTTCATCATTTACTTCTAAAGCATCATAAAAAGTCTCTTTAGCATCCATATTGCTATCAACAGTCTCTTTAAGGCACTGTAGGCCTTTTCTTCCAAGCATCTCACAGTTCCTCCAAAAAATACCCTTACCCATTTATAAAACCATTCCAGCATTTTGGTGATTGCAAAATCACCTCCCCACTCCTTGGTACCAAAGTCTGTATTAGTCAGCCAAAGGGGTGCTGATGCAAAATAACAGAAACCTGTTAGCTTTTATAAAGGGTATTTATTTGGGGTAGGAGTTTACAGATAACAGGCCATAAAGCATAGGTTGCTTCCCTCACCAAAGTCTATTTCCATGTGTTGGAGCAAGAGGCTGCCGACGTCTGCCAGGGTTCAAGCTTCCTGGGTTTCTCTCTTCCCAGGGCTTGCTTCTCTTTCCTCTTTATGCTTACTTCCCAGTGCTCCAGCTTAAAACTTTGGCATCATACTCCAACATCAAAACTCCAACATTAAAAACCTTCCAACTCTGTTTTTTGCCATGCCTTTTATTTGAGTCCCTGTCCACCAAGGTGCAGGGACTCAGTGTCCAACTGATGTGGCCCAATCAAAGCCCTAATCATAATTTAATCACACCCAGGTACAGACTAGTTTACAAACATAATCCAATATCTATTTTTGGAATTCAAAACTATATCAACCTGCTACAAATTTGAATTAATTTTTGTTTAAGGTGTGAGCTAGGGGTCCTCTCTTTCTTTTGGATATGACTATCCAGTTCTTCTAACACCATTTGTTGAATGGATTGTTCTGGCCCAGCTGGGTGGCCTTGACAGCCTTGTCAAAAATCATTTGCCCATAGATGTAAGGGTCTGAGTTCTTGATTCAGTTCCATTGGTCAATCTACATGCCTTTATGCCAGTACCATACTGTTTTTACTACTGTAGCTAAGTAGTATGCTTTAAAGTCAGAAAGTGGGAGTCCTCCAACTTTGTTCCTTTTAAGACATTTTTGACTATTTAGGGCCCCTTACCCTTCCAAATAAGTTTGATAATTGGCTTTTCCATTTCTGCAAAAAAAGGCTGTTGTGATTTTTTACTGGGATTGCTTTGAAACTGTAGATCAGTTTGTGTAGAATTGACATCTTAAAGATATTTAGTCTTCTGGCCCATGGACATGGAATGTCCTTCCATTTATTTAAGTCTTCTTTGGTTTCTATAGCTATGTTTTGTAGTTTTCTTAATACAGGTCCTTTATATCCTTGGTTAAGTTTATTTCTAAATATTTGACTTTTTAGTCACTATTATAAATTGATTTTTTTCTGATTTCCTCCTTGGATTGCACATCAGTAGTGTATAAAAATGCTATTGATTTTTGAGTATTAATCTTGTATCCTGCCACTTTTCTGAACTAGTCTGTTAGTTCTAATAGCTTTGTTGTGGATTTTTTTCTGCCTAAAACTTCTAACGTAATATTGAATAACAGTGTTGAAAGTGGAGGTCCTTGTCTTTTTTTCTGATCTCAGTGGGAAAGGTTTATCTTTCACTGTTGAGTACAATGCTAGCTGTAGATTTTTCATATGTGCTCTTTACCATAGTGAGAAAGTTTTCTTCTTTTCCTGTCTTTTAGAGTATTTTTATCAAGAAAGCATGCTGCATTTTGTCAAATGCCTTTTATGCATCAATCAAGAAGGGTCCATGTGATTTATCTTCAGTTTATCAATGTGGTTTATTACACTAATTGATTTTCTTGTGTTGAACCAGCCTTTCATATGTGGACTAAAAACCACTTGATCGTGCCCTTGGAATTGGTTTGCAAGGATTTTGTTGAGGATTTTTGCCTCTATATTCAATAAGGATATTGGTCTGTAATATTCTTTTTTGTGTGTGTGATATCTTAATCTGGTTTTGGTATCAGGGTGATGTTAGTGTCATAGGCTGAAATAGTGTTCTTTACTGTTCAGGTTTTTGGAAGAGCTTGAACAAGTTTGGTATTAGATATCTTTGAATGATTGGTAGAATTCACAGGATAAGCCATCTGGTCCTGGGCTTTCATCTTTGGGAGGTTTTTAATGACCGTTTCAATCTCTTCACTCTTGATTAGTTTGTTAAGGTCTTCTAACTCTTCTAGGGTCACTGTAGGTGGTTCATGTGTTTTTAGGAATTCATCCATCTTGTCTTTATTGTCTAGATTTTTGTCATACAGTTATTCATAATATCCTCTCCTGATGTCTTTTATTTCCGTAAGGTGAGATATACTGTGCCCTACCTCAGTTTTGATTTTGTTTATCTGCGTCTTCTCTGTTTTTTTCTTTGTCAGTCTAGCTAAGTGTTTGTTGATTTTGTTGATCTTAAAGATCCAACTTCTGGCTTTGTTGGTTCTCTATATTATTTTGTTCACAGTATCATCTGTTTCTGCTCTGCTCTTTACTATTTCTTTCCTTCAGCTTGGTTTGGTCTTAGTTTTGATAGTTCTTCCTAATGTGTAGTTAGATCTTCAATTTAGCCCTTTTTTTTTAATGTAAGCATTAAATTTCCCTGTCAGCACTGCCTTTGTGGTGTCCCATAGATATGTTGTGTTCCCATTTTCATTCATCTCAAGATATATACTGAATTCTCTTGTAATTTCTTCTCTGTTCCACTGATTATAATAGTATGTTGTTTAGTCTCCATATATATATATGAATTTTCTCTTTTCCCATCCATTACTGGTTTTCAGTTTCATTCTATCAGAGAAAGTGTTTTGTATAATTTCAATCTTTTTCAATTTATTTATACTGGTCTTATGTCCCATCATATGGTCTATCTTGGAGAATGATCTATGAGCACTTCAAAAGAATGTATATCTGTGTTGACAATGGAGGTGTATGGAAAAAGTGTGCTAACTGTATGCTATGGACCATGATTGGTGGTAATAAACTGATATTATTTTATAATCTGTAACAAATGTTCCACCAGGGTGTGGAGTTGTATGGGAAATCTATACATCTGTATGATTGTTTTGTAAGTTCACAATATCTGTAACAAAAATACATTAAAAAAATAGCATGGGTTGGGGGGAAAATACACCTAATATAAGATAAGGACTATAGTTGGTAGAAATATTTTGATGATGCTCTTGCATGGTTTGTAATAAATGTTTCGCACCAATGCAAAGAGTTGGTGGGGGGGGCGGGTGATGTATGGCATCCCTGTGTGATATTACGTTTATTTTTTTTGTAAATTTGCAATCTTTATTATATTCTTATTTATGTGCATTCATGTATGAATGATATACTTCAATAAAAAATAAATAAAAATAAAATCCAAAAGAACATATATCCTGCTGTTTTGGGGTGCATGCTCTGTAGATGTCTGTTAGGTCTAATTCATTTATCATATTTTTTAAGCTCTCTGTTTCTTCTATGTCTAGATGTTGTATGCAATACTGAAAGTAATATATTGAAGCCTCCAACTATTACTATAGAGACATCTCCTTCTCCCTTCAGTTTTATGTGTATGTGTCTCATATATCTTGGGGCACTCAGGTTAGGTGCATAAATATTTATTTCTTCTTGGTGAATTGCCTCTCTTATTAATATAACCATTCTTATCCCTTTTTAAGTTTTGTATTTGAAATCATTTTTGGCTGGTACTAGTATCACTACTCCAGCTCTTTTTTGGTTACTATTTGTGTGGAATATTTTTTTTTCTGTCTTTTCACTTTTAACTGGATTGGGTCCTTACATCTGAGGTGAGTTTCTTGTAGAAAGCATATAGATGGTTCATGTTTTTTATCCATTCTATCAGTCTATGTCTTTTGATTGGGGGGTTCAAGCTCCCCAATACTAATGTTATTAGTATAAAGACATTGCTTACCTTATCCATTTTGTCCTTTGACTTTCTCTTGTCATGCTATTGTATGTCTTTTTACCTTTACTCTTCCTAATAATCTTCATTTCCACACTCTTCTCCAAGCCTCTCACCCTTGTTTTTTTTCCTTTTAGGTTACAGTGCTCTCCAGTATCCCTGTTAATTCCAGTCTTTGGTAACATATTCTATCAGTTTTTGTTTGTCTGTGAAGGCTTTGAACTCACCTTTATTTTTGAAGGAAGGTTTTGCCAGATACAGAATTCTTGGCTTGTAGTTTTCCTTGTTCAGTACCTTAAATACATCCTACCACTTCCTTTTCACTTCCATGAGAGGTCTGCACTTATTCTTATTGATGTTTCCTCTTATGTGATGATTTGTTTTTCTCTTGCTGCATTCAGAATCCTCTCTTTATCTCTGATATTTATCATTCTGAATAGTAGGTGTTTTGGGGTAGGTCTGTTCAGATTTATTCTGTTTGGGTGCATTGCCTTTCTTGGATATTGATATTTACGTCTTTCATAAGATTTGGGAAACTTTGGGCTATTATTGCCTCAAATATTCTTTCTGCCCCTTTTCCTTTCTCTTCTCCTTCTGGGACAGTGTTAATGTATATGTTTGTACAGTTCATGTTTTCATTCAATTCCCTGAGAGACTGTTCCATTTTTTTCCATTCTTTTCTCTTTCTGTTCTGTCTTTTCCATTTCAGATGTTCTATCTTTGAAATCACTAATTCTATCTTCAAGCAATTAAAATCTTCTGTTGCGTGCCTTTAATGTATTTTAATCACATCCATTGTGACTTTCATTCCCATAAGGTCTATTACTTTCCTTTGCAGGCTTTCAAATTTTCCTTATGCTCATCCAGTGTTGTCTTAATATCCTTTATCTCTTTATTCATATTTTCTTCCAATTCTTTGAATTGATTTAGGAAAATTGTATGATTATCATTGATTAATTGTCTTAAATCCTTTATCTCTTCAGGATACTTGGTTTGTTCCTTTGACTGGGCCATTTCTTCCTGTTTCATAATATGGTTTGTAATTTTTGCTGATGTCTAAACATCTGAATATATTGATGACTTATCTCTGATGGCCAGTTTCTCTCTTTTGCCTATTTTTTTCATATGTTTTCTTTGATATTTGGTTCAACTTATCCTAAATATTTAAAATTTCCCAGCTTAAGTTGTCAAAATTGGGTCAGAGACTCACACTGGGGTGCAGATTTTCTCCCAGGAGTTAGGGTGCAGAGAGACCCAAAATCAATTTTTTTTTCCTTGCAAATTCCTGACAAGACAGCAGATGGCAATTTTCAGTGCACCTTTCCATGATGTGTTTCCATCTCCAATTTCTTGTATTTTGGCCTGGCCAGAGCCAAGATTCTAAGTGGGCTTTGCTGGCTTAATTCACTGAAGAGCAGTTGTCCATTTTTACCCCTCCCTTTTCTCTTTAACAGCTGACAGGGAGGAAGGGAGGAAGATATCTGTTCCCCTCTCAGTCAGCTGCAGTGAGCCAGCTTAATATCTTGTGTGGGGAAGAGGGGAACCCTTCCTGGCTGCCATGAGGCTTTGGTAACTCACATTTGTTGTTTTGGTTTCTTTGGATTCTTTGTCTCTCTGTTCTTTACCCTCCTTGGAGTTGTGTAGCACTGTCCTGGTCAGCTGATCCCCAAAGGAGGTCTGTTGCATAGTTTTGGCAATCTCTCTTTTCTGTGCATATGTGTGATCAAGTTGAGCCATATCTGCCTACTCTGACACCATCCCCCCAGAACTCCTTGGAGACATTTTTGATTGTCGTGACTTGTAGGAGTGTTTTCTACTGACCTCTTACCTGTAGAGACCAAGGATGCTGGTAAACCATCCTGCAATGCACAGGATATTCCCCCACAACAACAAAAAACTTGTCTAAAATTCCAGTAGTGCCAAGGTGGACAAAACCTGCAACCCTCTTAGGTAAATCAATCTCCCTAGTAAATGCTTACCTGTCAGAGTTCTTTCTTCTTCCACTTCTATTCCCCAAGAAATTGCCTAGAAACCTTGGAATTTATACACCTAGTGTCTGGGTCCTGTGCTGTCTTCTGTCTTCTGGTTTCTTGTTTGCCTCTACTATAATGCTCTACCATTAGTATTCAAAGTAAAAATCAGCCAGTTAAAACCCCTACCCCCCAACCCCTCATGAAATAATAGGCTGGTAAATTTTCAGTAAGGTTGTTTCTCTTACATAACAGAGTCCAGAAATCCTCTCTTGTTGATGGTCCACTTTAGATCTTGCTGGTGCTGGTAGACCTCTCTGAGTCTCAGTCCATATTTCCAACTTACCAACAGGGCCCCCTTAACCTTCATGGAATGGACCACTGGGTTTCTTGTAAGTGATTCCTGTGTCCTCCACTAGAGGCCCATGGAAACCTCTAGACCGCTCCATGTCTTCTGTCTCCTGGTTGATCTTCTGCCTAATTAATTGTTCTATCTATTATCGAAAGTATTACTGAATTGTCTTTCTCCCTTTATTTCTGTCAGTTTTTGCTTTGTGTATTTTGAGGTTATATTGTTAGATGTGTATTGTTTATAATTGTTATATCTTCCTGATAGATTTATCATGAAATTTCCCTCTTTGACTCTAGTAACATTTTTTTTTTCATGAAGTCTTTATACAGGGAAAGACCATCTACCTAGTTTGCTTTACATAATTGTCTGGTAATCAGTAGAAAAATATTAACAAAAATATATATTCATATTATCTTTTATGCTTTCCTTTACCCAGTGATTTTTATTTCTTCATGTGCATTCAGGTTATCAACTAGTATCCTTTCATTTCAGTTTGAAGAACTCCCTTTATTATTTCCTGTAATACTTATCTGCTAATGGCAAATTCTGTTTTTGTTGATCCAGGAATGTCTTAGTCTCAATTTCTCCTTCATTTTTTAAAAAAGATTTATTTATTTATTTCCCACCTCCTTCCCCTCCTCTTGTGCTGCTGTTTTTGCTGTGTTGTCTTCTCTTCTTATTTTCTATCCTTTAGGATTCATGGGATTTGATCCTAGAGATCTCTGATGTGGAGAGAGGTTCCCTGTCAATTGCGCCACCTCCTGATTTCTCTGCACTTCACCTTGACTCTCCCCTTGTCTCTCTTCTCATGCATCATCATCTTGCTGTGTGACTCACTTGTGCAGGCACTGGTTCACCATATGGGCACTCGTGTGGGCACTGGCTCATGTGCGGGCATGCTTTCTCTTCTTCTTTTTCACCAGGATGTCAAGGGATCAAACCTGGGTCCTCCCATATGGTAGGCAGAAGCTCTATCAGTTGAGCCACATCCACTTCCCTCTCCTTCACTTTTGAAGAAGTTTTGTTGGATATAGAATTCTTGGTTGACAGTCTCTTTTCCATCAGCACTTTGAATATGTCATCCCACTGAAAAATATGAAATGCTTCATGAATTTGAATGTCATCCTTACACAGGGTTGTTTCTGTACCATTCCAGTTTTAGTGTAGGTGCTGCTAAAGTAACATTTTATATCCTTCCAGGCTACAACAGAAATGAGGTAGACTTGGGGGGAACTACCTCTGCCCCATTCTCTGTATAAGTCCTTCTATCTTAATTTCTAGACCATGCTGTATGGAATGTGTCACCTCTCTGAGGAAAGTTAAAATATTATGTGCCCAGTGATCCGAGTACAAACCAAACTGTTTGGGCATCTTCCCAAACTTACTGGTTTACTTTTATCACATCACCTACTCAAAAATTTTCCCTGGATTCCAGTTTTCTAACTCATTACATATAGAACCATTTTATTCACATGGTAAATACAACTCTAATTTCACACAGTTACTCTCATTTGTGGGGAAGGACACACCTTTCATTTGAACATGGCATTATTTGTTTCATGGGGCACTTAATATTTGGTGGTCAGGTCTCACTTATAAATATTATCTTCACAAATACCATTAGCATTTAATGGAAATATCACCACAAATATAGTCTCTTCTCAAACTTCTAATATTATATTTTTATGTAACTGTTATTAGATATAGTAAAATCTGTGGACACATGATTAGATGATAACAAGAGTGTGTATTTCTTGAGATTGGCAATCATATGGGGTTTTAGTTCTTCTGTCTTTCTATTATGGATGTGTGTGTGTGTGTGTATGTATTATGCTATCTAATATCAATTTATCTATCCTCCTTCCTATTGTTCTAGGTCTCTTTGCCTGTCTATAATATGCCTTGATCCCTATAGGAATTCAATTTTAAGTTAGCATATGATAGTTGTCCAATAATATGTTTTAAATTAAATTCATATGAGGACTAGAGAATGGTATAAACAGGGTTTCTCAACCCCAGCACTGTTGGCACTTGGGACTAGATAATTCTTTTTTTGTAGAAGGCTGTCCTGTGCAATGTAGAATGTTCCGCAGCATCCCTGGCCTCTCACTGGATGCCAGTATTATCCTTCTACTTATGAAAACCAAAACTGGTCCAGATATTGCCAAATATTCCTTGGAGGAAAATTCCCCCCGCTGGCTGAGTAATACTATTTAAAGGCACTCTTTCCTTCATTTATCATAATGTATATTCGTTAAAATCAATATTTAGTATTTAATCAATATTTAAAAATGGTTAAACAGTAAAGATATTGGTTAGAGAATGAATGTAGTTACATATGTGTTTGCTGTGTACTCATTTATTCATTCAGCTACTCATGAGTACATATTGTATTATGTGCCAAGCATTTTTCTAGGTAGTGGAGATACATTCGTGAAATATAAGTTCCTTACTTCTTAGGGCAGAGTTTTGTTGGAAACAGAAATAATTAAACAAAAGATGTCACTGCTATGTGTTGTGTTGATAAAGCAGGGAGTTGTAAGGGAATAGCAGCGGCTTTATTAAATTAGTGGACAGGTAAAGACTCTTTCAGATGACATTTAAGGTGGTATCTGAGTCATAAAAGGACAGTCAAGCAAAGATGTGAATGAATTAGTGAATTACTTGTTAACATTGACTCATTTCATATGGCACACAAGGTTTATACTAGGCACCCTGAAAGAGTGCAAAGAAATGATTATCTGTTGGCATATCAACTCACTTTTCCACCTATACGTTTGAACAACACCAGGATGTTTCTATGGAAACCATTAGGGACTGTTCCAAATGAATTAAAAAGTCTGGAGTTTTAATGGGAGTTTATAGCCTGCTTGGTCTGCTACGCTACCTAAAGCAATATACCAGAAATGGGCTGGCTTTTAACAATGGGAATTTATTAGTTTGTGAGCTTACAGTTTTGAGTTCAAGAAAAATGTCCAAATCAAGACATTTTCAGGTGATGCTTTCTCCAAGAAGCCTGGCTGTTGGATACCCTGGACTCCTCAGTCCCATTTCAAGGCACATGGCAGCATCTACTGGTCTTTCCCTTCTCTCCCGGGTTTTGTTCCTTCCAGCTTTTTGTTTTTGTGGCTTTGCCTTTCTTCTCTATGTATTCATCCATTTACAGAAGACTCCAATAAGAAGATTAAGACCTCCTGGGCCATGCCTTAACTGAAGTAACCTAATCAAAAGACCCTACTTAAAATAGTTATGTGGGAATGGGATAGTCTGATTTTCTGGGGTCCATACAACTTCAAACCATCACATAGCTCTATAAACATGAATGTATTTATGCTTGTGATAATGCCCCTAAAATAAAGTCAGCCATTGAAAAGCAAATGTGAGATATACAGACCACAAAATTTCCTATGTGACAAGAATTTAGGGTTATTCCAAGAAGACATCTTTCCTTCCTTCATCACATCCTGTATTACTGGAGAGATGGGAGTTACCAGAGAAAACTGCTTAAAGAAAAGTCCTGGTCTGATATATTTTAAAGGGAAAACAAAAGCAGAGAAATAATTTCTATTTATCTTGGAGACAGCTTCTCTCTCAAACCACCTTGGAACCAAAGGCATTAATCAGATCTCTAATTTTTCTATAAATATGAATTGGACTGAGATACCCACTATAAATAAACTGGTTTGTATTTTGAGTAATAGAATGTAGATATGCTAATGAAAAACTAAATTTCAGATTTACAATTTGAATTCAGATTCATTTGTAACTCCATTGTTAGTTGATAATGAAATTAAGTATTCAATATCACAAAACATATTCTCTCATTTTATGACCCATCAAAATAATATATTCTGGAGCTTTATACTCTTGAGTGTTTCTTGTATAAACAGAAGACCTAGTTAAACCATTTTGTATATGCTTGCCTTTTTAAAGCAGGTTTATCAACTGCAAGAAAAGGGCTCTTGGCAAGAATGATTAAAATATTAATTAGAACTACAGCTTTATAAGAACAGCTTCACTCTAACTTTATGCTAGATACTGAATCAAGTTAAAACTGCAGTTGCAAGTCAAGCATCTTGATGAAGTGCAGACCTCTATAAAGGAAAGAAATAGATTACAAAATGAAATCTTGTTTGAGGAAGACATCATTACAGCTCTGTGACTTGGAAATTTAAATGGAATCTGATGATGTCCCTCCTATGATTTTCTCTACAACTATCTTCAGCATATGAAAGCAGTGTTGCCCAAGAAGCCAATGTATATTTTTATACTGCAATTAAGTAATTGGGTACAAAATTCAGTACAGTGAGTGGGGACATGATTAGATAAATAAAGGGAGTCAAAGAAAGATGATCATTCCAATTTCTTAACTTTGCTTTTGGTGTAGTAGTTTAAAAAATCACAGACTCAGGTCCAGCTGTGTGATGGAGTAGAGGCCCGATGCCTCCACAGCTGTTTAACCACAGGCAATTTATTTAGACTCTATCTCAGTTTACTCAACTTTAAATTTGGGTTAAATCTTCTCTTAGGGCTGTTGTGAAAATTAATTGAAATACTGCATTTAACATAGCAAGTTTTACTTGATAAATAATTATTAGCAATATTTTTATTACCCAAGAAGTAAATTTTAAAAAACAAAAAGTTCCAAGGTGTATTTAGTAAGGGTCCTTTAGGGAAACAGAACCAACAATAAATATTATGAGATTTTATAAGAATTGTCTCAGACACCTGTGGGGATGGGCAAGTCTAAACTCTGGAAGGCAGATTGAGACCAGGAACTCCAATGAAGGTTTTTGAAGAATTTCCCAAGACAGGCTAGTTGGCTGAAGTACAGATAGAAACTTTCTCTTCAGACTGCTCAAATCATCACTTCTCCTTTTAAGGCTTTCAGCTGATTGGATGAGACTTCTCTCTTGTTGAAGGTAATCTCCTCGATTGTAGATATAACCAGCCATAGATGCAATCAGCTTGATTTAAATACCCAAAATATCCATAGAGTAACAATCAGGCCAGTACTTGCCGATCAAACAACTGGACACCAATACCTGGTCATATCCGGAGTATGTGTCCATTCCAGTTAGAACAAAATACTGCCCCTCCATGATGGAAATGTTCCATTGTAATCAACCTGCCTTAGATAGCAGGCTGATGACAAGATTTTTTTTTTTCTTCCATGACAACTGCTAATAATGAAGAAATTGTGGCTCAGCATTTGTGCTTAAGATAGGAAGGAAAAATGGGGGCAATGAGAGGGAGCAGTATTTCTGCTCTTGTGATGACTTGCTCAGTTCTCCCTATTAGGTTTCTTTGCCAGTGTTTTTTTCCTCCTACTATTCACTATCCCATTTTCATAACTCGGGTTCCACATTAGATATTACCTTCTAAGACAGCCCTTCCCTAATCACTCTGTCTGTATTCTCATGAACAGCACTGTGTTTGTTTCCTCCATGATACTGATCACAACCTCTAATATTTTTTCATTTATATTTTCTCTTTCCCCCTGTTAGAATATAAATGCTAAAAGGTTAGGATTGAAGCCAGTTTTTTCATTATCCTGTCTCTAGACATTAGGGCACCAGACACAAATAGATACTTATATTGAAGGCCTTCAAACCATAATTATTCTTTGGTAGCCTTAGATATTTGGATTGTCTTCCACCTTTTGTTGTATAAATTTGCACTAATTATTTATTTCAGTGGATGTGTGCTTTGGGATAAATGACTAAGAACCCTCTTTATAATCTTATTATCTATCCTAAAGTTTCTGCTATAGAGATTATAAATAACAGTCTTTGATTTGGTATAAGTAATCCTTATGGTTATGTTTACAATACACGAAACTTTTAAATTTACTGATAACATCCTATTTATAAGTATGTGACCCCCAAGTGCCAGATTAAAAAAAAAAAAAGTTTCATTCTATATTATATAGATACACCCTTCACATGCTCACTGGCAATCTTTAGCTGAAATTATTTCACTTGGATTCTGATTGAAATATTCTCCCCCTAGAACATGGATCAAACTGCAGTTAATTTAAAGTGACCATGCCAAAATGTCTGGTACAGTTAGTATATTTTCCACCAGAAAGTTGGTCACTACTTTAATGTTTAGTTTCCATTTTCAGTTACAGGGTGTTGGTTAATCTAGTAGCTCATCTCCCTAACTTGAATAACCATATTAAAATCTTCCAAATTTTAGGTGCCAAATACATATAGAATATACATACACATATATATATATATAATTTATGTATGCATATATGCAATTTACAATATAGCCATAAGGTAATTAGTGATGATACACTTTGCTGCTAATGAAGCCAAGGTCACAGATTTGACTATTCTTCTGAGTCTCTTTTGGTCCAGTTTCATTGCTATAGAGTCTACCTTGACCTCTGGGCCGCTGTTTCACAAATGCTGTTTGTCCTAGGGGCTACGAAGGAGGGTGTGAGTGTATCCCTGCCAAGTCCCTGCCTCTGCCCGTCAGGATTTTCCACATTTACCTGACAAGAAGCACGTTACGTGTGTGCTCCATGTTTGCGTTTTCTATACATCAGGTGCTGGACTTTGTCCATAGGAGATGAACGGTGAAGGTGTTTGAATCAACAGGACGAGGAGCACCATCTTTATACAGAAAAGACAGGTCATTTTAAAGCGTGGTTTGGAACAAGCTTACATGTGGAAGTGAAAAATATTTCCGAAAATATGTGCAATGTTATCAGCCTGGTTTTATCAGATGAATACTTTTCATTTAAGCAAAATTGAATTGGTAGATTACTTTTTGGTTCTCTTTGTCTATTCCATTCTTCATGTACCTCTAATCTGTATCCTTTCCTTTGAAAAATAGGCCAAAGGAAGAAGTGTGACCTAAGGGAAAATGTGGGAGCTGGGAGCCTAGAATTCAAGCTATATATATATATTATATCTTGGCATCATTTACCTTCCTTTAATTTTTTGGTTTTGCTCTTTACAAATTCCACTGTTTTTCTTTTACAAGAGAATTTGAAACAAATGCTTATGGAAATTTAAAATGTCCTTGCTACAAAGTTAGGTTCATCTATTTTTATCTTAAAGATGTAAAAACTTCATATTGCTTCATTTTATGAATGTATTTATTGATAATATTAATCCTCAATTTTTTTTGCATATCCACCAATGGATTAATATAATTTCAAACCAATTCACAAATATGATAGCAGTTAATAAAACTTAGGTGAAAAAAAATTTATATGTATTTTGGGGTAGAAAAACAAGTTCCTCTGGTCACTTAATGAGCCAAGGAAGACCTGGTTTAGTACTTCCTTCTATTTCTTGGTTCCTTATTTGCTTAATTGAGTGACAAATTCTAATCAGTCATGCCTAACTAATATAATTTAGGAAGGAGCCATGTCTTCATTTCTGTAGCACTCTGGTCTAGTGCTGGAGGTTGACGGGCACTCAGTTAAGCATAGGGAAAGTTCATGTACCCCTTTCCTCATTTATAAGAGGAACTTTATGGAATTGCTGGGAACATCAAATGTCTCACAAAAGAAGTTAGCTATGATGATAATTTTATTTTTGATAACATAGTAGTTGACATTTTGATTAATTTTAAAAAGATAGTTTAACACATTCATACAAGATCTTTTTATTATAAAAGAAGGACTATTGAATACATGTAAGTTTAAATACAAGGAATGGCCTAATTTCTTAATGTAAGGGTGGAGGGACTGGATTTGTCAACAAAAGGGACAGTGCTAATTTTGCAGTTAAAAAGGGAGAAGGAGGACTTTTGAGTTTCTTTATCCTTTGATGACACAAAAATGTAAATTCATAACAATATCAGACACATCAGCCTGACTCTTTTTCTTTGGGTTTGCAAATATATTCTTCCTTGGTATTTTCTATCTTTTTGATATGTTTCAAATGTTTAATAGCATCAAGACACACGGGAAATGGGTATATTCAAATTTATGGGCTATAATCACTCCCTTAGACAGTACTTAGATAGGCACAACAAAGTATGCTTCTCACTGTCTTACTCTGTGTTTCCATTTCTAACCAATGTCACTTGTGCGAATATTCTTTAAATACCTTTATTCAGGTTTAAATCTGTCTAGGCTAACTTAACCTTTTTTTTTTTTTTTTTTTTTACAACTTTTTTTTTATTATGTCTTCAAAAAAGTTTTAGGTTACAGTAAAGTCACATATAGAATATATGGGAGTCCCATATACCCAACATCCTGCCTCTTTTCCCCCTTCCCCAGCAATGATCTTTTTACATGTGGGTGTTACATTTGTTGCAACTGATATACAAATATTGAAACATAGCTACTAACCATGGTTACATTATGGTTTACATATTAGACTATACATTTTTATAAATTTTTGGTGAAGTTTAACATGGCCTATAACCATCGTTACATGATCATGCAGAACATTTCCATTGCCCCCCCACCACCCCAGGTACCCTCTTTTCTATTTATTCTCTCCCCCTTCCCTCGGGGCCCACAGTGACACCCAAGCTTCACTGCTTGCAAAACAAAATTCATATGTATATTTACAAATTCTCCAGTATAGTCTCCCAGTGTTGTCTTAAGATCCTTAATCTCTTCCTTCACTTCATTTAGATGATTCATGATATTTGTTTGGACTTCTCTGATTAGTTGTTCCATGTTCTGCATCTCCTCCTGGTTTTTAGTTTGTTCATTGGACTGGACCATGTCTTTCTGTTTCTTAGTATGGCCTGTAATTTTCTGTTGGTGTCTAGGCATCTATTTATCTTGATGATTTTATGCAGTTGATTAGCTTTTCTATTCTATGATTTTATTTTGTTGTTGTTTTTTGTGGCTGTAAGTTCTAATTGCCTTATTCTTTTTTTCAATTATCTTTTTTTTAAAGATACATAGATCACACTGACTTAACTTTTTATTTTAGCAATATATATACTCAAGTCAAAATTTCCCATTTTAATCATTTTCAAAGTATAATTCAGTGGTCTTTTCATTTTTTTTTTATATATTAGCAAAACAAATTGGCTGGAAAATTATATAATTTTCCTCGAGTTCATTTTGGTTTTATTTTTTACTCTTTCTTCCTCAGAGGGACATAAATATCTATCAATGGAAAGAAAGTCTAATATTCTGTCCATGTTAAACATGTGACTATGTCCTTGCCTTTCCTATAATAATATTTTTTAGGGCCACCAATAACAAAGTTACAAAATAATTCAATTCCTATAAGCAGTCAAGAAAGAAAAAGTTTTGAACATTTATATTTTTCATTAATAACATAATAATTTCCAAATAGATTTTTTAGATGTTTTTCTTTGTTTCTGAAATATCGACTAATCCACATTTGCATGGGTAAACTCAGAAGTGTTTGGTCTATGCTTTTTCAAAACGACTGTCAGCAAACAATCATTTATGATTGAGCTTTGGATCAGTCCGGTTGCTTTGCTAACGTATGCCTGCAGAAGGATTTTTAACATCCTGCTGACGGGGCTGCTCCTGCCAGGCCTCACAGCAGGAAAATTGTCTCTTGCAGCTCAGCTTATGAATATAACCTTTGCGTGTTTGGAAATACCCTTTGCAAGGTAGAGTTTATGCTGACCCTTAACTATAAAGGCTCATTCTATCAGTGCTAAACAGAAGAAAGAAAAGCTGCAATGAGTCATAATGTTAAAAACTGTCTTTTTATTATTTGTTTCTTATCCTTCATTGCATTTTCAGCTGTGTACAAGAGTGGAAAATCGTAAATATGTTCTACACAAATTGATACTCCAGAAATGCTGATTCTGTATTTTAAATCCTGTACAAATATCTAAGTGGCAGAGATAACATTTTCACTAAAGATGCAGAAAATGTTCCTGCAAAGAGCGCCACTATTGCTTGAGTCCTTGTTTCTTTAGGCACTGAGGGATTCTCTGTGACATCTGTGCATATTTAATCAAGTGAAGTTTTGCTTGGCTCCATCATATATTTATTTATTAGCATTTTGCTTGTGAAGATCAAGCATCAGCTTTTATAGTCATTTAGTAAATCCTTTAAAAATAATTTTTCTTTCCAAATGTGAAATTATTATATTAGAAACATGTGTTTCATATATGACCACAGGGAAAATTAATATAGCCAACTTAATTAATAAGTTTGATTCATCATGTCCCAGGAGGTAAATTTTGTTAGGGGAAAAAAAAATTGATGTCTTACCCAAGTGAAATACCAATGTTTTTTAATGAATCTTATTAAACTGACTCATGGGCTTATGGTAAGACCCAATAAATGCTTATTGATTGGTTCTTTTGATATAAATACATAGATACATCATAGTGCTTTAGGTCAGTTGGTAAAATAAATACTGTCTTTCTTTTAGAGAATGAACTATTTATGTATTTATTCAAGTTTAGAGATGCTGATAGAAACTACAAAAGAAAACTTGCTTAGCTAGGCAAGAACTAACTGGAATTCTAAACTAACTGCATCTTCCCCATTTTCCTGAAAAAGAAGCAAGTATAAAACAAAACAAATGTATATATATATGGAATACTTACACAGAAAGTGAAGGTCAGGTAGGGTATATCTGATGAAATAGAACAGTCTCCTATGCTTTCACATCTGTGCTCCCACCAAAAATTCCAAATGATGGTCTGAGCCACTACAAGACTTAAAGGTATCATTGACTACATTTATGTGTGTTAAATTGTGCTATTATGTGGACAGGCTGTAGATTTTTTAACAATACATTAGAACCAAGGAGGTTTTTTGTTTTATTTTTTGAGGTACCAGGGCCCAGGGTTTGAACCCAGAGCCTAGTATATGGTAAGCCAACACGCAGCCACTAAGCTACATCAGCTCTGCAGGAGGTTATTTTTGAGTATACGAGTTAACTAGAAAAAAATCACCAGAACCTTCTGAAGTTACTCATGCAGTATCATTTTAATTGCATGTGCTTAAAAAAAAAAACCCAAATTATATTTTGACATTTGAAACAAGCAAATTAAGCCATATCCCTCATATGCTCTTTGGAATCTAAGAGAAAAATCTTTGGTTTTTCTTCTTTCTTTTTCTTTTTCATCTTTGCTTTGTTACTGGATTTTGATAGGTCACCCACAGTGGTCATTTAATAAATCCTTTAAAAATAACATTTTCCCCCCTAAACATCAATTATTATCATCTTAGAAACAATGCCCACATGACTATAGGAGAAATTAATATAACTAACATAATTAGTAAGTTTGATTGATCATGTCCCAGAATCTTGACCTTCACATCTTCACCTTTACAAGGTGCCCTGAATTCAGCTTGCAAACTAACTACTCATCACAGAAAATGCAAGAACTATGCCTAATTGGTATAAAGTTGCATGTCATTAATTCTTTTTATTGATTTTATTAATATTTATTGAATTTTTGCTATGTGTTGCAGATAATGCCATTCTAAAATAGTTAAGGTTACTTATTGTAATCATACTTATTCAAAGGATAATTTAAAGAAAGATGAACTTGTTTTTTTTTTTTTTTTGCTTTAATCCGGGTGTTGTATCAATGAATATGGTTCCACTAGGCCATTTCTGTTAAAAGGCACAATTTGCTTTCCATTCTCCATCCCTAATCTTACAGGGTTTTGAGAGGGAGTTGGAATTTTTCAGTTTTGGGGGAGGGCTCATTAGAGTGATAAGGAGCTAAGGGTCCATGCAAAATTGCTTCCTTAAATGAATAGTTACCATACCAAAAACAAATGGAAAAAGTAGAAGAGCTCACAGTATTACATTATAAGAGGACTTTTTAGTGCCCCAAAGCAAAAGAAGTAGCAGCTGCTTAAACATTGCTTGCCCTTTGACTAATGGGCAAAGGCAGTGAATGAGGAAACAGAAAGGAATTTATGTGTGTAAGACTTAAACAAAAGTCATACCACCATCAGAGCAACAACAACAACATATTTAAAAATAGTGTGAGTTGAGAATCAGCAAGATGGGCAGTTAGCAAACATCCAGAGCTCTCTGGAGGTAGCTGAAGCACCTGTCTGGGGGCTCTGGGAGGCCAGAAGAGCATCATGCATCATACTTGAAGGAGTGGAAGGAGGAGATGCCCATCTGCAGAGAGGACTCCTAAGTAGAGCATTCCATGCCATGGAGGCTGGTGCCCATCCTCGACTGGAGGCACAAGCTACCTTGGGAGCTGTTCTGCGGCTGGAATCGAAAGCTCCACTTCCCCAAAACAGGGGAGGAAGAGACAGTTGGGCACGAATTTCAGCTATGATGAGGAAATTCAGTGGGCTACAGTATGATCTTGAGAACAGCTAAGGTTTGAGCCTGTCCAGGTTAGAAAGAGGCTGGGAGCTGCCATCTTAACTCTGTGCCTGGCACGAGGGATAGAAGGGTGGACTGAAAATCCCAGTGCTGGTGGGGACTGGCTTCTTCCCATCCAGATCATATTGCAGTTCTAGCCTAGGCCCCAGTGCCACCGCCAGCAGGGAGGAAGCTGCGAGGATCTGCGCCAGCCAATCTTGGAAAATACTAGCCAAGTCGTGAAGGTTGGTGATTATCCTGCTCTGGCGGCATGAGCCGCCACAGGAGTTGTTCTGTGAAAGGAATTGGAAGCTCCACTTCCCAGAAACAGGGAAGGAGTAGATGATTGGCTGCCAACTTCAGCTACAGATTGGGAGACTTGGCTGGCTAAGAGATAACCCTGGGAAGGGCTGGGGAGAGAACCAGCCCAAGTCAAAAAGAGACCAGTAGCTGCTGTTCTGATTCTGTCCCCAGCCTGAGGGGAAGCCGGCCTTACTGAAACTCACAGTGCCAGCAGGAACTAGTTTCTTTCATGCAGGTCAGCCTGCAGCCCTCGCCTAGGCTTCAGCCCACCTCTGGCAGGGAGGGGGCTGAGGAGCCCTGCACCAGCCTATACAGGTAACTGCAGGGAACTTTCACTGGCATTGACTGAAAATCAGAAGTTTACCAGGGCAACTGCGGTCATCTTGGACCTGCACTGCATAGCGATTGCTGCTCACACCTGCAGTTCCATCCCTGCCCCAGGCAGGGGAGAAAGGAATGTGAAGTTTCATCTGTCTCTCTGGGTAGCTACAGTCTAGGCCTGCATGTGGATTATTCCACATAGCTGTGACTTTGTCCTTACCCCTGGCAAAGGAGAAAGTTGGAAGAAGCATCATTGGTCTCTGGTGTAATGAGGGCAGCTTGAGCCTCCACAGCCTATAGCACCAACTACATGCTTGGCTCCCACTGTGCAACCAGCAAGGGAGAAATGATAGGAAGCCCTAAACTAAAGAGAAAAACTGTACCCAGAAAAAAATACCCTAGTAAGCCAGATGCAAAGACACCAACAAAGCATTACAATCCATACCAAGAAACAGGAAGCTATGGCCCAGTTACAAGAACAAGATAAGCCTCCAGATGACATAAAGGATTTGAGACAACTAATTATAGATGTTCAAACAAATCTCCTTAATAAATTCAATGAGATGGCTAAAGAGATGAAGGATATTAAGAAGACATTGGATAAGCACAAAGAATAATTTGAAAACATACCTAGAAAATAGCAGATCTTATGGGAATGAAAGTTACAATCAATGAAAATTTAAAAAAAAACATTGGAATCATACAATAGCAGATTTGAGAAGGCAGAAGAAAGGATTGGTGAGCTTGAAGAAATGGCCTCTGAACATACAAAAGAAGAGATGAAGAAAAGAATGGAAAAAAATGAACAATGTCTCAGGGAACTAAATGACAACAAAAGGCATGCAAACATACATGTTACGGGTGTCCCAGAAGGGGAAGAGAAGGGAAAAGGGCAGAAGGAATATTTAAAGAAATAATGGTAGAAAATTTCCCAACCCTGTCCAAGAAGCACAACGTACTCCCATCCAAAAAAATCCAAATAGACCAACTCCAAGACACTCATCAGAATGTCAAAGGCCAAAGACTAAGAGAGAATTATGAGAGCAGCAAGAGAAAAGCTATGCATAACATATAAGGGATGCACAATAAGACTGAATGCTGATTTCTCACCAGAAACCATGGAGGCAATAAGAAAGTGGTCTGATATATTTAAGATACTACAGGAGAAAAACTTCCAGCCAAGAATCTTATATCCAGCAACACTGTCTTTCAAAAATGAGGGTGAAATTAGAATATTCACAGATAAACAGAAGCTGAGAGAATTTCTAAGCAAGAGACCAGAATTTTAGGAAATACTAAAGGGTTTGCTAGAGCCTGAAAAGAAAAGACAGGAGAGAGGGGCCTGAAAGAGAGTCTAGAAATGAAGAGTATATCAACAAAAGTAACTAAACTTGTCAAAATAGTGGTGAAAATAAAATAAGACAGATAAAACTCAAATAGGAATAAACTTAACCAATGATGTAAAGCACTTGTATTCAGAAAACTGCAACTCAGTGTTAAATTTAAAAAGCCCTAAATAACTGGAAGAACATTCCATGCTCATGGATTGGATGACTAAATATCATTAAGATGTCAGTTCTACTCAAATTGATATACAGATTTAATGCAATCCTGATAAAAATTCCACCAGCATTAAAGGAAAAATTGAAAACACAATCATTAAATTTATTTGGAAGGGTAAGTAGTCCTGAATAGCCAGAAACATCATAAAAAGGAAAAGTGAACCCTCATCTCCAGACTTTAAATCATGATACCTACCTATAGTGGTAAAAACAGCATGGTACTGGCCTAAAGACAAACACAGTAGACCAATGGAACCAAATTTATGGTTCAGAAACAGACCCTCACAGATATTGTCGAGTGATTTTTGACAAGCCTCTCAAACTCACACAGCTTGGGCAGAACAATCCATTCAAAAATGGTGCTGAAAGAATTGGACATCCATAGCTGAAAGAAGGAAAGAGGACCCCTATCTCATACCTTATCCAAAAATTTACTCAAAATGGATCAAAAAACTAAAAAACAAAAAACAAAAAACAAAAAACCACCATAAAACTTCTAGAAGAAATTATTGGAAAATATCTTCAAGAGCTGGTGGTAGGTGGTGGATTCTTAAAGGAGATAAGAGAAGGACTGAGTGAACTACTGATGTTTAATGTATGTAGAAGTTCTAATTAGCTTTACTGTAAAATTGTGGAAATATAGAGTGGATGGTAACACTGTGAGTAACAGCTAATTTATAAATGGGGATGTGACTGAAAATGGTGGTCTAGTTATTAAATGACAATCGACAGAATGGTTGAGAATAATCTAGGAACTGGATAGCACAGTAAACCAAAAGGTGGGTGAGAAATGTGGTTGATGGTACAGATGCAAGAGTGTCCTTTGTGAGCTACAACAAATGTGTATCACTACTGCAGGATGTTGGGAATGTGGAGAAGCATGGGAAAAATACAGCTGGAGTGACCTATGGACTGTGGTTAGTAGTAATAATATAATATTCTTGCATCTATGCAAAAGATGTACTATGTTGATACTGAGGCAATATGGAAAAAGTGAGCCAAATGTATGTTATGGACATGGCAATAATCAGATGATATTATTTTATCTGTAGCAAATGACACACCACATTGTGGTGTGTTGATGGAGGGGTGTTGTTTGGGAATTCTGCATGTGTGCATGATTGTTTTATAAGTTTACAACTTCTGTCATAAAAAAAATACATTTAAAAAATAATAGGGTGGGTTGGGGGAAAAACAGACCAAATGTAAGAAAGGAACTATGATTAGCAGTAAGATTTTGACAGTGTTCTTTCATAGTTTGCAACAAACGTCTCATGACAATACAAGGTGTTGGTGGAGAGTTGATGTATGGGACCCCTGTATGATGTTATGGATGTTTGCTTTGTAAGTTCACAACTTTTACTGTACACTTAATTGTTTATGTATGTTCATATATAAATGACATAAAGATAATAATCGCATTGGTTAGGGGAAAAATACTTTAGTAGTAATATTATGACAATGTTTTTTAATCATTAGTTAAAAAGGTTTAAAAACAATGCAAGTTATTGGTGGTAGGGTGAGATGTTACATATGTTTGTTTTTTAACTTCACAACTATTATACATTTATTTATGTATGATATATTTATGAGTGATATATTTCAATAAAAAGTTAAAAATAAAAAAATAGTGTGAGTTCATGTTAAGAAGGAGGTCATGGGCGCAGAATTATAAAAATGTTGCTCTTTGAAAATGACTCTTTTTTGAACCATCCATCTCTACGAGAGACCTTAAATATAAACATAAAAGGAAATGTTAACCCCGCTCTAAAAATAGATGAATTTTCTGCCTTTGGATATGTAATTTGAATGAGAAGTATCATTCTACTGTTAAAAACTTTTCGTGCAATTTAGTATCTCAAATCTTTAGTGAGTGATTCTTTAATCAGGCAGCATCCCAGTGACAAAGTGGAAGGGAGCTCTGCCTAGAGAGGGGCACACCCAGAAGTGATGAAATGTTCGGATTGGCTAATATTAAGTTTCCATTTTACAAAGAGGGGGGGTCTCACAGAGTGCACAATAACATTAATACGGAATGTCCAATCTGATAAGGTATCTTTCCTAGACACAAACTGGTTTATCACCAGGTGTTACTTATCTGCAGTTCTGTAGGTTATGTTCCATTGTTCCATTTTCCCTGGAAAGCCCCTGAAGATCA